>NC_054469.1:220078047-221278047 GCF_017639515.1 Carcharodon carcharias
AGAAATTGAGACGACTAATGTCGCGCCGACAGTTCTCAATGAAAAGATCGAGAGAAGGTAAGAATCCAGAGGGAGGGGTCCAGGTGGAGGGAGAATATTGAAGATGGGTAAAAGGATCCGTTGAACTGGGAGAGGACTCCTGCCCAAAGAAGTGAGCCCGGAGACGAAGACGGCGGAAGAAGAGTTCAGTATCATGCCGAGCCCGAAATTCATTGAGGTGAGGGCGTAAGGGTATGAAACTAAGTCCTTTGCTGAGCACTGAACGTTCAGCATCGGAGAGGGGAAGGTCAGGGGGTATAGTGAATACACGGCTGGGGTTGGGATTGGAAGATGGGGTGGGGACGGAGGGACAGGCAGGGGTGGAGGGTCCTAGATGGGTGTTGGTGTCGATGAGTTGCTGGAGCTTGCGTTCCTTAGCACTTGAGAGAAAGAGAAAAAGTTTCTTGTTGAGGCGTCGGATGAGCCGAAGGATAAAATGAAACTGGGGGCACGCGCAGCTTTGAAAAAGGGTACGGCGGTGCTGCTGGAGGGAGAGGTCGAGTGTGTTCATATGGCGGCGCATGGCACTGAGAGTGGATTTCAGAATGTGACGGGAACAGCAGTCCGAGAAACGTTTTATGTCCCGGAGATACCTGTAATCCTGGGTGGGTTCGAAACATGAGGGGTGGAATTTCAGTTGAAATCCATGTGGGGTAAGTCGGAGACGGAGACAGTCACTGAGAAAGGAGATATGGCTGTGAAAGCGGGTTTTAGTAAACACCTTGTCAAACACTAGGAGAGAAATGGAAAGCAATGAAGGTGAACAAGGCAACAGAGAAATCCGGAAATCTTGTCGCAGAGAGGAACAGAACTTCTTCAAGGAGGTAGGCATTTCTTGAAGAGCAGTGGCAGTCAATTAAACACAGAGATAAAAACAAAAAAACTGCGGATGCTGGAAATCCAAAACAAAAACAGAATTACCTGGAAAAACTCAGCAGGTCTGGCAGCATCGGCGGAGAAGAAAAGAGTTGACGTTTCGAGTCCTCATGACCCTTCGACAGAACTTGAGTTCGAGTCCAGGAAAGAGCTGCAACAGAGAAATCCGGAAATCTTGTCGCAGAGAGGAACAGAACTTCTTCAAGGAGGTAGGCATTTCTTGAAGAGCAGTGGCAGTCAATTAAACACAGAGATAAAAACAAAAAAACTGCGGATGCTGGAAATCCAAAACAAAAACAGAATTACCTGGAAAAACTCAGCAGGTCTGGCAGCATCGGCGGAGAAGAAAAGAGTTGACGTTTCGAGTCCTCATGACCCTTCGACAGAACTTGAGTTCGAGTCCAGGAAAGAGCTGCAACAGAGAAATCCGGAAATCTTGTCGCAGAGAGGAACAGAACTTCTTCAAGGAGGTAGGCATTTCTTGAAGAGCAGTGGCAGTCAATTAAACACAGAGATAAAAACAAAAAAACTGCGGATGCTGGAAATCCAAAACAAAAACAGAATTACCTGGAAAAACTCAGCAGGTCTGGCAGCATCGGCGGAGAAGAAAAGAGTTGACGTTTCGAGTCCTCATGACCCTTCGACAGAACTTGAGTTCGAGTCCAGGAAAGAGCTGCAACAGAGAAATCCGGAAATCTTGTCGCAGAGAGGAACAGAACTTCTTCAAGGAGGTAGGCATTTCTTGAAGAGCAGTGGCAGTCAATTAAACACAGAGATAAAAACAAAAAAACTGCGGATGCTGGAAATCCAAAACAAAAACAGAATTACCTGGAAAAACTCAGCAGGTCTGGCAGCATCGGCGGAGAAGAAAAGAGTTGACGTTTCGAGTCCTCATGACCCTTCGACAGAACTTGAGTTCGAGTCCAGGAAAGAGCTGCAACAGAGAAATCCGGAAATCTTGTCGCAGAGAGGAACAGAACTTCTTCAAGGAGGTAGGCATTTCTTGAAGAGCAGTGGCAGTCAATTAAACACAGAGATAAAAACAAAAAAACTGCGGATGCTGGAAATCCAAAACAAAAACAGAATTACCTGGAAAAACTCAGCAGGTCTGGCAGCATCGGCGGAGAAGAAAAGAGTTGACGTTTCGAGTCCTCATGACCCTTCGACAGAACTTGAGTTCGAGTCCAGGAAAGAGCTGCAACAGAGAAATCCGGAAATCTTGTCGCAGAGAGGAACAGAACTTCTTCAAGGAGGTAGGCATTTCTTGAAGAGCAGTGGCAGTCAATTAAACACAGAGATAAAAACAAAAAAACTGCGGATGCTGGAAATCCAAAACAAAAACAGAATTACCTGGAAAAACTCAGCAGGTCTGGCAGCATCGGCGGAGAAGAAAAGAGTTGACGTTTCGAGTCCTCATGACCCTTCGACAGAACTTGAGTTCGAGTCCAGGAAAGAGCTGCAACAGAGAAATCCGGAAATCTTGTCGCAGAGAGGAACAGAACTTCTTCAAGGAGGTAGGCATTTCTTGAAGAGCAGTGGCAGTCAATTAAACACAGAGATAAAAACAAAAAAACTGCGGATGCTGGAAATCCAAAACAAAAACAGAATTACCTGGAAAAACTCAGCAGGTCTGGCAGCATCGGCGGAGAAGAAAAGAGTTGACGTTTCGAGTCCTCATGACCCTTCGACAGAACTTGAGTTCGAGTCCAGGAAAGAGCTGCAACAGAGAAATCCGGAAATCTTGTCGCAGAGAGGAACAGAACTTCTTCAAGGAGGTAGGCATTTCTTGAAGAGCAGTGGCAGTCAATTAAACACAGAGATAAAAACAAAAAAACTGCGGATGCTGGAAATCCAAAACAAAAACAGAATTACCTGGAAAAACTCAGCAGGTCTGGCAGCATCGGCGGAGAAGAAAAGAGTTGACGTTTCGAGTCCTCATGACCCTTCGACAGAACTTGAGTTCGAGTCCAGGAAAGAGCTGCAACAGAGAAATCCGGAAATCTTGTCGCAGAGAGGAACAGAACTTCTTCAAGGAGGTAGGCATTTCTTGAAGAGCAGTGGCAGTCAATTAAACACAGAGATAAAAACAAAAAAACTGCGGATGCTGGAAATCCAAAACAAAAACAGAATTACCTGGAAAAACTCAGCAGGTCTGGCAGCATCGGCGGAGAAGAAAAGAGTTGACGTTTCGAGTCCTCATGACCCTTCGACAGAACTTGAGTTCGAGTCCAGGAAAGAGCTGCAACAGAGAAATCCGGAAATCTTGTCGCAGAGAGGAACAGAACTTCTTCAAGGAGGTAGGCATTTCTTGAAGAGCAGTGGCAGTCAATTAAACACAGAGATAAAAACAAAAAAACTGCGGATGCTGGAAATCCAAAACAAAAACAGAAATCCCCATCCACCACTACTCTCCTCCGTCTGGCTGAACTTGTTCTCACGCTGAACAATTTCTCCTTCAACTCCTCTCACTTCCTCCAAATAAAAGGTGTGGCTATGGGTACCCGCATGGGCCCCAGCTATGCCTGTCTCTTTATGGGGTATGTGGAACATTCCTTGTTGCAGTCCTACTCCGGCCCCCTTCCACAACTCTTTCTCCGGTACATCGATGATTATTTCGGTGCTGCTTCATGCTCTCGTCAGGACTTGGAAAAATTTATTAATTTTGCTTCCAATCTCCACCCCTCCATCATTTTCACGTGGTCCATCTCTGACACTTCCCTTCCCTTCCTTGACCTCTCTGTCTCAATCTCTGGTGATAGACTGTCCACCAATATCCATTACAAACCCACCGACACCCACAGCTATCTCGACTACAGCTCCTCACACCCCACTTCCTGTAAGGACTCCATCCCATTCTCTCAGTTCCTTCGCCTCCGTCGCATCTGTTCCGATGATGCTACATTCAAAAACAGTTCCTCTGACATGTCCTCCTTCTTCCTTAACCGAGGTTTTCCACCCATGGTCGTTGACAGGGCCCTCAACCGTGTCCGGCCCATCTCCCGCGCATCCGCCCTCACTCCTTCTCCTCCCTCCCAGAAACATGATAGGGTCCCCCTTGTCCTCACTTATCACCCCACCAGCCTCCGCATTCAAAGGATCATCCTCCGCCATTTCCGCCAACTCCAGCATGATGCCACTACCAAACACATCTTCCCTTCACCCCCCTTATCGGCATTCCGTAGGGATCGCTCCCTCCGGGACACCCTGGTCCACTCCTCCATCACCCCCTACTCCTCAACCCCCTCCTATGGCACAACCCCTTGCCCACGCAAAAGATGCAACACCTGCCCCTTCACTTCCTCTCTCCTCACCGTCCAAGGACCCAAACACTCCTTTCAAGTGAAGCAGCATTTCACTTGCATTTCCCCCAACTTAGTCTACTGCATTCGTTGCTCCCAATGTGGTCTCCTCTACATTGGAGAGACCAAACGTAAACTGGGCGACCGCTTTTCAGAACACCTGCGGTCTGTCCGCAAGAATGACCCAAACCTCCCTGTCGCTTGCCATTTTAACACTCCACCCTGCTCTCTTGCCCACATGTCTGTCCTTGGCTTGCTGCATTGTTCCAGTGAAGCCCAACGCAAACTGGAGGAACAACACCTCATCTTCCGACTAGGGACTTTACAGCCTTCCGGACTGAATATTGAATTCAACAACTTTAGGTCGTGAGTCCCCTCCCCCATCCCCACCCCCTTTCTGTTTCCCCCTTCTTTTTTTTTTCCCAATAAATTATAAAGATTTTCCTTTTCCCACCTATTTCCATTATATAAAATAAAAAAAAAAATAAAAAAAAAAAACCCACTAGAGCTATACCTTGAGTGCCCTACCATCCATTCTTAATTAGCACATTCGTTTAGATAATATCACCAACTTTAACTTTAACACCTATGTGTTCTATTGTAGTATTGTTGTTGACATCTTTTGATGATCTGCTTCTATCACTGCTTGTTTGTCGCTACAACCACACCAACCCCCTCCACCTCTCTGTCTCTCTATCTCTCCGCCCCCCACACACACACCTTAAACCAGCTTATATTTCAGCTCTTTCCTGGACTCGAACTCAAGTTCTGTCGAAGGGTCATGAGGACTCGAAACGTCAACTCTTTTCTTCTCCGCCGATGCTGCCAGACCTGCTGAGTTTTTCCAGGTAATTCTGTTTTCACTTTACATCTCTCCACATTTGTACTTCAAAGTTGACTTCAAAGTCACGATCTACTCCCTGGAGTGAAACTAAACGCATTAAAACCAACACATTGGCATCTATGTTAACTGTGGCATGATATTCCTGTATTTTCATATTGAGATATATATATAAAGGAATGTGAGAAATTACTATGCACATCTCATCCTTTGAAAACCTTTACTTTACAAGAAAATGGTGTCTGTTGAACATTATTTATTGTGCTTTACAGAGTCTTCATCCATCACTGTCTACCAATCATTTGATAGCATTCTCCCTTTAATATATTTGCATGCAGTAAGCACAATGGGCAAACAACATTTTCAAAGGAGTATTTCATGACAGCAATTTAGAGATGGCACCATTCCTTATTTAAAAAGTCAAGAAGAAAGCAAAGCATCAAAAGCTCAGTCACAGTGCTGTTTGGACGGATAATGAACAGAAATGAGAAGTGTCTATCAAAAACAATACACGCTCAGCTTGATAACTGCCACTACCATAGGAACTTTGAAGCAAATAAATGACAGGATTTTCATTTTACTTTAAAAATAAACCTCAAGGAGGATATGTTAGTCTTGGAGAGGGTGCAGCATAGATTCACCAAAGTGATACCAATGTTTAGTTATTAAGACAGTTTGCGTGAATTTGGTTCGTATTCCCTTAAGTTTCGAAGATTAAGGGCTGAATTAACTAAAGTGCTTTAGATGGCTCAAGGATTTAATAGGGTCGATAGAGAGAAACTATTTCCTCTGGTGCGAGGAACACAGAACAAGGCAGCGTAATTTTAAATTAGAGCTAGGCTTTTCAGGGTGATGTCAAGAAATACTTGTCCACATATAGGGAAGAATTTTCTGCCAATTAAGGGCCACCCAGAGTGACGTCCAGCGGGAAGCGCTATGCACTCCCAGTGTGGGTGAGGGGGGAGTTCCCCAAAAGTGAGAGTGCGCTCTTTCACGCATGTGCACGACAGAGTGCACATCTCCCTGAGGCTAAGTGCAGCCTCAGGGAGATCACTGAAAGTTGTACAAACAGTAAAAATGTAAAAATAAAAAAATCCTTAACATGTCCCCCCTCATGTGACAATGTCAAACGAGATAGGACATGGTAATAAATTTCAGTAAAACTTTATTAAGGTTTTTTAAACCCTACATGAAACCTCATCCCGCCGGTGGATGAGGTTTCCTGTTTTTTCTATTGCCCACCAGGGCTCCTGGCCTGCCCGCCAGCCTTAAGGTTGGATGGGCAGGTCCTTTAATTGTTTAAATGATCCTGTCAATGGCCTCAATTGGCCATTGACAGGTCGGCGGGCCGACAGCTGATTTTGCTCTGCCCCCACCTTCCTGAATATTTAACTGAGACACGGTGACATCGGGGGTTCCACATGATGTCATCCTGCGTCATTTTACACGTCGGCGAGCGGGCCTCGCCCCCTGCTCGCCAACGGCAAAATTCAGCCCATAATGTAGTAGAAACCTGGAACTCACTCTCCACAAAAGATGTTGAGGCTGCGGGGTGTGGGGGGGGAGGGTGGTTGGTCGATAGATTTTTGGACTTTACATTAGTTAGGATAGACATAGTGTTAAGGGCTTGAATGGAGTGGATTTCTTGAAATGTGTACAGGAGAACTTTTTAGGTCAATATGTAGAGGGTACAACAAGGGACAGCACAGTGCTGGACCTAATTCTGGGGAATGAAGCCAGACAGGTGGCTGAGGTGGTGGTGGGAGCATTTTAGTGATAGCGATCACAACATGGTACAGTTTAAGTTTGTTATGGACAAAGAAATCAACAAGTTGCAAAAAAACTTTTTGGATTGGGGGAGAGTGGATTTTAGTAAAATAAGACAGGATCTGGCCAAGGTAGACTGGGAACAGCTACTTGTGGGGAAATCTACAGAGGAGCAGTGGAGGGTGTTCAAATAGGAAATGGGGAGGCTCAACATGTTCCCTCTAGGGTGATAGGAAGGACTAACAAGCCCAGAGAACCATGGATGACCAGAGATATTCAGGTTACGATGAGAAGGAAAAGAGAGGCTTTTAGCAGGTACAAGGGAAGCAAATCAGCAGAAGCATCAGTTGAGTACAGACAGTGCAGGGTGGAGCTTAAGAAAGCAATTAGGAGAGCAAAGAGGGGATATGAAAAAGCTCTGGCTGGTAAAAGTAGGGAAAATCCCAAGAAATTCTATAAGTATATCAATGGGAAGAGGATATCCAGGGAAAGAGTAGGGCCCAAAAGGGACAAAGGGGGCAATCTTTGGAGGACATCGGTAGAGTGTTGAATGAATACTTCACGTCTGTCTTCACCCAAGAGAATGTGGATGAAGGTATCAAACTCGAGGAGAGAGAATGCAAGGTTCTTAAGCAAATTAATATAGGGAGTGACAAGGTATTGGAGATGTTGGCAGGCTTAAAAGTGGACAAATTCCCAGGTCTGGATGATTTGTGCCCCAAACTGCTGAGGGAGGCAAGGGAGGAGATCACAGGGGCTCTGACCCAAATCTTTAATTCCTCTCTGGCCACGGGGGAGGTGCCCGAGGACTGGAGAACAGCTAATGTGGTTCCGCTATTTAAGAAGGGTTGTAGAGATAAGCCAGGGAACTACAGACCAGTGAGTCTCACATCAGTGGTAGGGAAACTATTGGATAAATTTCTGAAGGAGAGCATCTATCTCCACTTGGAGAGGCAAGGTTTCATCAGGGATAGTCAGCATGGCTTTGTCAGAGGGAGGTCATGCCTAACAAATTTGATTGAATTTTTTGAGGAGGTGACCAGGTGTGTAGATGAGGGTAGTGCAGTTGATGTAGTTTATATGGGTTTCAGCAAAACCTTTGACAAGGTCCCACATGGGAGACTTATAAAGAAGGCAAATGCACATGGGATACAGGGTAATTTGATAAGATGGATTCAAAATTTCTTAGTTGTAGGAGTCAGAGGGTGATGACAGAAGGATGCTTTAGTGACTGGAAGCCAGTGTCCAGTGGTGTACCACAGGTATCTGCTCGGTCCCCTATTATTTGTTATTTATATAAATGACTTAGATGACGATGTGGAGGGTAGGATTAGTAAGCTTGTAGATGACGCAAAGATTGGCTGGGTGGTTAACAGTGAGGTTGAGTATCTTGGGCTATAGGAAGATATGGACGGGATGGTCAAATGGGCAGATAAGTGGCAGATGGAACTTGACTCTGAAAAATGTAAAGTGATACACATTGGAAGGAGTAATTTGACAAGGAAGTATTCAATGAACAGCATGGCACTAGGAAGCTCTGAGGAACAAAGGGACCTTGGTGTGTGTGTCCATAGATCTCTGAAGGTGGAGGTCATGTTAGTGGGGTGGTGAAAAAGACATATGGGACACTTGCCCTTATTAATCGAGGCATAGATTACAAAAGTAGGAAGGTCATGTTGGAGTTGTATAGAACCTTGGTGAGACCACAGCTGGAGTACTGTGTTCAGTTCTGGTCACCACATTATAGGAAGGATGTGATTGCACTGGAAGGGGTGCAGAGGAGATTCACCAGGATGTTGCCTGGGATGAAACATTTAAGTTATGAAAAGAGATTGACTAGACTTGGGTTGTTTTCGTTGGAGCAGAGAAGACTGAGGGGCAACCTGATCGAGGTGTACAAGATTATGAGGGGCATGGACAAAATGGATAGGGAGTAGCTGTTCCCCTTAGTTGAAGGGTCAGTCACAAGGTGGGGCATAAGTTCAAGGTGAGGGGCAGGAGGTTTAGGGGGGATGTGAGGAAAAACTTTTTTACGCAGAGGGTGGTGATTGTCTGGAATGCGCTGCCTGGGAGGGTGATGGAGGCAGGTTGCCCCATATCCTTTAAAAAGTACCTGGATGAGCACTTGGCACGTCATAACATTCAAGGCTATGGACCAAGTGCTGGTAAATGGGATTAGGTAGGTAGGTCAGGTGTTTCTCACTTGTCGGTGCCGACTCAATGGGCCGAAGGGCCTCTTCTGCACTGTGATTCTGTGATTCTATGAAGGCTATTCAGTGTAATGGAACCAACGCGGGCAGATTAAGTTAATGTACTGATCTGCTATGGTCTAATTGTGTGGTGGAGCAGGCTGCAGAAGCTGAATGACCTCCTCCTATTCTTAGATTATATTGAGTATTAAATGTCAGAGCTGCAAAATATGTAGCAAGCATTAGACCAACCCATTGGGGATGACAATCCACTCTCCCTGTAATTATTCCCCTTCAAGAACTTATCTAATTTCCTTTTGAAAGCCATGATTAAATCAGCTTCCACCATCTTTTCAGACAGTGCATTCCAGATCCTAACCGCTCACTGTGTAAAAGCCTTTCATCATCTCCCCTTAGGTTCTTTTGCCGATGACCTTAAATCTATGTCCTCTGTTTCCAGATCCTCCTGCCAAAGGAACAGTTTTTCTCCATCTACTCTGCCCAGACCCTTCAAGATTTTGAACAACTTTATTAAAGAGAGCTCACAACCTTCTATTCTATAAAGCTAAAAGCTGCTGCTTCCCCAATCAATCCACAACATTGAAGTTCCTCACTCTGGAATCATTCCAGTGAATCTTTCCAACACACTCTCTAATACCTTCACATCCTTCCCAGAGTGTGGTGCCCAAAACTGGAACAATATTCCAACTGCTATTAAGTTTATAATTATTCAGAAATGCCTTCACCTCAAACATATAAAGGTTACTCACTACCTGTTGTCAAACTGTGTGGTTGGATCACCACAGAAGGTCTCCTGATCCTCAAAACTTTGGTGGATCCCCTCAGAGATGAAATAATCACAGAATCACAGCATTTTTACAATGTAGAAGGAGGCCATTTGGCCCATCATGTCTGGACTGGCTCTCTGAGCATTTTACCTTAGTGCCATTTTCCTGCCTTATCCCTGTAAACCTGCACATTGTTTCTATTTAAATAATCATCCAATGCCTTCTTGAATGCCTCATTTGAATCTGCCTCCAACAAACTTCCAGGCAGTGCATTCCAAAGCCTAACTACTCGCTGTCTGAAATAGTTTTTTCTGACCTTACATTTGCTTCTTTTGCAAAACACATTAAATCTGTGCTCTCTGGTTGTTGATCCTTTTACATGAGGGAACTTTGAATAGGTACTTTGTGTCAATCTTCACGGTGGAAGACACGAGTAACATCCCCAAAGTTCAAGAGAGTCAGTGGGCAGAGGTGAGTATGGTGGCCATTACCAAGGAGAAGGTGCTAGGAAAACTGAAAGGTCTGAAGGTGGATAAATCACCTGGACTGGATGGATTACACCCCAGAGTTCTGAAGGAGATAGCTGAAGAGATAGTGGAGGCATTAGTGGTGATCTTTCAGGAATCACTGGAGCAGGGAGGGTCCCAGAGGACTGGAAAATCGCAAATGTAACCCCCCTGTTTAAGAAGGGAGTGAGGCAAAAGATGGGAAATTACAGGCCAATTAGCCTGACCTTGGTCATTGGTAAGATTTTAGAGTCCATTATTAAGGATGAGATTTCAGAATACTTGGAAGTGCATGGTAAAATCAGGCAAAGTCAGCATGGTTTCATCAAGAGGAGGTCATACCTGACAAATCTGTTAGAATTCTTTGAGGAGGTAACGAGTAGGTTAGGCAAAGGAGAGCCAATGGATGTTATCTACTTGGACTTCCAGAAGGCCTTTGACAAGGTGCCGCACAGGAGGCTGCTCAGTAAGATAAGAGCCCATGGTTTTAGACCCAAGGTACTAGCATGGGTAGAAGATTGTCTGTCTGGCAGGAGGCAGAGAATGGGGATAAGGGGGTCCTTCTCAGGATGGCGGCCAGTGACTAATGGAGTTCCGTAGGGGTCAGTGTTGGGACCACAACTTTTCACTTTATACATTAATGATCTAGACGAAGGAACTGAGGGCATCCTGGCTAAGTTTGCAGATGATACAAAGATAGATGGAGGGACAGGTAGTATTGAGGAGGCAGGGAGGCTGCAGAAGGATTTGGATAGGTTAGGAGAATGGGCAAAGAAGTGGCAGATGGAATACAACGTGGGCAAGTGTGAGATCATGCACTTTGGTAGGAAGAATAGAGGCATAGACTATTTACTAAATGGAGAGAGAATTCAGAAATCTGGAGTGCAAAGGGACTTGGGAGTCCTAGTCCAGGATTCTCTTAAGGTTAACTTGCAGGTTGAGTCGGTAGTTAGGAAGGCAAATGCAATGTTGGCAGTTATTACGAGAGGACTAGAATATAAAAGCAGGGATGTGCTGCTGAGGCTTTATAAGGCTCTGGGCAGACCACATTTAGAATATTGTGAGCAATTTTGGGCCCCGTATCTCAGGAAGGATGTGCTGGCCCTGGAAAGGGTCCAGAGGAAGTTCATGAGAACGATCTCAGGAATGAAAGGCTTAACATATGAGGAACGTTTGAGGACTCTGGGTCTCTACTCGATGGAGCTTAGAAGGATGAGGGGGGATCTGATTGAAACTTACAGAATACTGAAAGGCCTGGATAGAGTGGACATGGGGAAGATGTTTCCATTAGTAGGAGAGACTAGGACCCGAGGGCACAGCCTCAGAGTAAAGGGAAGACCTTTTAGAACAAAGATGAGGAGAAACTTCTTTAGCCAGAGAGTGGTGAATCTATGGAATTCATTGCCACAGAAGGCTGTGGAGGCCAGTTCATTGAGTGTATTTAAGACCGAGATAGATAGGTTCTTGTTTCGAGTCCTCATGACCCTTCGACAGAACTTGAGTTCGAGTCCAGGAAAGAGCTGAAATATAAGCTGGTTTAAGGTGTGTGTGTGGGGGGCGGAGAGATAGAGAGACAGAGAGGTGGAGGGGGTTGGTGTGGTTGTAGCGACAAACAAGCAGTGATAGAAGCAGAATATCAAAAGATGTCAACAACAATAGTACAATAGAACACATAGGTGTTAAAGATAAAGTTGGTGATATTATCTAAACGAATGTGCTAATTAAGAATGGATGGTAGGGCACTCAAGGTATAGTTCTAGTGGGTTTTTTTTTATTTTATATAATGGAAATAGGTGGGAAAAGGAAAATCTTTATAATTTATTGGGAAAAAAAAAAAGAGAAGGGGGAAACAGAAAGGGGGTGAGGATGGGGGAGGGGACTCACGACCTAAAGTTGTTGAATTCAATATTCAGTCCGGAAGGCTGTAAAGTCCCTAGTCGGAAGATGAGGTGTTGTTCCTCCAGTTTGCGTTGGGCTTCACTGGAACAATGCAGCAAGCCAAGGACAGACATGTGGGCAAGAGAGCAGGGTGGAGTGTTAAAATGGCAAGCGACAGGGAGGTTTGGGTCATTCTTGCGGACAGACCGCAGGTGTTCTGCAAAGCGGTCGCCCAGTTTACGTTTGGTCTCTCCAATGTAGAGGAGACCACATTGGGAGCAACGAATGCAGTAGACTAAGTTGGGGGAAATGCAAGTGAAATGCTGCTTCACTTGAAAGGAGTGTTTGGGTCCTTGGACGGTGAGGAGAGAGGAAGTGAAGGGGCAGGTGTTGCATCTTTTGCGTGGGCAAGGGGTTGTGCCATAGGAGGGGGTTGAGGAGTAGGGGGTGATGGAGGAGTGGACCAGGGTGTCCCGGAGGGAGCGATCCCTACGGAATGCCGATAAGGGGGGTGAAGGGAAGATGTGTTTGGTAGTGGCATCATGCTGGAGTTGGCGGAAATGGCGGAGGATGATCCTTTGAATGCGGAGGCTGGTGGGGTGATAAGTGAGGACAAGGGGGACCCTATCATGTTTCTGGGAGGGAGGAGAAGGAGTGAGGGCGGATGCGCGGGAGATGGGCCGGACACGGTTGAGGGCCCTGTCAACGACCGTGGGTGGAAAACCTCGGTTAAGGAAGAAGGAGGACATGTCAGAGGAACTGTTTTTGAATGTAGCATCATCGGAACAGATGCGACGGAGGCGAAGGAACTGAGAGAATGGGATGGAGTCCTTACAGGAAGTGGGGTGTGAGGAGCTGTAGTCGAGATAGCTGTGGGTGTCGGTGGGTTTGTAATGGATATTGGTGGACAGTCTATCACCAGAGATTGAGACAGAGAGGTCAAGGAAGGGAAGGGAAGTGTCAGAGATGGACCACGTGAAAATGATGGAGGGGTGGAGATTGGAAGCAAAATTAATAAATTTTTCCAAGTCCTGACGAGAGCATGAAGCAGCACCGAAATAATCATCGATGTACCGGAGAAAGAGTTGTGGAAGGGGGCCGGAGTAGGACTGCAACAAGGAATGTTCCACATACCCCATAAAGAGACAGGCATAGCTGGGGCCCATGCGGGTACCCATAGCCACACCTTTTATTTGGAGGAAGTGAGAGGAGTTGAAGGAGAAATTGTTCAGCGTGAGAACAAGTTCAGCCAGACGGAGGAGAGTAGTGGTGGATGGGGATTGTTCGGGCCTCTGTTCGAGGAAGAAGCTAAGGGCCCTCAGACCATCCTGGTGGGGGATGGAGGTGTAGAGGGATTGGACGTCCATGGTGAAGAGGAAGCGGTAGGGGCCAGGGAACTGGAAATTGTTGATGTGACGTAAGGTGTCAGAGGAATCACGGATGTAGGTGGGAAGGGACTGGACAAGGGGAGAGAGAAGGGAGTCAAGATAACGAGAAATGAGTTCTGTGGGGCAGGAGCAAGCTGAGACGATCGGTCTACCGGGGCAGTTCTGTTTGTGGATTTTGGGTAGGAGATAGAAGCGGGCCGTCCGAGGTTGGGCAACTATCAGGTTGGAAGCTGTGGGAGGGAGATCCCCAGAGGAGATGAGGTCAGTGACAGTCCTGGAAACAATGGCTTGATGTTCAGTGGTGGGGTCATGGTCCAGGGAGAGGTAGGAGGAAGTGTCTGCGAGTTGACGCTCAGCCTCCGCGTGGTAGAGGTCAGTGCGCCAGACAACAACAGCACCACCCTTGTCAGCGGGTTTGTTTGTCGCTACAACCACACCAACCCCCTCCACCTCTCTGTCTCTCTATCTCTCCGCCCCCCACACACACACCTTAAACCAGCTTATATTTCAGCTCTTTCCTGGACTCGAACTCAAGTTCTGTCGAAGGGTCATGAGGACTCGAAACGTCAACTCTTTTCTTCTCCGCCGATGCTGCCAGACCTGCTGAGTTTTTCCAGGTAATTCTGTTTTTGTTTTGGATTTCCAGCATCCGCAGTTTTTTTGTTTTTATCTCTGTGTTTAATTGACTGCCACTGCTCTTCAAGAAATGCCTACCTCCTTGAAGAAGTTCTGTTCCTCTCTGCGACAAGATTTCCGGATTTCTCTGTTGCCTTGTTCACCTTCATTGCTTTCCATTTCTCTCCTAGTGTTTGACAAGGTGTTTACTAAAACCCGCTTTCACAGCCATATCTCCTTTCTCAGTGACTGTCTCCGTCTCCGACTTACCCCACATGGATTTCAACTGAAATTCCACCCCTCATGTTTCGAACCCACCCAGGATTACAGGTATCTCCGGGACATAAAACGTTTCTCGGACTGCTGTTCCCGTCACATTCTGAAATCCACTCTCAGTGCCATGCGCCGCCATATGAACACACTCGACCTCTCCCTCCAGCAGCACCGCCGTACCCTTTTTCAAAGCTGCGCGTGCCCCCAGTTTCATTTTATCCTTCGGCTCATCCGACGCCTCAACAAGAAACTTTTTCTCTTTCTCTCAAGTGCTAAGGAACGCAAGCTCCAACAACTCATCGACACCAACACCCATCTAGGACCCTCCACCCCTGCCTGTCCCTCCGTCCCCACCCCATCTTCCAATCCCAACCCCAGCCGTGTATTCACTATACCCCCTGACCTTCCCCTCTCCGATGCTGAACGTTCAGTGCTCAGCAAAGGACTTAGTTTCATACCCTTACGCCCTCACCTCAATGAATTTCGGGCTCGGCATGATACTGAACTCTTCTTCCGCCGTCTTCGTCTCCGGGCTCACTTCTTTGGGCAGGAGTCCTCTCCCAGTTCAACGGATCCTTTTACCCATCTTCAATATTCTCCCTCCACCTGGACCCCTCCCTCTGGATTCTTACCTTCTCTCGATCTTTTCATTGAGAACTGTCGGCGCGACATTAGTCGTCTCAATTTCTCTGCTCCTCTCACCCATTCTAACCTGTCTCTCTCTGAACTTACTGCACTCCATTCTCTCAGGTCCAACCCTGACATTGTCATCAAACCCGCTGACAAGGGTGGTGCTGTTGTTGTCTGGCGCACTGACCTCTACCACGCGGAGGCTGAGCGTCAACTCGCAGACACTTCCTCCTACCTCTCCCTGGACCATGACCCCACCACTGAACATCAAGCCATTGTTTCCAGGACTGTCACTGACCTCATCTCCTCTGGGGATCTCCCTCCCACAGCTTCCAACCTGATAGTTGCCCAACCTCGGACGGCCCGCTTCTATCTCCTACCCAAAATCCACAAACAGAACTGCCCCGGTAGACCGATCGTCTCAGCTTGCTCCTGCCCCACAGAACTCATTTCTCGTTATCTTGACTCCCTTCTCTCTCCCCTTGTCCAGTCCCTTCCCACCTACATCCGTGATTCCTCTGACACCTTACGTCACATCAACAATTTCCAGTTCCCTGGCCCCTACCGCTTCCTCTTCACCATGGACGTCCAATCCCTCTACACCTCCATCCCCCACCAGGATGGTCTGAGGGCCCTTAGCTTCTTCCTCGAACAGAGGCCCGAACAATCCCCATCCACCACTACTCTCCTCCGTCTGGCTGAACTTGTTCTCACGCTGAACAATTTCTCCTTCAACTCCTCTCACTTCCTCCAAATAAAAGGTGTGGCTATGGGTACCCGCATGGGCCCCAGCTATGCCTGTCTCTTTATGGGGTATGTGGAACATTCCTTGTTGCAGTCCTACTCCGGCCCCCTTCCACAACTCTTTCTCCGGTACATCGATGATTATTTCGGTGCTGCTTCATGCTCTCGTCAGGACTTGGAAAAATTTATTAATTTTGCTTCCAATCTCCACCCCTCCATCATTTTCACGTGGTCCATCTCTGACACTTCCCTTCCCTTCCTTGACCTCTCTGTCTCAATCTCTGGTGATAGACTGTCCACCAATATCCATTACAAACCCACCGACACCCACAGCTATCTCGACTACAGCTCCTCACACCCCACTTCCTGTAAGGACTCCATCCCATTCTCTCAGTTCCTTCGCCTCCGTCGCATCTGTTCCGATGATGCTACATTCAAAAACAGTTCCTCTGACATGTCCTCCTTCTTCCTTAACCGAGGTTTTCCACCCACGGTCGTTGACAGGGCCCTCAACCGTGTCCGGCCCATCTCCCGCGCATCCGCCCTCACTCCTTCTCCTCCCTCCCAGAAACATGATAGGGTCCCCCTTGTCCTCACTTATCACCCCACCAGCCTCCGCATTCAAAGGATCATCCTCCGCCATTTCCGCCAACTCCAGCATGATGCCACTACCAAACACATCTTCCCTTCACCCCCCTTATCGGCATTCCGTAGGGATCGCTCCCTCCGGGACA
Organism: Carcharodon carcharias; assembly: GCF_017639515.1. NCBI lineage: Eukaryota > Metazoa > Chordata > Chondrichthyes > Lamniformes > Lamnidae > Carcharodon > Carcharodon carcharias. The sequence goes on from NC_054469.1 coordinate 220,094,615, forward strand.
CCCTGGTCCACTCCTCCATCACCCCCTACTCCTCAACCCCCTCCTATGGCACAACCCCTTGCCCACGCAAAAGATGCAACACCTGCCCCTTCACTTCCTCTCTCCTCACCGTCCAAGGACCCAAACACTCCTTTCAAGTGAAGCAGCATTTCACTTGCATTTCCCCCAACTTAGTCTACTGCATTCGTTGCTCCCAATGTGGTCTCCTCTACATTGGAGAGACCAAACGTAAACTGGGCGACCGCTTTGCAGAACACCTGCGGTCTGTCCGCAAGAATGACCCAAACCTCCCTGTCGCTTGCCATTTTAACACTCCACCCTGCTCTCTTGCCCACATGTCTGTCCTTGGCTTGCTGCATTGTTCCAGTGAAGCCCAACGCAAACTGGAGGAACAACACCTCATCTTCCGACTAGGGACTTTACAGCCTTCCGGACTGAATATTGAATTCAACAACTTTAGGTCGTGAGTCCCCTCCCCCATCCTCACCCCCTTTCTGTTTCCCCCTTCTCTTTTTTTTTTTTCCCAATAAATTATAAAGATTTTCCTTTTCCCACCTATTTCCATTATATAAAATAAAAAAAAAACCCACTAGAACTATACCTTGAGTGCCCTACCATCCATTCTTAATTAGCACATTCGTTTAGATAATATCACCAACTTTATCTTTAACACCTATGTGTTCTATTGTACTATTGTTGTTGACATCTTTTGATATTCTGCTTCTATCACTGCTTGTTTGTCGCTACAACCACACCAACCCCCTCCACCTCTCTGTCTCTCTATCTCTCCGCCCCCCACACACACACCTTAAACCAGCTTATATTTCAGCTCTTTCCTGGACTCGAACTCAAGTTCTGTCGAAGGGTCATGAGGACTCGAAACGTCAACTCTTTTCTTCTCCGCCGATGCTGCCAGACCTGCTGAGTTTTTCCAGGTAATTCTGTTTTTGTTTTGGATTTCCAGCATCCGCAGTTTTTTTGTTTTTAGATAGGTTCTTGATTGGTAAGGGGATCAAAGGTTATGGGGAGAAGGTGGGAGAATGGGATTGAGAAACTTATCAGCCATTATTGAATGGCGGAGCAGACTCGATGGACTGAATGGCCTAATTTCTGCTCCTGTGTCTTATGGTGTTATGGAACATTTTCTCCCTATCTTCTCTGTTCAACCCCCTCATGATTTTGAAAATTTCTATCAAGTCTCCTTTTAGCCTTCTCCTCTCCAAGGAAATCAGTCACAAATTCTCCAATCTTTCCTCATAACTAAAGTGTCTCATACCTGGAACTATTCTCGTAAATCTCTTCTGCACTCTCTCCATAGCATTTACATCCTTCCAAATTGTAGCGCCAGAACTGTGCACAATACTCCAGCTGAGGTCTAACCAGTGTTTTATATAAGTCCATCATAACCTCCCTGCTCTTGTACTCTATGCCCCTATTAATGAATCCTAGAATACTGTGTGCTTTAGAAACAGCTCTTTCCAACTGTCCTGCCATCGTTAATGATTTATGTCGATATACACCCAGGTCTCTTTGCTCCTGCACACCCTTTAGAAAAGTATCCTTTATTTACACTGTCTCTCCATGTTCTTTGTACCAAAATGCATCACCTCACACTTCTCCATATTGAACTTCATCTGCCACCTACTTTCCACTCCACCAATGTGTGAATGTCCTTTTGAAGTTCTACACTGTCCTCCCCACAGTTTAAAATCCTCCCAAGTTTTGTGTCATCTGCAAACTTTGAGGTTGTCCCGTGCATACCAAGATCTAGATTATTTATATAGATCAGGAAAAGCAAGGGTCCCAATACTGACCCCTGGGGAACTCCATTGCAAACCTTCTTCCAGCCTGAAAAATACCCATTACCCATTACTCTCTGTTTCCTATTCCTCAAACAATTATGTATCCATGTTGCTACTGTCCCTTTTATTCCATGACCTATAACTTTCCTCACAAGTCTGTTGTGTGGCACTGTATTGAATTAATAGTCACATGGAAAAATGTGGATTGATTTGGAAGAGTCAGCACGGATTTGTTAAAGAAAAATCATGTCTAACTAACTTGCTGCCATTTTTTGAAGAGGTAACAGAGACAGTTGATGAGGGCAAGGCCGTTGATGTGGTGTATATGGACTTCTAAAAGACGTTCGATACAGTGCCATTAGATCTTGGTGTGCAGGGGACAATTTCAAAGTTTGCAGATAACACAAAACTTGGGAGGATTGTAAACTGTGAGGGGGACAGGGAGGAACTTCAAAAGGACTTTGACACGTTGATGGAGTGGGCAGACAGTTGGCAGATGAAGTTCAATGTGGAAAAGTGTGAGGTGTTACACTTTGGTACAAAGAACATGGAGAGACAGTATAAATAAAGGATACTATTCTAAAGGGTATGCAGGAGCAGAGAGACCTGGGTGGATATCTACATAAGTCATTAACAGTGGCAGGACAGATAGAGAGAGCTGTTTCTAAAGCATACAGCATTCTAGGCTTCATTAATTATTGTTTCTAGAAGTTTCCCCATCACTGAAGTTAAACTGACTGGTCTGTAATTGCAGGGCAGAGCTTTACAACCTTTTTTGAACAATAAACGCTGTTCATGCCATTTCTCCAAAGTTTCCATAGAACCTCTGCCAATATTACGAAGGATTATCAGAAGAACTGCAAAGATCCAACCCCAAGATCTGCCAGAAGAGCTAGGAAAACCAAAAGCATTTATTTTAAAATCCTTTTTTAAATGTTACTTCCACAAGAGAAGTACTGGTGTAATTTTGTAATTTATCTTTATGTGTATACCTTTGACCGTCTGCTGCTTTTGTTCCTTGTTAGTCCTCCATCTGTTGCATTGAATAATTGCTTCTAGACACCTACTGAATAAGAACATATTTTAAATGTCAGGACACACGCATCTATGGCACAACCTCCAGCTTCATTAGTGAAATATATCTGTTTGTCACACAGTTGTTTGAATTGTTGTATCTGATTTTGGCGGAAAGCATCAGGTAGCGACCATCATTTTCCTACTGAGGTGAGACAGAGATCATTTCCTGCCAATTCTGTGTGCCCATTTGGTTCTTATGTTTGGGAAATTTAACTGAGAGTGGGAAGAGAGACAGAAGGACAATGGAGGAAAAAGAATGATTTAGCAAAGGCGAGTCTATAGTGATCATTAACAATGATGAGAAATAGTGCGTGACAGATTGAGAGCCCCTGGATTACAATACTGTGTTTTTTGCCTCAGGGACATTGAGTTAAACTCTAACTAATGAAGTAAAGTGTCTTGTGTCTATTGCCTGAAAAGGCCTTAAATGAAATGCATTTGGAGAAATACCAACACAGTTCCCAGTGAGTATAGGTCCTAAACATAAAATTACTATAATTTGGCACAAATTAACACATTGTTGGGCAAGTGTGGGAGGAAAGATAGAAATCTATCTGCATCAGTCAGTACAACATTTGACCTGAATAATTTTTTTACTGGGGACACTGAATGCTAAAGTAGAAAATTGTTCTATCCATCATCATCAATGCCACCTAGACTTTGCTGAGCCGAGAAATTATTTCCCGATTATTAAGCTCCTAAAGTTCCATGTGCTGTGGCCCTAGATGTCACATTGGGATGATGCCAAACACAACCTTGCACTGGAGTTTGTAATCGGTGGAAAGGCACGTTATTTGCATTAACAATCACAAGTAACCCAGTTACCCTGACTTGCCACCATTTCTAGTAGTTTCCTGGTTGACTTGTAAGATTCCAAATTCCCTCCATTCCTTACCAAGCCTGTGACAGACCAGAGCCAGCATTCCCACTCGTGAGCTACAGCTGGGACCTAGCAGTCAAAACACTCAGTGAGATGAAACATAGCTCCAGTTTCATACCAGCGGAAGTTTGTTTGTCAGTGCCATGCTCGCATCATATGCCCACGAACATGAGAAAATGATGGACTTTTTTACTTTCTTAAAAACAGCATCGACAATTTTCCTTGACTCTTGACAGAATTCAGGGGGTCAGATGACTTATGTGATTTCTAGACAGATAGGGACTAACCCATGTCTCTGGAAAGCCATTAAATGTAAATGCCCATGTGGAGAACTCTCCCTTCAGGAGGCATTCAGGATGGGCGATCGTGTATGGAATTTACAGCTCCTATTGTTTGAATACTTACAGGAACTCAAGTAAAATGGCCAGCCCAGACTCGATGTCTGCCAACTCAAAACCTAACAAGGACAGGTGTGCAGAAACTGTTTTATCACAAGCAGGTGTAATTGATGGCAATCCATTCTCCATTATGTGGCAATGGTTTGTGGCATCGAATCGTTGGTGTTGATTCTGTGGTCACATGACTGAAACTGACTCGAGACAGCACATCATATTATTCCAAAGACAGGACAGAGCAAGTCAGTCTGGGACCACTCAACACAGAGGGATCACTACCCGGCAAGAGGAACAGATCCCTCCCTAAACAGACAACCAACTCAGGCATTGAAAAGAGGGGCTAATTTGTTTTCATCTACAAAAGTATATTTATTCTCTACAGGGGCTTGGCCACAATTTTGTATGAAAATCCGAAAACCTCCAACCTCCATTTATCTTCAAAGAACCAGAAGGGAGAAACCCTTCAAGCTGTAACGTTTTATCTTAGAGGGCTCATTAACAACACGTGATTCGTTTCTTGTTAATCTGTTAATAATATAAGTGCATGCTTCACCTCTACATTTCATCTTTCCTTGTATGCGTGTGTGTCTGTGTGTTTAAGGGAGTTTACATCTAAAGGGCATTTACATTTCGAGTGTTGTGTGAAATAAACATATATCCTTTTGTTTCATTCCAACTTATTAGGAAGCCTATTTCAAGTCTGTTCTTTAAAATCATAATAGTCAGAAGGTTTCAAAATATAGCTTATTGCAAACAACTGAAAGGTGAGAAAAAAAGGGATAAGTTATCCCCGTCTGTAACAGTTAGCCCATGGTAAGAGGGCTTCTGAAGGTAGACCTCTAGACCCCAGCATTATTCCTGTAAGTTCTTAAGCTGGGAGGTGACCTAGGATCTTTTCTTTCATTCAAAGTCGGCCTCAGGGATCCAGACCACTTGGCCACTTGGTGGTAATGGTGGAGGTAATGCTGCCACAACACTGAGCACCATGGGGCATTGGCATGAGCAGGAGCGCAACAGTGGGCTTGAGTCATGTGGACAGCGCAAGCATGCTTAAGGCAGTGGCATGCACCAGAGATTGTATTCACTATGAGAAGGGCTACACCTAAGTATCTCATTTTGTGGCTCACACAGGTCCCCACGGTCCATATCATCCCTTGGGCATCAAGAGGAGGAAGAGATGTCCGAGGAGGCAGCATCACATATCATCCCACACTCCGCCAACTTAGATACAGGCACATTGGAAAGATGTAGCACATGTGTATAGTCAGTCGTATGGGGTTAAGGGCACTTCACCAGAGTGTTGAGGAAGTGTCAGAGTCAGATACCTCTGTGCACAGTCCTCCTACTCGGAGGAGGGAGGAAAGTCATGATGATGTTCCAGCAGATAGAAATATGGAGCTTCGGGAGTCACCTTTTGGGGCTCAGTATTTGTCCAATCAGGAACAGATGTGTGGACATCTGGTGGAATTCCCTGAGGCAGTGGGAGCTCTTGGGCTGCAAATGGAGGAGCCCATTGCCGTCATGAGATCCACATTGCCCTGGGGCTCAACTGTATGAGCTCTGACCATAAGAGATTGGCCAATCTCATGGGGAGACACAAGCAGCAGCACCTGGAATGGCCACAAGGGCAGCAGCTTGGCCAGAAAAGGGTTAAAACTTCCATCAGTATCTTGGATCAGTCAGCTCAGAGTATGAGCACTGACATTCATAAACCTCATGAAGAGCTGCATAGCTGTTGGTCCAACGGTTGCCAGATTGGACAATTGTTGCACACCAGCATCCATCCCCATCAACCACATCTGAAGACCAACATAGGACTGTGGAGGTATCTGAGTAGGGCGAAGATGATGGGACCTGCTCAGCATCTTCATCTTCCTCCAAATCACCAGCCCCTCCACCAGAGTCCTTGTCTGCTCCACTTGTGCCAGTGATCATGGCTGCCCACGCAGAGACGCAGAGGCCACAGATGGAAGTAGATCCCCAATGGGTGCCTGCACTATGAGGCCGGCCACCAGACTCCTCATTGCCGTTTAGACAGAGAAGTGAGCTGTTGGCCTCCACCTCCTCTGAGGCAATGTGGAGGGCACTCCATAGGAGTGTGCACGATCACAGGGCACCTTCTCACCGTGATTACTGTATTTACACTGTCTACCACAGCTGACTGGGAGTCTTGCACATACTCGAAGAAAGACCTTATTGTGGTCATAACTCACCTGCACAAGATGGAGTGAAATGACTTGTGCTTCATAAAGGTGTCTGCATGCTGAGCCGGGGCCTTTATTGCACCATGAGTACAGTCAATGATGCCCTGCACCTGAGGGAAGCCTGCACTGTGAGCAAAGGCAGTGGATCTCTGAGTATGAGACTCAAAATCCATGGGGAAACAAATCGACTCCCCCACAGGAGCGAACAAAGCATTAGTCACTTCCTTAATGCATCGGTGTGCTGCTGACTGGGATATATCAGCCAGGACTCCTGCTGAACCCTGGAAAGAACCTGTGGCATCGACATTCTGTGTGACAGTTACCTTCACAGTCACTGGCAGGACATGGGGATCTTTGGATTGTGGCTCCAGTTGCTGCTGAATCATGTGGCAAATGTCTGTCGCAACATTACAGTTCAACCTGAGTCTTCTCCGGTACTGATTTTCCATCATGTTGAGGTATGATGTCCTTGGTCTGTACTCTCCCCACAGGGTAGAACCTGGTTGACCTCATTCTCCTCCTCCTCCTTCCTGGTACTCATACCACAGCCTCTTCCTCCTGATCTTTGGCCCTCCATCTGGGCTCCAGCTGTTTACATAGACTAACTCTTGTGGCCTCTATGTGAGAAGGTGCCATGCACATCATCAATGATCCCTTTGATGAATCACTATGCACCCTTCTGAGGCATTAATATTTTCCTTGCCCCTGGTTGCAACAGTCAGTGGGGGCAACAAAAATTACCCTGGAAGACCAGCAGCCCAACCCTCTGTTGTGTGTACCTGCATGCCATTGTAATGTAAAGCTGCTCAGTAGAGCAATGGTAAATGTGGGACTGGAGAATGGTATTATGTATTGGGTCTCATGGTAATAGACTCGGAGAACAGCCTAGAAGGAACCTGCATGGGAGCAGCACCAGGCACTGTTGTAACATTGGATCTGTACATAGTTAAGGATTACCAATAAATCACTCATGTTCAAACCTACAAGTCTCAAGATCTCATCAATGAGATCAATGAGATCTCACCAAACGAACCCATAACACAACATGGTGATCAGTGGTGTCATGAAAGGTGGCACTTAAACGATGAACCCAGAACAGAATCCCAAGATATGAGAAACTAAAAGCAGCTGAAGCCTGACCGGAGTGACATACGCCTAAGAAGAAAAATTGAAGCAACAGTTGAAAAAGTTCACTACAGACCTGGAAGTTGAGGAATCCACCAGAATGAGTGGCAGCCCATTGCAAAACCCTGGGTGACGTAGAGGGAAGGAACCTTGTCAGATCACAAGACGGGAGAGCTAAGTTTCAAAAAAGAAGCTGTACTTACATTGTAGGAATAGGCGGCAGCCCCAAAGGCTCAGCATATGGTAGAGGCTGGATGACAGGTGCAAGTAAAAATAAAGTGAAAAAGCGAAGGCCTGCAGAAAAAAAGTTTGAAAGCTTCAGAAGGGAACGAGACGGCCGACTGCCAACGAGCCTGCTAAAATCGTAAAAGTGTGTGAAAATAAAAAAAAAACAAAGATACTGACATGCTGTAGGCAGCCTGAGTGAAAAAAAAACAGTTACTACCTTACAGGGAAAATGACATTTAAAGCTGCAACTGCTGCAGAAAAAGGGCCATGGACAGAAAGTTAGAAGAGCCAAGCCTATTTTGGTTAAGGAAATGGCTAAACCAGATTTAAGAGTGGAAGTCTTGGAGAAGAGAATTTTTAGTTATAGCCAAATTACAGGGTTAAATAAGGAAACAGAAGAATTACAAATTGACAAGTTTTTATCCATGTTTATCCAGGTGCCTTTTGAAGGTGAGGTACTGCACAGCTAACGTGTAGATCAATGCCCAACAATTTTTGGTGAGATGTTAAAAAGCTTTGACAGGTATTCTAAAGTCCAAGTTCTAGAGAGCGCAGACCCTAGAAGAAAGTCTAGCACACTGCCAATAAAGTGCTGTGGGCAACAAAATACCCCAGAACAAGGGCGCCAGGAGACCCCAGAGTGAGGAAGACAAAATGCCCCAGATCAAGAGAGCCAGAAGGTGCCAGTGTGAGGGAGGCAAAAAATCCCAGAGTGAGGGGTTCTAGTAAACCACAAGATGGCTTCTGACCGGGTCAGCGCAATGAAATGCATGAGACCAAGAGTTCAGTGCAGAAGAAAGAAATGGGTCAGAAGCAGCTAAAAGGCTTAAAGGTAGATCTTTTTGAAAATGCTGACAGAGTACCCAAACTGCAACAACAGATGACACTGCAGAGTAAGCAAATGGCTGTGAAAGAAGGAAAGCCATCTGTGGTAACTCAAATGAAGCAAAATGCGCAACAAGGAAATGAAGATGTTCTATAGGAAAATGTTTGCATCAGAGCTGTACTGGGAGATTTGGAAGCGCAAGATTCAAGCTGAGTATATACCTTTGAAAATGTATGATTAACTGAAGTCCAGATTCTGATGACTAAAAGCAGTTATATCATTTTGAAACAAAAACTGAAAATGATGGAAATACTCAGAGGGTCAGGCAATACCTGTAGAGGGAGAAACAGAGTTAATATTTCAGATCGATGACCTTTCATCAGAACTCACATAACTTTTAAATTTTCTCTGAATGGGCGCTGAAGAAGAGACATACGGACTCGAAACATTAACTTTGTTTCTCCCTCCACAGATGCTGCCGAACCTGTTGAGTTTTTCCAGCATTTTCTGGCTTTTATTTCAGGTTCCTAGCACCAGCAGTGTTTTGCCTTTATTTGAAATTGTCTCTGCCGCTTGAGCTGTGTTTATCATTTTTAAAACTAAGATGTTAATGACAAACGATCTTTTTAAAAGCGGTCTCCATGGCATTTGGTGCAAAAGGTAATACTTAGGGAAAAGTAAACATGACAATGAAAAGTATGTGAAAAAGAATGTGTTGGCGTTTTGTAATGCTCCATAACCTGATACGTAATTAAGTGATGACGAGGATGTTATGGGTTTGCTTAATCACTTCAGCCATCATAGATCAGCAGACCTGCTGGCGATGGCTGACTGCCAAGGTATTATGGAATATTCCCATTGAAATATGGAATTGTCTTGTGTTTGCGAGGCCCCAAGGACGAGAGGGTGGAGTTACAGAAATCCATATGTTTCTGTCACCACTGCAAAGGATAACGTTTCCTTTAATTGTTACAGGATAACATCATCATTCACTCTATTTGGCACTGTGCATATTTGCCGTTTTTAAAGGGAAACAGACTCAGGAAGCCCTGCTGGTAACATTCTATCTGATTAAACTGCTTCAGTGCTCTGTGCCTTTCATTCACCATTTTCTTTTTGCCAATAGCTTTTAACACGTCATTTGCTTTTTAAAAAAAAACGGCACCAAAAAGGTCATTTCAGCACTGGTCCTTCACTTTCACTGATCATCTGCACAGATGCAATGATGTTCACATGAATTGGCGCTGATATTTAAGAGCAGAAGAGTCTTTATTAGTGGCAAAGGACACATTGACATTTTCCGACAGTACAGGTGAGAGCATGAGCAGAATGGAGCTGTACAAACTGGGCCAGTCTGCTGTACATGGTACATGCTCCCATGGCATGGCACCTGTGTCATACGTAGAACACTAACTGGTTGAATTTCTGCAGGGTTTCCTTGACCTCTGGCTATAACAGTGAGGGATAGTCCACTGAAGCACCGGAAAAATGGTTTAATATCATTCCTGCTGTTCCTCCAGCAATCCAGCTTCTACTCTAGAATTCCAGCTGTTCCTCTGGCATTCCCGCTGTTTCTCCAGCAATCCCACTGTTCCCCTGGCATTCTTGCTGTTCCTCCAGCATTCCTGCTTTTCCTCCGGGCATTCCTGCTGCTAGTCTGGAATTCCAGCTGTTCCTCTCGCATACCCGCTGTTTCTCCAGCAATCCCACTGTTTCTCTGGCATTTCTGCTGTTCCTCCAGCATTCTTGCTGCTACTCTGGAATTCCAGCTGCTCCTCTGGCATTCCTGCTGCTACCCTGGAATTCCAGCTGTTCCTCCAGCATTCCTGCTGCTCCTCTGGAATTGCAGCTGTTCCTCTGGTATTCCTGCAATTGCTCCAACATTCCAGCTGCTATTCCAGAATTCCCACAGTTTATCCGGCATTCCTTTGGCTCAATTTACTGTTTAAAGCCTCGTGGAAAATCAAACCTTATTTCTTTTCTCCCCAGTGCAAACATACAAGGTAGAGCAGATAATACGGCTCCTGTGTCATTAAAAAGCAGGATTATTCCCTCAGAATTCTCATGATTTCTTCATTATTCATTTTAAGGTTGTTTTACAAACAATGCCCTGAGGGGTGCAAAACGAATATTCAACTGCTCACCAACTGTCTTGACATTGAGCTTTGATGAAACCACCAAAAAGAATACATTGCCTTTTATCAGATGCTCATAGACATCTTCTTATTCCCAGGGCAATCTTCCAATTACACATTCCCATGGTGGAGCTTCATCCATTGGGAGCACAAATCAAGGTAACACATTTGTTGTGTTCTCACTGTTCAGGATTTCTGATCTATAATCTTTAATGAACAGAGCGAAATGTCCTAATATGGACTCCCAGCAAGTGGAGCTCTGTACTGTGAGCGCGCAAGCAGATCATTTATCTTCTTACTTACAGGGCCAAAGGAATTGCTAGATGACAAAAGACCAGGGTCTATCACATTCACCTTCTACCATTTTGGGAGTCACATGATACAATGATAATGGAGGTGTTCATTAATCACTGTGATCAATCTCTATCAATTAGTCGACAACAGACCCGGACATGAGGCAAGGAAACCTCCAGTGGTGAAGAGCTCTGGGAACCAGAGGTCCAAAGTCACTTGTTCCTCATAAGCAGCTAATAATTACCAGATGAGAAGCATTTTCTGTTTTTATTTGAGATTTACAGCACTTGCAATGTTTCATTATATCTCAGCCTTTTCAATCACTGTCTGTTGGCATATAAATGATTCCTTTTTAAGATCTTTGTCAGTGCCATACTTCTTGTGAACACAGGTTTGTGATTGATTAGAATATTATTAATATCCCAAAGCTTGAATTTTTCCTGCATTTATTTTACCTTCATAAATAATTACTAATGTTTATCTTTTCTTTTACTCAATGTTAGCTGTTAATTCAGCTGGTGAGTGCATACTTTTTTCTTGTTAAACTTGTGGCCCACAAATTCATTAAACTCACTGAGGAGAAAGCTTCCCAATATCCGTGGCCATGATCGTTCTTGTACTACTCAAACAGTTGAGAGGCTTGATCACTATTCCTTCCAAAAATAAATAAATCCACCTTGTGTCCTGAGGATTCTCGCAACCTTCAAAAACCTCAATATTTAAACATTTGTTTCTTTCTTTCCTTGATGGAATGCATCAAAAACTGGATGACTACCCAACAGTCTACTGGTAACATTTGGAACCTGTCTTATTTGGATGTAGATTATTCAGCATGTCAGCACTGGCTCGCTAAGGAGCCCTTGAAGAATGCTGGGAAGGAGTGAAGCATCAACATCTTTGAGGATAGACACCAGTGTGGTTAATCCAGGGCAGAACAATAAGTGCTGCAGCCTTATCTGTAAGCACATATTTAAACATGACCGTGAGATCGGCACTGCTCTACCTGGTGAGGATCCAGCAGTGCAACATCCATCAGATAACCATGCTGTGAGTGATGTGCCCTCTTTTACAGGCCACTGCCGTGCACTAATTATCTCCCCTTGCTTTCACAGGCATGTCTGGGAAACAGCCAACAAAGTCCATGTCCCAGGGCCTCCAATCAAGCCCCAAAGAAACCTCTGAAAAGGAACCTGAAGGCACCCTCCCTGAAGTCCCATCACAGAGCTTATCCACCAGCGCAGAGACACACACCTCGGTGGGACCTAGCTTTACAGTAGCCTCGGGATCACAGTCTGGTGAGCACATCGCACTGTCTGATCCACAGCAGGTGGAGGCAGAGACTTCCCAGGTTCCCGACACTCAAAGGGCTGTTGGAGGCCAGAACATTGCTGCGTCTGAGTCAGGTGACGAACTTCTGGACTCTGTTATGTCACAGTTGCTGGAGCTGCAAAGGCAAGCTAGGGAACAACAGGAAGGGATGGCCGCTGCACTCCTCAGATTGCAAGACATGAAGGAGGAGTCCGTGCATCTTTAGGTTGAGATTATAGCACCGGCATTGCAATGCACCGAGGTCAATCCTGGCAGAATGGCGGCCGCCATGGAGACCTTGGTCCAGTTCATCACTCCTGCACTGCTGCGCAGGCTTAACTCCATCGCTGATGCCATAGTTGGCCTCCAACAGTGTGTATGCGAGAGGGGTGCTGGGCAGCTCAATCTCACTCCCGCTACCCCTTCTGCTCACGGATTCAGCCAGGGGCCCTCGGGCACCCATAGGGAGGAGGATCAGCAGCGGGGCCATTCACCCAGGTGACTCTGGGAGTGACCGGCCAATCCGAAACACCTCTTCCTGTGACCACAGCAGCTCCAGCTTCACAGACCGAGGAGGTTGCCACTGCCACACAGCAGGACCCTGAAAGCAGGCCGGGGCCCTCCAGGTCTCAGCCCTCCAGAGGACACCTGCCAAAGTCATCACAGACAGGGCGTCACAGTCAGTGGGCTGTCTCACCTCCACTGTGGATGACTGGGGAGCACCAAGACATAGCGGCGGGGTTAGGACAGTTAGGTAACAGTAGCTACACAGCCTGGACATGGGTGTTGATCAATTGTACATACTGTTCAATATTGCCAATAAACTCCTAAGAATGACACCCTGCCTGTGGCTCCTTGTTCTGATGAGCAGTGTTCTTGTCACTCTGATGTGAAACCTTTCTGCACAAGATAATGGCAGGTGTCTCAGTCCAGGGCCTCTTCCCCGTGCTCCGTGCAGCCTTCAGACCACCGTGATGGTCCAGCCTCACACTCCCTGGACACATTACTGATGCCTGCACCTTGGCGGCGCTGGTCATTGCTGCCAGAATGTAGTGGACAGGCACCACAGAGTTCCCTCATTCTCTCTGTGTGCTCTCAGCATCTTTAAGGTGGGGCTGGCCCCCATCACACCAGCATCTGCGACCAGTGATGCTGTGCACCAGCTCCTGAAGGGCTGAGGTGCTGAAGGCGGACACAGCGTCAGATGCATCTGAAGTTCCATGGCTGTGTCTCTGAGATGGCTCTGATCATGGAGCGCAAGCGAGCTGCCCTCAGCCAGACAGGAGTCAGACATTCTCAGAGGCCGTATGAAGATCTATGGAGTGTCCTCACAGCACGTTGTCATCATCCTCCTGCGATCGAGTGACTGTTAGGGCCTCCACTGCATCTCCATGACAGGAGCATTCTCACTGAGGGTATTGGCGCTGAGATAACCCAGACTGAAGTCAAACGTACACAATTGTGATGTGAGGATATACGGGGACACCTCACTGCATGTCGCCATCATCCTCCACAAATCTGGCAGCCATGAGGGCCTCCCGAGCTTGCCTGCCTCATCTAGCCAGTGCGAGAACCTCATCCCCGTCATCGTCACTACCGAGGACCCCCTCACCCTCAATCCTGTTGGTGTCCTCCTCATTCGAGGAGACCTCCAGCTCCTCATCTCCTCCTCAGCCAGCTCCTCTCCCCATTGCAGCTTCAGGTTGTAAAGGATGCAGCAGACAATGGTGATGCATGACACCCTCTGCGGACTGTATTGCAGGGCTCCACCAGACCGGTCCAGGCAACAGAATTGCATCTTCAGCATCTTGATCGTAGGCTCCACCAAGTTGCAAGCTGCTGAATGAGCCTCATTATAGCGTCGCTCTGCGGGAGTCTGAAGATGCCGCATGGGTGTCATCAGCCACAGCCTCTGTTGGCAGCCCTTGTCCCCAGGAGCCATCCCTGCAGCCTCTGTGGACTCTGGAAGACTGCAGGGATCTGCGAGCCACTCAGGATGTAGGCATTGTGCACACTCCCTGGAAACCGTGCGCACACCTGCAGGATGTGTTTCTGGTGGTCGCACACCAGCTGCACATTCAGTGAGTGGAAGCCCTTGTGGTTAATGAAATCCACTGAGTGTAGCGACGGAGACCTGAGAGCCACATGGGTGCAGTCAATCGCACCCTGTACCTATGGGAATCCCGAGATTAGGATGAACCCAATGGCCCTTGTATCCTGGCTGTCCCGGTCCCGGGTGAAATGCACAAAGTTGTTGCCATGGAGAAGATGCATCCGTGACCTCATGGATGCTTCTGTGGGTGGTGGATTGTGAAATCCCACAGAGGTCACCTGTGGAGAACTGCAAGGAGCCACTGGCATAGAAAATGAGCACCACAGTCACTTTCACAACCACTGGCAGTGGATGCCCTCCATATCCCCTTGGCACCAAGTCCTGCAGTAAGTGGCAGATGTGAGTGACCAGGTCCCTAGACATGCGCAGTCATCAGCGACACTGGTTCTCAGTCACCTGCAGGAATGACAGGCGGCGTCTATAGACCCTGGGTGTCACTAGGTACCGACCAGCCACAGCTCACTGTCACTCCTGGGCAGTATGTGTGGGAGTCCCTGCTGCCCCTTCTTCATGAGGTTGCTTATCCTGCCTTTGCGCAGCCAGGAGCCTCAGTCACTCTCTCTTCCTTCTTCTATGGTCTCTGTCGGCCATCAGGCCCACAGCTAGGTCACCAGGGTCCATGATCCTGATGTGGTCCTCCTGCAGCATGAAAAAGAAAGAGACGTGATTATCATGGTTGTACTTAGCACCTTCCCTGGCCCTAAGTAACCACCCCTCAATGCTTCCTGGAGAGTGCTGGTCACACCTTGGATGGCCAGAGATGAGTGCGCTGCATGTCTGCCCTGCCAACCTGTGACATGGGGGACACTGGTCCAAACCAGGATGCTGAGATTGCAAGGGGCTGTGAGCACCTCCAGCAGTGAGTGCTCCATGGCCAACATTGGCGAGGAGATTGTACAACATGGGCAGTCCAACTGCTCCACGGTTCAGGAAAGTGGTGGTGGACTCAAAATCTGTGCCGGGGGTTGGGGGGGGGTGCGGGGTGGATAGGGTATGGAGCGCTTGGGGGGCCCTTTGGTGCCTCCGTGTTGCTTGCCTGGGTGGGCAGGCTAGGAGCCCGACCCCAATCATATCACTGTGGCTGCGCCTGATCTGTCTCAGTTGCAGAGACATGGTCAGTTTATACAGGTGTCCCTAAGGCGTGGTCACTTCCCCTCACTTACGCTGCCCCCTACCTCGATTGCCTGTGTGAGGGATGCAGTGCCAGGGCAGCACTTGCCCTACACCCCCCCTCAGCAGTTGCCTCCGACGCTGGCCGGCACTTGCCCCCGGACACCAAACCCCCGCAGCAGCTGCCTCTGGGGCCAAGCATCAGTTGCCCCCGAACCAACCTCACCCCTGCTACCCTGCCACACCCGGTGCCCCTGATACCTGTTAGGAACAGGCGAGCTGTGGAGAACGCTGCTGCTCACTCACCTCAGTTCCCCCAAAGTGAAGGCCGCCAAGTACTGGTCGCCTGTGGTGCTGTTGTGAAACACATCGACGTTGCTTTCCCGCCGACTTGGACGGACGATCAGGCGGTGTTCCAAGAGCCTGGTGGGATTATATGCTAATAACGTATTACAGTTAGCTCCCTGCCGACTGATGGTGGGAAACGCGGAACCATCAGCGGGCTGAGCGGACGACCGCGACCTGCTTTCACGTGAAGTAGGTCGCACCATATTTTCCGCGCAGTCCATCTATCACAGCCGCTTCCCGCGGGCTCGGGAAATCCCGCCCCTTACCTGACGGTCCTGTGAAAAGCGTGCCCCACTGTCATGGCTTCCTTCAAAGTGCTCAGAATGGTCGCACCTGAGCTATTAAAACGATCAAGGTGTAGCACGAATGCACTGAAAGTCTACTTGTGATCCGGGCACCGTTATACTTGCTTAGATGGCTCATTCAGCTTCCTCTAAGTGCCATCAGCCATATCATTAAACCAGGGCAGGTTAGGGCACTGAGGTACTTGAACCAGCAGAATTGTATTTCATTACAGAATCGTTTAAACTGTTGGACCTCCGAAGCAGCAAAAAAAAAGGATTGGGGGTGTGTTGAGAGTTCAGTCTCAATTTTGGTATTATTATGTGGATTGCTCTATATACCTGTTACAACTGCTGCACCGTCGAATTGATAGAACCATTATCTCTTCCTGGAATTCCATCAGTTAAAAGGAACTGGCCTCAAAACAGTACTGACCTTGGATGTGTCAACACTTGATGTGGGCGCACTACTGTTATTTTGAAATGTTAGCAGGCTTCAAGTAGTCCCAGATCTTGTGTGAAGGAGGTGATACTAAATAGGTATTGGAGTCCCAACATTGTCATTTTACAGACGGCTGAGATTCATATCACAGAGCAACATATTGAAATGCCCAAAACATGCTTAATTTTTTGGAGCAACTGCCAGTGAGAGGTAGCTATTATCACTTATCTCTGGGCCGTACTTGAACTTCCATTTTCAAAGGTCAACAGCAATGATTTAGATCACTCGCAGTCTCAAACTTAATGTCTTTACAGCCGGCAAATCATTATCAGCTGTAGCAGGGCAGCACATTTTCCTCCCTACTGGCAATAACATGCCAAGGTCTAAATGATATATAAAACTATCATATCCTTTAAACAAGGTCAGACCCTTACTTCAAACTGCTACCTCTTCTTCTAACCCCTATCTAAAAATATAGAACAAAGAAGAAATCGGCAGCTCAAGCGAGTGAATGCAGTGAAGTGCTAACTATCTGGTATATGTAGGAAAGTGGTCGCAAAAGCTAAATCAAATACAAGGAGTCATTTCTCTTAATTGGTTTGACTGCCAGTTTAACGAACAAATCTGTATGTGAAAAATGTTTATCCGATGACACCGGGGGATTGATGTAAATGAGGTTAATAAGGTTTATATGATTTTCCTTTGTGCACTGGATCTTCTGTAAGGGATTATTCGCTTTGGTGGGGGAATGGTTCCTTGTGGCACAGTAAACTTAATGGGATGTTTCTTTCCTGATTATAGACCTTCAGGCAATATTAAACTTAAATAAATTATATTCAGTTGAGTAAAGTATTAAAATAAATAATACTCAAAATGGCACTGTACTAAGAATATGTCACCACTTCCACACACATGGAAGTCATTGGGGAAGATTTGACATCTTGGCGACCTCGTACAACCTGACACAAACTCTTCCCTCCAAAATAAAGTAGATTGAAAACCAATGATTACTTTATTTAGTTGCATCATCATCAGAATTTGGCACCTGCTGCCATAGTGATTATTAATAAGCCAATTATTTATCTATCTGAAACTAAGCAGATAGAAAATGGATGATTAAATTTGCATTTATATTTAAATTTCAATCTTTCAATAAAATCTCTGTTTTGTTCTTAAAGGTAAAAATCAATATGGAATTAACTGTAAAGAGCAGTCATCACTTTCTCAGGCCTTTTCAGGAACAATATCAAATGCAAAATGAGGAGTTGCATGCTCGTGGTTTCTCAAGACACACTCTATGCCGATTACCACTAGGGCATTGGTTTGTAGAATCATGCGTAAATGTCAACATTTTGCATTAATATAGCAGTCCTTGGGTGAAAGTACGTCTCTGAATAGTTCATAAAGTTGAAAGATAGTCAAGTAATAGGAAAAGGAGCAAGTTAGGGACAATACCAACAAAATAAATCGGTTATTAGTGGGTTTTTGAAGGCAGTGTGAGGGTTAATGAGATCAATGGTTGTGGGGGATGATTCCAAAGAACAGGGACATACTAGCTACTGTCCAGATCTTCTAAACGTATGGGAACAGCGCAGAGAACCTGCGCGGAAACCACGCCCCCTTTTTATGGCACTAACTGCCATATTCCAGTAAGTAAGGAGTTCGAACGTCACAAAGATGGGCGTAGGATAGGTGAGGGAAGTGGGTAAAGGGGAAGGCAGGGTGAGGTTGGTGTGTAAGGAGATAGAATAGGTAACTTATTGAGTAAGGGGGTGGGGTGGTAGTTGGGTATGGTGGCATGTGGGTAAGTGGATCTCGGGGGAGTCGGATCAGGTTGCGGGCTAGTCAGTGCAGTACAAAGGGTTAACAGATGGGGTGTGCTGATGTTTGGCATAAATGATGATGTACCGTTGACACCAGTCAGTCATGTGTTAGACTCTTGAGAGTGAGGTTGGAACATCATGCTAGGAGCAACATGCCTATTCTGTAACCTGTTTAGATATGATATTAATAAACAAGTATTAAGCAGACACCAGAGCATGACTGCAATTTGTCTTTTAATTAAGTACCATGTGTAGAGTCTACAAGATAAGAAGGGCCATCTCAGAAGATGGTGGCAGTGGTGGAGATGTCGATGTAAAAAACACACCTGTGTCATTGAAGGAACCACAGAACGAAGGCAAATTCGATAGCAGCTCATACTTATAAATCAATGGGAGGAGAAAGCACGCTGGAAAGAGGTGAGTAGACCCTGACCCAGCCCCGCCCATTTGACTGTCTTGAGAGCCCACAGAGAGGCCAACAGTGGGAGTTATGGAAAAGCCATTTCTTTTGATATCAAGCAGCATTCTGCCATCATGCTAAAGAGCAGAAGCATCAAGTCAGTTCCTTTCTTTATGCTGTAGGTCCAGGAGCAGATGGTGTTCTCCTGAGGCAGAGAGTGGAGGAGTCTACCGTGGGCTTTGAGGCCATTCTCAAAGTCTTTGACATCTATTTTAGCCTGAAGAAAAACTTAATAATTGAACAAGCACGCTTTAACCAGTGTTCACAAGGACCTGGGGAATGGATTGAATTATATCTAACCAACCTCTGTCACCTAGCTAGTTCTTGCAGACATGGGGCACCGAAGGACGAGATAATCTGTGATTGTATAGTCATGGGCATCCAGGATGAAAAACTCTCTGACTTTCTGCAGACCAAAGATGACCTTATTTTAGACCAAGCAGTCCTGTATGCGAGGCAGGCTGAGCTTTGAGAGTTCAACCGGGCTGTAATTTGGGACTACTCCGAGGCTTCGTATGACGGTAATGATTAGCTAGGCCTACAGGCAAAGGCTGCACTCATAAGAAAGCCCACGAAACTGGACAAAAGGACGGGAAACTTACTCTGGCAGCCATTTTGAGATGTTTGCAGTGTGGCTCACTAAAGCCAATATAGTTGCCAGGATTGCCCAGCACAGGGGCATGGAATGCATCCAACGTGGCAAAACTGGACAGTTCAAATGTTTCTTCAAATCGAGGCAGAAGACAAGAAAGTATTTATGAAACACACTCCATCCAAGAAATTGGAAATCAAGATATAGACAAAATTACAGAGTTCCTAGGGGAAGTTGATAATCTCAGTCCAGGCAATCAGTCAGTTAGAGTGCAAATTCAAGGCTTTGATACCAACTTTTAAAACTGATACTGGAGCTGTTGCTAATGTATTAGCAGGCGGCTTCAACTGGCTTCAGCCAGTACCCCTTCAACGATCAGACATCAAATTACAAAGTCCAGGTGGCACAGAGCTTCTGGTTAAAGGCAGGATTATTGCTCTTCTTCGCTACAAGGGCTGACAGATTGTTGGTTCTCTCTATGTTCTCCACAGTCAATATACATCCTTGCTGACTGGCAATGTTGGCATGCTCCTAGGAATTCTGGAAAACCAGATGATGCCCAGCATTTGAATAACTCACGGTCGTTCATGGAACAACTTTCAACCTTTTATTTAGAGCGACTGGAACTTCAGCCTTCAGCAGCTGAGGAAGTTTATTCAATCAACAGTAAGCTCCTTTCTTTCACAGAGACACCATTCACCGGGCAACAGTAGAGATTGAAGTTCTGAATCTCTCAGTTCTTCATGAAGTTAGGCCAGAGGTGAGAGATACAGAAAGCACTGTGGCAAACAGTGACCACCCCGATGAAGACCAGCTGGTCCTGAATTGGCTCTTTCCAGAAGAAAGTGATGAGGAAGAAGCCATTGGAACACTGAGTGGTCTGTTGGGGGGTGATTTCTGAAAGGTTTGTCTGCCTTTGCAGTCAATAGGTTCACCGTAAGAAGTCTCTGTTGTCTTTTCTCATCCTTGTTTCTAGCGGCTGAGCAGTTTGTTCCACTGAACCTAACATTGCATTGCCCAGTCTATCACTGGGAGATCATGAAGAGTCTCCCAGGGAGGATACATTGCCAGAGTCCATGTCAGAGTCCATGGAGGATCACGCTACCACAGAGCTGGTAGTTTTTAGGATGAAAGTCAACTAACACTCATTATTCAATGCTAGCTGAAAGTCTTCTTCCCTCGAGAGCTGGGTGTCAGCACAAAAACTGCAGCAGAATCTTGAGCTGAAGCTGTAGCATCCTGTACAACAATCTTGTCCCCGATTTAATAGTCTACTGGAAATTCCTCTCATTACAGAAGATGAGGTTGTCTTGTCTCCATATCCTCAACAATTCTTCCCATTGCCCAGAGTGGAGCAACATCGTACAGAGAGAAGTGTGGCTGCTTCACCACTTCCCACTGGAAGTAGACAGTTTTCCCGCGATATCATTGAGAAATCATTTCTTCGTTGTTTCCTGAAAGGCTTACAGGAATTTTGTCATTTTTTCCCGCCATCATTTATACTCATTGAAATCTCTGATCTTCAAAACCTTTCATTTTACAGCAGCGAATGATACAGCCGTGACAGTCTTCCCTGGAGCTGAAGGTCATTCCTCTTCTGGAGCTTTTTCTCTGTGTGCTCCAAGGGAGCAACAAATTCCTCAGGAAGCCCTGAGTTCTTCTTTGAGCCAAGGGAGAAGACCGAAGGGCGTGATTCTTTTTTGAACTGTCTCCACTGTCCTTGCAGTTCAGTCACCTTGAAAGCTACACCCTGTGAACCAGCAATGCTGCTGATGCTGTCCCACCCTGATGATGGTGGTGATGATGTCCTCCAGGACAAAGAAGAAACCCTACATGTCTCCAAGATGTCTTCCCTAAGGGCAGAGGATTCTGTGGGAAACTGAATGCCCCAGGCCTGTGACTTGGGGAGGGGGAAGATTAGGAGTTGGAGTTGGGTAGAAGTTACAATTGTAAAAAGGAAGTTACAGAATTGTAATGCAAATAGTTACTAAAGATATCATTTCATATTGTTATTAAAGATTGGATAGTATACTTGGGGGAGGTGTAGTCTATGGGATGTGCTAATGTATGACATAGATGATAATGATGCACACTGACATCAATCAGTCATGCATCAGACTCTCTCTCAAGGGAGATGTTGGTACACCATGCCCAGGAGCAACATGCCCACTCTGTAACCTGCTTAGATGTAGTAGTAATAAACAAGTGTTAAATAGATACCAGAGTATGACTACAAACAGTCTTGTAATCAAGTACCATGCCCAGAGTCCACAGAAAAGAAGGACCATCTCAGAACAGTCAGGTTGGATGGGGGAGAGGGAGTTGGGGCATTGGGGGGTTGGGGTGGGGGGGTGAAGTTGGAAGGTTGGAGGTAGTCGGGGTGGGGTCAGGGGTTGTGGGGTGGTCATTGTTAGTGACTGGGGCAGGAGTGGGATGGGGTGGGGTGACGATTGTTAGTTCTGTAGTTGTCCAGGTGTTAGGCCAGATCTTTTCCTGCTTAACATTTCCTGGGTAACTATCCAGGTAAATAAGGCGGAACCACCTGAAGTCTCCAACTAACTCAGTTCCAAATGCTTCTGCAGAAGATTCATATTAGAATCAACATGTTAACTCCATTTCTCTCTCTACAGATGCTGCCAGACCTGCTGAGTTCTTCCTGCACGTTCTGCTTTTATATGTAATACCTCCTTATGTGGCTTGGTGTCAAATTTTCTTTGATCATGTCCCTGTGAAACACCTTGAGATGTTTTACAACAACAATTACTTATATTTATATCACACCTTTAACATAGTAAAATGTCAGAATTAGATGAATGCAGATATCTTGGGGGATTGTGGGCCTGGAGGAGATTACAGGGATAGGGACGAATGAGGCCATAATGGGAGTTAAGGACGAGAATTTTAAGTTTAAGACATTGCTTGATGAGGACTCAGTGTAGATCAGCAAGCATAGGGGTAATAGGTGAATGGACACAGGGTGACCAACTCTTAGGTGATAAATTAAGGACCGCTTTGGCATCTGAGCTGGAGAGGAGGGTGTGGGGCTGTTGCCAAAACTGTAAGAGGGTGGGGGAACGGTTGCTGATGGACCTGCAAGTACAGGCAGCCAGGGAGACTGCACCTCCAGAAAGACGCAAATATTGAGTACAAAATTAAGGGAAAAACAGCATTTAAGCAGGAGACAGCCCAAGGCGCCAGCAAAGACAAGAGCAGCAAAAATTTGGAAACAGAATCATCTCCAAATTCTCACTCAAGTCACACTATCCAGCTTTGGACATGTTGCTATTCCATCATCACTGGGTCAATAGAGGCAAAGAAGCCACAGAATAATACAGCATAAGAGACCATTCAGCCCATTGTGTGTGTGCTGGGTCTTTGAAAGAGCAATCCACTTGGTTCCGTTCCCCTGCTTTTTCCACATTTCGCTGCATTTTTTCTTTTCAAATATATATCTAATTCCCAACATCTGCTTTGCTTCTTTTTAAAATCAGCTAAATCTGAACCAAATTCACTTTGAAATTGAAGTTTTCCCATCATCTAGAAAATTGTTCAGGCTTGTGTAAATCATGAGTTAGCAAACAACAGCTTGTAGTGAATAAATATAATGCTTGATGCATTACTGTAGCTGCTCTGCTTAGGTCACATAGGTGACATTGCATTGGAGAAAGCTATAAGTGCAACATTGAATAGGCAAGCAGATGCAAACTTATTTGTGCCTGTGATTTTGACAAGGATCGCAAATATCTGGTCAAGGGACTCGCAAATTAAGATGCATTTGATATTAAAATAGGACCCAAAACAGAAATGGTTTCTTGTTTCTCCTATTATAAATAAAATAGTTAAATAATAGACGGTCTACAACAAGGATGGCTTGCAATGGCTTTCCATTCAGGATTGCAGTAATATTTGCATCACATAACTGCCAGGCAATGACAATGTCCAACAAAAGAGCATCCAATCATCACCTCTAGACAGTCAACAGCATTAACGTCACTGAAAGACCCACCATCAAAACCTGGGGGTTACCATTGGCCAGAAACTGAAATGGACCAGCCAAATAAATACTGTGGCTACAAGAGCAGGTTGGAGGCAAGGGATTCTATGAAGAGTAACTCACTTTCTGACTCCCCAAAGTCTGTCCATCATCTACAAGACGCAAGTCAGGAGTGTGATGGAATACTCCTCACTCGCCTGGATAAATGCAGCTCCGACAACACAAGAAGCTCAACTCCATCCAAGACAAAACTGCCAACTTGATTGACACCTCCATCCACCACCTTAAACCATTCACTCCCTCCACCACCAATGTACAGTGCCAGAAGTGTATACCACCCACAACTCATCAAGGCTCCTTCAACAGTACTTTTAAAACCCACGACCTACACTATTTAGAACAGCACAGCAAGGGCAGCTGGCACATGGGAGCCCCACCATCTGTGCGTTCCCCTCCAGTTCATTCAATATCCCGACTTGTAACTATATCAACGTTCCTTCATTTTCACTGGGTCCATATCCTGGAATTTCCTCCCCAGCACTGTGTGTGTGTACCAACTCCACACAGACTCCAGTGCTCGAGAAGGCAGCTTACCACCACCTTCTCAAGAGCAATTAGGAATGAGCAATGAATGCTGGCCTAGCCAGTGTCAACCACACTCCATGAATGAATAAAAAAAATACCAGCAACAATTTACTTTCTCAGCTTACCAGTAGAGCTTGTGGCGAGCTCTCAATGTAAAAAAAAACAATCAGTTGTCAAATTTGATTTGGTTTAAGTCACGGATTTACGCTGTGAGGAGTTTGTTTATTATGGAAACCGGGAGGGTAAATGTGATTCTATTTGCTCCTATGGAGGGTAAGCATTGACAAAGACTGGTAGGGCTGAATGGTCTATGTTTGTGTTGTGACATTTATGCATTTCCATCTAATCTCTTCAATCCCAGATGACTGCAAAGTATACTGAGTAATCACGATCTATTTCAAAAAGAATGTGTTGACCATTCTCCACTGATTTTAAATAATTTTAAAAAACCTATTTTCTATATGTCGTTTAATTGTAAAAATGCCACGTATTAGTTTCTGTATTGTGTATGCTAATATGAAACTAACAAATAAATTAAACGTCAAACATATGTTTGCAGAACCCCAGGCATTTCGGAATCATTTATCAGTGATAATGGTGCACAATTTATTTTAATTTTCCCTAAGGGTATAAGCAGAGGATAATTTGTAATTACTCTCCTGAGTGAATTTTGCTTTTACTGCAATGCATTACTATTCAAGATGTAAGATGAGGCTTCGCATAAATTTTAAATGTGGACAGTTGAATGTGCTGAAATCATCATCTAACTTGCCTGTGCTCGATCACTCAGCTGTGAGAGCACAACCTCCTTTATTCCAAGTCTTAACTTCTACCAGAATAGAGTGTTCAAATGAATTGTGTTTGTTTAATGGCTAACTTTTAATATCTCATATTGTCTTTTCCTTATATGGCAGACTTCTTGCTCATACACAACCTATAGAAGCCATAGACTTCTAATATGATGAGCTTTAGCACTGTGATGTAACTGGGAGAAAAACATAAATGGTCGACCAAACATGGAGAATCAGACTATATGTATTTCTTCTATCTCCCTAGAGGGACAATGCCATGTGTCGTTTCATCTTTTTTCCACATAATTATCTTGCAGAATTCAGCACAATGCCATCTGGTGCATACACAGCTGAGGGAGATTATTGCAGTGAAAGTGCTTTGTGCAGTATTACTTTTGCTTTGACAGGAAGCTGGACTGGTAGCTGAGCAAAACTTTTCCCAACTAGATGTCTAGGGTGCTTGGTTTGTTTAAGTAACAGCACTGACTATTCAGAAGATGGTGGCAAATTTTCAGAAGGCTCAAACATAATGTTTTTCATATTTGTATTGAAGGCACTAAAATTGCCCCAGTTGGGATTAGTTGCTCTGTGTTTCTTTGATATTTAATGCATAAGTCTTAAGAATTGGAACATTGCACGGGAGTACACAGGATTTAGCAACAAGCACATGCAAATTAAGGAATCCCCTGAGTGGGAAAGGGTAGGTGCAGATAAAGATGGCATGTGTTTGACTCACAAAACAGATAACAGAAAAAAAAAAATCTATTTCCCATTCCAGACATCAACTGTTAGAACAAATACAGAACAAGTGTATGTCTTCTGGCAACCTATGAATACAAACTAGGCTTGCATCCCCTGTAACATAGAAGGTGAAGGGTGGTTTGTTTGAGGTTTTTTGCCTTTTGAAGGAAGTGGTGGAGTAGATGGAGAAAAATCTTTTCTGGAGGTGCAAAGACTAAGGCAAGAAGGCATAACCTTAAAATGAAAAACAGACCATTCAGGAGAAATGTTAGCAAACACTCTTTCATGCAAAAAGCAATGGATATTAACTCAATTAGAAATTGGAAATCTGGGATTGATAGATTTTTCATAGTCAATAAGGGACATTAAAGAGTATGACCTTGTGACGGCTGGATGGAGTTAGAATAAAGAACAGCCAGAACCTCATTTTTTGAATAAATTATTCACGCGGCATTCGCTGGCTGGGCCAGCATTTATTGCCAATCTCTCATTGCCTTTGAGGGCATAGTGGTGGTGAGCTGCTTTCTTCAACCACTGCGGTCCATGTAATGCAGGTATTCCCACAATCCTTTGAGGGAAGGAGCACCAGGGTTTTGACCCAGTGATAGTGAAGGAACAACTATGTGGTTCCAAGTCAGAGTAGTGTGTGACTTGGAGGGGAACTTCCAGGTGGTGGTGTTCCCATATATCTGCTTCTCTTGTTCTTCTAGCTGGTCAATGTCACTGGTTCGGAACATGCTGTTGAAGGAGCCTTGGTGAACTGTGACAGTGCACCTTGTAGATGGTGTACACTATAGCCACAGTGCGTCAGTGGTGGTAGTGTAGGAAGTGAGAGATTAAGATGGCAGATGGAGTGCTATTGAAAGGCAGTAAATAAGCCCAAGGAGCTGAATCGCATACACCTGTTCCTATGTGCCTATGAAAGATTCTAATATTAAACACCCAAAACATTAACTATGACCTGTGAAAGCATAGTTAGATTTATTCAAATGTGACTTATTCATGTTCACCAGACAAGTCAAGTGTTAAAGCAGTGAATGAGCAGATTGAAACTAATGCGTTTCTCTATAAAACAATCCAGTTTATAATTTCTCTGCTAATTAACAGATTCAGTGTTAAGAACATTCTTAGACTAATACAGTTTTCAAAATTAAAAAAATGTTAAAAATGTTAAAGAAAAGTCCCCTCATGTGACTCTGTCACCTGAGCAGGGACATGCTATTAATTGAATTTTATGTTTATTTACTGGTGGAAACCTCATCCCGCTTGTGGATGAGATTTCCAAAAAAACATAAAGGCCACTTGGCCTTTTTGCCTGCCCGCCAATTGTAAAGTTGGATGGACAGCGAAAAATTTATTTTAATGACCTTTTTAATGACCTTAATAAGCCAAAAAATTGTCGGCCAAAATATCGTGTGGGTGCATGATGACGGTGGGATGCTCGCCCGACTTGATTGCGTGTCACCTTACCCTCGGTTGGGTAGAGTGCATGCCCGCCTGACAAGTTAAAAATTCAGCCCCTTGGGCTGAATAATACCCTCCTGAGGCAGTGGGCAGGACCTTCACCTGGAAGTGGGTGGGCTTCCAATTCCTGAACCCGCGGACCAAGCACAACATATAAAATGGCAATTTGGCAAATCGGGACCGGAGAGCAGGTTTTTAGGCCAGAGGACCAAAGACAGTGAGGGTTCCACCCGCCCAATGCTGGAGGGCCAATGCCGATCGTCCGATGTCATTGGCCATGACCCTGTATGAGGTCATGGCCAGTCACTTAAAGGGCCACCTGGCATGGGGACCAGGAGACCCAAAAAGTGTGTTAATTCATCAGATCTGCAGCATTTTTCAACTGGAAATATTTGCAGGCTTTTCAGATAATTGCAAATCTATTTAATCTTTCTCTGAAATGTGCATTGTATGAGTTTTTCCTTGCTACTGATTAGGTGGCATTCAGTTTGAACATGAACATGTTTGCCATAGAGAAGCTGTCTAGTAATAGCTGGTTTCCCTCCATAGGTGGGCAAGGCAAGCGAGCGAGAGGAGAGGAAGTGGTGAAGGGCCAATGCAGCCCCAAGATTTGATGATGAATCTCTGTGTGCCCTCCTCCAGGCTGTGTCCACCAGATCAGAGCAACTAATGCCAGCTGATGGGAAGAGGAGATGAGACTTGATGAGACATGCATCCTGGGATGAGGTTGCAGTGGAAGGCAGCAGCATTCAGCTAGTGCCTCACATTCGGACACAATTCAAAAGCGGCTCAGTGACCTCCCGAGGTCGGCCAGGGTGAGTAAGTCTTCAGTATGTGTATTCCTGTGCCAGGAAGCTGCAGGTTAGCATCGCAAGTGCTGGAGTTTTGCGAGGCAGCACAGAAGTCCAAAGCAGCAGGATGCAGCAAAGGTGTTGGTCTTAGCACCAATGCCTGTGTGCACTTTTTGTTTTGGTCCAGTGCATTGGTGAGGGTTGGGTGGTTTGGGGTAGGGAGGTGCTGCTGGGGGGATGGGTGGTGGAAGCCTGTACAGATGAAGAAGGTGGCCAATGTCTTGAATGCCAAGCATTTTTTAATTCATTCCTGGGACGTGGGCTTCGCTGGCTGGGCCAGCATTTATTGGCCATCCCTAACTGCCCATGAGAAGGTGGCGGTGAGCTGCCTTCTTGAACCGCTGCAGTCCATGTGGCATAGGTACTTCATTGTGCTGTTAGGGAGGGAGTTCCAGGAATTTGACCCAGTGGCAGTAAAGGAATGGCGATATATTTCCAGGTCAGGATGGTGAGTGACTTGGAGGGGAACTTCCAGGTGGTGGTGTTCCCATGTATCTGCTGCTCTTGTCCCTTCTAGCTGCTAGTGGTTGTGGGTTTGGAAGATGCTATCTAAGGAACCTTGGTGAGTTGCTGCAGTGCGTCTTGCAGATGGTACACACACTGCTGCTATTGTGCTTTGGTGGTGGAGGGAGTGAATGCTTGTGGAAGGGGTACCAATCATCTGATCATGTGCAGGCAGGATGATATTAATTAACCTAACAGTGTTAGTCATTGCAATGTTACACCAATTTTCAGGAGAAATGCGTCCACAATGACGTTGAGAGAGGCAGGACTGGAGGTTGTGTCCCTGGGCCTGAGGTATTAACACTGTATGAGGGCAAAGTTCTCCTGGTCTCCTCAACTGAATCCTTTAGGTCAATTGACATGGGTGGGATTAGACGAAGGCGTGGGTCTGGTGAGATACAAATGGTTGAAACCGAGGCAAAGTGGGAGAGGGACAAGTAGGAGGTGGATTGATGCTTGGCAGGTTTCAATGAATGTTAAAAATCTCGTCCTGGTGCTAAAAGTGAGGAAAGCTTCCTAGTCAAAAGCTTTTGCTGTTGCTACATCGTATCATATCTCATGTTGCACATGACTGTAATGCTGCTGAGCATTGTGGCCTTGCACAGCAATGGAAAGGTTTGTGAAACAACCAATGCCCTTTATCCTGTCCATCAGGTGCAGGTCAAGTCCTTTCTGCGAACCAGAATGTGGATGTTGGCCAGTCATTTCCCTCCGAGGATGAGGCGGAACCCTTAGAGGAAGCACCACCACATCCTCTCCCTGGCCCAAGCACCAGCACAGATACTGGCACATCGGCAGCGTTTAGTGTGTCGGTGCAAGGGCAGGCACAAGCTGGAGAGGGCACTTCATATTTGCACGTGCAGCTGCCGGAGACTGTGGTGGAGCAGGCCTCAGACAGTGGGGGGAGTGCCTGGGGTGATCCAGAGACTGATTCCGAGTCAGATGATGAGCCTCTGGAGTCGCCTATAAGGCAACAAGTGCTGGATGTCCAGCACGAGGTGCATGAATATTTGGTGGGTATAACGGAAGGGTTGAGTGCTCTGGCCAGGACTGTGGAGGTATCCTTCCAGGCCATGAGCACTGTGATCACCCACTCTTCTGAGTGCCAAGCTTCCCCTAAAGACAGACTGGCGACTGTCCTGGAGGGGAACACCAAGCGTGCTGCAGACGCAATGGCGGGTATGCGTTTCGACCTGCAAACTATCGTCGTGGCTCGGATCTCAGGGGCTCCAGGGGGAAGGCAGGGACCTAGTGGTAGAAGTTCAGCAGCTGCTGCTGGTAACTTTTCAGGGCACTTCTGATGGAGGCAGCATGTCCTCTGTCCATCCACCATTGATACAGCCTTTGTCCAGTGCCATGGCGACAGAAGATCCTCCTGCCACTCAGCAGGACTCTCCTAACATGGCAAGGCTGCTCAAGGCTGCAGCTGCACAGAGGATGCCACCGAAATCATCCAGGGCAAGGGGGCAGCACATCAGCAGCCTCTCTCCAGCACACCAGCAAGCGAGGGGGGACCACGGTGCCAGAGCACTAGCAAACATGTCAAATAATTCCACAGTAGTAAACAAGTGCATCACCTGGGCGAATTTATTTTGCTTGCTAATGAAATATCTCATCATGGCTAGGTCAATAAACCTTGACCTCACTGTCCTCACTGGAATGAATTTGGGCTGCATAGTCTATTGGAAGTTCTACCTTATCAATGCATCCCTTGTGTCATAGCAATCCATGCGAGCATATCCAGGGCTTTCTACCTGAACGTTAGTGTGTTCCCTCACCTCGTCTTCGCCCTCTTCCACAGATGAATGGCCTCTATCTGGCTCAAGGGCATCACCTCTGAATAGCGAGGTTATGAACGGAGAAGTATACTATGACCATGAGCAAGACATGTGATAGAGCGTACTGTAATGTCTTTCCTGATCTGTCAAGGCACCTGGACCTCATTTTCAATAGGCCGACGGTCTGCTGAACAATGGCCCTAGTGCTTCCACGTCTGTCATTGTATCTCCTCTCCGTATCTCTTCTCGACCCTTACTGGTGTCATGAGCCATCGCTTCAAGAGGTAACCTTTGTCACCCAGAAGCCAACCTTCCAGTGCATTAGGGCCGCTGAATAGGTCTGGCACCTGTGAGTTACGCAGAATGAATCTGCTGTGGCTGCTGCCTGGGTACCTCGGGCATACCCGCATTATTCGTGGATGATGATCACATACCAGCTGGACATTCAACGAATGGAAACCTTTCCTGTTAATAAAGGTGCAGGTCTGGCCAGCCAGAGCCTTTATGGTGACGTGTGCGTAGTCAATGGCTCCCTGGGCCCTGTAGCGTTGCAATGCTGGTCAGGATGGAACACATGATACCATACATCACACCATCATGCCCTCGTTTGATGAATCTGCTCGCTTGAGCAAGTGGTGTCATCATCTTATCACTGAAAGATCACTATAAGGACAGAAATGAGTGGGGACCCAATAGTCACAGTTTCTTTTGCCGATGCTCAACTCCCAATCACTCTTGCAGTGCTGGAAAACTGCTGGATGCATTTAAAGGAAATTGGCTTCAATTATTTGTTGGCACAAGAAAAGTCACTGGGGCCAAATTTAGCTTAGGACAATAATTTAAATTGGACAATAGTGTTGCAATCTCTGTAGAGCCTGTTAACGTTTAAAGAGAAATTCAAACACACAGTTAATTACTGAAAGAAATGAAGCCGCAAGATTCTATCATTTAAAATAAATTAATTTTACTATAGAAGAATCAAGTAAAGCAAACACTACTAAATAAACACTTATAATTTACATCAAAAAGCAGAATAAACAACAACCACAGATGGACTAAAATCCTCAACTGCACTTTCTCTTTTCCAAAATCACTTCCCTCAGAAAGTCTTTAGCTATTTATCAGGTTCTTGAAAGTTATCCACTTTCTAGGGACCAACTCCAAACATTTCCACATCTACCTTATAAGGTCTGGAACTCTTCAAGCGCAAGCCTGGACTTCACTCCCAATTCCTATGCAGTGACTTATTATAGAAAATTAGAAACAGACCTGGTCACTAATGGTTCTATTTTCCTGGTTCACAGTAGCTTTATAGCTCCTGGCCAATTTATTTCTCTTCCTGTCTTCTTCAAACTGACTGCTTGTTTTCAATGTGAAGGTAACAATCAAGTTTTTCTTTTAGCTCCAAGCTAGGCAAATCATCCAACCTCTTTTCCCTCATGAACTCTGTCTCCAAACTGAACACAAGCTCCGACCTGTGTTCCACATGATGAACAATTAGTACATTAGAATAGTTAGCGTTTTCTCATCTTAAGGTGTAGGCCTGACTAACATTTATCTCATTTGTTCCCTTGACAGTCAGTAAGCTGCAAACTACACATAACCAAAGCTGAGCTGCCTCTGTCAGTTCCCAAGCTAAACTGCTTATTTCTAAGAGCAAATGCACACAGATAAATTAAAACAAAGGAACCTTCCTAAACCCCTGCAGCTCATCTCCATGGCACATGGTGTACCTAGGATGTTCCAAACAGAATTGTAATATAATTCTCTTTTACCTTCAACTTCCCCTTTGATTCTGGGATCCACATGAATAATGTGTATCTCCAAGGGAGTTAACGGCCTTCTCTCCAGGCTCCCTAGTACACAAACGTATTTTTAGCTCCTTTGATCTGTGAACTACAAAAATAATCTAAATCCCTTATTGAAATAAGTTTAGATCTCTTGTATCTACCAAAAGCTCAAAGATGGATCATCCCTTGTTTAAGCTCCCTTCCTTCAAACTTATTCAATCAACACAGGTTACTTTTCAAACTATAATTACCACAGGTCTGCACGAATTGCACTGATTCAGGGTTGTTTATCAGTTCCACAATCTTACACTTTAATTCCTAAAACTGAAAGTTATACCTTTAAAATACTTGGGCCAGCATCTCCCGGTCGGTGAGTGGGGGGGTGGGGCCCACTCACCGAAGTGTAAAATGATGCGGGGTGATGTCGAGCGTGCCTCACTTAGATTGTCAGTTCGGCGGGCGTGCAGCTGAGTCAGCTGCGTGCCCGCCGACCTGTCAACGGCCTAATAAGGCCACTAAAAAAAACAATTGAACTCATTGATGGACCTGCCCGTCCAACCTTTAGGGCAGGCCGAGAGCCCAGGCGGGCTTGTGAAAAATCATGAAACCTTGTCCCCAGGATGAGGTTTCATGAGTGATTTTAAAAATGCAGAACATATTGCAATAAAAGTTATGGACACGTCCCAGCTGACGTGACAGTGTCACATGAGGGGATGCGGCAGGGGAATTCTTTTTCCAATTTTATTCAAATTTTTAAATCAGAGCCGATCGCCCTGAGGCTGCACTTTGCCTCAAGGAGATCTGTGCGCTATTTCGCCCGCGAGTATGCGTGAAAGAGCGCACGCCCGGCTGAGGGAATCTCCACCCCAATCCACCCTGCACAGGGAGCGCATAGCGCTTCCAGTGCATGTCACGCTGGTCAGGCCTTAATTGGCTCGCCCATGTAAAGTGGCGGCAACCCCCACCGCCCAGGGGTGCCAATCGGAAGCCCGCCCACACGCGCCCGCTCTCGCACTTCGTCCCCGAAGGGGGGGGGGAAATGTTGCCCTTGAATTTTGGAATTAGATATTTGCGACAATAATGAGCAGGCAACCCATTTTATACCTCTCTCATTGTTTTTATCCCCGTTGACTTCAATGGATATTAAAAAGGAAATTTATATTTTCCTGCTGATCCATTAACATTTGTTTTATACTATGCACAACATTAAAATTAGTGCACGGAACTTCAGAGAAAAGTAATTCATTGCATTAGGTTGCAAATGCTTTGAGGCATTATCTATGAAAATCTTATCAAATGAAAAATACCTTCCTTTTATCTGCACAGGTGAGGTCACTTGAAATTCTTTGCATGTTACATCAATTAACCTAGCCATCTACTGCCATCTTGAATTAAAAAGCAATGTCTAACAAAATGCGTTAAGTTTAACATTCTTCAGCTTATACCTGCTTTTCCTTTGATTTATTTTTGAATACCTTGGTTTGAACAGTGCATGCCAATGACATTATCAGTCTACTGACTTGAATTAGTTGCTGTGCAACTAAGTAAGCTAAATTAAGATGTACCTAGTTGAGGTTGACGAATTTCAGCTTAATGACATGTGTTTCTACTGAAGTTAATTAAACTTCCTCGTTATGCACTATATAGTCTGATAATTTAACATACATGTTGGCATTTTTAAATAATCTTAAAACATAAATAACGGATATTAAAGAAAACACAGGGCAGAATTTTCCGTTTATCGGGCGAGTGAGTCTGACCCAATCACGGGCGGGCGCGGAACCGATCGCCGCCAGCGATCGGGGCCACGCCGCCATTTTACCTGGGTGGGCCAATTAAGGCCCGTCCAGCGTGACGCCCACCGGGAAACGCTATGTGCTCCCTGTGCGTGGGGGAAGGGAATCCCTAAAATCGAAAGTGCGCCCTTGCGCGCATGCTCATGAAAGAGCGCGCTCATCTCCCTGAGGCTAAGTGCTGTCTCAGGGAGATGGGCTCGACTTTGAAAAAGATTAAAAATAGAGAAAATAAAATTTCCCTAACACGCCCCCTCATGTGACAATGTCACATGAGTTGGGACATGTCCATAATAACTTTATTGCAATTTTTAAAACCCTACATGAAATCTCATCCCGGCGGGGGATGAGGATTCATGTTTTCTCTAGTTCCCGCTGGAGCTCCTGGCTGACCCACCAACATTAAGGTTGGACGGGCAGGTCTTTTAATTGTTTCATTGATCCTGTCAGTGGCCTCAATTGGCCATTGACAGGTGGGCGGGGCCACAGCTGATTTTGCTGCGCCCCCGTCTTCCTGAAAATTTAAATGGGGCGGGGTGACATCGGGGGTTCCGCCCGACATCATCCTGCGTCATTTTACACGTCGGCGAGCAGGGCCCGCCCCCTGTTCGCCGACGGCAAAATTCTGCCCTTAGATTTAAATTATGTTTTTCATGACCTCAGGATGACCCCAAGGGTTTTACAGCCAATGAATTATTTTTGAAGCATCGTGACTGCTCCATATGCAAGGAAATTGGCAGCCAAATTGTACACATGAGGATCCCACAAAGCAATGGCTAGATTAGGGCCATCCAAGCGAGAGCGGCACAGGGATGGAAAGCTGTGTTTTTATTTTCTGGTTGGTTGGGCTGCGGTGTGCTCTCCTGAAGGCTCCTGGCATAACCCTTAGCAATCACAATGTTTAGAAGGACACCAGCATGGGATTCTGAAACGTGCTCGGGAACCATGCACTGTCGACAGATTACGTCGATGTTAGTCAGTGCCTAACGTGATTTGGGACGGGGCTCGCAATTTTCAACCTCGTGAATTCTGATAAAATCCTCTTTTAAACATGCACATCCGAGCATGCACTAATTAAAGAGAACGCCGTGCAATTTTCAAGGTGAGGTACAATTAACTTTCATTTGTCACTGCGATGTTAATGGAAATACAGTGTACTGTGTTGGAGAAGTCGACAAAAGTTGCCAGTATCTGAGCTGATGGCTGTGAGTGACAGATCAAATGGCAATACATCTTCCCCCAGAGTGATTTTGTTGTTTTATTCATTTATGGGATGTGGGCATCGCTGGCCATGCTAGCAACTATTGCCCATCCCTAATTGCCCTTGAGAAGGTGGTGGTGAGCTGCCTTCTTGAGCTGCTGCAGTCCATGTGGTGTAGGTACACCCACAGTGCTGTTAGGGAGGGAGTTCCAGGATTTTGACCCAGCGACAGTGAAGGAACGGCTATATATTTCCAAGTCAGGATGGTGAGTGACTTGGAGGGGAACTTCCAGGTGGTGGTGCTCCCATGCATCTGCCACCCTTGTCCTTCTAGATGGCAGTGATTGTGAGTTTGGAAGGTGCTGTCAGAGGAGCTTTGGTGAGTTCCTGCATTGCATCTTGTAGATTGTACACACTGCTACTACTGTGCGTCGGTGGTGGAGGGAGTGAATGTTCGTGGATGTTGCACCAATCAAGCAGTCTTCCACATACCTCCAGCTCTTCAGTTATGGACAAACACATCACCCAACTGCATTGCAGTGCACACCAGCTCGTTTACAAGGCGGATAGCACATAACAGGAGGCAGTATCTTTTTTTTAATTCATTCATGGGATGCGGGTGTCGCTGGCTGGGCCAGCATTTATTGGCCATCCCTAGTTGCCCTCGAGAAGATGGTGGTGGGCTGCCTTCTTGAACCTCTACAGTCCATGTGGTGTAGTTACACCCACAGTACCGATAGGAAGGGGGTTCCAGGATTTTGACCCAGCGGCAGTGAAGGAACGGTGAAATATTTCCAAGCCACGGTGGTGATTGACTTGGAGAGAAACTTCCAGGTGGTGGGGTTCCCATCTTTCTGCTGCCCTTGTCCTTCTAGATGGTAGATTGGAGAGGCAAAGCTGTATGTCCTTGACTTCTTGGAGGAGACAGTTCTCCACATTAAGCTTCTGAAAGGATAAATACACAAGGTGATGGTTAGGGTGGGATATGGTGGAATGCAAGAGATGCATAATTACACCATCTGCAATTTCTATTTCTACTTCATACCAGATCGCTAGATGCAAGTGAAATGGGATTTGAGAAGGTGCATAAGGCAGGAACATACGATCATCCTGGATGGCTTCAGTGACAGCTGGGTAAATAATGTGGAGAACTGTCTCCTCCAAGAGGTTGAGGACATACACCAGTGCCTCTCCAATCAGTTCTTTCATAGTGCCTCCTTTTTATGTGCCGCCTATCCTGCAAGAGAGCTGGAAGAGTGTCAGTGAGTATGTTGCAATATGGGTAGGAGATGTGCTTGTCTGTAGCTGAAGAGTTGGAGGTATGTGGATGTGAGGCTTGCAGCTATTTAAGTGTGTGAGGGTGAGCCTCTGAAAGTTAGACATAAGTCCTGTTTGCTCGACATTGTTGATGTGTGAGTAATGTGGTGCACTGAGCAGTGTGTGTGGTTGAAAGGAGATGTCATTTGAAGATAGATTCACTGACATGGACCACTCCTGTGAGGTCATTGAACTTTTTCCATCACTGAATCTTATATACCTACCTAAGAGGGCAGGTGGGCCTTGGTTTAGCATTTCATCCGAAAGACATCACCTCTAATAGTGCAACACAGGGAGCACCAACCAAGGTTGTATGCTCAAGTCTTTGAAGTGGGAAACAAAAACAGAATTACCTGGAAAAACTCAGCAGGTCTGGCAGCATCGGCGGAGAAGAAAAGAATTGACGTTTCAAGTCCTCATGACCCTTCAACAGAACTAGGTGAATCCCTTGGATTCACCTAGTTCTGTTGAAGGGTCATGAGGATTCGAAACGTCAACTCTTTTCTTCTCCGCTGATGCTGCCAGACCTGCTGAGTTTTTCCAGGTAATTCTGTTTTTGTTTTGGATTTCCAGCATCCGCAGTTTTTTGTTTTTATTTTTGAAGTGGGAATTGAACTCACTACCTTTCAATTCAGAGGTGACAGTGCTACCCGCTGTGCTCTAACCGACAACTAATGAAGTCATTAAAGTTCATAACAGTTTGCAATAACTCATATTTCAATAGGGACTTCAGATGACAGCCACCCTTTAAAAAAAATGTAGCCATCAAACAATTTGTAGAAGACTCAACTGTGTTGACTGATGATTTTTGTAATCAAATATTCCACTGCTATTCAGACAAATAACTAAATATATACTGCCTTAAAGCACTTCAGTTGTTCAACTTCAATATCTCAGATTGAACTCATTTCATCATAATTTTCATTTATTTAAACTAACCAGTTCAACA
The DNA here is from genome assembly GCF_017639515.1 of Carcharodon carcharias. Taxonomy (NCBI): domain Eukaryota; kingdom Metazoa; phylum Chordata; class Chondrichthyes; order Lamniformes; family Lamnidae; genus Carcharodon; species Carcharodon carcharias. The sequence goes on from NC_054469.1 coordinate 220,131,816, forward strand.
CTAGAATTTAATATTCATATGGATTTGGTTTTTCTAACAGAGCAACTTGTCTCAATGACAAGAAAATTAGTGAATTATCTGAGTGCCATCAAAACATCTGATTAATTTTCACAACCTTAAGTTCTGTAATGTTCAGTGAATATAAGTTTTTTAATTTGAACTGAGAATATAGTGATCAACATGAAGTAATAATGAATAGAAATACATCAACTTAAAATGAGTTCGGCAATCAGAGCTGATGATTAAAACATAAGTTCTCAGGTGTGATAAGTTTAAAAAAAAACACCAAATCACTCACTCAATATTTCAGTCACATTCACAAGAAGGCTGTGTTTGTTTATTTTCACTCAAATGCTTAATTTATTTTTACATCACTGGTGATTCACCTGATATCACAGAAGCTGCTCTCCCAAAGCATCGTGACTGGTTCTGAATGTTAAGTGAGAATGTCAGGTGATTCCAACATTGATCCGAGCTTCCAATTAGAGTCAGAACCGTTTGGTCCTACACTGACCAGAAAGACAGCTACCCATTTACCTGAATACGATTTTTATGGTCAAATTTCCAATCCACGATACAGAAAAACTTGCTCAGCGCAGAAACCAGTGAATAGAATCAGCACAGAAGCCACACCCCCTTTCTACAGTACTAGCTGCCGTATTCTGTTAAGTCATAGAGTTATAGAGTCACGGAGGCCTGCAGCACAGAAAAATGGCCCTTTGGCCCGTCGAGTCTGCACCAGTCAAACAAGTACCTAATTATTCTAATCCCATTTTCCAGCACTAGGCCCATAGCCTTGTATGCCATGGGATTGCAAGTGCTCATCCAAATACGTCTTAAATGTTCTGAGGGTTTCTGCCTCTACCATCCTTTCAGGCAATGAGTTCCAGATTCCCACCACCCTCTGGGTGAAAAGGTTCTTCCTCACATCCCCTCTAAACCTCCTGCGTCTTACCTTAAATCTATGCCCACTGGTTATTGATCCCTCCACCAAGGGGAAAAGTTCCTTCCTGTCTACCCTATCTATGCCCCACATAATTTTATACACCACAGTCATGTCCCTCCTCAATCTCCTCTGCTGTAGGGAAAATAACCTCAGTCTGTCCAATCTTTTCTCATAACTAAAACTCTCCAGCCCAGGCAACATCCTGGTAAGTCTCCTCTGCATTCTCTCTAGTGCAATCACATCCTTCTTATAATGTGGATTCCAGTACTGCACGCAATACTCTAGCTGTGGCCTAACCAGTGTTTTATACAATTCCAGCATAACCTCCCTGCTCTTATATTCTATGCCTTGGCTAATAAAGGCAGGTATCCCATATGCCTTCTTAACCACCTTATCTATCTGTCCCGCTACCTTAAGTGTTTAAAGATCTCCAAGACTTTTTGTGTATTAGTGAATGCGTGTGTGTTTGAATGGGTGAGTGAATGGGTGACCCTGTAAGCGGTTAGGTGGCTGACATAAGGTATCATAAGCTTTAGGTTGGCCATGGAAAAGGACAATGAACAACCCAAAGCAAGGACAGTTAATTGTGGAAAGCCAACTTCGATGGCATGAGAATCCCCTCCAAGTTACTCACCATCCTGACTTGGAAATATATCATCATTCATTCACTGTTGCTGGGTAAAACTCCTGGAACTCCCTCCCTAACAGCTCTGTGGGTGTACTTACAACACATGGATTGCAGTGGTTCAAGAAGGCAGCTCACCAGCACCATCTCAAGGGCAAATAGGGATGGGCAATAAATGCTGACCCAGTCAGCAAAGCCCACATCCCAAGAATTATTTTTTAACAATGTATAAGTCGAGTAAGTTGGAATCAAATGTTGGCGGAAGAGATGAAGGCTGAACAATGGGCTACATTCAAAGAAAGTGTATTGCAGGCAATGTCAAGTGATATTCCATTGAAGGGGAAAGGTAAGACAGATAAATCCAGAGCACTGTGGATGACAAGAGAGATAGAGGTGAAGATAAAAAGGAAGAGGTGTGAGTAGAACCGATGTCAGGTAGAAAATGCAATGGAGAATCAGGCTGAACATAGAAGCTAACAAGGAAAGAAGGGCAGAGCATAAAAAAGAGATTGGCAGCTAATGTAAAAGGGAACTCCAAGGTCTCCTATGAGCACATAAATAATAAAAGGATGGTGAAAGAAAGAGTTGTGCTGATTAGGGATAAAAAAAAAGGAAACTTGCTCTTGGAGGCAGGAGAAGAAGCAGAGTTATTAAATGAGTAATTTGCACCTGCCTTTACAATGGAAGAAGATGCTACTACCCAGGTCGAGGTGAGAGAGGAGGCAACTGGTACACTAGAAGAATTCACAACAGAGGAGGAGGAGGTGTTATAAAGGCTAACTTTCCTTAAAATTGATAAGGTACCAGGACCGGATGAGATACATCCAAAGCTTCACTCAGCGAAATGAGAGTGGAAAATGCCGAGACGCGAGTGATTATCTTCCAGTCTTCCTTAGACACAGGGTGGTGCCAGAGAACTGGAGAATTGTGAATGTTACACCGTGGTTGAAAAGAGGTGCAAGGATAAAGCCAGTAATGACAGACCCATCAGTTTGACTTCAGCGGCAGGTAAACTTCTGGAAACTATTGTTCTGGACAAAATCAGTAATCACTTAGGCAAGTACAGGATAATTAAGGAAAGCCAGCATGGATTTATTGAGGGAAAATCATGCTTAACTGGCTGGAATTTTTTGAGATGGTAACAGAGAAAGTTGATAAGGACAAAGCTGTTGATGTGGTGTATTTGAATTTTCAAAAGGCATTTGAGACAGTGCCACACAACAGACTTGTGAGCAAAATTCTAGCTCATGGAATAAAAGGGAGGATAGGCCCTTGGATAAGAAACTGGCTGAGTGACACGAAACAGAGAGTCCTGGTTAATTTTTTTTCAGATTGTATGAAGTTTTGTAGTGAAGTTCCCCAGGGGTCAGTGTTGGGACCCTTGCTCCACCTGATATATATTAATGACTTAGACTGTGCTGTTCAGGGCATGATTTCAAATATTGCAGATGATACGAAGACTAGAACCATTGTCAACTGTGATAAGAATAATCTTGAACTTTAAAAGGACATAGGCATATTGGTGGATTGGGCAGATGAAGTTCAATGCAGAGAAGTGTGAGGTGATTCATTTTGGCAGGAAGAATATTGAGAGGCAGTGTAAAAGAAAGGGAGAAACTCTAAAGGAGGGCAGAAACAAGGGCCCTCTGCGTATAGGTACATAGATCACTGAAGATGGCAGAGCTGGTTGAGAGAGCAGTTATTAAATCGTATTGTACCTTAGGCATTGAGTACAAGAGTAAGGAGGTGATGTTGAACTTGTAAAAAAAAACTATTTAGGCCTCACCTTGAGTACTGCATCCAGTTCTGGTCACCATACTTGAGGAAGGATATGAGGGCATTGAAAAGAGTACAGAGGAGGTTCAGATGAATGATTCTTGGGGTGAAGAACTGGAGCTATGAGGATAAATTGGAGAAGTTGGGACTGTTTTCCTTGGAGAAAAGAAGGCTGAGAGGAGACCTGAAAGAGGTATTCAAGATCCTGAGGGGTATGCACAGGGTAAATAGTGAGAAATTGTTCCCACTCAAGGGAGCATCAAGAACCAGAGGGCACAGGTTCAAAATAATTGGCAAAAGGAGTAAAAGTGATGTGAGGAAAACATTTTTCAACCAGAGCATGGTTGGAGTCTGAAATGAACTTTTGGAGAGAGTGGTGGAGGCAGGGTCGATCAAAGTATTCAAAAGGCAATTGGATTGCTATCTGAAAAGAAACAATGTATTAGGCTATGGGGATAATGCAGAGGATTGGGACTAGGTAGAATGCTCTTTCTTTCCAAATGGCCTCCTTCTGCACTTTAAAGATTCTGTGACTCTGTGATACTGTGGTAAGTGGGTAGCATGAGTGAGATGCGTGGTTAAGCATGTAGTGCCACAGGCGGGTAGGGTGGCAGATGTATAGGGTAGGAGGCTGGAAGGACGGCAGGTGGCTGAGGTGGTAAGTGTTGTGATATCACTTTAAGGGGGTATGCAAATGAGCAGATAGCCTGGATGTATAGCAGCACATGAGCAGCAGTGAGCAGTGTGAATGTAGCTCTTGCAAATGTTTTGTCTTTGTGAGTAATGGTTGCTGAATCCATAAAGTAGATCTGTCTGCTGAGCCATCTTGTACTGTATCTTCAAACAAACCAAAGCTATATATATTTGAGCAGTCCTGGTGTGAGACTGGTGAGTTTGTGCAAAGCAGAAATAGAAATGCAACATGGTGGCAGCAATGCGAATTTGAAGATGACAAGATGAGGTACAGACAAGGCAGAGGCTATATATACATCAAAACCCTGGGAGGCAGAATCCCTCTAACTCTGAGTGGAGGATTTTCTTTGAAGAATACCAGAGAACAGAGGGATTACAGAATTCAAACTTCCTGGCTATTCCCGAGGAGTCAGTACATTGGGATTTCCAGAGTGGTACGATGTGTATCTTGGATCACAAGTCTGGTCTCAGATGGTCCTGAGACTGAAAGATATGGCCATAATCTTTATTCATAATCTAACTTGCACATTTTATAATCAATTTACACATCACACAGCCCCTCTGAACTTAAAAGTGTCACAATGCTTGCTGCCATTGTCAACCTTTTATCTAGTGCTTCCAACCTCATTCATTCTCCCCACCCCCTTTCAAAACTACCTTTATGATCAAAATTTTTAACAAAAGTCCACATGCAATACTGTTTTAGTTCTAGTCTCCGTCTATCTAAAGTACTCAGTAACACTGAGCTCCTCATTTAACTTTCGGACTATCACTGTTTCAGGCCCTGCAGTTTGGTTTCTGTCTTACAAAATTATTGACATCAAAATCACCAGACCAGCCCCGGCACATTCCCATCCCCATTCTCCTAACTTCTCTGTTGTATTTGATACATCGAAGCAATGTATTTTTTTCTATCACTTCTCCATCTTTTCCACGTCCCTGGCATCAAGTGTTCTTGCTTCCAATCTTACCTGTGCCGGCTAAGTTATTTGATCTCTCCTCAATCTCTGCCTAGAGGGACCCAAAGCTGCATCCTGCATCCCAATCCTACTCCATATCTTTATACTGACCCCCGTCACACCATCTATAAATAATGGGGTCAGTGACTACACGAGCTCCACTCTATCCAATTCTAAGCCTCCAGATCCACTTATGGCTTTGTGACCACATTTCCAGCAGGTTTCTTGACAAAACGTTTTGGATGAACCTGAATTTTCCCACCAGCAGAATGATAGATTGGTTCTGTCAGGGATTATAGGATAAGCAACCAAGGTGGGTGTATCTTTAGACTCCAGATCAGTTATAATCTCATTGAATTGTGAAACAACTTTGACAGGGATGAATAACTGACTCTTGTTGCTATGCGCCTGTGTTAGTTACTATTTCCAATGCTCTTTCCATTTGCATTCCTCATTTTCACCATACTTAGTGTCAAGAGTGTGTCATTGTGATATATATTTTGTAATAAAGCTAATTTTACTTTTAAAAGGGACACAAGAAATTATGCTATGATTGAGCAGATCATATGGATCTAGAGTCATAGAGGTCTACAGCACAGAAAAAGGCCCTTTGACCTATCGAGTCTGCGCCTTTCAAACAAGTACCTAACTATTCTAATCCCATTTTCCAACACTAGGCCCAGAGCCTTGTATGCCATGGCATTGCAAGTGCACATCCAAATACTTTTTAAATGTTTTGAAAGTATCTGCCTCTACCACCCTTTCAGGCAGTAAGTTCCAGATTCCCGCCACCCTCTGGGTGAAAAAATTCTTCCTCACATCCCTGCTAAACCTCCTGCCCCTTACCTTAAATCTATGTCCCCTGGTTATTGATCCCTCCACTAAGGGGAAAAGTTTGTTCCTGTCTACCCTATCTATGCCCCTCATAATTTTATATACCTCAATCATGTCCCCCGTCAATCTCCTGCCAGCCAGGGAAAATAACCGCAGTCTGTCCAATCTTTCCTCATAACTAAAACTCTCCAGCCCAGGCAACATCCTGTAAATCTCATCTGCACTCTCCTTAGTGCAATCACATCCTTCCTATAATGTGGATTCCAGAACTGCACACAATACTCTAGCTGTGGCCTAACCAGTGTTTTACACAGTTCCAGCATAACCTCCCTGCTCTTATATTCTGTGCCTCAGGTAATGAAGGCAAGTATCCCATATGCCTTCTCAACCACCTTATCTACCTGTCCCGCTACCTTAAGGGACCAGTGGACATGCACACCAAGGTCCCTCTGATCCTTGATATTTCCCAGGGTCCTACCATTCATCGTGTATTCCCGTGCCTTGTTTGTCCTGCCTAAGTGCATCAACTCACACTTATCTGAATTAAATTCCATTTGCCACTGACCAGCCCATCTGACCAGCCCGTCTATATCCTCCTGTAATCTATCCTCCTCACTACTTACCACCCCATCATTTTTTGTGTCATCCATGAACTTACTGTCTCAACTGTCCTACATTCAAGTCTAAATTGTTTATATATATATCTCAAACAGCAAAGGACCCAACACCAATCCCTGTGGAACCCCACTGGACACAGGCATCCAGTCACAAAAACGCCCCTCGACCATCACCCTCTGCTTCCTGCCACTCAGTCAATTCTGGATCCAATTTGCCTTGGATCCTATGGGCTTTTACCTTCGATATCAATATCCCATGCGGGACCTTATCAAAAGCCTTGTCGAAGTCTAAGTAGACTACATCAAATGCATTGCCCTCATCTACACACCTGGTTACCACTTTGAAAAATTCAATTAAATTGGTCAGACATGAACTCCTCTTAACAAAACCATGCCGACTGTCCTTGATTAATCCCTGCCTCCCCAAGTGTAGATTAATTCTGTCCCTCACAATTGCTTCCAATAGTTTCCCCATTTCTGAAATTAGACTGACTGGCCTGTAGTTCCCTTCTTGAATAACGGTACCACATTGGTTGTCCTCCAGTCCTCTGGCACCTCTCCTGTGGCCAGAGAGGTAATAAAAATTATTGCCAACACCCCTGCTATCTCCTCCCTTGCCTCACTTAACAGCCTGGGATACATTTTATCCGGGCCTGGAGATTTGTCTTATTTTAAGCCTGCCAGACCACTTAGAACTTCTTCTTTTTCTATGCTAATTCTTTAATTATATCACAGCCTGATTTCCATACCCATGTCATCCCTGTCACTTGTGAATACTGACACAAAGTATTCATTTAGAACCCTACCTATATCTTCCGGCTCCACGCACAAATTACCACTATGGTCCTTAATGGGCCCTATTCTTTCTCCAGTTATCCTCTTACTCTTAATGTATTTGTGAAATATCTTTGGGTTTTCCTTTATTTTACCTGCCAATGTTTTATCATGCCCCCTTTTTGCTCTCCTAATTTCCTTTTTAAGATCCCCCCTACTCCTCCTATACTCCTCTAGGGCTTCTGTTGCTTTCCGCCCTCAATATCTGCCATAAACCTCCCTTCTTCTCTTTATCCAATCCTGTATGTCCCTCAACATCCAGGGTTCCCTGGATTTGTTGGTCCCACCCTTTATCTTTACTGGAATATGCTGGCCCTGTACTCTCCCTATTTCCTTCTTGAATGAGTCCCACTGCTCTGACACAGATTTATCTAAAAGTAGCTGCTCCCAGTCCACTCTGGCCAAATCATATCTGATCTTATTAAATTGGCCTTCCCCCAATTTAGAACTATGATTTCTGGCCCATCCTTGGCCTTTTCCATAACAACCTTGAGTCTAACGGAGTTATGATTACTATCTGCAAAATGTTCCCCCATTGATACCTCCACCACTTGATCAGCTCATTCCCTAAAATTAAGTCCAGGACCGCCCCCTGTCTTGTATGGCCTTCTACGTACTGGCTTAAAAATCTCTCCTGGATGCATTTTGAGAGTTCCGCTCCCTCTAAACCTACCACACTATGGCTAACCCAGTTAATGTTGGGGAAGTTGAAACCCCCACTATTATAACCCTATTATTTTTACACTTCTCTAAATTTGCCTCCATATTTGCTCTTCTATTTCTATCTGACTGTTTGGGGATCTATAGTACACTCCCAGCAATGTGATTTACTCCTTTTTTGTGTTTTAAGTTCTACCCATATGGCTTCATTTGAGGAGACTTCTAAGATGTCATCCCTACTTACTCCTGTAATTGATTCCTTCATCAATATTGCGATATCCCCTCCTATTTTACCTCCTTCCCTGTCTCGCCTGAAGACCCTCTATCCTAGAATATTGAGCTGCCAATCCTGCCCCTCTCTCAACCATGTCTCTGTGACAACAATGACATCATACTTTCATGTGTTAATTTGTGCACTCAACTCATCTGCCTTATTTGTCAGATTCCTTGCATTAAAATAAATACAATTCAACCTTGCCAAACTCCCTTGTGCCTTAACTGGCCTATAATTTCAATGCCTTCCAGACTCACTTGCTCTATATTTTAATTTTGGCTGTGCATCTGCCCCTGCTGAACCTCCTCTCAGATCCCATCCACCTGACAAGTTAGTTTAAACTCTCCCCAACAGCACTAGCAAACCTCCCCAAAAGGATGTTGGTCGCATTCCGGTTCAGGTGCAACCTGTCTGCCTTGTACAGGTCCTACCACCCCGAGAAATGGTCCCAATGTCCCAGAAATCTAAAGCCCTCCCTCCTGCATCAATTCTCCAGCCATGCATTCATCTGGACTAACTTCCTATTTCTATATTCACTAGTGTGTGGCACCAGAAGTAATCCAGAGATGACTACCTTTGAGGTCCTGTTTTTTAATCTGCTTCCTAGCTCCCTAAATTCTGTTTGCAGGAACTCATCCCTCTTTCTACCTATGTCGTTGGTACCAATATGTTCCACGATCTCTGTCTGTTTTCTCTCCCCCTTTAGAATGTCCTGCAGTTGTTCAATGACATCCTTGACCTTGGTGCCAGGGAGGCAGCAAACCCTCTTTTTCCTCCTCCCCCCATTACAGCTGAGCCACTCACAGTGCCATGAGCGTGGCTGAACTCACCAGAGGAACTGTCACTCTCACCATTTTCCAACACAGAAAAATGGTTCTCGAGTGAGATGTGCCCTGGGGATTTCCTGACGAGCTGCCTGACACCCTTTTTCTGACTGATGGTCACCCATTCACTCTCTGTCTCCATTTCCGTAAGCTGTGGGGTGACCACATCTAAAAACGTGCTATCCACAAAACTCTCAGTCTCGCGGATGCACCTCCAGCTGCCGCTCAAAGTCTGAAACCCAGAGATCAAGTAGCTGCTGCAGCTGGTGGCACTTCCTGCACACTTGGTCGGTCAGAGCACAAGGAGCATCTAGGACTTCCCACATGTTGCAGGCAGTACATAACATGGAACTGAGCTGCCCTGCCATGCCTCTAGTTGAAAAAAAAACATTACTTTAACTTAAATACAGTAAAAAAAAGTTAAATTATTGATGTACTTTAAATAAAAACTGGAACTCTTACCATTCCTTAGCTTAATGTATTTTAAACTGGAGAAAAAAACTGGAGAAAAACATTTACTCACTACTCACCAATCAGCTCTCACCTTTGTGCTGATGTCACTTTTTGAAGTTTGCCCACACTTGCGCTGGTTCTGATCTCTCTGCTGTTCTCTCGCAACGTCTTCAACAAGAACTGACTGCAGGGCACTCTTCCCAGACTTTTTCACTGCGATGCTGACTGCAGGGCACTCTTCCCAGACAGTTTCACTGCAATGCTGACTACAGGGCACTCTTCCCAGACTGTTCCACAGCGATGCTGACTGCAGGGCACTCTTCCCAGACTGCTTCACCGTGATGCTGACTGCAGGGCACTCTTCCTGAAAGGGAAGGGAAATGAAAGGGAAATCATGTTTGACAAACCTATTGAATTTTTTTGAGGATGTTACCTGTAGCATGGATAAAGGAGGGCCAATAGATTTGGCATGTTTGGATTTTCAGAAGGCTTTCGGTAAGGTCCTGGTTAGTAAATAAAGATAGAGCACATGAGCTTGGCAGTGAAATATTGGTATGGATTGTGAATTAGTTAACAGACAGAAAAAGAGAGTAGCAATAAATGGGCCATTCTCAGGATGACAGGCTGTCACTACTGGGGCACCACAAGGATCAGTGCTGGGACCATAGCTGTTCACAAGCTCTATAAATGATTTGGATATGGGGACCAAATGTAATATTTCCAAATTTGCTGATGATGCAAAACATGTTGGGAATACAAGCTGTGAGGAGGATGTAAGAACAGGCTAAGAACATGGCAGATGGAATATGATGTGAATAAGTGTGAAATTGTCCGCTATGGTAGAAAAAAAAACAGAAAGGCAGAGTATTTCTTAAATGGTGAGAGGTTGAGAAGTGTTGATGTCCAAAGGGAGCAGGGTGTCCTCACTCATGTCATCAGTAAAAGCTAGCAAGCAAGTGCAGCATGCAATCAGGGAGGCAAATAATACATTGGCCATCATCACAAGGGGATTTGAGCACAGGAATAAAGATATTTTGCTGCAATTTTAAAGACCCATGGTGAGACTGCACTTGGAGTATTGTGTTCAGTTTTGACCTCCTTATCTAAGGGAAGATAAGACTTGCCATAGAGGGGGTGTAACAGAGGCTCACCAGACTAATCCCTGGGATGGCGGGATTGTTTTATGAGGAGAGATTGAGGAAACTGGGCCTATATTCTCTGGAGTTTTGAAGAATAAGAGATGATCACATTGAAACTTACAAAACTTGATTTATTCTAGTGCATCACAGATAGAAAGATCTTGGAATATTATAAGGTTTATAACAAATGACAGCAAATGGCTACAAAATTCTTACAGGGCGTGACAGGGTAGATGTGGATAGGACATTTCCCTGGTTGGTGAGTCTAGAACCAGGGTCACAGAATAATGGTTGAGCCATTTAAGACTGTGGTGAGAAGGAATTTCTGGAGACTAATGACATCAAGGGATATAGGAATGGTAGTGAAAAAAGGGCACAGAGGTAGTTAATCAGCCATGATCTGGTTGAATAACTGAGCAGACTCAATGGGCTGAATACCCACTCCTGCTCCTGTGTTCCTCAGGAGCCTTAAAGGTGGCAGCCAAAAGTCACCTGCCCTTTTACAATGCACCATGGTCAGGCTTTCAGCAAGCTCCAAGTGGATAGCAGGTAGACATACCTAGACATTTGAAGCTCAATTTGCATTTCCACAAGGTTAAAACAGAAACTCACTGTGGTTTCCCTGTAGGTGTGAATAGCTCTTTCTGGTCTCCTCAAACCTGGGAGAATGGGAACCATTTACATCAATGGCCGAGACCTCGAAATGGTTCACTATCTTGGCTAAAAAGACAATGAATGAGACTGCGCCCCCAGACCAACCCAATACCTAATATGAAAGCATGATTCAATAGTTTGGGATAGCAGCCATTTTAAATTCTGGAACTGTACAAAGTCTGGCTTTGAATAGCCATTTGTGTGGAGAGTAATCTAGAACATCATGAAAGTGACACCTTGAAATAAAAATTGCTTCCCAAGAGGGAGAGACTGAAAAAGGTTTCCAGAAACAGCTTCTGTACTAAATCAGGCTACCGAGAGCCAACACCCACAGTATTGTAAAAGTGAAAACAGGAGCCTTCACTCACTCCCAAGACCTGTTCTGCTTGTAGAATCCACTTGCTAAGGCAAACTCCAAATAGTCAACTACTGAAGCCAAAGCAGCTGCTAAACCAAACCTCAATAGCTTCAACCCCTTCAATTTAGAAAGAAGGAATTCAAACAATGGGCTGGCAATGAATTCTCACAGATACTGCTTTGAAATCTCATCTTTAAGTATCTATTTTTCTTTACCTGTATTTTAATCTTTGTATCTATGGGAAGAACTCTTCCCCCATCAGTAGGGAAGTTCAGGAGTGGGCATGTGCCGGCGTGACTCTGATCAGCGCCTCCGATCGGGGGTCCCCTGTCATTTCACACGGGCAGGCCAATTAAGGTCCGCCCAACATGGCATCTGCCAGGAAGCGCTATGCACTCCCGGTGCAGGTGAAGGGGGGGCCATTCCCTTAGCCAGGAGTGTGCCCTTTCGTGCATGCACACGCAAGAGCGCATTCATCTCCCTGAGGCTAAGTGCTGCCTCAGGGAGATCGGAGTCAAATATAAAAATGTTAAATGTAGAAAAATAAAATTTCCCTGACATGTCCCCTCATGTGACACTATCACATGAGTTGGGACATGTCCATCACTTTAATTAAACTTTTATTAATTTTTAAAAAACCTACATGAAACTTCATCCCACCCGTGAATGAGGTTTCATGCTTTTTCTGAAGCCCACCAGGGCTCCCGGCCTGCCCACCAACCTTAAGGTTTGCCCCTCTGCCAACCTGATAATTGAAATGACAAAGTAACTGCTGGGTTACTTTTTAAATTGAACCACTCATAAATTTTTAAAAAGGGAGACTACATCTTCACACAAATCCTTAGATCACCGACTACTTTAAGGAAATGCCTTCCATGTGTTCATGACATAAAATCATGCAGCACAGAAGGCGACTATTTGCCTCACCATTGCCAAGAACTATTTTCAATTTTTCCTACTCTGTTGGTCTTTGTCCATAGCTTTGCAAATGTCCCTTTTTAAAGTATCTATCCAATTTACTTTTGAAAGATGCAATTGAATCCTCTTTCGTCACCCTTTCAGACATTACATTTGCGATCATAATAATTCACAACATGAAAAAGGTTCTCCTCATAACTTCCCACGCATTTTTGTCAACTAGCATAAACTGTGTCCTTTGATTACTGACCAACCTGCCAGTGAAAACAGTTTCTTCGTAGTGTTATGGCACAACGGATGGTAAATGCTGAGCTGCTCAAATCCCAGAGGGAAACTTGAAACAGCTGCCACAACTGTTTTTGCACTTTGTATTTTTATTTCAAGATGCCATGCCTTGAATTCAGAAGTAATAAGACCACCGAGTCTTAGAGAGTTTTACAAAACCAAATTAAACATTCATTAATAGAAGAAAAGATTTTAAGAGCATACATAGGTTTATAGATTGCTATTATGATAAGTCCTAGCTCCCCTAATTAATCCCAGCTACACCTCTGTTAAGACAACAATAAAAACAAAATTGATTTTAACAGACCCAGGCAAAGCACACGGTACTCCGGACAAGAATATTCACAGTGAATTCTCTTAGCTTTGGTTCCTACAGGCAGAAGCTTGGTACATAGAGGTTGGAGGCTTTTCACACTTATTGTATCTTAGAATGCCTTCTTTCCTTACACATAACCTCACCTCCTTTATACATGTTTCTCCTTTTTAATGTCACTCCCATTGTTTCAATATGTCTTTGGACTTTACCTTGCTAATAATAAAAAAAACCTTTCATAGTACAATTTTTCAGCAAGATTTGGGAAAAATAAACACACTCTGTGACTTCTTCTGGCTAAGTGTAACATTTCACCCTCTCTTTGAAATTCACAACTACACTGGTTTATCTCAAAATACAAATTTACCTTTTACACCACACATTCTAAAACTTCAACTGTGTTTCCTTATTTAGCATTTCAAATATAGCTGCTCTTCTGACACATCAAAGCCTTCAGAGCAGCTGCCTTCAATTCAAATAAGTCACAGACACGCACATGCACACACACACACACACACAATTCAGACTCCACTCTCCCTATTTTACAATAAATCCCAATAACCTTATACAAATTCTTATATTTTCATGACACTTATTTACTTAATCAAAATGCTTGATGTCTTTGAACATCTCTGTAAAATCTCTCCTCTGTGTTTTCCTGGCCTAAAGAGAACAACCCCAACTTCTCTAGTTTTGTATCCATTAGAAAATTCAGTGTGTGATAGCTGGCATGAATAGAGGCTAACACACCTATAGTTCCTTTTTTCATTAACCTTCCCTGACTCTCTTTGTTATTATGTATTGACTTTTAAATCGTCAATCATGTTTTCAATTCCTTCTTTAACCTAGTCTTACCTTACCTCTGTTACAAGACACTCACTAATAATCCTAATAAAGAATTCAGGAGTAAGCCAGAGTTCAGTGATAATCTGGAACTCGTTACCACATGGAATAGTTGAGACAAGTGACATAGACACAGTGAAGGGGAAACTAGATAAACACACAAGGGAGAAAGAAATAGGATATATTGATGAGGGTGAGATGAAGTAGGATAGGAGGAAACACCTTTGGAGATTAAGCACCAATATGGACGTTTTAGGCCAGATGGGCTTTTCCTGTGCTGTACACTCTATGTAATACTTTACAAACTTTGCACTCTGTCCAGTTCTTCATCTTGTCTTGCACCCTTAAGTCTTCTCATTCTGGGCTTTTCTATCTCTCCACCATTGGAGATAAGGCCTTGTACCGCCAAACCACTAAACTCACCTTTCTTCCCAATTCCAAAAGCCTCCCCCTATCTCTTTGATCAAGCATTCAGTCTCTTACAGGAAGTTTACCCCAACTTCATGCTTGTTGTTCACTTCTCCTGTTCCCTGAAATTTTTAATGTCATGAATAATACTGTACAAATGCTAGTTGTTATATAACTAGCATCCATGTGGTAGAATATAAATCCACAGCAGTCATTAGTACAGAGGGCTCAGACAGAATATTTACACAAACCTGTATTGACAGTAGATGAAATACTACAGACATTGATTTTTTAATGAGTATCACAGGGACTTAGCTAATTGTGATGGTTGTTCACTACATTGGCAAAAGTTTGACCATAATTTTGATGCTCTTACAACACAAGAAAGCACAGAATGGGAGTGATCATGTGGCCATTAACCAACTTCTTCTAACACCACGTAAATTGATAACGTCTCTAACTCTTTGAACCTCTCAAAACAGGTTTCCATCGCTGCCACAGTATGGAAATGACCTTTATCAAAGTCACAAATGACATCTGCTGTTACTGTAACCATGGTAAACTATCCCTCCTTCTTCTCGACCCATTTTGCAACCTTTAACAGGGTTGACCACATGATTGTCTTCTAAAGCCTCTCCTCCATTGTCCATAACTGCCTTCACCTGATTCCATTCTTACCCACTCAGATTAGTCAAAGAATCACCTGCAATAGCTTTTCTCCAGCAACATTACATCCTCCAGCTCTATAACTCACCCAAGAATTATACATTTCTTCAATTCTGGTCTCTTGTGCATTGTTGATTTGTTTTGCCTCTTTATTGATAGCCATGCCTTCAGCTAACTGGGCCCTAAGCTCTGGAATTCTCGACGCTAAACATTTCTGCCTTTATCATTCTTTCTCCTTCTTTTATAAGTTCTCTAAAACCTACCATTTTGACCAAGATTTGATCACCTGTCCTAATATCACCTTATGTATCTCAGTGTCAAATTTTGTCTGCTAATGCTCTTGTCACATGCTGTGGGATGATTTACTATGTTAATTACTTTATTTAAATGCATGTTGTCAATGTTGGATTTTTTAATTCCTAAGGCAGGAAAAGAAACTCAAGTAGAAGATGGTAAAATATGATGAAAATGTTTTTTGATTACCCCCCTCACAGTCCTCCACAGCCTATAGGAAATTGAGTAGAAACTTAATTTCATCAATCTAACATTACTATCTACATTTATCAAAATTGCATGGCATATTCTGGATGAATGAGGACAAATATTATAACTTGAATACCCCCTAGAACTAATATATATGCCAACACAAATGCATTAAGCATTTTTTCACCACTAATGCAATTTTGCTGAGCAAAATATTCAGGTTCCTATCCCTATAATTTCAGGAAAATTCAGTAATGATTTAACGTATGTAAGGATCCTGTTTTTTATTTCTACCTCCAGTAATAATGTGACACATGAAGTGGCACTGTGAAAGAAAATAATTTGAACACATTGTTCCACATGTCAGACCTCAGGTCACACTTCAGCATGAAGGTTAAAACTAAGCAAAAGCTTTCTAACAAATGTTTCACTGCTTCCAATAACTTTACAGGTGCTGCTGGACCCGTTTAATCCGAGGGTATCCTAAGGTCTTGTTACCGAGGATGTATCTCAGAGAGCTGCTGGAGATAATGAGGAAACCATAAAGGAGGTTACTAAATGAGTCAAAGCACTCCAGATACCTCAGGGGAAAGGTTATCAAGTATGGCCTGTTTAATTATTTTTATTTTAATGTTAGCATCTTTTCAAAGGAATTGACAGCAGGCTTGTCAGCTGTAAGGTTTTCAGAATCCAACAATGTAAGGATGATTTTTAAACCAATGTTAAGGATGGAAATGCTCAGAAGTGATCAGTTTGGGTTTTGTGTTCATTACCTGTTACTGTAGTGAGAGACATGACCTCTCCTTCCCAACAGTAGTACTGTTGCCAGTGCTGAGAGCAATGGTAAATTAATACCTCATTGTTGTTTTGAACTAACATTCAGTCCCAGCAATCAAGCCTTAAATTTGGTTTTAGTCTTATTATTAATGAAGGACTTAATATTAAAGGTTGCATGCTGAACAAAAAAAAAAACCCTTGAATGCTATTCCTTGCTGTGAAGTAATGTTAAACTGACCTCAATTTTTGATGAGCTTGGTAAATCCCTTTACTGCAGGGAATAACCCAGGAGATCCCATTTATAATATTGCATTTGTAATGAAGTGTGAGGAATTAAATGAAGGGTATTCAGTTTGCAGTGTCTTAGTCTTGACTAACTATTCATTTTGGTCTGTCTTGGTTCAGCATCTGACTGTCATTGCAATTATGTAAGACCTTGTGTGGTTATATTTAATTACTGTCATATTCATTTCTCAGCTTTGGGCTTCACACCTGCTCCAAGTTTATCAGCAATTCTTGAGGTGATCAGGTTTGAATACTTTATTTTAATTGTATTAAATCATTTTTTTAACGCCCTTGATATTTCTTTCCTCCCTCCCTTTTACCTTGTCTCCACAATGTGCTATTCATAGCCAAAAGAATAGGTCATCCAAGTTTCTGCTGATCCATAGTTCATGTAACTGTAAAAGCTGTTTCTAAGACAATAGAAACAACATTTCTAATGAGGCTTTTTGACAAGTTTCCTGTCCCCTGTATGGGGAAAATAACTTTTATCTTCATCGCCTCTCTAGGACACCCAATCTCAGACTGGAAAATTCCTCACATCGTGAATTATGAATACTGGCTTCCTACCACTAAATGTTGCACTTTGCAGATCTCCAACATTCTGTGCCATTGCTAGTAGTCTTTTGAAATATTCTTTTATTTTCCTGAAATAGGCACTTATTAACTCACTTGCCTCTGAGTTAAAATGCTGTGGATTCAAGTCCAACTCTCGAGACATGATGAGCACAAAATCTAGGCTGACACTGCCAATACAATATTGAGGAAGCGCTGCACCATTGGAGGGGCAGTACTGAAGGAATACTGCACTGTCAGAGGTTCAGTACTGAGAGAGTGTTCCACCATCGGAGGGGCAGTACTGAATGAATACTGCATTGTTGGAGGTGCAGTACTGAGGGAGTGCTGTACTATTGGAGGCGCAATTATCCAGTTCAGATGTTGGACTGAAGCCCCATCTGTCCTCTCACTTGGATTAAAATGATGCCATGGCACTATTTCGAAGAGCAGCAGGGAGATTCACCCCAGTGATCACTTAAAATTCCAATTGGGAAAAGTGAAATTCACCATGCACAATATAGGGATAATAATCCTGGACTTCCTTGGTGATTCTCTCACTCCTTTCCCATAAAATTGCTGGAAACAGCGGTTGCATATTGGCACGATAGAAGCTGTGGCTGAACAGGAGCAACTCTGAGGAAATTCTGGGTAACTGATGAGTTAATCAGCCTTGTTAGAAATGTAATACTATAGGCCTTCAATTTCCTAGCAGCCCAAACCAGGGCACGAATCCAGTAGGGAGCAGCAAGGGCCTACCATAACTGAGAAGCTCAGAGACCCCAGAAAATTTATTCTTGGGGCCTCACCAGAATTATGGGTGCCAATCAAGAGTCCCGATGGAGCTGGCCTTGTCAGGGGCTTGTCAACTCCACTGTGAATCAAGGCCTGGATATGAGGTAAAAGTAAAATACAATGGAAGCTGGAAACCCAAAATGAAAACAGAATAGGTGGGAAAAACTCAGCAGGTCTGGCAGCATCTGTGGGGAGAGAAACCGAGTTAATGTTTCGAGATGGTATGTCTCTTCTTCAGAGCCTACATGTAAGGCGCTGCTGAGAATAGGCTGAAAGGGGCCTATGGCGGTATTTTGAAGCCTGCTCCTTATGACTCCTCAAAATATTAAGAAACATATCCATAGCTTTGGGCTCTCTTTGAGTGCTCTCCTCAGGGGATTAGTTGGTCAAGCTGCCCAAGGCATGAAAATTCCCTTGAGAGGTCGCGTGTCGCAACCTCCTAGGAAGGCAAAATAGTCTACCAGTCCGGGGGTGAAACGAGGACACACGACTCATCTCAATATTGAAACCAAGCAGGTGCCAGCCAAGACTTCCTAAAAAAATTACCCCATTTAGCAGTGGCTGGAACACCCGTGCAGACTGGGCATGGATACCAGCTTGGCTAAATTGATTATCGTTGCATGTATTTTAAGCCCACAAAATGGTCGCAGTATAATACATTTGGACCCCAATATATCAGAAAGCATGTTGTTTGATCCTTGTTACTGGGCTGCTGTTGTAATCCCCACTGTTCTTTGCCTTATTATTTTGTTCCGCAGTACTCAGCATTGCGTGATTTGAAATGTGGAAATGCACAAAGCTAATAGAATTGCAGTAATTACCGAGCACTGATGAACAAACAGGAACAAAGGAAAACATTTCAAGATTGTGCATTGGGCGCAGGGGATTGAAAGGAGACAAGGATAAAGAGCAGCAACCAATGAGCTCAGGCTGCTAGTGTCATTAGATCACAATGGGAAACAACCGGAGAGAAATAATTAAAGGAGAAAGGGCAATGTGGTATTAAGGGTTGGTTGGTTTCCAGATGCTAATGAAATTAACATAGTAATTCTTAAGGTTAAAGCAATTACTGTAGCAACATTTCCTAGACTAAGGTCACCTATGTTTCAGCAAAGTGTCATTTTCCATCTGTTTATTACATATTATTAAAATCTCAGAGCCTTCTGTGTCACATCAAAAAGATCTTTAATCATTTAGTCCAATTACTGTAGATATTTGTCCTTCCAGTGTTTGGTCAATGCCATGCAGTTTTAGAGTCTTTAGAGAAACAACATATAATACAACTAGTTTTAATGCTTCTGAATTTGTGTCAGTGCAGCAGAAACCACAGTGAGACATAAAAGATAATACTTTCCTTCCTACAACAGGTCCACATATTGTTGCAGGCATCTGGAGCTCCAAGTAGTCACTTCCCTTTTCAGAGATTCAGTGCGTTGCCCTGCAGCAAGAGTCAACAGGGTATAAAATGGTGCGCGTTGAACCTCTTTCTCCAATGTAAGATAGTCACAAAGTTAAATTCATTTAGCATGGGGGACAGCCTGTCATTGGTGCATTCGCAGATCGCCACTCCCTTCCATTGCCCTGCTCCACTGTCCTCCCAGAATATACTCAACAGCCCCTGACACTGAGTTAGATAGCTCAAAATAAATATTTCTGCTGGATAAGCTGCCTGTAGAGATGGAAGTGGTGTCGGTAGCTTGCCTGATTTAAGTGATTCCTGAAAATGGGCCCAGGCCAACTTCTACCCATTAACTTCAGAAGAAGAGCAGAGAGAACTGATTTGGGCGGGAGTGTGTTGGGGGGGGAAGTAAAAGGAATGAATATTCCCTGCCCCCGAGGAGATAGGTTTGGTGATTCATGAACTTAGCAGGAAACCTCGTAGGGATGATCCCCAACACTGATCTGCCTCCGAGCGACATTCCCGGGCAGAGGTTGCCACATCCACTCCATGGAATCGGACAGCCAATTGTTCCAGTCAAGGCTCCAATCATGTGCCATTGTCCCCCAGCATTGCAACTTGCCCAACATCACACTGGCCCCGCTCCCCCACTGAGACAGGAGCCCCATGGAAACAGTCTTCCGGTGACAGGCTGGAGAACATCCTCTCAAACAATGGTGGAAATTCAAGACTGAAATGGCAGTCGCTGTGGCCACAATCACTCCTGTTCCCCTTAACAGTCTTGACCTTAATACCTTGGGGCCTCCCTAGTTTAAACATGATCAGTAGATATCTCAGACCACCCCCAATTTAAGGTGCCCTTACGCTTAACTACCTACCTCAGCAGCGCCCACCTCTCCTGATGGGGCTGCTGGTTAAACAGGAGTGCAGGGTTCCTCACTGGCCTCCCTGTGGTGATTCCACTTACCATCCTGAATTGGATGGTGAATGCGGGGGCAGCCAATGAGGAAACCACCCCATGTAAGGTTGTCCCGGTGGGCTGCTAAGGCCATCCATGTGCTCGGAATCCACATATAGTCCTGATGTTGGGGTCCCAAAGCCCACAGGAAAATTCAGCCCAAAGAATCGCAATCTTTGTTAAAACACTTAATATGAATGATCTCATCTGACTGGAAACACCAATCCATAGCATGAAAAATAAGGCAGATCTTTCAGAATTGGTTGTCCAGTTAGCAATTATCCTTTTTGTGTCTAATTCAAGAGTATTTATTTAGCCCTTGTGAAATGCAGAAATTGTTGTAAATGCAGGAACTGTGAGGAACAAAGTGCTGAATATCAGTCACAGTCCATGCTATGGGTGGATGAAGAGCAAGAGGCAAATATCGGATTTGCTGGCACTAACAGGGAATATTAGGTTTTGGTCAAGCTGATGAGTAGAGAGATGCAGGAAAGAAAAGGGAGGAGAGTGAGAAGAATGAGATAGGAGAGAGATGAGAAAGGAGAGAGAGAGGGAGGGGAGAGAGGGGGAAAAGAGGTGGAAGAAGATAGAGTGGTGGGAGAGAGAGAGAGGCTGGGGAGAGAATAGAGGAGGGAGAGGAAATAGACAAGGGAAGAGAGAGGGAGAGGAGATAGAGAATACTGGTGCAGCATTTTACACAAGGAAATGTGACTGAGTTATTGGATTGTGAGTTTTAAGAATGTTGTGGAAATATGCCTGACAATAACTATTGGACCATGGCTTCAAAAAGAAAGGAAAGTTACCCAGTGGAGAATCTCAAATGATTATTGGACACTGGATAGGGTGCAAAATGATGGAGATTCTTAAATAATCTTGCTACCATTACAATTTCTTGATACAGTTTGTGAGCAGAAAAATGGCACACCAAATGAAAGATAAATCAGTTTTGAAGCAATGGAAACAGTAATTAAACTAAATAGACAAACCACATGAACTGCTGCAATAAATGAGATTCCCAAGAAACAAATTAACTCATTCACTGTGGTTTACACATAGATGTCACCAGCCCTTTTTTATCACTGCTGATCGATTCCCAGTGTTAAGTAGTTAAAATGATTGTTTTTCCCTTTTATTATTTATGTTTTTTTTTCTCTCTTTGTGAATCTCCCTGTGATAAATACTGTGGGACTGCAAGTCATTGGCTCTCACTCTGTAAATGAAATGTTCCAGAGATATTTAGAAAAGGAAAGTACAAATGGATTTCATCAGTCATTATGTAACATACATAAAATTCACATATTAAATGTGTGGGGAGCATGTCTAAAATTGAATATTGGTGGAAGGAGGGATATATTGTCAAAGCTTTTCATCTTGTGCTCATCAGGACAAATGCAAGAATGCCAAATAACACCTTTTTAAAGGGACACAGTAAAAAAAAAGTTAAAGGGATTTTAGTAAATTAAATTAAAATATTGTTTTAGGTGGACTCCAGCCCCTGTGGTGCCCACCAGTTGTGGAATGCCTCAAACATAAAGCTGGAGACAATGTGCTCCCTTCCCAGGGACACTCAAGTGTGGATATAACCATGGAAGAGGGGCAGACCATCAGGACTAATGACCCCCCTCAACCACCCACTGCCTGGACTTGTGTAAGACCACCATTGGTCAGACCCAGGAGCAGGCTAATGAGAGGCCTTCTGATATGCCCGCCTGCCCACCAGCTCTACATTCCTCACTGGGTGGCCAAAGATCAGGAGCGGGGGCTAAAGTCCCTCTTTACTCTTTTGAGTATATCAATAAAACAAATTAACTAATGAATAAATTAACAAATTGACAGCCCCTTAAAAGGGCACTGTAACTAAAAGCAAAAATTTCAATGGAAACTTATCAAAATTGAATTAAAATAATACCTTGGGGGCTGATGATGCACTCTAACTGCTGTAGCTCCCAGTGGTAATCAAAGGCCTCAAGCATACCATCAGACACTGCTTGCTCCCTCCCCAGAACAATCGATCGTGAACCTAAGTCCCTCTCTATACTCATTTGAGTGTACCAATTAAACAACTGAACTAATAACCAAATTAACTAGTTGACAACCCTGTAAAAGACACTATAATTAAAAAACAAAACTTTAAAGGAAACTTACAGATTCTCTTTATATTCTTTTAAGTAGAACATTTAAACAAAGGAACAAATTAACTAATTAACTATCTAACTTTTAAAGAGACACTGTAAGGAAAGAGGCAAAACTTTAAAGGAAACCTATCAAATTGAACTAAAATGTTCCTGGGGCTGATGATGCACTCCAGCCCCTGCAGAGCCTACCAGTCACGGATGGTCTCAAGAATACCAGTGGACACCACCTGCACCCTCTCTAGGTACACCTGGACGGTGAACATAGTCACAGAATAGGAGTAGACAAGCTGATCTAATGACCCAGGTCCATGAATATGCAGTGTGATGTTCCATCCTGCTGAGCTCTTTCAGCCCTCTCCTGCTGCACAGTTGAACTTTCTACAGTCAATGAGGAGATGGTTTGGACAAGTGCAGGGATGAGGTGACAGGTGTTGCTGCTATTTTTCTTGTGGCTCAGTAAGCCTGAGAAAATTCTGCAGAGAAACAAGAACAGAACAACAAAACAGAGCTTCAAATGACCGTAGGGATGTGGCATTAGTAAAGGTTTCACCTGTTCCTCATTTTCCTCCAAAGACTGTTTGAAGGATGTTATACTCCTGTGTTACACAAGTGAGAGTGATAACAGGAAAGGGAGAAAGGAGAGGCTGGGGGGAAAGGGAAAGGGAGGAGAATGCTGGGATGGAACCATGGAATAGTACAGTACAGGAAGAGGCCATTCAGCCCATCGGGGCTTTCTTGGAGAGCAATCCAGTTAGTCCCAACCAGCCGCTCTTTCCCTAGAATTCCTGCAGCTTATTCTCCTTCAAGTATTTATCAAATTCTCCCTTGAAGGCGATTATTCATTTTGTCTCCTATCGGGCAGTGAATTCCAAATCTCAACGACTCGTTATGTAGAAAGCTTTTTGTCATGTCGCCTCTGGTGCGTTTGCCAGTTGCCTTAAATCTATGCCATTATTGACCCTTCAGCCATCAGAAAGACTTTCTCTTTATTTCCTCCATCTAAACCAGTCCTTCCTAATCACTTTTTTCTGCTGTGACCCCATTTTAATGCTTCACAGTTGGTGTGACCCTCAGCGTGAAAATTAGAGGGAGGAGGGGGAAAGGGGGGGGGCACGGTTTGAGGGTTGTGGGGCAGAGGTTCAAACAACATGGCTGCAGACACAAAAAATAACGAAGGCACTTACCATTTGCAGGCTCTGTTGGTGTCGGTGATCAGGCCTCTGAGCTCATTGGAATAGACCATGCCCGCAGGTTAAAAAAAAAATCGTGCACGTTTAAAGGGGCCTCGGAGCCAATTCCAGGACTGTCAAACCTGAATCCTGACTCCACTGCCCTCACAACTCCAATTGCTCATCCCACGACCCCACGGTGGGTGATGGGAGGGACGGCACAACTCAAAGTTTGGGAACCCTTGATCTAAACCCCTGCAGAATGAATCTTATTTTTTTTTTGTTAAATAGATCTTCCATTTCTCTGTCCACACAAAATAATTCTGGCAATTCCTCGGGGGAAATTGAATGGATGAGGAGCTCAACTGCAATTTCTCAAAATGTGTTTTTTGGCTTCAAAGCTTTGTACCGATCATGTGCATTCTGAATTCAGCCCTAATGTATTCTGTTGTTTCTCAATTCCCCAGGTCAATAGCCTAGAAGGAATAGAAACAATTACAATTGTACAGAACAGTTTTTCAGTGACTTGAATAGACATTTGAGTTTAGATTGGCTGAGCTGAAAAATTAAGCACCGTCAATCCTATTCTTATTGTTTTCCTGGAGTGCGCTGTCACTCTGTTCTTTTTCCCTTCCCTTGAGATTGAAGTACTATGCTGCTACATCCTTTATCCTGCTCACTAACCTGTAAAGCCCAAAACATTCTAGGACTTGAATACTGATCCACATCTCCAACTGAGGAAGGCTAGATAGCAAAGTAAAGTTACCATCTGGCAGACTGTCACTCCGCAGTGACCTCTCGAATTGCCTAACTCGTCAATTTTACAGTGGACACTTCTGAACTTGCTTCTCTTGTTCCTCACCATATCCAAATATGTCACCCTCATTTTCTTTCTTCATCCTTTCGAATTCGGAGTCCACCTGCATCACGTATTCGCCAAATACCATAATTTCAACATTTAATAAAATATACGGGCATAAGTTCCCACTGGAAATGTGCTAAGTTGGATGCAAGGCAATAAAGCTAATTTCACAGTCCATTTTTCCAGTGATGAACTTCTGATGATTTCCTTTCTTTTCATACTCTTTTAAGGGGTTTGTGAGGCAAGGTCAGCTTTATTGCCCATCATTGATTGCCCCTGAGAAGGTGGTGGTGAACCACTTGCTTGAACCACTATAATCCATGTGGTGTAGGTACACCCACAGTGCTATTGGAAAGGGAGTTCTAGGATTTTAACCCAGCGATTGTGAAGGAATGGTGATATTTCTAAGTCAGGATGTTGAGTGACTTAGAGGGGAAGTTCCAGATGATGGTGTTCCCACCTATCTGCTGCCCTTGTCCTTCCAGATGGAGTGGTCATTGGTTTGGAAGGTGCTGTCTAAGGAGCCTTGGTGAATTTCTGCAGTGCATTTTGTAGATGGTACACACTGCTGCCACAGTGCGTCGGTGGTGGAGGGAGTGAATGTTTGTGGATGTGGTGCCAATTAAGTGGGCTGCTTTGTCCTGGATGGTGTCAAGCTTCTTGAGTGTTGTGGGTGCTGCACTTATCCAGGTAAGTGGGGAATATTCCATCATATTCCTGACTTGTGCCTTGTAAATGGTGGACAGGCTTTGCGGAGTCAGGAAGTGAGTTACTCGCCACAGGATTTCTAATCTCTGACCTGTTCTTGTAGCCATAGTATTTATATGGCTAGTCCAGTTAGTTTCAGGTCAGTGGTAACCCCCAGGATGTAGATAGTGGGGGATTCAGTGATGTTAATGCCCATTGAACGTCGAGCAGCGAAGGTTAGATTTTCTCTTGTTGGGGATGGTGATTCCCACACTAGTGTGGTGCTAATGTTACTTGCCACTTGTCAGCCCAAGCCTGGATATTGTCCAGGTCTTGCTGCATTTGGACATGGACTGCTTCAGCATCTGAGGAGTCGCGAATGGTGCTGAACACTGTGCAATTATCAGCAAACATACCCACTTCTGACCTTATAATGGAAGGAAGGTCATTGATGAAGCAGCTGAAGATGGTTGGGCCGAGGACACTACCCTGAGGAACCCCTGCAGTGATGTGTTGGAGCTGAGATGATTGACCTCCAACAACCACAACCATCTTCCTGTGTGCTAGGTATGACTCCAACCAGGGGGGAGTTTTCCCCATGATTCCCATTGACTCCAGTTTTGCTAGGGCTCCTTGATGCCACACTCGGCCAAATGCTACCTTGATCTCAAGGGCAGTCACTCTCACCTCACCTCAGGAGTTCAGCTCTTTTGTGTATGTTTGAACCAAGGCTGTAATGAGGTCAGGAGCTGAGTGGCCCTGGCAGAACCCAAACTGGGCATCAGTGAGCAGGTTAATGTTAAGCAAGTGCCACTTGATAACAATCTTGATGACCCCTTCTATTACTTGACTGGCGATCAAGAGTAGACTGATGGGGCGGTAAATGGCCGGGTTGGATTTGTCCTGATTTTGTGTACAGGACATACCTGGGCAAATTTCCACATAGCTGGGTAGATGCCAGTGTTGTAGTTGTACTGGAACAGCTTGGCTAGGGGCACAGCAAGTCCTGGAGCACAAGTCTTCAGTACTATTGCCGAATATTGTCAGGGCCCATAGCCTTTGCTCTATCCAGTGCCTTAACCATTTTGTGATGTTTTGGCATGAATCAAATTGGCTGAAGTCTGGTAGCTGTGATGCTGGGGACCTCTGGAGATGGTGACACCATTGAATGTCAAGGGAGATGGTAACATTCTCTCTTGTTGAAGACGGTCATTGCCTGGCATTTGTGAGACATGAATGTTATTTGCCACTTATCAGCCCAAACTTGAACATTGTCCATGTCTTGCTGCATATGAGCAGAGTAGTTAGATGGTGTTGTAGTGGTAATGTCACTGGACTAGTAATCCAGAAACCTGGCCTATTGCCCTAGGGACATGAGTTCACATTCTACCACAGCAGCTGGTGGAAATTAACTTCAATCAATAACAATTGAATATAAACTCTCCATAATGGTGACCATAACAGGTATCATTAAATCTTGTCAAAAAAAAACCTGGTTCACTGATGGTGTCATGTCCAGTAAGTGGCTAGTCATATTCATAACTTTACAGATGGACTGTGAAAGCCTTCATTTAACTAAAATGTTTGCTTTAAGAACCATTGAGATGGCTGCCAAGGGAGTCAGGTGACCTTTGCAGCTTCAACCCAAATTATGAAGCTTCCAGAAAGTTCCGAATTGAATCATACTTGGTGGAGTCCACTGCCACCGCCACCCCCGCACCCCCCCCCCACCCCTGCCCCCGACCACCCCTTTAATAGACATGCCTAGACAGCACTCCTTTGTGGAAATTATGCCTGCCATTGTTAGAAGCTTACCGCAAAACACAGACAATGGGCTCTTGGGCTGTATGGGCAGAATTGTCCCAGATTTGCACTAAGTGAGGTAACGGGCGGGTAAAATAATGTTTTATCCACCAGCCGCAATGGTGGGTTGTCAGGCTGCATCATCCCAAACCCACTGCATTAGATATGCATTCCTGGGAAACAGGCCATGTCGATGGTGGGCAGGCTGTCATTCGCCCGCCATGCCATTACCTCACCGCTTCATCATGCCAGGCGCCATATTTAAAGTCCAGCCACACGCACATATCTCAGTGCTTCCAGCCCAGGACCGCTGCAGTGAAAGTGTCCGCGAAAGGCAAAAATATCTGCAGCTTTTGGACACTGTGGAGGCCTGCCACAATGTCCTCTATCCCTGCTCTGGCTGCACGATGGGCAGCAGCATGACCAGCCAGGCATGGGAGGCGGTGACAGTGGTGATCAATGCCAATGTTGCACAGAAGAAGTTGGCCATCCAATGCAGAAAGAGGATGAATGATTTCATTTGTGCAGCCAGTGTATGGCGACCATCTCATCACTCTAAGCTCACACGCTCAAATCCATCACACATTCACTGGCATCTCACTCACTGCCAGCTCGAGGGACATCACCACCCATTCTCATACACATACCCTCAATGTCCACCTGGCCTCATCTCCTCTGGAGACTGCCTTCTCAGCCCTCGCCACCTTGAAGCCACTTGCACAGATCAACATGTGCCCCCCCGAACACCTGGGTTACCCTCCTTCCCCAGTCCAGCCCTCATCCTGAGGCCACTTATCCCCCTTCCTCAAGCGAGCCTAAGCCCTGCAGCCATTGAAAACCACACACATATGGCTGATCTGGTGGGTAGAAACCTGCCCATGAGCCCCCCCTAAAAGTGATGCGGTGCTGCCTGTGAAGCCTGGCACTGATGACTGCAATTTTTGACCAAAGCAATGTAGGCAAACCAGACTTGAAGTCCCGAGCGAAGTGCATCCCGTCAGGTGCAGGTCGCTTATGTGCTGTTGTGAAACACGACATGTTTTCTTGCCGACGTGGACAGACAATCCAGTGCTGGGGGGGGGGGGGGGGGGGGGAGGGTGGGGGGGGCAGTCAGGTGGGCAGGCCTAATAATGACATGCTGATGTCTTATAATAAAGTTCCCAACATCGGATGGCGGGAAACATGGCCTGCCATTGGTGGGCTGAGCACACAATCGCAAACTGATTTCACACCGTTGTAAAACTGATCACGCCATATTGTCTGCTCATGCCACCGAACACACCCGACACCGGTGGGCAAATAAAATCCCACCTATGTCTCCAGGTTTTCAAGATAGCAAAGGAAAAATGATGAGACCAATTATTCACCATCTACCTTCTATTGTATATCAATGGCCATTGATCATGTGACTGAAACTGGTTCTCTGATACTGAGATCCCTTTATTCCAAACAGTCTGTAAAATAACACCAATAAGAAAGTTCTGCAGAGGATGGTTGTGCCACCATTTCCTTTTAGAGCTGAGGGTCCTAAAAGCCTTTTTAAAAGCTTCACAGCCTGATGCCACAGCTTTGGGTTCACCTGTAAAAAAAATTAGACCTCCTGATCCAGCAGCCACGAATGCCTGGCAACAAGAATTACTAAACATTCTTCTCCTACAATAATCCTGATGTCTAGTCCCATCTACCTGAATTTTTCAGAAATGCAATTCTGCTCTTCTTCACTAGATCTGCAAGGACATGTGAACTGTTAACTGTTCTTTGATTTTTCCTTTGGTGCACTATCTTCTTTAATTGTATCTTTCTTGTGTAATGTGTAGTGTGTGACTGACATAGGGCTTAGGTCTTTTGAGCTGAGTGCGTGAATAAATAATCCCCCTTTGTTTAAACCCACAAAAGTCTGCTGCTGGTTCTTTAAATTGACCACTAATGGGGGTTTAGAAACACATGTATCTACCTTTTCAAAAACAACTCAAATTGCTAAATGCTTCCAATTCAGATAGTAGCCTCAACATATCTTGGGTCTGAGGAGGGCAAAAATCCTAAATTTTGCCAGGTGAAACAGGGTCATGGTATCCAGTTACACTGAGATTCCTCTGCCCTCATCTCCCAAAGTCAGTTGGGCTTGGCTTTAGGAAATTCTCAGATTTCTGCAGGAAATTCAACTCAATCTATCTCTCTAAGAGCTGGCATTGGTTCTACAGTCTCTCTCCCTCTTTCTTTAGGTACTATTCTCTAAGAGTGCATTTGTGACCATGGGCTTCCAAGTGTTGGTCCATGGTTATCTTTGGCAAGGTACTACAGTGGCTTTTCTTTGTTTCCTGCAGGTTCTGGCTGACTAGGATACTCTCCTGCTGCCTGCCATAGACGTATTGGAAGGACTTGCAGGTTGAAAATCAAACTCTTTGGCCATGTTATGAACGCATCTTCCATGGCCATCGAGTCCCAGAGTGTTCACTGAACCTAAAGGTTCTGGCTCAGAAGGATGCTACCTATTACATCAAAAGAAACCCTGTTCTTTTATAGACCTAATAAAGTGTTCAAATTCAAGAGGGAGGAGGTATCAGTCCCAGGGGGAGCTGTTTATCTTTTAAGGACAGGAACCAGCTGCTTTATAAGTTGTAAAATTGAGTTGTTCTGTGTCTGGTGAGGCCATTTCTGTGCCATTGGATTAGCCAGATACCCCTTTGTTGAGAATGGAATCACTGGTATTCCCTTGAGGGTGATGGTGACCTGCCTGGACTCTGATAATGACACCATTTGTGGTTATTGGAATGGGATCTAGAGCTACTGATACAGGCAGGCAGTAGGTTTCCTTCCCCCACATTTGTGCCCTGGGAATTTCAGGGTCCCTTAGGAATTGTTTGGTGACAGTTTTCTCCTCCTCTTGTCCGGAGGATGTCAATGTCTACCAGATACTACTTCTTGCCTCCCAGTCCTCTTCCAGCGAAGATTTTTCTTGGTAGTGAGCATTGATAGTGAAAATTGATAGTGAGTGTTGGCAACCCACTTGACTGCAGACAACCTATCTGTTGAGAGCAATCCAGTCTCACTGATCACCACATGAATCCAATAGGGCTTCAATGGATAGCAATCAATTTTACTTCTTCAAGAGATGCTCCAGCCAATTACGATTTCATCATAGCCAGGCTTAGCAATGGTCAGGTAACTCAGCATTAAACATAGGTAGTGACCATAATGCCTTATAATTCTTTCTGCACAGCCCGTTCACTAGATGCAATTGTTGCTGTGTCGGGGAGCATTCGATCAGATAGGACTGAGACAAAAGAAATCCTGTTTTTAATGTATATTTTTTCGCTGAACCAATTGTAAGATGCCTTTAATGAATAACTCAGCGCATGTGCAACAATTAAACCGCTTGTCTTCATTTTGAGATTGATTTTAGCGGAAGCTTCTAAGACAAATCAAACTCCTGAATGATTTGAGTCATACTGTCAACTAAACATGGATGGCTCCAAACTGGATTTTTTTTTCACTTATTGCCATTTAATTTTCATCTAAATTTGAATCCTTTAAATCCAAATTTTCTAATCCAAACGCACATTCAGATCGCAAACTCAGTTTGGAGAGCCTCACTAATGTATTGACTTTGAAGATCATATTTAATCTCTTTACCAGGAAGCACTTATGTAGGCTTTTACAGAATAGCTTTAGGGCCACGCTAATTTATGCTCAGGTGCTAACTGTTATTTTCCCTCCACTGCAATCAATAATGTTTCACAGATATTCTACACAGCTCAAGATACTAATCAATAGAGACTCTTAAGAGAATCATTGGAAGGAAATGCTCAGGTCATACATAAAGCGCGTTTAATACAAAGAGCTGCAAGCTATGCTTAATTGTTGGTATTAATTTATTCTGACAATCATGTCTTACACCTAAACAAGCTCCAACAGTAGTTGTTACGCTAATATGGACACTGACATTAACTGCATTAAGGACTGTGCTTGCTTTGTTCCAATATCTGATGGTAAATTGTTGTGAATGTAAGGATAAATGGGTTGCTGGATTATAAATGAATCCTGGGGCAAGACTCAAATCCCAGATTGGCAGGCGTGAGCAATGTTACTTTAAAGGCCCTGTTCACTTTTGCTGGCCTTAACCATCAGTATTGCAGCCTGCAGTAGAGATCTGTACTCTGCCTATTCCACATGCCTATCTGATATTGTCAGTCCAAAAAATACATTCTGATTACTTCACAATTAATCATGTATAAATTTCAGTGACAGTATGGTGTCAGGTGCATAGTCCCAATGATTGGCTGATTGAATCAAATAGCATGTTCCTTCAGTTGTTTGTAATAGGCAGAACACAGACCGTAATCAACCAGCCCACGCTTGCACAGTCCAGGACAAATCGTCTACTGTTAGATAAAGTTCCATAAGTGGGCAACACAATCCTGAGTTCATGGATAGCTACACTAACAACCAATGTATGATAATCAATTGAGCTCATATAACATGGCTTATCACACTTACTAGAAGCAGTGATCATTTGAAATTTGGCATTCTTGCATTTATTCAGATAAGTGCAAGACATAAAACTTCAGCAACATGTCTCTCTTTTCAGAGATATTCAAAAGAATCTTACTGCAACTGTATAAGTCTTCGGTGAGCCCACACCTGGAGTACTGTGTATAGCTTTTGTCTCCCTACCTAAGAAATGATATACTTGTCTCAGAAGGAGCACATGACTCCTGGAATAAAGTGATTATCCTATGATTGGAGGTTGAGTAAGATAAGATTATATCCTCTAGGGTTTAGAGGTATAAGGGCTGATCTCATTAAGACCTTTTGGCCCAAATCTTCTGGTCTCTGAATTGTCAGAGGCTGGACGTATGTCCCAAGATGCACCTCAGGACCCGCAGAAGTCCCTACATGCTGACCATGGGAATTGCCTGGGAAGTTTGAAGTTTCAATGGGCAATTCCCCTGATTCCCGGAACCTTCCGTAAATGTCTCCCACTACAAATTAGAGTTGGAGAATTTGGACAGTTCCATGGTACTTACCTGGATATTTACCCAGGAAATGTTAAGTAGAAAAACCCTAGTTTAACTGACCACCTCAAACACTCACACTGACCCCTTTGACAATGTTCCCCCAAACCCTTCATCTACCTCTCTGACCCTCGGTCTACCCCCCAACCCAAACTGTCTACCTCTCAAACCCCCAACTGTCCTGACCCCTGACTGCACCCCCCCCCCGACGACTTCATTACTCCCCTTACCAGATGTGACTACCCCTCATCACCAGACAAATCCCCAGCCCAACCTGACTAGCTCCCAATCTTACTTCTCCTCCCAATCCGAACATTCTCTGGCCCACCTACCACTCTATCCGCCTGCCTTTCATCACCTGCCACCTCACCCACCTATCATACTACCCACCTGTCCTTCACCACCTGCCACCTCACCCACCTATCATACTACCCACCTGTCCTTCACCACCTGCCACCTCACCCACCTATCATAGTACCCAATTGCTCTTCACCACCTGCCACCTCACCCACCTATCATACTACTTGCCTGTCCTTCACCACCTGCCACCTCACCCACCTATCATGCTACCCACCTGTCCTTCACCACCTGCCACCTCACCCACCTATCATGCTACCCACCTGTCCTTCACCACCTGCCACCTCACCCACCTATCATACTACTTACCTGCCTTTCACCACCTGCTACCTCACCCACCTATCATACTACCCAATTGCTCTTCACCACCTGCCACCTCACCTACCTATCATGGTACCCACCTGTCCTTCACCACCTGCCACGTCACCTACCTATCATTCTACCCACCTGCCCTTCACCACCTGCCACCTCACCCACCTATCATAGTACCCAATTGCTCTTCACCACCTGCCACCTCACCCACCTATCATACTACCCAAATGCTCTTCACCACCTGCCACCTCACCTACCTATCATGGTACCCACCTGTCCTTCACCACCTGCCACCTCACCCACCTACCGCCCTACACACCTCCCATTAGACATACCCCAAAGGCCAAGTTGGGGCAGAGGGATGGAGAGCAGAAGAATTGTCTGCATTTCTTCCACCCCCCCTCATGTCAGAAGACCGAAGAATGGGGAAGAACTCCATGGTAGTGGTTTCTGTCTAAATTTTTGCTGCTTCAGCTGACATCTTTTTGATTCAGAACATGAACAACCCAGCCCTCTGACATAACGCTGAACAAATCTGAAAAATGTATTCACCGATAGTCAACTGAACAAACGATGCCAAGTTAGTAGCAACAAGCATTTAAATGGTGCTTAGGCTAAAGTATTGCTGCTTTTTCACATCGGAAAGCATATCAAATGGAATGAACAATCTAACAATTGCCATGTTTGGGAACCAATCCAATTTTGACAAGGATGATCAGATAATTGATCTTGCGTAAACACAATTTAAAGTGTTTTTGCCACAACCTGATAAAAATCAATGTTTTGTTGAGTGCAGCTGCAATATGAAAGTGTTTGCTTATACAGCATTCAGTGAGCCAGTGTAGAATGAACGGAATCTAAGCCAGAGCTGCTAACCGCAATCCTTCGGGCTGGTGATGGGAGTCTAATAAATTGAAAGGGAGAATGTTGAGCACTTCAAGAACGCCATTTAAATATGGAATTAGGGTGCAGCCAAACTTATAGCCTGTAAGTTCTTTGTTACAGTGTGAATAAGACCTGCAGCAATGCTGCACCTTGAACTTCATCACCTTGGATCACGGTGCTAAGGCCAGTTGGGCAGTGCTGTCTCCGCCACCTCTACCCAATCTGTGCCGATGTTAATCTTGTTTGGACATGGCCCGGCACTCCAAAAATCATCACCTTTCTCAGTAGCAACTTCTGTAGAAAGCATCCTCAAAGGAAAATCTTGGAATGGTATTGTCCTGTTGCACTTCATTTCTGACATTTTGTTGTATTTGGAGTCAGCCCCCCTTTTTAAGGGTGATCAGTGGCGCTTGAAGAGCTACAGTCACTGCTGCTCCCCCGCAGCCCCCACATGCACCGCCCCCCTCCCCAACCCCACCTGATCCCTGAGTGCTTAGGCCTCATCGTGTGTTATATGTCAGGATAATTTAATTCAGCAAGCTGTCCTCAGTTGATGGTATATGCTCAACAATCTGCACTCAAGATGCTGCAGGGATCCCAGTATCTCTGCACCAGGACATCATTATTGGCTCCTCTGTATAGTTATAGACCGGAATTTTACAGCCCCATTGTGGTCAGAACAGTGCCATAAAATGCGCCGAACCATTCTAAACTCTACTGACTTCAGCGGGACTGTAAAATCCCACTCTCCTAAAATTCCGCCCTATTTTACTAAATTTTACTGTCTTCTATGAATGTTTCAGAGCTTTTTTTATATGCAATTCTGAGCATTGAAGTATTGAAATGAACTGGTCATCCCCATAACTTTTGAATAAATCTATAATATACATAATAATGTGTAGAACAAAAACACCAGTTGGACTGAATGTCCTGTTTCCATGCTGAAACCTCAGATGTAAGACCGTGTGTCTGTGTGTACTTCTTATCTACAAAACTTTACTTCCTGTTATCAACTTTTCCTATTTTAAATTCCTATGTCTGCATTGGTTATGGGATTTTTAAAATTCAGTTATGGGATGCGGGCATCGCTGGCTAGACCAACATTTATTAACCATCCCTAATTGCCCTTAAGAAAGTGGTGGTGAGCTGCCTTCTTGAACCACTGCAGTCCCGGTAGTGTAGGTACATCCACAGTGCTGTTAGGGAGGGAGTTCCAGGATTTTGACCCAGCGACAGTGAAGGAATGACCGATATATTTCCAAGTCAGGATGGGTGAGTGGCTTGGAGGGGAACTTCCAGGTGGTGGTGTTCCCATGCGTCTGCTGCCTTTGTCCTTCTAGATAGATTGCGAATGCAAACTTGCCACACCGTAATTAAACCCTCCTGAGAGTGGTGGTGCTGTTGAGTTTGACTTTTGCATTCCCCAGTTCCTTCGCCTGTACAGCAGCGCAACAACTAAGATCCATTGGCTCTACTTTTCAGCTTCTCAAAGATGCCCTACCTTTCATTACTTAGAGCTAACTTGTCAGCCTGGGCTCAGCTCGTAACACTCTCACCTCTCAGTTGGAAAATTGTGGGTTCAAATCCTTACCCAGGACGCTTGAGTGAACAATCTAGGCTGACACACAATAGCAACAAATGAGGGCTGCATTGTGGAAAATATCATATTTGAGCTCTGATGCGAAACTGAGGCACAAACCGTCTCCCTATGCTGGTAGACAGGCGAGATTCCATGGCACTATTTGAATAAAAGTATGGAATTTGTCCTGGCTACGTTTCATCCTCTAACCAAAATCATCTGTTGCTGATTGTGGGGCCTAGCTGAGAGTCAATTGGCTGCCACAGTTGCCTACATAACAAATATGTTTCTGCTGCAAAAACTGCAATTCATTGCCTGTCTTGCATTTTTGCTACACAGAGGATGCGGAAGGTGCTATATAAATACAAGTACCTTTATCAGGTTACCATATAATAGAAAGCAAGGGCAGGATTGTATCCTGATCCAATTATCTCCACCATCCAATCTCACTTTACCTAGAGATAACACTCGACATCACATGCAATAAGACCATAAGACCATAAGACATAGGAGCAGAAATTAGGCCATTTGGCCAATCGAGTCTGCTCTGCCATTCAATCATGGCTGATAAGTTTCTCAAACCCATTCTCCCGCCTTATCCCCGTAACCTTTGATCTCCTTACCAAGCAAGAACCTATCTATCTCGGTCTTAAATACACTCAATGACCTGGCCTCCACAGCCTTCTGTGGCAACGAATTCCATAGATTCACCACTCTCTGGCTAAAGAAGTTTCTCCTCATCTCTGTTCTAAAAGGTCTTCCCTTTACTCTGAGGCTGTGCCCTCGGGTCGTAGTCTCTCCTACTAATGGAAACATCTTCCCATGTCCACTCTATCCAGGCCTTTCAGTATTCTGTAAGTTTCAATCAGATCCCCCCTCATCCTTCTAAACTCCATCCAGTATAGACCCAGAGTCCTCAAACGTTCCGCATATGTTAAGCCTTTCATTCCTGGGATCGTTCTCATGAACCTGCTCTGGAACCTCTCCAGGGCCAGAACATCATTCCTGAGATACGGGGCCCAAAATTGCTCACAATATTCAAAATGTGGTCTGACCAGAGCCTTATAAAGCCTCAGCAGCACATCCCTGCTTTTATATTCTAGTCCTCTCGAAATAAATGCCAACATTGCATTTGCCTTCCTAACTACCGACTCAACCTGCAAGTTAACCTTAAGAGAATCCTGGACTCGGACTCCCAAGTCCCTTTGCACTCCAGGGTTCTGAATTCTCTCCCCATTTAGAAAATAGTCTATGCCACTATTCTTCCTACCAAAGTGCATGACCTCACACTTGCCCACGTTGTATTCCATCTGCCACTTCTTTGCCCATTCTCCTAACCTGTCCAAATCCTTCTGCAGCCTCCCTGCTCCTCAATACTACCTGTCCCTCCACCTATCTTTGTATCATCTGCAAACTTAGCCAGGATGCCCTCAGTTCCTTCATCTAGATCATTAATGTATAAAGTGAAAAGTTGTGGTCCCAACACTGACTCCTGTGGAACTCTACTAGTCATTGGCCGCCATCCTAAGAAGGACCCCCTTATTCCCACTCTCTGCCTCCTGCCAGACAGCCAATCATCTATCCATGCTAGTACCTTGCCTCTAACACCATGGGCTCTTATCTTACTGAGCAGCCTCCTGTGCGGCACCTTATCAAAGGCCTTCTGGAAGTCCAAGTAGATAACATCCATTGGCTCTCCTTTGTCTAACCTACTCGTTACCTCCTCAAAGAATTCTAACAGATTTGTCAGGAAATACCATGGAAGGTTGCCTGGTCAGATGAAATATATTGATGATTCTGAACAAGTGTGAGGCAGGCTGATATAACTCTGCTCTAGGTTATGTAGAGCAAAGGGTTAACTGTAATGATAGCTACTGAGCATGTGTGTAGGGAGCTATGTCATAGTGACATCAATCACTGAGGGATGTGTGAGAAGCACTTTGGAGAGGAGCTGTAGCTGTGTCCTAATGTTCTAAAACACTGGAAACAGTGATGTCAGTAATGTAAATAAAGGTATTATGAATAAAAGATCATTGCCTCCAGCAAGATCTTGCCTAGAGTATGAAACCAAGGGATCCTGAGACCAACCCCCAATTCAGAGGTTATACTGTTGTAAACTCACCAGGTTTGTGCTGAAATTTGCCAAGCAAAGGAGGAGACAGTATTATTTAGAGGAAGCCCCATATCAAAAGAGAAAAATGGAAGAAGCATTGACGTGCACAGGAGATGATTGTACTCCTTTATGAGGCTATTAGGATGATTTTATCAGAAGTTCATTTTCAGTAGATTACAGTGAAATTCCAATGATTGTACAACTAATCCATCTGACTGACTGGAATCACTCTGACACAATCTTCATACAAACTCAGCTACAGCGGTAGAACCTTGTTAGATTAATAGAAGAATTATTTAGCCAATCATTGATTATTCTTGCAGGACAATGCTTAAAGTATACGTCTACATTGTTATTTTCAAGTTAAAAGAGAATTGCATGTAGGTATTAGCATGTCTAACTCTACAACTCCCCTGAGTTGCAAGATCACATCAGATATATATCAAAAAGACTATTCATCTCGTCCAAGCTCATTCATTCAGAGGGACCTGTTTCATCCTGTTATTGAATCAGTTCAGCTGCAGCTTCCCCGCTGTGTCCTAAAAGCAGAAGAAGGAACTTGTATGTATGTACAGTGTCTTTGTCATCCTCAGCACACTCCCAAAGCAGTTTACAGCCGATATATTGCTCTTGAAGTTCAGTCACTGTCGTTATATGAGCAATTGTAGCAGCCGAGTAGCATGCAACAAGGCCAATAAATTGCAAGCAACTGAATGGCCAGATAATCTATTTGGGATGGAAGCTAACACTGGCCAGGACACTGGAAGAACTCCCTTGCTCTTCTTCAAATAGCACCCCGGGATCTTTTACATCTAACTTGAGCAGGAACACGGTGTTTTGATTGACTCAATGCTTCAATTTTGAGCAACAAACTCTCACTTTCCTCACAATGAACCTGCATATTTAGAGCAATTCCGGCATTTCCGGCTGGTGATATCAGTTGGTATGCACTGACTGTCAATCTTCCAGACTAAGATAGAATTTCCTGCGATGGAAAAAAAAGAGTTGCATTTCTATTGCGCCTTTCTCAATCTCCGGCCATCCCAAAGCACAGCTAACAAAGTGCATATTTAAAAAAAAACTGTTGGCAACCAATTGCACACAGAAAGTTCACACAGACATTAATGTGATAATGACCTGATAATCTACTTTTGAGTTGTTGACTGAGTGATAAATATTGTCCAGGACAGGGGGGATAACTCCCTGTTCTTCGTCAAAATAGTGCCATGGGATATTTTACATCCAACTGAGAGGGTGGACACGATCTCAGTTTAATGTTTACTCAACAGGTGGCACCTTCCTCAGATTGTCAACTTTGGACTATGTTCTTGATAGTCTGGAGTGGACCTTCAACCCACAACCTTCTGTTAGGAGGTTAGATTGCTATGGACTGATTTGATAGGCTATGTCTTGTCTAGGGGAATAATAGCTGCAGTAGAAACACTTCCTTAGCACCTGTCCATATCGGACATTCATCTCAGCTCACTTACAATCTTTTTTTATTGATACCTGTAATGGTCAATGTTCTGTCCTGCCAGTGTATAGCTAGCAAATGAACCCTTGTGTTTGCATGCACAGCATTAAGTGCTCTCAGCTGGATGTAGTATAAATAGCTGTTAGGTATTCCCTTAGAGTGTTCTCCCTTCACCTCCTCCTCTAAGTTGTTTGGGTGAGCTGCTGTATATTTAATGGAAGTAACAACAACTTGCATTTATGTAGCACTTTTAAAGCAGTGAAACATCCCAAGGCACTTGCAAGAGCATTATCAAATAACATTTGACATTGCGATGCATCCATGATTTTAATCTCTCTATCATTAATGATTGTTCCTTCAGCCGCCCAGGCCCTAAGCTTTGAATATCTCTCTCTAAACCTCTCCGCCTCTTTACCTCTCCCATGTCCTTTAAGACCTACCTTTTAGGTCAAGTTTTCGGTCACATGGCTGAATATCTCCTTCTGTCGCTTGGTCTCAAATTCTGTCTGATAATGTCTTTTGCGAAGCACCTTGATACATTTCGCTACATTAAAAGTGCTATATAAATGCAAGTTTTTGTCATTGTTGCTGTACAGTGTGAGTGTGCTCTTAAAGGTGAAGTTTTTTTTCTCGCTATCTGGAGATCTGTCAACTTTATTCAGAGCCAGGGGTTGAAATTGCACTATGTGATGTGACAATCCAATGCTCCCAGCAGAGAAGTGCATTTAGATAAAGCTGAGATCAGACAATATCAAAACTATGATGCTAATTCTGTTACACATGCTGGCTTTGAACACGGTTCTCTGCTGAAGAATGCCAGATTAGTGAATTCTCCCTAATTTTAAGGATTTATCATGTTTGTGCCAAATTCTTCTCCTTGTTAGTGGGGTTCAATTATTTTGCTTTAATTTCCCAGTAGCTATCAGTCTTAGACGTATTGTTTAATCATTTCTATTCATGGTAGTGATTAGATCTTTTAATTCTAAATGGAATTGGCAAAGTGTCACCATTTTTATTAGGCATGAGCAGTAATGTGTATGGGAAGAAGAATCATTATAACATCAATAACTTGCATTTAAAGGATGTCATAAACATAGGGAAATGCTCCAAGGTGTTTCACGGGACTGTTTCCTGGCACAAATTGACACTGAGCCAAAGATGAAGATATTAGAAGGAGTGACTAAAGCCTCGATCAAAGAGAGCTTTTAAAGAAGCTCTTAAAAAAGGCTAGAGAGGTGAAGAGGTAACTGAAGTACTTTCAGCTTCGACAGCAGAAGACTTGGCTTCAGATGGTGAGATCAAATCAGTGGGGAATGTATAAGAGACCAGGGCTAGGTGAATGTAAATTGTCTCAGCAGAGGACTGGACAAAGCAACAAATAATTTTAAAATGGGGGTGTTAGTCTCCTTCTAGCTAATGTAGATGGGCGAGCACAGAGGTGATGAGTGAATGGGGCTTGGTGTGAGTTGAGAAATGGCAGGAGGATTTTGGTTAGGCAATATCTATAGTCGTTATTGTATTTTGTAGCAAGAGGGGTAACTAAAGATTTTAAGCCTATTGTACTCCAGTTGAGTTACATCACTGATACATTGACAGTACTGTAGAGAGATCAGAGTTTCTTCTATATTCTTTATGCATTGTGGCCTACTGGGTTATGACTGTTGAAGAAATTAAGTTTATAACTGGAATTATAACAACTTTTAAATGCATTTTATTAAGTGCTGAGAGTCCCAGTTGAAATTTCTCTAGTTTTCCTACTTGCATCACAACGCTGCATTGTTGCGGTCTCATTTACCTTTTCTGTGTTGATTTTAAAATTCTCATCCTTGTTTTCAAATCTCTCCGTGGTCACAGCCTTCCCTGTCTTTGTGAGCTCTGCCAACTCTACAATTCTCCAAGAGCTCTGCACTCTTCCAATTCTGGTCTCTGGTGCATCCCCAATTTTAAACACTCAAACATTGCATGATGGCCGCGCCTTCATGTGCCTGGAACCAGTGCTCTGAAATTATTTTCCTAAACCTCTCCACTTCTTTACCTCTCTCTCCTCCTTTGTGATGCTCCTTAAAACCTACCTCTTTGATTTACTGTAATATCTCCTTATATGGTTCAATGCCAAATTTTGTTCAAAAACATTCCTGTGAAAAGCCTTGGGATGTTTTAATACATTAAGCCACAATATAAAAACAAGTTGTTGCCATGTACTTGTTCTGTCTGGAGTCTTTCACAGTAAGGTTATCCTTGGCATCTGCTGGAATTCTCCGTGGTGGGAATGCCTATGTATTTGGGCCATTGTTGTGTTTGGAACTTTTTTCCAGCCTGTGTTCCAACTTTCACTCTCTCGGGTCATGTTTCTTGCAATATATCCTGTTACTGTCTTACTCTCATGTTTACTCTTGCTTTCTTATTTTTTGTCAAACTCTTACATCTGTCTGGCTCCTGTGCTCAGTTATGCACTCACTCCATTATATATGTGAAATCTGAAAAATGAGCCATTTACAGAAACACTTAAAACACCAATCATTTCTGAAGAAGTAAACTCTCATAATTATTAGGTACAGAAACTGTTTGATTAGTTTTGATGTCTATTGCTTTTTCATAGAATTTGGAACTGCTGTTTGTCTAATTATCAAAAAGGTTCAATTACTCGATTGAAGCATTTAGCAAAAGCAACAATTTAGGCACTGATGGGTTGAAGAAATGTTACAATTAATTGCGCAAACATGTGTTTTGCAACGATGAAAGGTCTTTGGGGCTGACATTTAATCTGCAGCTTGTAGGAATTGAGACGTGCTTAAAACTTTTATTGTCTCCTTTAATAGATGTTGCAAGCAACCTGTTCTCATGCACCAGCAAAAAATAAGCTTTTCACAGCAACTGAAGACAGATTTGATCGAATAAAGTGCAATGAGTTGCTGAAATCTATCTATAACATGCACAATGTTACGTGAAATGATTGAATAATAGTGCACACAAAGGTTCAGCAAGAAGGCTTTGCAAACGTTGATGAATGTGATTTGCTCTTATTCTTCGATGGGATGTGGGCATTGCTGGCAAGGCCAGCATTTGTTGCCCATTCCTTGTTGCCCCTTGAGTGGCTTACTAAGCTTTGAGTAGCTTTGAGGTCTGTATGCATTGTTGGTGGGAGAGGAAAGCCCCCAAATATGTTACGAAGGTGTGGTAATATTTAAGAGCCAAGGAAATTCCTTCCTGCAGCTCATTCATTCTCCTACAGAGGTGTCTGGCAGCCACTGCTAAATGCCTGCTCCAGTCTGTTGCACACCTGTTTGGGTGGGCAAGATATGGGGC
The DNA here is from genome assembly GCF_017639515.1 of Carcharodon carcharias. Classification (NCBI taxonomy): domain Eukaryota; kingdom Metazoa; phylum Chordata; class Chondrichthyes; order Lamniformes; family Lamnidae; genus Carcharodon; species Carcharodon carcharias. Next base: position 220,173,841 of record NC_054469.1, read on the forward strand.
CCCACTGACGCCAGTTAAATATAACGAGCTTCTCTGAAAGGGAAAGTATACTCTGGCAACTGATACCAGGAGAACATTAGGAAATGAGAGGGGTATGCTAGACCTGCTGATTGTGTCCTCAGTGTAGAATAAAGGGTTAATGGTTATTTTAACGAAACAATTATGTTAATGATGATGTAAGCATGGCACCAGAATCAGATGGCCAAGAGGCTCCAAGAGAGCAAGACAGAGAACGGTCTGTGTCCATAGAACCATGTGCTTATCATGAAGTCTTGTAAATATTGTAAATAAACGCAGGTAGCAGATCCCTTAGCAAGTGTCCCAAAATCTGGAAGGACCCGAAAACTGGCTACATTTGAAGTTGGCAGCCATCCTGCCCTTGGAAACCACTCTACAACCCGCATCAGGCATTGATGTCTGTTATACCTTTTGTTAACAAAGGGGCGATATATATTATTCCATTGATGGCCCCAACACGATTAGCTTTCCCCCTGTTAGTCAGTTCTTCTCCTTTTATTTTTAAGTTTAAAAGACTTATTTTGTGTGAAGCATTGGAGGTGGAGGGGTACTTCCAGTACGATGTTGTGGTGTGCTGATCCCCTGCTCTTTGGGTCTGGCCTTATTTATTTTATGTCAGGATTAATGGCATGGAAACCTGTCTGGTCCGTCCATCATATCTTCCCTTCCCCAACCCAGTTGGGTCCAGCTCGGCTGGGAAATCAGCCCGACTTTAAATTTTAATTGATTATTATCCTTTTCCCCCCAACCTCCCACAGGACCCAAAATCTGGAAAATCCTTATATCCGACATACATCCAGTTCTGAGTTTTCCAGATATGGGCTCTGGTACCTATAGTTTCAAGTAAAACCATACACTGACTATCTCTTCTCACCCACTGAACAACCACTACCTCTTCCACAGCCTTTTTAACACATCATGGGTGTGCAGCAGGGATAATGATGGGAGCTCTGGAGAAGAGTTTGAGAGGTACTGAGCAGCTTTGGGATTACAAGAACGTGCACAAAAACATCAACTTTTTATAAGCAATTGGAGCCATAGCCAATGATGCCTTGGCACAATGAGTCGAGGAGACATTAATGACCTATGAGGAGGTTAACTGGATCTTCAATAATTACTTCAGCCTTAAGAAGAATCTAGTCATTGAATGGGTGAGATTTAACTCATAGAGTACGTGAAGCCTCATTGAAACATGGTGGCAGCACTGGAGGCCACAGTTTAAGAAACTGAGATCACAGATTGGTAACCCATGGGTGAAGACCTTGGAACAGCTTGACTTCACAATGAAGAAGAACAAAACCGAAAAGTACCTTGTAAGGGAGCAGTAAACGTCGACAGCCATCGAAAAGACATTATCCCTTCCACAGCCTTTCCACCACATCAAGGGTCCACGGCAAGGATAACAATAGGAGCTCTGGAAGAGACAGTTTGAAAGGTACCAAACAGCTTTAGGATTACAAGGAAAGGCACAAAAACACCAAGTCTATACCCTTTTTTATGCAATTGGGGCCATGGCTGATGGCGTCCTGGTGGGACAAGGAATTGAGGAGACCATGCTGTCCTATGAGGAGGTTAAGAGGGTCTTTGATAATTATGTTAGCCCTAAGGAGAACCTAATCATTGAATGGATAAGATTTAACCAAAAGATCCAAAGGCCAGGTGGATCCATTGATTCATTTATTAACAACTCGTATCAACTGGCCAGTAATTGTGGCCGTGGAGCTCTAAAGTATGAATTAATTCTGAACTGCATCATAGTTAGCTTGCTCAAAAATGTGCCATTCGTTCTATTGCAAATCAAAGAAGATTTAACATCAAAGGAGACCAAACAATTTGCAAGCTAGGCAGAGCTGTGAAAGCAGAATTGGGATGTACTTCGAGGAGACATTGAGGCTCAGGAGGGGTAAACCCAATATGTAGGCCCAAATTCAGGACCCCTACCCAGAGAGAAGCCCACTAAAAAGCCTGCCAAAACCACCAAAGGGGTGGAAAGAACCCTTCTTCCTATCTTAAAATGTTCCAAATGCGATGTCAGAAGACAAAACTGCCATGGAGAATGTTCAGCAGGGGGAACGGAAAGCTTTTCTCTCTGGCAAGACCAGACATTTTAAATGATTCTGCAGATCTAAAGCACAATTGAAGGGAAGATGGTGGAAACAGGCTTTTCATTGTTCTGGTGTACAGCAAATTGGAAATAAAGATGGTCAGGATGAAGATTTCTCGGGGGAAATAAAAGATCCCAATAAACAGCCCTGGTCTTCAGAGCTGGATGTCAAAGGTTACAGAACAGAATTTAAATGGACACAGGGTCCAGGGTCACAGTCTCATCAGGCAATTTGGACTGACTTAATGACGATGAGATCCAGCCATCAAATTTAAAGCTACAGGAGCCATGAGGCACAGATCTCAAAGTGAAATGTCAGGTCACTATGATCCTTCGATACACAGATAAAGAAATTCATGAAACTGATTATATCCTCCAAAATCAGCAACTTTCTCTGCTCAGCAGGACCCTGTGTTCAGGACTTGGTTTTCTATAAAGGGCCAATGAGGAAACACAAGACAACAGTGGAGCCATATTTAGGAATTAATTTCCTAGGCTGTTCCAGGGACTGGGAAAGCGCAAAGGTAATTATCACATTACTCTACTCCCAGATGCCAAACCCGCCTGATTATTTACCCATAGGAGGGTAAACCCGCTGATTGAGAAAGGGAAAATTAATAGGATGTTGCATCAAGGAGTGACCTCTCCTGTTACAGTGCCTACAAAATGGTGCTCAGAACTAGTGATGGTCCCTAACCTAATAGCGAAATCAGGCTCTGTGTTAACCTGACACAGAGGAGCAAAGCCGTTCAAATAGAGATAAACCTGATGTCCCCAGTTGACGACAGTCTGGTGAAGTTGTCCAAAAGTGTTCTTTTTATGAAGTTGGATGACAACAGTGGGTTTTTGGAAGATTCCCCTTGACCAAGAATCAAGGTTGTTGACAAAGTTTATTTCACCCTTCACGCACCTTTTTGTTTCAATCAACTCCCTTTTGGCATATCCTTTGCACCAGAAGTCTTTCAACGCACTATGTCCAACATCTTCAGAGGCAAAGGAGGCACTATTTGCCACATGGACGATTTGCTCATCCATGGCGCTACCAAGGAAGAACACGGCCATAGAGTCCGGGGGGGCTTGGGGAGTGCTTGAACAAGCAGGTCCCACCCTGAATGAAAGGTGTGAGTTTGGGAAGACCACCATCAGATTTTTAGGCTGCATTATACACCAAAAATAGATAACAAAGGACCCCCAAAGGACCAAGACAATCAAAGGATTTCCATAGCCCAAGGAGTTGCTGACATACAATGATTTTTAGGCATGGTCAAGCAGGTGGGGAAATTCATCCCAAATCTGTCCGCCATCAATGGACCTTTCTGAGAACTGCTGAGAAAAGGCCAGCAGTAGTATTGGGGAGCCGAGTAGAAGAATCCCTTTGACAAGATTAAAGAGCACCTCGTCTCTGTGGGCATTGCTTGCACATTGTGACCCCAAACTGCCGATAATGGTGTCAGCTGATGTAGTAATGACAAGGTTTGGAGCCATTCTGCTGCAGATCCAGGAGGATTGCAGGAAAGCATCATTTACTATGCCTCTCGATCATTGAAAAATGTTATGCAACAATTGAAAAGGAAGCAACAGCAGCGACACAGACCTGCCAAAAATTTTCAGATTACTTAATGGGCGTACAATTCAGGATTGAGATAGGCCATAAACCATTGGTCACTCCCCTGAATCCAAGGGAATTGCTGACATGCCACCAAGGATACAGCATTTTCAGCTAAGACCCACGCACTATGACTCTGCAATAGAGTACATGCCCGGGAAAATTCAGACAACAGCTGACACAGTGTTGAAAGCTACACTTGACCAGGCTACAGATCATCACTTGACACCCATCTCTGAGATAGAAGCATATTCTTCATCAATAACAGTATCCTGCTGGTCTCTGGGAACAAACTCCAGGAGATCAGACAAGCCCAGCTGAAGGATACAGAATGCAGTCAAGTCGGAACATACTGCCAAGGTGGTTGGCCTGAATATGTCCCAAGCAATCAGGTGTTAAGACAATACTATGAACAACAAAAGATGACTATTGATGACCTTCTATTCTTCAATGACAGGCTAGAATCACGAAAACGATGTGAGACGACATTCTCCAAAAACTCCATGGTGGTTATTACCAAATGCAGAGAACAGGCACAACAATCGGTATAGTGGCTGGGAATTTCAAAATCTATTGAAGCATTTAGTTCAATGTGCTATCAACAGCCAAGAACCAACCGAACTATTAACTACCCTCAATATTTCCACCCTGGCCTTGGCAAAGGCCAGGAATGGATCTGTTTTGACCTTAGACCAAGAACCCACCGTATAGTCATTTACTAATACTCTCGCTGGTTGGAATTCAGTAGACTCCATGCTACAACTGCAGAAGCTGTGGTAAAAGATTTGAAACCCATCTACTCTACCCATGGCATTCTGAATGAGGTCATCTCACAATTTCTGAATGAACATTTCTGACAATTTGCAGCAGAATATGGATCCCACCATGTGACCAGTTCACCACACCATCCACAGATTAGTGGAGAAGCGGAGAGCGGGATGAAAAGCATCAAAATGTTGATGAAAAAGAACAATGGCCTAGAGCTAGCCTTGCTGAACCACAAGGCGACGCCATTAAGGAATGGCTTTTCTCCAGCTGAATTACTGATAGGGAGAAGGCTAAAGGCACAACTTCTTTTATTGCAACATCAACTCAGGACCAACATCACATTATAAGACCTTGACCATGTAAGGTGCCACGAGCAAGCACACAAAGGGAAGCTGTCCAACTGGTATGTTCATCAGCATAGAGCAAGAATACTATCCAAAACAGAACCTGGGCAAAAGGTCCGGATAAGAGACCATGAGGAAGAAGGCACAGTCATAAACTAAACCTAGCAGCTACAATTATATCTTGTGAAAACATCACTCGGGGTTCCCTAAAGGAATAGAAACACCCTAATACCCCTAGAATCTGCAAGGAGACAATCATTTCAGTGTTAACATGATGGGGTTGATGAGACAGACTCTGCTGCTAAAACCCCCAGAAATGATGCAGAAGCCCAGGAACTGCGTGTAGACCAGCAACTGGGAAAACTCAAGACAAGAGCTTGGGGAGTCATAAAAGCACCAGGCAGGTTCAGCCCATAAGGTTATGACTTTGGGGCTAGGTGGTGGGAATGCAAATAGTTTTTCAAATAGTGTAACAAAATAATTTGACAGTTCTGAGATTATACTTGGAGGAAGATACAGAGAAAAAGGTTAATGGTTATGCTAATAGACCAGTAATGTTAATAATGATGTAAGCATTGCATTAGGATCAGATGACTAAGAGACTCCAAGAGAGCAAGACACAGAGCCATGTATGTACCATAGAGTCTTGTAAATAGTGTAAATAAATAGTTTCAAGGAAAGCTATGGGCAGGATTTACCGTTTGAAGTCAACGGCCATTTTGCTGGTCTGTCAAATATTCTGTCCAGTTGGCAACAATTCCCATGGTGGGTGGGACCAGAAAATCCTGCCCAATGTATCATCTATCTCCACTCACTCATACAGTAAGTCAAACTCATTGAAGGACTCGGGTTCCCCTGTGCTGCCTTGAAAGCCCTGGTTCGGACCATGGATAAGATCAGTGATCTCTTCTTCTCTCCAGGGGAAAGAAAACTCTTCCGACATCAATCCTGTTGCCAGTTGGGAAAGGCAACAGAGTAACAATGTAGGAGTTTAGGTTTAGGTTATGGGTGCGATTCTGGTGAAAAGTCCAATGACCCTGGTAGACGTGTCGAGGTAACAATAGGGCTCTCTTATTTTCTGTTCACACCTACAGCCTCAATACTCATAATGTACCTCTCCCTGCTTTCCTTCATTCTCCTATGATCACTGCACCACAATTCCCTTCACCTCCTCTTCATCCTGAGATTCACACTCTTTTGCAATTCTCACTTCCACACTCCTCTTATCTGATACTCTGCTTACAGTTATTCCCCTGTGAAAGGCAGTCTGTAGAAATCTCACATGACTGTCACCACACATCACCCTGTATTCATGCACGAGCAATTTGCGCACATTTGCAGTTAGGAATCTGCAGATAGAAGAGAACGAAAGCCCTTTTTGTCCCCACCCCGACTCTGCACATCCTCCTCACCGTAAAGTAAATGCCCTTGCCTTCACATGGAGGGGGGAGTCATGAACGATACAGGTGCAAATGCTGGAAGAAATGACATGTAGAGTTTCTTCACTTCAGATTCTCTCTTTCCCTTTTACTCCAATCCCAGCCTACGCATTCTGCCTGTCAAGCCGCAGGCACTTTCACAGTCAGTGCTCTCTTGTTCTCTGCACTCCTTTCACATCAGAAGCTAACACTTGTCCTTCTCTTTCATTTCAGGTGCTTGTGGAAATAAATCTGCCAGCAGAGGAACAGGAATCCCACCTTCCTGATGATGTAGCATCACTCAATCTTAATCATTGCAAGCACCAGCTCATATGACACCACACAACAACAACAATCTTGAGGGATTGGGATGGGGGTGGGAGCGGGAGAGGAGGTGGGTGCGTGTTGAAGTGAACTGGTGTCTTCACTAGGGTCGCTCCACTCAATGGCATGCAATTGTAATAGAAACAAGTTTTCCTGGTCTGTGATCTCACTTGCTAGAATGAATTTAAACCATCACAGCCTAGGAATACACTGGAAATAAGGTGCTGTGGCTTACTAAGCCCCTTGCTGAATATCTGCTGACTAGATAATTTGCAGAGATCATAGGGCAGGCCGAAAGTTTGGTACCCTATTTAAATCGCCTATATTACAACCAGCAACAACAGCACCTTGCAATCATATAGCACCGTTAATATCGAAAGATTCAAAACACTTCACAAGAGCTTTGTCAAACAAAGTTTGATGCTGAGCCACATGTGAATAATAAAAACCGAAAATGCTGGAAAATCTCAGCAGGTCTGGCAGCATCTGTGGAGAGAGAAACAAGAGTTAACGTTTCGAGTCTATATGACTCTAAGAGCCATACACACCCAAAACGCTAACTCTGTTTCTCTCTCCACAGATGCTGCCTGGTTCGCTGAGTTTTTCCAGCATTTTCGGTTTTTATTTCAGATTTCCAGCACCCTCAGTATTTTGCTTTTATCTTTATGAGATATTAAGACAGGCAACCAAAAACAGCTTCAAAGACGGAGGTCTTAAGGAGTGTTTGAAAGAAAATGGGAGGGGTGGAGAGGTTCAGGGAGTGAATTCCAGAGCTTACGGCCCAGGTAGCTGAATGCTGCCAATCGTGGAGTGATTAATATTACTGCTCTGGATACTCAACTAAAATAAAGATCTTCTGGTCACAAATCTTGAGAAGCTTCCTGGTCTCAGAGGTCCAGGAGACAGCAACAAGGTTTCCAGCTACATTTCACTTCCCTGCCCCCTTCCACAGCTATAAGACTGGTTATGGAGTAATCCAGATTTGCAAGGCTGTGTTATTAGCCCAGAACAGGAAATCCAGGCCCTGCTGGACCAGACAGAAGCTGTATATTTTAGGTGCACACTCCTGTCTAACATGGAGGTCAGGATCAAGAGGTAGGACACTCTACCGTCTAAACACAGTGGCCAAATTGTTCAACACAACTTTACAATTCTCTCGGTTTAGACTTAATCACTGCCAATGTTATAAATCAAGTAAAGATTAAAGGGAAAAACACATTGGGCACTTCAGAAGATCAAGGATTCAATACTTAGAGTGAGCAGGTAGTGGTGGGTGGCCTGTTGCTCAGCTGTCTGCCTCAGGCTGGTGTCTTTAATCAGTTCTCTTTGGAAAATGCAGCTTTGTCAGTTTTGAATCTTTTCACCACAGGAGAGTGTTTCAGAAACAAATATTTTGCAAACTCATCAAAACTTTTGCACTCAGCTTGAGAAACAAACATTGCCTCCTGTACTGAGGAGAAGTAATTTTCTACTTCAAATGCTTTGGTCCTTGAAAGATGCCAGCTTTTATGTTTTTTAGTTCATTAGCATGAAATGTGAGGAATGAGGCTTCAACAACATGAGCAGAAAAATGAAAAAGGGTTTGAATGTGTGTTTTGGGTTGTCAGTAACTTATGAGCACAGAACTAAAAATTAATGAATAAACAAGTTTTGATTTAATTCTTCTAGACTGCTTCAACCTCGCTGCTTTCTCTGGCTGTGTTCCAGCTAATCCTCACTCTCTGATACCCCTCTCTGCTCTCTCTGCAATTGTTTTTCATTCTGTGCTGATGCTCTGATCTCTAACCCGCCTCCTCTTAATATTTCCCGAGCCCATCTGAGCTATACCCTTGTTGTATTTCATCCTGCCTTGGCTTCTGAATCTCACTCCTCTCCATTTCACAGTCTATCTCAACACTCTGATCTTGATACTAAGCCTCTGATTACTAATTCAGCTTTGCCCTAGGTTCTCTGATCTTTCCCCCAGATGCATCCCACTCTATCACACTCAGCTCCAACTCTTTGATCTATTTGCAATCAGCAGGCTATGAATCAGCAGGAAGATTGTTGTGGATAATTGAAAGGTTTTGTTCTAATAGGAAATAGGTTCCTGTTTATATGGAATAAAAAGAGAACTTAAAAGAGAAAAATGAGCACAACACAATGTTACAGATGAAACATTATGAACAAGTCATGTTATTAAAGTTTTTTTTTATTATATCATACTTGCCCTGCATTGCAAAACTGACTACACTTTGCAAAGATCTTGGGTGGGACATTGGCTGGGCAGCACTTTGGGACAGCCAGAGATCATGAAAGAGGCTATATAAATGCACACTCCTTCTTGTGTTTTACAACCATTTAGCCAATATGTTTTTCAAATCGCGATGAAAAATCCATCAGAGAATAATGTTTTATGCATGTTCAATCCCAGTGGGGGTCCTTGCCTGTTGGGAGTGTGTGCTGCAGAACCCTTGGTGCATTTGTCACTATTTTCAGTCAGTGAGTTAGGAGTATACATGAATAAAATTTACCATCTTATGAATACCTGATGTGAAATGTTGGTATTACTTGTAAATTCACTTTGAAATGTATGTTTATCACCTAGGGGTGATTTTCCCCTCTTTGTAATGTGCTGTGAATAATGGGCATTGCATATTAAAGAAAGTAATAGATTAATTTATCCCTTCTTGCAAAGCATTACTGGATTTATGGGCAGGAGTTTCAGCTGGACGTGCTGGCGCGCTCCTGACACGCAGGAACATGATCCAGCATGCGATGATGTCGGGCGAGCGTCCTGACATCATCGCGCGCTCGTGTGATATTTCGGTCGGTGGGCATGCGCGAGAGTGGGCAGTGCGCCCACCGACAATTAAGAGGGCTACTGAGCCCATTAATCAGTTAATTAAATTGAATTTTTCGCTGCCCATCCAACCTCACACTTTGCGGGTGGGCGAATAGGTTAGACAACCTTTGCACTTTTTGCAAAACCTCAGCCACGGGCGGGATGAGGTTTCCAACAGCGAGTAAAAAAGCAGTAAAAAAAAATGTGGAAACTCATGTTTAACACTTCTCTGTTCACGTGACAGAGTCACATGCGGGGATATGTTTCCCTTATTTTTCAAATCTTTATTTTTAATTTTTAAACCCTTCAGCTCCCCCCCCCCCCCACCACTGAGGCAGCTCTGTGCCTTCAGGGAACTTGCAGTGTGCGCACTCCGATGCATCTGCGGACTTCAGCACTCACGCTCCTCCCGTCCCAGAGCTTTGGCTGTCAGCGTACATTTCACTGCGGGTGGCAGACCTGCCCACTGCGCCTGCCCGATGAGGGGGAAATCCTCCCCATTAAGTTCAGGGCCCTCCTAATGTATGGAGTTTCCTCCCTGCCTGTCAATCTGCCTGGCTGTGGGTCAGCATCCAAAAAGAGGGCCCCTCGTCAGATGTCCAGAAAAAAAAGCAGTGAACAGTGAGTTTAAGACCATCTGATGGTGTCAGAAAAAAAAAAAAACAGGAGCTGATCAGTGGATGGAGCCTGTTTGAGATGTTAATGCATTTGTGATTTCATTGGAGACCAGTCTTCATTTCAGGCCAACTGTCTCCCACCTTCAGCCCTCAAGTCTTTCCACTCCTTCTTAAAGCAGCTGTATGGTTTCCTGAGAAGCATCCTTGACCAGACCCTGTTCTGCTTCTTCTTGACAACATTTATTGCTACCAATGATTTTGGCCTGGATACTTTAACACTTAGTGTAGAAGACAGCTGAGAAGCAGTCAAATTGTTGAACGAGGCATAGATACACTGGTGTATGTTCACACAAGGTCAGACACAGCAGTGCAGCACCTCAATGCTAAGCAGACAGGCCCAGAGATTATCTGTGCTTGTGCCTAGACAGGTTGGCCACACATTTGTTGCAGGACAAGGAGCACATCAATTTTTACTTACTTCTACATTGCTAAAAAGCTAATGGTAGCAAGGTTATTCCCAATGTATTTTCATCTACAGTCTGACATCAAAGTCCCAATTCCAACCTGGAATCTTAAGGGCAGGGGCAGAGGTGAGACACAAACTGTCCTGGACCAATTCGCAGAATCACAGAATGGTTACAGTGTGGGATGAGGCCATTGGGCCCATCATGTCTGTGCTGGCTCTCCGAAGGACCAATCCACCTCATGCCACTCCCCAGCTTTCTCACCGTAACCCTGCACACTCTTCCTTTTCAGGACCTCAGCAGGTTGAGACCAAGGTGGTTTTAACTTCAGTCTCCTGGTCAGCTGGCTGTCCAAAACTGGTGGGAAGAGGCAGCTGAGCGACTGGTGCGGGTGGAATGTAGGGAAGTAGTCAGCGATCACCAGGGGCCAAAGAGACAGTCCCTAAATAAATCACAAGAAAGAGCTTTTGAATGAGCCTCATGTTCAATAGTTGGGGCTGGGAGAGAGGAAGCTTTTCACCTAACACTCGGAAGAATAATCCTGCTTCTCCTTGTTCCCAGAAAGATAAGTTATTTAAAAAGTTTTAAACCTGACCTGTTTGGCCCACTTCTGGTGCAGCTCCTTTTCCTGCTTGGCTCATCTGGGCAGGGGGAAGAGGAAGGGTGAAGCACAACAGCTTCCTGTTTCCAACCACCTGTTAAATAAAAATTGGGTTCCAATAACATCATTGAAAGCAGATCTGTATAATTAATGAAGGAGCTCAGCCAGTCCCTGGATCTGCAAATGGAAGTCTTGAGGAAAAGTGTGGGCAGCAACAGATAAGTCTACCAGGCGATTTCAGCAACTCGCTCAATCAAGGCCAAAATTGCGCCATAAGTATTCATTTGTCCACATTTATTGTATTCTAGTTTGACAGCCCAATTAATTTCCCTATCTTGACTGTCTTAAAGCAAATCAACCCCGGTCAGAATATTAATAATTTGAACTCAACCATAAGATCTCAGCCTGCGCTTTGGGTTAATATTTCAGTACAGTGCTGGGGAAGTGTTGCATTGTTAGCGATGGTATCCTTTAGGCCTGGCCTACATGTTTCTGCATTTTACATTGACATTGAAGATGTTACAGAGCAGCTTGATGGGGGGTGGGCAATGTCCTAGCTATAATTTCTCTCTCAGTTCATCATCGTTGGCTGTCTCTCATTTTGAGGGTGATGCCTATTCAGGGTCACGAGCTTCTGCCATGGATCTTCATGTGAGTGAACAGGCCGATTCTCAGCCTGCAAATCTTTGGGCACATGGGGTAGGATGTCCCACAGAAAGTGGGATCGAGAGTGCAGGATTTGAGTCCTTTTCTTTCCTTCTCTCCCATTAGTCTGCCTCATCATTAGGACGTTCGTACTCGGAGAGTAATGCAGCTTGATGGACAAGCTGTTCAATTCTGAACGATTGGTAGCAAGCTCCTCCCAGTCATTAATGTCAATGCTGCCACACTTACAGGAGAGCTTCAGAGTCTTTGAAGCATTTTTTTTTTTTTGCTCTGTGTCTTCTGCCACTGCACTGGAACACAAAATTGGGGCAGTTGATGACATTATTGTTGCTGCTTCCAGCTTGCTGCACCCCCCCCCCCCCCAACCAGCCCCCCTGCTCACTGCCACTCCTGCCTGCCAACTCCCTTACCATCCTGCTCGCTGTCACCCTCACCCCCCTCCCTCACTGCCTTCCTGCTCACTGCCCTGCGTGCTGCCATCCCTTGCTGCCTCACTCACTGCGCTGCTCACCACCTTACCCTGGGAGTTGGGTGGCAAATGGAGGGACGAATGAGACAGTGAGTGAGGCGGTGAGGGCAGGGGCGGGGACAGCAAGCAAGGTGGCAGGTGAAGCAGCGAGGGCTCAAAGTGTGGGAATGGGGCAGTGAGAAGTCAACAAGAGGGGCAGCAAGTGGGAGGTGAATGGTGGGGAGTAAGGGTTTGGGGATGGGGCAATGGTTGAGAGGCATCCAAAACAGTGCTCTTTGATGCAGACAGCTACCTGCACTATCTCTTGTAGTGATGTCACTCGCACTGTGAACTGCATGTCTGGTGAGTGTGCCCTCTGCAGTTGTGGTGGAAGCAAATGCAACCTCCCCTGGAACATTGGCCACTTGAGAAAAAATGCCCTAGCCGGGGAGATGGTCTTGACCATCTGGACATCCCTTAACCAGAGTCACAGGAATCAGACCACCATGTTCTTCATTGCAGTAATGTAGGCGGGATCTCGCTTTGTGTGAAATGACTGCCAAATGTTTCTACATCACAGCAGTCACTGCTCTTGAAATTACCTTTGGAATGTTTTACCCTAGAGAGCTGTGGATGTTTAATTAATTCATGCTTTCAACACAGAAAGCGACAGGTTCTTGCACACGAATAGACTCAAAGGCTTTGGGGACAGGATGAGAAAGTTAATTTGATATAAAGATTCAGCCAAGATCTTTGTGAATGGTGGAGCAAGTTCGAGGGGCCAAGTGGCCTAGTCCTGCTCCTACTTCTTATGCTCTTAAAGTAATTTGTTATCTATGGCGCACTTTGGAATGATGTTCAGAGATCCTTTCTAAATACAAATAGTTTGCAAAATGAATGACAGCACTGTCAATTGGGCTGGAATATGACTGACAAATAAGCTCTTTCCCCCTAATATTATATTGAATTTTTATCTATTATCAGGGTAGAACAGACTGATGACGGTACTGACTAGAAAGGGCCTTTGGGATTGTTAAGCAACATATATAGTGGAAAAGTGTGATTGACAACCTCTTAACATCGCCTTTCGTACTTGCTCCAATTTGATGAAGAAGTGAAACCTATAACTAGTGATCAAAGATGCTAGGCTGCAACATTTGGATTAAAACGTAACAACTCAGGTCTTCATTAGTTACAGTGCAGCACATCCACTGAACTCCAACAGGAACATTGCAGGTGATGATATAAATGGGGCTTCTTAGCGTTAAGCATGCTGTGATCTATAGCTGGGTTATTGGGCTGAGGGGCAGAACTCACTGACATTCGTGAAAAATAAAAATGGAAATCTATAGAAATCAAATGGTTATTTGTCAAAGTGATTGCTCGCATTTTGTTCAGGGTGCAAAAACTATTTGAAGCATATTAGTTTTTAAGAAATAACTGAAGCACTTAGAGCAATAACTTTTGAAGTTCAGATGGAACATTTTTTCGCTTTAAGTTTTATATCGCATGGATGTTCATTGCACAATATGAGTAAAAACTTTTGCCCTGCTGTAATACAGAATCAGATTTGCGAACATGGGTGGAGATTGGTTATGTGTGATAGAAAAAACATTCATAATAGCGAATCAGCAGTTGTTTACCATCCTAACTAAATTTAATTTTCAATGACTAGTTTTGTGCTGCCGTCTAAGATCAGCACCAGCTCCTATATATGTTTCTCACTGTTAGGTGTGCTGTACTTTTGAAAAGAGGCAACACAGGATGTTAATGTGCAGGTACAGGAAGGCAAATCATATGTTGGCCTTTATTGCAAGGGAATTGAAGTGTAAGTGTAAGGAAGTCTTGCTGTTAATTGTACAGAGCTTTACTGGGACCCCTTACCTGAAGTTCTGCCTACAATTTTGGTTTCTATAGCTAAGGAAGGGTATGCTTGCCTCAAAGGTGCAACAAAGGTTCACTAGATTAATTCCTAGGATGTGGGGATTGTCCTATGAAGGGAGATTGAGTAGAAAATGGGCCAATATTCCCTGGAGTTTTTTTTAAATTGTTTCTTAGGATGTGGAGTAGAATTTATTGCCCATCTCTAATTTCCCTCGAGAATGTGGTGGTGAGCTGCCTTCTTGAACCGCTGCAGTCCATTTGTTGTAGGTACACCTACAGTACATATGGAAGAAAGGTGCTCCAGGATTTTGACACAGCGACACTGAAGGAACGATGATATGGTTCCAAGTCAGGATAGCGTGGCTTGGAGGGGAATTTGCAGGTGGCAGTGTTCCCATGCATCTGTTACCCTTGTCCTTCTTGGCTGTGGAGGTCACGGGTTTGGAAGGTGCTGTTGAAGGAACCTTGTCGATTTGCTGAAATGCATCTTGTAGACGGCACACACTGTTGTCATTGTGTGCCAGTGATGCAGATGGTGAAGGTTGAAGGTGGGTGGAAGGGGTGCCAATCAAGCAGGCTACTTTGTCCTGGTTGGTGTTGAGCTTCTTGAGTGTTATTGGAACTGCACTTATCCAGGCATGTTCCATCATACTCCTGACTTGTGCTTTGTAGATGGTGGACAGGCTTTGGGGGCTCAGGAGGTGAGTTACTCACCCAGCCTCTGACCTGCTATCGTAGCCACAGTATTTATATGGTTGGCTTACTTCAGTTTCTCATCAATGAAAACCCCCAGGATGTTGATAGTGGGGATTCAGTGATTGTAATGTCATCGAACATCAAAGGGGGAGGGTTAGATTCTCTCTTGTTGAAGATGGTCATTGCCTGACACTTGCATTGCATGAAAGTTACTTGCCACTTATCAGCCCAAGCCTGGGTATTGTCCGGGTCTTGCTATATTTGGACATGGACTGCTTCAGTATCTGAGGAGTCAAAAATGGTGCTGAACATTGTGCAATCATCAGCAAACACCCCCATTTCTGACCTTATGATGAAGGGAACTTCATTGAAGAAGAAACTGAAGATGGTTGGGCTGAAGACACTACCATGAGGTACTCCAGCAGTGAAGTCCTGTTGACCTCCAACAATCACAACCATCTCTCTTTGTGCTGGGTTTGACTGCAACCAATGGAGATTTATCCCCCTGATTCCCATTGCTTCCAGTATTGCTAAGACTCCTTGATGCCACACTTGGTCAAATCCTGCAGTCACTCTCCCTTCGCCCCTTGAGTTCAGCTCTTTTGTCCATGTTTGGACAAATGCTGTAATGAGGTCAAGAGTTGAGTGGCCTTGGTGAAACCCAAACTGAGCGTCAATGAGCATGTTATAAGTTTAGAAGAATGAGATGTGATCGAATTGAAGCTTATAAATTCTGAAAGGGTAGGTGCTGAGAGGGTGTTTCACCTGGCTAGGGGGTCTAAAACTACATGGCATGGACTCAGGATGAGGGATGACTATTCTGGGCTGAAATGAGGAGAAATTTCTTCACCTAGAGAGTTGGGGATATTTGGAATCCTCCACCCCAGAGAGCTGTGGCTGTTCAGTCATTGAGAATATTCAAGGCTGAGATTGATCGGTTTTTGGGCTGCAAAGAAATTAAAGGATATGTTGAGAAGGATGGAAAGTGGGGTTGAGGTCATGGTCGTATTGAAAGATGAAGCAGCCTCAGGAACCCTATGGCCTCTTCCTGCTCCTATATGTGCTTATGCAAGTAATAGCAGGATTAGACCTTCTAGTCAATCCAGCTTGCCACACAAAGTCACGATGCATGCAACATTATTAGAAGACCACTTTTCCCTCCAGCCACCTGCCTATAGTCACTCTCAGCAAGTGAATAAAAAATGACAAGTGAAAAATCAGAATGAATGTCCTTTTTGCAATCTACTGCATGTATTCCCTAGTAATCTCAAGAATCGAAATACACTGAAAAGATTTGGCTGCCTGAAAGTACCTCTGGCGATTGCAAGAGGATGATCAGAGATTCAGCAGATATTCTTGAGAATCAATCATATATTTTCCCTTTGGCCCTTGATTGAACAGCTGGAACCCAGACCCACTTTCAATCCATCTTATTACTTTCAATTTTATTTTTTGGGAGCAGGTTGCCATGTGGACTCTGTGATGAAACAAAATGAAAATCAATTCAATGTAGAACAGCGAAGAGAAATTGTCATTTTATTCACTGGAAACACACAATATGTTGGCTGCTTAGCAGCACAAATGCTCAGTTATGTATGAATGTGTGTTGTTTCTGCAACCTACTTTCACACAGAAACCGTGTTTTTAAACAGTACATTATATATCAGCAGCATAATCGGAAGCAAATCAGCCTCTTGCGTCCAACTCATATGGTAGATTTAATGAATTTACATTTCTACGGAGATGTTTATGTAAACAAAATGAAAGTTTGTACCTCTGGAACTGAATTTACCTTGATGAGTGCACTCTCATATAATACCTTTATGCAGTGGGTCATAAAACCATAAAGCTAGTTACCACCATAGTTTTAATAAACAGGCAATCTCCAGTTAGAAACAGCTTATTCTACTGGTTAGCAGCTGCATCCAGAAACTCATCACTACTCTAAATAATTGAGCCTGGATTTTTCATACGGTGGGTGAGCTGGGTGGGAGCGGGCGGGCTTGGGGGTGCGGAGCCGGTCGCCGCCCATGATTGGCTGCGCACCACCATTTTAAGCAGGCTGGCCAATTAAGGCTCAGCGCTACCTGTGCGGGCTGGGGTCGGGGGGTGGGAGAAGAGGGAGAGTCAGGGCCTGCGCTCTCTCACGCATGCACGCAAAAGAGCGCAGGAATCTCCCTGAGCCTCAGAGCTGTCTCAGGGAGATTCAATAGTTATGAAAATAATTTAAAAATCAATTGGTAAATTTATTCAAACATGTCCCCTCATGTGGCTGTGTCACATGAGTTGGGACATGTTTGTGAAGGTGGGGAAATTTACTTATCTATTTTATAAAAGCTTCAGCAAACCTTATCCCATCTGTGGATGAGGTTTCCTGAAAAATGCAAAGGCCTCATGGGCTCTTTGCCTACCCGCCAACATTAAGGTTGGACAGGCCGCATTCTTACCTACTTTAATTAACCCCTTAATGGCCTTAATAGGCCATTGACATTTCAGCGGGCGCGCAGCCAACTCCAGCGCACACCCGCCAATCAAAATATCGCGATGACACGTGATGACGTCGGGATGCATGCTTGACATCATCACGCGTCATTTCACGCATCAGCGTGTCAGGCCCACCCCCGCATGCCGACCGGAAGATTCTGCCCTTGAGGGAGAGAAAAGAATTCCTGAGCGATGGAGAAAGAGCAGTGAGAGCAGGAGCTCATCCTATGGCTCTTTCAATGGGGTGGGCAAGGCAGGATGGGATGAGTGCTCTCCCTTTGGGCTGTATCAGAGCTCAGAAAAACACACAGGAGTTTCCATTCATTCCTGCTGGATTTGCTGACACTTCTAACTGAATTTCCAATACAGTACCTGCCATTTAAACTTTGCATGCTGAGTAAGAACTGCCACCTTCTATTAGCCAATTTGTGCTAATCATTTGCCATTTTCACAGGAGCAATGACAAATCTGGTGATAATAAATTACAATATTTTGCCCAGTGTAATCGGTGCTTACCTTGTTCTTATCCATCTAAAGGCTCAGCTGATTTCAACCAAATTTGGGCCTTCAAGCAGTTTCAATGAGCTGTTTGCACTTTGTTAATCATAGAATCATAGAATGATACAGATTAAAGAAAGAGGGCTCAGCCCATCCTAACCCTTACCACCTCATTGAACGAGCCATACAATTAGCTCCCACCCTCACTGCTCTTTCTCCATCACTCAGTAAATGTTTTTCTCTCTCTAATATTTAAAGTGCGAGGATCTTAGTGATGAGATTCTGGATGCAACTGCTAAGTAAGTTAGACTGCTTCTAACTGCTGATTGCTTGGTTACTAAAACTATGTTGGTTACTAACTTTACCATCCACTGGATAAAACCATTATAAACAGTACAGACTGCATGCAATCGCCACAGAGGATTCAATTCCAACAGTGGCAATGGCTAAATATAGCTTTCTAATTGAACGTAAACTGAGGATCAATTTACAGGTCAAAATGGATCTGTTAGTGACTAAACTAAAAAAAAGGATGTTTATACAAAAGAAATGGTGATTGTACAATTTCAAAATAACCATTTTTCAAAAATTTGGTTTGATGTGTGAATCACTAGCAAACCTGGCTTTTATTACCCACCTTTAGTTGCCCTTGAGAAGGTGGTGGTGAACTATCTTCTTCCATCAGCGCTGCTATGTAAGTAGACACCCTCTGCAGATGACCTCTCAGCATGACAGCAGCAAAGAGAAGAATATGTTGAAGAATGTCGATGCCAGAACACAACCCTGTTTGACCCCACTGTAGATCTCAAAGGATTCCAATGTTGTCCCATCGTAGCTGGCCTCACTCATCATGTTGTTATAGATTAAGGAGGAGATCACATTAAGCAGATTTGGTGGTCAGCCAATATTCCCCAGCAGCTTAAAAGACCACCTCTGCCCACACATTCAAATACCTTGGTGAGATCGATGAAGGCAATGTATAAAAGTCTCCTGAGTTCATTGCATTTCTCTTGCAGCTGCTCAGACTGAGACGATCGTGTTAATTGTAGATCTTCTAGATCTGAAAGCACACTGGGATTCAGGGTTGATTCATTCAGCCAGGGTCTGCAGTCTGAAAAAGACATCAGCAAATACTTTTCCCACAGTGCTCAGTAGGGAGATGCATCGATTGTTGATGCTATTGCTGTGGTCGCCCTTGTTCTAGTACAAGATCATAATCTTTGCATCCCACGTATACTGGGGCAGTCCCTGCTCCTTCCAGCAGAGAGAGAGAGAGAGAAGTTTGTGCAGATACTGATTTCCCGTGCTTGATAAGTTCAAGCATTATTGCATCAAGCACTGGAGCCATGTCCATGGCAAGCCAGTCAATGGCTTTGCTAAACTGCTCCACTGTCAGTTTGATATCCAGCTCTTACATGGTAGGAACGTTTCTATGCTATGCTCTACAGTAGTGATACCTGGACAGATTAAGCTAGACAGGAGGAAAAGCTGAACAGTTTGCAGGTTCACTGTCTCACATGTATCCTCAGCAACTCTTGGCAGGTCAAAGTCACCAACTCTTAGATCTTGGAGTGTGCTGATTCCACTCTCATTGCTAAGCCTGACTTGGTCATGTTCAACAGACGGATGATAACCCAAAGGCTTTCTGTACTGTGAACTGGCCACTGTATCACAACCAGCTGAGAGTCCGTATCTCTGCTACAAGGAAACCTGTAAGCGAGATATGAAGGTGGCCCAGACTGACCCTGACGACTGGGATTCAATTGCTGATGGCTGTGACCTCTGGAGGCTGACTGTTTGGAAGTGAATTGGAAGAGGTGAGAAGAAATGGAAAGCTCAGCTGATGAGAAAAGGTCCCAGAGAAAACAGAGGCCAGTGAATTGTGCACCCTCTTAGCCCACTGTCTTCCTCTGCAGCAAATGTAGCAGAGACTGCCATGCCAGAGTAAGGCTCCTGAATCACACCAGGAGACGCTTAACACAGATCTGATCATCATGACACAAACCATTGTCTCGCAAAATGGAAAGCTGCCAACCACCTTCCTCTTGAACCGTTGTAGCACATGGGCTTAAGGTATCTCACGGTGCTGTTTGGTAAGGCATCCAGGATTTTGACTCAGTGCCCTTGAAGGAAAGACAATGTATTCCCAAATAAGGATAGTGAGTGATTTGGCGGGGAACTTGCAGGTGGTGGTGTTTCCATGTGTCTTCAATCCTTGTCCTTCTAGATGTGGGGTTGGAAGGTACTGTCGAAGGAGCCTTGGTGAGTTGCTGCAGTGCAGCTTGTAGATAATATATAATAGTATATGTGATAAAAGATTTGAGTTTGGGAGTTACAGATTGCCCAAAAAAGGGAGTCAAGCTCATAAATGATTTTAAAGTAGTTTATTAAAAAGCAACAGTTTAAATATAATGTGTAAACTAAATTGACAGAAATAGCAGTTCTTCTCCAGCCTTCGTCTGTCATTGAAGGCTGCTGCTCCTCCTCTGAACACCTGTTTATATACTTTACTTGGAGAGGCTAATGGCTTATCCATGTCAATCACTTGTTCAATCCCATCTGACCAATGATTGAAGGACAGGTGCCGAAGGTATAACCTCCCCTCCTTCCCGGTCCTCTACTCTTCCCCAGGGTCACCTTTCAGTTTATCTCATGCTGAATGCCATTTGTTAACTCCTGTCAGGCACTTGTCTCAATAAGAGGGTAAAGACTCCATCCTATCGAGTCAGGAATGTCACCACAGAAGCCTGTACCAGGAGGCTTTGACATGAGACCTCTGAAAAAACCATTCTCCTTGGTTTTTATCTTGGCTTTGCCTCTGTCCCTGGCTGCTAACAGCTTTTTTTTTAAAGAAGAAACAAGATTCTGTCAGGTGATGACAATTCTACAATATTCATAAAAATACACTTTTTCACATACACACAGCTGCCACTGTGCACCTGTGGTGATGGGAGTGAAGGTTCAGGCTGATGGATTAGGTGCTGATCAAGCAGACTGCTTCGCTGGAATGGTGCCAAACTCCTTGAATATTGTTGGAGCTGCACTGATCAAAGCAGCGGAAATTATCCCATCATGCTTTTCAATTTTGGGGAGATAGGGGGTGAGCCAGTCACCACAGAATACCCAGTTTTTCATCATCTTTAGTATTTGTGGCATTTATCTGTCTGGTCCAGTTGCGTTTCTGGTCAGTAGTGACCCCCGAGGATGTGTGGGGACTCAGTGATGGTAATACCATTGAATGTCAAGGGCAAGTGATTAGGCCCTGCTTTGTTGCAGATGGTCATTTCCTGATACTTGTGCAACATGAATGCCACTTGCCAATTTTCTGCCTAAGTCTGATTGGTGTTCATGCCTTGCTGCATTGTAGGCATGGACTGCTTCATTATCTTAACTGTAAATGGAGCTGAGCTGTCTAGAATTATTAATTAACAGCACAATGTCTGACCTTAGCATGGACTAGAATGTCATTGATGAAGGAGCTGAAGATAATTGGACCTAGGAATTTGTCCTGAGGAATTATCTCAGAGATGTCTTGAAACTGATCTGCCTTGCCTCAAAACAACCACAACCATCTTCCATTATGCTAGGTATGACACCATCCAGTGGAGATATGCTCTGAAGAATGTTCATACAGATTCGAAATGTTAACTCTGTTTCTCTCTCCACAGATACTGTCAGACCTGCTGCAATTTTCCAGCATTTTTCTGTTTTTATTTCAGACTTCCAACCTCCTCAGTATTTTGCTTTTATCTTCCTGGAGATTTTCCCCCTGAATCCCAATGACTTCAATTCTACAAGGACTCTTTGGCTTTTAATTCAGTCGATGTCAAGGGCAGTCATTTTCACCTCACCTCTGGAATTCATTCTTTTGTCCTCATTTGGATCAAGGCTGTAATAAGGTCTGGGGCAGTGTGCTACTGGCAGAACCCAAACTACACATCGGTGAGCAGCATATTGTGGAGTAAGTCCCACTTGATAGTGCTGCTGTCACCACATTCCTAGACTGATAGCACAGTTATTGGCTGCACTTTATTTTTCCTGCTTTTGAGGACCTGGGCAATTTTCCACATTGTGAGGTAGATGCCAGTGTTGCAGCTGTACTGGAAGAGCTTGGCTAGGGTTTTGGAAAATGTTTCAAAGGAGATCTTCACTACCACAGCCAGAATGTCGCTGAGGCTTACAGCCTTCACTGTTTCCAGTGCACTCAGCCATTTCTTGAATTCGTGTGGAGTGAATTGTATTGTTTGGAGACTATCGTCTATATTAGTGGGGTCCTACAGGAGGAGGCAAAGATGGATCATCCACTCAACACTTCTAGCTGAAGATGGTTACAGCCTTGCTTTTGCACTCCCCTTCTGAGTTTCACTATCATTTAGGATGTGGATTCATGGGGCCTCTTCCTTTTAATTCCTTAATTGTTCATCAGCATTCACGGCTGGATGTAAGAAGGCTCTAGCACTTTTATCTAATCCATTATTTGTGGTTTGAGTAGTTCTGTCTATAATATGCTACTCTCACTGCTCAGTGAGAACACAGTAAAGTGTTGTCACGTTTTCAGGTATGCTTGATACTGCTCCTGGCAAACTCTTCTATACTCATCAATGAGTTAGGAGTTGGTCAACATGCTGGAAAATGAAATGCAGGATTGTTTGGCCATAAGAGGCTATGGATTGCTCTTGATAAACTCCTCATTGTTTGAATATATCCAAGTTTTGAGTGATTTCATCATCCTCTGTGGACCCTCTCATGACTGAAGAATCTAATGCAGGATCTGCATGGACATCAACAGAACTGGAAGTTTCATTGTTGTAATTGTTGGT
Organism: Carcharodon carcharias; assembly: GCF_017639515.1. Taxonomy (NCBI): domain Eukaryota; kingdom Metazoa; phylum Chordata; class Chondrichthyes; order Lamniformes; family Lamnidae; genus Carcharodon; species Carcharodon carcharias. Next base: position 220,196,425 of record NC_054469.1, read on the forward strand.
GCTTGAGGGATCTTCTGTACCTGTGCCACCTCTGGGGGGTATTCCTCTGGGCACAATGGACATTGTGAGTTTGATGTAGATGGTTCTTGAAATATGCTGAACCAAATTTCAGTGCTGGTCAGCTGCAGTCCTTTCCCAGGAGAGGTGGCCTGCAATACAGAAGTTGATAAGGCCCTTTTTTAGTCTGTTCTTCTATCATTTTCACTAACCACCTTGATGTTGTTTGCCTCGATGCAGTTGCCCATGGAAGATCTGCTTGGGGCTCCTATAGTCATCGGTGTGGGAGACATGGACTACACATCTTTGTTGAATTTTCTGGAGTGTGGTCTCCATGCTGTTGAGCCAGCAGGATGAAGAATCTCATTGTGATTATATCTTGCCATTGAATTCTCATGATGAACCTCAGGTGTCTTTTGTGGAAGCATTCCAGAGCTTTAATATAGTATCTGTAACATTTGATACATATAAATCATTGTGGATTGTGGTTGAATGCAAACCTGCTGCTGCTGTTAGCCCACAGTGCCTCATGGATGCTCAGTTTTCAGCTGCTAGATCCCTTCTGAACCTATTCCCCCTGGCATGGAGGCAGTGTCATATGGATTGATAGCATATGTTCTCAGTGTGAAGGTGTGGCTTTGTGCAGTGGCCACTTCTACTGTGGTAATCTGAGGTGTAATACACCTTTAAGAGAATGTCAGCAGATTGACCATGTGACTGTAAGACCCAATAGCTGTGTAACGTGGGCTACCATGTACATGTTAGTCTAGAGTAGGGTCTGGCTGGAGAAGCACACATCGTGTTAATGCTCTGTTTTCTGTCTAAATAAATAGTATGTGTTTCATTTCATATGTCATCAGCTGAGGGAGGGAGTTAGGTGATAATCAACAGGAGGTTTCTATGTCCACGATTAATTGATGCCATGGGATTTCATGGGATATAGTATCCATATTGAGGGCACCCAGGGTCAATCTCTTCCATGACTGTGTATCTCTGTTACTCCACCTTGAGTGGGTCTGTCCTGCCAGTCAGATAAAATACACCCAGGGATGGTGATTGAGGGACCTATGACATTGGTGTGATGGGTATGATATAGTGAGTATATACCAAGTTTTTGCTGTCTGTGGGACAGCTCTCCCAATTTGAGCAATTCATTATTAAAGCATAAAGCTGAAATGTCAGATGAAGTTCTGGAAATGCACAGCAGAAAGCTTAACATCTGAAAGAGGAAGATAAGTTAGCATTGGATGCACCAGAAAATCGGAAGAATGGCTTTGTCAGGAATGTTAATATTTTCTTTCAAATTCTTTATCAATTTGATGTGCACCTCTTTCATTCTACATTTTTATTTAAAATCTTCTCTCTAGATTTTCTCTAACAGTTTATTATTTCACAATGAGAAATGTAGTTAGGATGTTCATGGAGTGTTAATTGGAATTCTTTGTGGCTATTTGCAAGCTTTACTTCCTCCGCAGCAGCAACATGAGAACAGTCTAAAGGGAAAACAGAGCTTTGGAAAAGCATCATTTCCATTTGTTCTTCTTTCCAATAATGCAGTCCAGAGCTTGGCTTGGGTGGAACTGTTCACTTACAGCCTGAATGGTATATTTTGTCTGGGAACTTGGTGCAGTCTTTAGGTGGTTAATCTTTTATGTCTTACATACCTGGTGAGTTATTGCACTTATCCTCTCAAGTGATAACTTTGTGAGGCATCCAAGGTATAATGGATGATTAACCATGTGCACCAGACACTGTGGAACACAAACCAGTTTGAGTTTTATTTTCCCTTTTCAACTTAATCATTGTCATGCCACAAACAAGTTATCTCATTGGCTCCAATTCCAGCATTAAGTGGTAACTCAGTTGTGAATCTATGTTTTTCATAAGGGGAAATTATATTAACTTGTGATCTGGTTGCATTGGCCCATTTTATGGCTGTGAAGCAGGTGTAAAAAGATGTATTTTGTGTGCTTCATGCTGCACTCAGTCTGCGCTGGGGGCTACGGGCTCTGCCAAGACAGCATTGGGAACAGACCTGGTGCCTGTAGCATCAGCAAAAAAAACAGACAGTAGGCCCCTTGCACATGAAAATGAGAAGCCTATCATGTGTAAGAAACCGTCTCAGCAGGTGCTGGTCCCATGTTTCCCCACTGTCCACTCACGATCTGGCATTTCTTCCCAATCAACTGATCTGAGCTGTTTCCCTACATTGCAAGGACAGAAGATAAAACCAGACCCTGACAACTGTCTGCTGAGCTGCCTTAGTGTCTCAGTCATATGAATGAACGTGGAAACAATAGCAAGATAAAAATCTGTTTCAATGACTTAATCACACCCATTTGGTACCTGGTGGTTTCCTGTTTGAAAGCAACTTTGGTACCTCCAATTTCATGATTCAGGAATGAAGTGATTCTTTTAGTGACCATCCCTTGTTCTTTCACTGAATTTGTGACAATATTTGGTGGCCTATTGACTTGCATTGCCCTCCTCAGATCGAGAGATAGCAAAGCACCTGGAATGATCTTCCGACCTGCAGTCATGGGTTATTTTGCTAGTCGACAGGAGGGGAGTGCAATGGAGAAGGTGGAAATGGAATTTTAACAGGATAACAGCTTTGTAACTTGACAGGAGCTGAAACACATAACTGTTCGACCAATCACAAGAGTTTGTCATTCTAGCTAGTCCCAGATAATGGGTCCAGCTTAGTCAGTGAAACATCAAGCAGGAGAAATTCAACATGAGTCTGCCATTTTGCACACAGAAAATGGGTATTAGACCTCTGAATTGTGCATCGTGACCTGTCATACCTAATTTCAACTGGGAGGTCACTTAATGCCACATTGGCTTGGGCACAAAATTGACAACCATAAATTCATCCCTCCAACCAAAACAAGTATTAGCTTCCTCAAGTGTGTAAACCGGGTCCAATGTTGATTCTATATCTCTGAGTACAAAATTCAGTCATAAACGTGAAGGCCCTGCCTTCTAGATGATAGTGTTCGTGGGTTTGGAAGGTGCTGTCTAAGGAGCGTTGATGAATTCCTGCAGTGCATCTTGTAGATGGTACACACTGCTGCTAATGTGTGTCGGTGTTGGAGGGCGGGAATGTTTGTGGATGTGGTGCCAATCGAGCGAGCTGCTTTGTTCTAAGATTGTCACCACTGATAAGGAATTCAGGAGAAACTTTACCTCGAGGGTGGTTAGAATGTGGATTTCCCTACTAAGGGAATGGTTAAGGACAATAGCATAGATGCATTTTAGAGGAACATAGGTGGACCAAGACACAGAGACTATTCATAAAGAAAGAAACCTTTGTAATTTAATAATATAAATTACCGTGAATGGTTTTGCAGAAAAGCATCACACCGATTATTGGTGCAGCATCTGCAAGTGAGGCATTGTTAGTTGGATCTCAATTTAGTTTTACTTAACATGTAAAAAAAATAAATGGGGCTGGTTATTTTGATGCTATTATGTGCTGCTTGTTCAATTCTCTATTCCATTTAGTTTTCAGCCGTGGTTGTGTGGCAGACAGAATCTCGGGCATTGCCTTCCAGGGGGAGAGGAATTAGGCCACATGGCTTCATGAGGCAGTTCTCATAAACCATCTGCTGCCTGTCACATCTTCCAAACCACTAAGGTTACATTGCCCAGAGTGACTCTGCAAATCAATAAAACAGGGAAAAGGAAAATAAGAACGTCAGCTTGGATTTAAAAAAAAAAACAGCAGAGAAATAATTGTACTGATGGCTACAAGCAGATTTATTGACATGAGAGACTAGGCAATGAGCAAAATAAAAAGAAAATACAAGTTTCTGAGTGCATTGTGAATCTCTAAACTATCTGTGAGCAATGAGCACTAATCAGGTAAGGGCTAAGCTTTATCTAAGAGCTTTTGCTCTTGGGGTTGGACTGCAAGGGGCTATGGGGCTATGGCTTCCACGTGTTATCGAATGATGCAGCACAAAAGGGAACCATTCGACCCATCTCCCCCTGTTCCATGTCAAAGTGCCTTTGACAACAGCCAAGCCTTTGGCCTTGGGGATGATTTGCATGTTAAATTCAAGGTCCCCGGCTGAGACTGAGGTGGAAAATTTCCTTGGCAGCCAGCCATGGAAAGGAGATGCTGGCAGCCTCTGAACTGCCGGTGCAAACTGAGAAGACGATTTTAAAACAGATTTATTCTCCTCTTTGGCCTGTGCAAGACCCTCAACCAGGCTCCAGCAGCTAAACTTACTTTTGACAGGGATCTATGAAGGTTCATTAGAGTGATTTCTGGGGTGCGAGGGTTATCCTGTGAGAGAGGTTGAGGAGACTGGGCTTGAAGTATTCTCTGGAGCTTAAAAGAATGAGAGGTAATCTCATTAAAACATGCAAAATTTGCAGAGGGCTTTTCAGGGGGTAGATGCTGAGAGACTATTCTTTCATCTGGCTGGAAAGCCTAGAAGTGGGATCTCAGGATAAGGGGTCAGCCATTTAAGACTCAGATGAGGCAAACCATCTTCACTCAGAGGGTTGTGTATCTCTACCCCAGAGAACCGTGGATGATCAGGTACTGAGTATATTAAAGACTGGGACCAATAGATTTTTGGGCACTAAAGGAATCCAGGGATAGGAAGTCAAAGAAAGTAGAGTTGTGGTAGAAGGTGGGCCATGATTGTATAGAATGGTGAAGCAGAATAATATGGCCTACTCCTGCTGCCACTTTTTGTGAGATAAGTGGGCCAGTGGGTGACCTCTAATCCACTGACTGAACGATATATTATTTGGTCAACTTATTCAAACCTTAGTTGCAGTTTCTATGACAAATCACCCTCAGCAATACCAGTTACATATTTTTCCCAAATGTGCTTATCTTTTCCATGACATAAATTCACTCAAGGTTTAACCAGACAAAGGTTTCCCCTGTTTTCAGAGTCTGCTGGTGGAGGTGTCTTTTTCATGGTTTAAGTTATCAGTGGCTCTTTGGTCTAAGGGGTATGATTCATGCTTATGGCATGTCCTGCATTAAAATGTGAACCAACCCACGTGAGACTAACTGTTTGACATTTCTGGCATGGACATGATGGGCCCTATGGCTTCCTTCTCTGTTGTAACTATTCTATGAAGTTATCCTTTAGGAAAAATATTTGTCTGCTTTATTGTGGTATGAGTATATTCTCTGACTCAGATGTGAATGTTTTATGAATAGCCTCAGCATCTTGGTCCACCTATCTTCTTAAAAATGCCACTATGCTTTTGTCCTTAACCATTCCCTTGGTAGGGAGTTCCACATTCCAGTCACCCTCAAAGTAAAGTTTCTCTTGAATTCCTTATTGTGGTGACTATCTTAGGGTAAAGCATCCCGCTTGATTGGCATCACATCCACGAGCATTCACTCCCCCCACCACCGATGCACAGTAGCAGCAGTGTGTACCATCCACAAGATGCATTGCAGGAATTCACCAAGGCTCCTTCAACAGCACATTCCAAACCCATGACCACTACCACCTGGATGTTCCCCTTCAAGACATTCACCATTCTGACTTGGAAATATATCGCCGTTCCTTCAGTGTCGCTGGGTCAAAATACTGGAACTCCCTACCTTACAGCACTGTGGGTGTACCTACACCACATGGACTGCAGCCATTCAAGAGGGCAGATCACCACCACCTTCTCAAGGGCAACTAGGGATGGGCAATAAATGCTGGCCCAGCCAGTGAAGGCCACATCCCATGAATGAATTAAAAAAATTATGTCTCCCACCAGTTCTGGCCTTGCCTGCAAGTGGAAAACCTTTACATCTACGCTAACAAACACTTTCATGATCCTCAAGACCTTTATCAAGTCTTTTCATTAAATCCATAAGAAGAGCTAAAGAACATTTGGTATTATTTCTGCAACAGTCTCAAGGAAAACTAGCTACCTGAATAAAGATTAAGTATCATAATCTTAGTCATCAATCTTCAATTTAATGTTTTCCAATTGGAGATGTATTCCCATCACATAGAGAGGTACTGAGCAGACTTCTAGCACATCATTGAATCACAGAATCACAGAATCTTAATGGCGCATAAAGAGGCCATTCAGCCCATCGTGTCTGCATCAGCTCTCCAAATGAACATTATGATTAAGTGCCATTCTCTCGTCTTTTTCCCCTACCCTTGCACATTGTTTCTATTCAAATAATCATCTAATGCCCTCTTGAATGCCTCGATTGAACCTGTCTCCAGCACACTTCCAGACAGACCCAAACCACTCATTGGGCAGGATTTTCCACATCCGCCCACCACCCGGATCTTGTTGTCCCACCGCAAGTCAATGGACTTCTGGCTGGGAATGACCTCGCCCGCAACAGGGCCTGAAAATCCCGGCCGTTATGTAAACAAGTTTTTTCTCATGTCACACTTGCTTCTTTTGCAAATCATTTTAAATCTGTGCCCTCTCGCTCTTGATCCTTTTACGAGTGGGAACAGCTTCTCCCTATCTACTCTGTTCAACCCCTTCATGATTTTGAACATATCTATCAAATCTCCTCTTAGCCTTCTTCTTTCCAAGGAGAACAGTCCCAATCTCTCCAAACTATCCTCATAGCTGAAGTTTCTCATCTCTGGAAACATTCTTGTAAACCTCTTCTGCACTCTCTCCAATGTGTTTGCATCCTTCCTATAACATGGTGCCCAGAACTGTACACAATACTCCAGCTGGGTACTAATGAGTGTCTTATGTAAGTTCAGAATAACCTCTCTGCTCTTATACTCTATGCCCTTATTAATAAAGCCCAGGATACTATATGCTTTATTATCTGCTCTCTCCATCTGTCTTGCCATCTTCAATGATCTATGCACATATACACCTAAGTCTTTCTGCTCCTGCTACCCCTTCAAAATTTCATTCCTTATTTTATATTATCTGTCCATATTCTTCTTACCAAAATACCTCACCTCACACTTCTCCACATTGAACTTCATCTGCCACCTATCTGCCCAGTCCACCAATTTGTCTTTTGGAGTTCCACACCATCCTTCTCGCATTTCACATCACTCCCAAGCTTCATATCATCTGCAAACTTTGAAATTGTCCCCTGCACACCAAGATCTAGAACATTACTATATATCAGGAACAGCAAGGGTCCCAATATCGCTTCCTGGGGAACTCCACTACAAACCTTCCTCCAGCCTGAAAAATATCCATTGGCCATTACTCTCTGCTTCCTCAAGATATTCACCGAGGTAGATTTTTTAAAAAGAAAGACTTACATTTCTATTGCAGCTTTCATGATCTCAGGATGCCCCAAAGCACTCACATCCAATGGAGTACTGTGATAAAAACAAAAAACTGCGGATGCTGGAAATCCAAAACAAAAACAGAAATACCTGGAAAAACTCAGCAGGCCTGGCAGCATCGACGGAGAAGAAAAGAGTTGACGTTTCGAGTCCTCATGACCCTTCAACAGAACTAAGTAGAAATAGGAAAGGGGTGAAATATAAGCTGGTTTACGGGGGAGGGGTCTTTGAAGTGTTTTGACTGCTGCAATGTAGCAAAAACAGCAGCCAATATGCTCATGGCAATTTCCCACAGACAGCAATGTTTTTATTCCTGTTGATGAGACACAAGTATTGCCCTGGGCACAAGGGCTAATCCTGTGTTTGTCTTTAAATACCGCCTTGGGAATCTTTAAGATCCACCATTGTTTAATGCCTCAAAAAATGAGTGCAGACACAATGGGCCAAATGGCCTCCTTCCACAGCATAACAATTCTGTGATTCTAAAAAGGCAATGCCGTCTATAGTTCAGCACAGATAATTGCGCTCAAGTCTGTGGAGTGGGCCTTGAGCCCACAATCTTTTGATTTAGAGATAAGAGTGCTAACCACTGAGCTACAGCTAACTCTTAACTCTGATGGAAGTGGATAATGGTGGCTTCGCTAAAACATGCTGCCCTGATGTAAAGCTAACAGTGCAGATCAGCTGCCCATTAGGAAACCTACCAATGTCCATTTCCATTGAAACCAAATCTTAAAATTGACCCCATTGTCTTTGCAAATGTCTGTCCACCGGTCTCACATCAGCATGCTCTGCACTTCTCTGTTGGAAAACAATAAACCCTTAAAGTGATATTTTTTTCATTGACTACAGCAAAGGGAAGGCAGTGAATCCAAGCTGAAAGATCCCAGCCCCATCAAAAAAAGGGAAATTCATGGTTGCATTTCTCTTTATTGAAGCAAGTTGAATTTTCAAAAGTGAAGCAACAATGAATTAGCAGGGTCTAAAAGACTGAAAAAAAAGATTTGTCAGCTTTCCTCAGAGAAACCATTCGTCTCTGTATGTTTTTTTGGATAATATATTCTAGCTGTGAGGAAAACTGATTTAATCATTGATTTTGTTTCCTCCAAGCAGTCTATGATCATTGTTTATGAGAAGCCAACCATATCCACAAAAGTGTACTAGAGTGAAACAATTTATAACCTGTGCTCAATTCTGTTTGCATATCACTTACAATTGGCATGGAATTCAGCAAAGGAAGAAGGGAGTGAAATGTAGAAACAATTTGTTTGTAAAGCTCATAATAAAGGCTGAAGATATGGTACAGATGTTTGCTGTGTTTTGCAGGATGGTGCCCTAAGGTTTCAAAAGGTGCAGCAGTACCGTCAGGATTTATTCCAAATCGAACAGATTTTGCTCTGCTCTTGAGGACAAATCACCATGGAAATGCATCTGTGATTTGTTTATCTCCTTTTCATGTGTAGATACAAGCTAGCACAATTGATAAGAGGCAGCAGCAACATGGAAGAATCTGTAAGAAACCACAATCTAATGAGAATTAGACTAGAATTGACAGCTCCAAAATCCATTATAACAATCTGGATCTTGAGCATCGAGAATGCCAGAATTCATCATTTTAGATATATGTAAATGTCACTTAACCATCTTAATCAGTGGACTGCACGGTAGAGAAGGGATATATTAACATACTGAACCCTGATTAAAGCAACATTGCATTAATTGACAGGAGGATCGAATTTGATGCAAAGGAGTCTCATTCATTGCATTCTAATATTACTGTAATATAATATTATGTTTCCCTACCCTAAAAATTATTGTTTTGTGATATTAGCAGGCAATTTCTTAAAATGCATGCATGGTATTCCACTAAGCTTTACTTTTTCATAAACTTAAAATAAAGGAAAGAAAGACTGACATTTCTATGGTGCCTTTCATGACCACAGGACATTTCAAAGCACTTTGCAGCCACTGAAGTACTTTTGAAATGTAGTCACCTTTGTAATACAGGAAAAGTACAGCAAAGTCCCATAAAAGAAATGTGATAATGATGGGATAAGTTGCCTATGTGATGATGATTGAGGGGTCAACATTGGCCAAGATACTGGGGAAAACTCCCCTGCCCTTTTTTTGAAGTAGTAACATGGGTTATTTTACATCCATCTAGGGATGCAGACGGTGCGGGGGGGGGGGGGGGGGGGGGGGGGTGCCCTCAGCTTAAATATCTCATCCAAAAGGTGGCACCGTCAACCGTACAGCACTCTCTCAGTGCTGCACTGGAGTATCAACCTTGATTTTTGTGCTCAAGTCCCAAAGTGGGAATTGAATCCACAACCTTCTGATATCAACAGCAGCTAGAATGCATGACAAAATCATGGTTGGAATGTGTGATAATTTACTGACATGAAATGCCTACCTAGGAGGTGTCAATTTGGTAATCACCCACTTTGTGGTGCAGATGAAGGCCAATTACACTTTCCTTGTGTTTACTTTTGCAATGGTAAAGGGCAAAATCTGGTAAGTTTTAGATTATCTTTAAAAGATAAAGATGAAAGTTACATACAAAATACGTGATCCGTGGTGAGAGCAATGTTGTGGTGAACTGTGTTAAGTATACGTTGCTGAGCACGGGGTAGGATTAATCTATTTACACTAGTTCTCATAAAATTGCTACAGTTAGGCAGGGAATTATTGAACTTAAGAAGCTCATTGATGTGATACATAAGCAGGAAGAATAATTTGGACCTGAGGTTTAGTGGTATTGGCCTGATTTAGTCAGAAGGTGAGATGGCAAATAGGCGTCAACAAGATGAACCAGAAGGCAGAGCGAAGGAAGCTGGCTGGGAGGTTGAAAGTACTTCAGGGCAGTAGCCACCAGATATGGGATCTAAGGAATTAAATATGTGTCGTTAACATAGGGAAGTGTCTATAGGTGCTTCATAGCAGTGTTATCAAACAAAATTTGACACGGTATCATATAAGGATGTGTTATAGGGCAGATGACAAAGCTTGGTCAAAGAGGTAAGAAGTTATTGAGATAGGAATTAGCGCTGAGACAGTGGAGAGAGTTGAAACAAGAATGAATATTTTAAAGTTGAGCAAGTTGGGATGGGCCATGGATAACAATGAGTTGGTTTTATGCAGAATATTCTTACAGTCGTTTGGTAGTACAGAACTTGAGTTTGCTGAGAAAAAAGACATGTCTAAGCTTTTTGACTTGCGCTCATCAGGATACTCGTAAGAATACCTATATAAGGGAAAAAAACAACAATTTATACGTGTGATGAGTGCAAGATGAAAAACTTAGACATGTCTCTTTCTTCAGCAATGCAGAAGATTCTGTCAAGGATTAACAAATTTACACAAGAGAGACCTTGGAGTGTGATTGCCAAAAATGTGCTTACTCCCATGTGGAGGCCACTTAGTGTTCAATTAACAATGTACAAGTACTATACACATTAGGCTCGAGGGGTTCAGGGACTTAATTTTTCCCTATATTCCCCAGGCCATTGTTGAATAGCCTGATGATATTCACTGTCTAAGCTTATACATGCAGAATGGACAGTTGGGCAAGTACCAGAGAATGGTACTCTACGCCTACAATGATTCATCAGATTCAGAAGAAGAGAGAAGAAAGTCAAAGGGAAGGGTAGTTTTGAGAAGCTCTACTGGGTTTTTATATCAAGAAAGCAATCAAAGAATGTTTCTTTGGATGTAATAAAACTCTTCAAATTGGAATATGATGTTTACACAGTAAATGGGATTTGAAAATCAGAAAATGGAAGATTGTAGTAATTTAATGGAATCTGAACTCTAATAACTGTTTTAATTAGCATTATTGGTTCCTTTATAGTAATAATACACTGCTTTTGTGTTAAACATTTACCGAAATGCAATCTGTTAATAATACTAAACTGCCATTGTGACCAGAGTGATTATTTTCCACTTGACAATAAGCAGACAGTAACATTACCACTGATCCAAAAATAGTTTCTCACACATTTTGCCTCTTCTTCTTGCTCCTGGCTGTCAATATAACAGCTGTACATTAGTCGCTGTTCAATTAGAGTCCGATTCATCTCTGAATTATCACTTCCAAATTTGCACTTGTCATTGCCCAAAGGCAACTGAAAATCAGAGACAAAGTTTACGGGCTGTTACTCACCATCTTCAATCAGGAGTGTTCTATTTTACTGACTGAATCTTCGAATATGTTAAAGGTCAAAAGGTAACTTTTCTCCCCCATTATTTCCAAGTGGCTGTGCCAAAACGTGAATCCTCATTTTCGCTTCAGAGAGCCTTTCATAAACATCTGTCAACATTTTGTATCTGTTAAACAGTTTATGCTGAGAATTCTAATCCAACGAACTTGAAAAGCAACCTGGGCCAGGATTTTATGGCCCTGCCACAGCGTGGACCTCCCCCGGTGGATGCGCGGAGCCATTTAAACCTCCACTCGATAGGGCGGGACCATAATACCCACCGGGTGGGAGGGGCCATAAAATCCTGGGCCTGGGAATGAAGATCAGCTGAAGTCCAGAGTAAATAATCACTAATATCTCTACAATAAATCAACAACAACTTCCATCCCTTAGTTACCCCTGACCTTGACTATTCCAATATTCTCCTGGTTGGTTTTCCACCTTTGTAAACTTGAGCTCACCCAAAGCTCTGCTGCCCGTATCCTAACACATCCCAATGCAGTCCTGTTCACACATCACCCCTGTGTTTGATGACATACATTGGCATCTGCTTGTTTTAAAATCACTCTCTGGCCTCGCCCCTCCCTTACTCCATAACACCCTGAAGCCCTACAACCTTCCTCAGTTCCTACACTCCTCCAGTTCCGGCCTCTTGAGCACTATGCATTTTCATTAACTCTACCAGTGGTGGTCTTAATGGTTCTAGCATCGTTGCCCCCTGGGCAAGGTAAGCCAATACTTATTGCTAGCTTAAAGTTTCAACTAAAAGAGATTCATAAGTATTAAAGGAACATAATCTTAAACTGGGTCTCAAATACAAGTCCTCTCTTCCTGGAGTCTCAAAGCTCACAAAGCATCTTAGGACTGGACATACATTGAGACATGTCTTAGTAGACCAAGATGAAAGCAAAATACTGCGGATGCTGGAAATCTGAAATAAAAACAGAAAATGCTGGAAAAACTCAGCAGGTCTGCAGCATCTGTGGATAGAGAACCAGAGCTAACATTTTGAGTCCAAAGAAGAAATCTGAAGAAGAGTTTTATGGACTTGAAATGTTAACTCTGGTTCTCTCTCTACAGATGCTGTCAGACCTGCTGAGTTTTTCCTGTGCTTTATGTTTTTATCTTAGTAGACCAACTTCTTTGAATGTTTACCAATACCAGCTCTTAGAAATCTAACCTAGACTTCCAGAGTAATGTGTTCAAGCAGATTCTAGAGATAAGGTACTTTAGACTACACCTTTAGACAACACCTTCAAAGACACATGTCTCCACCACCAGTTGTCCCTCTCTAAGAGAGAGCAGCCTATGGTCCTTTGAGACTATGGCAGCTTCCACAGCTTCTGCATAAGGTAGTAACTAAAGCTAATCATGACACATCAATAATGTAGTAAAGAAACTTGCAATTTTGATTATACATTATTAGCAAAGCTTATTGAAATATTCTTAAACAAGTACATGAAAGGAAATTGATACTCACAATTTCTGACATGGTTAGGACAGCATCTCTGTCTCAAAATCCAGGGAGGGGAGTTCAAGACAGGATCTCAACTGCTTTGTGTCCCAAGATGGGTGAATGCTGACTGACCTGTTTCTGCTTAAAGTATGCATTTTAAATACAATTTAGCTGAGGTAAATAAATGGCCGACTAAAATGACCCCTCACTACCACCCACTGTGGGACTGGCAAGCCAGTGAAATCTCCATTCCCGTCGGCGGGACCAGAAGATCCCACCGACGTGAGCGGCTGGAAAATCCTGGCCTATGGGTAGATTTGTCCGTGCCCGCTGGTGTCGGGCGTGTTCGGTGACATGAGCGGGCAATAAGGTGAGGACAAAAATTAGTTTCACAACATTGTGAAACCAGTTTCAGATCATCAACAATGGCGGGCTGCATTTCCTAGCATCACACATCAGGAACCTCACTGTAATTTTTAAAAATTCATTCATGGGATGTGGGCATCTCTGGCTAGGCCAGCATTTATTGCCCATCTCTAACTGCCCTTGTTCAGAGGGTTTAAGAGTCAACCACATTGCTGTGGGCCTGGAGTCATATGTAGGCCCAGACCAGGTAAGGATGACAATCAGCAATGGTCATCAGCAGACTTTTAATTTCAGATTTTTATTGAATTCAGATTTCACCATCAGCTGTGGTGGGATTTGAACCCAGGTACCCAGAAGCATTCACCTGAGTCTCTAGAATATCAGTCCTGTGACAATGCTACCATGCCACTGCCTCGCCCTAGATTGTCTGCCTATCATTATAAGGCTAGCCCACCAGGCTCAACGCCCCTGCACCTCCCCCACCCCCTGCCTCCGCTGGATCATCCACCCATGTTGGCGTGATTGCTTGCCAATGTGCTTCACCACAGCATAAAAGAGGCACGTACTTGGCGGGCTGCACTTTGAGGGGAACACGGAGGTGAGTACACAGTAATGTTGTAGGGTGGGGGTGAGGGCAGCGGCCATGCATTAGGGAAACCATATATATTCCTCTGCAGCTGAGACAGTTCAGATGCAGCCACCTTGACATGATTGGAGTCGGGCCTCTAGCTTATCTGCCTCCTCAAGCAACACAGAGGCATCAAAGTGCCACCAAATGCCCCAGAGCTTCTCACCCCTTGGGATCAGACTTCAAGCTAATGAGTGTTTTAGTGGACTGCAGAACAAATGAACAACTAGGCACGTTGAAAAATCTCCTTCCTAAAGCTGACCATGGAGCAGTCACTGGTGGAGGCACTCACAGCCCCTCGCAATGTCACCATCCCGGTTTGTCCAGTCTCCCCCATGGTTCAAGTTAACAGTGCAGCCTTGCAGTGCGGGTTAGGAGAATGCCTGTGCCTGAGCTGAGAGCACAACATGCAGTCCAGTGGGCAAAGCTGCTGCCAATGGGTCAGCCTTCAGATTATGTACAAGCGATTAACACCCGCATGCAGGCTGTGCAACTAGACTCTCTTAATCACATTTTGGTTTAATGTTTGTAAGTTTCCTTTAAATTTTGTCTTTGTTTTTGCAGTTTCCCTTTAAGGGGCTGATTTTTAATTTTTCCCCAATTTTGTTAATTTAGTTTATTTGGTTGACTCAAAAGAGTTACAACTACTTTACATTCCTAATCCTGCCTAATCCTGGCACATCCCGAACATCCACAGTGGAGGTACAGGCAGCCTGCTATCTATGAGGCCCTCTCTGTGATGACCTTTACGGTGTCCTCTAGAGGGCCATGACCTGGAGGACCTTGGCCTACTTTCGGGGTACAACTGTGTGGCAATGGCACCCTCCTCGGCCTGTGGAGCTGAACCTACTGAGGTCACAGGAAGACGGGACTTGGATGGGCCAGACACTCTCGGAGTCCCCTGGATGGATAACCCTGGGGTGTGCATCTGCTGATCCTCCTCCCTATGGGTGCCTGAGGGCCCCTTGCTGACTCCTTGAGGAGGGGAAGTAGCTGGAGGAGTAGCCTCCACATTGTTGGAGGCCAACCTTAGCATCAACAATGGAGTTGAGCCTGTGCAGCAATGCAGGAACAAAGTCCTGGACCAAGGCCTCCATGGCGGCTGCCAACCAACCAGTGTTGACCTCAGTGCTTTGGCATGCCAATGCTACCACCTCAGTCTGAAGGTGGGAGGACTCCTCCATCGTGCCTTGCAATCTGAGGAGTGCAGCAGACATCTTTTCCTGATGTTCCCGAGCTTGCCTTTGCAGCTCCAGAAATTGTGACATGACCAAGTCCGGAGGCTCATTATCTGACTCGGATTCAGCAAATTTCTGGCCTCCAGCAAACCTTCAAGTTCCGGGCACCCAGGAAGTCCCTGCCACCACCTGCTGTGGATCAGACATTGTGATGTGCTCACCAGATTGTGATCCTGAGGCTACTCTAAAGCTAGGTCCCTCCGAGGTGTGTGTCTCTGCGCTGGTGACGAGACTTCATGGAGAGCTTCAGCAGATTCCTCTATTGAGCTTCCCTCGGGACTTGATTGGAGGACTTGGGTTGTGCCTATGGAAGCAAGGGGTGATAGTTAGTGCATGACAGTGGCCTGTGAAACAGGACACATCATTCAAAGCATCGTTGTCTGATGGATGTTGCACTGTTGCATCGTCACTTGGTAAAGCGTTGCCAACATCACCGTCAGCACAGGAATGGCCCAGATCCTCACTGGCCAGCTGGATGGCTCTATTTTCAAAGTCCACGAGGACCTTAATTTCAGGCATTCCTCCACCGGTCTGTGACCTCTCCCTCTTGTTGTGAGACAGTTTGTCTTACATGAATAGAGATGGAGATGGTGTAAGCAGGATGCCTGCCAGGCCAGATGATAAGTATGCCTGGCATGTGTGGGTGGTGAGTGATCCCATGGATGAGATGAGGACAATGAAAGCATGTATGAGAGAGTGAATGGTGATGCCCCTTGAACAAGCAGTGTGTGAGGGCCCTGTGGATGTGTGCTGGGTTTGTGAGTGTGTGAACTGAGAGTGTTGAGAAGAGTGACTTACCCTGGAGGAACAGAGGAGATTATTCATCCTCTTGTGGCACTGGGTAGCTGTCCTCTGTTGCAGGGTGTTGGCGCTGACCACCTCTGCCACTGCTTCCCAAGCCAGATTAGTGATGTTGCTGCCCATCCTGCAACCAGAGCAGAGGTAGAGGACATCACGGTGAGCCTCCATTGCATTCCAAAAGGCGCTCGAGGGATGCGTCATTGAACCTGGGGGCTGCAGTCCTTTTGCCTTTTAGGGCCATGTCTTCCTTGCAGCCGTCCTGGGCTGGAAGCACTGACAGGTGTCTGCGCGTGACTGGACTTTAAATATGGCGCCTGGCATGATGAAGCAGCGAGATGATGGCGTGGACAGAGAATGAGAGCCCACCCACCATGGAAATGGCATGTTTCCTGGGAATGCATAGTTAATGCGGTGAGTTTGGGATGATGCACGTTAAAAGCCACCATTGCATTTTACCCACCTGTTACCGTGCTTACTGCAATTCTGGGAAAATTCCACCCTATGTATCTGGTTTAAAATTATTCAAGCTGGACTCAAAATGTGTTTCCATTGTTTATTGTACTTGTGTTGGTGAAAACATTATATTATCTTTTCTGAGAGTGACCTCATTCGTAATGTTTCAAAAATGCATGATTGTTAGACTCCAGACACACACCTGGTGATTCTGGCTGTGTCCCAATTTTCACAAGCTGAAGGACATCATGTTTACCTTACACGGGTTGGCAATAATTCAAGTTAGAAGCCATTTCCACATCATGGTAGCTTTTATGTCAATTCTGCCATTTTATACTGTTAACTTGCCATTTCATCCTACTAATTTAGGATTAACACCTTAAAATCTTAGGTTCCCCATTAGATTTGCAATTTTGTTCACAGTGGCTGTGCCTTCAGCTGCCTGGGCACCAAGCTCTGGAATTCCCTCCCTGAACCTCTCATTGTCTTTCTGCTTCTCTCGTCCTTTAAGGTGCTTCTTAAAACCTTTATCATTGACAAAAATTTTGTTTACCTGTCCTAATGTCTGCTTATGTCATATTTTGCATGATAATACTTCTGTGAAGCACCTTGGGATGTTTTACAACATTAAGGGTGTTATATAAATGCAAGCCGTTGTTACTGATGTCAAATAAAAGAATCTCAGTTCATCTTTAATATGTCACACTATTTTCTCTATCTTGAATGTTTCCCTGTGCAAATGGTCAATAAATGGTTCTTCTCTATTGCTGATATTGCATTTAGATGTTATTTGCAGTTTATCATGTCTGATATATTGGGGAAGACCCAGTTCTAGTGATAGCGACCATGTGATTGGTAAAGCTCTGATGTCCATTATTATCTCTGATGATTAGACGTGGCTGCTTAATTCATGAAGGCGAGGAGAAGAAAGTTCATGTGAAGTGTCCACGGGATGAACACAAATACTTCAATTTTAGAATTTTGAAGCCAAGTTTAATGTTGAATCCTGAACAAAAACACTTCACTGATATCTAGTTATCTCAAATGTCAAATCTGCATCCCAGGCTGTGCATTGTGAACATGGAACATGCAAATGAAGAATTTGTCATTCATGTCTATTTCACATCAAATTAAATACTTCGGAATGACATTCACTGTTGTACTGCAAGGATGCATAGCTCCTACTCGCACACTGCAACACCCCACAACAATGAATGAAATAGATGAATAGTTGTTCTGTTTTTAGTGGTGGTGATCTAGGGAAGCATGTTGATCAGGGCACTGGGACAACTCAGTTTTCTTTGAATGGAGCCATGGGGTAATTTACACCTACCTGAGAGGACAAATGGGTTTAATAACACATTCAAAATGCAGCATCTCTGACAAGTTAGCACTCCAATGAAGTTTACTCAAATTTTTCATGTGAACCCATGAATCTTGGAGTTGGAAACAAGAGTACTACCATTAAGCCAAAGCTGGAGTTAAATTTTCACACAAACCTGATTCAAACTGATCTTATGGTTTTCAATCACATTCACCTGATAGATCAACTGCCTGTGTCAAAATGCTTTGCTGTAATGGAAATATAGCAATAAACATGTACAATTCTAAATTGAACACCTAGTAAATTGTCACTTGACAAAGCCATGTGGGATGCAATTTGAAATATGAACTTTGCTAGTGAATAATACTTGCCATAAATATACAGCACGGCTTAATTGAGCAGCAAGTTTCATGCCATTTCATTCTTGTCAATTTTTTTTTTAATCTAATCACTGAAGGCTATTTATGTGCTTTCTCTGTTCTCTGTGCTGCAGCAGCATACAACATCTTTTTCCAATGTGATGGGGGAAAAGATGGCCTTTTATCTGTCAGTCATGGATTCTCGCAGTGATCTCAAAGCACCCCTGCCTCTTTGAACCCTAAAAATATTATAATGCTTCATTCTTCACAGTTTCAGGAAATGCAGCAGGTTTTCTCATATACCAGTCAGCAGCCAGATATTGAACTTCTATGACCACAATGCCAACAGAGCATGAATAACAAGGAATATAAGAATTAGTAGAATAAAATAAATGAAGTCAATAATACACCCAAGTCCAATGCATATTAAGTGATGGATTAACTATTTCAAATGCATTTAATATCTTAGATAAAAGCAAAAAACTGCGGATGCTGGAAATCCAAAACAAAAACAAAAATATCTGGAAAAACTCAGCAGGTCTGGCAGCATTTGCAGAGAGGAACACAGTTAACGTCTCGAGTCCGAATGACCCTTCAACAGAACCAAGTAAAAATAGAAAAGAGGTGAAATATAAGTTGGTTTAATATAGTTCACCTCTTTTCTATGTTTACTTAGTTCTGTTGAAGAGTCATATGGACTAGAAACGTTAACTGTGTTCCTTTCCACAGACGCTGCCAGACCTGCTGAGTTTTTCCAGGCATTTAATATCTTTCCTGATGTTCCTTGATGTTTCTACTGGCTTGGAGTAAATGGAAGGAAGGAACTTAGGGAGAAAATTAATCCCCACCCCATGGGAGTTTGGTTGCCAGGGGGTGAGGGGTGAGGCATTTAATCAGGTAGGAGGGTGATGGGTGAGGACCTTGGCACCACAATGCCTCTGCCCGGATTAAGTCTGTGGTGGGAAGGCTCATGGACAGCCTTCCCAGCCCGCTGCCAGTGGTGGGGGATTTGCCTTGCAGAAAGTCCAAAAAATAAACCCTGGCGTGTATGCATGCAGGTTTTCAGGGTTTTGGGTGTGGATGCCTCGTTCAAAGGAATTTAGTACCTGATTAAGGAACCTGGCCTCGGGAATCAGGATAATGTGCTCCAATTTTCAGCATTCATCATCTTAGATTATTGTACTTTTTCTATTCCTTTCATTTCCTTAAATGAGAGCAGCCCCCTGTCCTTGCCCTCCCCTGAAACCCCAAGCCCCACCAGCAACCCCCACCCCCACAACCCACCATTACTCCCTTGTGCCTGGGATCCGGTGATCATCCTGGGCCTCGGGTGGGTGTAGTACCGGCAGCAGTCACCGCCTCCCCAGTAGCACTGCCAATCAAGGAAGAGTTGCCGGCCTCACATTGGCCAACAGCTCTCGACAGCAGCACATTCGCCCACAGGTCCTTGATCCCGGGGAAGGCCCACCACTGCCCAGTTAATTGGCTGACTGGCACTTAATTTGGCAGGCCTTCCCAAAAAGAAGAGATGAGGTGCTCTTGCCAGCTTTCCAGTCACTGGACGAGAGCCCCATTGTCTCTATCAAATAGCACCCATAGTAATAGAATAAATAAATCACTCAAAGTAAAAATCCAGCCCAAAGATCCTATAGTGCACGTTCTGGCTAATGTTTATCCCTCAAACAACATCACTGAAAACAGATTATCTGGTCATTATCTTATTGCTGTTTGGATCTTGCTGTGTGCAGATTGACTGCCATGTTAATTACTTTAGAATAGAGTCTACACTTCAATCGTACTTAATTAGCTTAAAGTGCCTTGGGACATCCTGAGGCCATGCAAAGTTGCTATATAAACGCAAGCTGTTTCCTTCTTTCTATACCAGCCAAAAGGAATTTGCCGATGGAGCAAACTATCCTTCCAGAATTTTCTTCTCCAAATACGGAATGCTTTTTTTTCACAATTAGCAATTAATTGGTCAAACTGGGAATTAAAAAAATGTACTCAAGTCAAGCCAGCATGAAGATCAAGGAGTCAAACCACCAGTCTTGTAATTCAAGCAATTGCTCAACAGTTTGAGTTACCGGTTCCTCCGATTCAGGCACTCTTCAGTCCCCTTTACTGAACAGTTTGTTCATACTTTATATCAGAATGCCAAAAGATGATTTTCCCCTAATGTCAGGACCGGATGATATACATTAACCCTGCTGTGCGTATTGTTGGATCTCTATGCTCAGCTCGAAATATTTAGAATAATATGACAGCTGTAAAAATAAATAAATTCCGGCAAAGGTCTTCAAGGCAGTTCTGTTGATCAGGCAGTAATCAGTATTACTAAGAAAAATCGGTACCTTTAAACTTAAACCAAGACCCTTTGAGTTTCTGCTTCTACAAGTGGGAACATTTCATCAGTAAACACATGGATCTTGGTTGCTTTCCAGCCTTTTTATCTATAGTGAATATAGAAATTGGGCAGAGAGGTGATTTGTAGACTTAAAATATTTTCTGTAGTAAAAGCCTTTAATTAATGCCCAGATAATGTGCTCCAATTTCCAGCATTCATCATCTTAGATTATTGTACTTTTTTGACTCCTTTCATTTCCTTAAAGTCACTTCCAAGGTCATATGTTGATACCTCAGCTAATTGCCTGGTATTTTCATGTGTGAATCAAAACAACAATTATGAGCACATCACTCAAAATAAGCCTGACCTTGCCATACCCAATGTCTATGCATATACACATTTTATAAAATTCAATCTCAAGATGTGAGAAGCACTGGCTAGGCCAAAATTTATTCTCTGTCCCTAATCCATCTCTAATTAGCCTTGGGAAGGTGGTGGTGAGCTCGACTCTTGATAACCGATGGACCATCCCAGAGAGCAATCACATTGGTGTGGGTCTGGAGTCACATATACACCGGACTGGGTAAGGATGGCAGATTTCCTTCCCTAAAGGACAACAGTGAATCAGGTGGGTTTTCACAATGATCTGGTAGTTACACTTATACTGAAATAAGCTTTACACTTAATTTATTTAATTTACTGAATTTAAATTCCCAGCTGCTCTGGTTGGGTTTAAACTCATGACCCATTAACCCAGCAACATAACCATTATGCTTACCACTCCATCAGGGTCCCCTGGTTCAGATCAGGGGATACTTCACCCACGGGAGACAGATGCTGATTAGCCTCACGTCAATCAACACTGCACAGCATGCCATCAGAAAATATTTGTTCTGCTTATTCAAGGCAATAGCAACTCCTCTGGTATTGGGCAGTTTGGAAGAACTCATCCTGGTTATGTAATTGAATGTATTATTGACATTTGGCACAGCTAACAGAGCAGGTTGGCTCTTTTGTCAACCTCTCTAGCGTTATTCCAAGAAGTTCAAAAAGTTACAAAACAGATCAAGATGAAGAAGAGCCTTCATTTGATTTTCTTTTTGAACACTAACCCTATCATTTTCCTATACCAGTATTTGGTATTTATTAAATGAGTGCCGTGCCCTAGATTAACCCATCCCATCTACCAACGTATGTAAGCTGTCAAACATTCCCTGCATGGAACTTCCTTCTCATGTTCTTAAATCTGCCATTCAGATCACTGAACTTGGATCCTCTTGAATTATTCCCTCGACAAATGCAAAAGTGGCCTCTTATGTTTACTCTCTCTGCTCTATAAAGATGATTTCATTTTAAAAATTGAGGTGTTCTAGCTTATCGTCATTCCTTCTGACTCTTCCATTTGATGCTGGGAATCATTCTTATTGCCCTCCTTTGGAATCCTCTTGAGTCTGTTGGTCGCTAGAGAATGGGAGCTCATACATGATCTTTGCATTTGAAAACGTAACTTTTTAAGTTAGAATCATACTGCTGGACCAACAATCCCTACATTTCCCTCGACTAATAAGCTATCAATGCTACAATTCAAAGCTCCCTCGAATCATCAGGTTGCTTAACCTCGAGGGTTCCCGGGTTGGATCAAGTGCTTCTGTAACTAAGGTGACACCAATCTTAAGTGCAGAATTACTGAAGTTCCTTCAATTAAACATAGAGGCCGGAATTTTGAGGTTGGCGGCAGGTGCAGTCGACAGGCCTGGGTGCGGCTGGGAAATGATCCTGCCGTCCCCAATCGGCCCCTGACCGCGATTTCATGCTAGTGGGTCAATTAAAGCCTGAAAAGCGTGAACGGTGGCTCCCCAATGGCTGGGAAGGGGCAGTGGGGGGGTGAACGGGGGCCTGTTCCCTGCCAGGTCACCATTGGACCCGACCGCCGGAATAAAACTGGCACAGTCAGGCCCTGGAAGGCAGCCAGCAACAAAGGCCATAAGACCATAAGGTCAGAAGATGTAGGAATAGAAGTAGGCCATTCGGCCCATCGGGTCTGCTCCGCCATTGAATGAGATCGTGGCTGAGCTGATAATCCTCAACTCCACTTTCCTGCCTTTTCCCCATAACCATTGATTCCCTTACTGATTAAAAATCTGTCTATCTCAGCCTTGAATACATTTTATGACTCAACTTCTCCAGTCCTCTGCAGTAAAGAATTCCACAGATTCACTAGACTCTGAGAGAAGAAATTCCTCCTCATCTCAGTCTTAATGGGTGACCCCTTACTCTGAGATTATGTCCTCTGGTCCTAGACTTTCCCACAATGATCTGGTAGTTACACTTATCCTGAAAGGGGAAACAACCTCTCAGCATCTACCCTGTCAAGCCCCCTTAGAATCTTCTATGTCTTACATCTTTGAAGTTGTCAGCAGGAGAGTAAAAATTATGGATTCGGAAGTGGCCGCCGATACCAGGTGGAAGGGCAAGCCTCCTGGTTTTCTGACGAATACCTCGTGGTCCTCCTGGATAAGGTGGCTGCCAGGAGTGACACTCTTATCCCCAGGGATGGCAGGAGGAGGCCACCACACCTTACAAAAAGAGCTTTGGGGGAGGTGGCAGCGCTGGTCAGCAGCCATGATGTGGTGCAGCGTGCTTGGGTGCAGTGCCGCAAGAGGTTTAAAGACCTGCTGTGCTCAGTTAGGGTGAGTACCATGTTGGCGTGGATCAGTATGTTGAAGTGTTAAGGTGAGGCCGTCTCCCCATGGAGCCCAGGGGTGTTAGAGTTTGAGTGCCAACTGTCAATGAGGCCGGGGTTGGCCAAGTGGGTGAGCCTTTGACTGCTTGGACTGAGTGCCTTGCGGCTCGAGGGCTGTAACTCGGATGTGCCAAGGCTGCAATGGCACTGCAGGTAGAGAGTGGACTAATCAGTGCTCCTCTGCCCTTTCAGGAGAAGATGACCATTAAAGCATCGAAAGGTCATGGACTGGCAGAGCCCCCAAACCTCCTAATCCTAACCAGGTATGAGCAGGACACCTTGAGGTAGACAGTCGGCACACACCTCAGTTAACAGGCCACGGGGAGGCTGGGGTGTCAGGTGAAGGTAAGAGTGCAGTGCACAGAGGTGAGAGTTTTGGATGGTACATTCTTGTTCATCTCATCATTGATGGGAGCCTCAAAACTGGATTCCCTATTGATCATTGAAAGATGATGGCACCATGATGCAGATCTCCATTATCTCACCAGGGTGCCTGGCTTGCACAGTGACAGTTAGGTTTGCCACCACACTCTCAATCGCAGGACCCCAAAGACCTGCCCCTGATGCCAGAGGACCACCAGGCTCCAGATGCACCTGTGCCACACTGATCTCTGAGCCAGACTCCAGCTTAGGGGGCGTTAGATCTTCGGCTAGAATGTCGGTGCATTGCAGTGAGAGCGCTCCTCACTCACTTGAGGAGCAGGTGGAGGCACAGAGTGCCCTGGGTGCTGCCAGTTGGATGGCTGCTGGAGACCAGGGCGATGCTGAGTCGAAGGCAGATGATGAGCCTCTGGAGTCATCCATTAGGCACCAGAGGTCTGCCTCCACACCCTCAGCGTTCTCCTCACCCTGCTTTTTCCTGACCGGGTTCATCATCTGTGGCCTGTGCCGCTGCATCAGCATCCTCTTCCTCCAGTGGATCCCCTTTGCCAGTGCCAGATTGTGGAGGGTGTGGCATGTGTGACCACGATCAGTGACACCCACTCTGGGGGGAGGTGCATTGTGGTGCTCTCCCTGAACAGTCCAGACATGGGAAGTGAGTCTTCAGAAGACCTGTGGTTCTCTCTATCACCACTCTTGTAGAAGCATGACCCCTGCCTGTTATACCACTGCTGTCTCTGTTCTTGGGTGCTGGAGAGATATCATAATTCTGTGACCCTGAGCACCTGGTCTCCCGTTATTCTCTGCTCCGCTCCCACTCTGACCTCTGTCCTCACTCTTGTTCCAAAGAAGCTGCACTTTATCTTTCGATTAGACACTTCTGGACCCTTATCTAACAGCTTTCTGGACTCATCATAGAGTTCAAGTATTTCAGATCATAACCATTGCTCCTATGTTGTTGGACAGCAGTTCTATGTTGGCAATGGTTCTATGGTGTAATTTACATCTCCTCCAGTCTTGTTTTTGCTTAATTTCTTTACTTGTCCCGTTACCATCCCCTTTTCCCTTGCACCATCATCCCTTTATTCATTTCATCCCTCCTGTTTTTTACCCCATCACGGACCTTCTTTTTGCCCTTTCCTCCACTTCCCCCTTTCCCTGCCTGTGGGCTTGCTTAAAATCCGGTACATCCCAAACTTTTGCCACTTGTGATAAAAGGTCATTAACCTGAAAGATTACCTCTATTTTTCTCTCTCTATGAGTGCTGCCTGACTTGCTGAGCATGTCCAGAATTTTCTAGTTTTATTACAGCATGATGTAAACTCCTTCTGTTGCTTCCTGTTACCAGGTTTTAACGGTCAATGTTCGGTCCACCTCTTCAGAAAGAATGAGTCATGCTTTTGCGCAGTTCAACTGGTGATGGAAACAGCCACCTAAAAGACAACGCCTCAGACATTGCAACAATCCTTTCATACTGACCAGTCTCCCAGTTAGGGCAGGGATAAAAACAAAAAACAAAAAAACAGGGCATCTGCATTAACAGCTATTCATCTGTCCAAGGTTTCGATTTATCTTCTGCTAAAGCGATTGCGGCCAATTTAGAAAACAGCTGAGAAAATTCACAGAAAATCTCTGAAATCCTGAAAAGGAGGTTGGATCTATCGCTTGCTAAGCAGAATTCTACCATAGAATTATCTAGAATGTGTAGCACAGAACCAGGCCACTCACCACAAACGGTATAATGTCAGGTTTCGTGAGTCACATGAGCCCCATCTCATCCCATCCGCATGTCCTTCCATCCCTTACTCATTCATGTGTTTATCCAACTTCCATTTAAATGCATCGATGGCATTCACCTGAACTATTGCTTGTGGTAGCGAGTTCCACATTCTCACCACTCTCATGTGCAAAGACACTTTTTTAGCATTTCTGAATGAATTTATTAATAATTATCTTAAATTGATGGCCTCCAGTTTTTAATCGCCCACAAGGGGTAACATCTTTGTCTACATTATTGAGCCTTTTCGTAATCTTAAAGACCATTTTCAAGCCACCCCATAGCATTTCGGGGACAAATATCAGGGCTCAAGGCCTAGGCAGCTGAAGACCTTGAAGCTAGTCATCAAGGGTTGGGTGGAGGAAATCAAGAATGCACAAGAAACCAGGATTAGAGCATTGCAGAACTCCCACATGGACAAAGGAGGTGGGGCTGGAAGAGGTGACCGAGATAGGGAAGGATATTTGAACACAAGGATGATAATTTTAAAATGGAGGCTAATATAGGTCAGCGAGCAGCAATGATATCAACATATATATTTCAATGATTTAATGTAACACATTTAATTCCAGAATTAGCCTGACAGTGCAGTCTCTGCAGTTGTATTTTAAATTTTGATTTCCCTTTCCATTTCTTTTCCATCAATACCTCTGGTTGCATTGAGGATAATTGATTTGATATTTCTTTCAGGTATTGTTATTGTGTGGTTTGTATGCAACGTGCCCAACGCAAATAGGACATAATCCCAAGTAACTGGGTGAATTGATGCTTTGAGTCCACTAGCATAAAATATTTTACACCATGTTAAACTCATGTCGAGATCTGTCAACTGGCATTAAGGCCACATGAGTGAGTTGTAACGTGTGGAATGGCACTGTATGGAAATAAATCAGCTGAAAATACTTACTGCTTGACAAGAAACATCCCCAGGAATTCTTTTTAAGTCAAATGTGACAAGTACCCAGGTTAAATCTGTGCAATTCAGTATAATCCTAACCAAGGGAGAACATTGCCACCAGTTTAAATAAACCTGCTCACGTACGTACAGCGAAGCTGGTGTGTGTTGATGGACTGCAGCAGCATCAGCTTTAGGAGTGAATTCAAAAAGCGGCTTTTCTTCTAATGCCACTTTCTTATTTTCTTGTCATAACCTGATCCACAATGCTTATCATAGCAGCAGGAAAAGGTCAAGCAGCTTCTTAATTATCCACTTGTCAAGTACCGATTGATAGTTTGTTGGGGAGAGTTTGCAAAATGTAACCCAACAGATGTAGGAGGTCATTAGCATTGGACACTGTGGACTCATCTGAGACAGAAGCATTTTTGTTGTTGTCTGGTGTTGTGATGCTTCGCAAGGGGTTGGATTTTTGTATGGGTATGCAGGTGTACTTCACCGTGTGAATGGCCGGACTTAGTTTCTCCTTGAGGAAATCCGATTCTCTTCCCACATTCCCGACCACACCATATTCCCCTGGCCTTTTCTGCAGGTCGGGAATGCCTAGTCTACAAAATGCACGCCCGCTGAGGTCCAGGTTCCCCACTTTAAATGTGGGTTGAAAATTGGATTTTCAACCACACACCATTTCCACTTGGTGGTGCGGAGCTTTGGAAGCTCATTAGAAGAACATCAGGTTTGAGAGTTCATGAAGAAAATGGGAAGTCTGCTGAGGAGTCCGGGACATTCTGAAAGGTATGTGCAGTGTGTTTTCACTCCTCTAAATGTCACTATTAGGTGCTGTACTGTAATGTAGATTATTTTTTTAACGCAGTGATTCATTATAGGGATCTCTGCTGCATGGGAAGTTGACTCTCACATTGACTAGCAGCATGTAATTGTTCACAGGCTGTGTTAGCTGCCAATGCCGCACATGGACAGTTGTATGCTGATGACAGGCCTGGGTTAACGGCTGCCATCTTTGTAGCGGGCAGTGTGCAGCAGGACACATGCACAGTCATCACTGGCAGCAAGCGGAGAGAATGTTGTCAATTTCTATCCTGGACTGAGTGATGGATTTTGGAACCAAAAGTGTTTCCTTGTGGGATATTTTGCTGTAGTCGCATTGGTGAATGTTTCTATACTCTGTCGCACCATCC
This sequence comes from Carcharodon carcharias, assembly GCF_017639515.1. Lineage (NCBI taxonomy): Eukaryota > Metazoa > Chordata > Chondrichthyes > Lamniformes > Lamnidae > Carcharodon > Carcharodon carcharias. The sequence continues at coordinate 220,223,850 of NC_054469.1, forward strand.
CAGTAATGTAAGTGGATTGTAGGTTGCTGTAAGTGTTAGACTATTGAGCGTAAAAATACTCACCAACATGACTGCGGTAAAATATCCCACAAAGAAAGTGCGTTTGTTTCCCATCTGCAAATCCTTCCCTCCCACTACGGCCCCTCTGAGTTCCAGGTTGCAGGCTCCAGCAGTGACATCACTGGATTTTTGTGCATGTGCAGGTCAGTGTGCATGCACAGAGGGCTATCAGCAGCTACCTTGCATGGTCATATTGCATTGGAAGGGACAAAGTGTATTCACATGCATTGCAATATTTTACTAAAGGAACAAAGTGTCGTCATGCAGTGAAAATGTGAAAAAAGGTATCCTATGCTGTCATGTATTTGTGCTCTTATTTAATTGGACTGCCAGATCTGGCTATCTTGAAAAAAGCTTTGCCTCTAAAAGTAGAAAACATTATCTGCATCTGCTCCCCACTTCCCCACCATCCCCCCACACCACCCCCCCCCCCCAAATTGGTTGACAGGCACTCTTCTTTAAAATGGAAATGTTCATGTTTTGTGAATGGAGCTGGGAGCTTTGGTTATAACAGCTGATAATTATGAATGCTTGGCTGATTTGCAAATGCTTCAACTCACCAGGTGGTCTTAGAGCTATTGAAAATTTTACAAAACTATAATAACAGAATGTGTCTTTGATGTAATTTCTTGTTATTTAAAACCTAATAGGCCACATAAAGGATTACACGTTTCTTTCCCCTTGATTTTTTTTTGTGCATGATAGTGTTTTGCTTTCAGGGATTTCTTAAATTGGTAGAGGTTTGGTGCTTTTCTAATGATTTTAAGATCACTCCCATTGCTATTGCATGACTCCTGTGAATAGTGCATAGCACAGGCTAGGCAAATGGTTATTGAGGTCACTTGGGGTGGAATGGATGATCTGAGGGGGAATGGAGGGCATATAGGGGACATAAAGAGGACATGGGGTGGCGTGAGAGATCTCGGGGGCACAGGCTAGCACTGGGTGAGGGAGGTGAGGGGTGAGGTTAGGGGGTCTTTAAAAAATGTTTGGAGGTTAGCTGCTTATTGGGAAACAAAGATGGACCTTCTTACAGCTTGCCTCCACAACCCCACTCTTTGCGTATTCCATCGTGGTTCACAAAATGTGCTGCAAACCCGGCACCTGTGTGAAAAGTCGAAAATGGTGTGAGAAGTCACCCGTGGGTTGGGTGTGCAGTTTGTGAGCAGTGAAAGTGTGCAGGCTGCCGGTCCTGGATGGAGATTCCACCCAAGGAGTCCGCAACAGCCCCAGAAGCATACCGGAGCTTCAATTTATCTTGATGTTTACACTAATATTTGGTTAGATGATGCATCAAAAATTTCAAGCTGAGTTACTTGGGGATAGATTTCTGTGGAAAATACTTCTATTTGAAAAATGAAGAAGATTTACCAAGACATGCATCCATTTTTCATGTGGGAGCATACTAAAGTACTATAGCGTATGAAGGGAGGTCTTTGTAATGGGCTTTAAAACTGACTGCGATGATAAATTTATTGCTGTATTAATTTCCTCTTCCCACCAATTAGGTTGTCAAGAGGAACATTCTTGGAATTGAGTGATAGATTTGGCTGGCCGGTTAACTCCCTATTGGGCAATGAAACAGATTTGTTGGCAAGGGGTAGAACGTTCAAGAATCATTTCTTATGTGGTCAGTGTAAAGTGATCAATTACCTTTTCTGTTCATATATTTTTGAACATGGATGGGATGAGAAACAAAAGGCCAGTGCTTCTGGAAACCTCTTTCCATACTGATGCAGCTTTTTTCCCTGGAGAAAAAACTATGGGAGCTATTTGTTGCCAGCAATAGTAAAAAAAAAGGTTTATCCCTGGGTATGAATGAATTTTCCATTTATGAGGATGGCCAGTGAGTGGCTAATGAGGCATCGTAGCAGAAGTTTGGAATCACAACATTCTGATTCCAAAGGAAGCAGGCCTATCAATAGAGCCAGGCTGACATCATAGATGAGCATTTTGGCCTTCAAACTTCCAGGAGTAACCTCATGCACTAGGGCAAGACATGAAGAATTTGATTGTGCACTGCACCTAAGTTATGATGGATACTTTAAAGTGGATGATACATTTGGTAGATTACATCTTGAGACAATGTTGACTATCTCAAAGACAAAGAATTGTGATATTGAGCTTTGGAGGAACTGTTCAACCTTAGAGATATGAATGTTTACCCTCAAATTCAATTCAAGGCTTCAGTGAAGCGATGTTTTTGATCTATGTGACTCTTCATTGGCAAAATCCATTATTTTGAACTGTCTCTTCATCACAGCACCTGAAAAGTTGTCATCCCATTGAGCAGGTCCAGAAGGTGAAATGTCTACAATGATAGGAGATTTATAAAGATAAAAGCAAAAAACTGCAGAAATCCATTGTTTTATCTCTACCTTTTAGCCTTTTTCGATTCCTTCACCCCACCCCACCCCCACCTTGGCTATCTGTACCTTGCTTGTCCTGCTTTCTACTCTTAATTAGCACATTTCTCAGATAATATCACCACCTTCAACACCTCTTTGTCCTTTTGTCTGTGACATCTTTTGGTTATCTCCACCTATCATTGGCCCTCTATCCAGCTCCACTTGTCCCATCCCCGCATCAACCAACTTATATTTCACCATTCTTCTATTTTTACTTAATTACGTTGAAGGGTCATTCGGACTCGAAACGTTATCTGTGCTCCTCTCCGCAGATGCTGCCAGACCTGCTGAGTTTTTTCCAGAAGATTTATAAAGACTGAGTGAAGATCTTGGCCAATCAGGTGTAGTGATATTTTAACAAAGAGGAGAGAGCCCTGATACATTCTTCGGATAACTCTTTCATTTCTATATGACTTTTTATGTCCCTTAACCTGGGTCATATTCCCCATTCCAACTCCTTTTCTCCATGACCATAAAGATTCAGCTCTGTAGGCATCTCCTCATCAGTTAACCCATTTGCAGATTATGTAGGGAATTGTACTTGTCAAAATATTTTAGTTCTTTATATCTTGTGAGGTACTTATTCAGTGTTAAGGGTTCATCAGTGTTAAACAAATTGTTATCAAACATTTTTGTCTGTGATCACTTAGGTGGGGGTTTGGGGGTATGGGGTGGTGGTGCAAAAGACCCTGTGGACTGCCTGCTGGTCCTACCCCACCCACTTTTGCTTGCCCCTGTAAAAAATACTCTTCCGAATTAATAGGAACTGTTGCTTGTGCTTATAATGTCTCATGTTGCATACGCAGGAGCCGGTTTGGTTGTGTGACATTGCTCTGTTGCTGGGGACGAATGGGTTCTGGCCTTGGCGTATGACATTGTGCATCAAAGACTTGCATTTTGGACCAACTCGTGGAGGACTTGGAGGAACCTCGCGGACCATACTTTAAGAATCACTCTCAGTGATTCTTTGATTTCCCCTCAGAAAGAGTTGACAGATTAGTGGTGCTCTGCTACATGCTTCACAACATGGTCCTTGAACTGACAACAGATAAAAGGAAGCAGCATTGTGAAAAGTAGAGAAGACTGCAGAGTCAATTAACAGCTCAGTACATCCATGCTCCAGGTTCAAAGTGTTTCAGGCTGTAAATGACTTTTACAATAGAAAGTAGCACAATGGTCTCATTTTCACCTTTTCACTTCTGTTTGGGTTCTCCTACTCCAAAGTGACTCATTCATGTGTTGGTGTTCACGCTGCACACCTAAGTATCAAATAAAATGTTAGGGGCCATAAACCTTTCTCTCACCTGACTCTTACAAACTTCACTGGAGGCTCTGCAACAAAATTCCGCAAAGTGGGGTTGTAACCCCAGCATAATATCTAGGTTAAAAACAAAAAAACTGCGGATGCTGGAAATCCAAAACAAAAACAGAATTAGCTGGAAAAACTCAGCAGGTCTGGCAGCATCGGCGGAGAAGAAAAGAGTTGACGTTTCGAGTCCTCATGACCCTTCGACAGAACTGAACCCTTCTGTCGAAGGGTCATGAGGACTCGAAACGTCAACTCTTTTCTTCTCTGCCGATGCTGCCAGACCTGCTGAGTTTTTCCAGCTAATTCTGTTTTTGTATAATATCTAGGTTTACATTCACTTCCCATTCCACTAACCCCCATTGTGGATTTTCAGGGGTCTGATGTCCTTATTTCACTGTGGCAGCAAGACAGCAGTGGAAATGGCCCCGGGTTTGGACAAAAGGCAACAGAAATAATGGAGCAACTAATCCAGAGAAAAGAAGGACATTATTCTTCCTGACAAACAGAAGGAACGCCAGGAAAGCAATGGATCAGTTGACTTGGCAGGGGGTGACTGACACACTTTAGGCCAAGAGTATTATGTAAAGGTGCTGAATTCAATTAACTCATGAGACTTAGCAAGGAAAGGACACAGGTTTCCACGTGCTAATTCAGTACTGCGCCCACAATGACAGCACAGCACTAGTTTCTCTTACCTCGTTATCCCCAGTGTCATTTTTGGTACGCAGCTCCAAGCTCCAGGCATCATATCTGAGGGATACCCCAAAGGTGCGCTGGGCAATCTCGCCCTGCAACTCCCCATGTAAGGATTACATGGGAAATGCCCAGCAAGTTCAAACTTCCATTAAAAAGTGGCATAGTGGTAACATGACTGAACTAGTAGTCTAGATGCCCTGAGGCTAATTCCCTGAGGACATGGGTTCAAATCCCATTGTGGCAGCAGGTGGAGTTTACATTCAATTAATAAAGTCTGGAATTGAAAGCTAGTCAGCAATGGTGACCTTGAAACTGCCATCGATGGTTGTAAAAACCCATCTGGTTCACTAATGCCTTTAGAGAAGGAAATCCACCGTCCTTAACTGGTCTGGCCTCTGAAGTGACATAGCAAGCCATTCAGTTCCTCAGCAATTAGGAATGGGGCAACAAATGCTGGCCTAGCCAGCAATGCCCACATCCCATGATAGAATAGAGAAAAAAACTGTCTTAAAATGCGAACCATCTGAAAGTACAATACAAATCATAAAGTTCAGATGGTTCCAACTGCCTTACCAGAATAGCTACTCAGGAAGAATTAAAACCACTTCTAATGCCTGGGTAACTATAGTACTGCCACCCCCACTACCCACACACACCCCCAACCCAACAACCTGATCCCCATCCTGCAACTGACCAGCACACCCCCCCAATTCTACCCACATACCTTAACTGGCTTCTGAAAGTGGCCTGACCTTTAAACTTACCTCCTTTATGACTGCTTGTGCCTTAAAAAGGGGGCGTGGCCTCCTAATCTCTGACTCTCCAGCCCTTGATGCAGGGCTTTGGGAACCTGCTGCACTAGACAGTTCTCACCCGGCCTGAGTTGGAAGGTTGGGCGAGAAAGGAGCGGCTGGATTTCCAGGTAAGAAGCTAGGAGCGGAGTGACAATCCGACCCTGTTTGCTACTCAGTAAAGTTCAGGCCCTTTGATTACCAACATCTCACTGAACTCAACACTTCTTGCAAACTCAATTTCTTAGCTTCTTAACTAGAAAACCACACAAAACCCCTTCTGTTTCACGTTCTAATTGTTTGCTGCATCCTGCATAATTCTATCACAATAATACCAACACAGAGTACTGGACACCTTGGGGGCTGGGAATCAGGCATAAACTCAATTTCTTAGCTTCTTAACTAGAAAACCACACAAAACCCCTTCTGTTTCATGTTCTAATTGTTCGCTGCATCCTGCCTGCATAATTCTATCACAATAATACCAACACAGAGCACTGGACATCTTGGGGGCTGGGAATCAGGCATAAAACAAATGCAGTAAAGCCCAATGTTGTGTATCAACCTCTTGCCCACCCAGGACTCCTAGAAAGAGGAGGCAGGAGGCCTGAAATTCCTGGCTTCTAATGGTCAAGTCGCTGGTGGAGATGTCACATTTACTTAGGTTTCAGGCAGATTTCTCTCTCTGGCTGTTTATGACATGCTACATGGGGAGCTGAGGAATTTCCACCCCCTTAATAAGTCTAACCATAGCTTATGGCAACTACATGTTAATGCCCTGCAGGAAAAATAAGCACATACTAGGTGAGCGAAAGGAGGGTCGACAACATGACAATTTCTCTCGATATTAGAAGAGCTCAGCCCACAAATTCAGAGCCAGAACTTGGATGAAGGAACATAATTGGTGCATAACTGGTACAATTATGTGCTCCACTCTACGTGCGTACGACAAATTATATTACTGAACATTGAAGTTGGCTTTCATCCGCAGCACCGTGCCATAATTTGCATGAAGGTTCCATGATTTTCAATTGAAACAAATGACCATAAATAGTTCTTCTTTTGCCTCTGAAGATTTGGAAGAAGAAACAGAACTGGGGCATCGGGTACACATGACATCAGACAAAGCACCCCATCTCTCTTCTTGCCATGCCAAGCAGCAGCCCAGTCACCTACATTACAGGGGTTCTCATCATTTGGGCGGCCAGGGGTATGCGTGAGGCGATGCAGGATGAAAGGACTGTCCAGAAGGTACAGCCACATCCGACAGCATCTAATGGGGAACGGAAACGTGGTATCTGGAACCGAAGCTTTAAAAAAAAGAAAGCTTTAGGAACATCACCTTACTGAAGGGCTCCTACCACGCGGTAGTTACTGTGGAGAGGTGTAGTTCACAGTATTTGACTTGTCCAACTGCTCCTTGCATCCCAGCCTCCAAATATGCCTTCTCCCACAATCACTGGCCCAGGTTTTGCAGTAGCACTGATGGTGAAATTGTAAGCATTTGCCCTAATTATTCCACTGAGACTGACAGCAGTTTCCTGAGTCTTCACATGAGCAGAGTAATGTGGAAATTCAGAAGTTGCTGTCGGTAATTCTATTCTTTGGAGGCTGCTAGTTGAGGTCTCCACAGATTGCAATCAATGAGAAATCTTTGAACTACTGAGAACATCTACTCTCCTACTGTTAGTTCACTGTAAAAATCCTTGAGAAAGGATTTGTTGAATGACGTATAACCAGGTTTTTAACGAAGTACAAACACCACAATTATTGATGAGTGTTCTCACAGACCCTGAAAAACTAATTTTCTACTTGTGGAATGTCGACATAGAAAATAGGAGCAGGAAGAGATCATTCAGCCCTTTGAGCCTGCTCCACCATTCAATATGATCATGGTTGATCCTCTATCTCAATGCTGTGCTTCTGCACTCTCCCCATACCCTTTGATGTCTTTAAAGTCTAGAAATCTATTTCCTTCTTAAATATATTTAGTGACTTGGCCTCCACAGCCTCCGTGGTAGAGGATTCTATAGGTTTGCCACCCTCTGAGTGAAGAAGTTTCTTCTCATCTCAGTCCTATATAGTTTACCCCATATCTTGAGACTGTGACCCCTTGTTCTAGACCCCCCAGCCAGAGGAAATATCATCCCTGCATCCAGTCTGTCCATCCCTGTCAGAATCTTATATGTTCCAACGAGATCTCTTCTCATTTTTTTAAACTCCAGTGAATACAGGCCTAGTCGGCTCAATTTCTCCTCATACAACAACCCTGCCATCCCAGGATTCAGTCTGGTGAACCTTCACTGCGCCCCATCTATGGTAAATATACCCTTTCTTAGGTAAGGAAACCAAAACTACACACAATATTCCAGGTGTGGTCTCACTAAGGCCCTATACAGCTGTAGTAAGACATCCTTGCTTCTGTACCCAAGTCGTCTCACAATGAAGGCTAACATACAATTTGCCTTCTTAATTCTTGATGCACCTACATGCTTGTTTTCAGTGATTGGTTTACGTGGACACCCAGGTCCATTTGTATATCAACATTTCCCAATCTATCACCATTTAAATATGCTGCCATTCTGTTTTTCCTACCAGAATGAATAACTTCACACTTAACCACGTTATACTGCATCTGCCATTTATTTGCCCACTCACTCAGCCTGTCTAAATCACTTTGAAACCTCTTAACACCCTCCTCATTGCTCACATTTCCACCAAGTTTTGTGTCATCAGCAAACTTGGAAATATTACATTTGGTTCCCTCATCCAAATCATTGATATATATTGTGAACAGCTGAGGCCCAAGCACTGATCCCTGCAGTACCCACTAGTCACCATCTGCCATTCCGAAAAAGACCCATTTATTCCTACTCTCTGTTTCCAGTCTGCTAGCCAATTCTCAACCCATGCCAATATATTAACCCCAATCCCATGTGCTTTAATTTTACACACTAACCTTTTATGTGAGACTTTATCAAAAGCTTTCTGAAAATCCAAATACACCACATCCACTGGTTCTCCCTTAATTATTCTGTTAGTTACATTCTCAAAAAACTCCAGTAGCTTTATCAAACATGATTTCCCTTTCATAAATCCATGGTGAATTTGCCTAATCACATTGATATTTTCTAAGTGTCCTTCTTTATAATAGACTCCAGCATTTTCCCTACTACTGAGGTTAGGCTAAACAGTCTGTAATTCACAGTTTTCTCCCTCCCTCCTTTTGTTAAATAGTGGGGTTACATTTGCCACCCTCCAGTCTGCTGGGACTGTTCCAGAATCTACAGAATTTTGAAAGATGGCAACCAACACAGCTATTATTTCCATGGTCACCTCCTTTAGTACCCTAGGATGTAGATTATTAGGCCCTGAGCATTTATCGGCTTTCAGCTCCATTAATTTCTCCAGCATTATTGTTTTAGCAATACTAACTTCCTTCAACTCCTCCTTCTCACTAGACCCTACATTCCCTAAAATTTCTGGGAAGTTATTTCTGTCTTCCTCCGTGGAGACAGAACAAAGTAGTTGTTTAATTGTCCTGCCATTTCCTTGTTTTCTATTATAAATTCTCCTGTTTCAGACTGTAAGGAACCTATATTTGTCTTCATTAATCTTTTTCTTTTTACATTCTTATAGAAGCTTTTGCAATCCACTTCTATGTTCCTTCCAAGTTTACTCTCGTACTCTATTTTTCCCCTCTTAATCAATCTCTTGGTCCTCCTTTGCTGAATTCTAAACTGCTCCCAATCCTCAGGCTTTCCACTTTTTCTAGCAACTTCATATGACTCCTCTTTAAATCTAATACTATCCTTAATTTATTTTGTTAGCCATGGTTGGGCCACTTTTCCTGTTGTGTTTTTGCAATGCACACATTTGTTCCTTAAATATTAACGATTGTCTGTCCAGTGTCATGTCTTTTAATGAAGTTCCCCAATCTATCTTAGCCAACTCACACCTCATACCTTCATGGTTTACTTTGTTAAGATTAAGGATCCTAGTTTCAGATCAGACTACTGTCCATTCTAATGAAGTATTCTATCATGTTATGGTCACTGTTCTATAAAGGACACCGCACAACAAGATTATTAATTAAATCCTTCTCTTTCTATAATACCAAATCTAGGATAGCCTGTTCCCTAGTCAGTTCCTCAACATACTGGACTAAAAAAAATCTCGGACACATTCCAGGGGCAGAATTTTTCCGTCGGTGAGCTGGGGGAGGGGCCTGCTCGTTGAAGTGAAAATGTCACGGGAGGATGTTGGGAGGAACTCCCAACGTCACCCTGCCCCATTTAAATACTCAGGAAGGCGGGGGCACAGCGCAATCAGCTGTCCGTCCGCCGACCTGTCAATGGCCAACTGAGGCCATTGACAGGATAATTAAGCCAATTAAAGGACCTGCCCGTCCAACCTTAAGGCTGGCGGACAGGCCAGGAGCCCCGGCGGGCTTCTGATAATACCATGAAACCCCATCCACCGGTGGGATGAGGTTTCATGCCTGTTTTTAAAAACTTTAATGAAGTTTCTCGTGTGACATTGTCACATGAGGGGGACATGTTGATAATTTTTTCATTTTTCTATTTTTAACTTTCAAAAACTGTCAGTGATCTCCCTGAGGCAGCACTTAGCCTCAGGGAGATGTGCGCTCTTTCGTGGACATGCACAGCGCTTCCTGTCGGGCAGCCCACTCAAAATGGCGGCAGGGCCTGTTTCGGTGGCGGGGATCGGCTTCCCACCTGCCGCTGAACCGGTGGGGCCCACCCATCCAGGGCAAAATTCATTCACCACAGTATTATTGTTGATTTGATTTGTCCAGTCTATTTGTAGGTTAAAGTCACCCTTGGTTACTGTAGCACCCTTGTTACATGTGTCTTTAATTTCCTGTTTAATGCCATACCCTACCTTAACAATCCTGTTTGGAGGACTGTGGGCAACTCCCACTAATGTTTTCCACCCCTTGTTGCTTCTTAGCTCCACCCAGACTGATTCTACACCTAGATTTTCTGAGCCAAAATCCATTTCACTGTTGCCCTCATTTCACCCTTAACTAACAATGCCATGCCACCTCATTTTCCTTTTTACCTGCCTGCCCCCCATCAGCAGCCAAAACAGAACATCTGTGAGAGAGGGAGATGGACCCGGGGGACTCTGACACTGCCTGCCCAGTGCTTTTACTCTGTCTGTCAGTCACCCATTCCCTTTCTGCCCATGCACTCTTTACCTGTGATGTGACCACCTCACTGTACGTGCTTTCCATGAAGATCTCATCCTTGCAGATGCTCCACAGTGACTCCAGCTACAGTTCCAGCTCCAAAGCACGGATTCCAAGTAGCTGGAGCTGGAGACACTTCCTGCGTATGTGGTTGCCATGGACACCAGAAGTGTCCCTGACTCCCCACATCGCAAAGGAGGAGCATTCTACTTAGTCAAGCTGCTCTGCCATGACTTAACTTTAAATTACTGCCTTTACTTCTACATCCTCTATTTCAGAGAATGTTAAGGACAGAAGAAATACTTGCCAGGTCCTACTTACCAACGCTGCAGCTTTTCTTACTGAGGAAAGATAGGAAATGTGAAGATCACCTCTTTAAATCTTCAGCAAAATCCCTCTCTTACATTTATCCATTCACTGGATGTGGACATCACTGGCTGGTCCAGTATTTATTGCCCATCCCTAGTTGCCCTTGAGAAGGTGCTGGTGAGCTGCCTTCTTGAACCGCTGCTGTCCGTATGGTATAGGTACACCCACAGTGCTGTTAGGAAGGGAGTTCCAGGATTTTGACTCAGCATTAGTGAAGGAATGGTGATAAATTTTCAAATCAGGAGGGTGAGTGTCTTTGGGGGGGCTTCCAGGTGGAGGTGTCCTATCTATCTGCTGCCCTTGTCCTTCTAGATGGTGGGGCTCATGGGTTTGGAAGGTGCTGTCGAAGGAGCCTTGGTGAATTCCTGCAGTGTATCTTGTAGATAGTACACACTGCTGCTACTGTGCGTTGGTCATGGAAGGAGTGAATGTTTGTGGATATGGTGCCAATCAAGTGGGCTGCATTGTCTTGGACGGAGTCAAGCTTCTTGATTCATTGTACGAGGACACTTCCCTGAAGAACTCCTGCAGTGATGTTCTGGAGCCAAGATGACTGAACTCCAACAACCACAACTGCCTTCCTTTGTGCAAGATGTGACTCCAACCAGTGGAGAGTTTACCCCTGATTCCCATTGACTCCAGATGCCACATTCTGTCAAATGCTGCCTTGATGTCAAGGGCAGTCACTCTTACCTCACCTCAGGAGTTTAGCGCTTTTGTCCATGTTTGAATCAAGGTTAGGAGCTGAATGGCCCTGGTGGAACCCAAACTGGGCATCACTGAGTACGTTATTGCTAAGCAAGTGCCCCTTGATAGCACTGTTGATGATCCCTTCCACTACTTTACTGATGATCGAGAGTTGACTGATGGGGTGGTAATTGGCCGGGTTGGATTTGTCCTGCTTTTTGTGTACAGGACATACCTGGGCAATTTTCCACATAGCCATGTAGATGCCACTGTTGTAGCTGTACTGGAACAGCTTTGCTAGGGGCACGGCAAGTTCTGGAGAACAATTCTTCAGTACTATTGCTGGAATATTGTCAGGGCTCATAGCTTTTGCAGTATCCAGTGCCTTCAATAGTTTCTTGATATCACGTGAAGTGAATCAAATTGGCTGAGGCTAGCATCTGTGATGGTGGGGACCTCCGGAGGAGGTCAAGATGGATCATCCACTTGGCAATTCTGAATGAAGATTATAGTAAATGCTTCAGTCTTATCTTTTGCACTGATGTGTTGGGCTCCTCCACCATTGAGGATATGGATATTTATGAAGCCTCCTCCTCCAGCAAGTTGTTTAATTGTCCACCACCATTCATGACTGGATGTGGCAGGACTGCAGAACTTAGATCTGATCCATTTGTTGTGGGATTGCTTAGCTCTGTCTATCATTTGTTGCCTATGCTGTTTGGCATGCAAGTAGTCCTGTGTTGTAGCTTCATCAGGTTGACACCTCATTTTTATATATGCCTGGTACTGCTCCTGGCATGCCTTCCTTCATTGAACCAGGGCTGATCTTCTGGCTTGGTGGTAATGGTAGAGTGGGAGATATGCCGGGCTATGAGGTGACAGATTATGTTCGAGTACATCAGCTGCTGCTGATGATGGCCCACATGGATGACCAGTCTTGACTTGCAAGATCTGTTTGAAATCTGTCCCATTTAGCATGGTGGTAGTGCCATACAACATGATGGTGGGTAACCTCAATGTGAAGGTGGGACTTCATCTCCACAACGACTGTGTGGTGGTCACTCCTACCAATACTATCATGGACAGATGCATCTGCAGCAGACAGCAGGCAGATTGGTGAGAATGAGGTCAAGTATGTCTTTCCCTCTTGTTGGTTCCCTCACCACCTGCTGCAGACCCAGTCTAGCAGCTATGCCCTTTAGGACTAGGATTTGGCCAGTTCAGTTAGCAGTGGTGCTACCGAGCCAATCGTGTTGATAGACATTGAAGCACCCCAACCAGAGTACATTCTGCACCCTTGCCAACCTCCGTCCTTCCTTCAAATCATGTTCAATAGGGAGGAGCACTGATTCATCAGCTGAGGGAGGGCGGTACGTGGAAATCAGCAGGAGGTTTCCTTGCCCATGTTTGACCTGATGCAATGAGACTTCATGGGGTCCAGAGTCAATGTTGAGGACTCCCAGGGCAACTCCGTCCTGAATATATACTACTGTGCCAGGCCTGGCATACACAGATCTGTTGATGTGGTATCTGGGACATTATCTGTAAGGATGACTATTTCAGGCTATTGCTTGACTAGTCTGTGAGACGGCTTTCCCAATTTTGGCACAAGTTCCCAGATGTTAGTAGAAAGACTTTGCAGAGTCAACAAGGCTGAGATTTGTTGTTTCCAGTGCCGATGTCAATGTCTGTCTAGTTTCATGACTTTGCACCGATTTGATACTATTTAATGGATTGCCAGGCCATTTCAGAGTCAACCACATTGCTGTGAGTCCAGAGTCATATGTAAGCCAGAGTAAAGATGACAGATTTCCTTTCCTAAAGGGGCATTAGTAAACCAGATGGGTTTTTAAAGACAATCAGCAATAATTTCATGGTCACCATTAGACTTTTATTTCAGGTTTTATTCAATTCAAATTCCACCATCTATCATTGTGGATTCAAACCCAGGTCCCCAAAGCCTTACCCTTGACCTCTGGATTACTAGTTGAGTGATAATACCACTATGCCATTATCTTCCCCCCAAGCAAACTCTCTCACCATTCTCTAACTGAAGCACTCCAATGCAGCCCAAAGCAGCACTCCAGTGCAGACAAAAACAACACTGCAGATGGCTTGCATTTCTGCTGTCTGAATCTAGCTCTGAAAGCCTGTTTAAGCCAGTTAACTAATTTACTAGCTGCAGCTGTAAGCAAAGCCTAAATACCCTTGTTTTCAAGCTGGACTAAAACTCACCTCCCAAACGAAAAAGCAACTTTTAGTTAATTGCTACATTAAAGAAAGATTAGACTTTAGATAGAAATTAACCCTTAAAAGCCCCTCCCTCACCAAACTCTAACTGAAGCATTCTAATGCAGGACAGAGCAACACTCCAGTGCAGACCTCCGATCTCACCCCTCCTTGTGCTCTTTTGACTCTCTGCCTCCTCTCTCAATCTTGCCCCATCTCGCACTCCCTTAATTCTGGGCTCTGCTCTCAGTCTCGCTCTTTCTCGCACTCTTTTAACCCTCCAACCCCACTCCTCTCTTCTGTTTAAAGCCACAAACAGAAAGGTCCAGTTTTCACCTGGGGTTTGAGACAAATCAGCTTTAAAAATGATCAAACTTGTTCTTAATAATAAAAAGCCGTGTTTTTTTTAAAAATAAAGGGTATTTTAAAAAAGTTTGTTATCTTTATTTTTGCTTCTAGGTTACGCTAATCAGAGCCATTTGTTTCATGATCTGAAAATTTAATTTAAACATGAAGGTTTTTAAGTGCTTTTAACTTACTGGTTTGCTGACTGTGGGAATATTTCAATGTGATTGGCTTCTTACCCTACTTGCTGACATGGCTATTGCTGGATGCCTGGAGATTTTCTTGACCTGGCACCAGACTCAAACTGCCGTCAGGATAAAGGAAATGCATAGCACAGGGATTGCTAGGTCTTCGTGGCCAGCTCTGAGTTTAGTGCTATTGCTTCATTGCTCACTGCAAAATCTAGGCCAGTCAATTTCCCTTGTCCCTGGTCTTGTTCCCATCCTCGGTAATATAAGTCCAAGGGGCACAAAGGTGAACACAATTAGTTTAGCCACCCATCACCAGATCTGGCTCAACCACAACAAATGCCCTGTTCTCCTCTGAAAAGCCATCCATTGCTATAAGATTATCCTAAAGTCCAAAGATAGCTCCAATCTAATTTTCTTTCACCAGTGACCCCTAAGCTTCTTTGATCTTACTTAAGGAGTGGATTGAGAGAAATTTTTGAAGAGGCTTTCACTCATCATTATTGGGTTTTACACCTCATTGATGGCTTGTGGTCTCTCCCACACAGATCACTGCATAGGCTGATGGAGTAACTTCAGCTATTTCAAAATTTCAAAGAATTGGAATCGGAGTATAGTACAATGCTCATAGTCTGTGCATTGTTATTGCTGTTACAAAAACTGCTCCTGTATTATCCTGGTGCCCCACTCATGCCGTTTGCGCTCAGCTCCTCACAACACATTGTGAAAGAAATGTAGTGTAGTGGATAGGAGAAGAAACTGGGAGCATTCTATGTTTGACTATATCTATAACAAAGTTTAACACTACGTTGAATTTAAAGAAAAATAGTGCCAAGGTTCTTTTGAGCAGTTTTCAGACAGGTTCAGTTTCTGGAAACACAAATTTTGGTTTTGCCACTTCTTTGTTGATGTTAAGCAATTAAGGCCTTGTAGTTACACTGTTACAAAACTAATACAATTAATGAAAAAACTGTGTTAATTAGCATTATCAAGCAAATAATTAAACACACAGTTGGAAAAAAAGAAAAAATATGGCTGCTGTGTTGAATCGTTGACAATATGCCTGGTGGAAAGAAGACAACCTTGACTTTCTGTGAGTTGGAAAGCAACCAACTCGCCATCTGCATTTCCAGACATTATATGGTCCAAAGGTATTTTCACATTTGATGAGACTTCGTTTTTGTGAAAGTATACAATACACAATAACTGCCTGTTTTTGAGTTCAGCTAAGATAGTTTTAAAAAGACCCTGTAGTTAGGAGCCAGCTTAGAGTTAGCCATCTTTACAGCCTCAGGTTGAGTTGGACTTAATTGTCTGATTTGCTGGAACTGAGACAGAGATGCTTCAAAACCTAATATTGGATTGTGGGTATAATCTTTGTTAATCAAAATTTGTTTGATTATCCAAAAATAAAACTGCCAACTACCGTGGATTTAAAAATTGTATGTATCTTAAGTAGGAATTGCATGTTACAGATTTAATTACCACCTATGCTATTTTAGGATCCCCATTCATAAACTATAATCTATAGTTGGCTTCAGCAAAAAAAAATCTATTAATGAAGCATACAAGGGGCAAATCTACATTATCTCAAGGGTCCATATATACATTCACACTACTCTAGGGGCAGAATTTTACGCCTCGCAGCCGAGTGCGCACCTGATCCAAACGTACATGAAATATCGCGAGATGACATCAGGCTAGCGTCCCAATGTCATCCCGTACGCAAGCAATCTTCAGGTCAGCGGGCATCTGCCAACAATTAAAGGTTCACTTAAGGCCATTAAAAAGGCAATGATTTTCGATTTTACATTGCCCACGTGATTTTGCGCTTGCCGCACAGGCAAAATGGGCAGATGGGCAGCCCACTTTTAAAGGAAAACCATCCAAGTGTGGGGTAAAAGCAGGTGTGCAGCATTGTCATTGTAAGCAGTGAGGAGTTTAGGAAATATTTTGCTTTTGGTTGCTCCTTTGAACTTGACAGTTTCAACCCTGTTCTGAGCTTCAGTCTTATCATTTCTAGGCTTTATTTCAGGACTCCTTGATGGCTCCAAGATCCCCACGTGGACCCCTCCAGGTGTCAGGCAGCCTTTCATTACCCTGGTAATGGGGATTGAGGTCTCTGCTGGTGGCACCTCCTCTGAGGAGGAAGAGAGGGGCAGGAGGGACATGAGACCAGGTGTTCCTATGCAGCTTCCAGGCAAACAATCTGGGAGGAGAGGCAGAGGCACAAGGGGCGCAGGGCCAGCAGGTAGTGCAAGGCATAAGGGGCCACAGAAGATGCCACTATCCTGCTGCCAGAGTTTACAGGCAGCAATGTAGCTACCTCAACATGTCCGAGGTGCAATGCCATAGGAGGCTTCCCCTTTCCAGGGGGTCTGTAGCCTCCATTTGTCAGATGATTGGGCCTGAGATCAGATCCGACTGTGTGGGTGAACACCCCATGCCAGTGGCTCTGAAGGTCACAGTGGCCCTCAATTTCTATACCCCAGCTCTTTCCAGGGGTCAGTGGGGGATCTGTGTGGTGTCCCAATCAGCTGTCCACAGTTGCATCGAGCTGGTGGCAGATGCTCTGTTCAGGCTGGTAGTGACATTTATTCATATCCGAAAGGACGAGGCCAGCCAGGCTATGCAAGAGTTTGCAGCAACCGACTACACACATGTGGTCAGCAAGGTGCCAGCAGGTCAGCAAGTGCCTTTGTCAACAGGAAAGGCTTCCACTTGATGAATGCCCAGATAGTCGTCAGAGACCCCTGCCTCTCCATGACTGGCTGACTGAGTTGGCTGGTGGCATCCAGCTCCAATGCATCCATTTCAAACCTCATCAAAATTAGGAGATTTAGGGGACCTCTGCCTGTCCTTGACCGCTCGATGGTGTTGTGTTTCATTATTATTCATTGGTGGGACATGGGCTTCACTGGTTAGGCCAGCATTAATTGCCCATCCCTAATGGTCCTTGAGAAGGTGGTGGTGAGCTGCCTTCTTGAATTGTTGCAGTCCATGTGGTGTAGGTACACCCTCAGTGCTGTTAAGAAGGAAGTTCCAGGTTTTTGACTCAGTGAAGGAACGGCGATATATTTCCAAGTCAAGATGGTGAGTGGCTTGGAGGGGAACTTCCAGTTGGTGGTCTTCCCATCTGTCTGCTATACTTGTCCTTCTAGATGGTCATGGTCGAAGGTTTGGAAGGTGCTGTTGAAGGAGCCTTGGTGAATCCCTGCAGTGCATCTTGTAGACAATACACACTGCTGCTACTGTGCATCGATTGTGGAGAGAGTGATTGTTTGTTGATATGGTGCCAATCAAGTGGGTTGCTTTGTCCTGGATGGTGTCAATTTTCTTGTGGTGCAAGCTGCACTCATCCAGGCAAGTGGGGAGTATTCCATCATACTCCTGACTTGTGCCTTGTGGATGGTGGACATGCTTTGAGGATTCGGGAGGTGAGTTACTCATCACAGAATTCCTATCCCCTGACCTGGCCTTGTAGCTACAGTATTTATATAGCTAGTCCAGTTTGGTTTCTGGTCAATGGAAACTCCTAGAATGTTGATAGCGGGGATTCAGTGATGGTATGTCTTTGCATGTCAAGGGGCAATGGTTAATTCTCTCTTGTTGGAGATGGTCATTGCCTGACACTTATGTGGTGTAAATGTTACTTGCCACTTGTCAGCCCAAGCCAGGATATTGTCCAGGTCTTGCTGCATTTGGACATGGACTGCTTCAGTATCTGAGGAGTCATGAATGGTGCTGAACATTGTGCAATCATCAGTGAACATTCCCAATTCTGACACTATGATGGAAGGAAGGTCATTGATGAAGCAGCTGAAGATAGTAGGGGCCAAGGACACTACCCTGAGGAACTCCTACTGTGATGTCCTGGAGCTGCGATGACTGATCACCAACAACCACAACCATCCTCCTTTGTGCTAGGTATCACTCCAACCAAGGGAGAGTTTTTCCCTGATTCCCATTTACTCCAGTTTTGCTAGGGCTCCTTGATGCCACACTCGGCCAAATGCGACCTTGGTGTCAAGGGCAGTCACTGTCACCTCATCTTGGTTTCCATGTTTGAACCAAGGCTGTAATGAGGTCAGGAGTTGAGTGGCCCTAGTAGAACTCAAACTGGGCATCAGTGAGCAGGTTATTGTTAAGCAAGTGCCGCTTGAAAGCACTGTTGTTGACTCCTTTCATTTCTTTACTGATGATGGAGAGTAGACTGATGGGTCGGTAATTGGCCAGGTTGGTTTTGTCTTGCTTTTTGCGTACAGGACATACCTGGGTAACATTCCACATAACCAGGTATATGTCAATGTTGTAGGTACTGGAACAGTTTGCCTAGGGGTGAGGCAAGTTTTGGAGCACAAGTCTTCAGTACTATCACCAGAATATTATCAGGGCCCATAGATTTTGCAGCATCCAGTTGTTTCTTGATATCATGCAGAGCGAATCAAATAGGCTGAAGACTGGCATCTGCGATGCTAGGAACCACCGGAGAAGGCAAAGATGGATCATCCACTCGGCACTTCTGGCTGAAGCTTGTAGCAAATGCTTCAGCCTTATCTTTTGCATTGATGTGCTGGGCTCCCCCATCATTGAGGATGGGGATATTTGTGGAGCATCCTTCTCCAGTGAGTTGCTTAATTGTCAACCGCAATTCATGACTGGATGTGGCAGGACTGCAGACCCTTAGATCTTATCCTTTCATCGTGAGATCATTTAGCTCTGTCTATCACTTGCTGCATATGCTGTTTGGCATGCAAATAGTCCTGTGTTATAGCTTCACCAGGTTGACACCTCATTTTCAGGTATGCCTGGCGCTGCTCCTGGCATGCCCTCCTGCACTCTTCATTGAACTCACATTCTCCACTGAAGTCAACAGAGACTTTTAAAGGCACAATTCAGCTTGACATGCCTGGATTTAATTGCCAAATGCTTTTCATCTTATTTGAAAGCCAATTTGGGTTTATCACAATAGATTCTAAATATGCTCAGTGAGGAGTTGTACAAAAGCAAGAACATGATTAAAAGCTTAAATAACCAAAGACTATCAGGAGCTAAATTCTAGCTCACATCGTCCCCAACATCTTTTACTGAAAGGCAATATCAGAGGCTGAAATAAATGTATCAGGATTACTGTTAGTGAATTGTGAATAGTTCTACTGAATTAATTAGGTTTCAAGTTGGAGCAGTCAGTGAACGTCTTTTGAAAGGTTGAGGCCTCCAAGGAACTTTTTTCTAATTAAGTTAAATGTCAGATCCCATCCCTACAGACATACCACAAAGATCACCTTTAGGCAAACTGACTCCAGGGGAATTTCTGTTCGATTGCATTGTTTTTTTTTTGCCGCAATTCCCCCGATATTGGCATAAGTTGTGTTTGCCACACCTCAAATTTCCATGATCTTTTGCATTAGTTTTCAAAGTATTGTGTTCAGAGCAGATCCAATTCACAAAACTGGCCATACCAACAGAGTGAATTAATCACAGTTGGGAGCTTGTATTAATTGTGTTCAACAGGTTTTAACAGGCCTTGGTTGTTTTTTTACTTACTAAGGAATATTCTTCTCTACCTCAATCTAACTAGAAAATAGCTTCACACAATTTGTTTAAGTCATTTTCAGTGCTTACAAAAAGTGCATGGGTACTGTGGCTTAAAATGCTTTTCTTTGTGACAAACTCATTTTCAATGTATTAATCAAACTTTATCAAGTTCTCACACTTGTATCAAAAATATTTTTAGAGCAAAATATAAAGTCTAAAACATCGTGCGATTGTGTTGGTTCACATGGCAGATTTCGTGTTTGACAATAGGCAACTAAGTTTGAACCAAAACTCAGGGGAGAAAAAAACTTTTAAAAACTGGCCTAATTTTTTGCCACAATTTACTCTGGAATCACTGATTGTACCCAAAGTGAAAACTCTAATCTAATATAAACTAAAGTAAACAGATGAATGTAAAATGTAAGTGTTATCCAATTATTTAGTCCCTTACACAGTTCATCCTGTTCCCTTAACAAGCAAGCTTCAAAAGACCAGAGCACAAGAGAAAATTAGAAAGTCATAGGATTAATTAAGGACAGTGAATAAGGATTGAAAAAGGCAAGTGAAGTCTGACAAATTTAATCGAGTTCTTTGAGGAAATAATGGGGTTATTTGATAAAGGAAATGCAGTAAATGTGTAGATGAATTTTCAAAAGACGTTTGATAGGGCACTGCACAGGGAGCTTGTTGATAAAGTGAAGCGGCATTGTACTAAAGGAAATGTGCCAGCTTGGATAAGGACAAAAAGCAAAGTGTGTTGGTTAATGGATGCTTTTTGGTCTAAATAGTCCCCAGGGATCAAGGTTAGATCCATTGCTCTCCTCAATATTTAAATTATCTGGTGTTGGTTATAGGCAGTGTGGTAAACTATAAAGGAGATTTAAAGTGATTTCAGGCGGGCAGCGGCGGCACAGATGTGATGCCGGAAGAAAACTAACACAGGGAAACAGGAGGTGATATGTTTTGTAAAGAAGTGTAGGTGAGGAACTGGTTACCGAATGGTGGCCATTGGACCTCCCTCCCTCCCCACCCCAGCCTCTCCTCCGACACTCAATCATCCACTTTCTACCCTCCCAGCCCTGGGATGCCGGAAACTCACCTCGCTGTTCAGTCCTGGCACTTAGGCTCAGGTATCTTCCTGAAGTTCCTCTTCTGTCCCCTGGGGCTCTTGTTGCTGCAGGGGCTAGAGAGCTGCTGGCCAATCAGATCGGCTGGGTTGATGAGGTTTCATAAAAAATCCAAAGGTCGCTTGGCCTTTTCGTCCACTTGCCAACTGAATGGTCAAACAGGTAGCAAAAAATCCGATTTAACTAATTGATTAAGGCCTTAATAGGCCCCTTAATTGTTGGCGGGCGTGCTGCTGCCTCACGCGTGTGCCCGCCGAGTGAAATATCGCGAAAGTGCGTGATGATGTCGGGACACTCGGCTGCCAATCATCTCGCACTATTTTACTTTTGTTCGAGTTGGCTGTGTGCCAGCCCCACGAGGGAAAAAAATCCTGTCCAATGTTTTGTAAAAAGGGGGAAAGGAAGATCAAAGCAAAGAGATAATGCTCATTGGTTAGTTTGGATTTAGAATGTTGTATCCGGACTTGGACATCTGACTTTAACTTGGATGTCCAAGTCATGGAGAAGGTACACAAGAGATTTACTAAGTTGACATCAGAGAGGGTGACTTACTTTATGAGTCAGGATAGGTGATAAAAGTTCTACAGTTGGAAATATTACTCTTAAAACGGGATCACTCTCACAGCAATCCCAATAGACATACATTTCAATCTTTAAATTAAAATAGAAATCTGGAAAATGGTAATATGGATCTTTTCAGTGAGCGGCATAAATATGATTCAAACCAAAATTGGGCACAGGGAGCAGAGTGGAAGAATATCAAAGGCCAATAAGAAACCGGTGAACACCAGGTAGAATGTTCTGGCATGAAAGTAAATGGAAACTCTTGCATGAATATTTTGGATGGTGGTGTTTCTCTTCCTGCCATCCAAAGCGCCGGTGGGGAACACATACCCGCCAACTCTGACCACTCCGCAGCCATTTCACGCTCAAATGAGCATCGATTGGCTGCAGGCAGGGCGTCCGCCTCTCAGCAAGGAGGAAGTCCCACCTTAGAGAGCTGCCCGGCCAATCTGATTGGTCAGCCGCTCTCTAGCCCCTACAGCAACCAGTGGACAGAAGAGGAACTTCAGGAAGATGCCTGAGCCGAAGTCCCAGGACTGAACTGCGAGGTGAGTTTACGGCGTCCCAGGACAGGGAGGGCAGGCATGACCCACAGGGGGTGGAAAATGGATGATTGGGTGTCGGAGGAGAGGCTGGGGTGAGGAGGGAGGGAGGACCGATGGCCACCAGACCTTAAGTGGGGGGGGCACTCGAAGTTAGAAGGGGACTTCTCATGGAGGGGTCCTCTCACCTTTCCAATTCCTGCCCGAGCCCTAAACCCGATCATTTTCAGGCTTCCCCCGTGCCCAGGAAATCCTCCCACCAACCTAAAAATTGAGGTTGAACTGGAAACAGCTTGGGCACTTAAGGTCTTCAATTGGGTCAAAGGCAGGAGGCCCATGAAGGCCTGACACACCCCAGCATAAAATTGTTGCAAGGTCAGGGTGGGTGGGAAACCAGAGGGAATCCTTCTCCTTCAATTTCATGCTCCCTCTTCCTAAAAACCTAAAGGCAGGGGAGCCTGTATAACCACCCCCAGTATCACTCTCCAATACAGACCAATATTAAAGCGAACCATAGATAGATACAGCACAGATAGCCATTCAGGTCATTGTACCTGTGCTGGCTCTTTGAGGAGCTATTCAATTAGTTTCACACCCCCTGGTCTTTCCCCATAGCCCTGCAATTTTTTTTTTAAGTATTTGATCAATTTCCTTTCGAGAGTTACTATTGAATCTGCTTCCTCTGCCCTTTCAGGCAGTTCATTTCAGGTAACATCATATTGTGCTTAAGTTTCTTTTTCATTCTTTCACAGATGTGGGCATTTCTGGCTAGGTCAGCATTTATTGCCCACACCCTTGAGAAGGTGGTGGTGAGCTGCCTTTTTGAACCACTGCAGTCCATGTAAACCCACAATGCCTTTCTTGGCAGCCCACATCCCGTGGAAGAATAAAAAAAAGTGAATCCTCCTCATTGATAAAAACATAAAACTGCGGATGCTGGAAATCCAAAACAAAAACAGGATTACCTGGAAAAACTCAGCAGGTCTGGCAGGGTCATGAGGACACGAAACGTCAACTCTTTTCTTCACCGCCGATGCTGCCAGACCTGCTGAGTTTTTCCAGGTAATTCTGTTTTTGTTTTGAATCCTCCTCATCTCACTTCTGGCTCTTTTGCCTTCACAATGTCAGCACGCGCTATTGGGATGCTGGCAAGCTGCCAGCACTGTATATTTTGTATGCTTTGGACTATATCTAACTTAAAAGTGTATTTAGAAAACTAAAAGCTTCATGCTGTGCACTAACACCTGCACATGGAGATTTTGGTTAAATTGATGCAAAAACCAAGACAGGTTGACAACGGGCGATACAGATAGTCCTGCTGTAGAGCTGGCATAGGATGATTCAGAAGGAAGAGGAAGGACAAGGCATTGGAGAAAAACACATGATTTCTTAAGTGAAGACATAGGAGATGCCTTTGTCTGTTGAACATCTAGATAATGATCTCAGGAATCCTGCTGCACAAAGGCAAATGTTTGCAGAGCATCAAAACCGTATGAATGTACTGCAAAAAGGCTGTGAAGATGCTCAGACAATGGCAAGGCTGGTGGCAAAATTGAGTTCCAGCTGTTTCCACATTATCAGAATAAACTCCTTTATGAGGTACAGCATCCAGGTGTGAATGCAAACCCCAGAACATCCTCACACATCCCACAGAACACAAAGCTCTCCTGATACAGTATAGAATTCCACAGCTATATAGATGTTTTTTATTGCTGAGTGTATGAATGAACAAAGAACAAAGAACAAAGAAAAGTGCAGCACAGGAACAGGCCCTTCGGCCCTCCAAGCCTGCGCCGATCATATTGCCCGTCATCTAAAACATTTTGCACTTCCATGGTCCGCATCCCTCTATTCCCATCTTATTCATGTACTTGTCAAGCTGCCTCTTAAACACCACTATCGTACCTGCTTCCACCACCTCCTCTGGCAGAGAATTCCAGACACTCACTACCCTCTGCATAAAAAACTTGCACATCTCCTCTATAGTTTTCTCCTCTCACCTTAAATCGATGTCCCCTAGTAATTGACTCTTCCACCCTTGGAAAAAGCTTCTGACTATCTTCTCTGTCCATGCCACTCATAATTTTGTAAACTTCTATCAACTCGCCCCTCAACCTCCGTCACTCTAGTGAGAACAATCCGAGTTTCTCCAACCTCTTCTCATAGCTAATAACCTCCAGACCAGGCAGCAACATGCTAAACCTCCTTTGCACCCTCTCCAATGCCTCCATATCTTTCTGGTAATGTGGCGACCAGAATTGCATGCAATATTCCAAGTGTGAGTGTGAATGAGTGTGTAGGTATGCCAGAATACGACCTTGTAAGCAATCATTAAATGGTTAGATCACACTGCGTGCAGGTTACACAATGTTGAAAGGTTCCAACTAATGGGAAGCTTTTGTCAATAAACTTAATGAAATAATGTACATTTTAAGGGCTAAGGTAAAAACAAAATACTGTCGATGTTGGAAATCTGAAACAAAAGCAGAAAATGTTGGAAAATCTCAGCAGGTCTAACAGCATCTTTGGAGAGAGAAACAGAGTTAAAGTTTCGAGTCCATATGACTCTCAGTACGGACTCATAAGGACTCAAAACATTAATTTTGTTTTTCTCTCCACAGATGCTGTTAGACCTGCTGAGATTTTCCAGCATTTTATCTTTTTGTTTTACATTTCAAGGGCATTTGCTTTTAACTTCAATTAAATTACAGCACATTTTCGGGTCGACTATACTAATTGTATCATGCAGATGAAAGGCAGTATGTTTAGGAATCTTTACAAGGAGGTCTTTAGCTGGCAGCTATGGGCTAGGGGTGGTCTTAAACAAAGCATGCCAGAGTTTTGTTTGAAGCTAACGTGTACATTATCACAGGAGTTTTGCTGAGAAAATACCAAAGATATTGGAAATGGTTGTTCCCGGGAAAACAATATCTATCTTTTGGAAACTGAAACTGAATCCCCTCAAATCCTGGAGAAGGGGTGAAAGTGCAATGGCATGGGACATCCGACCAACATCTTGACCCTTCTACAACAGCAGCCTAATGCACATGGGTGGTGAATGGCTCCCTTGCCATAGATGGAACAGGTAACCCAAGCCTATAGATATATACAGCAAAGGCAACTGTCTTACATTTCACTAGAAACTTGGAGGCACATCCTCTTACTCTTGAGAGTGGCAGCCCAAGATCTGGAAGCAGCAGAAGAAAATAATTTGTATTTAATACAATGGAGCACTTTCTGAGCGCTCTATCGCCTCCAATCAATCCTTCAGGAATCAAGTCTTCCCTGAATGCCTGCAGTGTGTAGGGCCTCCTGCATAATACCCTGCTCCTCCCTCACTTCTCAGTTGCTTTTGGCTGTTTCCATCTTCTTTGCCATTCCTACTCCTCCTCCAGCCCCCGAGGCAGAACTACTGGACCACCTATGAGTGAAATAAAGTATTTGCACTGGGAGTAAAATTTTGGGGATTCATTATATGAATAATTATCAAAATGGCATATGCTGGGTGTGGTGAGGTTTGGGAGATACAGGTGACTTTGGGCCAATGGTTCCCATAGTTCTGCACCATTGTGCAGTTTATCTCACCTCATACCTGGGTCTGTTGTAGACTAATTGATGGAGATTTGCTCCTGTGAATAGTTAACATCTTCATTATGGTTGTACCATTTGATGTCTAGAGTAGTAGATGGTGAACTAGATGTACCTCAGTCTTTTATTGTCCATTTGATCCTATGTTCCTACATTTCTTCATCAGGGACTAACAGAGAAATGAAAAGAGCCACTAGTAATCGCCATTTCAAAAATGTCTCTGCAGTCACTGTAATCCCACCAAAGATGCTGAGAGACCCGTGAAACCCCTTGGATTACCCCTTGGGGTAATGTTTTCAGAACATGTGTCAAAATTGTTTACAGCATCCTAAGATTCCTGTAAACAAAATCCTTCATTAAAACCTTTTCTGTACACCACCCAGTCAGCAATGTAAAAGGTACGTGCCCGGCTATTACTTACGTCGAGTTTCTCGATGCCGTTCATGTAGCAAAAATATAAAAACATCCTTCATAAATGGGTTGATGATTTTGCTACGCTTAGAATGCTGCCTGTTTCTATAATGAGGCACTTTGCGCAAAGTGAGGAAAGTATTGAAAGTCAGCGCAGGGTGAAAATGTCAGTGAGTGACAAGCATTGATTTTTCTGCCATCTGTCACCAAGCCCCACATACAGCCAACCATACGCTGCACATCTGAGCAACCCCCCAACACCCCCACCACCACTACCACTCACCACTCGACGAAAGGATCAATTCAATTTAGAATGATCTGCGGCCATTAACATGGATACTGTGCCGACGCAATATCTTAAGGGAGCATTGCAATCTTCACCAAAAATTGTTTTCTTGGGCAGACATAAGATATTAGATTGACGCTGCCAATTTATTATCATTTGCTAAGTGCAGGATGTAAAACGTTGCCTGCAAAAATATGGCCCATTCACGTTGAAAGTGTTCATGTTTTGCCACAAAGACATGGCATGCTTGCCATGCGATAGCCCTGATTTTACAGGGCCCTGTTGTTGTTATTGTGGAAGCTTTGGAGAAAGTAAACGCAGGTTTCAAAACGGGCCGCCCTAGCTCGCAAGTGGTGCAGACAAAACACAATAAATCAGAAGTGAACTGCAGTGCAGCCCTTGATATTTAAAAAGTTCATGCTTAAAATGGGCAGCGGGTTGTAACGACAAAAAATAATAACATTAACCTTTTGCACTTAAGTAAATTTCCAAGTTCACAGTTACAGTGTCTTAGTTGCTCCATTTATTTTGGGCAGAAACAGTTGTGTTTAACACGAGTTTGCACCTTGTTGAGGTGCACTGAATATAAGAACAAACAACACCTTGTTAGCATTCAATTAGATTTTGTGTACTTAAGTGCTTCTAATCCCCTCTAAATGATGTTGGATTACAATTTGCTCTAAACACTGACTTCAGTTTCAAATAAAGCTGCAGGTCAGAGTGGAGCTGGTAACAACCTGTGATATAAAAGGATAATATGAGATGATTGTAAACACTACCACATTATACCAGCCATTGTAGATTTCCGGCAAATAATGCTGCTACGAATGTTCCTGCTATAAAGCAGTGAATAATTGTACACACAAATTCACCATCTTGTCATGAATGCTGAACTCTACAAGATTATTATGTTTTGAAATGTACCTTTAACTTAAAGTAAAACAGAGAATTCTGGATAAACAGCTCTGCTTGGAGACATGCCCATGCGATCTGGTTACCTTGGGGAGAGAAACTCAAGCAAAGCCATCGAGATAGGGGTGGCATTTTTAACACCTTTTCGCAATATTTCACAGAGAAAGGACAACTGTTATTTGAGATGCTGTGGGAAAGCAGGAAGAACTTGTTTTACGTTAACAACCAAGCAGGATGCTGAGGAGAAAGAAAACCAAACAAATTGGGCTTTTGAAGATTTAATGAATGGAGAGTCATCAAGATGTGCTTTGCTGCTGATAATTCAGGCCAAGTGGAACAATTGTCCAAGGACACTGAAAGTTTCAACCTAGCGTGAGGGAGAGGAGTGAACTGTTGTAATATGCCTTTAAGCGATAGCTGCATATCATCACTTGAAGGGAAGTTTGTCATTTGATCCAGTCTCAGTTTTACTTTTGTCCTTGAATAGAACACAGCACACACAGCTCTGCTGCTGATGTCTTCAAGCTTTCTATTCATGTATATATGTTCTCATGTGCCTAGTTTATATAAATGAACCCACAATGTTTTTGCACGTCACTTTTATATCATTAAAAAAGCACAAGATGAATCTTTGCTGGACAGCTGGAGTGACTGTGGAACTGTTCCTGCAATGCTATATATCTGCCAAAAGTGTTGTGTTGCATAAAAGTGTTTCATAAGACATATTTTGATTGTGTTAGTTAGTGAATGCAAAACTTATCTTTTTGTTTAGTTTGATATATTAGTTGTCTGTTAGTTGGTGTTTGATCCTCATTGATTGTGGCTTGTTTGTTACAGTAAAGGTCTTGAAGAGTGAAATCTTATCCACAGGGTCATTTCTGTTTGTTGTTTGGGAAATTAATCTCTTAAAAAGTTATCAGTCTTGAAAAGGATTGTAGCAATGTTACTAACAGAACTGCCCAAATTTATCAGGCATGGCTACAATTGGGCTTCCTATTGTTATGACATGAGCATATTGTACTGCCGAAGTTGCTGTCCTTCATATAAGGTGTTAAACCATGGCTTTACCTGTTCTTTCAGGTGGAGATAAAAGAAAAAGCGAAGGAAAGTTCTTCCCAGTGTCCTGACAAATGTTTATCCCTCAAACAACATTACAAAAACAGGTTACCTGCTCTTTATCATTTGTGTGCTTATGGGAGTTTGCTGTTTGCAAATTGGCTGTTGCGTTTCCTACATTACATTAGCAACCCCTCTTCAATAAGTATTTTATTGGCTTCAAAGGTTTTTGGAACGTTTTTAGGTTGTGAAAGACACCATAGCTTTCCTACAAAATATACCTTTATACTGAAAGGAACAAAGACTCTGAAGTACCAGATGCATTTATGGTTGTGAGGTTAAATTGATTCTTTGAAGTAAAGTTGGGTGTGGCACAATAACTTTAAACATACAACCGATGTAGTGAGGTGCTGTTCAGGATTGCAAAGCTAATCAGTTATTACTGACGGAATTGTAAAGTTCTGCCAACATTCTGAAGTGACTGATGATATCTCTAGTTAGTTTCTGTCGTCTGCATTGTGTGTATTAAACTCTTAGGTTTACAATTTTAATAAGGATATTCTTGACTTAATTCTCTATATGCTAAATCTGGAGGTCTATGAAGGTCATGCAAGCATAATGACTCAACTGGCATGTGCAATGCACCTGGAATACGCTATCCAGTGATCACTATATGCCTGAAATTGCTGTGCTGGATGAATTGGAGAAGGAAAGTTAACTACTGGTGCAGATCTGAGAGAATCCAAGCAATGCAAAAGGCTGCTGTAGCTGGAGCTTGCTGGCCACTGTCCAAAATCAGTCACAGTCCCCAGTCCGGTCACCCTGTACAAACAGAAATGGAATTCCCTGCACATTCTGATTGAGTCCTGCCCACCCTCTCCAATCCTTCAATTGGGATCCAATCCCATCGAAAACACTCAAAATGGATGTTGTAGTGGCAAGAGGTGACATGCAGTGGAACCTAAATGCTCCTTTCTGCCTCATTTAGGTTATTGCCTTTAGCCTTCATCTAATACAAAATCTCTCTCTCCTTGGGGAAGGTTGCAGATTTTCAATCCTCACAAAGAAAGTGTATGGACATTTTAAAAACATGGAAACTTCAGATAGGATAGGAAATGTTTTTTGATTATTTTTTGTTGCCATTTTGTCGATGGAATTGCTTTTCACTGCATCTCGAGGTGCCAGAATACTGATCGATTTTTGGACACCTGTACCTCGTATCCACAGTCAGAGGTTCTCAGGAGCAAGTAAAAATTTCCCTATGAGAGTGTTTGTATCAGAGAGAAAAGAGAGAAGCATGGGAAGGAACAAAGGGGACCTGGGCAGCAAAGGGAATCACAACACATCTCATCACTGACGGAACAAATGCTATCTCTGGCACCGTAGCCTTAATTCCTTCCCTTCCAGTTTAAAATAAATTAATGTTCCCTCAAGTCACTATTCATCCAACCACATGACAGCACATTTCATCTCTACGTGACCAGGATAATCAACATCACCTGAGTGAAGATGTCAGCACCACATAAGTGCAGGCTTATCTCCATTAATAATAATGTCAGTGCACATTCTATTTTACTGTAATGAATTCTCAAGTGCACGCAATCAAACTACAACACTGCTTTCCCTGAGTACCTAGTGCATTGTTTACCTATTCTTGTGCTTAATCCGGTTGCCAAATGAGGTGAGGACTGTGGGACTGTGAATTAGTTTCTGATTCCCCCTCTTTGCAGCCACTGCTGGCTACATCTCTGGATCTTGCACCTGGGCTGCCTATTCTTGACACCAACCCATGACCTCCCCACCCCACCCACCACCCCACCTCCCCTTGGTCCATCTCTGTGCTTCTCAGAGTGGACAACTCAGCAGCCTGGCATGTACTGGTATCCCGATTGTCAGACAAGAGGATCCAGCTGTTGCTATTCCACAGAGTCCTGAATCGCTGACCCAAATCAACCTCAGAATTCCTGAGGCCTGGTCTGAAAGGTGCAATTCTTGTTCACTCCAAGCTGTTCCCTCATTGCCTACAAAAAACTTGTGCTCTGGAACTAGCTGCACCCTTAACCATGTTGTTCCAGTACAGCTACAAAACTGGCAACTACCCGACAATGTGGAAAATTGCCCAAGTATGTCCTGCCCACAAAAATCAGGACAAATGCAGTCCGACCAATTACCAACCCATCAATCTACTTTCAGTAAACAGCAAACTGATGGAAGGGGTAATCGACAGTGCTATCCAGCGACACTTGCTTAACAATAACCTGCTCATTGTGCTCAGTTTGGGTTCCGCTAGGGCCACTCAGCTCCTTAATTCATTACAACCTTAGTCGAAACATGGACAAAGGAGCTGAACTCACGAGATGAGGCGAAAGTGATTGCACTTGACATCAAGGCAGCAGTTGAGTGAGTGTGGCATCAAGAAGTCCTAGGAAAACTGGAGTCAATGGGAACCAGGGGAAAAACTCTCCTCGGGCTGGCGTTATATCTAGTACAAAGGAAAATAGTTGTGGTTGTTAGAGGTGGATTATCTCAGAGGACATCACTGCAGGAGTTCCTCAGGGTAGTGTACTTGCCCCAACCATCTTCAGCTGTTTCATCAATGACCTTCCTTCCATCATAAGGTCAGAAGTGGGGATGTTCGCTGATGATTGCACAATGTTCACCATTCGTGACTCCTCAGATACTGAAGCAGTCCATGTCCAAATGCAACAAGACCTGGACAATACCCAGGCTTGGGCTGACAAGTGGCAAGTAACATTCGTGCCATACAAGTTCCAGATAATGATCTTCTCCAACAATAGAGAATCTAACCATTGCCTCTTGACATTCAATGGCATTACCATCACTGAAGCCTCCACTTTCAACATCCTGCAGGTTACCATTGACCAGAAACTAAACTGGACTAGCCAAATTTGGCTACAAGAGCAGGTCAGGGGCTAGTAATCCTATGGCGAGTAACTCATCTCCTGACCCACAAAGCCTGTCCACCATTTACAAGGCACAAGTCAGGAGTGTGATGGAATAATCCCCACTTACCTGGATGAATGCAATTCTAACAGCGCTCAAGAAGCTTGACACCATCCAGGACAAAGCAGCCCACTTGATTGGCACCCCATCCAACACCTTCAATATTCACTCCTTCCACCACCAACGTGCACTGCAATAACTCACCAAGTCTCCTTCGACAGCACCTTCCAAATCCTCAACCTCTGGCATCTAGAAGGACAAGAGCAGCAGACACATGGGAACACCACCGCCTGGAAGTTCCCCTCCAAGCTGCTCACCATCCTGACTTGTAAACATAATGCAGTTCCTTCACTGTCATGTTTCAAAAGCCTGAAACTCCCTCCCCAACAGCACTGTGGGTGTACCTACACAATATGGACTGCAGTGCTTCAAGAAGACAGCTCATCACCACCTTCTCAAGTGCAATTGGGGATGGACAATAAATACCGGCCTAGCCAGCAACACCCACGTTCCATGAAAGAATTAAAAAGAAGTTGCAGCCTATACTTCTTTGGAGATGGAGACACCAACTGGTCCCTGGCTGCTTTTTAGTTGGGGGTTGCTGGAGTTTCAATCAAGCTGTCACTCCTTGCATTGGAGCCCACACAGAAGGCAAGGCTGCTGTTATGTTGCTTCAAAGGACAGCTGCAGCCTTGCGATCCACACGTCTCATCTGCTGAACTGAAAAGACTGAACTTAGGGCTGTCAGTAAGTACAATGTTCCTCAAGCGCCCTTCTTTTCCACAACTCTGAACTCACTGCTTCCTCTTCTTTTCCCCTGGGAAGCGAGTTAAGCTTAGGGTCACCAGTTCCCCACTCAACTGGTTCGGTTTGTCTCGGGAGTCTTTCTGTGTCACATTCTCACTGCCCCAGGTAAAAGTCTGTGAAAGAGAAAGTCTGTCACACAGGTAAGAAGTCAGAGAGGCTCAGGGTAGAGGAAGCTGAGGCAGAAGGATGTGAAACTGTAATTGATGTATGAGTAAATCTTCATCCTCCTTTCCCTCATCATCAAGGCAGTACTCAATGCAGAATATATATTTAATATTGGGACAACTTCCTTAAATAAAATATTAACATTTTCCAGCAGACAGTTCAACATTGTTAACACCTTAATTGTGAGAAACATCGGCCCGGATGGTTGTACCCTGAGATATCCCAGGAGATACAGTGGGGGACCCCTCAGAAGTCCCAGTGCAAGGACCCTGCTGGCATCACCCAGAAAGCTTCAACCTCTGATGGGCAATCCCCCTGCGTCTGGAACCTTCTCACAAAGTCTCCAACTCTGGGTTAAAAGCAAAATGAAGAGTCATATAGACTCAAAACGTTAACTCTGTTTCTCTCCACAGATGTTGTCAGACCTATTGAGATTTTCCAGCATTTTCTGTTTCTGTTCCAACTCTGAGTTAACTGGTATTTGCCCAGGAAATGTTATACAGGGAAAAAACATATCTAACTCCTGGCAACTATACGACTGACTCCCCCCAGCCCTGATTCTCCACTAACCATCCCCAACACCACCCACCTCAATCCTCCAATTTCACCCTGATCCTCCGACTCAACACTGATCCTCTGGCACCTCCCGACTCTCCGATTCCCCCTTGATCCAACCTGACATGACCACAATACCCTACCCACCCTATCACCCTACCATCCTGTCACCAACCACTCTGCCACCCTACCCAGCTGGCACCCAACCACCCTAACCACCCAACCCACTTGCCTCACCCACCCCCATTCACTAACACAGTGAAAAGTTATTTAAATGTCCCAAAGCTTTTCGCTGAGTGCCCGAGTGATTGAATTGCAGAAGGTTAGTA
The DNA here is from genome assembly GCF_017639515.1 of Carcharodon carcharias. Lineage (NCBI taxonomy): Eukaryota > Metazoa > Chordata > Chondrichthyes > Lamniformes > Lamnidae > Carcharodon > Carcharodon carcharias. The sequence continues at coordinate 220,256,991 of NC_054469.1, forward strand.
TGAAGGTACAGCAGTAATGAGGAGCAGGAGTAGCAGAACATACATAAAAACATATGAATTAGGAGCAGCAATAGGCCACTTGGCCCCTCGAGCCTACTCTGCCATTCAATAAGACCAAGGCTGATCTGTTTGTAACCTTAGCTCCACATTCCCGCTTACCCCTGATGACCTGTCAGTCCCTTGTTTATCAGGAATCTATCTACCTCCGCCATAAAAGTATTCAAAGAATCTGCTTCCACTGCCTTCGAGGAAGCGGGTCCCAAAGGCTTACAAACCCCTGAGGAAAACATTTTTCCTCATCTCTGTCTTAAATGAGTGACCCCTTATTTTTGACCACTCATTCTAGATTCTCCCACAAGAAGGAACATCCTCTCCCCATCCACCCTGTCATGAACCCTCAGGACCTTAAAGGTTTCAATGAAGTCACCACTTACTCTTCCAAACTCCAGAGGATACAAGCCTATCCTGTCCAACCTTTCCTCATAAGACAACCTGCCCATTCCAGGCATTAGTCTGAAAAACCTTCTCTGAATGGCTTCCAATGCATTTATACCCTTCCTTAAATAAGCAGACCCAATACTGTATACAGTACTCCAGGTCTTACCACTGCCCTGTATAACTGAAGCATAACCACCCTATTTTTGCATTCAATTCCCCTTGCAAAAAATGATAAAATTCTATTAGCTTTCCTAATTACTTGCTGTAAATGAACACTAACCTTTTGCAATTCATGCACTAGAACACCCAGATCCCTCTGCATCTCAGAGATCTGCAATCTCTCACCATTTAGATAATATGCTTCTTTTTTATTCTTCCAGCCAAGATGGACAATTACATATTTTCTCACATTATATTCCATTTACCAGATATTTACCCACTCTAATAAATTGGTTAAACATGATTTCCCTTTCACAAAATCATTTTGACACTGCCTGATCACCTCGAATTTTTCTAAGTGCCCTGTCTTAAAGTCTTTAATAATAGCTTCTAACATTTTCCCTATGACAGATACTAAGCAACCGGACATTTGCTTTGCTGCTTTTGGTCTCGTTCCCTTTTTGAATAAAGGAGTTACATTTGCTATTTTCCAATCTAAATGAACCTAGCTTCCCCGAGTCTTGGGAATTTTGGGGGCCTTCACTTTGAGGTCTTTAATTAATCCTATCTCATTGCATAATACCAGGTCTAGTATAGCCTGCTCTCTGGTTGGATCTAGAATATGCTGTTCTAAGAAACTATCACAACAACATACTAGATTACCTTTGCCCATCTGATTTTCCCAGTCTACACATAAATTAAAATCCTCTATGATTATCGCAGTACCTTTCTGACAAGCTCCCAACATTTCTTCCTTTATACCCCATCCTACCATGAGGTTACTTTTACGGGGCTTGTACACCATTCCCACAAGTGACTTCTTATCTCTACTCAAACTGCTTCTACACTGGTTTCCTGAACTTAGGTCATCCTTCTCTATCGTGCTAATACCACCATTAATTAACAGAGCCATCCCTCCACCTTTTCCCAGCTTCCTGTCCTTCCTACCTGTCATATGTCATGTATCCTTCAATATTCAAGTTCCAATCTATTGTCACCCTGCAGCCATGTCTCTGTAAGGCTTACCAAAATACAGCAGCTAGTGCCGTAAAAAGGGGCGTGGCTTGGCTTTTCCCAACAATCCCGCAATATGAAGAAGGACTCCAGGAACAGGAATGCTCCACATTTCTGACACAGCCTGGTCGTATGTCCAGACGAGAAATGCAGAGCTCTGGTCCTGTATAAAAGAATAGGAGCGAAGTGGCAATCCGACAGTGATCGCCACTCCTTGGAAGATTTTGTTTCCTGTTGACATTTAGAGATTTTATTTTTTTTGTCAAAAGCATTTTACTGGTTGACGTTTCAGCACCATTGTTGACCTTGTCTCAATAGCTGTCATAACGTCTCATTAATTTCTGCTAATTTTGGAAGGAACTTACCTACTCGATTGACTGTCCCAAAGAATTGTTGTAATTCTGTGATGTTTTTAAACTGTGGGAACTTTCTAATGACCTCGCTTTTCTTCAGACCAACCGTAATTCCTGAAAACTGAGCTGTGTACCTGAAGAAATTAATCTTTGGCTCTGCAAATTCACATTTGTTGTTCAGCGTCAAACCTGCTTCTTGTATGACTTTGAGGACTGTGGTCACGCTGTTGATTTGATGAACCAAGTACGAGAATGTCATCCACGTGACACATTGCTCCTTCCATACCTTCCAGGGTCTAAGGCTTCGTTCCTTGGAATATCTCAGGTGCAGGAGCAGTTCCAAATGGTAACCTGTTACAAAATAATGGCCAAATGAGATAACAAAATTAATTAGCAATCTGGATTCTTTGTCCAGAGGCAATTGCCATAAAGTGCTGATGGCATCTAATTTTGAGAAGAAGGTGCTTTTTGCTAATTTGGTGGAACTCATCCACCTGATGCCATTGGGTGGATCTCACGTTTTACTTGTTTAATTGTGTCACATCCACATAGATTCTAACTGAGCCATTATACATTAGTATTTGACACGGAGAGATTAATGTCCATAATATTATTGGAAATTATTTTTAAATTGGGATTGTAGTCGGCTCCATGTCTATGTGTGCATCTATCTGTGTGTCTAGGTGTGTGGCTAAATTGGATTAAAGGCAGCTAATCTGGGTGTTCTGATATATTGTAGTTTGAGGTGTTAATTAGAAAAACAGAAGGCTGGACGCTAAAGAGTGCATTTGCATTTGTTGAATAAACCATTCAAAGGAATAGGTGAAATCTTGCACCTAGCTTGGAGATGCCAAGCAATGTGTTTATATTACTAGTAAATTTGATGGAATGAAAGGATATTGTTAGGAGAGGTGATTTTTTTTTTAAACTAGTAATACAATGGAAAATTTACATTCAAAGGGGAAGCTACATATAAACAGAAAGGGTTTCGTGTGTGTGGGTCAGAGGCATCTAAGTTCTAACCAGCCTGTAAGCCAACAATTATGTCTGCAAATTGCAAGGGACCTCATTTTGAATTCATAAGGTCAAACGTGCTTTGACTGGTGTCCGTTTAAAGTCTATGGGTTATTGTTATCTTGGTGAAGATTTAGCTGGGAGTAATTAATTTGGGGATTTGTTTAAAAATTATTATGGTAGAAATTCATAGACATGTGTTTAATTTGTTGTAATTTAGTTTTATATAAAACACCACTTGAGGCTTGATGGTTTTATTCCTGAATTCAGAGCTGCATCTCAAACATACCAATTGAAAACTCTACCAAGTCCAACATGATGCCACCAGCAAACACATCTTCACTTCAAACACTCTGTCAGCATTTCATAAGGACCATTCCCTCCAGGACACCCTGGTCCACGCGTCCATTACCCCTTACACCTCAACCCCATCCCACAGCACCTTCCCATGCAATCGCAGAAGGTAGAACACCTGCCTCTTTACTTCCGCCCTCCTCACCGTCCAAGGGCCCAAACACACCTTTCAAGTGAAGCAGCACTTCACTTGCACCTCCTTCAATTTAGTCTACTGCACTCGCTACTCCCAATGTGGTCTCCTCTACATTGGAGAGACCAAGCGCAGACTGGGTGACCACTTTGCGGAACACCTTCAGTCAGTCCGCAAGTATTACCCAGACCTCCCTGTCACTTGCCATTTCAACCCACCACCCTGCTCTCATGCCCACATATCCATCCTTGGCCTGCTGCAATGTTCCAGTGAAGCCCAACGCAAACTGAAGGAACAGCACCTCATCTTCCGATTAGGCACTTTACAGCCTTCCAGACTTAACATTGAGCTCAACAACTTCAGATCAAGAACTCGCTCCTCCATCCTCACCCCTTTTTGATCCCTTTTTTTCAAAATTTATTTTTAAAATTTGATATATATATATTTTCCCACCTATTTCTATTATTATTTTAAAAATGTATTTCCAGTCATTGTTTTATCCCCACTTATTAGCCTATTTCAATCTTTTTCCAACACTGTCCCCTCCCCCCACCTCACCCCCACTAGGGCCATCTGTCACTTGCTCATTCTGCTTTCTACTCTTAATGTCAACCTTAGCACCTCCTTTGGCCAGTGTCACCAACATCAACACCCCTTCCACCTTTTGTCTATGACATCTTTTGCAATCTCTCCTTTACCTCCACCTATCACTGGCTCTCTATCCAGCTTCATCTGTCCAACCCCCATTAAACAGTACATATTTTACCACATTTCTACTCCTCTTTCTGAAGAAGTCATACGGACTTGAAACGTTAACTCTGTCTTTCTCTCCACAGCTGCTGTCAGGCCTGCTGAGTTTTTCCAGCAATTTTTTGTTTTTGTACCAATTGAAAATATAGGTCATGACAGTTGTTCAAGTTTCCCTCTGGCATTTAAACAACTCAGCCTTTACCAATTGTTATGTCATACCAACTGTGACCAGTTCAGATCGCCGCTTTGTTGGTATGCTTACTGGAGGGATGGCCCCTTGTTGGAACATGTGTTCAATCTAACTCCTGATTTTGTCAAAGAGTGGGTGAAAGACCTTACTCTCTGAGAAGAGACATTAGCATATGCCCATGGGGTTATGTGATATTCTGTTTTCAGCTTTCCTAAGCCTGAAAATAGGGATGGAAATTCATTCCTGAACACCTCACTAGAATGCTCATCAGCAATTTCATCAACATTGTAAAAGAGTCTCAGTTCTGTTCAGTAATTATGGTTCCTGGTTCTTTATCGCATACAGGGGATCTACAATTTCTTTATCCTTGCATATTAATCTTGCCGAATGTTGGCCCATTACTTTTAATTTTGTCCTTCCTGAACCTTGCAATTGGGTGGAGGATGGCTGCAATGTGGTATTTTTAAGCCATTTAGTGTCATCAGATAATGTTGAAACACCTGTGCCAGTGTCTAACTTGAATTCTGTGGAGTCACAATCAATTTCCAATTTATTGCTCCAATAGTTATTTCCTGTTTCATTAACTTCTCCAAGGAAGGCTATTTGTTTTCTGCTGTGGCTTTTCCACTTCTTGGATTTTACTTGGTTTCATTTTCATCCCTTTCTCCCTGTGAGCTATAGGAACTTTGGATCTGCAGACTATTTTAAAATGTCCTAACTTCCCACAGTTGTGACACTCAGCTCCCCCAGCTGGGCATTCTTCCCGCTAATGTCAGGTTTTCCCTCCACACTGAAAGCATCTCAAGATGGTAGTTGACACACTTTTTCCTGATTTCTCAGGCTTTTGCCTCACTGCACTTTATCTTTTTGTCTGTCATAATAAATGGTGTAATTTTTTTCCAAGGGATATCATTTTCTGTATGAACGACCTCTCTGGTTTGCTTCCTAAGCTCATTCTGTCATGACATTTGTACCATCTTTGCGATAGTTAAATCTTCACTCATTTGCAAAAGATCTGATAGGGTTTTTTCCAAGACTCCAACCATTATACGATCATATGTTAATTCATCTCTGAGGATTCCACAGTCACAATCCTCCATGAGTCTGTGCAGGTCACTTATAAATGAATCCATGGATTTGCCTGATTTTTGCCTCCTCTTATCAAATTTCGCTTGTTCAATGATCAATTTTTTTCAAACACTGAAGTACGAATTGAATGCGTGGTGGGATTCCTCATGCGAGCTTGTTGTCCCATTGACGCCCTGTCCTGTAATAATATTGTCTACTATATCCCCTATTGCATAAAGTACTGACTTAATCCTTCTGTTCCTTTTTATGCAAATCAGAAGCTATTCTGTATCTGGAGAATCCCTTTCTCCAATTGTCCCAGTGTTTAGCCTGTTGCAAGCCTTCAGAACTTTAGAACTGTTATGGGAGTGGGACTCCATGCTTACTCTCAGGTCTGGATCTATTGCTGCTTCAGTGGCTGTTTGACTGTGATCCAAAACACTTCTGTCTGGACTTTTCTTCTGCTGCACCCACAAACTATCAGAATAGAAAAGAAAAAAAAACGGGGTTACAGGAAAAGGCAGGAGAACGGGAATGGCTAAGTTGCTTTGTGCATAGGCAAAATGGGCTGAATGGCCTCTTTCTGTGTTGTAGTAGTTCTATAATTTTATGATTCAATGAAATGTCTATACACTTCACTTGGTGCCCTCACCTCGGTCATTGATATAGATTGCAACTAGCTGAGACTCAACCACTGATCATCGTGTAGGTGTTCAGTTGCTAATTGAGTTCCACAAGATACCTTGATTATAACATCTTACAAGTCAAATGATTGCCCACAGTGACTGTTTGCTAAGTGACATCAGAAAGATGAAATAAGAGACATGGATGTTGGATTTTTTTTAAGTGGAGGGATGGACCTCGGAGTTGAATATTTAAATAATTTTTGTGAGGGGGTTTGTATTACCAAAGTATAATATGTCAAAGTTGAGCCACCCTTAACCAGAGAGCAATGTGAAGGCTTATTAGTGGGAATATTGCTTCAAGAGTATTATGGAACCAGGGTAGGTGAGGGAGTAAGGGGAAGTGTCCTTACTGCAAAAGCAAAATATTGCAGTTGCTGGAAATCTGAAATAAATAAAACAGAAAATTGCTGGAAATACTCAGCAGGTCAGGCAGCATCTGTGAAGATAAAAGTAGAGTTAAGGTTCCTGGTTCTGAGTAAACGTCACAGACCTGAAACATGAACTCTGTTTTTCTCTCCACAAATGCTACTTGCCTACATTATGTTTAATGTGTTACCTTGCCTCGCTTGGCGAGGTCACTGAACCTTTTGCAGCACTCTCTACAGTCCTGGCTTGAGGGGGTTGATCCTTAGTGTCAGACCCATCTCCCTCCAATTGTTAAGGTGACTTGGCAATCCTTTGTAATGGGGCATAAAATCTGCCACTTCTGGCACATAATTCTGAATTAAACCATTGATCAAATTTCTTCCTCACAATTCATAGTAATCAGTACTGTGGAGTCAGTGGGTGTTATCAGGCATGGACATTTGATGGGTCCTGTCAAATAGATGCCAACAAGCACTCCAACAAACTTAAAGAAAGGTTTTGTGGTACACTGAGATTCTCTCCTGTTCATCTAAGTAATTTAACACAAACTAAATGAGCACCTGCAGAGCTATATTCATGACATTTTGGAGATTTCAGCTCATTAAGTGCCTCGTTAGCTGCTTAACAAATAGTTTAGCATTGTTATCGCTAGTGCATGTGGATTTGCTTGGCTGGATTGATAGATTGCTAGTTGGTTGTGATTTCTAATGCAATTGATCTCAAAACTTTATGTGCCTGTCAGTCTCGTAACAGCCCCATAGTGTGGGATGAGAGGGTGAGAATCTTTTCCATGAGAAAGAAAAAAAGAATCACCCCCACCACCTTGATGTTTGCATGACGTGCCATGCAATAATAATTTTTCCAGTATATTATGACCTCTGCTGTATTTGATAAAATATCCTTAAATAAAATATTAGTATTTTTCATCAGCCATTTCAACAGTGCTGACACCACATATGTGTGAACGATCATTTTAATGACTATATGACTTCCGTGCTTGCAATTTATAGCTTTCCACAGATACCCATAGTTCATAATTTCATTCTAGTGCGAGATCTGATATATAAATCATATCTGTCCCTTACATTTTTGACGGCATAAGTACATGCATGAAGATATGATTGATAACCCTACCTTTTACCACAATTATTTTACTCACAAAAGCAACAGAGGCAAAAGTTTTCTTGCTTGACAAAAGTGTCTGAAAGACATGTGCTGTGGGCCTCATGTTGAAGAACATTGTGGTTTACAATGTCTGGTAAATAACAGGTTGCACACTATTCATTTTCAAACAATGGTTCCAATTTTGCTGTGGTAGTAATGGTGAAACTGTCAGCATTCGCTATCTTACTTCACTGAAACTGACAACATCTTCAGGAGGCTGCCTGTGCACAGTTAAACATGGAGATCCAACAGTTGATGTCAGGGATTCCAAAGGCTGCACTGTTGAGTTCCCCACTGACTGCAATCAAGTAGAAATGAGAACTAGCCTTTTACACTATTCACTGTAAAAACCCTCGTACGTGCTCAGGTTTATGGAGGATGGAAGTTGGAAGACCGACCAGGAGAATATTGGAATTGTCAATTCTGGAGGAAATCAGAATCATCCCTGGACACTAAGAGTTAAAATACAAGGAGAGATTACATAACCCGCTCTGTGCTGAATCAATAATTAATCTTTTTTTTTCACAGAAGACATCTGTGTAGTCCACATTTATCCTATCAGGAGTAGGTTATTCCACGAGCTATTCCATAGTTAAAGGTGAAGAATATATTCCTCAAGTGAAGTTTAGTTTGTGGCTTTTTCATTTTATATTGATAGCTTTTAATGGAACATGTCTTGGCACAGTGCTACAGCCTACAGTGTTGGTAACACTCAACGCTCTTACATCAAAGTCAGAAGATCCCAGGCACAAGTCCCACTCCAGGACTTGAGCACAAAGTCAAGGTTGACCCTCTGGTGTAGTAGTGGAATGACTCACTGTCAGAGGTGCCATTTGGTTTAAATTCTTTGGTGGGATGTGAGTGGTGCTGGCTTGGCCAGCATTTATTGCCCATTCCTAATTGCCCTTGAGAAGGTGGTGGTGCGCTGCCTTCTTGAATCGCTGCAGTCCATGTGGAGTAGGTGCAGCCACTGTGCTGTTAGGGAGGGAGTTCCAGGATTTTGACCCAGCGACAATGAAGGAACTGCGATATATTACCAAGTCAGGATGGTGTGTGGCTTGGAGGGTAACGTGGAGGTGATGGTGTTCCCATGAGTAGGCTGTCCTTGTTCTTCTAGGTGGTAGACGTCATGGCTTTGGAAGGTGCAGTTGAAAGAGGGTTGGTGAGTTCCTGCACTGCATCCTGCAGATGGTACACGCTGCTGCCACTGTGCATCTGTGGTGAAGGGAATGAATGTTTAAGTTGGTGGATGGGGGCCCAAGCAAGCAGACCGCTTTGTCCTGGATGGTGTTAAGCGTCTTGAGTGTTGTGGGAACTGTACTCATCCAGGCAAGTGGGGAGTATTCCATCACACTCCTGAATTGTGCCTTGTAGATGGTGGACAGGCTTTGGGGAGTCTGGAGATGAGTTACTCTCCGTGGAATTATCAGCCTCTGACTTGCTCTTGTAGTCATTGAAATTATATGGTTAGTCCAGTTCAGTTTCTAATCAATGGTAACCCCCAGGGTGTTGATAGTGGGGGTTTTGGCGCTGGAGATGCTATTGTATGTCAATGGGGAAAGGGTTAGATTCTCTCTTGTTGCAGGTGGTCATTGCCTGGCACTTGTGTGGCACGAATGTTACATGTCACTTATCAATCCAAGTCTGAATGTTGTCCAGTTCTTGCCACATATGGACATTGACTGCTTCAATATCTAAAGAGTCACGAATGGTGCTGAACACTGTGCAATCATCAGCGAACATCCCCACCTCTGGCCTTATCTTTGAGGGCAGGACATTGATGAAGCAGCTGAAGATGTTTGCATCTCAGCCACTACCCTAAGGACTTCCAGCAGTGATGTACTGTGACTGAGATGATCAGTCTTCAACAACAATAACTATCTTCTTTGTGCTAGATATGATTCCAACCAGTGGAGAGTGTTCCCCCAATGCAGCTGCAATGTTAAAAATGGGTCCCATCTGCTTTCTCAGGTGGACATAAAAGATCACATGGCACTATTTTGAAGAAGAGTATCCTGCTGTCAAGGCCAATATCAACATCACAAAAACTATCATAATTGTGTTGCTGTTTGTGTGAGCTTTCTGTGCACAAATTGGCTGCAGCATCTCCTACATTACAACCATGACTATGCTTCTAAACTATTTCATTGGCTGTAAAGTACTTTGAGATGCCTGGTATTTGTGGAAGGTGACATATAAATGCAAAGTCTTTCTTTTTCACAGCACACAGGTTCCTTTATAACTACCATTCTGCATCTCATCATTTTTCATGAAGTAGGTTATGGAGCATCTCTTTTTGGATGAGTAATTTTTTTCCTTCCTTTATTGCTTTTTCTTGTGATGTGTAGATTGCTAAATTAATCTAGAAATGTAAACAAAGAGAGTTTACATATTTGCCTGGAACATAAGTTATGCATTCTCTTACAAGGTAATTTTTACACCCATGCACCACAGGCTTTTGTTAACATCATTGCTAATGCCAATCTTAGTAGCAATTATAGATTTGCAACAACTGGTGGAATGCTACAGCTACACAGCAATTAATTACGTTACTGTGCTGTTCATAAAATCCTCCAGAAAACAAACATGGTCTTACAAATATTCTTCACATCAAAAACTGGTGCTATTTGGCACCATCTTCAGTGGGATGAGATTGATATGTGGCAATGCATGTGTAAAGTAAATTAGTAGTCACTGCATGTCAGATTCCATGCCCTGCAGTGCATTGTGAACTGCACACTAATTTTTGTGCTGTACATGTTGATCACACCAGTTCAGTCTCAGTGCACACATCTTGAAATATGTTTTCATTTAAAAACAAGGCTGGTTAAAGCAATAAGGGGAGAAAATTAAAAGTTCTTTCTTTCAGAAAACATTCACCATTTTTCCAGATATAATGAGCACAGGGGCTTGGGGTTTCCGCTCAGTGAGCTATTGTTTTTGGTGCAATTTACCCGATACATACAAACACAAGAATTAGGAGCAGGAATAAGCCACTCGCAGCCTTTCAAGACTGCTCCACCAGTCAAGAGAATCCTGCCTGATCTGATTGTGGCCTTAACTCCACTTCCCTGTCAGTCCTCCATAACACTTGATTTGCTCGTAGATCAAAAATCTGTCTTACCCAGCCTTGACTATAAGCAATGACCCAGCCTCCACGGCTCTCTGGGGTAGAGAATTGCAAGGGTTAAAGACCCCCTTGGGAGAAAAAAATTCGTCCTCATCTCTGTCTTAAATGGGAGACCTGTTTTTATGAAACCATGATTTCTCGTTTGAAATTTCCACGAGGGGAAGCTTTCTCACGGCATTTTAGTTATTTAAACTCTCTGTGTGACCAGCACAAAAGATTGCAAATTTTAAGCACAAATTGCATCCAGTGCGACTCCCCTTTCTGAGAGCTTCTACGCTAATTTAAAAAAAAAACATTGCTCTAAAAGCAGGCATCGGCCACAATACTGGACATACTCTCAGGATTAATTAACCACCATTGGAACCTCCGGCTATAATTGTGTTTATTTGCAAGCCTTCTTCAAGAAAGCCCCAAAAATTAAACTGGAACTTTTTGGTGGATGTGGAGAAGTGGTGGTTTAGTGGTATTGTCTCTGCAATAGTATTCCAGAGGCCCAGGGACCCACTTTCAAATCTCACCACAGCAGATGGTGAAAGTTGAATTCAATGGAGATCTGGAATTAAAAGACTGGTGATAACCATAGTCATAAGAACCTCTCTGCTTCACTCATGCTCTTTAGGGAAGGAAATCTGAAGAAGAGTCATATAGACTCAAAACATTGGGCAGAATTTTCCCCCTGCTGGGGGGGGGGAAGTTCAGGAGCTGGCACCCTCGATTGGGGGTGCGGCTCCATTTTACATGGGCGGGCCAATTAAGGCCCGCCCAGCGCAATGTCCGCCAGGAAGCGCTATGCGGCCGGATGGGGGAGGCATTCCCTAAGCATCCGCAGTATTTTGCGTTTTTATTAAGGAAATTTGCCACCCTCGCCTGGCCTACATGTGACTCCAGGTCCACAGCAATGTGGTTGACTTTTAAATGTCACCTGAACAAGGGCAAGGGCAGTTAGGAATGGGCAATAAATGCTGGCCTAGCCATTGACACCCAAATCCCGTGAACAAATAATAAAACATGTTTTGAAAGATTTCAAATGATTCTTGCTTTTAAATCATGAAGGAAGTGACAACTGTACCCCAACATGTCCAGAAACTAGCTTTGCATATTTCTGAAAAATCATTTTTAGTTAGTTAAAAGTGTGTTTGGTCATTAAAAATGTTTATTTTCTTTTGCGATAAAGCAATTTTCAGCAGTACAGTACTAATCAAATAGCACCATGTTACTACACTTAAATATATCAAGATATATTTTTAAATGCAATTTAAAAATTAATGCTTTAATATGCTGCTCGATTATGCTCGTTCATAGCAAATTTTGTGGTTGGTGATATCCAAATTAGTTTGTGAGGAAATTTGGGTTAAATACTTGTCAAAACAGACACAATTTTGGTGCATTTGTTGCTAAAATGGTCAATTATACCCAGAGTCATAATTTTACCCCCTAAGTTTATCCTTTTATCATTAGGTTGTCACTGACACATAATAACCAATGGGCATCTTCCATCACAATCTTTACAAATTATATATGGGTCTTAACCCATAGAATTGTAGAATGGGGTTACGACACAGAAGGAAATTATTCAGTCCTTCATGTTTTTCCCAGCTGCCTGAAAGAGCTTCTTAGTTGGTCCCACACCCCCACCTTTTCCCTACACCTGCAATTATTTTTCTTTCAGCAAATCATCCAATTTCTTTCTGTAAATCATGATTGAATCTGCCCTCCCCCACACCTGCAGACAGTTTATTCCAGATCCTAGCCCACCCACTGTGTAAAGGAGGTTTCCCTCGTGTTACCTCTGGTTCTTTCCATCAATCACCTTAAAATATTTTTAACACAATCCTGCCTTTTCTCTAATAATAGGAACTATTCCTTTATCTCGGTGTATTTGATGACATGAGAAATTTTCAATGATTTTCAACTTTCTCCAGACTTACCCTTCTTTCAAGTGAAATAACAAGAACAGGAACAACTCTTAAACAGATCAGATTTGTTTTTTTTTACCTCATATTATCATTTAGGACAATAGCAAGTGCTTAGATCATCACAAAGCATGAAGACCACAATTGCAGTAAAGAAACTGGGTAGAGATTCTGCATGAGAAGCAATAAGCATTAGGGAACAGATCAGCCAAGCCAAGGATCTGCCACATTGTACTTTCTGAACTGTTTCAAAATGTAAGCCCATATCTAGTTGGAGTCAGGCATCAAATTATCCTCAAGGCCATTCAAAATCCATTATTAATAATCAACCAGTCACTGCATGGCAGTCAAAATATATCATAAGTGATGTCCTTTGAAAAAATGCTATGGTTCACAACAGAAGAAAGAATAAAATTCTACCGGGCAAATTTCACAGATGTGTGTGAATAGGCAGTTCTGTTGAAGGGTCATGAGGACTCGAAACGTCAACTCTTTTCTTCACCGCCGATGCTGCCAGACCTGCTGAGTTTTTCCAGGTAATTCTGTTTTTGTTTTGGATTTCCAGCATCCGCAGTTTTTTGTTTTTATGTCATTGAGATATGTTGAGCATATAAAGAAATACTTGCATTTATATAGCACCTTTCACAACCACAGGACACTGCACAGTGTTTTAACAGCCAACTAAGTACTTTTGAAGCACATCCATAGTTACAATGCAGGAAATGTGGCAACTAAGTTGCAACATGAAGCAATGTTTTAGTAATGTTGATTGGGGGATAAATGTTGGCCCAGGACACCAGGGATAACTCTTCTGCTCTCCTTTGAAATTATGCCAGGGGGTCCTTTACATCTGTTCTGAAGAAAATACAAATTGGATCACGACTTAAACCCTGTTTCTCTCTCCACTGATGCTGCCAGACCTGCTGAGCATTTCCAGCACTTTCTGTTTTTATTTCCAATTTCCAGCATCCACAGTGTATTGCTTTTATGGCCTTATACATCCAACCAAGAGGGGAGACAACCAGCTTCAGTTTAAAGGCAACATCACTGACAGGTGTAGAACCCCCTCAGCACAACACTGGAGAGTCAGCCTTGATTTTCATGCTCAATCCCTGGAGTGAAACATGATCCCACAGCCTTCAGTCTCAGAGGTGAGAGAACTACTAACTGAGCCACAGATGACACAACACTTGCATGACACATTATCCATGAAAGGGGTACCATACTCATCCTTCCCCTTAAGTTAGCAAAGTAAATTGTGCCAGGAGAGATGAAGCTAGAGAAAGAGAATACAGCCTGTAGGGATGATATGCCCATTGCCCTAGGAGGAGACAAACAGTGCCCCAGGCTGATGACAAGCTACATTAGGCCTTAGCACATTCTTCATTTTTCTATTCAATCTGCTTTACCATGGTAAGAGGTTTTCATTTTTTAAAAATCTAACCCCCTCCCCCTTACCAAGAAACATCTGGGTGAATGAGGGAGAATAGGCAGTGATATTGGAAAACCTGTTAGAAAATCACAAAGAAAATCATTGATTTTGTACAGTATTCGCAAAGACTTCTTTCAAATGCATTCTTTTCTTAGTAGCAGACAGAGTGCCATCCTTGCTGGAACATCTCTCAGAGACTGAAAGCTGATCGATGTAAACTGATGGGTATTAAAGGGAAGCTGTCAAAGTTTCCCTTAGCCTATCTGGTTGGAGCGCTGCAAGTCAGCTCTAAGTAATGTAACTGCTACAATACAATGAAAATGTCAGCCCTGACTTGGCAGCGTGCTGCAGATAAGCTCGTTGTATTTATTAATTTTTTTTTGAAGCAAATTGCATGGGTAATTGAAAAATAAAAAGGTAAGGAAGGTCAGAGTTATCATCTTAAGAAGCAAATTCCAAAGAAGACATTCTTTGATCCCACATGGTTTCTGCAGCTTTATCCTTTGGAAAGCAACACAGCCCTTTAAAGGTGAAATCTTTACATAAAGTTTCGTCTAATAAAGAACCTATTCATGAACTGTCAAAAACGGTGGTTAATATAAAATCAACAATGAACCAGATCATATCATCTTTGATATCGCTCAACCGTGCTTTGCAATCAATATTGACAGCACATTTCATGGAACACTCATCCAAATTAATTTTCAAAGCAAACAAAAAAATGTGAATTCCCACTATAAATAAATGAAAATGTTTGAAGATCCTGCTGGGCAGACATGAATTCACTTGGCTCCCACTCCACAGATTCAAGTTAGTTATCTAATTCAGCAATTTCATGCAAAAATAAAACACGCTTTGCGATTACTTGACAAGCTGAAAAAGAGAATTCACAATAGGACATGTCTGGATGAGATGAAGAAGGCTTCTTTGGTCCACTTGACCTCAAAATACAAAAATGTCAACATTACAAGCACACCATCACAATTACTCTTGATAGTTTTTCTGACTCACCATCCAACGCAGCAACATTCAACAAAAACACAGCAATAAAATATGATGTGAGGCATTAACAGATTACTTTTCAACTGGACATCTGTTGTTGAGCCAGTGCTTGCTATCCAAGAGGTAGGAGTGACATCATTAAGCCAGGGCTGATGGCTGGTGGAGCCACAGCTTGGAGAAAGTTTGAAAATAATCAACAAGTTTGATGTTCTTGAAGGAGAAAGAAACATTTGAACAAATTGGATCAAAAGAGCAAGATGAAGAATTGGTTTGAGTAGAGATAAGAAATAGTAAACTTAACAATGCACTTGCGGGATTAGTTCCTAGGCCTCCTAACAATAGTTACATGGTAGCACAGTGTATACATGAAGGAATAAACGGGCGGGTAGGAAAGGTACCACAATAATCATGGGTAAATCAGATTGGCAAATGTAGCCTGGAACATTTAGTTTACAGAGTGTGTTCAGGGCAGTTTCTGAGAGCAGTACATTCTAGAGCCAATCAGGGAGCAGGCTATTCTGGACCTGGTAATGAGCAATGAGACAGGATTAATTAATAACCTCATGGTAAAGGAGCCTTGAGGTGACAGCAGTCATAACACGATAGAATTTCACAGACAGTTTGAAGAGAGGAGGGCCTCAGGCTCATATTTTAAACCTGGGTTTGTATTTTATATTCGTTCATGGGGTGTGGGTGGAACTGGGTAGGACAGCATTTATTGCCCATTCCTAATTCCCTTGAGAAGGCAGTAGCGAGCAGCCTTCTTGAACTGCTGCAGTCCATGGCCAGAATATAACGCTCATCAGGCAGGCACACGCCCGGCCCGACCGAGGGTAAAATGATTCATGACGACGTTGGGTGGGGGTCCTGACATCATCGCACACCCCACACGATATTTTGGTCAGTGCGCCCACTGAAAATTAAAAGGCCACTAAAGTTATAATTGAAAGACATTTTTCACTATCCCGTCCAACCTTACGGTTGGCGGGCAAGCAAAAAGGCCAAGCGGCCTTTGCAATTTTTAGGAAACATCATCCACAGGTGGGATGAGGCTTCCAACGGCAAATAGAAGTAAAATGAAAATTTTAACATTTCGTTAGTAACCTGGGGACATGTTTCACAACATTTTCAAAGTCTTTATTTTTAATGTTCAAAACTCATCATCTCCCTGAAGCAGCTCAGTGCCTCAGGGGGCTTTTCCAGTGCGCACCCACGCGCATGCACGAACTTACACACTCCTCCTCCTCCTCCCCCCCCTCACCCCCGCTATACAGGCAGCGCTGAGCGCTGCAGCACACATTCCATGCTGGACGGCCTTAATTGGCCCACCAGCGTGAAATTGCGGCCTGGCCCCGATTGCGGACAGCGGTCGACTTCCTGATCTCTCTTGCCCACCCGACAAGGGAAAAATCCGGCCCCACATGTTGTAGGTGCACCCACAGTGCTGTTAGGGAGGGAGTTCCAGGATTTTGACGCAACAACAGTAAAAGAACTGTGATACACTTCCAAGTCAGGATGTTGAGTGGCTTGGAAGGGAACTTCCAGACGGTGGTATTCCCATGCATCTGCTGCCTTTGTCTTTCTAGGTGGTAGAGGGTGTGGTTTTGGAAGGTGCTGTGAAAGGAGCTTTGGTGAGCTGGTGCAGTGCATCTTGTAGATGGTACACACTGCTGCCACTGTGCATCAGTAGTGATGGAGTGAATGTTTATTGCTGTGGATGGGATGTCAATCAAGTGGGCTGCTTTATCCTGGATGGTGTCAAGCTTCTTGAGTGTTGTGGGAGCTGCACTCATCCAGGCAAGTGGAGAATATTCTATTACAGCCCTGACTTGTGCCTTGTAGATGGTGGACAGGTTTTGGGGAGTCATGAGGTGAGTTACTCGTCAAAGGATTCCTAGCCTCTGACCTGCTCTTGTAACCACAGTATTTATGTGGCTGGTCCAGTTCAGTTTCTGGTCAATGGTAACCCCTAGTATGTTGATAATGGGCCATTCAATGATGGTAATGCCATCGAATGTCAAGGGGACATGGTTAGGTTCTGTCTTGTTGGAGATTGTCATTGCCTGACACTTGTGTAGCGCAAATGTTACTTGCCACTTATCTAGCCAAGCCTGAATATTGTCCAGGTCTTCCTGCATATGGACACAGACTGTATCAGTTTTTGAGGAGCTGCGAATAGTGCTGAACATTGTGCAATCATCCCCACTTCTGACCTTATGGAAGGAAGTTCATTGATGAAACAGCTGATGCTGGTTGGGCCAAGGACACTACCCTGCGGAACTCCTGCAGTGATTCCTGGACTGAGATGATTGGCCTTCAGCAACCATAACCATCTTCCTTTGTGCTAGGTATGACTCCAACCAATGGAGAATTTTAGCCCTGATTCCCATTGACTCCAATTTTGTTCGGGCTCCTTGATGCCACACTCAGTCAAATGCTGCCTTGATGTCAAGTACAGTCATTCTCGCCTCACCTCTGGAGTCCAGCTCTTTTGTCCATGTTTGAACCAAGGATATAATGAGGTCAGGAGCTGAGTGGCCCTGGTGGAACCTGACCTGAGCGTCAGTGAGCAGGTTATCGCTGAATAAGTGCCACTTGATAGTGCTGTCGATGACACTTTGCTGATGATCTATATTAGTCTGATGGGACAGCAGTTGGGCAGGTTGGATTTGTCCTGCTTTTTGTAAACAGGACATGCTTGTTTGTGGGACAGCTTTCCCAAATTTTGCACAGGCCCCCAGGTGTTAATAAGGACGACTTTGCAGGGTCTACACGCCAAGGTGTGCCATTATCCTTTCCAGTGCCTAGGTCAATGCTGGGTTGTCCATCCAGTTTCATTCCTTTTAGACTTTGTAGCTGTTTGATAGAACTGAGTGGCTTGCTCGGCCAGTTCAGAGGGCATTTAAGATCAACCACATTGCTGTGGCTCCGTGTGACATGTAGCCCAGACCCACAATCAATAATGGTTTTGTGATCACCATTAGGCTAGCTTTTAATTCTAGATTTATTAGTTTAGTTTAAATTCCATCAGTTGTGGTGGTGGGATTTGAAACCGTGTCCCCAGAGCATTAACCTGGGCCTTTGGATTGCTCATCCAGTGACATTACCACAATGCCACCGCCTCCCCAAACCTGAATAAAGGTAATTATGAGGGTATGAAAGAAGACCTAGCTAACATAAATTAGGAAACTTGGTTAAAAAGTTGGACAATGGTGGCATTTTTTGGAGATATTTAATAACTCTCAGCAAAGATTTATCCCAGTGAGAAAGAAAGAACCTTTGAGAAGGATGCATCACCCATAGCTGAAGAAGAAAGTTAAGGATAGTGACAAATTGAAAGGAACACTGTACAAATCTGCAAAGATTAGTGGTTGGTCAGAAGATTGGTCAAATTTTAATGACCAGCAAAGAATGACTAAAAGCTTAATAAGGATGGAGAAAGCTGTGTATAAGAGAAAACTAGCTAGTAATATATAAAAAAATCAGATAGTAAGAGTTTGAACAGCATTTAGATAGAAGAAGAGCAGCCAAAGCTATTGTTGGTCCTCTAGAGAGTGAGGCTGGGGAATTGATAATGGAAAAAAAGGAAATGGCAGAAGTGTTGAACAGATATTTTATGTCTGTTTTCACTGTAGAAGACTTAGAAAACTCCCCAAAGGTATTTGAAAATCAAGAGGTGAACGGGAGGAACTTAAAAAAAATTACCGTCACTCGGGAAAGCCTAAAGGCTGACAAGTCCCCAGGACCAGGTGGCCTTATCCGAGAGTCTTAGTGCCTGCAGAGATAGCAGATGCATTGATAATAATCTTCCAAAATTCCTTAGATTCTGGAAAGCCCTCAGGGGATTGGAAAGTAGCAAATGTAAGACTTTTATTCAAGAAAGAAGGGAGACATAAAGCAGGATACTAGCTTAATATCTGTCATAGAGGAATTGCTAGAATACATTATTAAAGAGGCTATAGCAGGACACTTAGAAAATCATAAAGTGATCAGGCAGAATCAACATAGCTTTGTGAAAGGCAAATCATGTTTAACTAATTTATCAGAGCTTTTTGAGGAAGTAACAAGGTGGATAAAAGGCATTTGATAAGGTGTCACATCAAAGGTTACTACACAAGATAAGATTACATGGTGGAGACAGTAACATATTAGCATGGATAAAAGTTTGGTTAGCTAACAGGAAGCAGAGAGTAGGGATAAATGGGGTCCTTTTCAGGCTGGCAGGCTGTAACAAGTGGAGTGTCATAGGGGTCGGTGCCAGGGCCTCAACTGTTTACAATCTACATCAATGATATGGATGAAGGAACTAAATGTATGGTCGCTAAATTTGCTGATGACACCGAGATAGGTAGGAAAGTAAGTTGTCAGGAGGTTGAGGCCAGGGTTTTCCCCTCGGTGATTTGGGGGCGGGGTCCGCTCGCTGAGGGGAAAATGAAACAGGATGACATTGGGAGGAATCCCTGATGCCATCCCAGTCCATTTAAATTTTTAGGAAGGCGGGGGGACAGCGAAATCAGCTGTCCGCCCGCCGACCTGTCAATGGCCAATTGAAGCCATTGACAGGATAATTAAAGTAATTAAAGACCTGCCCATCCAAGGTTAAGGCTGGCGGGCAGACCAGGAGCCCCAGCAGGCTCCAGATTATTCATGAAACCTCATCCACTGGCCAGGTGAAGTTTCATGTCCGTATTTTAAAAAATTAATAAAGTTCATGTAGTCTTTATTAACATGTCCCATCTCGTGTGACATTGTCACATGAGGGGGACATGGGAATAATTTTTTTTAATTTTTGTATTCTTAAAGTTTTTTGGACTTTGTCTCAGGGAGCAGTGCGCTCTTTCATGTGCATGCACGAAAGTGCACTTTGATAGATGGGGAACCCCCGTCCCCCACCCTCAATAGAGGAAGCAGGCCACTGGGTGGGCCTTAGTTGGCCCGCCCACTCAAAATGGCGGCGGGCCCCATTTCAGTGGCAGGCGTCGGCTGCCCACCCACCGCCAAGTCAGTGGGGCCCTCATGCCATCCAAGGGCAAGATTCTGCCCTGAGGGTTTGCAAAGGGACGTCGGCAGGTTTAGTGAATGAGCAAAAATTTGGGAGATGGAACATAATGTAGGAAAATGTGAACTTGTTCACTTTGACAGGAAGAATAGAAAAGCAGTATACTATTTAAGTGGAGGGAGATTGCAGAACTCAGTGGCACAGGGAGATCTGGGTGCCCTGGTACATGAATCACAAGATGTTACAATGCAGGTACGGCGATTGATCAGAAAGGCAAATGGCATGTTGGCGTTTATTGCCAGGGGAATGGAGTACAAAAGTAGGGGAGTTTTACTGCTGCTGTACAGGGCCTTGGTGAGACCACATCTGGAAAACTGCGTACAGTTTTGGTCTCCTTATTTAAAAAAAATATATATATAATTGCTTTAGAAGCAGTTCAGAGAAGGTTCACGCGACTCATTCCTGGGGTGAAGGCTTATCTCATGAGGAAAGGTCGGACAGGTTGGGACTATACCCAATGGAGTTTAGAGGAATGAGAGGTGATCTTATTGAATCATGAAGGGCAGAATCTTTCTCTTGTTGGTCGGGCACGTGCCCAACCGGAACGGGAGAAAAATAACGCCCGGATGACATCGGGTGAGCGCACCACCCCCCCCCCGCCGCCCCCCACCCCCGATATTTCGGTGGGCTTGCATGCGCGAGGCAGCAGCGCACCCGCCGACAATTAAGAGGCCTATCAATGCCCTTCATCAATCAACTGAATTGAAGTTTTCACTGCCCGTCCAACCTATGGGGTGGCAAGCGGGCGAATAGGCCAAGCGGCCTTTGCATTTTTAGCGAAACCTCATTCACGGGCGGGCGGGATGAGGTTTCACAGAATCACAGAATCACACCATGCAGAAGGGGCCCTTCGGCCCATCGAGTCTGCACCAACACGTGAGAAACACCTTGACCCACCTACCTAATCCCCATTTACCAGCACTTGGCCCATAGCCTTGAACGTTATGGCGTGGCAAGTACTCAAATCACAGTTTCAATAATCACTGATTAAAAAAAAAACCTTTAAAACTCATTTTTAACATGAAAGTCACATGAGGGGACATGTGTTCCTTAATTTGACCGTCTTTATTTTAGAGTTAAAAATCTTCAGCTCCCTGAGGCAGCTGTGTGCCTTCAGGGAGTTTTCATTGAGCGCACTTGTGCACAATGCACAAACTTCCGTGCTCACCCTCCCCCCAAACCCCCCACTTCACCCAGGCAGCGCTGAGCACTTCAGCACGCGATCCACACTGGCTGCCCGTTAATTGGCCAGCCAGCGTGAAGTCGTGGTTGGGGCCCAATCGCGCGCGGTGGTCAATTTCGTGGCTGTTCCCAGACCCGCCCACCTGACGAGGTAAAAATCCTGCCCATAAGATCCTGAGGGGATTTGATAGTGTTGATACCAGGAGGATGTTTCTACTTGTGGGAGAGACTAGAACCAGGGGACACAGTTGAAGAATACGAGATCTACTGTTTAAAACAGGGATAAAGAGACTTTTTTTTCTCTCAAAGGGCCTTTTGTCTATGGAATTCTCTTTCCCAGAAAGCAGTGGCGGCTGGATCATTGAATTTATACAAGGCAAAATCAAACAGATTTTTGATAGACAAGGGAGCCAAGGGTTATTGGGGGGGCATTCAGCAAAAATGGACTTGAGACACAATCAGATCAGCCATGACTTAGTGAAAGGCAGAGCAGGCTTGAAGGGCTGAATGGCCTCATCCTGCTCATAAGCCCTATGTTCCTATGTAAATTTTCTTTTGTCCTGCGCCCAACTAGTACTGAAAGAACTGGTGCAATGCAGAGGGGGAATGATCACGGATTCTTCCCTCACAATCTGCTCCTGAATAGATTATTTTCTTTCCCTGCTAAAATGGAAATTCACCCCCAATCTCTTCAACGGGATAGGGGATTGTCAGTCAAATCCTAACTGAACTTTGCATCAAGTCTAGTGTGAAAATGATTCCACCCGATAGAAAACCAGTGAAACGGAGTAAAAATTCATGCAATACACTTAGCCCTTCTTCCCATCTTTTCATTATTTTGTTGTTCGCTTTTTTCCTGGGCAATGAGAAGGACCCTGACTCATGTGACAGCCTCATGAATATATGCAGGCCATGTTTCTATCGTTTAGGTGGTACCCCACTAACTATTTTAACTGTCTGCCCGGAATGACCTGCTCAGGTAAACCTGGTGAACACCCAATGATTCAGAAAGGTTATGTTGTTGCCCCCTCCCCACCCCCAACCCCAGGCACTCCACCTTGCTCTGCCCCCCCAACCCCCCACTCCCCCGCCCATTCACCCACCTAATCATCACAAACCCAACAGCCTGATGTTCTCAGCACCCTCCGAGTGCTCACTTCAGTTGGGCTGCTACTTGGCGAGGTGTTGATGAGGCCCAGCTGTTGAAAACGGGGCAGACCTCCCTTTCCAGCGTCTTAGTGGGAAATCCATCGACTTCCTGGCCGGAGTTAAAATTCTCCCCTCTCCACTACCCCTCTTCCTCCTTTGAGTTTTACATTCCCTCATCAACCAGTCACCAGGGGGACCAGAACATAGCTTTAATGCTCAGTTAGAGTTCAGTCTGGTGGATAAACCCCTTTTCCTGATGACCGAATTTTAAACAGGTTCAGCTTGTGCTGCCAAAAAAATGTGAGGCAAGAATCATTTTGTCGGAAGGGTGTTTTGATGCAATGTATCAAATGAATCCAGGTCTCTTTGGCCTGTTATTTTTATGATCCGTGATCAAATTCCTGTGTTGTTTTCTGTCACAATCTTCTGATCGCTATCTATTTCTAATTTCTGGCTTCTTTATCAGCAGTCCTTGCTCTTTGCTGCCATAGAAGACCCATAGGGGAAAATTGTTAAGTGGAAAGATTGAACGTATTGCAATCAGATACTTATTGCTGCTGTTTGGATCAGTCAGTGAGGGATGGACTTCTTTCTAAAACTGAATCAAACCCAACTTAAAAAAAAATAAGGTCAAACATGACCTTGTTGTTAGGTTTAATGGAAGAAAAATTAAAATAAATCTGGGATTTCCACAAGAGCTGCTTGCCCTCTGCCACCTCTGTTAGAGGTACTAGTAGGGAATGGGTTTTCTTATTGATCAGGATATTAGATTTCAACAGCATTTATTGGCTATCATAAGGCTGAAGCATGTAGTGACAACTGTTGTTGACAATAATTACAAATATGGTTTATCATACCCTTACAGCAATGTGCAGGAAAATAAGAACAGAGAAGGTATTTAGTCCTTTGAACCTGTTCCCTGTCATTCAATTACGTCATGGGTGATCTCTATTCTAAATCCATCCACCTGCCTCGGCTCCATATTCCTAAGTATCCTTGACTCGCAAAAATCCATCAATCTCAGATTTGATATTATTCATTGCGCTCACATCTGCAGCTATTTGTGGGAGATGGTACCACACCTCTACCCACCCTTTGTGGGAAAAAGTGCATCACAACTTCTCTCCTGAATGGACTGGCTCTGATATTAACATTCTGCTCTCTTGTGCTAGACTCCTCCAGCAATGGAAAATATTTCTCTCCATCCACCATATCAATTTCTCTCATAGTCCTAAAAAAAAACTCAATGAAATCATTCCTTAACCTCCTATATTTCAAAGAATAGCAGCTAATATAGCTTCACTGGAGATTCCACACGCTACACGTTCCTGCATCTGAGAGGAGAAGGTGACTTGGACCTTGTCATATTCTGAAATATCTGTTCTAAACTCCCTTTTTTTAAAACATGTTTTTCGCCCTGTCTCCCTGAGGATTCCATGTTTCAAATCATTACCTCATCAATTAACCATTTCTTTGAGGAGATCTTGTGGTGCAGTGGGTAATATTCCTGCCTCTGAACCAGAGACTTTGGGTTAGAGTCCCACCCCAGTACTTAACCACAAAGGAAGGTGTGTTCATAATGTGGCCAAACAGGTTGTGTATTAACCTGCAAATCCATCCAACACACGCCAATGGCAGGCAATAAGAGCAGGAGAGATAACATGGCCAGCCGTGTGATGAAAAGAAAGTTGGACCCCTACCATCACTATTCATAGCTCCAGATTACAACATGCATGTTATAACTAGGCTATGCCCCTTCATTTTTGAAAATACAATTTTTTCAATTTTCAACTGACTGGAAATTATGCAATTTGAAATGAGACAGATGAAGCTACTTAAAAATGCAAGGACACCTTTCAAGGTGAAGGTGAAAAAGCAAACAAGACACCCTCAGAGGACTCTGAAGAGAGGGACATTATCTATAATTCAAAGATTCATCAAAAACTTTTCACTGTCTAAGGAAAAGACATTAAAATGCAAAGTGCTGGATATTGAAACAATGGCTGCCAGAGACAGATCCACCCCAAAACCCCTTGGAAATACACAATGGGTGAATTGTAAAAGACTAGGCTGCAGTTACTGCAGGGAGGTTGCAAGTGACACCAGGTGTTTCGGCAGAGTGAACAGCTGACGGCTGGGCTCTCTCCCTCTCTCGCTCTTTTGGAATAAGTGTATTTCGAAGTTTGGAAGTCAATGCTACTAGAAATCTACCAGCGAACCAAGGTATCATAATAATTGCAACATCTGACTGCATCCTGAAAACCAGAAAATCCAAATCAGCCACAATGTTTAAAAATCTATGCCTCAAAGACAATCAGATGACCCAATCAAATATTCTTCTATTTTTTTACTGGAATCTAACTTCCCTTATTTCTGTTACCTGTGTGCATAACATCACATCTTTATTATATTTTTCTTCGGACTTAGTGATTAATAAACTTGCTCTTTCTTTAACTCAAGAAAAGCTTGTTTGATTGGCTCCTTATTGCTCACTGCTCACATAGTTAAATACAGCCTGATTTGGAAATGTCTCTGATATGTCTCTGAAAAAGAAAATTAAACCTTTGTTGTGGCCAGCTGAGGAGGTTGAATAGAGAGGAGCCAGTTCACCCCTTCTCACTTGGTCATAACGTATGCAAAAGTAGATGTTGCCACAGCAACTCTTGACTCCGTGAGTGAACTTTAACACACCAGCAGCTCTTTCCTTACCATGCATAGAAATTCCATTTCACATATCAATTATATTTCAGTCACCCCTTCCAATAAAGTCACAAAGCAGGAGGGGCTCCAAGGAAAGTTGTGGCCAAGGCAGAATATTTTTGTGCTTTTGTTAAAGTGAATGAAGACAAGAAATCTCACCTTAGATTTCCCCAGAATTGTTGCAACTCCTATGGTTTAAATTGCTTTTGCATTTCCAGCATTAGAGTTATTGCCATCTGTAGAAACTGTAATTGCCTGTATTAACAGGTGCATGAGATCTCTCTTGTGTTCGTTTGATTATAAATCTATAAAACTACTACTGTTACAAATGGGTTGTCTGCTTTATTATGTGGGAAATTGGAAATTTTACTTGCTGTGTGCTCCACATTATAAACAAAAATTATTATAAGCCTTTATTCTGCACTGTGAGCCCACTTTGACAATGTTGGAATGATTCTATGAATTGAATAGAAATTCATGGGAACCATGACCAAAAATCTTTGATGCACCCTCCTGTCAAGGTAAAGCTATATGTACCAGGGTACAGATTCATAATGTTACTTCCTTGCACATTCTGAGAGCCCTGGGTGGGTATGTCCTCATGTCAGGTGGCTACAGGGATGGGGGTGCAATAGTCGAGTGATCAGCTGTAGTGGCTTCAGTGAAAGTCAGCAGTGAATGGGATTTGCACTGTCCATCTGCCAAATCACAGGGAGTTCTTAGGGAGACCTCCCAAGGAATTCCTGTTGCACGTTTTCAAAAGGAAGTCGGTGCAGTGAGAAGGGTTCAGGTTAGGACAATGAGAATGATTACAATCAAATCCACAGAGCAGAATTCTGGAAGATTCCAGAATGAACAGGTTTGTAGGGTGGCCAAGTTGTACTATTAGTAATAGAGGTGAACCGTAGACACTTCTTAAGTGGAAACATTAAGTTTATTTACAATATGCTCAGCAGGAACTACATGTACTTTCAACTCCAACTCTGCCTCTGCACTGACCACTGAGGTAGCCGGCGCTACTCTCCTATTGGTTACTACAGATCATGTGATCTTTCCTAACACATATTATTCTTAAAGGTACATTAAACACTGAATAAAACAACAATTACTACATTCCTCCCCCTTTAACTTGGCTATATATATAATATTTACAAGTACATATTTTTCAAGACACCATAATATTTGCACTGGGTAAGGAATTTACAAGTTCAGTCTTTCAGGTGGTTTGCTGATGTGTGTGGAATGTCATGGCTCCACAACTTCAGATTCTTTGTCAGGAACCTCCTTTTCCGGAATTGCTTGAACATCAAGTGCTTCGATGGGCACTTGTAGTTCTGTATCCTCAACTCTTACAGGAATATCAGACATGTCAGTCCTGGGTTGAGAATCCTCAACAGGAAATGCAGACCTGGTCATGGTTGCTGGTGGCACCAAATCTTGATGATTTGTCTCTTTTCCTTAAATGGTCCACATGTTTATAGATGATCCGGTCTTCCACCTCCACGTGGTAAGACAGAGGTCCAGTCACCATACTTATTTCACCCGGTAATCACTTTGGTCCTTCCCCAAAATTTTTCACATATACTGGATCTACCACGGTAAATTTTCTCTTGTGGCTATGCCAGTCATATCTAGTTTTCTGGCTTCCCTCACTCCTTTCCACCTTCCCCTCTAAATTCGGCATTATTAAGCTCAATCTCATCCTGTGACAGTGTTTCAACAGCAACCCCGCAGATGTGACACCTGTTGTTGTGTGAGGGGTTGTCCTGTAATGAAAACAAAA
Organism: Carcharodon carcharias; assembly: GCF_017639515.1. Lineage (NCBI taxonomy): Eukaryota > Metazoa > Chordata > Chondrichthyes > Lamniformes > Lamnidae > Carcharodon > Carcharodon carcharias. Next base: position 220,284,030 of record NC_054469.1, read on the forward strand.
GCTGCTAGCTTGCTTGCCAAGGAATCACCAGCTGGCTTTTTCATGCCTGTCTTGAATGTTTGAACTGCCTTTTCAGCCAGTCCATTTGAGGAGCAGTGGTGCGGTGCAGTTTTCACATGAGTGATACCATTGAGGCTCATAAACTGTTGAAACTCAGCACTCATAAATGCCGTGCTGTTATCGGAAACAACGACTTCTGGTAGTCCATGAATGGCAAAACTCTGACGTAGTTCCTCAATTGTAGCGGCCAATGTTGGTGGCTTCACCTCATACACATCCAACCAGTTTGAACGGGCATCAACAATGAGCAGAAACATTGTTTCCAGGAAAGGTCCAACGTAGTCAATGTGCAACCGCACCCAGGGTCTACCTGGCCACTCCCATGGAGCTGTTGCTGGCAACTGTTGTAGTTGTTGATATTGGATACAATGCTTTACCAAACTCTCTGTTTTGCCATCCATCCCTGGCCACCATAGATAGCTGTGTGCCATGGTTTTCGTTCAGGAAAGTCCTGGATGGGCACTGTGTATTTCAATTAAAAGTAACTCCCTTTCCTTTGGCGGAACTATCACTTGTGCACCCCATAATAAGATGCGTAAATTTAATCACATTTCCACTTCTCTTTAGCACTAAAGAAGGCTCATATGAACTCAAAATGTTAACTTTGTTTCTCTCCCCACAGATGCTGCCAGACCTGCTGAGTTTTTCCCAGCATTTTCTGTTTTTGTTTCGGATTTCTAGCATCTGCGGTGTTTTGGTTTTACAATAAGATGCCATCCTGCTGGTTATTTCATGTCATCTGTTAAAATATGGTTTCATTTCATCAGATACTGATCTGTCGAGCAAATACCGGTGAGGAATCTGAGAAATTTAACAGTAGAACAAGTTCCTGGGACCTGGGGCATGCTCAACATTTTTTTTGTAAAGGCAAACAACTAAGGGCATCGGCATTTCCAATTTGATTTCCAGGCCTACATACGAAAGTGTATTCATGTGCTGCCAGAATTAAGGCCCTATTAGTATTTCTGTATTTTCTTTCTATGTGCCCTCTTCATTCTAGCACAGACTTTAATCTTGGCCTTATTTTTGATTTCACTATTGCCCAGACTTCTCTCAGATGCAAGATCAACTTTTCTGAGTTTAGTGGCTGAGCCTCCCAAAATTTCATTATCTGTCTGCTTCTTGGAAAGTGCTGCAACCTTTGCTTCCAAGGCCTCTTTGGCTTCATTTAGCTGATTCTTCAGCTCTTCCATCTCTTTTTTGTATTTGTTTGCTGCCTCCTGGAAAACTGAGCATTGTTGTGTCTTCTCTGCCAACTCATTCTTCAGTTTGTTCAGAGAAGTGCTTAATTCTTTCTTTTTCTCTCTATACTTTACCAGAGGTAAAACCTTTGACCTGAGGGAATCTTGTAGTGTATGAAGGTCTTTCAGCACGTTTTCTTTTTCCCTACGAAGGTTGCTCACCTCTTCTCGGACCCTGTCACCAAGCAGGATCTCTTCAAGTTTCTTCTGCTGTCCTTCCAGGTTTTGGCTTAAGACAGCCTGCATTTCTTTAGGTTGTTGAGTCCTTACACACCCCTTTTTCAAAACAGGAATGCTTCCAGTTTCCTTTGGGAATTTCAGTGGCCGATCAAGGTTGATTTACCTTAGTCAATTTAACCTCAGAAGGCTTGGTCCTCTGCCTCTCAATACCAACGCTGGTAGCTTTGTTGATTGGCTTCCATTATGGACAATTACATTGCTTATTCCTTTCACTTGAATGTCTTCACCTGTATATGTTTTGAGCTTGGCAGCTGTTTGTTTTAAACTTAATTGATGTTGGCTATTATTCAAATATCTAAAGTTCCCAAATACTGTGGTGGAAGCTCCCGTGTCTACTTCCATTTTAATAGGTTTGCTATTTACTTTCACTGTGACAAATATTGGTTCTGTCTTTCCAAATATCAGATTAAACAACAAGTAAATATCAGAATTTATTGTTTCAGGCTCTTCTACATTGTAGATTTCATTGGGCTTCTTTTGTTTAAAGGCCTGTTTGAATCTTTCCTTGCACTGCCTCATCATATGTCCATTCTGGTGACAATAGTGGCATTCAATTTTTTTAAACTGTCAATCACTAAAAGACTGATTGTTTCCACTTCTATTAAATTTATCCTTCGATCTTGCTGATAAGTTGTTTTTCTTTATTCTTCAGCTAGCAGGGGCTGTTTCTCGCTTCTCAGCAGAGTCTCGCTTTACTGTGTCACTTTTGCTTGAGGCTTCCTGCCCAATGTGGAGTATGGCACCATTTTGCTCATCCTGTATTGCTTGCAAATCTCTTACTGTGCTTTCCATGGTCAGCGCTACCTCTAGCACTTTATTGAAATTTGGATTCTCTTCGAACAATAATCTTTTCTGAATAGTATCCTCTTTCACACTGCACACTAAATGATCTCTGAACATGTCATTCAGAGTCATACCAGGTTCATAATGTTCTCTTAGCTGCTTCAAAGTTGCGGTGTAGCATGCAATTGTCTCACGCGGGGCTCTATTACGCAAATTAAACCTGAACCTCTGCATCATGACTGAGGGCTTTGGTTGAAAGTGACCCTTCATGAGGTTCACCAATTCGTTGAAATTCTTTGAATCTGAGGCACTTAGTGCCATCACACTTCGAATCAAATTGTAGGTTTTGCTCCCACAAGTACTCAAGAGGATCGCTCGCCTCTTCCCTTCCCCTGTAATCTCATTCCCTTGAAAAATGAATGTGAGGCGTTTATGTATTGAGACCAATCATCTGTGGCTGGTTCAAAAGGATCAATTTTCCCAAATTTTGAGAGCGGATTAACTTCTCTAATTCTAACAGAGCTTGCTACTTGCAATTGCTGGGGGAGGTACAGTGCCAATTTCTTTTTAACTTGATTTATTCTGTTCAATACTATCCCATCCTCATCACCAATTTGTTATAGGGTGGCTGAGTTGTGCTATTAGTAATAGAGGTGAACTTCAGACATTTCTTAAGTTTATTTACAATATACTCAGCAGCAACTACACATGTGCTTTCAACTCCAACTCTATCTCTACACTGTATACTGAAGTAGCCCACGCTACTCCCCTATTGGTTACTGCAGATTATGTGATCTTTCCTAATAATCACTATTCTTAAAAATTACACACTAAATAAAACCATAATTACTACAAGTGGACAGTTTGCTTGGCCAAGTTACTACCTGATCTGTTAAAGATGTCAGTTTACCCTGCAAATAAATTTGGCTGCTGTGTGATTCATGAATTTATTTACATGGGACACTTAAAATAATTGTTTGCCATTCCTGGCTAAGTTTTGCATAAATATCAAGGTGCTAGATGGTGATAGTCAAATATTGACAGGTTCTAGTATTCAAGGAGCATTGTGCTCAATTACAAACTGAACTGTGGTCTTCATTTGCTGTATACTTGTTCATTAGTTGTTTCAATCCTTTCAGTTCAAATGGATTATCATGTACACCTTGGCTCGGTTATCTATTTACTTCCCAAGAACATTGTTAGGTTTGGGATGTACTTTCTGTTAAGTGAAGTATTGCCATAATAAACAGACACTCACAACACCGGTTTCACTGGAGTTTGGATCATTAGCAGAAAGCTATGTCAGCAACCTCAATGTTTAAGTTACATAATCTCTGCTTGGAAACATCTGTTGTTATCTCAGACTGAATAGTAATATGATGTTGAGTATAGCATACCACAAGCTATCTGAAAAGCCTTCAGTGGTCCATACCGCTACACTCCAGGAGAGTACCATTGGGATTTTTGTGATAATTTCCTCCTTGCATTAATTTTACCATGTGTCCAGTGCTCTAACATAAACCTTCTGTCTTCTGCTTGTGCAGGTGCTTCGCATCAGATTTCCAAAAAGAAAAGTAGAGAGAAATGTATGTAAACACATAAATAGGCACTGACAGAGATAAATCAATTAAAGCACCTTCTCAATGATAAAGTGAGTTGTGCATCATTCTAATTTTCTTAGTTGTGTGGAGAGGATTTGAGATTGATCGTCAGACCAATTGCATGGTCAGCTTCTTCAGTGCCGTTTCTCACCTTTCTCAAGCCTCTTGCACAAAAAGTGGGATACACTAGCATGTTTTGAAGATGTTGAAAACAAAACTGGGTTCAAAAATTCACGCCTGTTCTGCAAGTTCACGAAGTAATATTGCTTCTCACTATTGCTTCGCCTACATACACTCGCAGATGTGCATTGCAAATAGCAACCAGGATCACTGAGTAGCCAGAAATCATGTAAAATAATTGTGTTTACAAAGTTCTAGGGCAATATAAGTGTCCTCTTCATCGGTGCTTCAGCTACCTGATAATAAATACACACATGTCGGGGTGATTGATGGCAATAGGATCACTGGGCGTAGCTGGGAAGAGGCTGCAGCTTTTCAGTTGTTAGCTCCTGTCACAAGTACCACCATTGGCAAGACTATTCTAATTGTAAACTGTGATTAAGAGACAGTCTTGTCTTCAAACTAGGAAATATGTGTAATCCAATATATTTTGGTTTGAACCAAATTAACTCCTGCTCCCGTTGGATTTACCTTTTTCCTCCTTATGTTGCTGCCCATTGCTCAAGTTTTGCATCAGCCACATCTAACTTTAGAGTGCATGGCACTGCTAAGGATATATGAAAGACTAAATTCTCTTGGCATTGTAATTAGTCAAGCGAATTGCATGGGCACATATTTTGAAATCCTTTCATTAAGGCATCAAGGAGCTGTCAAATTAACTACTTTAATGTGTATATTTGCAAACTATCAATTGACATTTGCTTCACTAGTGAATGAAACAGTTCTCACCTTGAAAACAGTAGCGTGGTGACAAGTTTAACATCCAGCCTAACATTTCTGAGCTAAGTAAACATAAGACTACATAAATTGACATATAGATGGCAGAAAATTTAATCCTATTTGATTCTTTACCAGACAAATATTATGTAGCCCTACGATGTGCATTGTGCTGGAGTAAAACAATAATGGACAACTTTCCATTAAAATCTACTTCATATAATTTCCATGAATGACTGGGTATTTGCAGACACAATAAATGACATTACTTTAAATCAGAAGGCTACACAGCATGTTTTAAGAGCAGGCAATTGTTTCAACATCAATGCGTCATTACTTGACAGAGACATCAAGAATTGAATACTGTAAATAAATTTATTCCACCCTAAACAATAGCATCTTGACAATCCTTGGCAGGGATGACTTGATTCAATTTTCTGTAATCAATAATGCTTCTTGTGATCCCTGTATTCATATTATGTTAAAATACTTATTTGCATGTAAAATAGTGGTAGACTTCATCAATGATGCATGGGAAATCAGTACACCAGAATAACAACAGTAATAACATCATGAACAATTTGTTATTTGTTCATGGGATCTGAGCCAGCATTTATTGCCCTTCGTTAATTGCCCTTGAGAAGATTGTGGTGAACTGCATTCTTGAACTACTGCAGTCCATGTGGTGTAGGTACACCCACAGTGCTGTTAGGGAGGGGGCTCCAAGATATTGACCCAGCAGCAGTGAAGGAATGGCGATATATTTCCAAGTCAGGATGGTGTGTGTCTTGGAGGGAAAATGGCAGGCGATGGTGTTCCCATCTGTCCACTGCTCTTGTCCTTCTAGATGGCAGAGGTCATGGCTTTTGAAGATGCCGTCAAAGGAGACTTGGTGAATTAGTGCAGCGTATCTTGAAGATGGGACACACTGCTACCACTATGTGTTGGTGATGGAGAGAATGAAGGTTTAAAGTGTTGGGTGAGATGCCAATCAAGCGGACTGCTTTGTCCTGGATGGTGTCAAGCTTGAGTGTTGTTGGAGCTGCATTCATCCAAGCAAATAGAAACTCTTCCATCACACTCCTGACTTGCGCCTTACGGATGTTGGAGAGGCTTTGGGGAGTCAGGAAGTGGCTTACTCACTGCAGAACTCCCTGCCTCTCATATACTCTTGTAGATACTTTACTTCTGTTGTTGGTCCAGTTAGACAGTATATTTAACATCAAAACTATTACAAAGCACTTCACAGAGGCATTTTGCCAAAAAGTAGGTGATGAACCAAATATTGAAATTCTAGGTAAAATGATCAGAAATTTGCAGCAACATTCTTTTAGATGGCGGGTTGTCTGGCCCCAACCACTGAGAAAGTCAGTGGGGATTACAACACTGCTAATGTCAGCAGCCCCATAACCATTTAATGCTCCTTGGAGCTTTATTTAACTGGAGGCAGAACTTACACCCCTCTTTTAGAAGGAACTCCCGGCTCATAGAGCTGCCGGCTAATCAGATTGGCCAACACAAGGCAAAGCAAGAGAAAAAGCAAAAGGCAAAAAGCATAGCAGGAACACTGCTGGAGGCACATTAAACATTCCTGTATATCAATAATGCCTGAAAAAGGCTAAAAAAAAAACAGCAGAAGGATGGGTACCAAATTCCCCCAGCATGAACTGAAAGGCCAACAATGTCCTATCTGGACTCAAAATTTTTAAACAAAGAATGAGGCTATGTTTCATAGACCAAGCAATTGCAAAACCGGATAAGCAAGCCGTGAAAATACTGTTAGCATTTGGTAACGAGCGGTCAATACATCTGGTTTATCTGAAGAGGACCAGAAAGACGCCACAAAGATAGGGAACAGGCTACAGGATCAGCTTCGGGTAAGAGAAAATTTTAGAATTCATCTGCACAGGAATCAAAAGACCAATTCGTCAGATGATGACATAGAAAGGGTAACCAATGAGACTTCTCAGAGACTGAATTGTCGGAGCGAATAATGGAGTTGGCAAACATAAACTCAAGACCAAGATTAACATGGGACCTAGTGCAAATATCCTACCAGTCCAAACCCTGAAGAATATGTATCTGGACTGTTGGACCCTGAAGAATATGTATCTGGACTGTTGGACCCTGAAGAATATGTATCTGGACTGTTGGACCCTGAAGAATATGTATCTGGACTGTTGGACCCTGAAGAATATGTATCTGGACTGTTGGACCCTGAAGAATATGTATCTGGACTGTTGGACCCTGAAGAATATGTATCTGGACTGTTGGACCCTGAAGAATATGTATCTGGACTGTTGGACCCTGAAGAATATGTATCTGGACTGTTGGAAATCAATGGTACAACCGACACTTGATAAATTGACCGCATACAATGGGTCTATAACGACTTGCGTTGGTACTATAACAATGCAATGTGGCTCTGGAAATATGGTGTGGAAATCACAAATATTTTACCTGGTAGATAAGAGCAGCCCAGTAGTGGCAGGACAACCAGCATGTATGGATTTCAACATTGTGATTCTGCACAAGATCACTGAGCTACCAACAGCAGCAGAAGAGACCAAGAAGAGATCTATTTCTAGTCTTTAAAGTAAAGCTAAGGTCGTTAGTTTGTATTTAGGTCTCTGGTCTTTTTTTCTCTTTTTCTAAACAATATCTTTTTAAGAATAAGATATATACTGGTGTTTAATAAAAAAAAAATTGTAATTAAGTGTAAAGAGCAGGGCTACTAGAGCAATTACTTAATAATTTGAATAAAATATGGTAGCGCTGGCAGGGCGGGTGACATGCTGCTGCTGCTGCTCCAAAATCTGGGAGCTGCTGGACACCAAGGTGATCCAAAGTGAACACATCTGTAGCAGGTGTTTTCAGCTCGACGAACTTCGGATCCAAATTGAGGAGCTGGAGTCCGAGCTGCAGACATTGCGCCACATCAGGGAGGGGGGAAGTTACCTGGACACTTTGCTCCGGGGGGGGGGGGTGGTGGTCACACCCCTCAGATTAGGTAATTCAAATTTGGTCTGTGATCAGGGACAGGAGGGTGTGACTGCAGGTGAAGCAGGTCTGGGGACCCAGGGGGAGGCATTTGAGGACCCTCGGCCCCTGCAATTGTCCAAAAGTTATGAGTTTCTTGCAAGCTGTGTGGATGAGAGCAGGCACTGCAGGGAGGATGGGCGAACTGACCACGGCACCGTGGTACAGGGGACCATTCGGGTGGGGGGAGGAAATAGGAACGTAGTAGTGGTAGGGGACAGTATAATTAGGGGATAGATGCAGTTCTCTGCAGCCATGAGTGTGAGTCCCGAAGGCTGTGTTGCCTGCCCAGTGCCAGGGTTAAGGACATCTCCTCAGGGGCTGGAGAGTAACTTGGAGAGGGAGGGGAGCAATCCAGTTGTCGTCATTCATGCTGGTACCAATGACATTGATAGGACTAGAAAGGAGGTTCTGCTGAAAGAGTTAGAATAGTTAGGAGCTAAATTAAAAAAAAAACAGAACTTCCAAGGTAACAATCTTGAGATTACTACCTGAGTTACGGGCAAATTGGCTTAGGGTAAATAAAGTCAAGGGGTTAAATGCATGGCTCAGAGTTTGGTGTGGGAGGAATGGGTTTCAGTCCATGGGGCACTGGCACCAGTACTGGGGTAGAAGGGAGCTGTTCTGGTGGGACGGGCTCCGCTTGAACCATGATGGGACCAGTGTCCTGGCAAACCAAGTAACTTGGACTGTAGAGAAGACTTTAAACTAAACAGAGTGAGGGGAGGGACCTGGGAAGGGGATACGTAGGCTTACAAAGCAAAAGAATGTGACAGCCTTACTGGCCAGCCATCTAGGTAATGATACCCAAGTGCAACAGAAAGGAACAGAGTGTACAAATATTAAAAAAAAACAGCAGCAAATGGGGTCAAAGTGGGAAAAAATGGTAAAAAGACAACATTAATGGCTCTTTACTTAAATGCATGCAGTATTCTGAATAAAATAACTGAATTAATGGCACAAATTGAGGTTAATGGGTATGATCTTATGGCCATTACGGAGATGTGGATACAGGGAGATCAGAGTTGGGAACTAAATATTTTGGGGTATGTGACTTTTTGAAAGGACAGGCAAGAAGAAAAGGGTGGTGGGATAGCTTTGTTAGTACGAGATGAAATAAGTGCAATAGGAAGAAAGAATTCTGGATCTGAAGATGTTGAATACATATGGATGGAGGTAAGGTAAAACAAGGGGAAGAACAACATTGGCGGGAGTAGTCTTTAGGATCATGAACAGTAGGTATATTGTGGGACAGAGAATAAATCAGGAGATAATGAGAGCATGTAAAAAAGGCAGTAAACAAATCATAGGTGACTTTAATCTTCATGTAGATTGCGAAAATCAAATTGGCAGTGGTAGCCACGATCAAGAATTCATAGTATGTATTCGGGACAGTTTCCTAGAACAATATGCTGTGGATCCAACCAGGGATCAGGCTATTTTGGATCTGGTAATGTGTAATGAGGCAGGTTTAATAAATAATCTCAGAGTAAAAGATACCTCAGGAAACAGTGACCATAATATGGCAGAATTTAGCATTCAGTTTGAGAGTGAGAAACCTGGGTCAGAAACAACTGTGCTAAACTTAAATAAGGATATTTACAAATGAATGAGGGCAGAGTTGGCTGGAATGGACCAGGATAGGATTTTAGCAGAAAAAGTAGTTGATGAACAATGGCAGCATTTAAGAAAATAATTCATGACTCAAGATATATCCCAGTGAGGAAGAAGGGTTCAAGGAAGGGGATAAACCAACCATGGTTAACCAAGGAATTTAAGGATAGCATCAAATTAAAAGAAAATACATACAATGTGGCAAAGATTAGTGGTAAACCAGAGAGACGATTGGGAAAGTTTTAAAAAACAGCAAAAGGTAACCAAAAAAAAAATAAAGAGGAAGAAAATAAATTTTGAGGGTAAACTAGAGAGTAATATAAAAACAGACAGTAAGAGCTCCTTTAAATATATAGAAAAGAAAAGAGAGACCAAAGTGAGCAAAGGTTCCTTACAGAATGAATTTGGGTAAGTAATAATGGGGAACCAGGAAATGGCAGAGGAGTTGAATGATTACTTTGTTTCAGTCTTCACAATAGAAGATGTTATAAGCATTCTAATATTAAATAATCAAGGGGCAAATGAGGGGGAGGAAATAAGTACAATAACTATCACTAGAGAAAAAGTACTAGGGAAACTAATGGCGCTAAAAGCCAATAAGTCCCCTGGACCTGAAGGGTTGCATCCAAGGATATCAAAGGAAGCAGCTACAGAGATAGTGGATGCACTGGTCGCAATCTTCCAAGAATCCTTAGATTCTGGAAAAGTCCCAAAGGATTGGCAAACTGCCAATGTAACACCCTTATTCAACAAGGGAGGGAGACAAAAAAAACAGGTAACTATAGGCCAGTTAGCTTAACATCTGTCATTGCAAAAATGTTAGAGTCTATTACAAAGGACGTAATAGCAGAGCATTTAGAAATACATAATTTAATCAAGCAGAGTCAGCATGGCTTCATGAAGGGGAAATCATGCCTGACAAATTTATTAGAATTCTTTGAGGAGGTAACAAGCAGGATAGATAAATGGGAACCAGTAGATGTAATATATTTGCATTTCCAAAAGGCATTCGATAAGGTGCCACACATAAGGCTACTTAATAAGGTAGGAGCCCATGATGTTGAGAGTAGTACATTAGCATGGATAGACAATTGACTAACTAATAGAAGACAGAGAGTTGGGATAAGGGGGGCATTTTCAGGATGGCAACCTGTAGCTAGTGGAGTACCACAGGGATCAGTGCTGGGGCTTCAATTATTTACAATATATATGAATGACTTGGATGAGGGAAGTGAATATACAATCGCCACATTTGCGGATGATACAAAAATAGGTGGGAAGGCAAGTGGTGAGGGTGACACAAGGAGCCTGCAGAGGGATATAGACAAGTTAAGTGAGTGGCAAAAAAGTGTTAGATGGAATATAATGTGGAAAATATGAGGTTATACACTTTGGCAGAAGAATGGAAGAGCTGAATATTATTTAAATAGGGAAAGACTGCAGAAGGCTGCACCGCTGGGGGATCTGGGAGTCCTTGTATGTTAGCCTTTTGTGATTCATGCACAAGTTCAGCAGGTAATAGGGGAGGCAAGTGGAGTATTGGCCTTTATTTCAAAGGGAATGGAGTATAAAAATGGGGAAGTCTTGCTAAAACTATACAAGGCACCAATCATACTACATCTAGAACACTGTGGGCAGTTTGGTCCCCTTATCCAAGGAAAGATATACTGGCATTGGAGGAAGTCCAGAGAAGGTTCACTAGGTTGATTCTGGGTATGGAGAGATTTTCTTATGAGGAGAGGTTGAGCAGGTTGGGCCTGGGCTCAATGGAGTTTATAAGAACATATAAGATTCTTAGGGGGCTTGACAGGGTAGATGCTGAGAGGTTGTTTCCCCTTGTGGGGGAGTCTAGGACCAGAGAGCATAATCTCAGAGTAAGGGGTCATCCATTTAAAACAGAGATGAGGAATTTCTTCTCTCAGAGGGTAGTGAGTCTGTGGAATTCTTTACCGCAGAGGGCTGTAGAGGCTGGGTCATTAAGTATATTCAAGGCTGAGGTGGACAGATTTTTAACCCGTAAGGGAATCAAGGATTATGGGGAGAAGCCAAGAAAGTGGAGCTGAGGATTATAAGATCAGCCGTGATCTCATTGAGTGGTGGAGCAGACTTGATGGGCCGAATGGCCTACTTCTACTCCTACGCCTTATGGTCTTATGGTCTAAGAACACTCACATTGTGTCAATCCAGGAACTACAACAATTATAACCAGACAGATTTGACACCACTGGAGATGTCAAAGGTGGTGCTGTTCTGCACCTCAGAGAAGAAGCAGATGTGTCAGTTCCTTGGTGAAAAATCACCACTGATCTACTTACCATAAATGGAGCCGATTTTATCTTAGTCACTGATTACTTCTCCAAATTTCCAACTGTCAGGCAGGCAAGGGGAACGTCAAGAGTGTCTGTGGCACTCACATTGGTTGTAATATTTATACTGTTTGGTGCGCCTGATGAATTCATTTCAGACAATGGGCCACAGTATATGAGCTGACCTTTCAGGGGCATGTGCGCCAAATGGGGTGTGAACCATGTGGTTCCCTCACCAGGCTACCCCCGATCTAAAGCCCTCACAGAGCGGGTGGTCCACACTGTCAACTCACTTATCCTGAAGCGCAGTACAACGAATACAAGATTTTTGTGTCGCCATGTAAGAAATCTGAGCTACACCTCTGGCTATGGGTTTATCACCACCAGCAGAGATCATGTTCGGAAGGCAAGTTACCAAGCTATCACCTACCCAAATCCTTCTTGAGATCAAGAGAGAATGAAGATGACGCATGATCGGCATTCAGGTGCGGAAGTACCTCAGCTACATGTAGGACAAAATTCATTTCGGACAATGGGCCACAGTATATGAGCTGACCTTTCAGGGTCACGTGCGCCAAATGGGGTGTGAACCATGTGGTGCCCTCACACACCCCAAAATGGGAACATGGTTACCATATCCAAAGTGTGCAGTAAGCCCAGGGCCTGGATTTTTCCTATGGTCGGTGGGCCTGGGCACGGAGCCACCATTTTACACAGGCGGGTCAATTAAGGCTCACTCAGCGTAATATGCGTTCCGTAGCACTCAGCGCTACCTGTGTGGCACGGGGGAGGAGGGAGAGTCGGGACCAGCGCCCTGTCGTGCATGCATGAGAAAGAGCACGGCAAATCTCCCTGAGGCATGGAGCTGCCTCAATGAGATTGAATGGGTATGAAAATAATTAAAGAATCGGTTTAAAAATGTATTCAAACATCTCCCCTCTCATGTGACTGGGTCATATGAGTTGGGACATGTTTGTAAAGGTGGGAAAATTTACTTATTTATTTTATAAAAGCTTCAGGAAAACTTATCCTGCCCGTGGATGAGGTTTCCTGAGAAACACGAAGGCCACTTGGGCTTTTCATCTGCCCGCCAACTTTAAGGTTAGACAGGCATCATTCTTAACGACTTTAATTAATTTCTCATTGGCCTTAATAGGCCTTTAACATTTCCGCAGGCGGGCAGTTGGCACCAGCGTGCGGCTGCCGAATGAAATATCGAGATGACCTCGGGACGCACCCCCGACATCATCGCGCATCATTTTATGCATTGGCATGTCAGGTCCGTTCCTACATGCCGATCGGAAGGTTCTACCCCAGGTCTTATGAAGCCACAACACCCAATGGAACAACATCGAAGAGGAACAGAAGCCAGCTAAAAGCAATGCACAACATGCCAATTGTGCGTAGCCAACAGAAAATAGCACACCCAGATGATGGCAATGGGATGGAGAACCAGGACAACAGCCCACACACTGACAACACATCTGCAAATCAAGAAGGGCCAAGGGCAAAACTCACAGCTCCAGAAAGTTGCACTTTAACAAGACCTGCAAGAGTTGTCAAACCAAAATGATATATGGACTCCTAGACTTCCAAACTCATAAATTTTGCGATTATTATTTCTGTGCTTGTAAAGTTTACAATTATCTCTGTATAACTAAGCTTGCTGTTACTCACTGTCTATGTATTTTCACTTTTAACATACAAGATTTATCTTTGGAAAGAAGAGGACTGTTGTAGTATCGCTTTAAGAGTGATGACCCTTTAAGAAGCTCAACATGCAGATACCTGGATGTCATCAGGAGCCACGGTCTCCCTTTGCACCATAGTACCCTAGACAACAGGATGTGTCTAGAGATTACTCTACTGCTTGTACTGATTTAGCCATAAATAAACCCCACCAAACATCTTCAAGTAAACAGAATCCATGTACCACATTTGTGTCACATAGAGGTAGCATAAAGACATCACTACAGATTAGCCAGCAGTTTTTAGTCCCAGCAGCATCACTGGGACCAGTGGCTACTGCTGGGACAACATTCAGTCCCACAAGTCTAAGTTCTGGAAGCCCCTGGTATGCATGGAGGTGTCATACTGGGGACTGGAGAGAAGGATCTGATGGAGGGTTGTTGAGTTGGAAAGTCTAGGTGGTAGGGGAGCACCTGCATAGGGAAGGGGGAAGGGGAGAGGCCAGGCCCCCAGGCTCCACATAGTCTGATCACCATCCACAAGACACAAGTCAAGAGTGTGATGCAATGCACAGTTCTTACAAGACTCAACAGGGTAAATGCAGGAAGGATGTTTCCCCTGGCTGGAGGGCTCTTGAACTGGGGCACAGTTTCGGAATAAAGGGGTAGCCATTCGGGACTGATGGAGGAATTTCTTCACTCAGAGGATGGTCAAACAGTGGATTTCTCTGCCTTAGAGGGTTGTGGAGGCTCAGTCATTCAGGATGTTCAAGACCGGGATGGATAGATTTCTACATATTTAAAACATCAAGAGATACGGGGATAGTGCAGGAAAATTGCGTTAAAGTAGAGGATCAACAAGGATCTCACTGAATGGAGGAGTGGGTTCGAAGGGCCAAATGGCCTACACCTGCTCCTATTTCTTATGTTCTTATGTAAGGAGCATGTTTCAACCAAAGGTCCCCATGGACTGGGGAATCGATTAAATCATTTCTTGCCAACCTAGATCACCGAGCTAGTTCTTGCTGAATTGGGGTGCTGAAGACCGAGCTAATCCGTGATCATATAACCGTGGGCACACAGGATGAAAAACCTTCCAACTTTTGGCACAGACCAAAGATGACCTTACTTTAGATTAAGCAGTCCAGCGTGTGAAACAGGCCGTGCTTAGAGTTAAACCGGGCTCTAATTTGATGTGACTCTGAGGCTTCACATGCCTCCAATGATTAGCTAGGCCCGACGTTATCACACATCATTTTATGTGTCGGCATGTCAGGCCTGCCCCCACACGCCGACCGGAAGATTCTGCCCCAGCTCTTACAAAGTCACAACATCCAACGGAACAACATCGAAGAGGAACAGAAGCCAGCTAAGAGCAATGCACAACATGCCAATTGTGCGTAGCAGTGGCCCCACCTGTAAGAAAGCCCACAAAACTGGAAAAGAGGGGAGGAAACTGCACACAGGCAGCCATTTAGAGATGCTTGCTTTGCGGAAGGAAAGTACCAACATCGACGTCAAGACTGCCCAGCATGGGGCGCGGAATGTTTCCAGTGTGGCAAATCTAGACGTTTCAAGCATCTCTGCAAATCCAACAACTTCAATCAAGGCAGAAGACAAGAAAGTATTCATGAAGCTCACTCCATCCAAAAAATTGGAAATCAAGAGAAAGACAAAATTATCGGGTTCCCAGGAGAAGCTGATAGTCTTGGTCCAGACTATTGGTCAATTAGGATGCAAGTTCAAGGCTTCGATACCAACTTTAAAATTGATACTGGAGCTGCTGTTAACATATTAGCAGATTGACTGTGTCTGCCTTCAGCCAGGATCCCTTCATCCATCAGACATCAAATTACAAGGTCCAGGCAGCACAGGCCTTCCAGTTAAAGGCAGGGTTATTGCTCCCCTTTGCTGCAAGGGCCGACAGGTTGTTGATTCATCCTATGTTCTCCACAATCAATGTACATCCTTCACGAAACAATCTTCAAACTTATATTTAGAATGACTGGAACATCAGCTTTCAGCAGCTGAGGAAGTTTATTCTATAAGCAGTCGGTTGTTTTCTTTCACAGAGACACCATTCATTAGATACCCCTGGGCAGAGACTGAAGTTCTGAATCTCTGGGAATAATTTTCCCGCCGTTGGGGGGGAAGTTCAGGAGTGGGCACGCTTCCGGTTGTCGCCCCCGGTCTGGGGCGTGCCGCCATTTTATGTAGGCGGGCCAATTAAGGCCCGTCCAGTGTGACATCTGCCAGGAAGCGCTATGCACTCGCTGTGCGGGTGGGGAGGGGATTTCTATTCAAATAATCACCTAATATCCTCTTGAATGCCTCGATTGAACCTGCCTCCACCACACTTCCAGGCTCTGCATTCCTGAACCACTCGTGTGAAAAAGTTCCTTCTTTTGCAAATCACTTTAAATCTGTGCCCTCTCATTCTTGATCCTTTTTTGAGTGGGAGGAGCTTCTTTCTATCTATCTGTCCAGCCCCCTCATGATTTTGAACATCTCTATCAAATCTCCTCTTAACCTTCTTCTGTCCAAGGAGACCAGTCCCAACTTCTCCAATCTATCCTCATGGCTGAAGTTTCTCATCCCTGGAAACATTCTTGTAAACCTCTTCTGCTCTGTTTCCAATGTGTTTGCATCCTTTCTATAATGTGGTGCCCAGAATTGTGCACAACCTTCCAGCTGAGGTCCAACAAGTGTCTTATATAAATTCAGCATAACCCCCTTGCTTTTGTACTCTATGTCCCTATTAATAAAGCCCAGGATACTATATGCTTTATTAACTGCTCTCTCCATCTGTCCTGCCACCTTCAATGATCTAAGCACATATACACCTAGGTCTTTCTGCTCCTGCTACTCCTTCAAAATTTCACCCCTTATTTTATATTGTCTGTCCATGTTCTTTCTACCAAAATGCAACACCACACACTTCTGTGCATTGAACTTCATCTGCCACCTATCTGCCCACTCTACCATCTTGTCTATATCCTCTTGAAGTTCCACACCTTCCTCCTCACAATTCACAACACTCCCAAGCTTCGTATCATCCGCAAACTTTGAAATTGTCCCCTGCACAGCAAGATATTGATCATTAATTTCTATCAGGAACAGCAAAAGTCCCAATACCCACCCCTGGGGAACTCCACTACAATCCTTCTTCCAGCCTGAAAAATGTCAATTGGCCATTACTCGCTGCTTCCTATTTTTCAGCCAATTTTGTATCCACATCCCTTTTGTTCCATGAGCAATAACTTTTCTTACATGTCAGTTGTGTGGCACTGTGTCAAATGCCTTTTCAAAGTCCATGTACACCAGATCAATAGAATTACCCTCATCAACCTTTTCTGTTACCTCTTTGAAAAACTCCAGCAAGTTAAATATGATTTCCCCTTTCAAAATCCATGCAAACTCTTCCTTATCAACCCATATGTTTCCATGTGACTACTAATTCTATCCTGAATAATTGTTCCTAGAATCTTGCCCATCACTGAAGTTAAATTGACAAGTCTGTAATTGCTGGGCTTATCCTTACAACCTTTTTTGAACAAGGGCATAAAGTTTGCAATTCTCTAGTCCTCTGGCACCTCCCCTGAATCTAGGGAAGGCTCTGATAAAAACAGAAAAAGCTGGAAAAATGCAACAGTTCTGGCAGGATCCATGGAGAGGGAGAAACAGAGTTAACATTCGGAGTCCATATGACTCTTGTTCAGAGCTGTTTTTAAGAGACTGGGAAGCGTACTAGTTGGAGTTGTATAGAATCTGTAGTTTTAAAAAGGGAGTTACAGAAATGCTACATAAATAGTTAAGATAGATTTTCACATTGTTGTTAATGATTGGATAGTATACTTGGGGAAGGTGTAGCATAAAGGATTAATAGATAGGATATGCTGATGCATGGCCTGGATGATGATGTACGACTGACATCACTCAGTCATGTGTTTGACTCTCACGCAAGAGAGAGGTTGGAACATTATGCCCAAGAGCAATATGCCTACTCTGTAATCTTTTTATATGTCATACTAATAAACAAATGTTAAGCAGTTACCAGAGTATGATGACAGTCTGTCTAGTAATCAAGTTCCATGCCTAGAGGCCAAAGGTAGAAGGACCATCTTAGAGCATCAGGGACCTGTAAAATTTTGGCCTGGGTTCAAGAAATGAGGTTTTAAATTCGTACTTAAAGGCAGCAAGTCTCTTTAGCTCTGAAATGTTAACTCTGCTTCTCATGCCACTGATGTTGCCAGACCTTCTGAGTTTTTCCATCACTTCCTGTTTTTGTTTCAGATTTCCAGCATCCACAGTATTTTGCTTTTACCCTTTTGTGAATGTGAAGACCAAAACTGCACACCCTAATCCAGATGTGGTCTCACCGAAACCCTGCACGATTGTAGCAAGACTTCTTTATTCTTGTACTCCAATTCACTTGCAATAAAGACCAACATGCCATTTGCCTTCCTAATTGCTTGCAGCACCTGTGTACTAACTTCCTGCGTTCCTTGTACCAGCACACCCAAGTCTCTCAGTAGAGGTTGGACAATCAGAAAGAATGTTATTTGAATAATTGAGGCTTGAGGTAAGGATTAAGGGCAGAGTCAAGACAATGTTGCACAAAATGGAAATTTATGGCCATGACGGTAAATCAGATATAGAGTTTGAAGTTCAGCTCAGGGTCAAACTGGATACCAAGTTTTGCACAGCCAAATTCAGTCTGTATGAGTGCCAGGTGAAGGGGATGGCATAGACTGGAACAGGAACAGAGTTATGATGGGGCCAAAACAACCTCAATGAAAAGCTGGAAGAAGTTATAGGTAATACATGACTTGTAATCATTTCACCCTTCTGATGGTAAAGAGGCAGTTGTATAGTTAAGAGAGATGGTAGAGACGTAGATTTAAGTATCATCAGTATTCATTGGTAAATTCACTCTTTGTCGCTGGGTGATAGCATTGAAGAACAGCATAAGTAGGGAGAAGGGATCAGGAAAAGAGGCTTGGAATTCACCAGAGGTGTCAGGATGGGTCAGGAAGGATAAGCCATTGATGGAGATATGCAACAGGCTTCACTTAAATCAGAGCAGCAAGCTGTAGTACTTGCTATGTTCTTCAGGCAGCATGTCAGCAAAGGGAATTTAAATTGTGGGCAGCCAACTGGTTTAGCAAGAACCCCCAACCAGACCCTGGGAGGGAGTGGATTGTGAGACAATTGGGAAATGGGGGGAGAGGATGATCAGGAAGGGGTGGGGGATGTTCTGCAGTTATGAAGGGACCGAGTGGGAAGCTGTGCTGGCCTTCAGAACCATTGCAGAGCTGAGAAGAGCACTCTGGCTCCTCCTGTTGCTACATTCAGGTAAGTATATATTTTTAAAACATACCTGTGTAGTGGCAGCCTCCAAATGTCCCTTTAAAGATTGCAGGTTGGGCCCCATGTAGATTTGCTTATTTTGAACAGTTGCCCACCATATGAGATGTCAATTTTATATTTGTAAAATGAAGTCAGTGCCAACAAATTTCCAGACCAGTAACTCTACAATCACCAAAAGTAGATAACAAAGGCAATTAATCACATATTACTCACAGTGACTGAATATTTTGCAAGTTAATATTTTGAGCAGTTTCCCATTCATGCAAAAAAAAACCTCAGCTATTTTATCACTAATCAATTCAAAACTTTTAATGTCAACACACTGCTTAAATAATTTTTATCCATGAGAAATTTTGGCATCCAAATTTAAAATGGAATTTGACTACATAAATATTACACTCTGTAATTACACCTTCCCTTCACAGCTGGCACAGGTAAATGAGATAATATTTCATTTTTCTCTCTTCCAGGTTCTCAGCTTGCAATGCAGACAAACTCCTGTGTTCCAATCAACTTTATCTATCAAACTTCCATTAGCCTTGTGACTTAACCATGTGTAATAATGTATTATCAAACCACTATATAATAATGATGGCACAATGTATGACTTTAAAACAAAACTCAATTTAGCCGAGGTGTTTAAAATCATGAACAGTTTTGTTAGAGAAAATGAAGAGAAACTGTTCCTAGTGGAAGAGAAGTCAGTAACCAGAGGGCACAGAAATAATGCAAGTAGTACAAGAGCCAGAGGCAACAGGAAGTCTATTTTTTAGGCAGCCAGTTGTACAATCTGCAATGTGCAGCCTGAAAGATTTGTGAAGGCAGATACAGCAGCCACTTTCAAAAGAGAATTGGATAAGTGCTTGAAAAGGGTAAATGTTCAGGGCTATGCGGAAAGAACAGGGAAATGGAATTAACTAGATCACTCTTTCCAAGACCTGGCATAGGCACAGTGAGTTGAATGGTCTCCTGTGCTGCATCATTCAGTAATTCAAGTGCATCTGCACATCCTACTCTGATTATGTATGTTATGTTTTAACTTTGAGTCGCATTGCTCGCGAACCAGTTGCACATTTACCTGTCGCCAGGTGAGCCGATTCTAACAGCAGAAGCAGAGACCAATTTGGAATGAAGCGCATGCAATTTATTTACACAGACGATAGAGCAATAACATGACGTGAGCTTCTCCAGCCAGACCCTTCTCCAAACTAACATTTACATGGCAGCCTGCGCTACACAGCTATTGGATCTTACAGCTCACATTCTCTGAAAGGTGTATTACACCTCAGATTACCACATCCCTCTCCCTTCACTTGAAAGTACGTTTTAGAATATATTAATGATTTACAAAAATAAACTACAAATTCAGTCTCTCTGGAGGCTTTTTCAAACGTGTTGACTGTCGTAGTTCTACGATTTTGGATGGTTTATCTGAGGCCCACCTCTCAGGAGTTATCTGTCCACTAGGCTCCCCAGTAGTAACCTGTAAGTTTGCCTCTTCGACTCTCTCAGGCTCAACGGGTTCTGCAGGTACTTCCAAAGCAAGAGGAGTTCCTTCTACCTGTGGTGTAGACTCCAACGGGACTGTTTTCATCCTCTTTCGGGTCCCATCGCTTGCACACCTGCTGCCCCTCCCCTCCAAGTTCAACAATATGAAAGACAACTGTCAGGCAGGTTCTGAGAATTAGGGTGTTGGGCAAGGCTAAGTATGACACAACATGATCAGCTTCCTGTTGTGTATAAAAAAAATTGTGGCCTTGTCAGGAATTTTGCTTTCTCTTCCTACATGTCTTCTTCTGATGGGTTTTCTTCTTGGCAGCACTGACTTTAATCTCGGCTTCCTCTTCAACTTCCCCATTGGCCAGGCTAGGCTCAGGTATGAGCTCAACTTGAGTGTACTCAGTGGTTGAGTCTTCCAGCATTTCTTCATCTGTCAGCTCCTTTGAAAACTCAGGGGTCTCTATTTTTAAAGCTTCTTGGCTTCCACGTAGCTGGTTCTTCAGTTCTTCCATTTCCTTCTTATATTTGTTAGTTGTTTCCCGGAGAATTAAGTATTGTTGTGCTTTCTCGGCTAAGTTATTCTTCATTTTGGCCAGAGAATGCGGAATTCTTCCTGTTCTGCCTCATACCTTTTTAGTGGTATAAACTTGGATCTGAGGGATTATTACAGTATGCGAAAGTCCTTCAACAGATTTTCTTTTTCATTTTAGAGATTACTGACTTCAACTCGAACTCTGTCCTGAAGCATCAGCTCCACGAGTTCCTGTTGTTGAGTGTTTACATGCTCCTGTTTCCAAAGAGAGACATTTCCTGCTTCTGATTGAGATCTCAGTAATCTCTCAAGACTGATTTCTCTTAACCAGTTTCTTCCGAGGAGACTCGGTCCTCTGCCTGCTATCACCATGATGGACAAGTTTGCAGACTGGCTTCCATGTTGTACTCGAACTTTGCACATACCTTTCACTCGTATATTTTTGCCGGTATTTGTCTTTAGTCTGGCATCTGAGTTTTCCAACATAAGGGAGTAGCCTCCTCCATTCTGATACTTAAATGTGTGTTCTCTTTTGACTGTCGTGGATGCACCAATAACCACCTCCATTCAGTTGGGTTTTCCATTGACTTCTACTGTCACGTAGATTGGCTTTGTTTTACCCATTTTTAAGTTGTGTAGCAAGTAAATGTCTGACTCCGTTTCTCCTGGCTCCTCCATTAAATAAATTTCATGACTTCTACCTTTCTTTTTGAACTTTGGCCTCAATCTTTCTTTACAATATCGCGTAATGTGCCCAAAGCAATGGCAGTAAAAGCGCTTGTTTCTTTTAAGATAAAAGCAAAATACTCCGGATGCTGAAAATAAAATACCTGGAAAAACTCAGCAGGTCTGACAGCATCTGCGGAGAGGAACACAGTTAACGTTTCAAGTCCGTATGACTCTTCATCAGAACTAAAGAAAAATAGAAATGAGGTGGGATATAAGCTGGTTGAAGGGGCGTGGGAGAGATGAAGCTGTTTAGAGGGCCAGTGATAGGTGGAGGCAAAGAAGAAACTCCTAAAGATATCATAGACAAAAGGACAAAGGACTGTTGACGGTGGTGATATTAGCTGAGGAATGTGTTACTGATGACATTAAGGGTAGAAAGCAGGACAAGAAAGGTACAGATAGCCCTAGTGGAGGCGGGGTGGGGGTAAGGGATCGAAATAGGCTAAAAGGTAGAGATAAAACAATGAATGGAAATACATTTAAAAATAATGGAAATAGGTGGGAAAAGAAAACAAAATATATAAAAATTATAAATTATTGGAAAAAGGGGGATCAGAAAGGGGTTGGGGATGGAGTTCATGATCTAAAGCTGCTGAACTCAATATTAAGTCCGGAAGGCTATAGAGTGCCTAGTCGGAAGATGAAGCGCTGTTCCTCCAGTTTGCGTTGAGCTTCACTGGAACACTGCAGCAGGCCAAGGATGGACATGTGGGCAAGAGAGCAGGGTGGAGCGTTGAAATGGCAAGCAATAGGGAGGTCTGGGTCATGTTTGCGGACAGACCGAAGGTATTCTGCAAAGCAGTCACCCAGTCTGCGTTTGGTCTCTCCAATGTAGAGGAGACCCCAATGGGAGCAGCGAATGCAGTAGACTAAGTTGAGGGAAGTGCAAGTGAAATGCTGCTTCATTTGAAAGGAGTGTTTGGGCCCTTGGACAATGAGGGGGGGGGGGAGTAAAGGGGCAGGTGTTGCACCTTCTGCGGTTGCATGGTAAGATGCCGTGGGACGGCGGGGTTGAGTGTAGGGGGGGATGGTGGAATGGACCAGGGTGTCCCGGAGGGAACAATGCCTGCGGAATGCCACCGGGGAGGGTGAAGGGAAGATGTGTTTGGTGGTGGCATCATGCTGGAGTTGGCGGAAATGGTGGAGGATGATCCATTGAATGTGGAGGCTGGTGGAGTAATAAGTGAGGACAAGGGGGACCCTATCATGGCTCTGGGAGGGAGAAGAAGGTGTGAGGGCGGATGCGCCGGACACGGTTGAGGGCACTGTCAACCACTGTGGGTGGAAAACGGTTAAGGAAGAAGGAAGTCATGTCAGAGGAACTGTTTTTGAAAGAGGCATCATCAGAACAGATGTGACAGAGGTGAAGGAACTGAGAGAATGGGATGGAGACCTTACAGAAAGCAGGGTGTAAGGAGCTGTAGTCGAGGTAGCTGTGGGAGTCGGTGGGCTTGTAATAAATATTAGTGGACAGTCTATCATCAGAGATTGAGACAGAGAGGTTAAGGAAGGGAAGGGAAGTGTCAGAGATGGGCCATGTGAAAATGATGGAGGTTTGGAAATTGGAAGCAAAATTAATGCATTTTTACAGGTCCAGACGAGAGTATGAAGCAACACCGGAGCAGTCATCGATGCACCGGAGAAAGAGTTGTGGGAGGCGGCCGGAGTAGGACTGGAACAAGGAATGTTCCACATGCCCCATAAAGAGACAGACATAACTGGGGCCCATGCGGGTACCCAAAATCATACCACTTATTTGGAGGAAGTGAGATGAGTTTAAGGAGAAATTGTTCAGTGAGAGAACAAGGTCAGTCAGATGGAGGAGAGTAGTGGTGAATGGGGATTGTTCGGGCCTCTGTTCGAGGAAGAAGCGGAGAGCCCTCAGACCATCCCGGTGGGGGATGGAGGTGTAGTGGGATCGGACGTCCATGGTGAAGAGGAGGCGGTTGGGGCCAGGGAACTGGAAATTGTTGATATGATGTAGGGTGTCAGAGGAATCATAGATGTAGGTGGGAAGGGACTGGATAAGGGGAGAGAGAATTGAGTCAAGATAGCAAGAAATGAGATCCGTGGGGCAGGAGCAGGCTGACACGATCAGTCTGCCGGGACAGTCCTGTTTGTGGATTTTGGCTAGGAGTTAGAAGAGGGCAGAGACTATGAGGTTGGAAGCTGTGGAGGGAAGATCTCCAGAGGAGATGAGGTTAGTGACAGTCCTAGAAACAGTCGCTTGATGTTCAGTGGTGGGGTCATGGTTCAGGGCGAAGTGGGAAGAAGTGTCTGCGAGTTGACGCTCAGCCTCCGCGAGGTAGAGGTCAGTGCGCCAGACAACAACAGCACCACCCTTGTCAGCGGGTTTGATGACAATGTCAGGGTTGGACCTGAAAGAACGGAATGCGGTAAGTTCAGAAAGATACAGGCTAGAGTGGGTGAGAGGAGCAGAGAAATTGAGACGCCTGATGTAACGCCGACAGTTCTCAATGACACGATCAAGAACAGTTAAGAATCCAGAGGGAGGGGCCAAGGTGGAGGGAGAATATTGCAGGTGGGTAAAAGGATCCGTTGAACGGGGAGAGGACCCCTGCCCAAAGAAGTGAGCACGGAGTCAAAGGCGGTGGAAGAAGAGTTCAGCATCGTGCCGAGCCTGAAATTCATTGAGATGAGGGTGTAAGGGTATGAAACTAAGTCCTTTGCTGAGCACTGAACATTCAGCATCCGAGAGGGGAAGGTCAGGGGGTATAGTGAATACATGGCCGGGCTGCGATTGGAAGACAGGATAGGGACAGAGGGACAGGCAGGGGTGGAGGGTCCTGGATGGGCGTTGGTGTCAATGAGTTGTTGGAGCTTGCGTTCCTTTGCACCTGAAAGAAAGAGACAGAGTTTCTTGTTGAGGCGTTGGATGAGACGAAGAATAAAATGAAACTGGGGGCAAAGACAGCTTAGAAATAGAGTGTGTTGGTGCTGCTGGAGGGAGAGGTTGAGTGTGTTCATATGGCAGCTCATGGCATTGAGGGTGGATCTTAAGATGCAACGAGAACAGCAGTCCGAGGAGCATTGTATGTCATGGAGCTACCTGTAATCCTGGGTGGGTTCGAAACATGAGGGATGGAACTTCAGCTGGAATCCACGTGGGGTAAGTCAGGGACGGAGACAATCACTGAGGAATTGTTCTCACTGAACAATTTCTCCTTAAATTCGTCTCACTTCCTCCAAATAAAATGTGTGGCTATTGGTACCCGCATGGGCCCCAGTTATACCTGTCTCTTTATGGGGTATGTGGAACATTCTTTGTTCCAGTCCTACTCAGGTCCCCTCCCACAACGCTTTCTCTGGTACATTGATGCCTGTTTCGGTGCTGCTTCATGCTCTCATCTAGACCTGGAAAAAAGTATTAATTTTGCTTCCAATTTCCACCCCAGCATCATTTTCACATGGTCCATCTCTGACACTTCCCTTCCCTTCCTTGACCTCTCTGTCTCAATTTCTGGTGATAGACGGTCCATTAATATCCATTACAAGCCTACCGACTCCCACAGCTACCTCGACGACAGCTCCTCACACCCCACTTCCTGTAAGGACTCCATCCCATTCTCTCAGTTCCGTCACCTCCGTTGCATCTGTTCTGATGATGCTACCTTCAAAAACAGTTCCTCTGACATGTCTTCCTTCTTCCTTAACCGAGGTTTTCCACCCATGGTGGTTGACAGGGTCCTCAATCGTATCCGGCCCATCTCCCACGCATCTGCCCTCACACCTTTCCTCCTTTCCAAAACCATGATAGGGTCCCACTTGTCCTCACTTATCACTCCACCAGCCTCCGCATTCAAAGGATCATCCTCCGCCATTTCCGCCAACTCCAGCATGATGCCACCACCAAACAAATCTTCCCTTCACTGCCCCGGCAGCATTCCACAGGGATTGTTCCCTCCAAGACACCCTGGTCCACTCCTCCATCACCTCCTACACCTCAACCCCCTCCCACGGCACCTTCCCATGCAACCACAGAAGATGCAACACCTGCCCCTTTACTTCCCCTCTCCTCACCGTCCAAGGGCCCAAACATTCATTTCAAGTGAAGCAGCATTTCACTTGCACTTCCCTCAATTTAGTCTACTGCATTCGCTGCTCCCAATGGGGTCTCCTCTACATTGGAGAGACCAAACGCAGACTGGGTGACCGCTTTGCGGAACACCTTCAGTCTGTCCGCAAGCATGACCCAGACCTCCCTGTCGCTTGCCATTTCAACACTCCACCCTGCTCTCATGCCCACATGTCCATCCTTGGCCTGCTGCATTGTTCCAGTGAAGCTCAACGCAAAGTGGAGGAACAACAACTCATCTTCCGACTAGGCACTTTACAGCCTTCCGGACTTAGTATTGAGTTCAGGAACTTTAGATCATGAACTCTCTCCTCCATCCCCACCCCCTTTCTGGTCCCCCTTTTTTCAATAATTTATAATTTTTTATATATATATATATATTTTTATATAGATTTTTCTTTTCCTACCTATTTCCATTATTTTTACAAGTATTTCCATCCATTGTTTTATCTCCATCTTTTAGCCTATTTTGATCCCTTTCCCCCACGCCTCCCCCACTAGGGCTATCTATGCCTTGCTCGTCCTGCTTTCTACCCTTAATGTCACCATCAGTACATTCCTTAGATAATATCACCATCGTCAAAACCCCTTTGTCCTTTTGTCTGTGACATCTTTGGCAATCTCTTCTTTGCCTCCAACTATCACTGGCCCTCTATCCAGCTCTACCTGTCCCAGCCCCCCTCAACCAGCTTATATTCCACCCCATTCCTATTTTTCCTTAGTTCTGATGAAGACTCATACGGACTCAGAACGTCAACTCTGTTCCTCTCCGCAGATGCTGTCGGACCTGCTGAGTTTGTCCAGGTATTTTTGTTCTTGTTTCAGATTTCCAGCATCCGCAGTATTTTGCTTTTATCTTAAAAGAAACGAGTGCTTCTACTGCCATTGCTTTTTGGCACATTGTGCAATATTGCAAAGAATGATTGCTGAGTGTTTCCAGGTACTTTTGTTTTTGTTTCTCGTTTCTTTTAAATTGTCGTTCATCTGCAGGCAGTCTGGTACCAATTCTGCCATTATGAATGTGAATGTGTTTTTTATCTGTCAAGCTATTGCATTTTGCTGGTGAGTTAAAGGCCTTTTCGTGCATCATTTCTAGCCAGTGCCTCCCTCCCGATGTGAAAGACGGTGCCATTTTGTGCTCCCTTGACTTCTCCTGAACCCCTGACCGTGCTTTCCATTGCAAGCGCCAACTCCAGCGCCTTGCTGAAATCCAACTTTGTTTCTGACAGCTACTTATTTTTGAATGGTGCCTTCATTAATCCCAAACACTAATCGGTCTCTGAACATGTCATTAATTGACGTCCTGAACTCACAGTGCTCTGTTAATTGTTATAAGGCTAATACCTAGCAAGCCGCTGTCTTTCCAGAGGAGCGACACCTCGAATTGAATTTAAAATGCTGTGTTGTTACCGAGGGTTTCAGTTGGAAACAGCCTTTCACTGGATTCACCGACTCATCAAAGTTCTTGGAATCTGGGGCCTTGGGTGCAAATAGACTAGGAATTAGGCCGTATGTTTTACTACCACATGTTGATAAGAGGATCGCTCACCTCTTCTCGTCCCCCGATATGTCATTGGCCAAAAAGAAAACCGTGAGGCGTTCAAAATAATGTGACCAGTGGCCTGATCAAATGGGTCAACATGGCCAAATTGTGGCATGTTGGAGGGCGATGGCTTCGACAGTATGGTGAGGGTTTACAATGTTATGTACTTACAATCGGCCTGAAAGGCACAGCTGCTTCAGTTCAGTTGAGTTTTCGCAGCTTTCCTTGGTGTCGTCGACTGGTGGTGTTTTGCCTCATCGCCAGTTGTTATGTTTTACTATGGGGTCGCTTTGCTTGCGAACCGGTCACACACTTATCTATCGGCGGGCGAGTCAATTACAATATATGGAAGGCACTGAGACCAATATGAAATGAAGCTCATACTATTTATTTACACAAACAACAAAGCACTTACATGAGACGTGTGCCTCTCCAGCCAGTCACAGCTATTGGGTCTTGAGTCGCATGGTCAATCTGCTCACATTCTCTTAAAGGTGTATTACACCTCAGATTACTACAATGTCCTATCTTCTCATCCAAAGACTACAATGGGTCTTCAATCCTTAGATGGATTTTAACATTTGGATGGCATTCACATGGAATGAATCTGTTTCTGGCACATCACATCCAGTCAGGAGGAAGAGGCCTATTCTCACGTCACAGCATTTGTAAATTGTGACCAAAACCTTCAATGGAATTCTGTTAGATGGCATCGGGAGGGTGATGTTGTCACACAAGAATAAACAAGGTGTCCATGGGCACAGAGGCCATGAAGTTATATTTTAGCTTGTCAGAGTATTGCTAGATATTGCCCCTCTAAACGCCAGTAAAGCAACTACAAAATTTAAACTGTGATTCAAAGTAGGGCTGTAGCCTGTCCTTGTTTTTCAGCTCTGGGTAGAGAATTGCACTCATTAAAAAACCTAAGGCCAGATGTATGAGTGAAACCTCAGTGCAGCCTGTTAGCAGCTAAAGATCACTCACAGCACAAAATTGGACATGAAATCATTATCAGCAGATGGATAGATGATATACACGCGTCATGTCATTTCAGTCTCAGAGGGAGTAACAAGACCATAATCAAGCAGTTTGGATAAAATTGCAAGTCCGGAGAGTGCAGTGAATATGTGGTCCACTCAGTGACTTGCAAACAAAGAGCATGAGGTTGCATTTTGACCTTGAATTTAGGCTGTGCCAATATTAATGTTTGAAGACATAATGTGTTCATATTAAACTCATTCGTCTCTTATTTGAATAGTCAACTATATTTTAAGTTAGCACCAAGTCCCAAATCCCTGAATCCAGTAAACATTCGGTAAGTGGGACTAGAATGGAATGTTTGTGCTAAGTTTCCACTTGCTTGCTAATACAGTTACTGCCCTCTCCTGGGCTTCTTACCTCATTGGTTTTCTTGTGCATAGGTCTAGGGGCAGCTACCTTCAAAGTATTGTCAGCGCCGTTGTGTTTAAGCACCTTCTACTCGAATATTTTTTATGTATTCACCAAAGACCAGCCTCACAAGAAAGTAACATTTTGTGACATGAAGCAGGGTGTAAATTTATCTTGCAATGCAAAGAGCCCAGGACACAAACAGAAACTCTCTGTCACTGAATTTAACGCCCTGTGCCTGTCAACATTTTAGAAAATGATAGCGGAAAAACTAAGCAGGTTTGTTCAAGATAGAAGTTAGAATTTTGTAACTAGGTTAATCCAGCAGGTTACCAGAGTTTACTGGGTATATCTATTATTCTATATTTATAAGCATTAACAAAATGTGATTCTCAATCATACACTTAGTTACATATAGAATTCCTTACAGGGTCTTCTACTTTTCTCTTCATGCCCTCTTGTGAATTGGAAAATATTCTGACATTTGAAATTTAACCGGGAGTAAAGGAAGTCAAAAATATATCTCAGAATGACAGATTGGGCCATAATGTGCTGTCAAAATAACAGTGGGTGTAATGGTGCTCGCTGTTACTTAGGCAAAAAATGCTACAGCAACATCAGGTGAGGAACAGATGCGCAATTAAAAGTGGGAATCCAAACATGACTGTGGGAAATGCGCTGTTCCGCTGCTCGCTTCACAAAAACCATATTTCACTGACTTGAAAGGCAGTTAAAGGTGTGAAGTCATCGTATTTTGTGCAGCAGATGCAAACTGAGCTCCCCATTGGAAGGGCTTGATTTTCCTGATATCAGGAAGATGGGGTTGGAGAAGGGACTGGGAACATAATTACAGGTTCTTGCACTGGGTGACTCCCTGACACATTCCCGCCTCCGAGTGGTGGGTCAATAATGTGGCTCAGTTGAGTCAATGTGGTGAGCTCACCGGGATCTTTCTAACGGGGGACAAGCCCCCAGCTGAGGCTGAAGCCCAGCTATTACCCGGAGGCTGCCTCCCGGTGGCAGGCAGGTGTGGGGGGTCGGGTTGGCGAGGGGGTTTGGGGAGGTGGGGGAGCATTGATGTCTCCTTTCAAACCGTCATCGCAGAACCGCATGGATCAAAGGATAACAGCCATGGCTGCTGACTATCCTGTCAAAGGGTTCTCCCTCCACAACAATGGCCTGACAGCCGTGGCCATGTGTGTGCTTTTAAAAAAAAATTCCCTGATGCTGCAGAGAGCACCTCCATGTTAAGGAGCCCTCACATTCGCCTGCCTCACCAAGGTCCACCTCTCCCTAGTGGGGTTGCCAGTTGGATTGCACTGGAAGCCTCTGATTGGGCCCACTTGCCTCATCTTCCCACGTAGGTGGGAATCGGTCCTTATTAGCATCTGAGGTCCTTATTAGCATCTTCCCACGTAGGTATCGGTCCTCATTAGCATCTGAGGTCCTTATTAGCATCTTCCCACGTAGGTATCGGTCCTTATTAGCATCTGAGGTCCTTATTAGCATCTTCCCACGTAGGTATCGGTCCTCATTAGCATCTGAGTGACGAATGCCACCCCATATTCATATTTCTGAGGCTGACTAAATGAAGCCCCTTCCTATGCTGATGAGAGGCCTAGCATCTGTGAAAGACCCCGCGTTACATTTGTCTAGGACGAGCAGAACATTCCCACTCGGAATTCTAGAGGGTGTGCACAAAATATTAAATGTAAATTTTAAGTAACATCTCCTGTGGAGCCATGAGCAGCTGAAATTCTCTCCTGACTGGATGGTCATTGCAGTGTTCCCCCTGTCCCCTCAGCCCCAATCCAATCAGCCTACCCCGAGGATTCACACAAAGAAGCATCCCTGATAATCAGAATCTGCAATGAGTGTGCTGCCCCAGTGGAGTCACAATAGGGCAGGACATGTAAAAAATGTTAATGACACCGAAGGCAGGAGTTTTGGGCTTCTTGGTGGGGGAAAGGTACAACCTGTGCAAAGTTCACCTCTCTGAAAATGTTTGCAGTTTCCATTGAATTGATGGAAGCCCTAAATCCACTTAATCTAACTGTAAATTTCTATCTTCTTAATTAATTAATTAATGCAATTAATTTTGTTGTTAAACGTAACCAGCAATGTTAAACATAACCAGTACTAGAGTGTAATACTTTAACATGAGTAAACATGTGTGCATGTGTGTGCACCTGTGTATAAGTGAGTGTGAGAGTGTGTAAATATGAGTGTGTGTGTGTGTGTGTGTGTGTGTGTATGTAAGTATGTGAGAATGTGTATGGATGTGTGTGAGATTGTATGCCTGTGTAAGACTGAATGTATGTGAGTGTGTGCATGTGTGAGTGTGAGTGTGAGTGTGTGTGAGTATGTATGTGTGTATGTGTGTTCGTCTGAGTATGTGTATGTTTTTGAGTATGTGTATGTGTGAGTGTGTCTGAGTGTGCGTGTGGGTATGTGTGTAGTGTGCATGATTCAGAGTGTGTGTGTGTTTATGTGAGTGTACATGAATGTGTGTGAGGCTATTTGTGAGTGAGTTTGCATATGTGTGTAAGACTGAATGTGTGTGATTGTGTGTGTGTGTGTGTGTGTGTGTATATGAATGCATGTATTAGAATGCATGTGTTTGTGAGTATGTGTGTGTGCATGTGTATGTGAGTGTTTGTGTCTTTGTAAGTATGGGAGTGTGTGTGTGCGTGAGTATGTGGGTTTGTGAGTATGTGAATGTATGTGTGTGTGCAAGCATGTGTGTGTGTGCATGAATTTGTGTGTTTGTGAGTATGGGCATTTGAGAACATGTGTGAGTGCGTGTGTGAGTGTGTGTGTGCGTGTGTGTGTGCGTGAGAGAGTGTGTGAGTGTATGTGTGTGTGTGTGCGTGAGAGAGTGTGTGTGTGTGTGTTTTTGTAAGTGTATTGTGAGTGTGTGTGTGTGTGTGCATGAGAGAGTGTGTGAGTGCGTGTGTGAGTGTGTGTGTGTGTGTGTGTGAGAGAGTGTGTGAGTGTGTGTGTGTGTGTGTGAGAGAGTGTGTGAGTGTATGTGTGTGTGCGCGTGAGAGAGTGTGTGTGTGTGTGTTTTTGTAAGTGTATTGTGAGTGTGTGTGTGTGCATGAGAGAGTGTGTGAGTGTGTGTGTGTGCGTGAGAGAGTGTGTGTGTGTGAGAGTGTGTGTGTGTGTTTGTGTAAGAGCAGGATTTTCCCTACTAAGGTGAGCAGCTCATCTCGGTAAATTCCTAACTCGGCAGACTTGCCTTGGTTGAAAGAGCCCTATGGGACCCACTTTTTTGATCTGGGGAGTGGGGTGGCATAGAGCTGAGCCTGCTATCCCTGGAAGTGGAGCATGGGCTGCCTGGAGCGGACAAGTGCTGAGACGGGTTGGTTAGAAGGCCTTGCTCAGTTTTTTGGGACTTTGCATCAGCTGTTCTAGAAGCTGTTAGGCCCTCTAGCCCTCACCCCCACACCCCCTCACCATCACACCCAATCCCCATGCCCTATCATACCTAAATGCCATCTCCATGGCCAGAATATAACCCTCGTCGGGCAGGTGCGTGCCTGACCTGCCCGAACGTAAAATGATGCGCGATGATGTCAGGCGAGTGTCCCGATGTCATAGGGCACTTGCGTGATAGTTCGGTTGGCGGGCACGCAGGGGAGTTGGCAGCCTGTCCACCAACAACTAAAAGGCCTAATAAGGCCATCAAAGTCATAATTGAAATAACTTTTTCACTGCCCGTCTAACCTTACGGTTGGTGGGCAGGCGAAAAGGCCAAGCGGCCTTTGCAATTTTTAGAAGACCTTATCCACGGGCGGGATGAGGTTTCCAACAGCAAATAATAATAAAATTAAAATGTTAGCATTTCATTAATAACATGTCGCTGCTCATGTGACAGCGTCAGAGTCACGTGAGGGGATATGTATTATAACATTTTAAAAATCATTATTTTTAATTGTTCCAAACTCTTCATCTCCCTGAGGCAGCTCTGTGCTTTTTAGCTTTTGAAATTCAGCAAAACATTCATAATGACCTCAGCTGTAATATCAGCCCTTGGAAAAGATTAACAAAGAACTCTATTGAAACTGCAGGATGAGACAATGGGTGGAATTTTATGGCAGCGGGATTTTATGTTCCTGCCCAAAGCCAATGGCGTTTACAATGGCTCGCTGCATTTTATGGCTCCTGTCCCTGCTGCGATGGGGCCTTAAAATTCCTGTCAGAATTTTTCTTTAAACTACAACAGATGGCCTGTCAATCAAACAGTCCAGCAAAGGGTGGAGGGTGCTTTTTTTGCTCTAACTGAAAGCTTCAGCCTGTTTTTGTTTCAGGTTTAAAGTGCAGGGAATGTTTTAAAAAAAACTTCAGATCATGGCCCTTAAAAAGACCATATCTGCCCTGCACAAGCAGTTTCTGTCTACTCCATAACCCACACTGTGGGTTAAAGTGCTCAGAACAGTGAAAATAGGGTCAATTTGAACTTAGCATAAATTACAAATCACCCTGCTGTGTTCGGGTTTCCCACTTCCTGATCCACAACCCCTTCCCCCCGCCATCAAAAATGGGGTTTGTCAGAAATAGAGGTGGGGATTCCACATCTGGGTCCCGCCCGCCATTTTTAAATGTCTCCAGGGTTGGCCCAACTCTGTAAAAATCTGGCATTAAGTATGTGTGGAATTTGATCTGGCCCTGGAGACTGGGCTGGGAGGCAGCGGGGTGGGGGTATGGATTTGGGAAGAAAGTGCAGGGCAGTATGACCGTCACCTTCCTGACTTCCTGTAATCCACTCAGGGTGGGGATGTTTGAGGGTATCCTTCCAGCCCAGAGCCCAGTTAAGGACCACTTAAGGTTCTCATCCTGTCACCAGTGGTGGTAGAACCAGGGGACACAGTTTAAGAATAAGACATCTACAGTTTAAGACAAAGATAAGCAGGCTTTTCTTTCCCCCTCAAAGGGTTGTTAGGCTGTGGAATTCTCTTTCCCACAGAGCAGTGAAGACTGGGTCATTGAATTTACTCAATGTAGAGTTAGACAGATTTTTGACAGACAAGGGTCTCAAGGGTTATGGGGGGCAGACAAGAAAGTGGAGTTGAGACCACACTGTGACTCAGGAGGGAATCGAGAAGAAAGACTCTTGCACTCAACAGGAGGAAAAGCATTCAACAGAGGGCACTGGTGAGAAGTGACTGAAGCTTTCTGGGAGAAGTCACCGCAGACACCGCGACTCAGGAGGGAATCGAAGAGAAGGACTCTTGCACTCAACAGGAGGAAAAGCATCCAACAGAGGGCACTGGTGAGAAGTGACTGAAGCATTCTGGGAGAAGTCACCGCAGACACCGTGACTCAGGAGGGAATCGAGGAGGACCCACTGTCAAAAACGCAATAGCCCCAAACATTACATTGCTGTAGTGTTTCCATCCATCCCTCCTCTTCAAACCTAAAAAAAAGAGAGAGAGGAAGAGGCAGTGCCTTCAGGAGCACACCAGACCTGCGAGGGATATTCTTCTGAAAGTGGATTTTAAAGAAAAAGCAGCTCATTGGTGAGTAAATCCTGAGAGCAGACTCGGAGGGAGGAGCACTGGAGCGGTAAGTATAAATCTAACTTACTTCGGGGATTTGCAGCCTTGTATCCAGGGAGCAGACTCGGACGGAGGAGCACCAGAGCGGTGACCTCGGGGCACAGAGTAACTGAAGCCAAAACTGAAAAAGTGACATCACAAGAAAGCTGTGACCTGATTGGCTGGTAGGAAATCTACACCAAATTTAAAAAAAAACACTGCAAAGCAAATTAATAAATTAATTAACTAAGTTGAGATGGCTGGGCAGGTGATGTGCTGTAGCTGTATGATGTGGGAACTGGCAGATCCCATTGCGAGCCGCAGTGACCTCATCTGCAGCAAGTGTTGGTTGCTGGAGGAGCTCCAGCTCAGAATTGATGAGCTAGAGTCTGAGATCCAGATGCTGCGGCACCTCTGGGAGGGGGAGAGTTACCTGGACGCTTTGTTTCAGGAGGCGGTCACACCCAGTGGATTAAGTACCTCAAGTTCGGTCAGTAGTCAGGGTCAGCAGGGTGTGACTGAAGGTTAGGCAGGTAGAGGGCTTCTGTGTTCAGGAACAGAGGAGACTCAGCTCTTGACCTTGTCCAACAGGTACGAGGTACTTTCTCCCTGTGTGGATGAGGAACAGGGCTGTAGGGAGGATGAGCCAGCTGACCACGACACCATGGCACAGGAGGCCCTTCAAGAGGGGGGAGCAAAAAGAAAAGTGGTAGTTGATGAGATTCCATAATTAGGGGAATTGATAGCATCCTTTGTAAGCAGGATCGAGAGTCCCGCATGGTATGTTGCCTGCCCGGTGCCAGGGTGAGGGACATCTCTGACCGGCTTGAAAGGATATTGGAGAGGGAGGGGGAGCGTCCAGTTGTTGTGGTCCATGTTGGGACAAATAACATAGGTAAGACTAGGAAAGAAGACCTTTTTGGGGATTATCAGAAACTAGGAACTAAATTAAAGAACAGGTCCTCAAGGGTTATAATCTCTGATTACTAGCCGAGTCACGTGCAAATTGGCATAGGGACACAAGAATAAGGGAAGTAAACACGTGGCTAAAGGAGTGGTGCAGGAAAGAGGGGTTCCATTTCGTGGGGCACTGGCATCAGTATTGGAACAGGAGGAATCTGTATCATTGGGACGGTCTCCACCTGAACCGATCTGGGACCAATGTTCTTGCGAAAAGGGTAAATAGGGTGGTCAACAGGACTTTAAAGTAGAAAGTGGTGGGGGAGGGAAGGGTAAAACTCCAAGAAGTATGACTAATGGGAAACAAAGCAGCAGGTTAGCATGTGGGGGGGTGGATTCAACTTCATGGAAAATTATGAAAAAACAGAAAAGAAAGGAGAGCCCAGGAGAGGCTATTAAAGTCTCCAGAACACAAAATAGGACACAGTGTTTGGAAAGGGCTAAGAATCTAACTTCAACCACATCAGATAAAGGGATGACAATGAGAAAGGGGACAGGAAATACAGGACTGAAGGTGTTGTATCTGAATGCACGCAGTATACGAAATAAGGTAAATGAGCTTGTGGCACAGATTGAAATTGGCAGGTATGATGTGGTGGGCATCACGGAGACATGGCTGCAAGGGGATCAGGACTGGGAGCTAAATATCCAAGGATATACATCCTATCGAAAAGATAGGCAGGTTGGTAGAGGTGGTGGGGTTGTTTTGTTAGTAAGAAATTAAACTAAATCAGTAGCAAGAAATGACATAGGGTCAGGTGATGTAGAATCTGCGTGGGTAGAGTTGAGGAATTGTAAAGATAAAAAAACCATAATGGGAGTTATGTACAGGCCTCCGAACAATATTCAGGATGTGGGGCACAAGATACACCAGGAGATAGAAAAGGCGTGTAAGAAAGGCAAGGTTACAGTGATCATGGGGGATTTCAATATGCAGATAGACTGGGAAAATCAGGTTGGTAGTGGATCCCAAGAAAAGGAATTTGTGGAATGTCTACGAGATGGCTTTTTGGAGCAGCTTGTGGTGGAGCCCACTAGGGAACAGGCAATTCTAGATTTACTGATGCGTAATGAGGCAGATTTGATAAGGCAGCTTAAGGTGAAGGAACCCTTAGGAGGAAGTGACCATAACTTGATAGAATTTACCCTGCAATCTGAGAGGAAAAATCTGGAATCAGATGTAACGGTATTACAGTTGAATAAAGGCAACTACAGAGGCATGAGTGAGGAGCTGGCCAGAATTGACTGGGAGATGAGCCTAGCAGGAAAGACAGTGGAACAGCAATGGCAGGAGTTTCTGGGAGTAATTTGGGAGACACAGCAAAAATTCATCCCTAGGAAGAAGACGCATACTAAAGGGAGAACAAGGCAACCATGGTTGACAAGGGAAGTCAAGGACAGCCTAAAAGCTAATTAGAAAGCATACAATGCGGCGAAGAGCAGTGGGAAACCAGGGGATTGGGAAGCCTACAAAGACCAACAGAGGACAACTAAAAAAGAAATAAGGAGGGAGAAGATTAAATATGAGGGTAAACTAGCAAGTAATATAAAAGAAGATTGCAAGAGTATTTTTTAGATATATAAAGGGTAAGAGAGAGGCAAAAGTGGACATTGGGCCACTGGAAAATGATGCTGGAGAAGTAGTAATGGGGAACAAAGAAATGGCGGAGGAATTGAATAGGTATTTTGCTTCAGTCTTCACGGTGGAAGACACGAGTAACATCCTCAAAGTTCAAGAGAGTCGGAAGGCAGAGGTGAGTATGGTGGCCATTACCAAGGGGAAGGTGCTAGGAAAACTGAAAGGTCTGAAGGTTGATAAATCACCTAGACCAGATGGGTTACACCCCAGAATTCTGAAGGAGATAGCTGAAGAGATAGTGGAGACATTAGTGGCGATCTTTCATGAATCATTGGAGTCAGGGAAGGTCCCAGAGGACAGGAAAATCGCTAATGTAACCCCTTTGTTTAAGAAGGGAGTGAGGCAAATGACGGGAAATTACAGGCCGATTAGCCTGACCTCAGTCATTGGTAAGATTTTAGAGTCCATTATTAAGGATGAGATTTCAGAATACTTGGAAGTGCATGGTAAAATCAGGCAAAGTCAGCATGGTTTCATCAAGGGGAGGTCATGCCTGACAAATCTGTTAGAATTCTTTGAGGAGGTAACGAGTAGGTTAGACAAAGGAGAGCCAATGAATGTTATCTACTTGGACTTCCAGAAGGCCTTTGACAAGGTGCCGCACAGGAGGCTGCTCAGTAAGATAAGAGCCCATGGTGTTAGAGGCAAGGTAATAGCATGGATAGAAGATTGGCTGTCTGGCAGGAGGCAGAGAGTGGGGATAAGGGGGTCCTTCTCAGGATGGCGGCCGGTGACTAGTGGAGTTCCGCAGGGGTCAGTGTTGGGACCACAACATTTCACTTCATACATTAATGATCCAGATGAAGGAACTGAGTGCATTCTGGCTAAGTTTGCAGATGATACAAAGATAGGTGGAGCGACAGGTAGTATTGAGGAGGCTGCAGAAGGATTTGGACAGGTTAGGAGAATGGGCAAAGAAGTGACAGATGGAATACAACTTGGGGAAGTGTGAGGTCATGCACTTTGGTAGGAAGAATAGAGGCATGGTCTATTTTCTAAATGGGGAGAGAGTTCAGAAATCTGGAGTGCAAAGGGACTTGGGAGTCCTAGTCCAGGATTCTCTTAAGGTTAACTTGCAGGTTGAGTCGGTAGTTAGGAAGGCAAATGCAATGTTGGTATTTATTTTGAGAGGACTAGAATATAAAAGCAGGGATGTGCTGCTGAGGCTTTATAAGGCTCTGGTCAGACCACATTTAGAATATTGTGAGCAATTTTGGGCCCCGTATCTCAGGAAGGATGTGCTGGCCCTGGAGAGGGTCCAGAGGAGGTTCACGAGAATGATCCCAGGAATGAAAGGCTTAACATATGAGGGACGTTTGAGGACTCTGGGTCTATACTGGATGGAGTTTAGAAGGATGAGGGGGGATCTGATTGAAATTTACAGAATACTGAAAGGCCTGGATACAGTGGACGTGGGGAAGATGTTTCCAATTAGTAGGAGAGACTAGGACCTGAGGGCATAGCCTCAGAGTAAAAGGAAGACCTTTTACAACAGAGATGAGGAGAAACTTCTTTAGCCAGAAAGTGGCGAATCTATGGAATTCATTACCACAGAAGGCTGTGGAGGCCAGGTCACTGAGTGTATTTAAGACCAAGATAGGTCCTTGATTGGTAAGGGGGATCAAAGGTTACGGGGAGAAGGTGGAGAATGGGGTTGAGAAACTTATCAGCCATGATTGAATGGCGGAGCAGACTCAATAGGCTGAATGGCCTAATTTCTGCTCCTATGTCTTATGATCTTTTTTTATGCCCACTACTGCACTAAGTGCAAATGTGGGATGATTCTGCCCAAAGCTTTAGTTCACCCTAAACTAATAATTAGGAGAGATGAGTTCAAATCTCAACATAGCAGCTAACGAATTTGAATTCAGTTAATTGAATAAATTGGGAATAAAAGCTAGAATCAGCAATCATAACCATGATTGTAATAGTATCCACAAATCTGATAAGCGATTTAAAAAAATGTTTCCAACATTTCCACTAACTCCCCATGTCCACGACCTAGCTCCCAGCTTGCACCACAGTCTTTGGTTTCTAGGTGCTGGCAACTGTGCCCATGTGTTAGCAATTAAAAAAGAAAAATTCATTCATTTACGTGATGTGGGTTTCACTGGCTGTGCCAGCATTTATTGCCCATCCCTAATTGCCCTTGAGAAGATGGTGGTGAGCTGCCATCTTGAACCGCTGCAGTCCATGTGGTGTAGGTACACCCACAGTGCTGTTAGGGAGGGAGTTCCAGGACTTTGGCCCAGAGACAGTGAAGGAATGTCAAGTGACATGGAGGGGATCTTCCAGGTGTTGGTATTCCCATCTATCTGCTGGCCTTCTAGATGGTAGTAGTCGTGGGTTTGGAAGGTGCTTTCTAAGGAGCCTTGGTGAATTCCTGCAGTGCATCTTGTAGAAGGTACACATTGCTGCTACTGTGCATCGGCGGTGCAGGGAGTGAATATTCGTGGGTGGGTGCCAATCAAGCAGGCTGTTTTGTCCTGGATGGTGTTGAGCTTCTTGAGTGTTGTTGGAGTTGCACTCACCCAGGCAAGTAGAGAGTGTTCCATTACACTCCTGACTTGTGCCTTGTCGATGGTGGACAGGTTTTGAGGAGTCAGGAGGTGAGTTACTCGTCACAGGATTCCTAGCCTCTGGCCTGCTCTAGTAGCTACATATGGCTGATCCAGTTCAGTTTCTGGTTGGCAGGTTGATTAATGGTCCACCTCTGACCCCACGAACTTTGGCATGGTAAGCACCATCTTAACACTCACATTGGGATATTCCCCCTGCCCCCCCATCACCTTCCCCGCACCCCACCCGCTTCACCCAACATTGTTCTGGCTTCTGCCCTTGTCAATCTTTTCTTTGATTCACTCAAAATATTCCATTGATTTGTTAAGCATGACCTACCTTACACATAATCATGTTAACTATCTCACAATGCCGTGCAAGTGTTAAATAATTGCATCTCTAATCATTATGATTGACAGTAAATTTTTCACTATTGAAGTAAGGCTACATAACAATAGTTGGCAAGTTTAACTATATCCCTATTGTTGAACAGAAATATGAGATTTGCCACCCTCTAAACATTTGGCATGTTTCCCATCTTTAATGAATTTTGAAATATCATAATTAGCACCTCTGTTATTTCCTCACTAACCTCCTTCTGTTTTCTGGTTTCACACTGATTGCTCAAGAATCTATCAGCTTGCCCATCAGAAAAAAAAAACATTCATTTCAATCCCATATTATTTGAGGCTTGTTAATTTTATAATTGTATCTTTGCCTTTATGGTTCTGCGGTTTTGCCTTGTTGGACACCATTGTTAGACAAGTCCAACCTTGCTCTCAACAAAACAAAACACAATACAATGGTTATCAAAATGGCCACATAAAAAACTTCACCTTAATTAAAATTTCACAGGAAGATTAACCTATCAAATGCTCATTCCTTCTTTGTAATTAATTCTGCTCTTCATAAGCCAAGAAGTCCCCAATGATTTATTTTCTGTCAGAATTATAGTTTCCATTCTCAAACTGCATGCTTGTTCTCCTCCTTATTAATATTGGAAGGCAGTGACTTGGGGTGAATTTTTATCCATGCCAGGATGCATCATATTCTTAGGTCCCAGAATCATTATCTTGTTTAGCCTGTTTAAAATGTATGTGATGAAGAAAAATATCATCATCTGTCCCTTTAGCTGTTGGCAAAAATAGCTGTTCAAAACTGCTTGTGGCTAATCTGTGCATTGTAGTTACCTCACCCAACTACACCAGTATATACATAACTAGCCAGCAGTGGCTGCTTATTATTGATTGCAACTCACCGAGGTGGTCTAATTACCCCACCGTCCCCAGTTGGTTACCATTTTAAGTAGTAAGCACCTGTATACAGTTCATTCAAAAAAAAAATCACTATTGTATTCCATTTAGTTAAATCAAAGAAATTAGAGAAAGAACGAGGAACATACAAAAGAAATAAGCATGGAAGAAGGCCTCCGTTTCCTTGAGTTTACTCCATTGAGACGCGGTGCTGCAGTTATGTACACCCATTCCATAACTATAAATTATTCTGGGAGAGGGAATGAGTAAAACAGAGAAAAAGGAAGTTACAATCAGCTCAGGAAAAACACTGGGAAATCTCTCTCTAATTTCTGAAGGCAATCTAGCTAAGCTCTAGAGACTGCAGGTCCCATAAATCCTCACAGCTGCGAGTAGCCATTAACAACTAACTAGAAAAAGGTGTCAATTTTACTTGGGGATTGATCCAACTGCCTGCTGTAACTTTGGCTATTTCCTGGGGGTTTCCATGTGTCTTCTGCAAATCTGGAGAATGGTGGATGATTGGGAAACCCAAATGAAATTTGATTGGACCAAGTAGCCTTCATTCAGGAACCTGTCAGACAATGAGTCCACTTCCATTCAAAATCCAGCTGGCCCATTCCAGGAAACAATTACCCAGCTCAGAATGAATAAGTGTCTCATGTTAATCAATATTTTAAGCCGACGTGTTTTTTTATGCGTTCCATTTGGTCCCTTCATCCCTAATTATTGTATAACCTATCTACCCTGACTGCGTGCTATCCATTCATCATTCCATTGACCTCCAAGGCTTAATTTCTCAAAAGTAAATAGGCCCGAACTCAGAGGAAAGTGACTGTAATATTAGACTTCCTCCTCTGCGTCTTCTCTAATCCTACAATACTCTGCAGGAGTCAAAATGGGAGCCTGTGTTCAATGCTAATGTGTTGTGTTATTTCTTTTGCACTCAGGGTGGCTGAAATCCCATTGGGTCCACCTCTGCTGACACATAAATGCAGCAAAATGTTAATTTCCTGCCTGCCAAAACCACAAAGGCCTTAGAACCCGTTTCACATCCCAGGGAGAAGGTTATTTACATGGAACAGGTGGGCTGCCCAACCTTGTAAAGGTGCTTGAGGAGGGTCTGCCTTGAGGCATTGGGAGGAATCGTGCCAGATTTACACAAAGTGAGGTAGCGGGCGGGGAAAGGGAGGTTTTACCCGCCGGCCGCAATGGCAGCTTTTCACACCGTATCGTCCCAATGCCGCCTCATTAATTCTGCATCCCCAGGAAACAGGCCATTTTGATGGCGGGCGGGCTCTCATTCACCCGCCATGCCATTGGCTGACCGCTTCATCACACCGGTGCCACACTTAAAGTGCAGCCGCGTGCACACCTCTCAGTGCTTCCAGCCCATGACTGCTGCACAGAAGACATGGCCCCAAATGCAAAAGGTCTGCAGCCCCCAGGTTCAGTGACGTGTCCATCAAGCACCTATTGGACACAGGGGGGGCTCACCATGATGTCCTCTACCACCCCCCCCCCCCACACTCTGGCCACAGGATGGGCAGCAAATTACTAATCCACCATGGGAGGCAGTGGTCTTGGTGGTCAGCGCCAACGCCCTACAAAAGAGGACAGCCATCCAGTGCCAAAAAAAGGATGAATGATCTCTTCCATTCCACCAGGATAAGTTACTCTTCTCATCACTGTCAATTCACAGACTCACAAACCCATCACACATCCACAGGGATCTCACTCACTGCCAGTTCAAGAGATGCCACCATTCACTCTCTCACACACACCTTCATTGTTCTCATCATGTCCATGGGATCACTCACCACCTACACATACCAGGCATACTTATCATCTGGCCTGGCAGACATCCTGTGTACACCCTCTCCATCTCTATTCATGCAGGACAAGCTGGCACACAACAAGAGAGAGAGGTTTCAGACCGATGGAGGAATACCTGAAATTAAGGTCGTCATGGACTTTGAAAACAGAGCCATCCTGCTGACTGACAAGGATCTGGGCCGTTCCTGTGCTGACAGTGAGGTCGGTGCTACTTTACCAAGTGAGGATCCAGCAGCAGGTGGATTCTGCAACCCAGAGCCTCCAATCAAGCTTCAAAGAAAGCTTGATGAGGAATCTGAAGGCACCTTCATTGAAGAACAGTCACAGCAGTCACCCACACGCTCCACCAGCGCAGAGACACAAACCTCAGAGGGACCTAGCTTTAGAGTAGCCTCGGGATCACAATCTGGTGAGCATATTACACTGTCTGATCCACAGCAGGCAGCGACAGGGACTTCACAGGCGTCAAGCACTTGGAGGGCTGCTGGAGGCCAGAGTTAGATGATGAACCTCTGGACTTTGTCAAACCTCAGTTGCTGGAGCTGCAAAAGCAAGCTCAGGAACATCAGGAAGGGAGGTCCACTGCACTCCTCAGATTGCAAGGCGCGTTGGAAGAGTCCATCTGCCTTTAGACTGAGGTGAAAGCGCCGGCATGCCAACGCACTGAGATCAACCCTGGTTGAGGTTGATATAGTTGACTGCTTTTCATGACGGAGACCTGAGCGCCACATGAGTGCAGTCAAAGACACCCTGCACCTGTGGGAAACCTGAGATCTAGGAAAATTCAATTGCTCTTGCATCCTAGCTTTCGTGGTCCTGGGTGAAATGCACAAAGTTGTGTACCCTCGCAAATTTGCTGTCCTTGACCTCATGGGTGCATTTGCAGATGGAGGCTTGCGGTGTCCAAAGGTTGCCTGTGGAGCCCTGAAAGGAGCCACTGGCATAGAAATTGAGTGCCACAATCATTTTCACAACCATGGGCAGTGGCTGGCCTCCATGTCCCCATGATGCCAAATCCTGCAGCAGCTGGCAGATGTGGCCGACCAGTTCCCTAGACATGCGCAGTCTTTGGCGGCACTGGTTCTCAGTCATTTGCAGGAATGAAAGGCGGTGTCTATAAACCCTGGGTCTTGCTAGGTGCTGACCAGTGATGGCTCGCTGTGACTCTTCAGTGGCATGTGTGGGAGCCTCAGCTGCCCCTTCTTCCTGAGGTTGCTGCTCCTCCCTCTGAGCAGCCAAGTGCCTCTGTCGCTCTCTTCTCCTTCGTCTCCGCTCTCTGTACACCACGAGGTATACAACTAACTCACCAGGCTCCAGGCTCCTGATGTACTCCTCCTGCGGGATGAAAGACAGAGATGTGTGGGTTAGCACGAGTGTATTAAGAACCTCTCCGGGTTAAGTCCGAAGGCCCTTTAATGCATCACGGGGCATGTTGGCCAACTCTTGGATGGCCAGAGTTTAGTGCGCTGTATGGCTGTCGAAAACTCCACCCTCCTCCACCCCACTCACCTGACCAATTGGCAGCAGCTTTGCCCATTGGACTGCATGCTGCACTCTCAGCTCAGGCGCAGGCATTCTCCTAACCTGCGCTGCAAGGCTGTGCTGTTAGCTTGAGCCATGAGGGAGTCTGGTCCAAACCGGAATGATAAAATTGCAAGGGGCTATGAGCGACTCCACTCCATGGCCAGCTTTAGCAAGGAGATTGTACAACGTGACCAGTCATCCAACTGTTCTGCAGTCCACTGAAATGTTCATTAATTTGCAGCGTGTGCCCTAGGGGTGAAAAGCTCTGGAGCACTTGGTGGCAATTTCATGCCTCGGCGTTGCTTGAGTGGGCAGATAAGCTAGAGGCTCGATTCCAATCATATCAATGTGGCTGTGCCTGAACTGTCTCAGCTGCAAAGGAATGGGCACTTTATACAAAGTTTCCCTAATGAGTGGCTGCTTCCCTTCCCCTTACACCCCCACCCTGCACATGCTGTGCACCACCTCCAACCGCAGCGCACCCCTTGGCGCCCTCCAAGTCGCCTCAGCCTTGAAGATCAACAAGCGACCCTCACCGAGTGCTGTGCAACGTTACTGTGCACTCACCTCCGAGTTCCCCTCGAAATGCACACGTAATATACGCTGTTGTGAAACATGTCGGAGTGCAATCACGCCAACGTGCTCGGACGATCCAGCCGGGGTGGGGGATGAGTCCTGCCGGCTGGTCTTATAATGATACGCTGATGTATCACAATGAGGTTCCAGACTGTCTGACGGTGGGAAAGGTGACTTCATCATCAACGGGCAGAGCAGATGATTCAAACCGGTTTCACAACCAATTTTTGGCCTCCTTGCCATATTGTCTGCTTATGCCACCGAACGCGCCTGAAGCCAGTGGGCATGGAAGTCTCCGCCCATTATGTGGGATTTTCCATTCTGGAGACGAAGTGCAGTGACAGGTGGGAAAGTTGGTGTGATTCCTGTTGGGTGGTAGGGTGGATGAACCCAGGCGATCATCTGCTTTTAGCTCATTATTTACGCACTAGTGAGGAACTTGGCCAATCTCACGGGTGGGGGGGAGGGCAGGCAATTGTT
This sequence comes from Carcharodon carcharias, assembly GCF_017639515.1. NCBI lineage: Eukaryota > Metazoa > Chordata > Chondrichthyes > Lamniformes > Lamnidae > Carcharodon > Carcharodon carcharias. The sequence goes on from NC_054469.1 coordinate 220,329,025, forward strand.
CATCCTGCCATGACCTCATAGGGTCAATGGTCCTGGCGCCATATTTAAATGGCACTCGGACAGACATTCACTCACTGCAGGCCACCTGTTCTGTCGGACAGGTAATCCATGTGCCTAAAATATCAACCGCTCTGCCTCATGATTCAGCGAGCCCTCCCTGGAGAATCTCATCCAGGCCGTCCAGGAAAGGCAGGAGGTCCCCTTTCCCCGGGATGGAAGCAGGAGGTCATCCCACCTGACCACGTCGGCCTGAGAGGAGGTCACTGGAGAGGTTAGCGCCCATGTCAAACAATAAAGGACCGTCTTGCAGCACTGAAAGAGGGTGAATGATCAGCTCCACTCCACAGGATAAGTGAAACTTCTACTCACTCCAAACTCACACTCTCATAAGGGCATCAGGCAGTCTAAGGGTTAAAGTGCACAGGGATGTCACACACGACCAGCAGATGGGACATCAGCACTGAGTGTGTTACAACCACTTTAAGCTCACCATCTCACGTAAGTTTCTGCACAAACAACATCTTAATCCCTGAATGGGGAGGGCTCGGCAGACACAACAGGCATGCATGCTTCCTAACTACTCCTTCATCCACGGAACAGACTGGAGAGCTGTCTGGGGAGGATTAGGATCATTTCTTCATGGAAGGCGAGGTCAGCCAGCCCCAACATGCCAGTGAGGGTGCATCCAGTATACATCGACCACAGGCGGACAATGACAGTGAGTGAACTGTAATGGAGGAGCCCGCTTTAGTCAATCACCAACACCCTTTTCTCTCTCTTGCCAACCAAAAAGGAGGAGGATGTCATCCTTAAAAACAACTCAGCCCCCAGAACACCTCAGGTGAGAAGGGAGACCAAACATCCAATGAAGAACCATCACCGTGTTCAACTGCACCCTCTACCAGCACAGATACACACACCTCAGTGGGACCCAGTTCTACAGCAGGCTCAGGGCCACAATGTGATGAACACCTCACAGACATGGGTCCACAGCGGGCAGAGGCAGTGACAGTGGACGCTCTCTGACACCTGGAGGACTGTTGGAGACCAGGCCCCTGCTGATCCCGAGTCCGATGATGAGCCTCTGGAATCAGCCCTAAGATAAATGTTGGAGATGCAGAGACAGGCAGGGGGAACATCAGGCAGAATCATCAGAGGTTGTCACCAGACTGGAATGAAGGGTGAAGGAGCCCATACACATTCTGCCTGATGCTGTGGCTCTGCAATGAGAGTGCACCGACGTTTCCATGGAGAGGATGGCTGTTGCCTTGGAGACCCAGGTCCAGCAGTTTCTGCTGGATTTGCGCTCAGACCTGAGCCCCCATCACTCTAGCCACGGCTGCGTTCTAGCAATGGTTAGGCGAGAGGCGTCGGGCACCTCAGGCTCTTTCCAGGTGTGCCTTCTCCTCAAGGAATTAGGGAGGGGAAATGGGGCACTCAAGGGGAGGAGGAGCATTAGTCAGGCACCCTGAAGACATCCACCCAGGACACTCCAAGGGTGCCCGGCTGCAGCAAATCATCCCTGCCAGTGACCCTCATGAACTCCAGCCGGTCAGACCATGGAGAGCACATCTGCCCCAGAGCAGGGCCTCCAGGCCTCTGGCCGCCAGAGGACGCCCGCCAAAGTATCTCAGGCAACAAGGCACAGCCCTCAGCAGACTGCCTCATCTCTGCTACACCAGTCAGGGCTGTACCTAGAAGTAGCGGCAGGGTTAGAAAATTAAGAAGTTAGAATGCACACTGGTGGCGTGGGTGTTTAATTACTGTGTATACTTTTCACTTTTGTAAGTATATTTTACGTTTATCCATCTCCAAGTGTCAGGGAATCAATGGCTAATTGATGCGATTCAAGGTCCATGCTCTTTCAAGGATCAAAAAGGTACCCCCACCTCCACAATGAGCTCCCATCTGGATCCTCAGTTGCATTAACTCTCACTCAATCTCATCACAGCGATTAGCCTTCATTCCCTCATCTGCAACATGAACAAAGGCACATCATATGTGACAATGATGGCTGGACAATAAACCTGTGATACTTCGATCTCAGGCAGACATTACTTGGCCTCAGGAGAATTGCTGATCCTGATGCTGTTGCACTGACGTCTGTTCTTTGTGGGTGGCACAAGTATTTGTTGTGATGAACCATTATCATCTCTTCTCCAAAGGATATTTCGTAATGGTGTTTATTTTATGAGAGTGAGATTTTGGAAAAAGTCTTACTCAACGTCGAGCATTATAAGCTTTCATGCCTTCCTGCAGCTTGTCATCATCTCCACTTTTCAGTTTGAATGTTATTCTTAGTTCCCACTCTTCCCATGCATGACCCTGAACTATAGAAGCTGGGCTCACTCGGTGACATTGTAAATGTCTGTAAGAGGAGTATGAGTGTGTGATGCCAGAGGTGTGTGATCATCCTGATGAAGCCATCTCCTTACCAGTAAGGATCTTACTTTGCTCCAGAACTGTTGCCTAGCAGTGCTTTATGGTATCCATCTGTAAAGGCACAGCACACAGCTCGATATGGAATTTATTGCATCACTGTGTACACATTGACTTAGGTCATATAGAAAGGATTGGTCTTTGTGAGCTGGGCAATGTCAGAGACTGTCATGCTCCGAAAGTGATGCTTTTGCAAATCTCCTGAGTCCTCAGCAGGGTCTGTGAAGGGAAGAAGTTGTCATTGACTGGTGTGTCAATGCTGACTGGGCTACATTTCTCCTGAATGCCAAGGTGATCCAGGACAGAAACCTGGCAGGCTTTTGATGATTCAAGAGTGCTGAGAGTTTGTAAATAATCAAACTATGGTCCTGGTGAGGCAGCCTCTGTGAGGATAATGTGAACAAAACTCGCAGCTTTGGGTGCATGATGGAGAATTAAAGGTCACTGCATCGTGACTGAGGCTCAGTAGCAAGATGATAATGCCTCAGCATTATTCATCCTTGAGACTGGCGATTGGAGATATGATGCTGTCCATATGTTGCTCCCTCCTGAGATGGTCAAGTGCTAACCATTGACAAATGTTTTTCCCATTTGCGCCACCTTGCTAAGCAGGTGTCATGTTGACATGAGCGCATCCATGTGTGCAGTGGTGTGCCAGCTGTTTGAAGCTGTCGTGCCTACTGGCCTGGTGACACCATGGTTGAAAGGAATGTACTATGTGTAGTTGCTTAAGGAGGTCTGCTCATAGAGTGCTAATCACATTCCACAGCAGCCACATATTGCCAAGGCTATTACACCTTCCACGGGTGACCCCATCAGAAGGTGACTTATTCTGCTTCCGTTGTCATTGTGAGATTGATGACTTATCCTGAGATGTTCATGCTGTGAATGAAGCTCTTGTTGCGTCCCCTGAATCAAAGCAAGAAGATAACTTTTTTTGTGATAACTTATTTCACCTTATTCCTCCTGGAATCTTGTAGCTATGAGTTTGTCACAGGCATGTCTACCGCATTGTACCCATGCAATGGCATCCTCATGTGGCTCATCTGGTTCCTCGCCCTCTCCAGAATCATCGCCTTCCATGAGTTCTTCTCATCCGAAGAGGCTTCAAGCTCCTCAGTGTCTCCCTCTGGCAACACAACCCTCCTTTGCAGTGCTAGGTTGTGCAGAGGGCAGCAAACTACGATGATAGAGGACATTCTCTGTGGTGAATATTGCAGAGCCCCACCTAATCTGTCCAAACTTCAGAAACACATCCTTAAGAGGCCATTAGTTTGCTTTGTTAATGACCTTGTGGCTGAATGTGCTGCATTGTAACTCTCCTCAGATGCACTCAGTGGCCAACCAACAAGAATCATTAGCCATGCCTCCTGGTGTACCCCTTGTCATTAAGGAGCCAACCTTGTTAGTGCTGAGGTCCCTCAAATATCTGTGCAGGACTCTAAATGTGAGAGATGTGACAGATCACTGGGTACCTAGCACAAGCATAATGGATCTGCTTTGTGTGATCACAAATTAGCTGAACATTCAGAGTGAATTCCTTTTCTATTAATGAGTCTCACAGGCTGCTGCTAGAGAGCTCTCAAGGCCGCATGTGTGTTACTGATGGCACCATATACTTGTGGGAAAAGTAAGATTGTAGTGGATCAGCTTGGCTTGCTTCATCTATGCAGAACTGCGCGTAATGGTGAGTTCTACTGGAAAGGGCACGTGTCACCTACCTTATGCATTTGTGTGTCACCGATTGTGACATTCTGCAAAGCTGCTCAGTGGAGCCCTGGAAAGAACCGCTGGTAAAAGAAAAAAAAAGTTCAATGCAGTGGTGACCTTCAGAGCGACCAGCCTGGTATACCCTCCAAGTCCTTGTGGGATGAGTTCAAATGTGAGCTGCCACATCCCTAGACAAGTCAAGGTGCCTGCAGCACTGTCCTCCGCTCATCTCCATGTATGAGCTGTGTCTTATATAGACCCTTCATTGCGCTAACAGTCTTTTCGGATTATGACTCCCTCCTTGGCAACATCTGGGACTTTCCAGGGGCCCCGCTGGCTCTTGTTCCTCGGGCCCATGGTCTTCCCAGAGCTGTGCCAAATGTGACAGACCATTCTCCTCATTTTAATCATAGCTATCAACAAGGCTGTGTTACCTACAGCCTGCATTCTCTGCCTCTCCTTGTATCTGTGAATGGATACAAGTGAGCAATCAATGGTAGTTCCCCCTGAATGGTCTCCCTCCAAATCCAAGGCAGGAATCCAGTCTCTGGCCCTTGACCTGCCCTTAGTCTGTACCCAGGCCACCCCTTGCAGGATGATATTATCCTGCAGGATAATAAGTGGCTGAGCACACCCCCTCAGATGTGACTTCACATTCATGATGAGGGTCTAATTTAGATTCAAAAGACACATGTCCTATAACTCTCAGTAAGGCTTCTGTTAGTTGTCCTCCAATAGTCTTGACAATAACCATTGATACTCAATCCTTGCATTTATGTCATGACTACAACCATGGTGCACTGAATTTCATGACCAGTACACAGGGAACACTGAGGCATGTGGTGTCCATGTTGCCTCTGTACAGCAGCCGTGGCCCTTGACTGTTTGATCCTACATCCATTCTCACATGCCTCTGTAAGGATCAAGTTATCCTCAGGCATCTCTCTAGATCTATAAATCCCTAAGTAATAACCCTGCATGTTACAAAGATGTTTACAGATTCCCAGCTTAAATCACACAGCGCTACATTTTTTCACATTAAATGATATTTGGCACACCCTGACTTAATGGAATTTCCCCTAAATGTGCAACATCAGTAAAGGACCCTTGAGTCCAACACTCAGCAGAGCCCTGTTTGCCATGGTTTGAGCAGGAAATTTATAGGGTGCCCTTTCAACTGGCCCAAAATTGTTGTGCTAAACTCCTCCCACACACCTCCAACCTCCCCCTTACACTCATCAAGCTCCTCCAATCCTTCCCAATACTCACCACATCCTAATTCCCATTCCTCTTATCCTTATCAGGTTTCCTTCTGTTACCCTTGACACCATCATTATCCATGTTTATAATCCTGTCCTCCCCACCCCCCCCAAACCCTTTAATCTTGTCCCCATGCCATTTGTCAACCTGACCCCCCCCCCCGCCCTCTTCTCGAGGTCACATACACACTTATTTTTTGGGAGCCCCCACCATTAGACCATCCAATAACACCCCACCCATAACTTTCCAGCTACTGACATACAGGATACAGACGACTCCCCTGAACATTACTATACCCTCTGTCTCACAATACATAACTTGAAACTCCCAGGACCAAATTCCTTAGGTAATTGACCATGCCCTACACACTATACCGTGCATGACCATCACTGCCCAGAGCGGCCTTTTTCCACCCAAGACTGGAATGTAAAGCCCTCTAACATGACCTGTACGGTCCCAGGACAGTCTCTTCAATCTGCCCCTGACAGCAAGGTCTCAGCCCAGGGCAGTCTCTCACTCTAACACAAACAAAAACAGAAAATACTGGAAAAACTCAGCAGGTCTAGCAGCCTCTGTGGATAGAGGAACAGAGTTTAATGTTTCGAGTCCGTATGACTTCTTCAGAGCTAAAGAGAAGTGGAAGTGTGATGAAATTTACACTGTTTAAAGGGGGTGGAGCAAGTGGAGCTGGTTAGAAGGTCAGCGATAGGTGGGGACAAAGGAGGGATTAACAAAGATGTCATGAACTAAAGGACAAAGGGAATGTTAATGGTAGCGGCAGGCATATAAACGGAAATCCTGTCGGAGAGAAGATTGGCATACAAACAGAAACAGCCTCTGACTCTTCCATGGAAGAGTCTTATAACTGTTGCCCCTAATTAGTCTCTCACTCTTCCAATCTGTTCCTTGACCACCGCCGAGTTCTGTCTCTGTCTCACACCTCTCCTCCCGTGCTGTCCCCCCAGTCATGTCTCTGCCTCACCCCTCCCCGCTGGTTATGCCTCTCCGTGTCCAACTTGGTGCAGTTTGTGCTACAGGCACCTGATATTTCACAGTTACGGTCTAAATGGAAGGTGAAAGCAGCATCGAGTGACCTTCAAGCCGTGAATGAAGTGAAGCTGGCCAGGTGTGTGCCACTTATAGTCATAAAATAGACCATTATAATTAGCCCCTGGTGGGGCACTTCATTTGGAGGGGAAACATAATTCTGGTGAGTTGACCTTTTAATGAGCATTCATGAGAATGAAATGAATGCAAATGTGGTTCCCGATATAGATCTGTGAGAAACTCGACCCACCTTTAACCTGCCATCGAAATCAGGAGAATAACATTCCAAACTGATTTTCCATTGGGAGAAAACTGACTTTTTCCATAACGCCAAATTTAGTGTTCCCTCCCACCATGATTCCCACTGCTGGTGAGGTGGAAAATTCAGCCCATTTATTCACCTGAATTCCACCCCTCCACCCCACCCCCCAACCCCCGAAATTTCCCTGGGCAGCAAACACGCAAGTTGGAATCCATCCAACATTGTGGCCTTCGTCAAAAACAGTCTGCCGGGTTCAAGTCCTGGAGCTCAATCATAATTCCAGGACCTAGGTCCTCATAATAAAACCTAAAGTTCCATCTTTTTTCCTTGTAGCCAATGCATCCTGCTTACACACAAATTGTTAGTGGTCAAATTACCATCAGATGTCAGTCTGGATCTATAAATACCTAACTAATAACTCTGCATGTTACAAAGATGCTTACAGCTTCCCAGCCTAAATTACCCAGCACTACGCTTGTCCACATTGACACACAGGGGTCCATTGCTCTACCTTGGCTGGATCAGCCTATAACCTATTGATCTGATCTAAATTACTTAGCCCAGGATCAAGCTGCCACCCATGTTTCCTCATTTATTTTTCTGCCTCTTCCATTCAAACTAAAAAAGAGCTGCATATGTTTAGGTTCAGGAACTAATAGGGGTTGACAGAATACAAATATTTTACTGCTACAGATTTGTTTCTGTAGATAAAGCATATATATATTTCAAATTGCACAAGGATCAATGGGAAGGATTTACGTTATCTGCTGAAGCCTGAAAATCACAGTTGCTGATCCTAGTGGACAAATCCTTTGCAAGCTAACTTAAATTTTATTTTAAATGGCTTGCAATTGCTGCTAAAATTTTACACAGACGAATGTCCTGTAAGCCCCTTAACTAGAGTATTGTTGAAACAAAATAACTGACAGCCATTCACTGATTCACTCCTCCGGGCAATGCTTAGACTAATCAGAGCCAAGCTGCCTGGTTTAAATTTCAAACAATGTTCGGCAGTTAACTGTCAGTCACCATCACTGGTGCATTCTCCATGGCAATGCCTCTACCAATCAGAGTCCATTTGCCAACCAATCAGCACTATTTTCTCAAACAGTATAAATTGTTGTTTCCCCCTTATATTGGTTCTCTTGTGAAGTATCCTGATGAGTGCAAAACAAAAAGCTTTGACTTGTTTCTTTTTCAGCAATAATAAAGGTTTTTTTTTTGAAGTTCTTGCATGCCACCAGCTTAAATCAAAATCTTTGGCTTTATATTTCCTCTCAACGTATTTCTGCTCCATTTCTCTTTTTGCTCTACTATTTAACTCCTTCACCACTTTTCCATCTGTCTCCCTAGGTCCATTAACTACGGCCAGTTCTGGACGCCACATTTCAGGAAGGATGTCAGCTCCTTCAACACGGTGTGGAAGAGATTTACAGAGAACTACACTGGAGATTTATAGAGAACTACACCAGAGATGTGAGAATTCAGTCACGAGGAGACTCTGGAAAAGTTGGGGTTTGCTATTAGATCAAAGAAGATTCAGGAGAGATTTAATGGATGTGTTCAAAATTTGAAAGGTTTTGTTAGGAGAAACTGTTTCCATTGGCAGCAGAGCACAGATTTAAGAAAAGGACCAATGGGGACATGACAAGTTGTAATGCACTGCTTGAGAGAGCTGGGAACTTTCAAAAGGGAATTGGATAAATATCCAAGCCATGAGAATTTGCAGGCCATGGGGAAAGAGCAGCTTGGGGAGAGTGGCTAATTAGATAGGCTTTCAAAAAGCTGGCACATGCAGGGTGGGCCAACCGCCACTAAGGAGCAATATTATGGGAACATCATCTTCTCCAACTTCCCCTCCAAGTCACACACAACGTCCTTCTTGAGTTCTCTGCCCAAAGACAGGTCAGACCCACAGCGCCACGATCTCCACCACGGGCAGGGCAAGGAGACAGGTCCCGAATCCACCCCGGCCAAAACAGGGATCGAGCTCTGATCGTTTGTGTCAACCTAGTCCACACTGGTCATCCAGCCAACCGCCACCCCCATTCAGCCTGAGTTTCTGTGGCAACATACACTTGCACATGCATGCTGTAGCTATGGTTAATGATGGTAGAGGCTCCCATTTCCTTTCTATCACATGGCTGACCAGGAACCTCCCCAGCTCTTACCACTGGCATATGTTGGAAGGATTTACAAGTTGATACCCAATCTGTTTAGCCACACTACGAACACCCCTTCCTCAGCCACCAAGTCCTGGAGCATGACTTGAACCCAGAGCTACCTGGCTCGGAGGCAGGGATGCTACCTACTACACCATACAACCTCCTCACAAATTATGATAACTTCGACAAACATTGCTGTTCCCTCATTGCCACCCCATTGGAATCCTGGAATTCTCGACTGAATACGGATCTCCAAGGATACAGCAGTCAAGGAGAAAGCTCGCTACAAACTTCAAAGGGCTTTGATGGAGAAGCAATAAATGTGGTTTAACCACATCACTCACATCCCAAGGACAAATATAAAACTATATACAAAATAATTCCTATGATGCTGTTACAATATTTCCTTGTATGACAGAACACATTTTAATAATTCATGTATACTTCTTTCAATTTAGTATACAATGTTCCACTGAAGCTCAACACAAGGTCAAGGAACATGACCTCATCTTTTATTATATTTTCACGACACAACATTGAGTTCAACAATTTTAAGTCATAACCTCTGCATCCATTTTGTTTCATGCATTTTTTTTGCTGTTCTGTTTTTTTTTCTCGTTTCTTTATTCCTTCACTTTGCATTTGGACAGTTGCTACCTGGCTATTCATACCTCACCTAGACACATCTTTGTTTCTTTTCTGTTCCCATTCCCATGAACCCTTTGGTTATTTAATCTCTCTTGCCCTCCATCCTATCACAGGCCTTCCTTTTAGCATGCCCCCACCACCACCCCCCACCTCGCTCAAAACCTGTTACACTTCTATCTTTCCTCAGCACAGATGAAGGGTCATCATCAGCCTGAAACAACTCTGTTCCTCTCTCCGCAGCTTCTGCCGGGCCTCCTTTAGTATTTCCAGCAATTTCTGTTTTTATTTCAGGTTTCCAGCGTCTGCAGTGTTTTGCCTTTGTAGTGCTGCTCTGGTGCAGCTCGTTTCATCTACTATAGATTCATAGAGATTGAAATTGCTCAGTGCACTTTTCACACTATTGGTAGAAAATTTTTGTGAGTACTGTCTTCAGTGCTTGTCACCCCCAAAAAGACTACCCCCAAATTCCTTTGAGGTTTTGAAATGCGAATTCCAAAATGCACAGATTGGGCTGAATTTAATGAGGGCAGCAGTGACCCTGTTCACTGGAGAGAAAGCCGGTGGCATTTTATATTTTAATAATTCCCACTCTGGAAGGAATTCTCAATGGAAGGGTACTCGTCAGGGCCCCTTTCAGATCAGGAATTCATGGGATCAAAGTCCAAGATCTTTGTGTTAACAGCAGCAACATCTGGAATTTATATAGCACCATTAACACAATCAGAATTCAAAAAAATTTGACACTAAGCCAAATAGGGAGTTATTAGGGAAGGTGATCAAAATCTTGGCCAAAACCTAAGTTTGAGGGTCACCTTGATTGAAGAGAGAGAGAGGCAGAGAGGTGAGGGAGGGAATGCAAGCTGAAGGTATGGTCACCAATGGTGCAATGATTAAAATCGGGGATTCTCAAGAGTCCAGAATTAGAGTTGTACAGATATTTCAGCGGGTTGCCAAATTTTCAAATCATTAATCACCTTGAAAAATTAGCCTTAACCTGGGATTGCCAATAGGCTTTCAGCATAGGAATTCCATTGGATATTTTCCAGGAACTCAGGGGTTGCTCAGACATCTGTCTCTTTCCGTTATGTTCACATTGCATATCAATGAGCTCCTCCAGATATATGAGCCAACCTTTTGTTGATATTTCAATTTGCATTGAACTATTTCCTTCAGACTCGCATCTTCAATACATCCTTACTGAACCACAATATTTTTGAGTTGATGTTACTCCTGTGTTGGTAAGAAACTCCATGATTTTGACAAAGTGACAATGAAACAACGGTGGTATATTTTTGAACCAGGACAGATTGTGATATTCAGGGGATCTTGAAGGCGATAGTATTCTTTTTCTCATTCATTCGTGGGTTGTGAGTGGTGCTGACAAGGCTAGCCCATCTCTACTTGCCCATGAAGAGATGACCTTCTTAAACCGCTGCGGTCCTGGTGGTGTTGATTTTCGGTCCCTGCTCCAAACCCCGCTCCCTAGCTACTGACTCCATCCCTCTCCCTGGCAAGTCTGAGATTAAGCCTGTATATTTGCAACCTTGGTGTCACATTTGATTCCAAGATGAGCTCCCAATCTCATATTCGATGTGAACTTGTTGCCCAAACTTGGCCATTATGTACCTAGATTTTTATCATGCACATTGGTCATCTTCTCTTATAGTTTTAAAAGTTGCTCTCTGAGAGAGTAGAATGGGTAAGAGTAGATAAATTGGTATGCACTGGTTTGCCAAACATGAGATCTGCAGGTGATGGTATAGTTGCACTTAAAGGTATCACTCTCAGGTGTAACACTGCAATGTGTACACCTTGCTTGGTCTGGTTACATTTGAGCTTTAGGGATTTTACCATGCAAATCATCCATTCAGCTAAGCCGTTAGATCTAGGGTAATGAGGAGGAAAAGAATTCTGATTAATATTCCACTTCTCACCCATATCCTGAAAAGGCTTACCAGTAAAACGTGGACAGTTACCTGTAATGATCTCTCCAGGTGCACAAAATAAACTGAAAATAGCACTAAGTGTGTGAGCAAAAGTTGTGCTTGACATATTGTGCAATTGTCAAATGATCAGGTACTTGATAAAGTAGTGGACAATGATGATGAAGTCAGTCTCATGGACATGAAAGAAGTTGGATGCGATTTTGGACCAAGGATGGGTAGGGACCTAATGTGCGATCAATGGTTCTTTGTGCTGACTTGACAGATGCTCGACATGCCTTGCACTTCTCAACAATGACGTCAATGCCATTGTTCATACCCAGCCAAAGACTGTCTCTCTTGCGAGTCTTCTCATTTGATCTATGCCCATGTGTAACTGAGCGATGGCATCTATGTATTCCACAAGGTTGATGGTGAGAATCATGTGCTCCCCGCTCTTCATCCCATTGTGCACATCATCACCATGTTTTAGTTTGTCAATCACCTCTTGTAGATGTTTCTGACGGGATACTGGATAGGCTCTCATTGCTTGAAGGTACCCGCTTTCCACGGGTATGTTTGGACCCATGTACAGCTCTTTACCTGCATCAGCTTTTGCTCTAGTGCACTGCCACTGCCAAGGGCCTTTTCTGCCACATGCCTAACAGAATTGCTGGAAGGCTGCGTGTTTCCTTGATGGATGCAGGAGGCCACACCTTCCACATGTCTTGCTAGGGTTGAGTGTTCTAGTGAGTGCATCAACAATTGGGGTTGTACTTAGGACCTGTAATCATGATTGAACTATGAGGATCGCTTCATACTTATGTCTATCCTTGAGTAACTCTTCAATGATATACATTTTGGTCTTGTCCAGCAGATATTTCTGGAGTGCTTCCAAGGGGGTGGATGTGGTCACCAACTCAACAATTCTGCCTGCTACCTCTGCTTTTGAAAAATCGAAGAACATACCCATTTCTCTGCATCTGCTGACAAATCTATGGATTCTGTAGGCCGTTGTCAAAATGACATGAATTCTAGTTGATGAATATTGAAGTTTAAACTGATTCTGAACCGGTCTTCCAATGTAGTTCATATCATTTGGGGTTCCTCTAACTCTTCTTCTGTTAATCCTGACATGTTCAGCCTGCGTAGACCTTCATTCTTAATTGATTGACAATTTTCTATGTCTTGCTTGTCTGGCCCAGACACACTTGAATCAAGAAACCATAGCTCTGTAAGCTGTTTAAAGATTTTGGATTTGGATGCTGCATCCCAATTCAGATTGGGGAGTTTTGTGGACATTTTGGCAATATCCCTTTGACCTTCCTTCTCCGATAGCACCTGAATGACTGTCACTGTAGCTGTTTTTGTGCGCTTTTCTGAAGCTCTGCCCATTATAATTACAACCTTCTTTGGCCTGATTTTTGTGGGGTTTTTTTGTTCTTGTTTGTTTGACACTCCCTTGCTCTCCATCCCTGCAACCCCTGCAGTTACCCTGGTTACTCACTTTTCCCAACTGCGCTAACCCAGTACTGATCCTCTCAATGCACTGTCCTACTCACTGAACTGACAGGCTATGTGTTGCAATCTCACCACAGGGGATCTGTCGACTTACCAGTGTTCATTTGAGCATCGTGCCTTCAAAGCTTCTCTGCACAATCAGCATGCTGTGGCTTCAGCACTCTCCGATGCTGCGACTTTGTTGTGGTCTGACCAAAATGTCAAGGATCTTCTCATGCCATGTAGCATGATATAAGTCTATTCGCCATGCTCTACCTGTACCTGATCCTACTGCCTGGCTGAACACTATCTCACTTAGAAGGAACCACTGCTGCCACCATATCATGTTTTTATAATGATGAGGCATCAATCACTCATAAGGGACTGTGTAAACATGTTGTGCATTCATTTATTGAGTTTAGGTACAAGAGAACAGATATACGTAGATATAAAGCTTGAGAACTGTCCGGTGTGCCTTGCTTGAAAGCAAAAGTGAACGTAAAATAGTATTGCATGCACACTTCCTTTCCAGTGATGTCATATTGCAATCCTTTAAAGGCATATTACAACAAACATTTGGTTCCCTCACTCAAATTTTAAAAATTGAGTTCATCAATAGATATTTCTTTATCTGCTGAGCATTTCTAGTGTTTTCTGGGTTTTTTTTCAAATATGCATAAAAAATAGAAGCAGGAGTCAACCATTTGGCCCCTTGAACCTGCTCCACCATTAAACAAGGTCATGGCTGATCTTCAACCTCAACTCGATTATCCCCATATTCCTTAATTCATTAGTACCTAAAAATATATCAAACTCTGTCTTGAATATACTCAGTGACTGGGTGTCCCCCTAGGGCAGAGAATTCCAAAAATTCACAATGCTTTGAGTGAATAAATTTCTCCTCATTGGTTCTAAATGGCTAATCCCTTATACTGACACTGTGACCCAGCAAAAGAAACATCGGGAGGGCATAGATTGGAACCTGAATATTGAAGGGTAAGTGACATTTAAGAAAGACAGGGTGTGAGGAAAAGATGGAGGGGTGGCTTTGTTAATTAATGATGGTATTAGCACACTGGACAGGGATGAGCTAAGTTCAGGAAACCAGGATGTAGAAGAGGTTTGGGTGGAGATGAGAAATGATAAAGGCAAGAAGTCACTTGTGGGAGTGGTGTAAAGGCCTCCAAAAAGTAACTACATGGTAGGACAGAGTATAAAGGAAGAAAAAATGAGAGCTTGTCAGAAAGGTACAACACTAATCATAAGGGATTTTAGTCTACATAAAGACTGGAAAAATCAGCTGGAAAAAGATAGCCTAGATGAGGAGTTCACAGAATGTTTTCAGGATAGTTTCTTAGGACGGCACATTTTGGAGCCTACCAGAGAGCACTGGGGGAGGTGATGGTGTAATGGTATTGTTGCTGGACTAGTAATCCAGAGACCCAGGGTAACGCACTGGGGACCCGAGTTTGAATCCTACCATGGCAGATGGTGGAGTTTTAATTCAATAACAATCTGATGATGACCATAAAGCCATAGTCTACTGTTATAAAAACAAATCTGGTTCACTAATGCCCATTAGGGGAGGAAATCTGCTGTCCTTACCTGGTCTGACTTACACTTGACTCCAGACGCACAGCAACGTGGTTGACTCTTAAAATAATGTATGAAATGGCCTAGCAAACCACTCAGTTGTAACAAAGCACTGCAAGGCAACAAAAAAGGATGGACCACCCGGCATTGACCTAGGCACAGACAATAGCAAGCTCAGCCCTGTTGACCCTGCAAAGCTCTCCTTACTAACATCTAGGGGCTAGTGTCAAAATTGGGAGAGCTGTCTCACAGACCAGTCAAGCAACACCCTGACATAGTCATCCTCATGGAATCATTCCTTACAGATAATGTCCCAGAGTCCACCATCACAATTCCTGGGAATGTCCTGTCCCACTGGTAGGAAAGACCCAGAAGAGATGGAGGCACAGTGGTATACAGTCAGGAGGGAGTTTCCGGGAGTCCTCAACATCAACTCCGGACCCCATGAAGTCTCATGGCATCAGGTCAAACATGGGCAAGGAAACCTCCCGTTGATCACCACATACTGCCATCCCTTAGCTGATGAATCAGCCTTCCTTGATGTTGGACACCAATTTGAGGGAGCACTGAGGGTGGCAAGGGCACAGAATGTACCCTGGGTGAGGGACTTCAATATCCGTCAACAAGAGTGATTCGGTAGTACCAGAACTGGCCGAGCCCTAAATTACATAGATGCTAGGCTGGGTCTGTGACAGGTGGTGAGGGAACAAACAAGAGGGAAAAATATACTCGACCTCGTCCTCACCAACCTGCCTGCCACAGATGCATCTGTCCATGACAGTACCAGTAGGAGTGACCACTGCACAGTCATTGTGGAGACAAAATCCCACCTTCACACTGAGGACACTCTCCATCATATTGTGTGGCACTACCACTGTGCTAAATGGGATAGATTTCAAACAGATCTAGCAACTGAAGACTGGGCATCCATGAGGTGCTGTAGGCCATCAGCAGTAGCAGAATTGTACTCAAACACAATCTGTAATCTCATGGCCTGGCATATCCCCCTACCATTACCATCAAGTCACGGGATCAACCTTGGTTCAATGAAGATTGCAGGAGGACATGCCAGGAGCAGCACCAGGCTTACATAAAAATGAGGTGTCAACCTGGTGAAGCTACAACATAAGACTACTTGTGTGACAAACAGGATAAGCAGCAAGTTATAGGCAAAGCTAAACGATCCCATAACCAAAGGATCAGATCTAAGGTCTGCAGTCCTGCCATATCCAGTCGTGAATGGTGGTGGGTAATTAAACAGCTCACTGGAGGAGGAGTCTCCACAAATATCTCAATCCTCAACGATGGGGGAGCCCAGCACATCAGTGCAAAAGATAAGGCTGAAGCATTTGGTACAATCTTCAGCCAGAAGTGCCGAGTGGATGATCCATCTCGGCCTCCTCCGGAGGGCCCCATCATCACAGGTGCCAGACTTCAGCCAATTCGATTCACTCCACGAGTTATCAAGAAATGTTTGAAGGCACTGGATGCTGTAAAGGCTATGGGCCCTGACAATATTCTGTCAATAGT
The DNA here is from genome assembly GCF_017639515.1 of Carcharodon carcharias. Classification (NCBI taxonomy): domain Eukaryota; kingdom Metazoa; phylum Chordata; class Chondrichthyes; order Lamniformes; family Lamnidae; genus Carcharodon; species Carcharodon carcharias. Next base: position 220,345,101 of record NC_054469.1, read on the forward strand.
ACTGAAGACTTGTGCTCCAGGACTTGCTGCACCCCTAGCCAAGCTGTTCAGTACAGCTACATCACTGGCATTTGTCCAGCTATGTGGAAAATTGCCCAGGTATATCCTGTCCACAAAAATCAGGACACACATTCAATCCGACCAATTACTGCCCCATCAGTCCACTCTTACTCATCAATAAAGTAATGGAAGGGGTCATCAACAGTGCTATCAGGTGGCACTTGCTGCTCACTGACGCCCAATTTGGGTTCCGCCTTGATCACTCAGCTCCTGACCTCACTACAGTACACTACATGGACAAAAGAGCTGAACTCCCGAGGTGAGAGTAACTGCCCTTCATTGAAACCTTTAAGATCCTGAGGGGTCTTGATGGGTTGGATGAGGAAAGGTTGTTTCCTCTCATGGGGGAAGCTAGAACTGGGGTCATTGTTAAAAATAAGGGTTTGTCCATTTAAGAGAGAGATGAGGAGATAATTTTTCTCTCAGAGGCTCATGAGTCTTTGAAATTATCTTCCTCAAAAGACAGTGAAAACAGGGTATTTGAATGTTTTTAAGACAGAGGTGGATAGATTCTTCATAAGCAAGGGATTGAAAGGTTACCGTTGGGGGTTGGGCAGGAATGTGGAGTTGAGATTATAATCAGATGAGCCATGATCTTATTGAATGGTGGAGCAGGCTTGAAGGGCTGAGTGGCCTCCTCCTGCTCCTAGTTCATATGTACATTTTTTCATTATCTAAGTCTCTGCAGTATTTTTTCTTGTTCAAAGGAAGAAGGACCTTCCAATTATCTATCACTTTTATGACATCAATACATCCCAAATCACCTCACAAATAATAGAATACTTTAGAATGCTAGTCATTGTTGTAATGAAGGGATACATGGGGGCTAATCTGTGTACACACAAACAACATTGAGATAAATGACTGGGTAATCTGTTTTAATGATGCTGGTTGAAGGATAAACGTTTCACATGACACGAGCACAATTCCACACTTCTTGAAATGGTGCCACAGAAACTTTTATGTCCATCTGAGAAGGAAGATGGAGGACCTGTAGAAATATTCCTTCCATTTGCTCCAAACCAATGCTTTTAGGAAATGTTTAGCTATCAGGTTAAAAAAAAATGAGGGCATTAAAAGGCTCAAAATAAAAAGTTCAATTTATAAATTATGTTATTCTGACAATTTTCATTGTGTTTAAAGCTTGTTTTGTGCATCAGAATTTTCAGTTGCTCAGAAAAATATTTGCTAAAAAAAAATCAGAAAGTATTTTGGATAAATTGTGGGAACCATTTAAAGTGACGTATTCTTAATATACAATAGTATACTCTTAATATTCAATAATACTCTTAATGTACAATAATCCTCTTAAAGTACAATAGTACTGATTGTGTGTAACAATGTGTGACACCTTAAACATTGACAATACAATGACAGAACCACCTGCAAAAGTAACGGGTGCTAAAGTTATTTATAATCAGTATTTAAAAATTGCCAATCCCATATAACAAATTTATAAATTCCGAGCATTTAATTCCTCTTTGCAACTTCCTCCAAGTTTATGAATATTCACCATTTTATCTTTTGTAACTCCCTCATGTATTACATTTAAGATGTATCGACTAATCCACTAATCCTTCCCTCTTTTAGAAATCTGCGTCCTCAGGTATAAAGGCACCCCATTGTCTTCATTAGTCTAAAAAATAATGCATAGCTTGCAAAAATAGCCATCACTTTATGTAATTTCATGGCTGCTTTTAATTTTCTATCTTAAAAATACTGTGCTATACCTGATGATGCAGTTTGCATCAAGTTATGCTTTCTCATTTCACAGTAATAGCTAACATGAACAACTTATTTTCTAAACTTTAAGAATTTACATAGCTTATTGAGACCCAACTGTAGATTTCAACTTAGTCTCAGCTTTGATCCTCATGCATAATCAACATATTGTATGGGTACTGCCTGTGCAGACACAAGCCTGAGCCCAAATTGGCCCAAATTGACCTATTTTTTTGTACCAAGGGGTAGAGTTTCCACTTTGGGCATAATTGGAAATTCCGGCTTAAATTGCATCCAAAGTTTCACCCCTTCTGAAAATAGTTTTCCCTCTGAGAGTCCACTCAAACTTATTTGCATATCAGCAAGTGCAAAATCTGACGTGAACTAGTGACTTTAAACATAATTTTTTAAAAATTGTTTTAACAAATATACCTTGATAATTTTAAGAGTGGTAGCCTGATGGAGTTTGACTAATACAGAAAAAAATGGGTTCATCACCAAAAAAAAAGTATTGAAAATCACAGGGTCAATGCACCATCTGTGAGTAATCTGATTTGAAGTAACTGAAAATATCTTCTGGAAAATAGGCAAAACTATTTTCAATGTAAAAGCAAAATGCTGCGGATGCTGGAAATCTAAAACAAAAACAGGAAATGCTGGAAAAACTCCAGCAGGTCTGGCAGCATCTATGGAGAGAGAAAAAGCGTTAATGTTTCGAGTCTGTATGAATCTTCTTCAGAAAACTAATTTCAATTTAGATTAGCATTTAGCAGTCAGTCCTTTGGTAAATTAGGGAGAAAAAAAAATCAATACTTTGTAAACCATACCTTGCATTCAAACTTTTTGGAAGCCTCTATGAAGGGCCTCAAACAAGTGCAATTAGTGGAAAACCCTAATGGTGACTCATTTACCCTGGGGGTGCGGCCATCTTTGTGGGGGGGGGGGGCCTGTCTCTAGCACGTTTTTAAAAATGAACACAAAAGATTGTGTAAATTTGAGTTGGACTGGATGAAATTTGTGCTTAAACTTCTGTGATCTTTTGCACTGGTTGCACTGATATTGCTGGAATGTACTGGAAAGAAACCACAACTGAGTCCATGAGGTTTTGCGAGGTCCATGGATTTAAGTTACCCATACTCAGATAAAATTATGTTCAAGAGGTCACTTGGCTCCAAGATAAGGTGACTTAAAGTACAGAGTTTAATTAACAAACCAATTTTGGTGCTTGCAGGTAACCCCAGAGGCGTGTGAGCAGGGCTATACGATTGGCCACTTGTTGGGGAGGCTGGAAATACATCCCATTTTCCAGGTCACCCTTCATTAGATAATAAAGGACTCTCATCATCTATACAACACCTTTCATCAATTCAAGAGCATCCCAAAGCACTTTGCGGCCCACGTTATATTGCGAAGTGAATTACTGCAGGGAGAACACAGCAACCAATTTAAGCACAGTGAGGTTCCAAAGGCAACAATTCAAAAGTTGTGGTCCAATATAGAACCATAGAAAAGCTACAGAGCAGAAGGAGGCCATTCGGCCTATCTCATCCATGCCAGCCCCATCACACCCGGGTGCCCTTTCTAATCCCATCTTCCTGCACCCCGCCCATAGCCCTGCAGCTTACAGCACCTTAGGTGCAGATCCAGGTACTTTTTAAAAGAGTTTAAAGTTTTTGCCTCTACCACCAACTTGGGCAGTGAATTCCAGACACCCAATACCCTCTGCGTAAAAAAGTTCTTCCTCATGACCCCCCTACACCTTCTGCCACTTATCTTGAATCTATGTCCCCTGGTTCTGGAATTCTCCATCAAGGGAAACAATTTTATCCTGTCCATTCTATCTATTCCCCTCATAATTTTGTACACCTCAATCAAGTCACCTCTCAGCCTTCTTTGTTTTAAGGAAAATAACCCCAACCTATCCAATCTCTCCACGTAGCTAGTCTTTTCTAACCCTGGCAACATTCTTGTAAACCTCCTCTGCACTTTCTCCAGAACTATTACGTCCTTCCTGTAATGCGGTGACCAGAACTGCACACAATACTCCAGTTGTGGCCTCACCAGTGTTTTATACAATTCCAACATTATATCCTTACTTTTATATTCTATACCACTGCCAGTGAAGGAGAGCATTCCATATGCCTTTTTTACAACCTTGTCTACTTGAACTGCTGCCTTCAGGGATCTGTGTACTTGTACGCCAAGATCTCTCACTTCATCTACCCCTCTTTATTTATTCCCATTTATTTTGTAATCCCTGTAACTGTTCAACCTCCCTAAATGTATGACCTCACACTTCTCTATGTTAAAATCCATCTGCCACTTTACTGCCCATTCCACCAACCCATCTATATTGTTTTGGAGATTATGGCTATCCTCTACACTATCCACTACTCGGCCAATCTTTGTGTCATCTGCAAATTTCCCAATTGTTCAGATCCAAATCATTAATATATAACACAAACAGCAAGTGTCCCAACACCAAGCCCTGTGGAACACCACTTGAGACAACTTTCCATTCGCAAGGGCATCCATCGACCATTACCCTTTGTTTGCTGTTACAAAGCCAACCTTTGATCCAGTTTGCCACATTACCCTGAATCCCATGGGCCATCAATAGCTTGGCTTAAATTCAACTGAACGTCAGGCGGAATCACTGAGCTTTGGAGCAGATGAGAAGTGGGAGAAGGTCACTGTTTAAGGTAAGTGCAAGATTTGTTCCTTTTAGCATTGCTTGTAGGCCAGTTGATGAGGGACTGCTTCCCCAAGACCTCACTAAAAGGCTATCAGCTTCCCCCTATCCAAAGCTTAAAAATCACAGCAGTTACACTTTAGAAGAGGGCTTCCACACTTGACCAAGCAGCTGGATCATCGGTGGGGCTTTCCGGCCCCACCCACCGCTGGACTTTTGGCTAGGCTGCCAAATCTCCCACAATGGGTCCCACCCTGATGGGTGCTGGAAAATCCCAGCCATTATCTCTGAACTTTAATGGTCTCCTCGGTGAGGGCTGTAATTGTGTCATGGATCTAATTGTAGAAATAGTCCCCTACTGAGCATGGGTTCCTAGCGCTGTCATAAGAAAGCTGTGTAGAGAATTAGCCCCTTTCTCCAAGTGTTTAAGTTTCCAATGCAAGATCTAAGAGCAGAGAAGTGTTCTTCTGGTGCAATATTTTAATACAATGGCAGTTGTTAGGGTAGTGTCTAAAGAATTGCATGATGCACTACTAGTGACACACCAGTTGCACATTAATAGACTGGAACCTGTTGTGTATTATGAAAGCAGTGAATGGTGTGAAGGAGTGAATGATGCCCTAAACTTAAGAAGTCCTGCGTCTCCTTTGGAGCCAAGAGCCCATTCCTGCGGCTTTTCAAAGGGGAAGTGTAATGAATCTACTTTCTCTGCAAGGAATTTGTCACCTTGTAATTACAAGCATAGGTAGCAGATTGGTTAATGATGCTGTCACATGGCAGCCTGCAAGGAACTGGAGGAGAAGTTGTTCAACACTGTAGTGAGCTTGATTGTACCAATCTGTTAACAATCCCCTCCAAGCCACTCACCATCCTGGCTTGGAAATATTACAGAACTCACTCATTTGATGGGGAATCTAAAATATTAAGATGTTAATGGCCTTAGTAGGCAAACATAACTAGAAATAGCAATTGGCATAAAGAAGTTAGAAATATGGCTGCAGTATCTGGTTTATAGCCACAGGGCCAACTAATATAGCGGACATTGAGGTAAATTACTGTTGGAAGCATGCTATATTCCTAAATGACTTTTAATTTGATAAGAGATGTGTTTTCTTGAAAAAACAAAGAATAATGGAACCTGTTTTTTAATTCAGCTGAACTTTCTCTTCAAAAAGGCACATGGCTCACAGGCAAGTCAGCCATTTTTCATTGTCCCAGCCAAACTGACCTTAAAATATATACTATGAGCTGAGCCAGGTCAGTCAGCATTCAGCCATCTTGTGACACAAGGGGTTCCTTTGTTAAATTCCCCCACCCTGGGCTATGAGACAGAAAGACTTCAAAATCTATAGGATTTGTGAGTATAATTTTCTTGTAATATCTGTTTGAGTGTCTTTCATTAAGCTTTACTGATAAGGCGGAACCAAAATTGCATGAATTTAGACTACACTATTGTCATGACTAACTTTAGCTACTACCTAAAACCTTATGTATAAACTGTAATCTATAATTGGCTTCAATAAAAGTCATGTATCTTTGAAGCATACAAAAAGTGTAGTTTAAAATATCTTATCTCAAGAATACACATCAACACATAACTCTGGAAGTCTTAGTTAGATTTCTAAGAGTTGATATTGGTAAATTCCACAATAATTCATTCTGCTATAACATACCTCCATGTAGGCTTTGTCCAAATATAACGTTGTTACCTTGGAGACTCCTTGAAGAAAGGGCTTGTATTTGAGGGCCCAGCCTAAGACTATGTTCCTTTAATACTTAGAAATTTCTCTTAGTTGAGATTCTAATATAGCAATAAGTTCAAGTGAATAAGTTTAGCTTGTGGGTGGGGGTGGGGGGGGGAGGTGTTAAGGTAGTAGAACCATTAACAGAAATATATTGCCATTCCTTCACTGTCGCTGAGTCAAAATCACCAACTCCACCCCCCGCCAGACTCTATCCCCCCTTGGAATCCTTCCATCCCAGAACCCCTTCCCCCCCACCCCCCAGAAACCCTTTTTTTTGGAACTCCTTCCCCCACTGCCCCCCCCTCCCCCACCACCAAGGACTCACCTCCACTCAGTCCTTATCCCTTCCTGACTCCTTCGGACACCCTAACTTTTTCCCTCAAACTTACTTCTTCTTCCACCCTCTCTCCATTCCTTCCTCTCCCCTGGAGTCCCTCTCCTCTCTGCACTCCTTCCTTCCCCTGCACTCCCTCCCCCTCTCCACACTCCTTCCCCCCTCTGAACTCCTTTCCTTACACCTTCCAGCCCCTTTACATGTAGCTCCCCAGTTGGTCTTCCCCCCATTATGCCCTCCTCCCCCCATACTCCCTGCTCCCCCCACAACCTCACACCACCCCCCCCCCCAACACCTCTGTACCCCCCTCCCAACTCCCAACCTCACCCCACCAACAGCTTTGTACCCCCGTCCCGACCTCACCCACCCTGACATCTCTTCCTCTCCCAGTCGATCCTAGACCTTCCCCTCCCATCCCCTGGTGCAAACATGGCTGGGCCTTCCTCCTCCACCCCCTTTGACCATCATCCACTGTGAGCAGATCCTCAACTGTAACTTTTCAACTTCCATGAGCTGCTTTGCAGCAGAGCCAAGCCCATGAGCTTTGCTTCAGTCCGCTGTCGGGCTCTAGCATTTTCTGCCCCTTGAACATCCGTGATGTGAGCAAGGCCCTGGCAGTGAGTCTCAACTTCTGCACGTCACACATGTCAAGACGCATTCTGCACCAGCATGTTTTACTGCCGACATGGGCGGATGGTCCAGCATGGGGGGTGAGGGGGGGGGGATGATCCCAGTTGGCTGGCCTCATAATGACATGCCAATGTATTACAATGAGGTTCCTGACGTCCAATGGGCGGGCAATGCAGCCCGCCATTGCCGGGCTGAGGGAAGATCGCAATCTGGTTGCACGACGTTGTGAAGCCAAGTTCTGGCCTTCTCGCCATATTGTCCGCTCACGCAGCTGGACACACCCAACCGCCAGTGGATGCGGAACATTCCGCTCATAGTTCCTCAGACAACTGCAGGTATGTTTTCCATGACCTATGGAGCTCTGTGTAGAGGAGAATGACTTCTTGAAGCAGATGTCCTCCTATTTTCTCTCTATGCAACTGTATCCTGTTTACTTTCTTTCTCTGTCTGCTTCCCCAGGGTGTGATACATAAATGTATCCTTGTGATGATGCAACTCCACTGACAACAACTCTTTCACATTGTGAAACCTACACTGGTAAATCAGGAATGTTCATTAATTTTAAGAGACATTACCCAGAAAATTAGATCAAGAAAATGTTCCCAGAAATTCCAAACCATTATAGCTTTATATAACAATTGAAATGACCAAATGACACAATGGTTTGCAGGTGGGTGGAGAAGCCGCATTAGAGATCCTGGTAAGGTCAGAGGGCATGTTGGCATCTCAGGTATGCCATTCTATCCCGATTTGCACTTATTAATGAAGATCTTGCCTGTTTGAGATGGATATTCCAGCCATCAGGAATTTTCATCATTCCCTTCTAGTCCCAGACAGCCTAGTGTGCAGGATGAACTGATACACCACCCGATTTCCCATTGTCTCCCATCCCATCTGTCACAAACAGGTGTTACAGGGGGAAAAAAATCCTCCTTTTCTATTTTCTGAGGCCTTAAATCACAGGTGTTCATCTGTTCGTTCTTTTCATTCCTCCAAAGTGTTCCAATAGTTAGAGCAGCGAAAAACATCCTGGCATCATTTTCTTGATGAATGAGCCATGAAGAACATCCTGCTGGCTTTGGAGGAGAGCACAGAAGGTAGAAGAAATAATTAAAAGCAATGAAATACCAGTACAGGAGCAGGACAAGCCAAAATTGAAAGCAGAAAGTAAGATCAGAAATTAGAATTTGACACAAAAACACTGAGGAATGAATGTTATACAAGGAAAATGGAAAAGAAAACTAAATTAAAATTAAAAAGTTGCAGAGTTTTAGTGAAAGGGTTAGCAAATACTACAAACCAAATGCTCTCAGGTAAAGAATTTTATTTTTCCTCGGTGATGTGTTCAATTATTCAGTATTCGACTATGTCTGTCTGTTGACTGCTTATTGTGCTATATGCTGTCAGTCAAGCCTGTGGGTGTGGTTAGAGAAAGTGAAACCAAGCTAGAAACATGAATCTGCAGATATTTTAAAAGCATTGTAACAAAGTTCCTGTTTACACATTGAATCAGTGAGTAGCATCGCTGCATATCTCCGAGGCACAAAATACAATGCTTGGCTTAATCGTGACAGTGTTAATTGATATCTAGACTGATATATTTGTCTGGGCACCATTGGTTGAGACATGTGTGTCAAATTTATGCAGGCGCTTTTTCAATAATGTTGTTAACGCATTTACAACAAACATTGATCGGTGTATTAAAAAAAAGTAAAGAAATTTAAATTCTTTGAAGTCACAGGGGAGTTGCTGAGTGTTTAAGGAGGCAAATGTTGACTTTGACAAATTTCATGAACTAGTGCAGTTACTGTTGTTATGTAACATGGCAGGTTTTTGGTGCTTGAGAACTATATCTACTTTGCTGTGCCATCAAATGGAGCCACAGCCAATTCCCAGGAATCTGCACTTCTTTCTGTGGGGGTGGAGCCCTGGAGTACACATTTCCTTTGGGATACACGTAGCCTTAACATCATTTCTGAGTCTATACTCCAAGCATTGCATAGTTGTTCCCTGACTTTAAATTTCAGTCAGTATACCTTTCCAGTGCAATACAGTAAGCTTGCCTTTAAAAGCCAGCCACGCCCCTTTAAATAGCTGCAGTAAAAGCAAGAACTTGCATTTTATTTTGTGCTTATCATGGCCTTAGGTCATCATAAGGCACCTCACAGACAATGAAGTTTGTTTACAAGTGCGGTCACTATTATAATGTAGGCAAAAGTAGCAATTAATTTGCATACAGCAGATCCTGAAAATAAAACAGAAATAAATGGTCAATTAAACTATCTTAATCATGTTGGTTGAGTGATACTTGGACACGTGTTCATTCATTTTCCTTTGACAAGTGCCAAGGGGGTCTCCTACATCCCCAAGTGGACAAGCAGGGGGATCAGGCGGAGCATCAGTTTAATGCTTTATTTAAACGACAACACTTCCAACAGTGCAGTGCTCCCTCAGTAAGGCATTGGAGTATTAGCTGAGGCAATATGCTGGAGTTCCTGCAGCATTTGCAGGGAACAATAATAAAGAGGTTGAGAGAGGAAAAGATCTCAATGTTACTGTGCACAGATTACTGAAGGTTGACCAATGTGTAAGAAACTGAGTTGTACAAATAGAATCGTTCAACTTAAACGAAAGGAAACAAAAGGACACCATTTATCACTGTACCAGTTGCTAGTCACACTGCACCTGGAATATTGTGCTCAGTTTTGATCCCCTCACAAAATGGTTGATATGGTGGCCTTGAAAAAGATTGAGCGGAGAGCTATACGAATGGTTCCAAGCACCTTGTGGATTGTATTGCATAGAATTTAAGTGTTTCTGTAAGTAATCATCAGTCTGATTAATTGGGAAGAATTTTCCAGAGTGTTTCCTTTATTGGTCTTGGATTTTATGTCACTGCGGGAGATTACGTGGCTGAGGAGGGAGTTGGTGGGGTGGTGAGAAAGAAGGGTGGGGGTGTGTGTGTGTGTGGTTGGGGTAAGAAAAGGAGTGTGGGGGGGAGGCAAAAGCGAGGGGTGTGGATGGAGTGAGAAGAGAGATGTGGGGGTCAGGGCAGGGGGTGTGGGTGGGATAGGAAGAAGGTTGTGGGGGGCAGGGTGGGGTGGGAAGTGGAGTATGGTGGGGGGGCAGGATGGAGGGCGTAGGTTTGGTGGGAACAAGGTTATACTGGCCAGAGTGGGGTGGGGGGGCGGTGGGTGATGTTGAGGGAGGAGGAAGGAAGAACAGTCCATTTTGAAATCAGCAACACTGCACACCCAGCTCACATTTTCTTTTTGAAAAAGAACCGGCTGTGCCAGTTTGGTAGTTGGCACACTTCAAGTGGCGATCAGATATGGGTCACTGGTGGCCAAAATTCATGTCATCAACGTTCATTTGTCACCCTATCAACTGGCAATACACAGCCCAATTTCTTCCCGAAGATTAGCAGCAGTTAGTTTTAAGCCATTGTTCTTTAGGTTGTCGAAGAAATGTACATATTGCTTACAATTCAGCATTCTGTTCAGGTATGGCTGGCATGTGTCGACCACATTCTTATTGGGACTGGTATAAGAGGCAGGCTGATAGGAACTTTATCAAGATACCTGGGCTAGCTACACCAAATGATACCTACAATTGCCTGCAGCAAAGCCTCTTTTAGTCAGGTATCATTGGGCACCTCAGGGTGGGCAGTGGTGAATCAGGGTTTGACATTCTTTAAAGTCCTCCATTTAGATGGTAAAAGCGTAGACAGGGCTTGAATCCAAATTCTTTCATAGAGAAAACAAGAAGCTAGAGCTTGCAGATATCCTGCCTGCACAAGCAACATGGTTCAAAGTTTAAGACGAGACTGATAATCAAATAGAGAAATGAAAAAAAAATCTTACATCTGAGATCGTGAGGCATTGTGTTCTCAGCCTCCAGTTAATGCTTGGAAACTATGCCCACTAAACAGAAATGACAAAATTCACAAATATTTGACCATTGCGTATTGTCTACAAAGAAACTGTTCTATCTGAAAAGAAAGAATGTGTAAGGTTATGGGGTTAAGGCAGGAGGGTGGGACTAGGTAGATTGCTCTTTAAGAGAGCAAGTGCTGACTCAATGGGCCGAATGGCCTCCTTCTGCACTGATTCCGTGATTTCCTAATTCGCTAATACAAAGCCTTCTGAGACATTTCGCAGTGGTACGTGTGATGTTCTGCATCAATATCAATTTTACTTTCTTTTCTTTAATTCATAAGCGCATAAGAAATAGGAGCAGCCCATTCAGCCCATCGAGCCTGCTCCACCTCTCTTGGATCATGGCTGATCTGATTGTGGCCTTAACTCCACTTTCCTGCCTGCTCCTCAAAACCCTTGACTCCCTTAACCGATGAAATATCTGTCTAGCTTAGCCTTGAATATATTCAATGATCCAGCATCTACTGTTCTCTGTGGAAGAGAATTCCAGAGATTAATAACACTCTGAGAGAAAATAAATCCTCCTCATCTCTGTTTTAAATGGGAGACCCCATATTTTTATTGAGTCCAAGTCTTGACATAATAGACAAATCTAAACTGAAAAGGCAAAAGTTTGAATTAGGCTTCTCTGAACAGGGCCTCTGGCATTGGAACTTGGGTTTTGGATTGTGTTTGGCATGTGCTTTTAATACTGTGATAGGTGCTCATACAATTCAGTTCCAATTTACAAATGATTAGCAGACCTTGTAGAACAAACAAAACACTATTCATTGTGGTTGTAGAAACAGTAGTCATAATGCCTGACTTGTGCTTAGTTAAGTATGTTGTTTGTTCAACCATGGAAGTTATTAGGAGACCAAAATGCATTCTGTAAATTGCTAAGTGTGAGTTAGGCTTATTAAAGTTGATTCAAATTTTATCAGACGCTACATCTGCTGAAGCCAAATGTCATTTGTATGATGACAGTTTTAAAGCTCATCAGGTTGGTTTATTGGAGAGATTTGTGCTGTGTCTCCACACCCAAGTGCTCAATAAATATAAAACATAAACATGGAAAATGCTGGGTACAAGACTGGCGGTTAAATAAAATGTACTGAACACATTGAATGTGGCAGGGCACAATATGAAGTCTGTTTAAAAAGCTTGTGCGGTTTTTGGCTTTCTAAAAAAAAAAGAGTTAGAGTACAAAAGCAAGGAAATTATGCTAAGTCTTTATAAATCAGTGGTTAAGCCTCAGCTGGAGTCTTGTGTCCAGTTCTGGGCATTACATTTTAGGGAGGATGTCTAGGTCTTGGAAAGGACGTAGAGGAGATTTATTCAAATGGAACCAGAGACAAAGAACCTTAGTTAAGTAGAGACACGAAAGAAGCTGGCATTGTTCTTTTTAGACCAGTGATGGCTAATGGGAAATTTAACATAGGCATTCAAAATTCTGCGGGGTTTCCCTAGAGTAAATAGGGAGAAGCTATTCTGGCAGGAGGTCAGTAACCAGACGATTCAAATTCAAGACAATTGGCAAAAGAATTGAGAGGCAAGGTGGGGAAAATGTCTTATTCGCAGAGTGTCATTGTGATCTGGGACACAATGACTGAAAGGATGGTAGAAGATGAATCAATAAAGGAAATTGAAAAAATACTTGAAAAGGGAACATTTTCAGGGTTATTTTGAAAGAACAAGGGACTGGGTCTAATTAGAGAGATCTTTCATAAAGCCAGTATGGGTCTGATGGACCAAATGCCCTCAGTCTTTTTGTGAGTCTTTGATTTTATTTACATTATGTTCTGAGACACAAGACTGCTCTGATCTGTACAATCAATCTCACAACTGCACTGGAAGAACAATTACAAATGTCCAATTTTAATAATAGGAATAATTGATTGATAGTAAAATTTCACTTCATTGCATATATCTCTTTGTAGTTGCATTAAGCAAAATTTATCGGTTTTCAGACGATTGTCAGCTTTGCTTCAAATGTCCAAAGTAAAAGGAAAGCGGAGAGTTTCTGATCACCGTTCCACACAATGTAAGGATGGAAGGAGCAATATGTTGTTATTCTTTAATTTGGGGAAATGCTTTTCTATTCGCACATGATTTAATTTTATATTTAGCTTTTTTCCTAAAGGGACTTCAAGCATAAACTGTGGCGCTGGAAGGAAAACAATCATTTATAATGCATTAGAAAAAGCGATATTGGAATTAAACAACACCGTGGGCTCATACACAATTTAGAATTGTTCAAAAAACATAAAACATTAAATACTAATCTAACTTCCTGCTGTGCAAAATGCAAAGGTTTATCTTAATAAGAGTTTCTAGGCTGGCTTGTGCCTTTCAGGGGCCGCTAAATATCTTGAAGGACACAAATTGTGGTATAATGGTAGTCAGATCAGGAATTAGAAAGGCAATCTCTAAGACTGCATTGAGAAATAAAACAGTGTGGTATCACAGAAAGGAAGCACACAACCCTTAATTAGTTGTTTTTTTTTTGTTGTTGTCCTTTTAATTTTGAACCACACCTCTAGGGTACTCACTTGCCAACAATCAGTTTCTTCAAATACAAGTCCACAATTGATTGACATTCCATTTGTTCCCTTTCAGTGACTTCCCTATAGTCAAGTTAAATAAATATTTAGTTGATCTGGAGCCAGGCTGTACCCGTTGCTATGGTGACATGTTCTTCACTGTGTGAACATAAGAACTTAAGAAATAGGAGCAGGAAAAGGCTATTTAGCTCCTTGACTCTATTCCACCATTCAACAACATGGCTGACCTTAACTTCACTTCCCCATCTTCTCCCCATTCCCTTAGGATTCTCCATTGATCATTTAAAGACGATGGCACCATGATGCTGATCTCCATTGTCTCACCAGGGTGCCTGGCATGCACAGTGACAGTGTGATGACTTTAACTAATGATGTTATTGTTTACCCTTAGATTCGCAACCATGCACCAAATTTCAGGACTCAAAGAGCCACCCCTGATGCCAGAGGATCGCCAAGCTCCGGATGCACATGCATCACACCCGCTCTCTGAACCAGGCAGCAATGTTGATACCAACACCTCTGTGGGCATTATATTGGCAGCTAGAAGGTTGATGCACAGCGGTGAGGGCACTTCACACTTGCTTGAGGTGCAGGCAGAGGCAGACAGTGCCCAGGGTGCTGGCAGTCGGAAGGCTGCTGGAGACCAGGACGATGCTGAGTCGAAGGCTGATGATGAGCCTCTGGAGTTGTCCATTAGGCAGCAGATGCTGGATGTCCATTGGGATGTGCAGGAGGATCTGGCAGAGATCTATGAGGGTCTGCGTGCCATGGTCTCTGTTGTGGAGGAGTCCATGCGGAGCATCAGTACTGCGTTGACCCTCATAACCGAGCACACTGTCTCCTCCATTGAGCGAGTGGCGACTCTCATGGGGAGGCAGCTGCAGGGATAGAATCAGGGGTTCCTGGGGTTGTGCTTGGACCTGCAGCCCTCAACAGGCATTGACATCAAGTGGTCAATATCCGTGTGGGAGATGGATAAGGTACCCAGGGTCTGAGCTTGATGCCCGTCCATCATGGCGAGCAGGGAGGTCCAGAGCAATCTCATGTTGGTGCACGAGCTGCCTGTCTTCACTGCTGGCTCCTCTCAGGGCGCTCTGGATAATGGCAGCAGCTCCTCCGCCCCTCTGCCAGTGACCATGGTATCTGATAAGGCTGCGGTGACTGGGGAGATGCCAGACGTGCACTGGCTGCTCCCTCGTCAAGGTCATCAAGGCCAACAGGACAGCAGAGTCAGCAGGCTGTCTCCTGTGCCACTACCAGCGATTGGGGAGAATTAAGACATAGCACTCTCAAACATAAGTTTTAAGCACCATAAACACAAGAGGGACTGGTCGCATGTGATCTTCTGTTGTGCAATTTTTTTTACGTGTATTGATTGGGGGCTGAAGACCAGAGAAGGTTCTGACAATTTGTTTGGACTGTCAAAATGAGATAAATTTCCTTTTGTCATAATGGCCTGAGTATGCTTCACCTTTTTTATTTACTGTGGTGCAGGGTATACCAGTATGTAATGCTGAATGTGGATAGCTCTAAACATTTATTGTACAGATAATGAGTGAACTTTGGGGTCAAAGGAAAGGGTCATTTCAGACATCTGGGATGGAAGCGGCAGCCCTGACATGAGGTGGTGGCACTTACTTGGCAGCCCAGCAGAAGGGGCGATGGATCAAGGTGGTGTCCCTGCCTCAATTAAGGTTACAGAGTCTGCCTCCACGCCCTCAGTGTTCTCTTCATCGTATTCCTCTCTGACTGGATTCATCACCTGTGTCCTGTGGAGTTGCATCAAGATCTTCTTCCTCCAGTCAGTCCTCTTGCCAGTGCCAGACTGTAGAGAGCTCAGTGTGCGACCACAATCAGTGACACTCGCTCTGGAGGGTATTGTAGTGTCCCCCCGAATGGTCCAGGCATCGAAAACGAATCTTCAGAAGACCTATGGTCCTCTCTATCACTGCCCTTGTGGAGGCATGACTCCTGGTGTACCGCTGCTCTGCCTCTGTTCTGGGGTAGTGGAGAGGCATCATGAGGTACCGTTTCAAGAGATAGCCCTTGTCACCCAGCAGCCATCCATCCAGTTGGGCTGGAGCACTGAAGAGCCTCGGCACCTGGGAGTGTCTCAGGATGTAGGCGTCTTGGGAGCTGCCTGGGTATCTTGCACAGACTTGTAGAATCAGCATCCTGTGGTCACACACTATCTGCATGTTCATGGAGTGGAAGCCCTTCCTGTTGATGAAGGTACTGGGCTCACCTGCTGGAGCCTTGATGGCCACATGTGTACAGTCTGTTGCACCCTGGACACAGGAGAAGCCAGCAATGGCCGCAAAGCCTCTGGCTCGCTCAGCCTGGATGGCCTCATCTGTACAGAAACAAATGAAAGTCAATACCCACCTGAACAGAGCTTCTGTCACCATTTGATGCAACTATGTACTCCACACAGATTCCCTACTGACCTCTGGAAAGAGTCAGAGGCATAGAAACTGAGGGCTACTGTGAGCTTCAGAGCCACTGGCATGGGGTGTCCACCCACACAGACCAAGGTGATCTCAGGGCCAATCATCTGACAACTGGAGTTCACTGCCCCCTTGGACATATTGAGGTAGCTGTATCACTGCCTGTAAACCCTGGCAGCGGGATAGTGGCATTTTCTGCAGCCCCTTATATCTTGGACTATCTGCTGACCCCGTGTCCCTTGTGCCTGCGCCTCTCCTCCCACAGGTCCCACCCCTGGAAGCTGCATTGGGACACCTGGCCTCCTCTCCCTTCTGCCCCTCTCTCCCTCAGAGGAGGTGCCTCCAGCAGAGACCACCATCCCCATTACCAGGTTACAGAGGGCTGTCTATACCTGTCCACGCAGTCTGAATCTTCCAGGGTCATTGGAGACACCAAGGAGATCTGAAACGAAGCCTGAAAATGCTAAGAGTGAAGCCCTGAACAAAGATGAAGCTGCCATAAACCAATAAATCACCAGCAGCAAACTATCTACCAAACTCCGCACTACCCACACTGGCAATGCTGCTGACCCTTTTTATCCTGCCCGTGGATGAGGTTTTGCTAAGAGTCGGCTGGCCTCCTGCCCGTTTTGCCTGCGCGACAAGTGCGAAATTGCACGAGCAACGTAAAATCGGCGTCAATTTCCTTCTCAATGGACTTAACTGGCCTCTTAATTAATGGAGATGCGTCTGCAGCTGCTGTGCACGCTGGCCGACCGAAATATCGTACGAGTGTGGGATGACATCATCTCACGCAATTTCACATCGGATCGGGTCAGGTGCGCGCCCGACCGATCGGCGTAAGATTCTGCCCTTAGTATCCAAAAATCTCCCGATCTCTGGCTTGAATATACTCAGTGTGTGTGCATCTAGAGCCCTTTGAGGTAGAGAATTCCAAATGTTCACAACCTTCTAAGCCTGCGTGGCAGCAGGTTCTTGAGTCGCCAGTGTAGCTGTGAGACACTGGGTGGATTGTGCCTGTGCAGCAGTGGAAGCTGAGACACTGACCGCCAGATACTGCACCATGGCTGTGCCCAGCAGTGCAGTCAAGGAGCTTGAATACATGGGTTCCAAAGTCTGCACCATGTCTTCTGTCATGTTGGAGCTGGGTTCTTCCTTGCTCATTGACAGGCTCGCCATTGCATAAAGTATCTCAGTGTTAATGTTCATCAACAATTTGCCCCATCAATGTCCTCAGCTGAGTCCCCTGTAGCAGAGCTCTTCTACGACCTTGACCTCTGCTGACAGAGGAACTTTCCTTTCCCTCTGGGCCTGGCTTCAGCCCACTCATGCCCAGTAATTCAACATTGCAGATCCTGACTCTATTGGCTTCTAAAGCTCACACAGTTCCTGCATCTGAACAAATGCCTATGAGTGACAGATCAATTGATGATGCTCCTTACTGTGAGATCTGGTGTTGCACTTGCTCCTCCTTCTGGCTGGAGCTGGGGCTGGGTAGGCTGCCCATTCTTGGCCACCTGAAAGCATCAAATCAGAAGTTGGGGTGATGGTCAGGGTGGAAAGGGAGTGAGTGCTGACTCTAAAGCAAAAGCTTCATGGTTACACCATCAGTGGCTTGTTTATGGCATGGGATAACCAGATAAGGGTGAGGTGGGAGCTGAGATGATATTAAATATCATCATCATCCTGAATGTTTTCAGCAATGTTAGCGAGCAACATGTTCTGTTACGTCCACTCCTCCTCCAGGCTCAGGGTGAAGGACTGCCTGTCTACCCCCACCCCCACCGCCCCCCCCCAGCACTCCTCCATCACCACATCCACCGCCCCCAGCCCCCATCCCTGACCAAGGTAAGCTTTGCTCCCTTCTATTGCTGGCCGCCTTGTCCTGCTACAGAGAAGGCAGAATGTTCAAATTTGGTGAGTGTGATGTACTGTTTGGATAATGTGTCTGCCACAGCTAAATAGTTGGAGGCATTTGCAGGCAGAAAGAAGTGGGATGTGAGTGTGAGGCGGGTGTGTGAGGGTGAATTGGAGCCTCTGAATGTTAGGTGTGAACCTTAAGTATTAGAGACTTCTTGTGGTTGAGTGACAGGGATGTGGTGTGTTGAGCAGAGTGTGAGGTGGGTGTTTTAGTGGCTATGCACTGCCAGCTGGAGATGCATTCATTGACCTTAACCACCTATGTGAAGACATTGGACTCCTTTGCCACTGGCAGTATGTCCTCAGGGCCAGACACCAGGCATTGACCTCCCTGGCACCTGCCCCCATTCCTTTCGGTGGGCATTCCTCAAGGGCATCCTGCATTCAGTGGAAACATGGCATCGCTCCTCCCTGTTCAGCTGAATGACTAATGCCTCCATCACAAATCTGTGAACGGCAGAGGCCTGTCCCTGCCCTGGTGTCCCATTTCCATTCCCTCCAATTGCAGAAATAACAGTCAGCAGCCGACTCCTTCGATTCAGTGTGGCCTCTCTTTTAAGAAAGACGAACTGCCTTTAAGAGCTGGATGCTAGCTGGAAGACATACAGCCTCACACGTTGTGAGGCCCCCTGTTGTGCATGCAGACAGCGAGCAGAATATGTAAGGAGACCAGGAAGCATCTAATTCTGCAGACACAAATCATGGAAATAAGGAGGCAACATAAAGTTTACGTGCTGCCTGAATCAATGGAAACAAGCATTGGCAGAGAGCCAGCCACAACCCCTGTGCCTGAAGATGGGCCTTAATGAATTTTTTGCCCTTGTTTTTCTTTCTGGCATTGTCTTTGATCGAGTGCCTTCTCCGCATCAATTTGTAGTCTCTGCTTATTGCTTTGCTGTGATTGTTACTGCAGTGGTTCTTTTTACAATGATCCCCTTGCTTCCGTGTTCCTTCCCATCACTCTAAAGTGCCAAAACCTCATTATGGAAGAAAAACAATTAAGAACGGTCTACTCTTTATGTGCACATTGAGTCATGGAATTGTCTGTTCAAAAGCCACTCATCTGAAACTGTAACACTGGTGAGGCGTCAGCAAGGATTCTTGAGGGTTAATGAATAAATTATCTTCAAAAAATGGGCTGACTTTAAAGCCCCGAAATAGGTCATTTGGGGGTCAGGACAGATTTTAAAATTTAAAAAAATAAACTGAAACCTGACCCCCAACTTGCCTCCAACATGTTCACACCTGGGACAAGGGGTGGGCAGCCAATCTGTTTTCGAGAGGCAGGTTGCCCATTTAAATACATGAATGACACTCGCAGCCTCACGAGGTCCCGGCTAATTTAACAGAACAATGGATATTGGGCAGGTGTAAAATCCGTGTTACCCATTCCGGTGGGAATCTAGCCCAGTGAGCTGGTGAGTTAGGTTAATATTATCCCCCTAAGTATCTGCCTGATGCATGTTCCCCTATTTGCACAAGTGCTGACTTGCAGAAGCATGACTACTAATTTCAGGAAGACTGACAGCAGCCTGGAGGGCAAAATGAAAAATGTGTGTCCCTTGTCAATGTTCGAAGAAACATTCTGGCAGCTTTAAGTTGTTGTGGCAGAGAAGCTTAGAATCCTTCAGCTGAAGCCCAATATAAAAACAACTTTGATAGACACGATCACTAAAGGGAGAAAAATAAGGTTAAAATAAACTGAAAAACTGAGAGTAACAACATGGTGGACACTTGAGCGTAATAAAATAACGTGACAAACGCACCTTTTCAATCCCTACCTGACTTGACTAAATCCAATTTGGAATATTGCCTCAAGCCAGCGCGGTCCTTTGATGAAGTGAACAATGGGTCCAAATAGTCTCCCTGGTGAAGCCTGAGTACTGAAACACTGGGCGGAATTTTCCGTTTTTGAAACTAAGTGCCGTGGTGGGCGGGTTCTGTGCTGCATTTCCCGCTGGTTGGAATGGCGGGTATTTGCGCCCCATTCCATGCTTGGAAGCTTATTAATTAAGTATCTCTCCAAATCGCCTGGCAGGTTGGGAGCTGATTCATCTGCCCCGCTGTTACCTGACGGGGTCGAAGGTCTGGGCGCCGTATTTAAAAGTCATCTGGGCACACGCGTCTCACTCTCTCCAGCCCACCTGTCTCCAGGGGACCTTTAGAGTTGTCTCTCAGCCAGAAGAAGGTGGCTGCAGGCCAGAGGAAGAAGGCTCCACCCCCGCTTCTGCCCCAACACCCTCCAGGCCTTGATCTGAGGAATGCAACTACATAGAGATGACCTGTATCCCAGGGACGGCTCCAGGAAGCACACCAGCCTCACCCCCCCCCCTGACCTGGGAGGCCGTAGCAGAGGAGGTCAGCATGGCCACTACACCCACACCACCATCCAGTGCAGGAAGAGGATGAATGATCTCATCTGCTCCATCAGTGTAAGTCATCCTTCAACTCCCTCCAATATCAAACTCTCATCATGGCATCATGCGCTCAAAGGGCTACTTTCTGCAGGGATCTCATACACCCATTAGCAGGGGACACATATCACCACTGATTGTCTCACCAAAATGATCCCATCACCACCATCCCATCTATCATGCTGCTCACACTCCATCCTCCGCCCCTTCTAGGGAAGGGCTCACCACACAGGGCTCTCACCCAACCTCTGCTCCATCCCTTCTCACCACATTCCTTTATTTTGTCTTCATCCAGGCCAAGCTGGCCTGAAACAGCCGGGAGAGATCCCAGACCAGACAACGATAACTGACATCATAATCCTCACCAGATTTCAGGAGGGTGCTGCTGAGCTGGCTGGCAAGGACAGGGATGGCTCCTGTGGGGTACACAGAGGGTGTCCCAGCAACCTAGTCCATCCTGACATTCGCAGAGAGTGACACGCAATCTTATAATCTGCCTGCTCATGAAATAAAGCTCTCTTCTCTCTCTTATAGGCACCAGGAAGCTGAGGAAGTACTGTAGCTGTACTCATTCGCACCCCCACCCCCACCCCCACCGGTGCAGAAACACAAACCTCAGTGGGCCGGAGCTCTAAATTAGGCTCACAGTCACCTACTGGAGAACACCTCACTGACACGTCCTCGCAGCAGTCAGAAGCAGGGACAGTCCAGATCTCCAGCACTCAGAGGGCTGCTGGAGACCAACGTCCATAGAGTCCAAGTCAGATGATAAGCTTCTGTGAGCAGCCGCCAGCACACTTTTTTTAAAACTCATTTATGGGATGTGGGCATCGCTGGCTGGGCCAGCATTTACTGCCCATCCCTAATTTCCCTTGAGAAGGAGGTGGTGAGCTGCCCTCTTGAACCACTGCAGTCCATGGGGTGTAGGGACACCCACAGTACTGTTAGGGAGGGAGTTCCAGGATTTTGACTCAGCAACAGTGAAGGAACAGCGATATATTTGCAAATCAGGATGGTGAGTGTCTTGGAGGGGAACTTCCAGGCGGTGGTGTTCCCATCTATCTGCTTCCCTTGTCCTTCTAGATGGTGGCGGTCCTGGGTTTGGAAGGTGCTGTTGAAGTCGCCTTGGTGAGTTTCTGCAGTGCAACTTGTAGATCGTTCACACTGCTGCCACTGTGCGACAGTGGTGGAGGGAGTGAATGTTTGTGGATGTGGTGCCAATCAGGTGGGCTGCTTTGTTCTGGATGGTATCAAGCTTCTTGAGTGTTGTTGGAGCTGCACTCATCCAGGCAAGTGGAGAGTATTCCATCACACTCCTGACTTGTGCCTTGTAGATGGTGGACAGGTTTTGGGGAGTCAGGAGGTGAATTACTCACTGCAGGATTCCTAGCGTCTGACCTGCTCTTGTAGCCACTGTATTTATCTGGCTAGTCAAGTTCTGTTTCTGCTCAAGGTAACCCCCAGGATGCTTATAACAGGGGATTCAGCGATAGTAATGCCTTGGAATGTCATGGGGTGATGGTTAGATTCTCTCTTGCTGGAGTTGGTCATTGCCTGCTACTTGTGTGGTGCGAATGATACTTGTCAGGGAGGCGTCTGTCTGCATTCTGCCTGATGGCCTGGCCACAATGTGCGAGCGCCTCGAAGTCAACACGATTGATGGTTGGTGGCCACCATGGAGGCCTTGGTCCAGCAGGTTTTGCCAGATTTGCGCTCGGCTCTGGAATCTAAGGCCACATACAGATTGATTGACAGCATCAGTGTCTAGGCAAGAGGACAAGACACCGTTTTCCTCCCTTTAGCTACCCATTCTCCTCAAGGAGTTGGGTGGAGCCCTCAGGCACTCACAGGGAGGACGTGCCGCATCCAAACACCCTGGTGGCCTCCACTCAGGACACTCCAAGGGTATCCAGCCATTCCCTTTCCCCTCTGCCTGTGACCCCATCTACACCAGCTGCTCAAGCCAAGGAGGGTGCATCTGCCCCTGAGCAGGTGAGCCTTATCAGACCGGGGTCCTCAGGCCTCAGGCCACCAGAGGATGTCTGCCAAGGTCATCACAGACATCAGGATCAAGACATAGCAGTCAGTAGGCTGTCTCCATCTCTGCTGTGGATGTTGGGGCTGCACCCAGGCGTAGTGATAGGGTTAGGAAAATTAAGAAATATTGAAATAATTTTTGGGTTACAGATGTTTATGCGAATGGCTTGGTCAGCTGAAGGCTTTGTGATTACATACATATGAATCCTTTTATTTTGAGGTTTAGCCATCCACCCACTCAATGATAATCTTCCTTTGTGAGATTCGCATTCGTGTCATATCAACCTCACTGAAGGTAGTTTCTGTACTCTTGTGTGATGTCAGGGAGATGTGTTAAAATCTTTATTGGAAGTGTCATTAATGCGCTTGTAACCCTTCTTTCTCATGATATAACATCGTGTGAAGGCAGCTCATCAGCCTTGAAGGATTAGCGGCAGTTGTGTCACCTCAGTGGTAATGCCAAAGAACAAGACCTGGATGGAGGATGATATCCCCAAACATGTCCTCATCTCACTGCCCGCTGTGGTTTCTCCTTAATGTGGTGATGACTGCATCAAGTAAGATGCTGCAGCGTTCTTGCTGTTGTGCTGACTTTCACTTCCCAGAGCGAGCGCAGACAGGGTGCACTGCCGACCTTCTTAGAGATCATGGCCTGGTCAATCATGAGGCTGGAATGTGCAAGTCTGAATGCTGAACTTGCTCTCAATGTGACCGGTTGGACATCCCTTTCAATGCAATGGAATGGCATTAAGGGGCAGGAGGACTGTGGCCATCTCCTGGTGCCTTCACTTTACTCCTCCTGGAATCTGTAAGTAATTAAAGTGGAACAGGAACATCTTCCACATTGTGCTTCCTCAATGGCATCTTCCCTGAAAGCTCACCGTCTTCAGGTTCCTGGCCCTCCTGCTCCTCATCACCTGAGGAGCTCTCATCCTTCCCCATTTCTCCCTTGGAAAGGGGTCTCCCCTTTGCAGTGCCAGGTTATGAAGTGTGCAACACAGTGATGATGCAGGAGATCGCATCTGGAGTCTACTGCAGTGCCCACCTGACCGTACCAAACATCGGGAGCACATCTTCAGAATGACAATGCTCTGGTTGATTAGGGGCTGTATGGAGCTGTGAGCTGCGTTGTACATTTCCTCCAAATCATCCTGAGGCTGATGCATGAATGTCATGAGCCAGCATTTCAGTGAGTAGCCCTTATCCCCAAGCAGCCATCCCTGTAACGCTCAAGCCCTTCGAATATCTGACACACCTGGGAATGACTCAGGATGTATGAATCATGGCAGCTCCCAGAGTACTTGACACAAACATGCATTATGTGCTTCCGATGATCATAGATCAGTTGAACATTGATGGAATAAAACTCTTTGCAGTTGATAAACATTAGTAGCTGCTGCCATAGAGCCCTTAAATTCACATGGGTGCAGTTGATTGCACTCTGCACTTTTGGGAAGCCTGTGATAGCTACAAACACAGTGAATCTCACAGCTGGCTACATTCATCAAGTGTAAACTTCAGATCATGATGTATCTCGCTGTAGAGACATCAGTGACCTTCTTGACCCATCTATGTGTTGTGAACTGCGAGATGCTGCACAGGTCCCTTGTGGATCGTTGGGATGATCCACAGGCAAAAAAATTGAGCGTGGTGGCGACCTTCAAAGCCCCTGTGAGGGGATAGTCTTCCACTCCAGGGGGCATTAGGTTCAGGCAAACAATGTGGCAGGTGTAATCCACCAGAGCTCAGGACGATTGCAGATGTGTGCAGCATTGTCTGTCACTCCTTTGCAAATAATAGAGCCTTCTTCAGTAGACCCTTGGTCTAGCGAGCCATCTCCATGACCTGGGTCAATCTGATCCTTGTTAGAGGAGCACACTATGACTTGTTGGTGACACAAGATTAAAAATGAGGCACCTATCGGAACCCATACCTTTTGTGGAGCCCAAGCAGTGTCTCTACTCTCTGACTCCGACTTGCTGGTCCAAGACCAAGGACTTTGCCTTTCACAGAGTTCCCCATTGCCCTCATGGCCGAACAATACAGTCTCCATTCCTACCCGCACCTCATCCCACCCATGAATCTCAGTGCAATCCATCCCTCTTGTGCCAACTAACACACAGCCCACCCCCACTTTCCTGCTCTGGAGCTTGTGTGCATCTCCTCCCATTCATACATACGGACATACGAATTAGGAGCAGGAGTAGGCCACTCGGCCCCTCGAGCCTGTTCCGCCATTCAATAAGATCATGACTGATCCGAATGTAACCTCAACCCCATATTCCTGCCTACCCTCTGATAACCTTTCACCCCTTTGTTAATCAAGATTCTATTTGGTTCTGCCTTAAAAATATTCAAAACCTCTGCTTCTTCCGCCTTTTGAGAAAGAGGGTTCCAAAGACTCACTACCCTCTGAAAGAAAAAAATTCTCATCTCTGTCATTTTTGAGCAACTCTGATTTCTAAACAGTGATCCCTAGTTCTAGATTCTCCCACAGGAGGAAAGAATCTCTCTAGATGCACCCTGTCAAGACCCCGCAGGATCTTAAAGGTTTCAATTAAGTCATCTCTTACTCTTCTGAATTCATGTGGATAAAGCCTTAACCTGTCCAACCTTTCCTCATAAGACAACCCACCCATTCCTGGTTTTAGTCTAGTAAACCTTCCCTGAACTGCTTCTAATATATTTACATCTTTCTTTACATAGGAGACCAATACTGTATACAATGCTCCAGATGTGGTCTCACCACTGTCCTGTACAACTGAAGCATAACCTTCCTACTTTTGTAATCAATTCCCCTCACAATAAATGATAACATTCTATTAGCTGCTAATAGAATTACTAATTACCTGCTGTACTTGCATACTAACCTTTTGTGATTCATGCACTAGGGTACCCAGATTGCACTAAATCTCAGAGCTCTGCATTTAGATAATAAGCTTCTTTTTTTATTTTTCCTGCCAAAATGAATGATTTTACATTTGCCCACATTATATTCCATTTGCCAGATCTTTGCCCACTCACTTAACCTATTTATGTTACTTTGTAACCTCCTTAAGTCTTCTTCACAATTTACTTTCCTACCTACCTTTGTGCCGTCAGCAAATCTGGCCACCATTCCTTCAGTTTCTTCATCTAAGTCATTTATATAAATTGTAAAAAAGCTGAGGCCCCAGCACTCTGGCACACCACGAGTCACATCCTGCCAACCAGAAAAATGTCCATTTATGCCAACTCTCAGCTTCCTGTTAGCTAGCCAATCTTCTATCCTTGTCAATATATTACCCCTACACCATGAGCTTTTATTTTCTGCAATAACCTTTGAATTGACACTTTATCAAATGCCTTCTGGAAATCTAAGTACAGTACATCTGCCGATTCCCCTTTACCCACAGCACAAGTGCCTTCTTCAAAGAACTCCAATAAATTGGTTAAACGTGATTTCCCTTTCACAAAACCATGTTGACTCTGCCTGATTGCCTTGATCTTTTCTAAGTGCCCTGCTATAACATCTTTAATAATAGCTTCAAACATTTTCCCTATGACAGCTGACATGCCCAGCCACCCCCTTGTTTGTCGGCATTTCAGTTTCCCTGTCGGGCTCAAGGTTCCCACCCCTCAGTCTCCCCTCTGCTACCATTGTTTGCCCCACCCCATTTTAAAGCTTTCCTGCCATTCTGCCTTCCATCTTTCCCACTCACTCTACAACCTTTTGCAATGCCTTTCTGACCCTTGGCCACCCCCAATGTGTTGGTATCCTTTCTCCACCCAGTCGAAACGCTGGTCTCTGTCTGAATGTTCGCAGCTGCACAGTGGTGTCCTTCTGGACGAGAGAGGCACCCACCAGGAGGAGACCAACCCTACACCCCCAGCAGTGTGGAGTTCCACTGCCATCGCAGCGAGGCTGGCGCAGTGCTGTGGCAGGTAGGCTATGAATGGTGACACTCACCTCAAAGTTGCGAGCGTAGTGAGGTCTGACTGCTGCACGCCCACCCTTTTTCAAATGTGATTCAGACTGGCCTGGTCTCCCGCTGGCGTGACATGACGCAAGATTGGAAGGCGGCATGCGGTTCCGGCAAGCAACAGATTTCATGAGCGTCCGTGGGATGGTAATGAATGCAAATGGCGTTCACAACACTAATCGGCGGGATATCTGACCCGCCACGAACCCGCCATTGGGACAATTGCAAACTGTTTTCACGCCGGCAGGATTCTGACCTTTTGGCTCCCGCTAGATTCTCCAATCCCACTTACCACAAAACCCATTGTGGGTGTGTTGGGAAAATTCCGTTCATTGTGGCTGCTCGTTGTCCCAGAGTCTGAAGACTCTCGGGTAAGTTTATGTTTTTTTTTTAATTTTGTGAAGGATTCTGTGTGATTCAGGAAAATAGGAGGCTGGGCCCTATGGGAAACCTTGGACTTTTCTGTCTCAGACGTCCCCCACTGCCCTCTTCCCCTCGCCTACAATTTCCCCTCCCTGGTCCCAGTCTGATGCACTAACCACGTGCCAGGATCCATTCACTTAGGTACCCGGGTGGCAGTCTTCAATCCTTCCAGTGTTAGTTGCTGGGAGGCAGCTTTCCCAATCGCAAGGTCATTTGTTGTCAGGAAATTGACAATTAAGAAGGATGATAACAAAACGCAGCCCATTGAAATCATTCCAGCCTCTCTGCTACCATTCCCAGACAGGTGGCCTAAAGATTGATTTGTACAGTTTTCATCTCTGTACTTAAGGAAGGACATAGTTAGAGGTCATGCAAGGTCTGCTAGACTAATTCCTGGAAATGAGAAGCTGCCCCATGAGGAGAGATTGAGAAGAGTGGGCCTGTGTGGGGGATCTATATTATTTGGAGTTTAGAACAAGCAGAGATGATCTCATTAAAATGTATAAAATTCTTAAAGGGTTTGAAGGGGCTTGAGAGGCTGTTTCTCCTGGCTGAAGAGTCTAGACCCATAGAGTCACAATCTCAGGATAAAGGAACTCCATTAGTTGAGAAACGTTTTCTTCGCTCAGACAGTTGGAATATTTGGAATTCTCTACCCCATAGGGCTATGGATGTTCCATCAGTCAATATATTCAAAGCTCGGGTCAATGGATATTTGGGCTGTAAGAGATTCAGGATTATTGTGGTAGGGAGGGAAAACTGAGTTGAGGTAGAAAATCAGCCATGATCTTGTTGAATGATGGGACAGGCTTCAGGAGCCATACATGTACCACACATGTACCACACATGTACCACACATGTACCACACATGTACCACATATGTACCACACATGTACCACACATGTACCACACATGTACCACACATGTACCACACATGTACCACATATGTACCACATATGTACCACATGTGTACCACATGTGTACCACATGTGTACCACATATGTACCATTCCTCCTTCTGTTCCTTACATATTTATATTCTGGGCCTGGCGTGAAAACCAATTCCATTGTCTCAATAGAACAAACCACATGCATTGCATTCATGATAAGAGACTGTGTTTGTTGTTGCAGTGCCACATTCACTCAGTTGGACAATGTGATATGACAGAAAGATAGACGTGTACATCCCTGAGCTAGGGAGAAACCTCCAGTTTTACCATGCCCCATCCTATCCTTTCTGTCATGACCTATTATATTTTTAGAGGCCTTTTTAGAAGAAACCAATGGATTATATTGCTCCAGGGCACCTCCAGTACATGTCAGCTCTCATTTAAAAAAAAAGGCCATGTTTTCCATCCAGCAGCTGAATTGTACAAAGATATTGAAAACATTTAAATAAGTAATAATTTCATTACTACTATGTTGTGTGTTACAGATTGAGGAGTAATATATCCGTATGAGAGGCCCCTTTAAGAACAGTTAAGTCCCCATTCAAACAAAGCTTTGCTTGCCCTGGCTTTTTAACAGAAGGACTGCTTCCCGATTAATCCTCCTGCATAGAATGTTCAAGCATGAAAGGACTAAGCTGTTAGCTGGGAGGTCTTTCTCACATTCTCATCTGAGACAGATTTTTGCAAAGTAGAGCTTCGCTCATTCTGTTATATTTTAAGCTAAGGGCTCCCACTCCTGGTACCAGTAGTGAGGGAGTGCTGTACTGTTGGAGGTGCTGTTTTTTTTGAATGAGACGTTGAACTGAGGTCCTGGCTTCGTTCTCAAGTGGATATGAAAGATCCCACAGTGCAAGTTGGAAGACGAGCAGGGAAGTTCTCACGTGTCTCCTTGTCAATATTTATCTCTCAATACACCTTACCAATACAGATTATTTGACCATTATCACATTGCTGTTTGTGGGAGCTTGCTGTGCACCAAAAAGGCTGCAACATTTCTCAAATTGTAACATAGGTATTGCTGGAATTGCCAAATCTTTTCATCTTGCACTCATCAGGACACTTCGCAAGAATATGGATATAAGGGGGAAACATCAATTTATACTGTATGAGAAGAGAGTGCTGCTGGTTGGCAAGAGGTATTTGCTGAGTTCAAACTCCTCTGCTCCTAACTATCCCCCCACAAACCAGAGGCAACTGAAGACACTGAATCCTTGAAAGTGCGCCTAGATGATCTAGCGTGTGCATAGTGCAGGGTTCCAAATGACCCGCCTGATTTTCATGTGCAGCATGAAGGTTTCAGAACATTGCGAGGACTTAAGGTCAATCCAGACACGTCAGTAAACCTGACAAAGGGACCTGAATAATCATCCTTAGCTATATCAACAAAATGCATGCCATTCTTAATGATGGGTCCAAATTCATTTCCATTGGACCTGCCGCTCAATGTGACCGGACAGTCTTGCTGGAAATTAGGCTAAATAAATGCATGCTGGAATTGTGTAAGAGCGATGAGCTACCACGTGATATATATGACGGGGTTCATCCTCATAGCCCGCTACATCCGGGTACATATGGGCTGCCCAAGACACACAAAAGTGATGCCCCTCCCTTTACATCCTATATTATCTTATATATGGCCAGTTCTGGACAACAAGAATTTGCCAAATTGTCGGGCGAATTGTTACAGCCAGCTTGGAGCAAGTTTTCCACAAACACGGTGAAAGATTCCTTTGCATTTGCAAAGGCCGCACAGGACTTGCATATCGATAGCAATGCTGCGTCCATGTGCTCGTTTGACATTGCTTACCTATTCACCAATGTTCCGCTTAAGGAAGCCATAGATATTTGCGCTGCAGCACTATAGCGTGGCGATCCAGACCTGCCACCACTGCGGGAATCAGTATTCATTGAACTTATGAACTCGGCAGCTCACGCGATTGAGTTCAGTTTTAATGACAACATGTTTGCCCAAATAGATGGTGTTGCCATGGGATCCCCTCTAGGCCCAGCTCTTGCAAACATCTTTGCTGGGTTCCGTGAGAAATGTGTCTTCGATGGAATGACACCCAACCTCCTCCTCCTCACAAATTTCTGAAATGTGGGTAATAAATTTGCTGTATTTAAATCCACAGCTGCAGGTAATAATTCTCTTACATGTCTTAATGGGCTCCATCCTGTGCTCAGATTAACCTTTCTAATGGAGCAGAGAAATCTGTCAGGGGATTCTGTACCACGGTCTACTGCAAGCCTACCTTCACTGTTCAATATACGTGTTGGGATTCTTACAGTTCCACATGCTATAAGATTGGTAACATCAGCAACCTTGTAAATAGGGCTGGAGCCACATTCTCAGCATGCAAGCTTGATGCTGAAATAGGGCACGTCAAAGCCATCCTGTAGAAAAATGGCTACCTTGATCAGATCTTTTTGTGCTGTATATCACGCAAACTCATGAAAGGGCCTAAGACTGTCACTTTTGGCCCTGAAAAGTGCCTTTCAGATTACCCAAGAAGGGCAATGAATCTCAAAACTTTAAGTATCATGTGAAGCTAGCTGTTTCATGCTGCTACTACGCAGCAGCAACATGAGTGATAGTCATCACTCACAGGATGCTGCCGTCAAGCCAAAAAGACGTTCTGCCTGTCACACAAATGAGTAATATGGTATATGAATTTCAGTGTCAATGTGATGCTAGGTAAGCAGGCTGTAAGTCCCAAAGACTGACAAATCGGGTCAAACATCATGTCCCAGCCATTGTTCGTAATGAGCAATGTACAGACTGTACCCAACCGTGCTTGCAAGCTCAAAATGCAGTGTCCAATATTGGATATGATTCCTTGAGCAGACAACAGTTAATAAATAATCCTCAGTGTGCTAAAAATCACTCTGACAACCAATTTAAGATTGTCAGTCAGGCTCACAGTGTGGCACATTTACATGTACTAAAAACTATTTATATTAATACACAGGGCCATGTACTTTACAGACAGGAAGAACATGTACACACATTGCGCCTGTTTCAGCTAAACAAAATAGGTGACAGCCATTCACTGACTCACTCCTCATGGCAATGCCTTGACCAATCAGGGTTAAGTTGTCTGGTTTAAATTTCAAACAGAGCTTGGCAGTTAACTGTCAGTGACCATCACTTGTGTGCATTCTCCATGGTAATGCCTCTACGAATCAAAGTCCACTTGCCAACCAACAGCACTCTCTTCTTATACACCATAAATTGTTGTTTTCCCCTTACATTGGTATCCTTGCGAAGTGTCCTGATGAGTGCAAGACAAAAAGCTTCAATGTTTTTTTTCAGCAATATTCAAGTTCTGCACTACCAAACAAATATTTACATTGTAACACTTCAGAAATACTTAATTATCTGTAAAGTGCTTGAGGACATCTTAAGACTGAAAAGCACCATAAAAATGCAGGAATTTCTCATTTGTTGCCAAATTTGGCAGAATCTGGGTGGATCTGAGTTGCTTACATGTTTTTGCAGCCTGAGCATTGGTCCTTAATGGCACAAGATGCAACATTTTTCTTGTTATTTAACTTAATCTGGAACCAGGAAAAAATCTCTCCTCCTGGCTCTACATCAATTAACAGGCAGTGACTAGCACAGTCTCATGTCCCCAAGCCTCTCCCATTCTACACACACCCCCTTTCTACCCACCTCTCCTATTCCATTCTCCTCACAGGTTCAGCCATGAGCACCCCCACCCACTGCCCCCACACCCCACCACCAGGGGAGTTGGTATCATAAATGGTAATGTCACTGGATAGTAATCCAGAGACCCAGGTTAATACTCTGGAGGCGTGGGCTCAAATCTCACCACGGTAGTTGTTGGAATTTTAAATTCAATTAATAACCCTGGAATTGAAAGCTAGTCTCAGTAACGATGACCATGAAGCTATCATCGATTGTTGTAAAAACCCATCTGGTTCACTAATGTCCTTTTGGGAAAGGAAATCAGCCATTTTTACATGGGCTGGCCTACATGTGACTCCAGACCCAAAGTAGTATGGTTGTTTCTTATCTGCCCTCTGAAATGACCGAGCAAGCCATTCAATTCCAGGGCAATTAGGGGTGGGCAACATATGCAGGCCTTGCCAGTGACACCCATGTCCTATGAAAGAATAAAGTAAAAACAACTTTGACATACCTTGGTATGTACCGGGGGTGGGGGGTCACTGTTTAAAAATAAGGGGTCACTCATTTAAAACAGAAATGAGGAAAATGTTTTTTCTCTCCAGAGGGTTGAGAGTCTTTGGAACTCCCTTCCTCAAAAGCCGGTGGAAGCAGAGTCTTTGAATATTTTTAAGGCAGAGCTTGATAGATTCTTGATTAACAAGGGGGTGTAGCGTTATCGGGAGTAGGCAGGAATGTGAGTTTGAGGTTACAATCCGATCAGCCCATGATCTTATTGAATGGTGAAGCAGGCTCAAGGGGCTGAGTGGCCTACTCCTGCTCTTAATTCATAAGGTTCGTATGTAACCTTCCAACTTTTCCCAGCAAATGCAGACATGATGGGCCAAATGGCCTCTTTCCCTGCTGCAACTTTTCTATGGCTTTGTGGTTTGTGAAGACAGATTGAATCTCAACATCTGATTGATGCAGCAAGCAGCTCACAGGTTTCTTTGTAGATGAGGCCTCCTTGCCCGTGAGGTTGGGGCCGACGTGTGTAGCCGCATATTCTGGACACCCCATCGCTTTGCAAGGGTTTTCGATACCAGGCTAATTTCTCCCCCTCATGCCTCTGAAATTCCTGACTCCTTGAGCGCGGGGATCCAATATTTTGCTCAGTTATATCTGGCTTTCCTGCTCTCCTGCAATTATTATTTTTTTTAACAATATTGCTCAGTTAACATTTGCCCTGGCCTCCCCACTGCTAATTCTGCTCTATCCTTGGCTCTTAATTATAGTTCAAAGCTGATTGTCAGGAATGTTTCTTCCACTTCACTGGATGACCTGTTGTGTCAGCATTAAAATGTATATTTCAGCATCACTACTGAAGTTAGTTTAATCACAGGGTAGGTTTTCATCTACAGCTGTCACTGAGCACAGCTTCTCTCATTAGAAAGAAAAAAAATAAATTGCACTTATATAGCGCATTTCACAACCTCAGGATGTCCCAGTGTGCTTCACAGCCAATTAAGTGCTTTTGAAGTGTAGCCTGTGTGAATGCTGAACGTTGTAAGAGAGTTATGTTTTAAACTGTCTCCTCTAATTCATGGTAAAATGGAATAGCTTGGAGAGTGGAATGTGGTCTCCCATGAAATCTGTCTGATGACAAGACCCGTGTGACTTCCTGTGAAAAAAGCCCATGTGACTTAGTCACCATGGAGACAGGGACCTTGGTCAAAACTTACTAAAAGTAAGGTACAGGATTTAACACAAAGGAGGAGGCAGCTGGTCTTGCTGCGTACAGACTCACAGAGGAGAAGTTTTCTTTCTGGAGGCTAAGCTCAGTGGCGGGTGGCGAAGTGAGAGTAATTCCCGCTGGGGTGCTGTGGGGGTGGGGGCGGGACACTGGATCAACACATGATCTTGCATCAGTCAGCTCATTGCCCATGCATCTGCTCGGAGCACAGTGAATCTCTCTGCGAGGGTGGGCATGAAGAATCTGTCCCTGCCTGTACCTCTTGGGGCCGAAGGTCCAGGTGCCATATTTATAGGGCACCTTGACAGCCATTCACTCACTGCAGGCCAGGGGCTTCAGTCTGTCTGTCCTCAATGTCCCAGAGAAGAAAACAACATGCGACACCCCCCCTTCACGGTTCAGCAAATCCTCCTTGGAGTCACTCCTCCAGGCAGTCCAGGAAAGGTGGGAGGTACTGTTTCCCAGGGGTGGGAGAAGGGGTCACTCCCTTCGGATTAAGGCAGACTGGACAGAGGTCACAGCAGAAGTTAGCACTTGTGGGGCCCGGCACAGAAACATCCAGCAGTGTAGCAAGGGGATGAATGATCTGCTGCACTCTGCAAGGGCAAGTGCACTGCCTACTCTCATTGCAAACTGACACTCATAAAGGCATCAGGCACTCTATATACGACCGTGCAGAGGGATGTCACATAGGATTTGGGTCACAGCACTCACCAGCGGGGACACGTGCACGGAATGTGTGCCAGCCACTTCATGCTCTCAATCTTCTATCAGTTACAGCATATCCTGCTTCTTAATCACTTACTGGGCAGGCTCAGCAGCTGCCGTGGGCGTGCACGCTC
Source organism: Carcharodon carcharias (assembly GCF_017639515.1). NCBI lineage: Eukaryota > Metazoa > Chordata > Chondrichthyes > Lamniformes > Lamnidae > Carcharodon > Carcharodon carcharias. Next base: position 220,379,140 of record NC_054469.1, read on the forward strand.
CTGGAATGCTCACGCAACCATTAGGATCAGAACCAATCCTTCTGTCTTTCTGTAGAACAAGAATGCCCACAACAAGTGGGAGTGGTCCCAGGCCAAAGGCAGAATCCTGGACATTTGAGTGCTTATCCCTTGGAGCAGGCCGCTGAGATGGCTGGGAAGGAGCAGGACCATGTCTGTGCTAAAGGGCTGATAGGATTCCTCCAGGAAGCCAGTGAGGATACCACCAGTTTGCAGTTGTCAGCTGTGTCCACAGACTAACACATTGCTTTAATTAAAGAACCTGCAAATCTCCCTTTCCTCTGTTCCAATTACCAGCAAGAAAAGGGAGAGGCCAATAAGAGACCAGCCACCAAACCTGCCCCAGCCCCAACTCTCAGGAGGATGCTCAAAATCACGGAATCACAGAATTTTAATGGCACAGAAGGAGGCCATTTGGCCCATTGTGTTTGCACCTGCTCTCCAAATGATCATTAAGACCTAGTGCCATTGCCCTGCCTTTTCCCCATACCCTTGCATATTGTTTACATTCAAATAATCATCTAATGCCCTCTTGAATGCCTTGATTCAACCTGCCTCCACCACATTTCCAGGCAGCGCATTCCAGACCCGAATCACTTGTTGTGTGAAACATTTTTTCCTCAGGTCACATTTGTTCCTCTTGCAAATCACTTTAAATCTGTGCCCTCTCGTTCTTGATCCTTTTATGAGTGGGATCCGCTTCTCCCTGTCTACTCCGTCCAGCCCCATCATGATTTTGAACATCTCTATAAAATCTCCTCTTAGCCTTCTCCTCCCCAAGGAGAACAGTCCCAACCTCTCCAATCTATCCTCATAGCTGAAGTTTCTCATCCCTGGAACCATTCTTGTAAACCTCATCTGCACTCTCTCCAATGTGTTCACATCCTTCCTATAATGTGGTGCCCAGAACAGTACACAATATTCCAGCTGGGTACTAATGAGTGTCTTATGTAAATTCAGAATAACCTCTCTGCTCTTGTACTCTATGCCCCAATTAATAAAGCCCAGGATACTATATACTTTATTATCTGCTCTCTCCACCTATCCTGCCACCTTCAATGATCTATGTGCAGATACACCCAAGTCTTTATGCTCCTGCAACCCCTTCAAAATTTCACCCCTTATTTTATATTGTCTGTCCATGTTCTTCCTACCAGAATGCATCACCTCACACTTCTCTGCAATGAACATCATCTGCCACCTATCTGCCCACTCCACCAACTTGTCTATGTCCTCTTGAAGTTCCACACCGTCCTCCTCGCAGTTCACAACACTCCCAAGCTTCGTATCATCCGCAAACTTTGAAATTGTCCCCTGCACACCAAGATATTGATCACTTAAATATATCAGAATGAGCAAAGACCCCAATACCGACTCTTGGGGAACTCCACTACAAACCTTCCGCAAACCCAAAAAATATCCATTGACCATTGCTCTGTGCTTCCTATTTTTCAGCCAATTTTGTATCCAGTTTGAGATCATCCACTCTGCATGTCAAAGCAGGTCATGTTTCCAATTGCTATATTGAGAATGTCATTATAATATATTTGCATCTAATTATAAGCCCTACTTGCTGTAATCATACCCCCACACTGGACCATCCGGGCATGTTGGCGTGATTGAATGCCGAAATGTTTCACAACTGTACGTTAGCGACATGCAACTGGCGAGCTGCACTTCCCTTGGGACTATGAGGTTTGTTTATTTACCTTGCTTCAGGCAGCACTCGCAGGCATCAGCACCAGGCTTCGTAGGCAGGAGCACATCACTTTTAGGGGGGTTCAAGGGCAGGTCTCTACCTACCAGACCAGCCGTAAGGCAGGGGCGGCTTTTCAATGGCTGCAGGGCTAGGGCTTGCTTGGAGAAGGAGGACATGTGGCCTCAGGCAAGGGAAGAGGTTGCAGGGAACACATGTTGACCTGTACAAGTGACCTCAAGATGGTGAGGGCTGAGGAGGCAGTCTCCAGAGGAGATGAGGCAGAAGGCAATGTGAGGGTGTGCGTGAGAGAGTGAGTGGTGATGACCCTTGAGCTGGCAGTGAGTGAGATGCCAGTAAGTGTGTGATGGGCTTGTGCGTGTGTGAGTTTAGATGGTTTCCTTACCCTGGCAGCATGAATTAGATCATCCATTTTCTGCGCTGAATGGCTGACCTTTTGCGTGCAGCACTAGCACTGACCCCCTCTGCCATTGCCTCCCAAGCTAGAGTGCTGGGACTAATGGGCCTCATGCGGCCAGAGTGGGGATAGAGTACATCACACCGGGCTCCATGGTGTCCAGAGGCATCCCAAGAATACGTCACTGAATCGGGGGGGCTGGCTTTTGAGGCCATGTTTTTACCGGTGCCCTCCTAGGCTGCAGGTATTTATAAGTGTGCACACGGCTGCCATTTAAATATGGCACAGCATTCACAATAAGGTAAATGATCTAAAGGCACAAATGGAGGCAAATAGGTATGATATAATTTCCCTTACAGAAACATGGCTGCGTGGTGACGAAGACTGCAAACTGAATATTCAAGGATATTCAACATTTAGGAAGAACAGACAAGAAGGGAGAGGAGGTAGCCTTGCACTGATAATAAGGGACAATAAGATAATAAGAATACAGCAAAGGAAGACCAAGAAACGGATAAAGGGAGAATAGAATATGAATGCAATCTAGCAAAAAACATAAAAACGGACAGTAAAAGCTTCTTTCGGTATGTAAAAAGGAAGTGTTTGGCTAAAACAAATGTGGGTCCATTACAGACAGAGTCAGGAGAATTCATAATGGGGAATAGAGAAATGGCAGAGAAGCTAAATGATTACTTTGTATCTATTTTCACTGAGAAAGATACAGGAAATCCTCCAGAGTTAAAGATCCAAGGGATCTTTATGAGGAGTTGAAGGAAATTTGTCTAAGTAAGAAAGCTGTAATGGAGAAATTAATGGGACTGAAAGTTGATAAGTCCCCAGGACCTGATGTTTTGCATCCCAGAGTGTTGAAGGAGGTTGCTACAGAGATAATGGGTGCATTGTTGATGATTTTCCAAAATTCTATAGATTCTGGAATGGTTCCTGAAGATTGGAAGGTAGCAAATGCCACCCCGCTATTTAAGAAAGGAAGGAGAGTGAAAACAGGGAACTACAGACCTGTTAGCCTTACATTATTGATAGGGAAAATGCTAGAATCTAGTATAAAGGATGTAATAAATGGATACTTGGTTAATCATGATCTGATTGGGCATAGTCAGCATGGATTTGCGAATGGAAAATCATGTTTGACGAACTTGGAGTGTTTTGAGGATACTGCTAACATAATTGGTAAAGCAGAGATGGTGGACATAGTATACCTGGATTTTCAGAAGGCCACAGGAAGTTGATTAGCAAAATAAAAACAAAATTGGATAGGAGGCAATATATTGGCATAGATTAAGGATTGGCTAACAGGCAGAAAACAGAGAGTAGGAACAAACAGGTCATTCTCACATTGGCAGGCTGTGACTAGTGGGGTTCCTCAAGGGTCAGTACTTGGGCCCCAGCTGTGCACAATATATATCAATGATTTGGATGTGAGGACCAGATGTAATATTTCCAAGTTTGCGGATGACACAAAGCCAGGTGGGAATGTGTGTTGTGAAGATGTAAAGCGGTTACAGGAGGATCTGGACAGACTTAGTCAGTGAGCAAGAACAAGGCAGATGGAACATAATGTGGAAAAATGTGAAGTTATTCACATTGATGGAAGGAACAGATGTGCAGAGTATTTCCTAAATGGTAAAAGATTAGAAAGTGTCGATGTACAAAGGGGCCTGGGTGTCTTTGTCCATAAGCCACTGAAGGCTAACATGCAGGTGCAGCAAACAATTAGGGAGGCTAATGGAATTTTAGCCTTTATTGCAAGAGGATTTGAGTACAGGAGTAGTGAAGTCTTGTTTCAATTGTATAGGAGCTTGGTTAGACCGCACCTGGAGTACTGTGTGCAGTTTTGGTCCCCTTACCTCAGAAAGGATATCATATACACAGAAGGAATGCAATGAAGGTTCACCAGACTTGTTCCAGGGATGGCGGGACTGTCTTATGAAGAGAGATTGGGGAAACTGGGCCTGTGTTCTCTAGACTTTCGAAGAATGAGAGGTGGTGTTATTGAAACCTACAAAATACTTAAAGGAACAGACAGGGCAGATGCAGGTAAGATGTTTCCCCTGGTTGGGGAGTCTAGAATCAGGGGACACAATTTCAGAATAAAAGGGAAGCCACTTAGGACTGAGATGAGGAAAAATGTCTTTACTCAGAGGCTTGTGAATCTTCGGGATTCACTACCTCAGAGGGCCGTGGAAGCTCAGTCATTGAGAATGTTTAAGGTAGAGATTGATAAGTTTCCGATTAACAATAAGATAAAGGGTTATTGGGGTTGTGTGGTAAAAGGCATTGAAGTGTTCAGTCAGCCATGATCATGCAGGCTCGATGGGGCTGAATGGCCTTCTCCTGTTCCTATGTTCCAATTCCGCCCATAGTGATTACTCAATAATCCCGCATGTGTATGATTAAGCACTGGCTATCACTTGTAAGTGTGCAGCCTGGCCACGCATCATGCAAGCCATTACTTGCAGCTCACCACGTTCTGACCTCTGCAAATGTGTTCAGCGAGGTCATTGCATTTCCTGCTGCTGTTGCCCTGATGTGAGATGTGGGTGGATGGCACAGGAACTCAAGAGGAGTTAACTCTGCCATGTGAGAGGTAAGGAACACTGTAGGTGCAGTTTCAGGACTGAGGGAGTGAAGCACTACACTGTCTTCTTAACATTAGAAAACCAGAGGCTGCCCAACCTCTTGAGAAAGCTGTGGTGGGGCATGGCCAATCACTAATGGCTGCCCTTGGTGTTTTGTCATTTTGAACATACAAGTGAAGGCTGCAAGTAAGGAGGCAATGGATAAGTTTGCCTTGATTGCAAGAAGGATTGAGTGTAGGATTTTAGAGATGTATGTTCAGTTAACTGAAGTCTTTTTCACAACTCACATGGAGATTTGTTGGCCTGCTTGTCTCCAGTAGACCTCACATAAATGGATTACAACCAAAGTGTATTGGACATCATTGAAAAAACAGGGCTTTTGTTAATGAGATGAGACAGAGTAGAATGGGCTTGTGTGCTGGACTGCGCAGAGGACTGTGAGGCTATCTATGTGAAACATCGGCAACTCAAACAGGCCTCTGCTATGCAGGAAAGATGTTTACCCTGGCTGGAGTGTCCACAATATCAGATCACGGTCTCACACTAATGCTAAGGCCATCTAACACTGAGACTTGTAGGGGTCTTTCCAGTTGGAGGGTCCGGAATGATTGCTACTCAACAACCCATAGTACAGGTGAAGCGGACTCCAGAGTAAACTCGAAACTCCTCAGCATGCTAAAGATGTTAAGGGATATGATGGTGATCGGGGCCACGGTCTTCCCTGATCAATCTGCATTGAGAGTGATCTCAAATGGGGTTCACATGCTGCTCCTCCCTGTCGATCCATCTGTCTGATTCTGCCTGAAAGATCTCTCTGCCCAGGTTTTTCCCCCTTTGGGGGTAGGTGTGAGGGTGACATGAGTGCATCCCTACCGAGGTTAGACTTGATATTGCTTTCAAGTTGCCATGCACACGGACTTTGTGCTAAGTCACAATTCTACTTGCAGATGTCCAAGGTTGTGAGAGAATGGTGTGCTGTACAGGCCCCTGCATAGTAACATAGTTTGGTGCATGCAAAGGATCTAACCACCAGTAGGACAGATGGTAACTAATGCAATTTAATTCAGCTATCATAAATCAAGGTACACCAGAGAAAGTATAATGTCAGTAACCAACAGAGCAGCCGGCAGAGAATAGAAAGCCAAAACGTCAAGAAAATGTGTTGGCAGCTTACTCTGCCTGGAATCTGTTAGCTATCAGATTGTCATGTGCCTGTCTGCCATGTCCTATCCCTGCTATGGCCTCTGCATGTGGCTCGGCAACATCCTGGCCCTTGACAGCTCCATCCCCTTTGCTGTCCTTGCTGTTGAAGGAGACATCTCGGTCCCCCCATGTCTCCCTTAGCCAAGACATCCCACTTTGCAGCACCAGTTTGTACAGGGTGCAGCGGACAATAACGATCCAGGACACTTTCTGTGGTAAGTATTTAGAGCCCTGCCTGAGCAGCTCAATCAACTGATCCTCATCTTTAGGAGACCTATTGTCTGCTTAATCATGGACCTGGTAGGGGCATGTGCAGCATTATAGCTCTCTTCAGTGGCCTCATCAGCCAGGTCTTCTGGGGTATCCCTTTGTTCCAAAGAAGCCAGCTCTGCAATCACTGAGGTCCTTAAAAAACCCATGGCACCTGGGGGTGGGTCAGGGTATAGGCGTTGTGAGAGCTCCCTGGGAACCGAGCACAAACATGCAGGATTTATCTTCTGTGATCACATATGATCTGCACATTCAAAGAGTGGAACGCTCATCTGTTGATTAATGTGACTGGCTGTTGCCAGTGAGCACTCGAGGCCACACGTGGGCAGTCAATAGTGCCCTGCACTTGCGGGAAACTTGTGATTGCTACAAGTCCCAATGGTCTTACAGCCTGGCTTTCAGGATCCAGGTGAAATTGGACTAATTGGGGAATGCTCTCCTGAACAGGGCATCTGTCACCTCCTGCATGCACTTGTGTGTAACTGACTGGATGAGGCTGCACAGGTCTACAATGGAGCCCTGAAAGAGCCATTGGCAAAGAAGCTTAAAGCAGTGTGATGATCTTCAATGCTGCCAGCATGGAATTACCTCCAAGTCCTTGTGGCTGCAGGTCGTCGAGCAGATGTGAGCAACCACATTCTGGGATATTTAAGGTGCTTCTGGCATTGCCTTTCATCTGTGGATTCCTGCACCACTTGTGACATACCCATGGTCGGGCCAGTGCTTGCCATTACAATGGTGCTGTTCATCAGCATCCTGACCTTTTTTAGCCCTTTCTGTCTCTTGCTGCTATACCAGCCTGCGACAGGCCCTCCTTCTCCTCATCTGGATGAGAGCCAGTAGAAAGGCAGTGTTGCCTGGAGCCTGCATCATCTAGGCTTCAGTGGATCTGAGAACCAATTGAAATAATAACTGTAGTGAGCATATCCTTTACAGGTTTGTCTCCATCTCAGCCTGTGCTGAGCCTTGTGCCTGGCTTCTGTCTAGACATGGCATCCCCACCCCACCCCTTGGAGGTGGAAGACATCCTGGAGGAACAGAGACGGGTTCTCCTGTCATTCATAATTGACATAGGTATTGGGGTTTTGCTCTTTGACCAGGGTGATGAGAGCCATGTGCAAGAACCCTCCCTAAGAAACTATTCCTCTCGCCTCCGCTACCCTTGAGACTCTATAGAGAGACCATTGCCTTGGCAGCAAAGAAAGACTAACTGCATGAGCCCTTGTCAGGCATGACCATTTACCCGGGAGGATGGAGGTTTGGACTTGGGGGTTTTGCTGCCATTATCCACCCTTGGAGGCATCCACCTCCATCCCTCCCTTCTTCCTTGCCTCTGACAGCAGCTGATGGTAAATGGCATAGAATGAACAGCAGCCCCATACCGCGCTGGGACCTCGCAGTTATAAGACCCATGAGTCGGGGACAAACGTGCTGTGTGTGGGCTTCACCACATAGAGTAGAACACACTGAGCCTGACTGGCATCCAGCTGACTCAATTAATAGGATGGCCCTTTAGTTGGTCATTTGTTGTGACCTTGAACTCCACCCACCCGAAACAGACCTCCTTCTACTTCAAGTTATCACAGTTTTACATCGACTGCTTTGCATTGTTGAGAATCGAAAAACGGTCATGTTACCTTTGGGATTTCCTCCATAACCTTCTTCCCTCCCTCTGTCACCCACCAACTTCTCCCTATCACCCTTGACCCACCCAGTGTAGCCATTCCTCATCCCGCTGTCACCCTCGAACCTCCCCCTGTTAGCCTTGACCTACAACCATCACACTCCACATGCCTCCCTCCCCTCTGAGCCTACACCCATTACCATCCCCATGCCCAACCTGACCCTGATCCCTCCCACTATCCGAGCCATTTGTTTCGTCCACTTCCGTGACGCCACCTCATGAATCTTTCAGCTACCTGATGATCAACCTGGACTTGCTACCCTACCATATCCTACATCCCTACCTCACAGTTCCCTCTGTTGCCCAGTACGTCCAGTTCAACCACCAGGACCCTACTATCGAAAGCACCCTCTAGAACTGTCTCTCTCTCCCAACAACCTTGCCCAGAAACCCCCTCCCCCATCCAGCTACAGCACCCGAGACCCAACAAGAAAGGCCCTTCCCTCCATCCCAAAGTCACTTTGCCCTCACATTCCCTCGCTACCTCCTTCCCTATCCCATACAGTCTCTTCCTTCACTGGGTAGCCTCCCTCCCTTCTTCCCTCTCTCCTTCACCTGCCAACCAATATCCAGCCTCTGCTCCATCCTTCCATCTTCCACTGCCCCCCCCCAACCCTTGCACTCTTCGGCTCCTTCCACCTTCCACCCTGTGCCTGCCTCCCATGTCCAATCTCCGCTTCACCCTTCCACACTAACCCCCGCCCCCCTGTTCCGCCCTTCATCTGTCTCTCGTGTCCAGACTTTGCGCAGTTTGTCTTACCGACACCTGATATAAGTCAGCATATGATCAGCCCCCAAGAGGGTGAAAGCAGCATCTCCTCACCTCAAAGCTGTGGAAGAAGTCAAGCTCACCAAGTACTCGCCAATTATACACAGTCGTAGAAGTGAACATTCTAACTCCTTGCCGGTGGGGAAATTAATTTGGAGGAGGAGCTTAATTCCAGTGAGGTGGCCTTTTAAGGAGCATGCGTGACACGCTATTGCATGCAAAAGGACTTCCTGATATTGATCGTCAGAAATCTTGACTGACCTTTAACCCGCCTTTAAAGTCCCCAGAATAGGATTCTTAAAGTTCATCCTGAAGTCGGGAAGCTGATTTTTGGCCTCACACCAAATTTAGTTTTCTTGCCCAATAAACATTCTGCTGCTGGTGGGACTGGAAGATTCTGCCATAGGGCGGAGTTTCCCAGATTTGCTCTAAGTGCGGTAGTGGGTGGGTAAAATGACATTTTACCCGCCAGCCAAGATGACGGCTTTTCACGCTGTATCCGCCCAAACACTCATTATTTATGCGTTCCCAGGAAATAAGCCGTTTCCATGGCGGGCGGGCACTCGTTCGCCCACCAGCCATCACCCCGCTGCCGGATCCCACCGGGCGCCATGTTTAAAGTCCAGCTGCAAGCACAGCGCCCATTGCTTCCAGCTCACCATTGCTGCACAGGAGACATGGCCCGATTTTCAATGACGGATCGCGCGAGCGACTGCTGGATGCTGTGAGTGCCAGGATATTCTGTACCCCCGCTCTGGCCGCAGGATGGGCAGGAACGTGACCAATCCAGCTTGACAGGCAGTGGCAGCGGTGGTCAGTGCCAACACCCTTCAGAAGAGGACAGCCACCCAGTGCCACAAGAGGATGAGTGATCTCCTCCGTTCCGCCAGGGTAAGTCACTCTTCTCATCACTCTCAACTCACACACTCCCAAACCCAGCACACATCCACAGGGCCCTCACTCACTGCCGGTTCAAGGGACATCACCATTCAGTCTCTCACACACACCATCATTGTCCTCATTCAGTCCATGGGATCCACTCACCATCCACACTGGCCAGGCATATTTATCATCAGGCCTGGCAGGTGCCCTGCTTACACTTTCTCATCTCTGTTCATGCAGGTCAAGCTGGCACACAAGAAGTGGGAGAGGTCACAGACAGATGGCAGCATGCCCAAAATCAAAGTCCTCACAGACTTTGAAAACAGAGCCATCCAGCTGGCCAGCCACTAACTGGACCGTTCCTGTGCTGACAGTGAGATCGGCGCTGCTCTACCAAGTGAGGATCCAGCAGTGCAACAGCCATCAGATAACCAGGCTGTGAGTGATGTGTCCTCTTTCACAGGCCACTGCTGTGCACTAATTACTTCCTTTTGCTTTCGCAGTACATCTGCCAAACAGCCGACAGAGTCCATGACCCAGGGCCTCCAATCAAGCTCTGAAGAAAACTCTGGAGACGAATCTGGAGACACCTTCCCTGAAGTCCCGTCGCAGCGCTTACCCACACCCTCCCCCAGTGCAGAGGCACACACCGCAGTGGGGCCTAGCTTTAGAGAAGCCTCGGGATCACAATTTGGTGAACGCATCTCATAGTCTAAGCCACAGCAGGTGGAGGTAGGGACTTCCCAGGTGTCCGGCACTCGGAGGTCTGCTGGAGGCCAGAAGTTTGCTGAGTCCGTGTCAGATGATGAACCACAGTTGCTGGAGCTGCAAAGACAAGCTCGGGAACATCGGGAAGGAATGACCACTGCACTCCTCAGATTGCAAGGCATGATGAAGGATTCCATCTGTCTTCAGGCTGAGATGATAGCGCCAGCATTGCAATGCATCGAGGTCAAAACTGTTAGGGTGGCGGCCACCATGGAGACCTTGGCTCAGGACTTCACTCCTGCGCTGCTGAGCGAGCTCAACTCCATCGCCTCCAACAGCGTATATATGAGAGGGGTACCAGGCAGCTGGATCTCACTCCAGCTACCCCTGTTCCTCAAGGAGTCAGCCAGGGGCCCTCGGGCACCCATAGGGAGGAGGATCAGCAGGTACACACTCCGGGCCCATCCATCCAGGTGACTCTGGGAGTGTCCGGCCAATCCGAATCCCCTTTTCCTGTGACCTCAGCAGCTCCAGGTCCACAGGCCGAGGAGTGTGCCACTGCCACACAGCAGGACCCTGAAAGCAGGCCGGGGCCCTCCAGGTCTCGGCCCTCCAGAGGACGCCAGCCAAGGTCATCACAGACAGGGCGTCGCAGTCAGCAGGCTGCCTCCACCTCCACTGTGGATGTCCAGGGAGCAAAAAGACAAAACGGTAGGGTTAGAAAAGTTGAGGAGAATTAGTTGCACAGCCTGGGCACGGGTGTTAATCACTTGTACATAATGTTCACTATTGCCAATAAACTCCCAAGAATGTCTCCTATGGCTCCTTATTCTGATGAGCAGTGTTCTTATCACTCAGATGTGAAACCTTTCTGCACAAGATAAAGGCAGGTTTCTCAGTTCAGGGCCTCTTCCCTGTGCTTTGTGCAGCCTTTAGACCAAAGTGATGGTCTGGCCTCACACTCCCTGGAAACATTACTGATGCCTACGCCTCGGCAGTGCTGGTCATTGCTGCCAGAATGTACTGGGCAGGATCACAGAGTTCTCTCACTCTTTGATGTGCTCTCAGCACCTTTAAAGAGGGGCTGTTCCACAACTTTTCTGCATCTGTGATCACTGATGCTGTGTCCAGCTCTTGAAGGGCTCAGGTGCTGAAGACAGGCAAAGCATCAGAACTTCTAAAGTTTCATGGCTGTGTCTCTGTGATATGACCCTGATCATGGAGCGGAAGCGAGCTGCCCTCGACTAGGCAAGTGTCAAACATTCTAAAAGGCTCTGTGAAGATCTATGGAGAGTCTTCACTGCATGTCATCACCATCCTTCTGCAATCAAGCGACTATTAGGGCCTCTGCTGCATCTCCATGACAGGATCATTCTCACAGAGGGTATTCAAACTGCCATAAGCCAGACTGGAGTCAAATGTTCACAGATGCAATGTGAGGATCTACGGAGTGTTCTCACTGTATGTCGTCATCATCCTCCACAGATCTGGCAGCCATGAAGGCCTCCCGAGCACACCTGCCTTGTCCAGCCAGAGCGACGGCCTCATCCCTGTCATTGTCACCTCTGAGGACCTCGCCACCCCCATTCTCATTGGCATCCTCCTCATCGGAGGAGACGTGCAGCTCCTCCATGTCCTCCTCAGCCAGCTCATCGCCTCGTTGCAGCACCAAGTTGTAAAGGGCGCAGCAGACGACAACGATGTGTGACACCCCCTGCGGACTGTATTGCAGGGCTCCACTGATCCAGCCACCGGAACCTTATCTCCAGCATCCCAATGGTCTGCTCCACCAAGTTCCGAGCATGAGCCTCATTATAGCATCTCGCTGCTGCAGTCTGAGGCTGCCACACGAGTGTCATCAGCCACAGCCTCTGCAGGTAGCCCTTGTCACCGAAGGGCTGACCCTGCAGCCTCTGCAGACCCTGGAAGATGCCAGGAATCTGTGACCAACTGAGGATGTAGGCATCGTGCACACTCCCTGGAAACCATGCGCACACCTGCAGGTTGCTGGTGGTTGCACACCAGCTGCATATTCAGTGAGTGGAAGCCCTTGCTTGAAGTCCTCTGAGTGTAGCGATGGAGACCTGAGCACCACATGAGTGCACTCAATCGCACCCTACACCTATGGGAATCCCAAGATCAGGGTGAATCCAATGTCCCTTGCATCCTGGCTGTCCCGGTCCCGGCGAAATGCACAGAGTTGTTGCCATGGAGAAGATGGCATCCGTGACCTCATGGATGCATTTTCAGGTGGCGGATTGTGAAATCCCACAGAGGTCGCCTGTGGAGCCCTGAAAGGAGCCACTGGCATAGAAACTGAGTGCCACAGTCACTTTCACAGCCACCGGCAGTGGATGCCCTCCATGTCCCCTTGGCGCCAAGTCCTGCAGTAAGTGGCAGATGTGAGTGACCAGGTCCCAAGGCATATGCAATCTCTTATTTCAGACTCTGGAGTACTATCCACTGAGCCACTTCTGACAACTTTAGGATCGATTATCGTGAATGTGCCTCCCCTGAATTTCCAGCCATTAGTTTTAATGTGGAGTAAGTGATGGGGACATGCACCCAAGTCCCCAGTGCATAACGCCGTCACTCAGAGCTCCTCGCCAGCGGCACTGAAGGTGAAGATTTGCTCCATATGTTTAGTAGCTTTCTGTATGCCTCTCAAAATCCCAAAATATCGCTCAGTATATCCCTTGGTAATGTAGCAACAGCAATTTTTTATTTATTCCATTTAATAATGGATATACAAAAGTCAGCTTTATCTTTCAGAGTTTCTGAAGAGATTTCTCACTTTGTTCCAGAGTGCAGTCTTCTCCAAACTCTTGGAAATTTCTTCTATAGGTTTCAAGTCCAACAAGAGCATAGGTCCTTCAGGAAAAAAAAAATGCTGCCAGACATTTTACCTTCTTTCATTTCGTACTATGTCTTTCTCATGGAGATCAAACAGTTCTGATATTCACAGTGCACCTCATGGAACTTAATTGTGTGTCCTTTAGTCATTTGGTTAGCAATATCATTTCAGTTCTCCCATAAAGTTTACTCTTGTTTTTAAAAGTTTTAACTCAGCGTGAGCCACGGTTCTCTGGAACAAGTAACTCAAACTATTTTAATACTGATGTGTGCAGTTCTGGATCAGTATTGTTCGGAGAACTGAGAGAACTTGATAAGAGCCTTTCCCTTGAAGAGCAATATTTAAACTTTGAAAGATTATTCTTGGATTAAGAGAACAAAAGCACAATGTGTTTTTGCTGTTCAATAATTATGCATCTTTACAAAGTTGTGACTATGCAAATTGACAACATTTTGCAAGGCCAGGAAGAAGCTTAATTCGTACAAACAAATTAAGAAGCACTAACAGCATAAATTATCCTATGCTGTATTTATGTTAATAGATGTATTTTCATCTTGTGAAATGCTAATTCTGCCAGTTATATCTGTTAGAGATATCAGTGGGATGAAAATAAGAACAGAAAAAAAAATAGGAGGAGAAATAGGCCATTCGGCCCCTTGAGGCTGCTCCGTCATTCAATATGATCAAGGCTAATCTGTCATGGTCTTTCTTGCCACCCCCTTTCCCCTTAAACGAGGAGACCAAAGCTGAAGCTGTACTCTAAGGGCTGGATTTTTGCACAGCCAAAATGACTCCAGAGCTATTTATAAATGGTGGGCAGGACCAAATTCTGGGATTCCTTCTCCTATTCCCAGCCTCAGCAATTCTCGCCTGCATGGCATAAGGGTGTGGGTAGCAAGCCCACATCTTCCCACACCTGACCTGTCTGCTCCATTTCAGGGGCAGACATCTCCCAGCCCCCCAGTAATTTTCATGGAGTCGGGCCAGTTTCTCCAAGGTGCAAGGTTCGTGGCCCCTCAGAGGAATCATGAACCAAAATCTAGATTCAGGAACATTTTTGAATGGTAAGTTCAAAAAGACTTGCCCATGCCCCCAAGCCACTCCCCATGACTCTTCACACTGTCCATGTCAACTCAATGCCAACTCATGTCACTTCTACGCCCATTTACCCATTATGCAACATGTACGTAGCCAATAGCTAGCGGATTGTATCAAACAACAGGTCCCTTTGGCTGTTCACGGTAGGCAGACTACTGACTGTACTCAACCAACCCACGTTTGCAAAACTAAGAGCATAATATCTATCATTTGATGTGAACCCATGACTGAGCAGCATTTGTTGAACAATCCCTAGCACTCTAATATTACAATAACAACCAATTTATGATTATCAGCTGGGCTCACAATGTGGCTCACTTATACCTGCTGGAAGCTACATATACTCATATGCAGTGACCTATACTCTGCAGGCAAAAGAAATGTGTCCAGGCATTGCACATTTTTTTGAATAAACAAAAGCAAGGGGGTGGGGCAATAGCTTTCTGATATATTTGCCATGGCAGCATCTCGACCAATCAGACTCAACTTGCCAACCAATCATTACCCCTTTTCTCGTGCAGTATAAATTGTTGTTGCCTTTGAAATTTGGTATTCATGTGTCTGCCCTGATGAGTGCAAGATGAAAAGCTTCAACAGCATGTCTCTTTTTTCAGCAATGTAGCCACTTAAAGATATCAATCAGCAAATTTAACAATTCACTTCACTTGTTAAAAGAGATTTCCTGCTGAATTAGTGATTTTATTAGTCTGGGCTCCCAGTTAAGCATGCGTAATGAGGACAAACCATTTGGGTTTCTACCCATCTTTATTATGTTTGGAAAAGTGAATTAAATAGTTGACTTTACTTGATTGACATTTTTAAGTGGGTATAAGTTGCTCTTTCTGTGATCCCTTTTGTCAATGTCTCAATGTTTATTTGGAAAAGATTAAGGTGTTGGAAGTGTTTGAAGCTTCTGTTATTGATACAGGGCTTTTCAAAGAACATTTCTGAATAAGTGTTCCTGTTTTCTCAGCAGTCCCACCCTTGCCATTGTTATTGTATGGCTCATTGGTTATTTTCATGCGCATACTGGACCATGGAAGGGGCATGAGTTGGCAATGAATTGGCATGGAGAGTATGAGGGACATTGTGAATGGTTAGGAGACATGAGTTGGCACTGATTTGTCATTCAGTTAACATTCAGTTGGCATGAAGGGTATGAAGGGCCATGGGGAATTGGTGGAGGGTGAGGTGATGTGGCTGGGGGGAGGGTGTGCGTGATGGTTAAAGGGCTTTTATTACAACTGGGAAAATGTCCCCAAGAACTGAGGTGGCCTTTCTTACCAGCCCATCTTGGCACTTCCCCTGCCCCCCTGGCCACCTAGGATCTTCTAGGGCCTGACTCCATCTCACACCTTGTTCCTGCTCCCATCAGAGCAAAAAATTGTGTGTGACAGCTGCTTTAAGCTGAGGTGGGCCTGTCATGTCTGAAAATTTCCCAACTCAAGCTAACCACCTCAAGGCTGAAAATCCAGCCCAAGGCGTGGCAATGTCCTGTACAGTTGTAGCAAGACTTTTATACTCTATCCCCCTTTCAATAAAGATGAACATTCCATTTGCCTTCCTAACGACTTGCTGTACCTGCATGTTGTGACTCCTGTACAAGGACACCCAGGTGTCCTTATGTACTGCAGCATTCTGCAGTTTCTTTCCATTTAAATAATATTCTGCCTTTTGATTCTTCCTGCCAAATTGGACAACCTCAAATTTTCCCACATTATGCTCCATCTGTCGAACTTTGCTCACTAGTTTAACCCATCCATAACCTTTTGCAGAGTTCCTGTGACATCCTCACAACTTGCCATCCTCTCTTTGTATCATCAGCAAATTTGGCTACAATACACTTGGTCCCTTCATCCAATTCATTAATATAGATCATAAATAGTTGAGGCCCCAGCACCATTCCCATGGCACTCCACTAGTTACAGTTTGTCAACCTGAAAATGACCCATTATTCTGATTCTCTGTTTCCTGTTAGTTAGCCAAACCACTATCCATGCTAATATATTAGCCTAAAACAATGAGCTCTTATCTTCTGTGGTAACTTTTTAATTGTCATCTTCTCAAATGCCTTTTGGAAATCCAAATATACTACATTTATTGGTTCCCCTTTATCCACTCTGATTGTTGCATCCTCAAAGAACTCGTATGAATTTGTCAAACATGATTTTCCTTTCAGAAAATGATGTTGATTCTGCCTGATTATACAAAGATTTTCTAAATTTCCTGCTGCAACTTCCTTAATAATGGATTCCAGTACATTCTCAATGACAGATGCTAGGCTAACTGGTCTATAGTTTCCTGCTTTCTGTCTCTCTCCCCTTTCTTGGGTAGAGGTGTCACATTTATAGTTTTCCAATCCACTGGGACCTTTCCAGAATCTCGGGAATTTTGGAAGGTTACAAACAATGCATCTCCTACCTCCGGAGCCACCTCTTTTAAGACCATCCAGTCTTTAGTCTCATTAGTTTTCCTAGTATTTTTCTCTAATGATGGTGATTGTTTTAAGTTCCTCCCTCCCCTTTGCCTCTTGAGTTTCTACTATTCTTGGAATGCTTTTTATGTCTTCTACCGTGAAGGCAGGTACAAAATACTTGTTCATAGTCCCTGCCATTTCCTTTTCCCCATTATTAATTCCCCAGCCTCATACACTAAGGGTGGAATTTTACAACCCCTCTCTCTCGGTGGGATTTTCCAGTCAATGGACTTTCGAATGGCTTGCTGCATTTTATAGCCTCGCTCCCACTGCAGCGAAGATGTAAAGTTCTACCCTAAGGGACAAACATTTACATTATCTACTATTCAAATACTTGTAGCAGTTCTTCCTGTCTGTTTTCATATTTCTTGCTAGTCTACTCTCATATTCTAACTTCTCTCTCTTACTATTTTTTTTTCAGTCGTTTTGGTTTCCAAAGTTTTCCCAATTATCTGGCCTACCACTAGTCTTTAAAGCGTTGTATGCCTTCTCTTTCAGTTTGTTAGCACCTTAACTTTCTTGGTGAACCACATTAATGCATAAAGGATGCTATTAATCAAGGGCATGTTAATTTGGCCAGATGAAATATCTCAACACTATTGGTAGGAGTTAACTCATTTACTTTAAAAGTGGCTTAATGCTTTTAATGGCCTCTGTTACCAAAGTTACACTTTGCAACTTGCATAAAAAGCAATGGCATAGATTTGTATTTTTCCATCAAGTCACAATTGGATTTTAAACACTTTCAGGCTGTTTTCAGGGCTGCATTCACTGTCCCATTTCTACTTTCTGTGACATTTGAGTAACTTGCTAAACCAGCTGAAACAGCAATAAAAGACAACGACACAAGGGGCCTGAACTTCCTCAGAGTGACAATCAGCACCGGGTTGCCACTCTGTGATAAATTACTTACCTCAATTTTTCTTCGATTCTATTCATCCAACCTTCTGACACAGGCCGGGCAAGATCCAGGCAGTGCAGTATGTCCCCGGGGCCCAGGGTCAAAGTGCAGCAAAGTTGAAGGGTAGGAGGCCATGCCACTTTTTTTGCAGTGCTAGCTGCAGTAAACCAGGTAGGTTTAAAGGTCCAGTGAAATGTAAAGATCCTTGACAGGCCAGGGAGAAGGTAAGTGTCTAAGATAAGTGGATAGGATTTGGGGGCATGTGAGGGTCAGAGGTCAGAGTAGGGTCGGATGTCGGGGAGAGTCGGAGGTCGGAGGTTGGGGAGGGTGGTAGGTCTGGGCTGGGTCAGAATTTGGAGAATTGTAGTTCAAGACAGGGTTGGAGGTCAGATGGGTCAGAGGTCAGGGGAGGGTTAGAGGTCAAAGCAGGATCAGATGTTGGGGGAGGGTCAAAAGTTGGGGGGAGAGTCAGAGGTCAGGAAGGGTCAGAGGTAAGGGGATTTTTCGGAAATGAGGGGAGGGTCAGTGGCCGAGGGAGGTTCAGTGGTTGGGTAGTTCGGAGGTCGGATTTGGATGTCGGGCCTCGGGGGTTAAGTACTGCCTCAGGGAGACCAACTCGGAATTAAAATTTTTAATAGAATGATAAAAGAATGTCCCTGACATGTCCCCTCATGTGACACTGTCATGAGTTGGTACATGTCCATAGCTTTTATTCAAAATTTGATTAAAAAAAATTAATTATCCTCATGAAACCTCATCCCACCCGTGGATGAGGTTTCATCCTTTTTCCGAAGCCCACCAGGGCTCCCGGTCTGTCCACCAATCTTAAGGTTGGACGGGCAGGTCCAGTAATTATCTTAATTAGTTTCTCAATGGCCTCAATAGGCCTTTGACAGGTCGGCGCACACGCAGCTGACTTGGCTGGGCATCCGCCAACCTTAAAACGGAAATGAAGCGGGGTGACACTGGGAGTTCTGCCTAATGTCATCCCGTGTCATTTTACGCATCGGCGAGCAGGCCCAATCCCCGCTCGCCGACCAGAAGATCCTACCCTTGGTGTGAAAGGTTTGGAGGGAGCAGAATTCTTAAAATGCATCCAGGAGGGCTTTTTAAGCCAGTATGTAGAAGGTCCCACAAGAGAGGGGATGGCCCTGGACTTAATTTTAAGGAATGAAGCTGGGCAGAGATATCTGTGGGGGAGCATTTTGTAGATAGTGATCATAACTCCATTAGATTCAAGATTGTTATGGAAAAGGACAAGATGGGCCAGGAATCAGAGTTCTAAATTGGGGGAAGGTTCATTTTAATAAGGTCAGATATGATTTGGCCAGAGTGGACTGGGAGCAGCTTCTTTTAGGTAAATCTGTGTCAGAGCAGTGGGACTCATTCAAGCAGGAAATAGGGAGAGTACAGCGCCAACATATTCCAGTAAAGGCAAAGGGTGGGACCAACAAATCCAGGGAACCCTGGATGTCGAGGGATGTACAGGATTGGATAAAGAGAAAAGGGGAGGCTTATGGCAGATACTGAGGACTCAAAACAGCAGAAACACTAGAAGAGTATAGAATGTGTAGGGGGGAACTTAAAAAGGAAATTAGGAGAGCAAAAAAGGGGCATGAACAAACATTGGCAGGTAAAATAAAGGAAAATCCAAAGTTATTTTATAAGTACATTTAGAGTAAGAGGAAAGAGTAGGGCCCATTAAGGACCATAGTGGTAATTTGTCTGTGGAGCCGGAAGACATAGGTAGATTTCTAAATGAATACTTTGTGTCGATGTTCACAACTGACAGGGACAACGTGGGTATGGAAATCAGGCAGAAGGACTGCGATATAATTAAATAAATTAGCATAGAAAAGGAGGAGGTTCTAAGTGGTCTGGCAATCTTAAAAGTAGATAAATCTCCAGGTCCAAATGAAATATGTCCCAGGCTGTTGAGTGAGGCAAGGGAGGAGATAGCGGGGGCGCTGCCAATAATGTTCAATCCCTCTCTGGCCACATGAGAGGTGCCAGAGGACTGGAGGACAGCCATTGTGGTACCATTATTCAAGAAGGGAGGAAGGGATAAACCAGGGAACTACAGACCAGTCAGTCTAACCTCAGTGCTGGGGAACCTATTGGAAGCAATTCTGAGGGACAGAATTAATCCACACTTGGAGAGGCATGGATTAATCAAGGACAGTCAGCATGGTTTTGTTAAGGGGAGGTCATGTCTGACCAATTTTTCGAAGTGGTGACCAGGTGTGTAGATGAGGGCAATGCATTCGATGTGGTCTGCTTGGACTTCAGCAAGGCTTTTGATAAGGTCCCGCATGGGAGACTGATAACGAAGGTAACAGCCCTTGGGATCCAAGGCAATTTGGCAAATTGGATCCAGAATTGGCTGAGTGGCAGGAAGCAGAGGGTGATGGCCGTAGGGTGTTTTTGTGACTGGATGCCTGTGTCCAGTGGGATTCCACAGTGATCGGTGTTGGGTCCCTTGCCGTTTGTGGTATATATAAACGATTTAGACTTGAATGTAGGAGGGTTGATCAGTAAGTTTGTGGATGACATGAAAATTGGTGGGATGGTAAATAGTGAGGAGGATAGCCTTAGATTACAGGAGGATATAGATGGGCTGGTCAGATGGGCTGATCTGTGGCAAATGGAATTTAATTCGGATAAGTGTGAGGTGATGCACTGGGGCAGGACAAACAAGGCATGGGAATACCCGATGAAGTGTCGGACCCTGGGAAGTACTGAAGATCAGAGGGACTTTGGTGTGCATGTTCACCTGTTCCTTAAGGTAGCAGGACAGGTAGATAAGGTGGTTAAGAAGGCATATGGGATACTTGCCTTTATTAGCCAAGGCATAGAATCTAAGAGCAGGGAGGTTATGCTGGAACTATATAAAACACTGGTTAGGCCACAGCAAGAGTATTGGATGCAGTTCTGGAAGGATGTGATTGTACTAGAGAGAGTGCAGAGGAGATTTACCAGTATGTAGCCTGGGCTGGAGAGTTTTAATTATGAGGAGAGATTGGATAGACTGGGATTATTTTCCTTGGAGCCGAGGGAATTGAGGCGGGACATGATTGAGGTGTATAAAATTGACGGGCATAGAGTAGACAAGAAGGAATTTTTCCCCTTGGTGGAGGGATCAAAAATCAGGGGGCATAGATTTAAGGTAAGGGGCAGGAGGTTTAAAGGGGATGTGAGGAAGAATTTTTTCACCCAGAGGGTGGTGGGAATCTGGAACTCACTGCCTGAAAGGGTGGTAGAGGCAGAAACCCTCATAACATTTAAGAAATATTTGGATGTGCACTTGTGATGCCATGACATACAAGGCTGTGGGCCTAGTGCTGGAAAATGGGAATAGAACAGTTAGGTACTTGTTCGACTGGCGCAGACTCGATGGGCCGAAGGGCCTCTTTCTGTGGGACCTCTATGGCTCTTGGATTACAGAATTGGAGATCATAACTCTAGGTTGCTAATTCAGTATCCTAACCACTGCACCACTCTACCCTTCATCACAAGCTAAATGGTGGTCTGCCAGTGAAATTAAAGCAGTTGTCATTGAGTGGTTGAAATGCAGGCAAGCCTGAACAGATTTGAGTGATAATGGTGCCATCTATGGGTTAGGTTTGAGGTAACATGTGGTGAAAAGAATGCAAGAATGTGTGTTTCCCTCGCACTTGTGCAGGATGTTTCATAATTTACTGCTTATCATTTCCCTGACTTTTAATGCAATAAAACTCCCCATTTTTTATAGTGGAGGGGGTGGGGGGGAGAATTTTTCAATGTACAGTTCTCACGTAACAAAACGAGTTTTAACTTTGTTTTTGAAAACAAACCTGGAGAGATTGGAGAAGCTGGCATTGTTCTACTTACTGCTCAGGCAGTTCGGGGCAATCTGCATAAGGGTCTGCACAATTATGAGGAGCTTTGATAGAATAGACAGAAATAAGCTGTTTCCACTGATATCTGAGAGTCAGAAGCAGGGGCAGAATTTTATCTTCCCCATGGGTTTGTAGGTGATGGCGGGGGGGGGGGGGGGGGGGGTGGGGGGACGGGTCTGGTGGTGGAGGGGGGGTGGGGGGTGACAGTAAAATTTCTTGCATTGCTATCCCACAAAGCCCCTGCCCTCCCTGACCTCTCTGCAATTTTTATGCTTGGACGAGTAAGGCCTAGGCTGGCCCGACCACCTTTGTTCCAGTTGAAGACCTTGAGTGGCCCAGTTATTGGCCACTAAAGGGCCTTTTCCCACCAGCCTCAATTTTCAGGCTGGCAGGAGGAATTCAGAGGTGGGGGAAGCCTGAAAATTAACTGTGCTCAGGCCTTGGGCAGGAAGGTGGGGGAGGGGAGGGAGGGCGCCTACATCATCAGCCTCCTTGTAACATCAGGCACCCTCACCCCCAGAAACTCTGGCCCCTGCAGATCCTCCTTCCCCCATTGGCCTCCCCACCAACAGCCCTGTTTGCCCACCCCCTCTGGGCCTCACCTCCCCACCCCGCCCTCAGACTCCCACACTTACCTGGTCCTGGAATCCTGGGATTTTGTTCTTTTGTCTGTGACATCTTTTGATGATCCTGCTCCTATCACTGCTTGCTTGTCCCTACAACCACACCACCGCCCCCCTCCACTTCTCTCCCCACACCCAACACCACCCCCCCACCTTAAACCAGCTTATATTTCACCCCTCTCCTTGGATTCACCCAGTTCTGTTGAAGGGTCATGAGGACTCGAAACGTCAACTCTTTTCTTCTCTGCCGATGCTGCCAGACCTGCTGAGTTTTTCCAAGTAATTCTGCTTTTGTTTTGCCTGGGATTTAGACTCTGGGGAGTGCTTGTAGTCCCGGTCATGCCCCCTCCTGTTTCCGGCACTGTAGGGACTAGAGAGCTGCTGGCTAAACACTGAGACGGGACTTCCTCCCGAATGAGGAGGAAGTCCCGTGTCCAGCCAATGAACACTTGTTGGAGCGTCACATGGCTCCAGGGCAGGCTGCATGGCGAACATGCGTTCTCCACCGACTCTTCAGATGGCAGGGAGGGAAACCCCGCCATCCTAAAATTCCTGGCATGAGGGCACTAGTTTAAGTCAGGTGGTTAAAGAATTGGAGATATGAGGAGAAGTGTGCTCATGCAGTGAGGCATTCTGTAGTGGAAGGCACAACCTGAAAGGATGGTACACATAGATTCAATAGTAACTTTCAAAAGGGAAGTAGATAAAGGAAAGAAACTACAAAGTTTTGGGGAAAGAGATGGGAAGTGGAACCAAGTGGATAACCCGACCAAAGAGCTAGCACAAGTACAATGGGCTAAATGGCCTCATTTGTGCTGTATGGTTCTATTTTGAGACATACGGTAGCCAATTAATCAAAGCTGTCAACAAATCTTTCCCAAGTCATTGTTTTAACTTACATAAAGTGGTAATAAAGGCAATATCATTTCTTGTTTGTGCCATTAGAAATTCAGACTAGAAATAGGAAGCTCTGATACTGATTCACCGCAGAACATGAATACCCTGTCCCACTGCAAACAAGTGCTAGTGGTACCTGGTTACACAGCAACGTGACTAAAACTGCATTTGCACTCAAGATGCAAGA
The DNA here is from genome assembly GCF_017639515.1 of Carcharodon carcharias. Lineage (NCBI taxonomy): Eukaryota > Metazoa > Chordata > Chondrichthyes > Lamniformes > Lamnidae > Carcharodon > Carcharodon carcharias. The sequence continues at coordinate 220,402,299 of NC_054469.1, forward strand.
TTGGCGTAAAGTATTTTTGCTTCACCCTATCAATCACGTAAACCTGGAGTCTGGCCCTGAACTGAAGGATGGAGTCACATTCCACTTTACATTGGAATCAGGTCCATAGCCCCCAACACCTGAATTCGCATTCTAGCTTCCTAGGATTTGTGGCAGGTGAACCTGCCTGGGTGTTGGCAGTGACTGTGTGACAGTAATCATGAAGCTCGTATACACGTGTGACTGCAGAGACAAAGGCAGGGAGACAGTGGCCGGGACTTTCTGCATGCGCCCGCCACTGGGATCTTCCAGTCCTGCTGCAAGTCAGTGGGCTTCTTGCTGGGGTGCTGCCTTGCCCACGGTGGGTCCCACCCAAGATGGGGGCCGGAGAATCCTGGCCAGTGACACAGTGTGACAGCAACAGCTAGAGAGTCAGAGAGTGCTAGTGTGAGAGGAGGCAGTGAAGACAGTGAGGCACTCCATGGTAAAAGCAAAATACTGCAGATGCTGGAAATCTGAAACCAGCACAGAAAATGCTGGAAAAACTCAGCAGGTCTGACAGCACCTGTGGACAGAGGGACAGATTTAAAGTTTTGAGGTCCGTCTGATCATGTGACCCAATCTTAGTTTCACTTCTGCTATGAGTAGAGCGCACACACACAGCTCTGACATGGTCAAGCTTTATACCATGTGCCTAGTCTTAACTGAGCCCACAATGAGTGATTGATGCCTTGCGTCTTGTACAGTAAATAAGCCCAGCATATATAATAACATTATAATAATACAAGAGGAAGAGCTTAGGTCCGAGATGGCTGAAGGTATGGCTGCCAATGGTGGTGCAAAGGAAGTGAGGGGGACACACATGAGGCCAGAACTGGAGGAACGCAGGGATCTTGGATGGTTGTATGGCTGGAGGAGATGACAGAGCTAGGGAAGGGGGACGCCGTGGTGAGATTTGAACATGAAGGTATTAATTTAAAAGTTGAGGCATTGTTTAACCGGGATTAGGTCAGTGAGCGCAGGCGTAATGGGTGAACTAGACTTGCTGCAAGAACAGAGTAACTGGAATAGGCTGTTCAGCTGCTCAAGCCTGTTCAGCTATTCAACTCAATTAATAATCACAAAGAAAAAGCCATGAAGGGCAAAAAAACTGCATGTTCTCCTCTTATCTAACGATATTGTGTGAAAACAGCTCATTAAATATTGTGTACATCCCTAATTGGATTTTAATACCATTTGTTACTTCACTAGCATAATCTGTTAGTATTGTCAGTGACTTTTAGCTGGACTGCTACCTTGGAAACATAAAATAGATCTTTTTTTGCATCGTGCTCTACTTGTTCGCTTAATCCCTTAGGGGTCAACCTTCCAAATCCTATTCTTAACAGTCATATATTACACTGCCATTACCTGTGGCTCAGGAATAATAAATTATTCACTACATAGCTACATTATAGCTGATTAATAAACTGGCAGGTTCTGACACTGAATACACAACCTTGGGCTAAATTTGACAAGGTACCCAATCCTGAGCAAAACATCAGGATGGGGGGGATCCAGCCAAGGGGAACACCACCTGCCACACAGCCATTAATTGAGTGGAGGTGAGATTTCCACCTCTCAGGTAACAGGAAGTCCCACCTCAGAGAGTTGCCGGCTTTTCAGAAGCCAGCAGATCTCCAGCACTTCAGGACTGAGGCGTGCGGCACTGAATTGAGCTTTGGGTAAATGCATAGGGGTCTGACCGAGTATAGGGGTCTCAACTATCCCACTGTCTACACCCCCGCCCTACTACACCCGTCCAACCCGCGCTCATCCTGTCTAAATTTGAGATGAACGTGTTACCCACTGAGCAACAGAAACTTTCAATTTGACTTTGGATGAGCATTAATGTAAAAAGTGCAACATAACTGAGAAATCAAGTTATTAATATAACTCCTGAGCACACTGCTAACCACCATTCTGGAACCACCACTGAACTTGGGAAGATGGTTATGTAGTGGTAAAGTCACCGGACTAGTAATCAAAGGGCCCAAGCTAATGCTCTGGGGACATGGTTTAAACTCCACCACTGCATCTGGTGGAATTTAAATTCAATTAATAAATCTGGAATAAAGAGCTAATCTCGGTAATAGTGACCATGAAAATAACATCGATTATCATCAAAAGTCATCTGGTTCCCGAACATCCTTCAGGGGGAGAAATCAGCCGTCCTTACCCAGTCTGACCTACATGTGACTCCAGGCCCACAGCAATGTGGTTGACTCTTAACTGCTCTCTGAAATGGCCGAGCAAGACACTCAGTTCAAGGGCAATTAGACATAGGCAACAAATGCTGGCCTTGCCAGCGACGCCCACATCCCATGAAAGAATAAAGGAAAAATACAGCAGTCTTACACTGCTTGTGAGGCAAGTACATCTTCAGACCTAGTGCAAGGCCACATTGACTAAAGTTCCCAGCTGGTTACGGGATTGACTGCTATTTCACAGTTGTAAATTTGAATGGGCTGGATATTGTAGGGTGGTAATGACCCAAAGCCAGTTGAGGAGGGAGCCTGCCTTGCCGGCCACCAATCTGTGTAGGGAAACCAGCCAGGCTGGAGGCTATCTATAGGTCTCTCCCGCCGATCCAAAGCGGCCAGTGTTAACCATCATTACTTCGGTGAAAGTGCCGGCAATTTTGGGATGGCATGGGGCGGAGTTTTATGACCCCACCCGCTGGCGGGATTTCCTGGTCCCGCCGAAGTCGATGGACCTTTGAGCGGCTCACCGCATTTTATGGCCCCCGTCCCCCGGCTGTGACAGGGCCGCAAACTCCTGCCCCTTTTGTGCAAGTACTTTGAAATCCCAAAGATGTGCTGGGCCATTCTGCCCTGCACCATGACGGTTTTCACTTTAAATCCGCAACATTAACATTAGCCTGGAAAAAATGGTACCGGTGTGAATTTGGTCGGAATTTGGGGAGAAGATACGTTCTCCGTCAGTTTACAAAAGTTTAATGAGGATGTAATTATGAGATTTTTCAACTCTCCTCAAATCTATCTAACTTTTTAACACGACTCTGAATAATTTTCCGGTGTTTTAGTTTTATGATTAAATTTATGACTTTTTTAAAATGATGCTTGCTCACACCTGACTGGCTTTTTTAACATCTTGGGCCATTTTTTAGCTACCGAGGTGTAGCTTGAGTTGGGAAATTTACCAGCTCGGCAGACACACCTTGATATAAATGGCCGCACCGCAAGCAATTGTCACTCTGGGGAGGCGGGTGCAGGATCGAGTCGGACCCACCAATCACAGGAGCAGATCAGAGGCGGCCACAGGGTTGGGCGAGCACTGAAGCGAGCTGGTAAAAAGGCGTCTCAGTTCTCTGGGACATTGTCCCAGTTGCTTTAGAAGTTTCTGGGTCCTTTAGCCCTTACCCCTCACATCCCTTCAACATTTGCCCATTCCCCATGCCCACTCCATACAACCTCACGCCCCCATGCAACCTCCATGGCATCTCAGTCTCCCACCCCTTTATAGAAATTTGGCCAGTATCCACTTCAGGAGCCATGGGTGAATGAACTAAAAATAAATTTCTAGCAATCTAATAGAGCTCCTATTCACTTGATTTAGAAAGAATTATCATTCAAGAAACTTATTCAAAGATTTTTAATCGCTTGAAGTGTTTCATCTTTTGTATATAAAAAAACTTATATTCCAATTAAACCAATTAAAAGGTAGCTAATTTTCTAATAACCTCTTTAAACTTTCATTCAAAATGTGAACTCAACCTCCCCTGCAGAAATGAGTCTTTTTGAGATTTTGAAACTCAGCTAAACATTTATAATTACCTCAGCTGTAAAGGCAGCCCTTGGAGAATGTCAAGAAAGAACTCTATTGAAACTGCAGGAACAGGTGGTATTTTTTCTAACCTACACCAGATGGCCTGTCAATCAAAGCAGTCCAGCATCACTTTGTTTTTAACTCGGACAGCTGCAATGTGTTTTTTGTTGTTGTTTTTAAAGGTCTGGGTATTTAAAAAACTTCAGGTCATGACAGTTAAACAGACCTTATCCTCCCTTCAAGAGCATTTACGTTGACTTCATAAATTCATGACTCCCACACTGTGGGTCAAAGACCTTGGAACAGCGTAAATGGGCCTGTTTGAGCCCTTCCCTCTTTCCCATACTGGCAAAAATAGAATCTGTTGGAAATGCGGACAGGACATCCATACACGGGTCCAATCTGCCAATTCTAAATGTCTCTGTAGTCAGCCCGACTACCTGGAAATCAGCCCAGAGTCTTTAATGTAGTAAAATTGTCCAAGGTGCATCACAGGATTGTATGTGGACAAATGTTAACCCTGAAGACAAAGGAGGAGACGTTTGAATGAGTAGCCAAAAGCTTGGCTAAAGAGGTCAGTTTTAATGAGAGTCTTTAAGGAGGAGAGAGAGGAAGAAAGACAGAGACACTTAGTGACAAAATTCCAGAGCTGGACCCTAGGCAAAGAAAAACTTGTATTTGTATAACACCTTTCAAGACCTCAGGATGTTGCACGTGTCTTTTCGACCAATGAAATATTTTTTGAAGTGTGGTCACTGTTGTAATGTAGGATAGAGACCAGCCAATTTTCACACAGCAAGATCCCACAGAGTAATATTTAATCATGAGCAGGTGATCTGTTTTAGTGATGTTGACTGATGTTGACTGAGGGATAAATATTGGACACGACATTGAAGTAAGCTCCCTGCTTTTCTTTGAAAGCTGGCCTGCTTCAAAATGTTTCTAATTTTTTAAAAAGAAATGCAGCTGGCCCACTGACACTTGAGCAAGTTTCCTCTCCCATCACCTGAGGTGCTCACTTTTTGTTGCATTTTAAAAGAGTGCTGTCTCAAAATACATAAATACTCATGCTCACAGAAAGTACAATTTGGCCAGGGGCTTTTGCACCAGTCAAAAATTCTCCCCCAAAATTTGGATGCCCCAAAGCCCACTAGTGATTCACATTTTTGTCAGCAGTAGGCTAAGTTACTCAGAGTTCTATTTTAAATACCCTGGCTAATGTATTTGTATCAAGTTCCTCTGTGCAGCTTTTTGTGGAAGATGTTCATCTGGTTAAATCATGAAATTCAACCCCCTGTGTTCTGCAAGGTCTCTTATCTACCAGTAAGATGCACTTAAACTACTTGGGTCTGTATATTGATGCTTTTAAAGGAAAATTTTGAGAATTATCTTCAACAAACTGTACAATGGAAAATGAATGCAAGTTCCCAGCCTATTTTATTTCTGTGGATATCTGTGCAGTTCCATGGATTAAATATGCCCCCTACAGTCACTATAAAGCAGTGTAAAGGAATGGGAGTGAACCAGTATGCAAAGGCACAGGAAAAGTGCATTTAAACCCAGAACAACAGCAACAGCAGATTAACTGTGATGCAAACGGGAGGATGCGTTAATAATCAAAATAATCACAATGGAGAAAGAAAAGTAGAAAGGGGGGATGAAAAATTTAAATACTCAAAAAAAAAATCTCTGCTTTGTGCAGGGATTCATTTAAAGTGTTGTTTAAAAACAAGTGCATTAATTAAAAAAGTTTAAGCAGATAAAGATAAGATTGTGTTGAGTATGACTCAAGACCCAATGGCACTACAGATTAAGATCTCTTTGTCCACAATACTGGGTGACAATTTTGAGAACCTGTGTTATGATCCAGACTTGACTGGCTTACCAAATGCAAATAGCTTCAATGAAAGGGAATTTGCCATTTCTTGTTTTAGGGTGATTAGGCCATTAATGTAAAAAAATAAACACCCCAAGGCACTTCACAAAAGCATAACCAAGCCCAATGTTGATGTTTATACAAAGAGGGGAACACATAATAAGGATTAAAGATTGGTCAAAGAGGTGGATCTAAAGGAGAGCCTTAAAGGAGATAAGGATGGAAGAGTAGATGCAGACAGGTTAGAAAGGAACTTGCAAAGCATATGACCCAGGAGGGGGAAGGTTTCTTTAATCAAATATTGGGGGTGAAGGGAGGATTTAAAATGGCTAGATTCTGAAGGACAGAGTTTGGGGGGTGGGGGGCAGGGGGGGGGTGGGGGGGGGTGGTGGTGGTGTTGTAGGGCTGGCCCGGGGTGCATTGAGTCAGGAGTTAATAAAAACATGGATGAATGCTTCAGGAGTAGATGGACAGAGGCAATTGTGGAGCAGGCCCATTAGGGAACTAGTTCTTTGTAATGGAAGTGATAATGATCCAATCGGTGCTGGGATAAAATAGTCAGTTTCAGTCCGAGAGGTTGGCCAGGGAGGGAGCTGGAATTGGTGCTGAGTTTAGGTGCTTTGCAAAGGGGGTTGAAAACCATGGCGTCTGTCTTCCCAGAAAGTCACAGCTTATCCAAGACCAGATATTGAATAATGCAATCTAGCAACTCCGAGACAGTAGAAAGGTCGAGAGATGATGGAGGGGAAGAGCTGAGTGATATCAGTGTACATGTGGATGATGTCATCAAATCCACTGACAGTCGTTTTTAAGGTTTGCAACACTTTATAATCTCTGCACTCCTCCAATCCTAGTCTCTGGTGCATCTGTGAATTTAATTGCCCTGCCATTGGTTTGGCATCCATAAACCTCTCTGAGCATCTTCCTTTCTTCCTCCTTTAAGAAATTTCTTCAAACCTCCCTCTTTGACCAAGATTTTGTTCACCAATCCATATATTTCCGGGGCTCTGTATTTTATTTGATAGTGCTGTGGTGGGTCTTGGGGAATTTTACTACGTTAATGGTGCTATAAAAATGCAAGTTGTTTTTGTCTCTTGGACTATTTTTCTTACATCTGTTGACTTTGTTAAGTCTTTGATTCCTCCTTGGAAACAGTTCCAGAGATCTTGAACAATCTCTGTTACATCACCCAGTAGGCACTATCCATATGAAAGTTTTTTTTTATTATTTCATGGGATTGGCCAGGCCAGCATTTATTGCCCACCCCTAACTACCCTTGAGAAGGTGTTGGTGAGCCACCTTCTTGAACCGCTGCAGTCCATGTGGTGCCAGTACACCCATAGTGCACATTGTTTGATAGCACATGTGCACACACACCCACTCAAACACATACATTCACCTTTCAGGGGTTAATGATATATGATTGGGTCTGGCTAATTTTTCTCTTTCAGAACCTGCAGAGAGAATAGGTCAGCAATAGTAGGGGATTTCAACCGCTCTTATGGGTCTCTGTTCCTGTTTTCCTAGACTTTTCACCTAGGAATAAGAATTCCCTGGGGACAAGTGTTATACAAACAGCCCCAAATATTCCAATGGTTGGGATTATAACCCTGAAAAAGCCAATGCTACTTGAGGTGATTTTTGTTAAACCTCCCAGCTACTTTAATCAAATAAATGTTGCTTTGCAAACTTATCTCCTCTATGATCTCCAGCCTTCCTTGTTTGTTAATTAAGGGTTCTCAAATTGTCTACATATCCCTGAGTCCTTCTTATGTTGCCTATTTCCCCAAGGCTCCCATCCCTCTCTGTGACTGCAAGATTTTTTTTTCCCCAGTCACTCTATGCCCCTGATATCTTCCAGTCATAAATTCACAATTCCTTACACTTCGTGTGACAGCTGTTTTTTGGGGGATATCTTTGGCTTCTTTATGACTAAAAATACTTTTAAGCAGGTATTCACATGTTAGAGCAATTACTTAACATGAGCGATCGCATCACAGTTTTATTTTCAATTATTTCTTGTCTATCTTCCCATGTGTCCAAAGTGCCCCGAATGTCGGGAGATAATAATGGATTTGACGTGCAGTGTTTGCAAAATCAAGTGTTGTCTGGAAGAATGATGGACACAGCCTGTGATTATATTCTTGGGTTAATCTGCTGATGCTCAGGTTGGAAGATGCTCCTGTTATTGCCTAAATAGATGATGATGACAATTTTTGACACCTGCACAAAACGGATGTGAAGTTGATGGAATGAATGTCATACCCAAGGAAGGTTAACATCAAAAAGCCTGGATCATTCTCGGGTTCAAGACTCCCCAGGTGGACTTGCAAGCACTCACTGAGTGTCACACACCAGCAGTAGGGAATATTGTAGATGTGTACGTATACAAAGGGATCTGGGTGCCCTCGTCAATAAGTCATTGAAGGCTAACATGCAAGTGCAGCAAGCAACTAGGAAGGCTAACATTTATTGCAAGAGAGTTTGAGTACAGGTTTAGTGAAGTCTTGCTTCAATTGTATAGAACCTTAGTTAGACTGCATCTGGAGTAGTGTGTGCAGTTTTGGTCCCCTTGCCTTAGGAGGGATATTATTGGCAAAAAGGGAGTATAACAAAGGTTCACCAGACTTGTTCCTGTGATGGTGGGACTGTTCAATGAAGAGAGATTGGAGATACTGGGCCTATATTCTCTAGGTTTTGAAGAATGAGAGGTGATCTAATTGAAACCTACAAAATACTTAATGGAATAGACAGGGTAGATGCAGGTAAGATATTTCCCCTAGTTGGAGGGTGTCTAGAACCAGGGGACACAAATTCAAAATTAGAGGGAAGCCACTTAGGACTGAGATGAGGACAATGTTTTTTTACTCAGAGGTTTGTGAATCTTTGGAATTCTCTACCCAGAGGGCTGTAGAAGCTCAGTCTCTGAGTACATTTAAAGCAGAGATTGACCGATTTCTAAATACCAACAACATAAAGGGAAATGGGGATAGTGTGGGGAAAGGCATTAAAGTGGATGGTCAGCCATGATCATAGCGAATGGCGGAGCGGGTTTGATGGGCTGAATGGCCTACTCCTATGTTCTTATTCGGCATCTCACCACACCTGGTGGGGAGGGGGAGATGTGGGGAAGGCAGATGCCTCCATCAGCAAACAAAGCCAGTGGCCAGTACTAAAATGATTCCTGGGATGGCAGGACTGACATATGAGGAGAGATTGAGTCGATCAGGATTATATTGCTGGAGTTTAGAAGAATGGGGGGGGGGGGGGGAATCTCATCGAAACCTCTAAAATTCTAACAGGACTAGACAAGGAAGATGCAGGAAGGATGTTCCCGATAGTGGGGGAGTCCAGAACCAGGGGTCACAGTTTGAGGATATGGGCTAGACCATTTAGGACTGAGATGAGAAGAAATTTCTTCAGCCAGAGAGTGGTGAGCCTGTGGAATTCGTTACCACAGAAAGTAGTAGAGACCAAAACATTGTATGTTTTCAAGAAAGGGATCAAAGGGTATGGGGAGAAAGCGGGAGCAGGCTATTGAGTTGGATGATCCACCATAATCATAATGAATGGCAGAGCAAATTCAAAGAGCCAAATAGCCTACTCCTGCTCCTAGTTTCTATGTTTCTTTGGTTAAAATAGGGCTGAGAAGCTCTGACATAGACTTGGGAGGGAGGGGTACATATGGGGGAGGGAAACTAACCAGAGTCAGTGATGGGCCAGGAGGATGATTCTTTCTCCACGTGGCTGCGAGAAAGAATTTCCACCAAAAAAGTATTCCAGGAGGTTCTGGCCAGCAGTTCTCTTTGTTTTATAGGTGGATATCTATCAACTGAAACAGGCAGCAGAACACATTCTCTGATTCACAACTGTCTTATTGTTAAACTTTAATTCAGTACAAACACCAGCTTCTACTCTGCCCTTATGGATCGTCCCTTTCTCCAGAAGCAGCTCCCTCTACTGGGGAACAAACAAACAACTCTTAAGTCCAGGCTTCAATGAGCCTCACCTGCTCTCAATTCACTCTGAATCTTGCCCTGATTCATTCTTAAAGGGACCTGCATTTCTAGCATTATCACTCTTATGGACCAGTCCTGGGTAGGCCACATAACCCCGATACAAATGGACAGAGAATGTGTAGTAGAATTCTATGATGGCATTCTCAGATGTGTCCAAGATGATGGTGAGTCTTCCGATCCATCCCCAGTCACTAATGGAGTTAAGCAGGGGTGTGTGTTCGCACCAACACTCTTCAGATTGATTTTTTTTTCCCCTACCATGCTGTTTGATGCCTTCCATGATGATGATCCTGGCATCAAAATCAGATATCACATGGGTTGAAAGCTGCTCAATCTGGGACAGCTCAGGGCAAAAAATATGGGCTCCAAGGACATACATCACCATTTCCTGTTTGCTGATGACTATTCACTTGCTGCTGGCTCAGAGCTGTAATGCAACGTAGCACGGACTTGTTCTCCAATGCATGCAATAACTTTGGCCTTACGATCATCATGAAGGAAACTAGAGTAATGCACCATCCTGCTCCACAAAAGCCCTATCTTAATCCTACTGTTTCAGTCCATGACCAGGACCTGTCAGCGGCAGATAAATTCACTTATCTCAGCAACAGGCTCTCTCGAGCAGAAAGCATAGTCAACAAAGATTCACGGGCCGGTACCATAAACACATTTTTGGGCAACATATTGAAACACATGCGTTGACATTTTGAGCATCAGGTTGGAAGGTAAAAAATAGCTTGTTAAGAACAAGAAAAAGGATTCAATTTTTCAAACACTATTGCCTTTGAGGATTTCTGTGCTTCTGTGCAGCAAAATGATAAAATATGTAGGGTGCATGTCTTGGCTAGCAATGAGATATGAGAAATATATGAGGTTGACAGCATAACTCATATGTGACAAACCCCAAGGTTCATTTTGTCAAGAGTCTCTCGAATTTAATATCACAGTCCTGAATTTTTTGTCCATGGGATTTATGTCCTATTGAGGAAATGGGGGTGATTTTATGATCTTAGGAAAACTTTAGTGTTGAAACGTTGCTTTTCTCAACCGTTTTCTGCAGCATAAATAGATTATCATGGATAATGCCATTTATATTATGAACAAACATTCAAATTGTCCTGAGTTCTTCACCATGACTAACACTGAGGAAGGAATGAAAGAAAATCATCAAGAAAATAATAATTACTTGCTGATACTTCACAATTTCCTGCTTTGACATTTGTTTTTGACCAGCAAGTTGTTTCTTTGCATCATCCCTCCATCTTTTTTTTTGAAATTCATGCTTCATGTTCTGCCTGACCAAATCTTCCCGAAATTTTTCTCATCAGCCCCTTGAGTGAGAAAGAAAAATGAAATGTGACCCCTCACGAGGGAAGGTTAGTCAAGCCTGATCAACAAGATACACTGAAGAAACCTGCCAAAGTTCGGTTTGAAGAAGGTAGCTCACCGCCACCTTCTCAAGTGCAATTAGAGGTGGACGATAAACACTGCCTTTGCCACTAATGCTACTATCCTTCGATAGCACCTCCCAAACCCACAACCTCTAAGATAGTGCTTCCCAAACTATTTTACAATGTGACTCTACTCTAACAATTGAAAACTAACTTCATCAAAAGCAAAACAACAATAAAGCAGCATAGTAACATTTAGTATCTAATTATTAAAATTCAGGGGGACGGGGTGGCAGTGGTCATGTCACTGGACTAATAATTCAGAGGGCCAGGCTAATTCTCTGGGGACATGGGTTCAAATCCCACCATGGCAGCTGGTGGAATTTACATTCAATTAATAGATTTGGAATTAAAAGCTAGTCTTCGTAATAGTGACCATGAAACCATTGTCGATTTTTGTAAAAATGAATCTGGTTCACTAATGTCCCTTAGGGAAGGGAATCTGCTGTCCTTACCTGGTCTGGCCTACATGTGACTGCAAACCCACAGCAATGTGGTTGAATCTTAAATGACGTCTGAAATAACCTAGCAACACCCATCAGTTGTATCAAACCACTATGAAGTCTGCAAAAAAAAATGAAACCAGACAGATCTTTGACCTAGGCACCGGAAATGACAATGGCAAACCCAGCCCTGTTGACCCTGCAAAGGCCTCCTTACTAACATCCGGGGCTTGTGCAAAAATTGGGAGAGCTGTCTCACAGACTAGTCAGGCAACAGCCTGACATTGGCTATCAGGTATAATTCCATGAGTATGACTGTCCCAGACACCACCATCACTGTCTCTGGATATGTCCTGTCCCACCAGCAGGACAGGGCAGAACCACCAGAGGTAATGGCATAGTGGTATACCGTCAGGAGGGAGTTGCCCTGGGAGTCCTCAACATCAACTCTGAGCCCCATGAAGTCTCATGACCTCGTGCACTCTTGAGTCTCATGACACTCAAGGACACATCTTGCTGATTAGCACATACCACACCTACACCACCCATCTTCAGCTGATGAATCAATACTCCTCCATGTTGAATACAACTTGGAGGAAGCACTAAGGATAGCAGGGGCATAGAATATCCTTTTGGTGGGGGTCTCCAACATTCATCCCCAAGAGTGACACTGTAGCATCATTACAAACTGAGCTGGCCGAGTCCTGAAGGACATAACTGCTAGATTGGGTCTGTGGCAGGTGGTGAGGGATCCAACAAGAGGGAATAACCCGTTTAATCTCATCTTCAACAGTCTACCTGCTGCAGATGTATCTGTCTAGGACATTATTGGTTGGAATGACCACCACACAGTCCATTTGGAGATAAAGTCCCATCTTCACATTGAAGATACCCTCCATAGTGTTGTGTGGCACTGCCACTGTGCTAAACGGGATAGATTTCAAACAGATCTAGAAGCTCAAGACTTGGCATCCATGAGGCACTGTGGGCCATCAGCAGCAGCAGAATTGCACTGGAACACAATCTGTAAGAAGGTGTGGCTATGGGTACCCGCATGGGCCCCAGTTATGCCTGTCTCTTTATGGGGTATGTGGAATATTCCTTGTTCCAGTCCTACTCAGGCTCCCTCCCACAACTCTTTCTCCAGTACATCGATAACTGTTTCGGTGCTGCTTCATGCTCTCATATGGACCTGGAAAAATGTATTAATTTTGCTTCCAATTTCCACCCTCCATCACTTTCACATAGTCCATCACTGACATATCCATTCCCTTCCTTGACCTCTTTGTCTCAATCTCTGGTGATAGACTGTCCACCAATATCCATTACAAGCTTACCAACTCCCACAGCTACCTTGACTACAGCTCCTCACACCCCGCTTCCTGTAAGGAGTCCATCCCATTCCCTCAGTTCCTTCGCCTCCGTCGCATCTGTTCCGATGATGCCACTTTCAAAAACAGTTCTTCTGACATGTTTTCCTTCTTCCTTAACTGAGGTTTCCCACCTATGGTGGGTGACAGGCCCCTCAACCGTGTCCGGTCCATCTCCCGCGTATCTGCCCTCACACCTTCCTCTCCCTCCCAGAACCATGATAGGGTCCCCCTTGTCATCACTTTTCACCCCATCAGCCTCCGCATTCAAAGGATCATCCTCCGCCATTTCTGCCAACTCTAGCATGATGCCACCACCAAACACATCTTCCCTTCAGCACTGCCTGTCGGCATTCCGTAGGGACTGTATCCTCTGGGACACCATGGTTCACTCCTCCGTCACCCCCAACACCTCAACCCCGTTCCATGGCACCTTCCCATGCAATCGCAGAAGGTGCAACACCTACCCCTTTACTTCCCCTCTCCTCACCGTCCAAGGGCCCAAACACTCATTTCAAGTGAGGCAGTATTTCGCTTGCACCTCCCTCAATTTGGTCTACTGCATTCCTTGCTCCCAATGCGGTTTCCTCTACATTGGAGAGACCATACACAGACTGGGTGACCGCTTTGCGGAACATCTTCGGTCTGTCCGCAAGCATTACCCAGACCTCCCTGTCGCTTGCCATTTCAACACTCCACCCTGCTCTCATGCCCACATGTCCGTCCTTGGCCTGTTGCATTGTTCCAGTGAAGCTCAACGCAAACTGGAGGAACAGCACCTCATCTTCCAACTAGGCACTTTACAGCATTCGGACTTAACATTGAATTCAACAACTTCAGATTATGAATTCTCTCCTCCATCCTCACCCCTTTTTGATCCCCCTTTTTCAAGTATTTATTTTTAAATTTTTATATATCTATTTTTCCGACCTATTTGTATTATTTTTAAGAAGTTATTTCCATTCATTATTTTATCCCCACCTTTTAGCCTATTTCAATCTTTTTCCTCACACTATCTCCTCTCCCACTAGGGCCATCTGTCACTTGCTCATCCTGCTTTCTACTCTTAATGTAACCATCAGCATCTCCTTTAGCCAGTATCACCACCATCAACAACCCTTCCACCTTTTGTTTATGACATTTTTTGCAATCTCTCCTTTGTCTCCACCTATCACTCGCCTTCTATCCAGCTTCATCTGTCCCTCCCCCCTTAACAGTATATATCTCACCACATTTTTACTTCTCTTTAGCTCTGAAGAGGAGTTATATGGACTCAAAACGTTAACTCCTCTCCACAGATACAGTCAGGCCTGCTGAGTTTTTCCAGCAATTTTTGTTTTTGTTTCAGATTTCCAGCATCCACAGTATTTTGCTTTTAACAATCTGTTACCGCATGACCCAGCATATCCCCTACTCTATCTTTACCATCAAGCCAGGGGATCAACCCTGGTTCAATGAAGAGTGCAGGAGGGCATGCCAGGAGCAGCACCAGGCTTAGCTAAAAATGAGGTGTCAATCTGGTGAAGCTACAACACAGCACTACTTGTGTGTCAAACAGCATAAGCAGCAAGTGATAGACAGGTAAGCAATTCCACAACAAACAGATCAGATCTAAGCTCTGCCATCCTGTACATACAGTCATGAATGGTGGTGGAAAATGAAACATCTAACTGGAGGAAAAGGCACCGCCCATATCCCCATCCTCAGTGATGGGAGAGCCCAGCACACCAGTGCAAAAAACAAGGATGAAGAATTTGCAGCCATCTTCAGCCGGAAGTGCTGAATGGATGGTCCATCACAGCCTTCTCCTGAGCCTCCCAGCATCACAGATGCCGGTCATTAACCAATTTGATTCACTCCACCTGATATCAAGAAACAGCTGAAGGAACAGTATACTGCAAAGGCTATGGGCCCTTACAATATTTCAGCAGTAGTACTGTGCTCTAGGCCTAGCTGTGGCCCTAGCCAAGCTGTTCCAGTACAATTACCACAATGGCATCTACCTAGCAATGTGGAATATTGCTGAGTTATGTCCTGTACACAAAAATCAGAAAAAATCCAACCCGGCCAATTACCGCCCCATCAGTCTACTCTCCATCATCAGTAAAGCGATGGAATTTGGTCATCGACAGTGCTATCAAGCGGAACTTACTCAGAAATAACCTGCTCACTGACGTTCAGTTTGGGTTCCACCAGGGCCACTCTACTCCTGACCTCATTGCAAACTTGGTCAAAACATAAACAGAAGAGTTAAACTCCCGAGGTGAGGTGAGAGTGATTGCCTTTGACAGCAAGGCAGCATTTGACCGAGTGTGGCATCAAAGAGCCTGAGCAAAACTGGAGACAATAGAAATCAGGGGAAAAACTCTTCTATGGTTGGAGTCATACCTCGCACAAAAGAAGATGCCTGTGCTTGTTGGAGGTCAATCATCTCAGTCCCAGGATCACTGCAGGAGTTCCTCAGGGTAGTGTCCTGGGCCCAACCACTTTCAACTGCTTCATCAATGACCTTCCTTTCGTCATGTCAGAAGTGAGGATGTTCGTTGACGATTGCACAATGTCCAGCACCATTTACAACTCCTCAGATACTGAAGCAGTCCATGTCCAAATGCAACAAGACATGCAGGCTTGGACTGATAAGTCACAAGTAACATTTGCGCCACACGTGTGTCAGGCAATGACCATCTCCAATGAGAGAGAATCCAACCATCGCCCCTTGAAATTCAATGGCATTACCATCACTGAATCCCCACTACTAACATCCTGGGGGTTACCTTTGCCCAGAAGTTGACTGGACCAGCCATATAAATAAGGGCCTATAAGAGCAAGTCAGAGGCTGGGAATTCTGCAGACAGTAATTCACCTCTTGACTGGCCACTATCTACAAGGCACAAGTCAGGAGTGCGATGAAATACTCTCAACTTGCATGGATGAGTGCAGCTCCAACAACACTCAAGAAGCTCAATACCATCTGGGATAAAGCAGCCCGCTTATTTGGCCCCCATCCATCACGTTCACCATCCACTCCCTCCATAACTGACGCACAGTCAGCAGTGTGTGCAATCTACAAGGTGTACTGCAACAACTCACCTTTGACAACACCTTTCAAACCCATCCCTCTACCACCAAGGGCAACAGATAGATGGGAACACTGCCATCCAGAAGTTCCCCTCCAAGCCACTCACCATCCTGACTTGGAAATAGATCGCCATTCCTTTATTGTTGCTGAGTCAAAATCCTGGAGCTCCCACCCTAACAGCACTGTGGGTGTACCTACACCACATGGACTGCAGCGGTTCAAGAAGGCAGCTCACCACCACCTTCTCAAGGACAATGAGGGTTGGGCAATACCAGCCAGCGATGCCTATATCCCATGAAATAATAAAAAGAGCATACATTACAGAATATAAATATGAAAAGCTGAATTTTAATCTACTTTGTGAAAAATGTTATTATTTCATACACTTCTGTAGCTCTCAGTCAAGGTCTCCATATCCCACAGTGACTGCTGCACATTCCCCTTTATGAAGGTGGTGGTAGTTAACCCAGGCTTATTTCCGAAGAAGTACCACAGCTGCCACCATTCTTGATGCAAATGTGGAACTGGTAGCATTTTAATCGGGGTTTGTGGCCTACACAAGATGTTGATGGAGCCTCCCTGCCCAGCTGCCTGGCCCATTGTTCTCCTCTGCCACACCTCCGAAAATCACTGAGACAGGAGCAGGGCAAGGCCTGGGCCAGGCGCCACTCGGGACTTGCTGCCGTTGCATGGTGGTCTTGAAGCAAGGGGGTCTTGCGACCCCATCCGCTGTTTCTTTGACCCTCAACAGGGGTCGCAACCCACAATTTGGGAAGGGTTGACCTTGAAGAATGAGATCAGCAGACGTATGCGAGCAGGCCACCTACAAGCTCTCATCCAAGCCGCTCACCATCCTGACTTGGAAATATATCGGCCGTTCCTTCACTGTCGCTGGATCAAAACCCTGGAACTCCCTCCCTAACAGCGCTGTGGGTGTACCTGCACCACATGGACTGCAGCGGTTCAAGAAGGCAGCTCACCACCATCTTCTCAAGGGGCAGTTAGGGATGGGCAATGAATGCTGACCTCGTCAGTGAAGCCCACATCCTGTGAGCAATTAATCTAAAAAAAAACTAACTTCCTGCTGACCCACAAGTCAGTTCCTGGTTGATTTTAACCCCAGATGCAGGTGGGGTGGAGTCGGATCGATGGTTAACATTTTAAAAATCTGACAACTGACCCCAGTCCAAATTCAATCTCACCCCTGCTCTGGTTTTCAAGGAGGCAGGATGGATTGGGCAACTACTCCAGAAGACAGGTTCCAGTTAAAATATTTGCATAATGGTGAAAATAAGGACACATTGTCGAAGCTTTTCATCTTGCACTCATCAGGACAATTTGCAAGAATACCAAAATGTAAAGGATACAATAATTTATATTGCATGAGAGGAGACTGCTGATCGGTTGGCAAGTAGACTCTGATTGGTATAGACATTGCCATGGAGAAAGCACCAGTTAACTGATGACTGACAGTTAACTGCCAATTTTTGTTTAAATTCAAACCAGGGAAGTTGACTCTGATCAGCCAAGGCATTGTGCTGGGGAATGAACGAGAGATTGGTTGATGTCTATTTTGTTTAGTCAAAAAAGGCGCAATGTGTGTACATGTTCTTTCTGTCTGTGTATGAGTATATGTAGCTTCATGCACGTGTAAGTGAGCCACACTCTGAGTCTGACTGACAATCTTAAATCAGTGGTCAGCGTAGTTCTTAGTACACTGAAGATTATTTACCAAATGTTATCCAATCGTGGAATCACATCTAATATTGGACACCAAGGGTGGAAATATCCCAGATTTGCAATAAATGTGATAGTGGGCAGGAAAAAGGATGTTTTACCCATTGGCCACAATGGCGGCTTTTCACCCCATATCATCCTGCCTCGTTAATCATGCATTCCCGGGAAACACACCGTTACACTGGCGGGCAGCGTCCAATCCGTCCACCACAACACCTTGCTGCTTCCTCATGCCGGACGCTATATTTAAAGTGTAGCCGCACGTACACCTCTCAGTGCTTCCAGCCCAGGGCAGCTACATGGCCTAAAAGGCAAGATGACTGCAGTCCCCCTGATTCAGTGACACATCCCTGGAACACCTTTTGGACAATGTGGAGGTCTGCTCTGGCTGCAGGAGGGGCAGCTACATCGCCAATCTGGATTAGGAGGCAATGGCAGAGGTGGTCAGTGCCAACACTGCCCACAAGAGGTCGGCCATCGAGTGCAGAAAGAGGATGAATGAGTTCATTCTTGCTGCCAGGCTAAGTCAACCATCTCATCATTCTAAACTCACAAGTCCATCACACATTCACTGGTATCTCACTTACTGCCAGTTCAAGGGACATCTCCATCAACATAACACCATTCGCTTTCTCACACACACACACCCTCGTATCGCCATCTGGCCTCATTTCCTCTGGAGATCACCTCCTCATCCCGCCCACACACACACGCCTGGCATCCTTCTCATTTGGCCAGGCTTGCACTTAGCTCACACTCTCTGCATCTGTCTTTATGCAGGGCAAGATGACACACAATAAAAGAGAGAGGTCCCAGGCCTGACGATGGCGTGCTGGACAATAAGCTCCTCATTCCCTTCGAATACCGTGTGTTAGAGATGTCCGGAGAAGACGAGGAACGTTCCTGTGGCAAAGCCGAGGTCAGCACCAAGCATCCAAGTGAGGATCATGCATCACATCATCGCTCTGACAACTCAACCATGGTTCCACTGTTCTGTATATCACAGTGGCCAGGCACTGATAATATCCACTTTCTCTCATAGGCATGTCTGCCAAGTCGCCCTCAGGCCGACCTTTGCCCCAACTCCACGTCGACAGCTCCTCGGATGGGGACCCTGAGGGCAGCACCCTCGAAGAACCCTCACAGTGCTCACCCACACCCTCCACCAGCGCAATGACACACACCTACACGTACAGCAGGCTTGGGTTCACTATCTGGTGAGAACAGTACACAATCTGTTCCACAGCAGGCGGAGGCAGGGACACCAGAAGTCGCTGACACTCTGAGGACAGCTGGAGGCAAGGGGTCTCCTGAGTCTGAGTCAGATGATGAAGCTTTGGACTTGGTCCTCAATCAGTTGTTGGATCTGCAGCAAAGACAATCACAGGAACAGCAGGAAGGGATGTCTGGTGAACTCCTCAGATTGCAAGGCACAATGGAGGAGTCTGTCAGCCTTCACTCCAAGATGATAGCGCCGGCATGTAGATGCATCAAGGGCAACATTGGTAGGATGGCGGCTGCCATGGAGACCTTGGTCCAGGATGTCAGCCCTGCACTGCTGCACAGACTGAACTCCATCCCTGACACCACAGTTGGCCTCCAACATTGTCAACGTGAGAGGGGTGCGGGGCAGCTTGATATCATTCCAAGTTCCCTTTCTCCTCAAGGAGTCAACCAGGGTCCCTCGAGCACCCATAAGGAGGAGGATCAGCAGGTGCACACCCTGGGGCCTTCCATCCAGGTGACTCCGGGAGAGCCCGTCCCATCCAAGTCCCTTCTTTCTGTGACCCCAGCAGCTCCAGCTCCAGTGGCCGAGGATGGTGCCACTGTCACAGAGCAGGACCCTCCAGATCTCAGCCCACAAGAGCACGTCCGCCAGTGTCATCACAGACAACATGGCTGGACAGTCAGCAAGCTGCCTCCACCTCTGCTGTGGATGTCAGAGGAGCACCAAGACATAGCAACAGAGTTAGGAAGGTTAAGAAGATGTTGATCACTTGTACATAATGTTCACTGTTATAAATAAACTCCCAAGAACGTCTTCTTGCCTGTGGCTTCTTGTTCTGATGAGCAGTGTTCGCGTCGCTCAGATGTGAAACCTTACTCCCTGCACAAGATAAACACAAGTGTCTCAGTCCAGGGCCTCCTCTCTGTGCTTTGTGCAGCCTTCCCAGCACACTGATGGCTTGCCTTCACTGTCACTGGTTACATCAGTCATGCCTGTGCCTCAATGGGGCTTATCATTGCAGCCAGAATGCCCTGGGCTGGGACACAGAGTTGTTTCATTATCTCTGTGTGCTCTCAGCACCTTTGAGGTGCGGCTGCCCCCATCTCATCAGCATTTGTGTCCGGTGACAGTGTGGTCCTGAAGGATTCAGCTCACAAAGGATGCCATTGGATCAGGGGAAGTTAAAGTTCCCCCACCGCACCTCCGTGATATGACCCTGATCACAGGGGGCATTCAATCTGCCATCAGCCAGACAGGAGTCAGACATCGCATAAACAGTGTGAGGATCTATGAACTGTCCCCACTGCATGTTGTCATCATCCTCCTGGAATGTAGGGACTATGGATACCCACTGCGTCTCCATGACATGAGCCTTATCACATAGGATATGTGTGCTGCCATCAGCCACATAGGAGTCAAACATTCACAAGTACAATGTGAAGATCTATGGTGTCTCCCCACTGCATGTCATCATCATCCTCCATGAATCTAGCAGCTAGCAGGGCTTCCCGAGCACACCGGCCTCATCTGGCCAGTGCCATGGCCTCATCGCTGTCATCCTCATCTTCGAGGACCTCCTCACCCTTTTCCCCATCAACGTTCTCCTTATCAGAGGAGAGGTGCAACTCCACCAGCTCCTTCTCAGCCAGCTCCTCTCCCCATTGCCACTCCAGGTTATGAAGGGGATGACAGTGCATGATACCCTCTGTGGACTGTATTGCAGGGCTCACCAGATTTGTCCGGGCACCAGAACCTCATTTTCAACATTCTGATAGTTTGCTCCACAAAGGTGTTAGTTACAGCATGAGTCTCATTATAGCGTTGCTCTGCTGCAGTCTGAGGCCACCACATGGGTGTCATCAGCCACGGCGTCTCTGGGTAGCCCTTATCCTCGAGGAGTCAACTCTGCAGCCTCTGTGGACCCTGGAAAACATCAGGGATCTGAGACCTACTGAGAATGCAGGAGTCGTGGACACTCCCTGGGAACCATGCGCATACCTGCAGGGTGCATTTGTGGTGGTTGCACACCAGCTGCATATTCAGTCAGTGGAAGTCGTTGCGGTTGACGTAGTTAAGTGCTTGTTGCCATGACGATCTGAGCGCCGTGTGAGTGCAGTCGATGGCACCCTGCACTTGTGGGAAACCTGAGATCTGGACAAATCCCAGTGCTCTTGCATCCTGGCTATCTTGATCCTAGGCAAAATGCACAAAGCTGTGTGCCTTGGTGAAGAGGGGATCCATGACGTCATGGATGCATTTATGTGTGGAGGCTTCGATATCCCACAGTGGTCACCTGTGGAGCCCTGAAAGGGCCTATTGGTGTAGAGATTGACCACCGCGGTCAGTTTCACGGCCTCTGGCAGTGGATGCCCTCCATGTCCCTGTGGCGCTGAATCCTGCAGTAGCTGGCAGATGTGACCAACCTGTTCCCTGGACGTACGCAGTCTCCGGTGACACTGGTTCTTGGTCATCTGCAGGAATGACAAGCTATAGACCATGGGTCTAGCTAGGTACCAACCAGTGATAGCTCGCTATGGCTCCCTGGAGTGTCCGCGGGAGCCTCAGCCAGTCCTTCTTCTTGATGGGGCGGCTTCTCCCTCTGCCCAGCCAGCAACCTCCGTCGCTCTCTTCTCCTTTGACTCCACTCTGTATACCATGAGGCATACAGCTCGGTCACCAGGCTCCATGCTCCTGACGTACTCCTCCTGCCGGATGAAAGAGAAACGGATGGGTTAGCTTGGGTGTTCTAAGAACCTCTCTTGGTTAGATCTGAAAGACCCTTATCACATCTCAGAGAGTGCTGGCCACCACTTGGATGGCCAGAGTTTACAGTGCTGCATGGCTGCCTGAAACCCTACCCTTCTCTGTCCCACTCCACCTGACCGATTGGCAGCAGCTTTGTCCACTGGACTGCATGCTGTGCTCCCAGCTCAGGCACAGGCATTCTCCTAACCCGCACTGCAAGGCTGCACTGTTGGCTTGAACCATGGGGGAGACTGGACAAACCGGGATGATGACATTGCAAGGGGCTGAGTGCCTCCAGCAGTGACTGCTCCATGACCAGCTTTCGCTGATTGTACAACTTGTCCAATCGTCCAATTGTTCTGCAGTCCACTAAGATACTCATTAATTTGCTGTCCATGCCCAAGGGGTGAAAAGCTCTCGAGCATTTGGTGACACATTCATGCCTCTGCGTTGCTTGAGAGGGCAGATAAGCTGGAGACCGGGCTCCAATCATATCAACGTGGCTGCGTCTGAACTGTCTCAGCTACAGAGGAATATGCAAAGTTTCCCTAATGCATGGCCGCTCCCCTCCCTCCCACTCCCCCGACCTACCCCTCGCAATTCATACGTGCTTGTGCGCTACTTTCAACCGCAGTCCACCACTTTCTCCACTACTCGCCCCAACTGCAGTGCAGCCTTTGCCCCCGCCGCAACTCACCCCAGTCCTTGCCCTGGCACCGCACTGTCAGCCAGGCGGGAGAAAGCGACTTGCCTCTGCCTTCACCTGAATGGGCAGCGCCTCAACCTTGAAGTCCTACAGGTGACCCTCGCGAGTGTAGTACAACGTTAGTGTGCACTCACCTCCGATTACCCCTTCAAATGCAGCTCGTCAGGTGCATGCCTAATAAATGCTGTTGTGAAACACGTCAGTGTACAATCACGCCAACGTGCCCGGATGATCCAGTGTCGGGGGGGAGGAGGTGGGGGGGGGGGTGGGGGGAGGTGAATCCAGTGAGCAGGACTTATAATGATATACAGATGTATTAAAATGAAGTTCCCGACGTCCAGCAGTGGGAAAGGTGGCCCACCATTGACCGGCGGAGTGGACAATCACAAACTGGTTTCACATTGTGAAACCGATTTTTGGCTTTGCCGCCATGATTTGCACTCCCGCCCACTATGACGCCCGACACCACTGGGCATGGAAAATTCCACTCTGCGTTTCGAGCTTTGCGAGTGCAGGCTGGTTGGGTACAGTCAGTACCTTGCCTGTTGCAAACAGCAGAAGGGACATGCTGTCTGAGATGATCCACCAGACTTTGGTATGAACAGCCTACATAGCTGGCATCACACTGGTGCTGAAATTCATATACCACATTACTCACTTGTGTGATGGGCCGAACGTCTTTTTGGCTTGACAGCAGCATCCAGTTAGTGGCGAATACCACTCGACCCCCTGGCAAGGACAGCCTGGGAAGCTTAAACTTCTGATGGGCAATTACCCTGCACCTAGAACCATCTGAAATTCTGATCTAAATCAGAGAGTGGTCACCCAGGAAAAGCTAGAAGGAATAAAACCACTTCTAACTCCTGGGTAACTATAGTGGTAAAGCCCCCACTTGACCTCGCATCCACCCCCTGACTACAGCTCCAACCCTTCAATGGACCCCGCTTACAGCCCCCCACACCCTGACTAAATGCTTTCCCTTTGGATCTTAGAACTTTAATGGATGTCTGACCTCTTAGTCAAGAATACATCATGAGACTTGGCTAAGAGCCCAGAAATCCATTGGTCTGTTGAAACACCTATGGCCCTCGGGGAACATTGCTTGATTAGTGGCTCGGGCTCTCTGACCTATGGTCTCAATGTCGCAATGTTTATTTTCACAACTTAAAGAGGTTTGAAGTACTTGCAGTATCAGCTATTGAAACTTTAAAGGGCCTGGACGATTGGCACTTTTATTGGGCTGTAGTAAATAGGAGTCTTTATTTCTTGAAGAGAGTGGAAAGTTATCAATGAGAACATGACTTTTTTACAGCTTTTTTTTTTACACCACTTACCTGGGTTTGAGACAAAACACATTAGGAGTCAATGAATTGGCTCCAAACTATAGGGGGCAGAATTTTATAAGTCGGGGGTGGGGTAGGGGTAGGGGTAGGGGGTGGGGGGGCCTAAACTTCCTCAGGTGGACTCCCACCGGCCTTCTTTCTGCCCCGACCCCTCTGTAATTTTACAGTGATGTGGGTGAGTCCAGCCGGCCTGCTCTTGCCCCAAATCTCAAATGAGGCCACTGCAAGGCCAATGAATGACCACCTAAGGGCCGTTTCCCATCCAGCCTCAATTTTAAGGCTGGTGGGAGGCATTCAGGCCTAGGGGGATAGCCCAGAAAAGCTACCCTGTTCAGGCTTTGGACAGGAATGAGGGGGGCAGGAGGTGGTACTGGGGTACCCACATCAACAGCCTCGTTTCAACTTTGGGCGCCTCCGCCCTCTGGCAACCACCCCCCCAACCACCCCCCCCTCCCCCCCACCCCCCCCCCACCACCCACCCCCCACCTCCCCCTCCCCAACAAGATCTGGCTCCTTGGGGGTTGTTTCCACACAACCTCTCCAGCAAAATTACCACCAACACCCTGCCCAACACGCAACTCCTCCCCCACCCCCCCCCCAAACACCCCTCCCACCGGCCTTACCTCCCTTCCCTGCTCTGAGAACCCCACACTTACCTGGTCCTGGACTCCCAGGAATTAGGTCAGAATTCTCCAGCTCCTCACACTGGCGGGACATTCTGTTCCCGCTGATGTAAACAGGGATTGCAACATCTCGCCAGCCTTGGCACAGGCTGCCGGGGGGGTGGGGTGCCTGCGAAAACCGGGCCATAGTCTCGGGGCGGGGGGTGGGGGGGGGGGCGCTGCTTGCAGTCCCAGTCTTGTCCACTGAAACTTCTGGCGCTCCTGGGGCTAAGAGAGCTGCCAGCCAATCAGATTGTCCGGCAGCTCTCTGGGGGTGGGGGGGGTGGGGGGTAGGCCTCCTCCCCACTGAGGGGCGCAAGTACCACCTCCAGCCTATTAACGCTCCTCGGGGTGTTAAATGGCTGCAGAGCAGCCAGTATCGATGGCGATGCATTGGCCACTCACTCTTCAGGCGCTGGGAAGGGAAACCCCGCCATCCTAATAATCCTGGGCTTGCTTGAAGTCCAATTACCCTGTTCACATGAAGCTGTTAACTTTGTTTAAATTTGCCCGTCTCCAGCACGCACCCCCAACAAAACTCTCACTAGGGCAACATTTTTCACATCTCTGAGGATCCTTTTAAACTCATACCCTATACCTAGTGTAAACTAAAAGGCAAGAACATAACCCTTTTACTTTAAGCAATCATCCATAGCAAAGTTAAACAAAAACTGGTTTAGGTGAATATAAACAGAGCAAATTTACATACAGCTCCTTTGAGAAATGTATGATGGCAGATTTACAAAATTAACAGTCTATTGTTGCATATGTGACAATCTTTATTAAAATGTTAAAGGCCTAAGGCAACACAAGCTGGATTTTAAATTCCCTCCAGCTTCCTTTTTTAATTAGTGAGGTTTTTATTTTTTGTCACTGATTTAATAAAACAGTCATCAGCATATAAAATGTGGTCACAAGCGGCAGCTTAAGGTAGCTAAAACTGAAAATAATGAAACGGTGGCACGTAATTATTTTTGAATTAAAATGCAAAATATTAAAATTTGCATTCTCTCTGCTGGATAATTAAAATGACAACTGGCTTAACAGCATGACCTTTATCTAAATCGGATGTTCTTCTGTTTTGTTTAGCAGTGTGACGTGTCTCTGCACAGAATTAACCAAATACAAAAAAAATTTACATCAATATTCAGAGCTTGTTATGGTACAATATCCAAATAATAAGATTATGTAGATTGTTCCATATATGGATTGTTCCATCCATATTTCAATGCCTCATACGATTTCATATTTTCTCTGAGGAAAGAGAAGTTTGATTCCCCCTGAAAGTGATTAATCAATTCTTGAATCCTCCTGGCTGTAGGAAATAGGTAAGCAAATCAGTTGTTCAGAGATATCAGAGAACAGTCTGAGGTAAATCTTTCACCGATTTCCCCTGAAATATCCAGTTTTCTCTTTTGGAATCTGAAATGTTGGCACTTCTTAGAGCTCAAGTTCATGGGTGAGTTTTCAAGTTTTCGCCTTTCAAGTCAACAAAAGAGAAATTATGTTCGACAATTTATTAGAGTTTTTTGAGGATGTAACTAGTAGGGTTGATAAAGGGGAACTAGTAGATGTAGTATTATCAGGCTTCCAAAATGCATTTGATAAGGTGCCACACAAAATGCTAAAATGCAAGATTAGGATCATGGATTTAGGGTAGTATATTAGCATGGATAGATTAACAGGCAGAAAATAAAGAGTAGGGATAAAAGGGATATCTTCAAATTGAGAGGCTGTGCCTAGTGGAGTGCCGCAAGGATCAGTGCTGGGACATCAGTTATTTACAATCTCAAATGATGAAAAGATAAAGAGTAATGTACTTAAGTTTGCTGACACAAAGAGGCTGAAATATTGACAGATTAAGTGAATGGACAGCAAGGTGGCAGATGGAGCATAAGCTGGGGAAGTGTGAGGATATTCCCTTTGGTTGTAAGAATAGAAAAGCAGAATATTTTTTAAAAGGCGTGTAACTTCTCAATGTAGATGTTCAAAGAGACTTGTACTCATACAATGAACATAGAAAATTAGTGTGCAGGAACAGCAAGAATTAGGAAGGCAAATTGAATGTTGACTTTTATTGCAAAGGGTTTGGAGTACAATAATAAAGAAGCCTCACTACAATTGTACTGGGCTTCGGACCTGGATAAGAATATAAGGTCTGTGAGATTTTGATTGGTGCTCATATTGGGGCACTAACTATGGGCAGCCCATTTTATATGTGCCTGATGAGAGCAGTAGCAGGAGCGTAACCTATTTGATCCCTCAGTCTGATTAGCAAGGGACTGACATTAGTCTTCAATTAGCAAGTGGACCTATGGTCATGCATGAGTTGGACGGAAATGGTGTAAAGAGATTATCAGTCTGAGACACCAACCCAGATCCTGTGTTGCACAGGCAAAGGTTTTAAAGGGCTTCAAGGGTTTTTAAGGTGACTCTCATTTCGTTTAACAGATGGGTTCTAGCTAATGCCTCATTAGCATAAAGGAGGCTGATCTCTGACCAGAAATCCTCTCTGAATCTACAGCCTCTTACTCCAAGTCCCTATCCACCCGTTTTTGTGATGGACCCTACTAACCTCTATCTTACAAGGGAGGAACAGATTTTGGAAGGAAAAAATAAAATCCATTGGAACATGGAAGGTGACACTCATAAGTATTTAGTATTTCAGTGGATATACCACAATGGTAACATGGTGCGAACTGCAACATAGGGCAATAGCAGAGAAATACCCTGTACCAGCCATCCACTGCAGCGGTCAAGCTACCTAGACATCTTGCAATCTCCTCATCTCTGCAATCATGGAAAAGCAGCCTTGAGAGTGAGGGCAGTAGGAAGCACCCTTCCTCCATTTAATCAAATTCTTTAGCTGTAAAATGTGACCTGCAGGTGGGCAGGGAACCAGAAATGGGGAAAGCTGTGGTTAGCAGCTGTCCTTAGTTTTAATGTGGAGCCTTCTGCTCCTGGCACCATGTTGACACATACATGATTTTTGTTTAATTTAGTTGTGGTCTCCAATGCTCCTTTTAAGTAACGTTGGTTGGACCACACAGTTGGACCAGGTAATCAAGAACCCATCAGCCCTAATACCTGCTTCATTGAAGCTAAACAATTTCCGACTTGGTTCCTGCAAAAGTTGAACTGCTCACTACCATATTCATGGGCCTTAACTTTTTAGGCCATCAACAGAGAGGCCACTGTAGTACCCAAACAGATATTGCATTGGATGTGTTTTTGGATCTGTTCAGGAATGGGAAGTTGGCCTCTTGAGTTCAATCTCTTTGCGTTAGTTTTAACCCAGAAATCAGATTCAGAAGTCAAGCACACAAAGCCCGATTTCACACCCCTCCCAACCCCCTCAGCACTATGTTGCAAACACAGCAGGCAAAATTGACACATCCGTGACTTTGCCATGTCTGTCACATTCGATGAACTGACCATGTTATCAATAGTCAGGTCAGGAAAATGATCACCAAATACTCACTAAGTGGCCTGATTGTCAAAGGGTATTTATTGCTCTTTGGGTGTGTGTCCAGCCTCAACTACAAATACAACTCCTCTAGGGCACTCATCATCTGTCCTCCAAAGAGCTGGGAATGCCCCTGCTGAAACATAAAGAAACTCTTGGCTCTGGTTCATTCAAGATGACCTCAGGATGCTATATTTAAGGATCTACTCTGTCATGAGGAGAATTTGAACCATGAGAGGTGTAGGCTTATGGCCCATCATGCAACACTCCAAAAGAACATATCAGACCGACCTGGGAACTTAACCCTTTAACCTCATCTGGAGCACTTTCAAAATACTGGCCACAGAAGTAACTCACCTGATGAGGATTATTGAAGTATCTTCTGCCTATATTAGTTCAATAACTTTTTCTTTTAAACAAAAGGCATACAACAACAACTGGCACTTGTATAGCTTCTTTAACATTGTGAAATATCCCAAGGCATTTCACAGAATGGATTATCAGAGAAAATTTAAAGCTGGGTCACATCAGGGTGCATTCAAGAAGGTGGCC
Source organism: Carcharodon carcharias (assembly GCF_017639515.1). Lineage (NCBI taxonomy): Eukaryota > Metazoa > Chordata > Chondrichthyes > Lamniformes > Lamnidae > Carcharodon > Carcharodon carcharias. The sequence goes on from NC_054469.1 coordinate 220,430,783, forward strand.
AAAAACTTGGTCAAAGATACAGATTTTATGAAGTGCTTCAAAGGAGGAGAAAGGCAGAAAGGTGTAGGGAGACAATTCCAGAACTTAGCACCTCAACTGCTGAGGGCATGACCACCAATAGTGGGGTAATTAAAATCAAAGAGGCCAGAATTTGAAGAGTGGAAGATCTCAAAGGTTTGTAGGATCAGAAGAGATTGCAGAGAAAGGGAATGATAAAGCCAGAGACAGCTTTGAAAACAATGATGAGTATTTTGATATTCATTGCCAGATAATGTCCTACATCAATACTTTAATTTAATGAATAAAATTTTAAATACATGTAAAGATCAATATGATTGACATTTCTACCCATGGTTGTCTCAACCATAACTCTGAACAGTTTGAAGCATTATTTAAACTATTCAGCTGTTCAGACATACTTATTAGATAACATTGTTGATCTTTTACTAACCGTGACGTAAGTTGATAATTCCTGGTGATATATGGAAAATACCTCCTGAAAACTGAGCTGTTTGCCACAGAACAAGAAAGGAAATTTATAATTGGATTTTGGGGCTAGACTTGGGAATTTATGAGTTCATGGATGGCTGGAGTGTTATCTATCCACAGCATTATTATCAATTTTAAATAGAGGGTTGCAAGTCCATGCTGAGGGTGGGAAGGGTTGGTGGGGGGCGGCGGGGTGGGGGGGGCGGAGCGGTGGGGTGAAGCGGTGGGCTTCATTTGATGAACGTTATTATAATATTGGCCCAGTTAAATTGTGTAGCCTTCATTTTCAATGGTGCGGCTTTAGATGGGGCAGGTGCTAAGAAATTCTGATTAAAACAACGCATAGGAAAGACAGCAATAAATATGCTTCACATTTGTCACATAAACATCAACTTTTCACTATGATCAAATTGAAAGATGGAATAGCATTTAGCTGTAACATCAGAAGTAAGTGACTTGTGAGTCCGGATCCCTGACCTGTAGGAGGTTTAGATTTTTATAACCTAACATTATTAAGCAGTAACATAGTCATGAATGAGCAACCTATATATTGGGGTTGTGCTTGCAGTATTTTCTATAATTCTCTTCTATAATGAATATTAACTTGATGGTGTTAGCCTTTGCTTCACGATAACAGACTGAATTCAGTTTCCACAGCATTATGCTCTGAAGTTGCATGGTCTCAGCACTGGTAACCAACACAATTGATGGATATACACACCTTAACGTCGGAACTTTACGAGCCTGTTGTGACAAGGGCAGGGCTGTAACATGTGGCGAGACATCCTAAGCTCCATTGACTTCGGCGGGAACGTAAAATCCCGTTGGCATAAAATCCCACCCACAGTAAGTAACGAGAAAGTCCAACTGTTGGCCTTTGTCTCAAGGGGATCGCAATTGATAAGTGAAAGAAAGTGATGCTTCATCGCACTCGGTCAAAACCCACCTGGACAATGATGTTCAGTTTTGAGCACTTTTCTAGGGTGGGATTTTGCAGCCCCGCCCACCACGAGGATCGTCTGGTCCCACCGAAAGCGATGGACTTTTGGTCTGGCCACTAGCCGAATCTCCCACAGCAGGTCCCACCATGACGGGGCCAGAAAATCCTGACCCTAGTCTTTCTGAAACAAGCATAATAAAAATCTGGAAATGTTTAATTGTTCATGGTTCAGTTTTTAGAATATTAAAGGTACCTAACAACCGAGCAGAGGGAATATCATGTGTATGATCCGCGTATACACAAACACTCATGCACATAAACTAAAATGAACCTATCTGTAACCTCTACCAGCTCTACAACTCTCCAAGATACCTACACTCCTCTAATTCCTCTTGATCACCCCTGATTTTAATCACTCTATCATAGGCTGCCCTACCTACAGCTGCCTGGATCCTCAGCTCTGGAAATCCCTCCCTACACCTCTCCACCTCTCTAACTTTCTCTCCTTCTTCAAGATACCCTTTAAATTGTACCTTTTAACTGAGTTTTTGGTCTTCTGCCTGTTGTAATATATCGTTAAGGGATGTCAGCGTGTCATCACTTTAAAGGAAGTGTAGCATATTTGCACAATCCCTAATGAGTGTTTGGTGCCTTTATATCATTATGACACACACAATACTGCCCAACTATCTTCTTATGTGGTTTGGTGCCAAATTTGTTTTATAATGCTCCTGTGAAATGGCAGGGGATATTACAATAACAGTGTCATATATAAACCAGTTGCTTTTGTTGATGCTGTAAACATCAGGTGTAATCTTAGCACACATAGCCCAGACAGGGAACTGTAATCTATCTTTAAGCTAATATTTTAATAAGAATTTTAAGAATAGTGAAACCCCTCCATTTTGTATATAAAACATATTTTGCAACAAATTAATTTAGAACAATAAAATGTTCAGTGGTAAATATAGCATAAATTAATTTAAAGTTGGCACATTAGTGCCGTACTGAGGGAGTGCTGCAGTGTTGAAGATACCATTTTTAGATGAGATTTTAAGCCAAAACCTTTTCTGCCTTTTCAGGTCAATATAAAAGATCAAATTATATGAAGAAGAGCCAAGAATGATTCTGTGACTTTCTTCAGTATCTTGACATCATCTCTCAGACGAAGCCACAATTGTTCTGTTGAAGAATCATATGGACTCGAAACGTTAACTGTGTTCCTCTCCGCAGATGCTGTCAGACCTGCTGAGTTTTTCCAGGTATTTTTATTTTTGTTTTGGATTTCCAGCATCTGCAGTTTTTTGCTTTTACCACAATTACATCTTCTTACTGAACATGAGCCTTAAATTAGTGTTAGCAAACTTAAGTTACTGCGCTCTTGCCTCTTGAAAAATGGTCTTGAGTACCTGACCTAGGTTAACAGCTCAGCTCTGCTAAGAAACTTCTGTACTGAAACCTTCAGTTAGTTCTTTAATCTGAGACCCGATCCACTGGTTCAGTTGAACGTAATAAATCCCATTTGTATTATTTGAAGACGATCAAGGATTTCTTCGATGGTCCGACCCATAACTTTCCATCCTCGACCAATGCCAAACACATTAATACAGAAATGAAATACCGTGAATACTAGAAATGTGAAATAAAAGCGGAAGGTGCCAGGAATGTTCAGGAGGTCGGGTTGCATCAGTTGAGGGAGAAAGAGGCAGAATTTTTAAAAAGGTCAGAATCTGGATCGGAAGTGGGCGGGCATACAAAGTGGGGCTGCCGGTCTGTATCCAGGCCTACTCCCACTACGACCCTGCCCCCCCGAGACATTTTGAAAGAGGGCAGCTCCGTGTCTGATTGGCTGCCCCGGGAAGCAGTATGCAGCCGATTGCCATGAACTAAAAGTAATGAATGTGTCTTTGGGTTGGAATGGAGAGGATGATGGATCCAGTGAGGAATTTCACCCCCCATACACACTTGTAATGGCTTACAGTGGGCCCCACAGCTGAGGCCTCTGGCTATCGCCTTGGAGTCGTGTCTCTCCAATATCAAGGCCAGGCAGTTATGACATTTACAGAAGTAAAATAAGCATATACGCTCGCTTATCCCTCACTCTCTGCATCCTCACAGCAGCAGCTTCCACCTGGACCAGTGAAACTGCTGATCCCAGAGCCCTCCTGCTGTCCCAGATTGGATGATGAGCCCAATCCCTGGCCTTTGATTGAAAATCTCTTTGGGCATGACTAAAGCACACCTTGCAGGTTCAGGACCTGGAACTTGCCCACATTGTTTCACAATTTGCCATGGTGAGATTTGAACTCTTGATCTTGGGGTTACAAGCCCAGTACCATAACCACTTGGCTATTTAGGTCCATTTCCCAGACCCTGATTAAGAATCCAGACCAACCTTTCAGGTCTGTGACCTAACATCAGAACCAAAAACATTGCAAAGCCATTTGCTGTTGTGGGGTCTGACTGTGTGACAATAGCTTCCATGTTTATCCACCTAACAACAACAATCACACTTCAAAAAGTATTTCTTTGATACTTTGAGGAAGCATTTTGTCTCACTATCTCAGCTCATTTTCATGATACTACTTTCTAATAAATTTATTGAAAAGAGGATCCTGCTCTTAAGCAGGATTGTGAAACCAACTAAGGATGAAGTAAATGTAGAAACCAAACCACAGTTAAAAAAACAAAGCTCCTTGGAAGGGAGTGGTTGTGATCTATCAAGATTCACCTTGCAGTGGCAGTTTATCAAACTGAAGGAAATCCTGCAAATTGTTCTGCAAAACAGACACTGAATTATATTATGATCAGAATAAAAAACACTGTGGGCAGAAAGCTTGAAACATTTCACCTGATTATTGTCTATTTTTGCTCAGTCAGCACACATTTTCAAACACGTTTGCCATAAGATGCTTCATTAAAATAAAACATGTAATCCTTTTCTTTACTGATATGATACTAGCTGGTCAAGAAGTCACAGATATGACCTACACATAGTGCTACACATTCCATCAAGCTTATAAAAGAGCTCAAGGTTATTTTAACATTATTTAATTCCAAATTGCATTGATGCCTTATATATTGAACACCATGCTATTTTAATAATTAAATTTCACATCTTAATTGATTTCTTTAAGGCAATATTAAATTTTGTTTGTTATAGGGAATAACTAACTTATTTTTAAAGACTCACTTTTGAGATCTATATATTTCTTGTGGCATCCAATAGTTATGAACTTTATATAAATAAAGACAGCACCAACAATCTTTTAGAATACTTTTTTAAATTAAGTGCACCTCTTATGGAGGAACACAGCCAAATGTATTCAAATTCATTGTTGTATCCTTCGTCGTGATGTATGAATTTGCAAATTGATAACTGCTTTCCAAGGATTAAACCTTAAAGAGAGATTACACAAAGTGGTGTTGTATTCTGCAGAATTTAAAAAGCTGAAGGATGGTTTGATTGAAGTTATCAAGATATTAAGGGGAATAGAGGAGGTTGATAGGGAGAAACTATTTCCTCTGGTTGTGGAGCCTAGAACTAGTGGGCATAGTCTGAAGATAAAAGCCAAATCTTTTAAGAGTGAAGTTTGGAAACACTTCTTCACACAAGGTATGGTAGAGGTTTGAAATTCTCATCCACAAATGTCAATTGATGCTAGGTCAATAGCTAACTTTATATTTGAGATCGGTAAATTGCTGTGAACAAGAAGTATGGAAGGACTGAGGCAAAGGCAGGTATATGGAGTTAGATCACAGATCAGCCATGATCTCATTGAATGATGGAACAGTCTTGAGGGGCTAAATGGCTACCTCCTGTTCCTATGTTCAGAGCAGTTTGCTTTTCTAATTATCTGAGGGATCAAAGCCTTGAAATAACGACTTGAGATACAAATGTACTCCAGGGTGTAGAGTGGCCACATTTTAATATTGGAGACCAAGGTATATGTTTCTAAATTATACTCAATCCTCATTCCAACTCTGTACCCCAGAAATAATTTTACAAAATCTGGCCCTGGCCGGGAGTGGGATCCATTGGCAGTGTATATCCAGCATTTGGGCACATACTGCCAGGTCTTCTCCTTCCAATTTCCATTACCAATCCACACTACACTTAGTGCTCATTCATATTGTAGTACATATTTCCATGACAAAACTGCTCCCACTTTATAAATGTAATTATTATTAATACAGGCTGATAAGAAATCCTATCCTGCCAAAAGGTAGATAATTGTGAATGGTTAGTGGTTCATAAATTGATTTATCCATACCTTTTGCACAATGCTGACATCTGATTAATGATTTAAGTACATCTCATCTTGACTGTGTCAACCCTTCTTGGAAGATAAGGTTCTCATTATTTATAATGTATTCAGATGAAACTCTATAGCTTTCTGAGTGAATTCAATGGATTCACTTTCAGGTTTGATCAGACACGGATTTTGGAAATATTTCATCCAACGACGGAGGAGAACGGTTCTGATAGTATAAATATATAATGCCAGATCAGGATTCCCTATGGCAAGCACAGTAAATTACACATTGTGGAATTGAATAGACTTCCTCTTGCATTGTGCAGTGCTTTTACAACAACAACTTGAATGTTCTAAGACGTCCCAATGTGCACAGAAGCATTACCAAACAAAAATTGGCACCGAGTTGCATAAAGAGATATTTGAGCAAAAGACTTGGTCAAAGAGGTGGGTTTTAAAAAGTCTCTTAAAGCAGGCGAGAGAGAGGTAGAGAGGTGAAGAAGGTTAGGGAGTGAATACCAGAGCTAAAGGCCCAAGGGCCTGATGATATGGCTGCCAATGGTACAGTGATTGAAATCAAAGATTCACAAGAGGCCAGAAGTGGAGGAGCACAGATATCTCAGGTTACAGAGAAAATAGTAGTAAGGCCATGGAGGAATTTAAGAAGATGGATGAGAATTTTAAAATTGAGGCGCTGTGGAAACAGGAATCAATAGAGGTCAGTGAGCACAGGGGTGATGGATGGATGGGACATTGTGGGAGTTAGGATACAGACAATAGGGTCTTGGAAGAGCTCAAGATTATGTAGGACCTAAGGTGGAAGACTACATGAGATGATCTAAAACAGGAGGTGGCAACTCACTGAAACTCTATGTGAGATGTGTGGCCATTTTGTAATGAATGTCCTAAGACTTCAATTAGTCAGAACATTGGAACATCAGGATATGGGAAATGGAGTGGACCATTCAGTGAGATCATGGTTGGTCTGCAACCTAACTTTATTTATCTGCCTTTGCACCATATCCCTTAATACTTTTCGTTAATAAATTCTATCAATCTCAGATTTAAAAGTAACAACTGATTCAGCATCAGTTGCTGTTTGCAGAAGAGAGTTCCGAATTTCCACTACACTTTGTGTGGAGAAGTGTTTCCTAATTTCACTCTTGAAGGTCTGGCTCTAATTTTTTTTAGGCTCTGTCCTAGTCTTAGCTTCTTCAACCAGTGGAAACAGTTTCTCTCTATTGACCCTTTCTGCCCTCCTTAATGTCTTGTTAACTTTGATCAAATCACTCTTTAATCTTCAAAATTCCAGGGAATGAAAGTCTAATTCATGCCATCGCTCCTTGTAATTTAACCCTCGGACTTGAAGTATCATTTGAGCAAATCTAAGCTCTAATCCAAGGTCAATATATTCTTCCTATGCCGTGGAGACCAGAACTGAGTGTATATCGGGTGTGGTCTATCTTGCCCAAGTTGATTCTTCACATGTAGCCCCAGATGGTGAATGTTTATTATTAATATGATTTAGCAACGGAAGAGTCCAATCTCCTTCGTCTGCATTCATCTTCAATTAACATAGCCAGATAATCTGGAGTAGGGACTCTTGACAGAACTTTTCCCTGCACTGATCCAGGGACAATGAAGATTGTGCTTTTTTGTTGGGTTGGAAATATTAAATGTCCTTCTTCATTTGCATTGTCTCTGAGTTATATACAATCTGACATCAGTTTGTCACCAAATCTCCCACTCCTTCCCTTCTCTTGTGGAAAGTTATCCAAACCCCACTGAGCTTCTTCCCACAACAGCTCTGCGGAGGATGACAAGCCAACAGTATGAGGGAAATCAATCATGTTTTACTCATCAGTGTGGCCTATTGCTGCTGCAATGTTTTACGTAATTGTAACATCAGTTTATTTTTAGCATTGAGGTTAATGTTTAACATTACTTATTCCTGTATCTGAACACAAAGGAATCACTTTAAAGTAATCAAGTTCCATTGTGTTATGAAATAAATTAAAAGGTTAACGTTGAAAACATTAAAAGAGAGGAATTTGCATCTAAATGTTGAGATTGTGATTGTTATTAGATAAAATAACATACTGAAGTTCCAGAGCAGTTATGAGTTATGATAAGGAAGGCAAATGCAAAACTAATATAAGCCAACTTGATCTAATACTGGATTTTAATATTTTACTCCTGTGCTTTGCTAATGAAGCACTAACAAAAGCACTGGGCAACAGTGTGTGGCTGACAGTGTGCAGAAGCTGAATGAACAGAGGAAAAGTCATTAAGTTATTTCAACTATCAGGCTACTTAAACAGTTTAAGTTAATTCCACTCTCTGACAATGTGTTAGCTTTTCCGGAGCAGATTATTTTGATGCAGTCACTTTTCACTGTTTCAGTAAACAGATATCATAAAATAGTTAAATCATATAGCTGGGAAATGATTAATAAATTAGGAAAATGTTGAAGTTTTATTTATCGAAAGGGGTTGTCAATAATCTGTTCTCTCAGTGTGATGATTGTGGGCCTTCAGTTATCAGACAAAAGACGAAAACTGAAAAATGCAAGAGGTTAGTAATGTTCATCACTGGGCAACAGGTTCCATGATTGGAACTCATTTGCATTTTTCAAATTCAAAATCTTCTGTGAACAAGCACAGTCCAGCCACGTTTCAGAACCTAATTATTTTCGTTTCATCATGTTTTGCTTTAAAAGTTGTGACAGTATTACAGTGTTATAGTAGTAAATTAAAATATATATAACAACCTTTCAAAATATTCAAGAGAGTTTTTGGAGGGGTACTGGAGGAGTGGGGGAGTCGGGTTGGGGATCAGAGGGTTGAGGGTAGTCCTGGGGAGAGTTGGGGAGTGTTCCGTTGGGATTGGGGGTTAGTCCCGGGGGCTGGAGGGTGGCTTGAGCTGATTGGAGGGAAGTCCCATTGTGGTTCAGTGTGGGATTGTACAATGACTCCCCAGAAGAGAGAAGCTAATTCTTCTATCTTTTTTTCTGGGTAACTATTGACGTAAGACAGTCATAACCCTCTGCAGTTTACGATTTAAATCACATCTTTAGCTGGTTCCCAGTGCAGGGCGATTGCCCCTCGGAGGTTTGAACTTCCCAGGCAATTTCCATGCAATCCTTACCTGGGAACTTCCCGAGGGGGGATTCCCCAGTGCATCTTTTGAATTGCCTCCGCCCAGATACACTGCCTTGGATCTTGGAAGCTATGACACAGCATTTTTTAAAGCTAGCCCCTAAGATTGGAGACACATGAGTTGGGCTGAGTGCAACTTGCATTAAAACTTTGCAATCTTTTGCACCAGTTATGTCACTCTCAGGTGAAATGCAGCAAAAAAACTAGACCCAGCACATGGGAACTCCAACATATTTCATCTCTGCCTTGGTGCTGAATTTTCTTTGTATAAGAACGCTCCTTAAAATCCATCATTCCAGTTCAGTTAAAGGAAACCACAAGTCTCAGGACCTCTTCCAGATCAACCTCAAAAACAACCTTTAAAAATAGGAAGATAAAAGTTCCATAATCAATGTCAAGAACACTGCAAATTTAAAGGTTGCTTAACACACCTGCACATCTTCATTTGTACACCTTACCTCTGCTTCATGGAGGCCTTATGAAGCACTGGGTAGTGTCCCTCTCTCTGTGCCACAAGATGTGGGTTTGAATTTGTTCACAGGTCTTTATGGCCAAGGAAGGTGTGTTCATAAAACAACCAAACAGATTTATTAACAACCTGCAAATCCTTCCAACATACGCCAATAGTAGGAGGTAAGAGCGGGAGAGATTCCCGGTCAGTGATGTGATGGAAAGAAAGATGGAGTCTCTGGCCAAATCTCCAGACTACAACATGCATGTGAAAGTGCATGTTGCTACAGCAACTTAGACTCCCTGTGATCTGTAACACGCCAACACGAGTCTGCTTCTGTTATGACCAATGCAGTTGGTAAAGCGGAGTTATTTAAAAATCCCAGAGGGAAACTTTAAACAACTGTCATAACCCATAATTTTAAGTGGTATGTTTGAGATGCGACTCTAAATGCTGGAATCAGACCACCAGTTCTCAAGGCTTTACATGAAACCCAAGGAAACATTTTATTATTTTACACAGGTTAAAATATATATGCATGGCTACAAATTACTACTACCATAACTTTTAACAAATTCTCCAACTATTCTCCATTAGTGCAACAGCAACCAATAGACTTAACCAAACACCAAGGCAAAGCATTTTCACCGTAGAAATTCAAAATGAGGTCCTTTTCACTATGGAGCCAGTTGGAGTCTTGCAGCTGCCTTTTGACCTCACATTGCCTCTGCTCTGCACACCCGAAAACTACTGAGGTTATACCGACCAGCCCCATTGAATGTTAACCCTCCCTTTATCAACAACCTCTGAACTAAACCTCTCTAACAATAAAAACCCTTTCATTGTACTAACTTTATTAGTAATATAAACATATTGCTTGGTAGCTGATAAAAAGGCATCAGCTTTCACGCCACTTCTTGAACGCTCTATTCAAAAAATGCAAATGCACACTATCTCTCTTACATATCAAAATTAGTACACACCAAAGCCCCCAGATTAGCTGGCTTTAATCCAATTAGGACACACCTGCAGACTAAAAGAAATATATTTTCCAAAATATTGTATACATCAATAGCTTCATGGCAGCTTCATTTCACATTTGTTGAACTCTCCCTTGTTAATCAATTCTCAAAGCATTGCCAATGATAATCCTGTTCTTCAACAAGCTACTTGAGATCATGGCAGTGATATGAATGTGATCGCTCTTTGACGTTTCCTCCTTCCAGATGTGGAAAGCTTTTGCTAAAGTCGCTGGATGAAATTGGGAATTCACTGCCTCATCAATGGAAATGTAGAATCTCCATTTCGCAATGAGGCCGCGTCCCAGTGTGAACTGACATGCCAGTTTGACCAAATTCATCAAACTGTCATTCAGTAACAATCCTCACATTTGATTCCAAAGAAGCTTTGCAGATCTTCTAAGATTTACATTTCCACTGCAATAAAAGGAAAACATGTAGAGCTAGCCACAAAGTATAGCAACATTGCCAACGATAAAGAAATTGCAGTTACACCAGGTCAAATGGAAAACTCACACAGAGACAGGAATCAAAGTCCCTCCAAAGCAACAGAACACCAAACAAAACCACTTAAGTGTATTTCTGCTCACAGTGTGGTCTCCTCTATGAACCAAACATAGTTTAGCGGATCAGTGCACCAAAAACTTTTGTTCAGTCTGCAAGTATGAGCTGACCTTCCAGTCACCTGTTATTTTAATTATCCACTCCACTCCCACTCTGACCTCTCTGTCTTTGTCCTCCTACACTCCTCCAATGACGCTCAGTGGATGCATGAGGAACAACCTCTCACCTTTCAATCTGGAAATTCGCATCCTTCTAGACTCAATGTTGAGCTCAACAATCTCAGATCAGAAGCCACTATTTTCTCAGACGACAGGTGATTTGGAGATGGCTCTGTTGTTGCTATTCACGTCTTATCTCGAGGCATCATTTGTTTCTTTATTTCTCCCATCACCACCACCATTTGCCCTGCACCATCATCTCTTTTGTCATTTCATCTCTTCCGCCCCTCCCACCCCTTCAGATCTTCCCATTTGGATTTTCCTCCCCTTTCCCCTTTCGTTGCCTCTGTACTTGCTTGAAGCCTGTTACATCCCTGTAGCTTTTCCTCGTTCTGATGCAAGTCACAGGCTCTCTCCCACAAAAAGCCATGGATGCTCAAGCTCAAGTAATACTTTAAAATCAGCTTGATAGGTCTTTGATAGCTAAGGGATATAAAATGATGTGGAGCGATGGCAGGTCGATGGATTTAGAATACAGAACAGTCATGATCTTGTTTTTAATTAAATTATTCATTTCCAGTGTTGGGCACTTATTACCCATCCCGAATTGGCTTTGAGAAGGTGGTGGTGAGCTGCCTTCTTGAACCACTGCAGTCCCTGTGGTGTAGGTAGACCCACAGTGCTGTTAGGGAGGGAGTTCCAGGATTTTGACCCAGCGACATTGACAGAACGGCCGATTTGTTTCCAGGCCAGGACGGTGACTGTCTTGGAGGGGAACTTGCAGATGTTGGAGTTCCTATGCAGCTGCTGCTCTTGTCCTTCCAGGTGGTAGAGGTAATGGGTTCGAAAGGTGCCATTGAAGAAGTCTTGGTGAGTTGCTGCAGTGCATTTTATAGATGATACACACTGCAAACATGGTCTGAAGGAGTGAGTACTTAAGTTGATATAAAAATGGAGTGATTTCCTGTTGGTTTATGTGACTTTTGACTCACACACATGTTTGACTCAGCATTGGAAGAAGGCTATGTGAGTCACCTAAATCCCACTGTGAACCCCTCTTGTCCCAAGAGTGTTGAGATTGAATGTTTTCCCCTATCCACGACCAATAATATATAAGATATTCTTATTCATTGAAACCATGGCCAGGATTTTCCAGTTGGTGAGTAGGGAGCGGGGTCCACTCACTGGCACGTAAAATGCCGTCGGATGGCTTCGGGCAGAAGTCCCGACATCACCGCACCCCATTTCAATTTTCAGGTAGGCAGGGGCTCAGCCGAATCAGCTGTGCGCCCGCCGACCTGTCATTGGCCAATTGAGGCCATTGGCAAAGTCATTAATGTAATTAGTGGACCTGCCCGTCCAACTTTAAGGTCGGTGGGCAGGCCGAGAGGCTGGGCGGGCACTGGAAAAAGCATCAAACCTCATCCACGGGGCAGGATGAGGTTTCATGTATGTTTATAAATTTTCAATAAAAGTGAAACTGAACATGATGGACATGTTCCAACTCATGTGACATTGTCACATAAGGGGATGGTCAGGAACTTATTTTTTCTCTGTTTTCAATACGTTTCAATGTGGAGCTGATCTCCCTGAGGCAGCACTTAGCCTCAGGGAGATGAGTGTGCTGTTTTGCGTGAAAGAGTGCACTCTCAGCTCAGGCAATTCCACTGCTTCCTTGTGGACGTCACGCTGGGCGGGCCTTAATTGGCTGGCCCACATAAAATGGCGGCGCGCCCCAAATGGAGGCGCACCTCCACATGCCCGCTCTTGAACTTCCCCCCACCCTGCCCCCAATGGGGAGAATATTCTGCCTCATATTTAAAAAGATAACCCAACTCTGCAAAACCGCAGCTCAGGAATAGCAAACTGAGCAAATTCTGCTGTGAAAACATCCTTATAGATATTAAGGTAAAGGCCCTGAGAAACAGTTTTCAGGGTAATTTCCATGAATTGAGTTGACCTCACAAGTTCTCCGAATCATTAGAGTATGCGTTTAATGTCTCTCTTTATTGAAAACTGAGATGGAAGGTTAAGACTGACTGTGCAGAAGTACAGTGCGGTGAAAAAGAACTGGAGCTCGAACTCAAGTTTCTGTCGAAGGGTCATGAGGACTCGAAACGTCAACTCTTTTCTACTCCACCGATGCTGCCAGACCTGCTGAGTTTTTCCAGGTAATTCTGTTTTTGTTTTATAATTAACTCAGAAGATGGCTCTGAGTTGTTGGCCCACATGGCAACCTAGGATCTGCTTAAAAGGTTGGTGGGCCTGACTTGATCCCACTCCTGCTCCTGCGGAGCTAAAATTGGGTCTAATAGGGCCCTTTAAACCAAGTCAGGAAATTTTTTGACTCGAGCTACCCACCTCAGTAGCGAACATCTGGCCATAGGGAACAAGCAAGATTGCACATGTAAAACTAAAGGCAAATGCAGCAGTTTCAGTGACCCAGAATTTTCTGGTGACATGTAGCATTGTACTGGAGAATTTACATTTTAAGCTGCAGAGTTCTAGCAAATATGCAAATAACTTTGGAGGAATTTTTGAGCCACTCCATCATTTCTCATGCCACGGCAATAAGCAGTTAATTATAATAGTTAACAGCTAATGATAACAGCTCTAATCCCATTTGGTTGTGAATTTGCTGATGAATGCTGCTTTGATCACAGCTGCTACTTTGATTGTTAAATAATGGTGCTGGGCTTTATAACATAATCCTTGGAAGGTGCCATTAATTATGTCTGATAAAATTAGGAATGTTTAGGGTTGTTGTGCAGGATTGAAATTATTTCTTAGGTAAAAAACAAAAAAACTGTGGATGCTGGAAATCCAAAACAAAAACAGAAATACCTGGAAAAACTCAGCAGGTCTGAGCAGCATCGGCGGAGAAGAAAAGAGTTGACGTTTCGAGTCCTCATGACCCTTCAACAGCTGGGCCAGCATTTATTGCCCAACAATAGTTTCCCTTGAGAAGGTGGTGGTGAGCTGGCATCTTGAACCGCTGCAGTCCATGTGGTGTAGGTACAGCCACAGTGCTGTTAGGAAGGGAGATCGAGGATTTTGACCCAGTGACAGTGAAGGAACGGCGATATATTTCCAAGTCAGGATGGTGATTGACTTGGAGGGGAACTTCTAAGTGGTAGTGTTCCCATCTATCTGCTGCCATTGTTCTTCTAGGTGGTAGGGGTCATGGGCTTAGAATGTGCTAAGGAGCCTTGGTGAGTTCGTGCAGTGCATCCTGTAGATGGTACACACTGCTGCTACTGTGTTGGTGGTGAAGGGAGTAAATATTTGTGGATGTGGTGCCAATCAAATGGATTGTTTTGTCCTGGGTGGTGTCCAGCTTCTTGAGTTGTGGGAGCTCATGCACACATCCAGGCAATTGGAGAGTATCCCATCACACTCCTGACTTGTGCCTTACATCTACAGATGGTGGACAGGCTTTGGGGAATCGGGAGGTGACTTACTCATCGCACGATTCCTAGCCTCTGACCTGCTCTTCTAGCCACAGTATTTATATAGCTAATCCAGTCCAGTTTCTAGTCAAGGGTAAACATCAGGGTGCTGATGGTGGGGTGGGGGGGGGGGGGTAAATTCAGTGATGGTAATGCCATTGAACATCAAAGGGCAACGGTTGGATTCTCCCATGTTGGAGATGGTCATTGCCTGACACTTGTGTGGCACGAATGTTAATTGCCACTTGTCAGCCTAAGCATGGATATTGTCCAAGTCTTGCTGCATTTGGACATGGACTGCTTCAATATCTGAGGAATCACGAATGTGCAATCATCAGCAAACATCCCCACTTCTGACCTTATGATGGAAGGAAGGTCATTGATGAAGCAGCTGAAGATGGTTGGGCCTCGGACAATACCCTGAGGAACTCCTGCAGTAATGTCCTGGGGCTGAGCTGACTGACCTCCGATAACCACAACCATCTACCTTTGTGCTAGGTATGACTCCAACCAGTCTATTCTTGATCATCAGTAAAATAATGAAAGGGGTCGTCAATAGTGCTATCAAGCGGCACTTGCTTAGCAATAACCTGCTCATTGATGCCCAGTTTGGGTTCTGCCAGGGCAACTCAGCTCCTGACCTGATTATAGCCTTGGTTCAAACATGGACATAAGAACTGAACTCCCTCGGTGAGGTGAGAGTGACTGCCCTTGACATCAAAGCAGTATTTGACCGAGTGTGGCATCAAGGAGCCCTAACAAAACTGGAGTCAATGGGAATCAGGGGGAAAACCTTCCACTGGCTGGAGTCATACCTAGCACAAAGGAAGATGGTTGTGGTTGTTGGAGCACAATCTGAAACCTCCTGGCCCCAGCATATCCTCCGCTCTACCATTACTATCAAACCAATGGATCAACCCTGGTTCAATGAAGAGTGCAGGATGCCATACCAGGAGCAGCACCCGGCATACCTAAAAATGAGATGAAGCTATAACACAGGACTACTTGCATGCCAAACAGCATAAGCAAGTGATAGTCAGGGCTAAGCGATCCCATGACCAACGGATCAGATCTAAGCTCTGCGGTCCTGCCACATCCAATCATGAATGGTGGTGGACAACTAAACAACTCACTGGAGGAGGACAAGGCTTCATAAGCATCCCCATCCTCAATGATGGAGAAGCCCAGCACAACGGTGCAAAAGATAAGGCTGAAGCATTCACAACAATCTTAAGCTAGAAGTGCCAAGTGGATGATCCAGCTCGGCCTCCTCCAAGATCCCCAGCATCACAGATGCCAGTCTTCAGCCAACTCAATTCACTCCGCGTGATATCAAGAAATGGCTGAAGGCACTGGATACTGCAAAGGCTATGGGCCCTGACAATATTCCGGCAATAGGACTGAAGACCCATGCTCTAGAACTTGCCGCGCCCCTAGCCATTCTGTTCCAATACAGCTAAAATTCTGGCATCTATCCAGCTATGTGGAAAATTGCCCAGGTATATCCTGTACATAAAAAACAGGACAAATCCAACCCGGTCAATTACTGGCTCATCGAGTACAATTCTGCTGCTAGATAAATTGTAAATTTTAAATAGTTGTTTGACTGTACAGAACTTGAGTATTGCTGAAAAATGAGACTTTTTTGTTGAAGCTTTTTGTCTTGCAATCATCGGGACAATTCGCAAGAAAATGCCAATGTCAGGAGAAATAACAAATTAATAATGTATGAGAAGAAAGTGCTGATTGGTTGGCAAGTGGACTCTAAATGGTAGAGGTGTTGCCATGATGAATACAGCAGTTGACGATGGCTGACAGTTAACCACCAAGCATTGTTTGAAATTTAAACCAGGCTCTGGTTGGCCAAGACAATGACCTGGGGAATGAACCAGCAAATGACTGTAACTTATTTTGTTTCGCTGAATCAGTATGCACATGTTCTTACTGTCTGCAAAGAACAGGGCCCTGCGTAATAATATATGGAGCTTCCAGTACACACAAATGCTCCCCACACTGTGACCCTGAATGACAATCTTAGATTAGTTGTCAGCATAATTCTTAGCACAGTGAGGGTTATTTAGCAAATGTTGTCCAATCACAGAATCACATCCAATGTTAGAAACAATACTATTGCAAACACTGGTTGTTTGGGTATGGTCTGTACTTTGCCCACTGTGAATAGTGGGAGAGACATGCTGTTTGATATGATCCTCCAGCCTTTGGGACATATGGCCTACATGCCTAGCATCATACTGGCAGTGAAATTTATATATCACATTACTCATTTGTGTGATAGGCAGAATGTCTTTTTAGCTTGATGGCAGCATCTAGTTAGTGGCGAAAACTATTCATTTTGCTACTGCATCATAGCAGCTTGAAACAGCTCGCTTCACCTATCTTGACCAATCAGACTCAAGCTGCCTGGTTTAAATTTCCCACAATGCTCAGAAGTTAACTGTCAGTCACCATCAACTGATGCATTCACAATGGCAATGCTTCTACCAATCAGAGTACACTTGTCAACCAGTCAGTACTCTCTTCTCATAGAGTATCGATTTGATCTTTTCCCTGACATTGGCATTTTCTTGCAACTTGTCCTGATGAGTGTAAGCTGAAAAGCTTTGACAAAACATTTCCTTTTTCAGCAATACTCAAATTTTAAATCTAAGATAGGTAGATTTTTTTTAAAAATCAAAGATAATAAAGGATATGAGCAAAGGCTGTGCTCAAACGTGTTGCTCATTCACTGAGTAAAAGGAAGAATCTGGAGCCAGTCCTTTCTAAACATAGTTTTATTTATTAAACTTACAGAATACAGGCACAAACTCCCTTTTCCTTGCCCACCAACCCGGGTGGAAACTGGTTCTTATACATACTTAAGAATAATGCCGTAACCTTTCCCCAATTTGTCACAGCTGCTCTCACCTATAACTGGAGCATACACTTCATTGTGACAGGATTGCAACGTTAACAGATTCCCTGCTCTCTTAAAGCAAGAAGAAAACAAAAACATATTTGCAGACAGAATTTTTTTTAAAGTGAGGAAAGAAAAATAAATTGCACACTCTCAAAACTCATATCATGGGTCGACCTTTTTAATGAGTCCCTATAGCTTCTCACTGCAAGTGTTACTTTTTGTACAACAATAGGTACCCATTTAAGTTTGGTGTTTTCCTTTTTCTCCAACATTTGTTTCAAACTTGCAGTATCAATTCTTAATCTCTTGTTATTCATACATTTTCTGGAATGCACATTATCTCAACAGGAACAACTGTCTATACAACATTCTATTGGTACGGTTTCTTTGGCATCTCCTTGATATAGAATTTCACCTAATTTATTTGATAAAAGCAATGCCAATGTCAACTACCTCGACATTTGCAAGAGTTTCAGCAGCCAGAGTACTTTTTATTATTCTCTTCATTTTCTTGGCTTCCCAAGCCAAGGAACAACATTTCCCACTTTTTCCTATGAGAAATATTAAAAAAACAGATGTGCATGATAACTCATCACAAAGGTATCACTAAAACCAATTAATTTTGTATTCTTCGGGTCTCCCAAAATGGAAATGTGCACACAGGTTTCTCCATCTTTAATTTTCTTAATGTTTGTTTGCCCATAAAATGTGCTCAACCTTTGGATGTTTCATTACAGTACTCAGTTCTAAGACATAAAGACTTGCACCCAGCCTTGTCTGCGTGCCCAGCCAATTAAAGTGTTAAATTAGACTTTTCAGCTGCTCTGTCTCAGCTGAGGAAGATCTGTATTTTTTTGTGAGGACCTGGCATGAGTGACTGTGATAGAGTTAACACTTTCTAAGTATGGTTGTTGACGCAATGTAACATTAGACATATACTGCCTTAATTCCAACCCAATATATTTAAAGGTCCCAGAAGCATGACTCCCAACTCTAAATTCTGATCTAATCCTGTCAATAACATTGTTTTGGAACTTGCTAGCAGCAACCCATAAGAAGTCATCAACAGTACCCAACAGTTTCTTGCCATGGTACCAGTAAAACATGGCAGGATCTGCCTTCAGTTGGAGACAAGCCAACTTTAATAAAACTGATCCAAATGAAAAGCACCATACCTCCATAAAGTTCCATCTGGCCGGACCTTTACTGTGCAGATCCATCTATGTGATAATACTGGCTGACCCCTATCTGGGATCTCTGAATAAACGCCAAACTCCCTCCAAGTGTCTAGCTCTTTCTACTTAGCCTCCCGTATGGCTTTATCCCTTAATTTGTTGGCAGCTTCAAAAACTTCTCTGTCATGGGGACTTCTGCTACTGCTATTTTGTCAGGGTTGTTCTGCATTCTCCTTTCTGCTGCATGGGCTAGTCAGACTGCGACCTCAATTCGACTGTTGAACTCTTTCTGGCCTACGAGTGTTAGATCTGAAGCCCTATTCACCGTATGTGAAAGTTTCCTCAACCAGGATTCATCGCCCGACCCATTTCTGTAACTCAGGCTACACTTCCTTATTTTCCATTCTCATCTTCCATTCTCCCAATCCATGGCCATCATCCTGAACATCCAACCAATTCTTATATTTTCCAGTAGATTTCCCCTGCTGCCCCACAATTGTTGTGCCGTTCCAGTTATTTGATCCTTCTGGATGGCATGACACCCAGGAACACACCTTGGGCAGTTGCATCAAGGCCAAATAGTCCTTTTCTGTTTGTCAGTTTCTTTACTAGCAACTTATCCCTGAACTATCATACCTTGTCCCTCTGACTCTACCCCGCAAAATCTATGGGTACGCGATGCACAGGGTACTTCGCCATCCCCTCTCACATTGTCAGTATCCAAAAACTTATAATTCATTCCGATGACCTGTGAGGAATGAGCTCTAATTGTTTAGTTCCCACGCTGGATCATCACACAGTTTTCCCCTCACATCCTATAACTTTCCCTGGGCTTTACCATTATCTATACTCCTCTCTCTTGTAATAAACCAGATCACCGGAAATGAAGTCTACCTCAGATGGTCTTATGCAATGACGTAATGCTCCCCGAATTCTTTATGAACATTCAAAATAGGAGCAGAAGTAGACCTTTTAATCCCTCGAGCCTGCTCCATCATTCAATAAGATCATGGCTGATCTGTCTGTGTTTTGAATTTAGCATTCCATCTAGCCCCGATAACCTTTGATTCCTGCGTAACAAGAATCTGCCTATCTCTGCCTTAAGAATATTCAATGACCCCACTTCCACTGCCTTCAGAGGCAGAGAGTTCCAAAGCTGTACAACCCTTCCTCGTTATCTGTCCTATAAGGGCAACCCCTAATTTTAAAACAGTGCCCCCTAGTTCTGGACTCACCTACAAGAGGAAACATCCTTTCCACATCCACCTTGTCAATACCGTTCAGGATCTTATATACTTCAATCAAGTCACCCCTCAGTCTTCTAAACTCAAGTGGAAACAAGCCCAGCCTGTCCAACCTATCCTCATGAGACATTCCGCTTATTCCAGGTATCAATCTAGTAAACCTCTTCTGAACCGCCTTTAATGCATTTACATCCTTGCTTAAATAAGGAGACCAAAATTGCACACAGTATTCGAGCAGTGGTCCCAACAATGCTGTGTCTAACTGAAGCATTTTACGTTGAATTCCTCTTATAATAAAGGACACTTCAGCCTTGATAAAAGATGTCCTGCCTGCAAGTAATGCATTCAAGTGGGCAGAGAAAATTGAACAAATGGGAGTTCCTTCAAGGGCAGGGGGGGCATCAGACAGTACCAAAGACAACTTTGGATTCCTTCCTTATACTAACTAGTACAGGCTATACCATCCCCCACAACCACCTCCCCCCCACCACCCACCCCACCCCCCAACCATTTGCAAAGACATTTTAGCATGTACTGCCCATGCCAGCACTGTTTGCAACTTGTAAGCCGATTGGTCGGCCAATATCTTAGAGAACATCTTGTCAAATATTACATGATTGCTTTTACATAAGCCATTGCTGAACGTGCTCTCAGCGGCAGTATTCACGATTATAATTTTGAAATTCTCACACATGTCCCAAAATTTGTCATTTGCAAATTCTTCTCCATTATCCCTCAAAGAATTTCATTGGCATTCCTAGTCTAGTACCAATCCACTTTCCCTTGGCCTTGTCCATGGTGTTTTGCTTGTCCTTGCCATTTATCATCGTAGATAGGCTGAATCTGGTTGCCAGATCCACTAAGTGTAACACAAAACCCCCAATCCATACCTTTAGGTCCATAGCCACTTCACCATTATATCTCTGGCCAGTGGAAGACTTACAACAGGGCGGGATGGTGTCCTGTTGACACAAATGTAACATTGAGATGGACCTTGCTCAATAAGAGTTTCATATTCCTTATCCCTATCCAGCATCCCACAGCAGAGCTTTTAATTCCTGTGTGTAATTTCCAAATAATTACTTTCCTGTCAGCCAAACTCTTATCCCCTGAAGTCAACAATACTGCTTGAAAGCCTCAGCAAGAAACATCTGGTTTCCTCAACGTTATGAAATAATGCCCTGATCAAGTGAAATGTAAATACATGGCTTTACAGAGTACAAGTACCATGTCATTTTCCATATCTAGTTTCATCTGTGTTTTTCCCTTTGAGGACTTGCTCAGCAATAAAGGTATCTCACTGGAGACCACATCCGAACTAAGGAAGAGACTTATTCCAGCTATCTTGCATGGGATGACCATTCCTTTAAAAGGCTTTAGCGTATTGTCGTCCCCATTCCTAAAGTAGGTGGAGCTTTCATATTCTTTAACCTTTTGCTGATCATCATTGTGCTTGCAATAAAACAATTGCATTAACAGAACGGATATTGCTTTTTTATAACTTGTTTCCCCAAAACAATTGGATTTCAAGATAGATAAAGAGCGCTATAAATTAATCATATCAATAGTTTTAATTAACATACCACAAGGAAGGAGACCAAACCTCCATCCATTCATTACAACTGAATAAGTTTGGTGCATTTCTTAGTTTAATCTGTGTGTTTCTATTTCAGATGCAGTTTATTTTCTGTTTACTACAAGCAGGAATATAGGAAATCTCCTTTGCTTTTATGTCAACTTCCACAGACCCGTTAGAACCAATCCTCATCACTGCTGGTACGCAGAGAGCAAACCATTACAATGCACAACTCAAGCCTCTTCTGATGGCTTACATCTGTGCCTGTTGTAAGTCTAACATAAACAAAAAATGTGACGCTCTGTAATAACAATTTAGGGCTTGAGGAAGATTGATAAGTTGATCTGTTGCCTTTTACCAAAGTGACAAGAAAAAGGGATGAGAAGCTGTCTCTGTTTGAAACTCCACTGTCACAACTGGCCGTTGTCTTTGTCATATCTGATACATTGCTCTGCTCACTGCAGCATGTTTTAATCAACTTTCCAGTAAAGTTTGGTGTAAATTCAAGCCTGGAGTATTGTCATAGGGGATGGTGGTGATCGTAGCAGCATCACAAATATTGTCACTTTAGGAAATTTCTGCAAATCATTTGAACTTAGTGAAGGGAAGGGGAGCAGAGAGGGCTTAGCTAGCAATGTTATGTGGAAGCACTGACATATCTTTGATTATGCTATCATACCTTGTCCCTCTGACTCTACCCCGCAAAATATATGGGTACGCAATGCACAGGGTGCTTCATCATCCCCTACCACATTGTCAGTATCCAAAAACTTATAATATATTCCGAAGACCTGTGAGGAATGAGCTCTAATTGTTTAATTCCCATGTTGGATAATCTCACAATTTTATGTCACAGATATTATGCTCAGGTATAACTTTTTAAAAATTCATTCAAGGGATGTGGGCTTTGCTGGCTGGGCCAGCATTTGTTGCCCATCTGTAGTTGCCCTTGAAGAGGTGATGGTGAGCTGCCTTCTTCAACCGCTGCAGTTCATGTGGTGTAGGTACACCCACAGTGCTGTTAGGGAGGGAGTTCCAGGATTTTGAACCAGCGACAGTGAAGGAACGGAGATATATCTTCAAGTCAGGATGGTGAGTGGTTTGGAGGGGAACTTCTAGGTGGTGGTGTTCCCATCTATCTGCTGCCCTTGTCCATCTAGATGGTAGTGTCGTTGGTTTGGAAGGTGCTGTCTAAGGAGGCTTGGTGAATTTTTGCAGTGCATCTTGTAGATGGCACACACTGCTGCTACTGTGCGTCGGTGGTGGAGGGATTGAATGCTAGTGGAAATAACAGTAGAGGACTGCTTCTGCAGCTTTCTGTATAGCAGGAGCAGTTACTCTGAAGTACCATCTGTTTAAAGAGCCTTTTGAACAACCTCATACACAGGGCTTCCATTGTCAATGACCAACAAAATGACCACCTGAGTGACCATAACACTCCATGAATAAAACTGCTCTTTCAGATTAGTGCAAGTGGCCTTGTCAGTATTAACAGATTACATGATACACTGCAGCTCATATAATCATGTCCACTGTTGCTGTGGCTGGCTCATCCTACACATGTTTTGGTGGCTTTTTGGTGAAATGAATACAGACCAACATACTACAAGGAAGGAGATCAAACCTCCATCCATTCATTACAACCAAATAACTATGGACTCTCAGTCCTGCAGGTAGTAAATTGTTCTTGGTGGTTTCCTAATTTTCTTTTCCTCACTTGAATTTTGTCGCTTTCTTTTCTCTGTTAATCCAATCTTTCTTTCCAGTTCCTTATTTCCCTTTCTCTATCTAATATGACTTCTAATTTCCCCTATTTTCATCCTTCTGTTTCTGGTCTCTAGCTTTAAATTTAATTGCTTAAGGAGATGGACAACTGTTGACAGGTTGTCTAAGCTACCTAGTTGCCCTCGACATTCCATTATCAGCTTGCGCTTCCAGAAATCTGTGATGCACTGGAAAAATCATCAATTTCATGACTTCCTGAAAGATCCCTTACTCCAGGGTTCCTGGGTCAATGGACGGGTTAGATTTAACTCATGCGGATAGGCTACAACTTTAGTTATAAAAACGTGTTTTTCTTTTTTGCTATGTCCACACATGGTTAGCAATCGGCTGGCAAGATCTGTTTATATGGATGAGTCAGATAAGCCAACATAACTAGAATACAATGTGTAAGATACCCTAACATGAAAGCAAAATACTGTGGATGCTGGAGATGTGAAATAAAAACCGAACATGCTGGAAAAACCCAGCAGTCCTGACAGCATCTGTGGCGAGAGAATCAGAGTTAACATTTTGAGTCCATATGGCTCTTCTTCAGAAGAGTCCAGCATTTCCACTGTGAGATACCCTAGTTGTGTACAGCTGTATACGTACAATTAGAATTTGGTGTTAATATCATGTGGTTAAGGTTTATGCTTTTTTAAAAAAAAACTTATTACTGCCTTGTGTTTTGTACAGTAACTAAAAATTTAGCCCTCACTGGGCTGCGGGGGGGGGGGCAGCCGAACTCCGCCGCTGAAACGGGCCCCGCCGCCATTTTGAGTGGGTGGGCCAGTTAAGGTCCACCCAGCGGCCTGCCCAACGGAAAGCGCTATATATTTCCTGTGTACGGGGGGGGACGGTGGAGGGATTTCCCATCTGTCACTGTGCGCTCTTTCACGCATGCGCGCACTGCTCCCTGAGACTAAGTGCTGTCTCAGGGAGATCACTGAAAGTTTAAAAAACATCAAAAATAGCAAAATAAAAAAAAATTATTAACATGTCCCCCTCATGTGATAATGTCACATGAGATAGGACATGTTAATAAATATTACATAAACTTTATTAAAGATTTTTTAAACAGACGTGAAACCTCATCCCGCCTGCCTTAATGTTGGACGGGCAGGGCCTCTAATTGGCTTAATTATCCTGTCAATGGCCTCAATTGGCCATTGACAGGTCGGCGGGCGGACAGCTGATTTCGCTGTCCCCCCGCCTTCCTGAATATTTAAATGGGGCGGGGGTGACGTCGGGGTTCCTCCCGACATCCTCCCGCGTCATTTTCCTATCGGCGAGTGGGCCCTGCCCCCAAATCACCGACAGGAAAATCCTGGCCAATGAAATAGTTGAAGCTGTTTACTTAAGGATGTTTTAGGGTTTAATGTGCCAAGTTACATATGAATTGATTACGCTGTTTAGCTTCTCGTGAAAGTGCAGGATGTGTGATTCTGGCGTGTTGACTTCTTTTTGTGATCTCATTGTGAAATGAGAAAGACAAGACAGTCTTCAGTTACAGAGATGGGAAAGGTGGGGGGGGCCTAGGGCAATTAATAATATGCTAGATGGTAAACAGTTGACCATCTGAAAGTTTTTAGGAAATGTTTCATTTCTGTGGGCCTTTTGCACAATAACACTTTGCATGCCATAATGAATGAGCAAGGGCAGGGTTCATAACTAGACAGCTATAGATATCCTGAGTTTTCCAGATCAAAAGGGTCAACTAAGGCTTTATTTCTCTGTATATCTACTGCTTAAAAGCATTGCTTGGATAAATGGTTACTTTGAAATCCTATTTGACTCATCAAATTCCAATTGTCTTACATAGGTAGGAGGGTACATTTTGTATTTTGCATTCTTAAGGCACATATTTTTGCACAGAAATCTTCCTGTAGCCTTACTGTGGGAGCTTTCAGGTCAGCCATGTACTTGCCGACCTGTATCCACATCCGCTGGATCACGTGAACAGCATTTGCTCTGTCTGTAATCTACTCGGTCTGTGTTTGCTGAACCGACCACTTCAGGGGAAGATGTGCCTTTTCTGCCACATAGCAACTCTTAACGCTTGACCACCCAATGACAGGTTTCTTGCACAGGTCGCTTCCATTTTCACAGCCAAAGTGGTAATGCTGACCTGCTCTCCCTGACAAATTCAGTGTTTTAAATCATTACTTGAGCCATTTTCCTAATGGCTAGTGGCCTGAGGCTCCGGCCACTGTGCAAGTAACAGATCTGCATTTATGCTGCTGCTGCTGAAAATGGAAAGATCGTGAGTTAAGTCTTACATGTTGAAAGTTATGTCTGAATTCTTCCAAACAATGTTTGTAACACGGAGTTCAAATTCCAAACAGTGCATTGAAAAGCAACTTCCAGGGCAGGATATTCCCCCCATCGGGGGAGAAGCTGATGGGCAGCGCTTCCGATCGGTGCCCTCGATCGGGGGCACAGCGCCATTTTACATGGGCGGGCCAATTAAGGCCCACCCAGCATGATGTCCGGTGGGAAGTGCTCCCTGTGCGGGTGGGGGAGGGACATCCCAAAATCGAGAGTGCGCTCTTTCATGCATGCACATGAAAGAGCACATTCATCTCCCTGCGGCTAAGTGCTGCCTCAGGGAGATCAGCTCTAAATATAAAAAAGCTAAAAACAGAAAAATAAAATTTCCACAACAGCTCCCCTCATGTGACACTGCCACATGAATTGGGAAGTGTCCATGATTTTTACAAAAACTTGCTTAAAAATTTTTAAAACCCTACATGAAACCTCATCCCGCCCACGGATGAGGTTTTGTGCTTTTTCCAATTTGCGCCGGGGCTCCTATCCTGCCCGACAACCTTAAGGCTGCACGGGCAGGTCCACTAATTAGTTTAATGACTCTGTCAATGGCCTCAATTGGCCATTGACAGGTCGGAGAGCGCGCAGTCGATCTTATTGCATCCCCGCCTACTGGAAATTTTAAATGGGGCGCGGTGACATCGGGAGTTCCGCCCGGCCCCACTCCCTGCTTGCCGACGGGAAAATCCTGCCCTTAGGCTGTAGTCATAAGGTGGTCCTGAGCACTACATTTTCCACGATAAAAGCAAAATACTGCGGATGCTGGAAATCTGAAGGAAAAAGAGAAAATGCTGGAAAATCTCAAGCAGGTTTGACAGCATCTGTGGAGAGAAACAGTTAACATTTCTTCAGCTCCGAACAAGGGACTCGAAACGTTAACTCTGTCTTTCTCTCCGCAGATGCTGTCAGACCTGCTGAATTTTTTTCCACCATTTTCTCTTTTTCTTTCTACATTTTCTACAATTGATGAACATGGATGCAAAATTGTTTCATAGCATTATGCTGTCGTAAAAAAGGGAAAGTGATTTAATTTTGTTGAATAAAAATACTGACAGAAGGTACAAACTTTGCAGCCACCGTAAATGTATCAATTTTCCCAAAGCCATTCAGTTTTGCTGCACTGTTCTCAATACACAGGCAGGATTAATGAAAGCTGTAATACAGGTAGATATTACGCAAACTGGGTGAATCATCAATCTGCTCAACTAGCTCCCAGCAAGTTGCACCAGCAGTCTCTAAAGACTTTCCAATATAACACTGAATGCGGACAAAGGCTACGACCGGCATAAATTAACACAATGGCAGCTCCTTCACTCTATCAAGAATTCACAAGCGCTACCGCAGTAATTAGGCATTTAATAGATTGTGATTCAGTAATGATTGCTGCACCTCCCATTTGTTGATTTTATCCTGACCTATTAATCTTAATTACCATTAAATTAGTATTTTGTTTTCCTTGATTATATGAAATTTACCAAAATAATGAATGTTGCAACTGTAGTTACATTTGTCCTTTCCAACTTCCAATTTAGATAGGTTACAGGTTTGTTCAATTCTCTCACTGCAGCTAGTTTCCTGCTATTTGAAAGAGTAATATTTACATATGTGTTAAACTGGTTGGAAGGACTGCTGTGAGGTAATTTATTAATTTAGGATTACTATTTATCAATGGAAGGTATGTGGTACTATAACACCAGTAATTATCATACAAATTTGGGAGCCTATTAACTTAGCAAATGTGTTACCACAAAACTACTCTCATTTTGTTAAGTGCACAGGTTGTGTGATGAAGTTAATGGTGCCTTAAATTCAGTGCCGTTGAGCCCATTTTGCAGGTGGAATCCAGGCAATCTAACAGAGCAGAGACCTCCACCTTCACCGCATGGGCTGCAGTGGTTCAAGAAGGTGGCTCACCAACACCTTCACTAGGGGATGGATCAGAGATCATTGCTCTATCAGTGACACTCACATAAATAAATAAAAGCACATACAAAGCGTGAAGACTCAGTAAGACCCATTTACCTTACATCACTGGAAATTTCTATCCTATTACTGGATTCCAGTTCCCTGATTTACATAAAATGTCTTAACAACTATGGCTTAATTATTGGGTAAATGTGGGCAACTCCACTGTGCAGGATGTTACTTCACTATAAAGATCAGAAGGTCTCAGATTTGATCCCCACTCCAGCAAGAATCAATGAATTCAGGGAGACAATTGAATCTTCACTCCTCTGAGCAATTAATTTATATGCAATCAAAATGATCCTACCTGCTATCTAGCAGTACAACTCCAAGACTTGGATTAGTTGATATGTAGGCCTCTCTCGGGGCAGCAAAATTAAACAAACCTACGAGGCTATAAAAAATAGATCTAATATTATTGTTATGTGGCACAGGAAGATGATATTGTTCTTTCCAAAAAGTTTACTGAAGTAAGCACTCGGTGATTGTTTTAACCCCAATTGAATTGGGTTACTTACAAATTGTATCTGATTGCAACAGCAGAGAATGAAGCCCATGAAATGTCAGGACAAATAGGACAATTAAAAAAAAAACACACACCCTTTTGCATTTGCAAAGGGGTAGGTGAGTGATGAGTTACGACATAAGAGGTAGAGAACAGGTGGTAAGATTTGTACCTTGAGGGACGATAATCAGTAATGAAAGAGAAGAGATACAAGGAATAAGATACAGAGAAAGCTTAAGAGCGAAAAGTTGTATTTCTTGCATATTGATGATATAGTATTGAGGGTGACAGGCAAGCAGATAATGCATAGCTGCCATTATTCAACTTAAATGTGGTTTAGTAAACAAATGGAAACAAAGCCATGAGCTGTCAGAAATTAAAGGTGACTCCTGGAGTCGAAAAAGTAGTTCAAGCATTAGCTCGTGGTATGATTAAACCATGGGGGGGGATGGTGGTGGTGGGGGGGATAAGTCATCGCTCCGATGCCCACGTGTTCAAAGTTATTTTGAAAGCTTTGCTTTAAGTCACCAGCCACCTGATTCATGCAGCATAATTTTAAAAGAAGCTGGAATATCAAATTGACTAATTGCTTAATGCAAACAAAATAATCTAAGCAATTATTGCAGAATGTTAAGGAACAGCCTGCTTCCTTTATTCCCTGTAATCTTAACTGTCAGTTACAGATTTAAATTAACTCAAAGAATTATCTCTGTGCGCTCTCAGACTATGTAAGGAGCATAGATCATCAGTGAGCAGATACTTGCAGTGAATGTTAAGACCAATTTTCAGCCTTCAAAATATGTTCTATGTTTATACACCATAAATAGCATTTAAGATGTAGAAAGCAGTCTTAAAATTGCAACATAAATTGTCAGTTTTTGCATGCAGAAACTTGCATGCAGTCTCTAAAATATTGCAAATGCCATATTATTTTCATAATTTAATCACTGCTTTTGCATCAGCATTGGTACTAATACAAATAGCAATGCCGCTATAAGCGTGTTTTACTCAGTTTTGTTACAGGGTGCAATAACTGGCAAGAAACATAAAAGGAAAGAGCAGGGAGATGGTGTTAGAGTGGTTCACTGCAATGAAGAGCTTGTACCAGCACAAGCTTAGAAATTATTTGAAATGTCTATGATTCCAGTTATCATGAATCTCGGTCAAGAATAAAAGTTAAGAAAGCAGAAAGACCATACACCAGATTTTACAAATGGAAGGAGTTCCCACATGACCAAAGCAAATAGCGTACTCAAGTTCAAGAGTGTAGAAACATGCTCTGGGAGGCTTCTTAGTCAAACAAAACTAACTTTAATTACACAAGAGCTTCCATAGCTGTTCGCATCCAGCTAGCCCCTCATACAGCCATCCTCTTTCCTAGCAAACCCCTCCCTAGAATTTATTCCCCGTACTTGCCACACATTGGTTGAACAAATCACATGACCCTTACTCATTTGAACTGATCTTAAAGTAACAGTCATCACAAAGAGGTAACCCAACATTCTTCAGGAGAGGGAAAGGATTGAGGGATGACAAGAAAATTGGTAAGTGTTGTTGGGATTTAACTGTTATAATTATAAAATTGTTATGTGAGCCAAGTCTCGTCCATTAATGATTTAAGACAGAAAAAGTATACCACGATAAAATGCCTGTCAAAATAGAGAAAGGAAAATAAAAAAAAATGATGCGTGATCTACAAAAGCTCCACATTCAGCCCCCATTTCTAGTCTAATGTTATGACCAGATAAGGAGGGGTGAATGACTTCTCTCCTTGCCCTCTCCTCATTTTATTGCAACAAGTTTTTTGTTTGAATAGGGTATGTCATGTTTTTATAATGACATAAAAGCACCAATCATTCCTAAGTGGTTGTGTAAATATGTTGTGGGTTCATTTATTTAAAACAGGCACATAAGAACATATATACATGGATGGAAAGCTTGAAGGCATCAGCAGCAGAGCTGTGTGTGCCGTGTTCTCTGCTCACAGGCCAGAGTGAAAATGAGACTGGATCACATGACACACTTCCCTTCTAGTGATGGGATGCTGCTATCCCTTAAAGGCATATTACAGCATTCCCCTCTCTTTTTAAAGATACTTTCTGCCCTTCCAAAGAAGTATAATTATTTACAATGCATCTTTTTCTTTGCTTGACCCTCTCTTGCTCACTATTGATTTGGCCCATACCCTGGTCGCTCGCCTTTGCTGTCTGAGCTAACCTGGTGCTGGTCCTCTGGATGCACTGTCCCAGTCACGGAATTGTCAGGCTATGTGCAGCATTATCATCAAGAGGGATCTGTCTGCTTCCCAGTCTTTTACTTGAGCACTATCCCACCTGTGTCTCCAAGCATTTTCTGCGCAGTCACCATGCTGCAACTTCAATATTCTCTGAGGTTGCAAGCTCATTGCAGTCTGACCAAAATGTCCTATCATGCCATATAGCATGACCTAAGGCTGTTCACCATGTTGTACCTGTACTTAATCTTGCTGTATGTTGTTTGACCACTGCTGTACATCATGTTGCATTTCTATAATGATTTAAAAATACACCAATCATTCATAAGCGATTGTGTAAACATCTTCTGGGTTTATATATTTAAATTCGGCACATGTGGACATATATACATGGATAGAAAGCTTAGAGACATCAACAGAAGAGTTTGGTGTGCTGTGTTCCACTCAGAGGCCAAAGTGAAACTGAGACTGGATCACATGAAACACTTCCCTTCTAGTGATGTCATGCTGCTATCCCTAACAGACATATTACAACTGGACACACCTGCCAATTCGGTGAGTACCTTAATATTTATGCACTGTGATCATAAAAGAACCAATAGGTTTTCTTGAGTTTAAAAAATAAATGTTAGCTTTATTATGCTTAAACCGATCTAAGTAAAATAATAAAATACACACTGATTTTTACACACACACATTCTCACAGTTCACACAAATGCAGATTATGGAGTGGGAAAGGATAGCTTGGCTGAATTAGAGACC
Source organism: Carcharodon carcharias (assembly GCF_017639515.1). Classification (NCBI taxonomy): domain Eukaryota; kingdom Metazoa; phylum Chordata; class Chondrichthyes; order Lamniformes; family Lamnidae; genus Carcharodon; species Carcharodon carcharias. The sequence continues at coordinate 220,461,736 of NC_054469.1, forward strand.
ATTAAAAAAGTAAAAGAGTCTGCAGTCTGGAGTTTGGTGACTTGGCTGGCTTCAGGCTGAATTCGATGGTCTTGATACCTCTGCTTCAAAAATGTAGACAGTTGAGTCAGATGTTCTTCAGGAGATGGTTGTGCTTCTTGGATTCTTTTAAGAAATTGTTGTCTGCAGTAGGGTATATCTGGATGATCACAGTCAGCAAACAGGGTTGGAAGCATATGAGGTGGGATGGAGAAAAAACAAGGAGGCAGGAGGGACCCCACTTTGCTCTTCTCCCTAAGCTGTTTGTCCTCAGTTCTGCTGAGAAAACATGTGCTTAAACCATACAAAGGGTTGACTTGTCATGTGACCTTCCTTCTCCAACTGCCAGGGTGATTAAAAAAAATACTTTTTCTCTATATTCCAAAGGTCACTTTATTAGCTCATCTCTGGAAGCTAACTTAGCCAGGGTTCTATTATCTGAGTGATTAGTCCTAATGGTCCATCTCCAACAGTTGAATACCTTGGGGGATTGGTTGCATTGCTAATGAGGCAGGAGATATAAGTCCATCACACTGCCCCGAAGTCATTGTCTTTGATGGGTTTTGCAGACTGACTGATTCCACTCCAATGAATTGGAATATGGAAAGTATAGTAATGCAAATTAGGTTTAGCCATTTTGGGCTATAAGATCAAACCACTTCAGTCTCTTTGTTTTTCAAAAGTCTGTTTTTAAAAGTTCAATTCAGGTTTCTAGCTGATGGATTAAAAATCATCATTTGCCATAAAGCACATCTTCATAACACTGACAATAGAGATACCAAATCAGCAGCATCCTGTAGACAGCTGGACTTACAAAAAAATGTGTTTTCAATTTAAGTTTCCTCTCTCTTCCTGTGGACAGCTCAAAACACCGTGCAATGCTTTTGAAGGTTGTATTTTATCTTCGAGCAGATGAATAGATATTTTCATTATGTTCCACAAAGTTTGTTAACAACTTCCTGCACGCATCAGAATCTTCTACAATTTGCAAAAAGATAGGTGTAGGGAAGCAAAGAAACATAATTTTATCATTGTCATTGTGACTAAATATGGATAATTTTGACTTTGGACAATAATATAAATTGGACAAGATTGAATCATCCACATGTTATACATCTCTCCTGATCTTCACTTCTAGTGACTTCATTTTTTCCATCTGGTAGCCCATATATAGGAAAGGAAAGAAAGATTTCTGAAAATTAAATTACAGAATTGTCAACGCAGTCATCTAACTATAATTTATTACACTTTTTAAATATTAGTTTCATATGGTGCCTCAATAAAATAATTTTCATATTTGCAGTGAATGTACTCAATACTCATTTGCAAATAATTGTTTTCTCAGATGTGCCTGACATTATGAAAATGAGCAATAATGTCTCCTACTGATCACTTAATCATTATTAATATAGACCATTTCAATAGAAATGTCTGAAACTAAGAGCAGCAACATAAATCAGGTTATATTCCTATTGAGCTCTCCTTGGTTATAAGTAAAACATTGATTATTACCAATAGGTCAGCCTCTTCAGAATGTTGCAAAATATATTTACCACATGTACACATTTTGGCTAACTGTATGCTGACAGTTATTGTTCTATGTTATTAAAACTTCCATAGAAAGAAAAGATTTGCATTTATATAGTGCCTTTCATGATTTCCCAACATTTTTACAGCCAATTAATTTTGAAATATAGTCATTTAATGCATTAGTGTAGGAAATGTGGTAGCCAATTTGTGTACAGCAAACTCCCACAAACAGCAGTGCGATAATGGCCTTATAATTTGTTTTTGGTAATGTTAGTTAAGGTTTAAATATTGGCCAGGATACTTCCAAATAGTGCTGAGGATTTGTTTACATCCACCTGAGAGAGCAGGCAGTGCCTCAGGTTAAAGTTGAATCCAAAAGGCCTCAACTCCAACAACGTCATTGGGAGTATCAGCCTGGATTCTGAACTCAGGTTTCCAGCGAGAGAGTTGAACGTATGCACTTCTGACGTAGAGACAAGAGTGTTACCAACTCTGCCACAATCATCAGTAACATAAACAGAATATAGGCTAACCATTCAAAGAAATAGACATCATTTTGATCTTATTTTAATAATAATGGTTGAAAAACAGGAAGGACTTAAACAAAAACAGAATTACCTAGAAAAACTCAGCAGGTCTGGCAGCATCGGCGGAGAAGAAAAGAGTTGACGTTTCGAGTCCTCATGACCCTTCGACAGAACTTGAGTTCGAGTCCAAGAAAGAGTTGAAATATAAGCTGGTTTGAGGTGTGTGTGTGGGGGGCGGAGAGATAGAGAGAGAGAGAGAGGTGGGGGGGGGTGTTGTTGTAGGGACAAACAAGCAGTGATAGAAGCAGATCATCAAAAGATGTCAACGACAATAGTACAATAGAACACATAGGTGTTAAAGTTAAAGTTGGTGATATTATCTAAACGAATGTGCTAATTAAGAATGGATGGTAGGGCACTCAAGGTATAGCTCTAGTGGGGTTTTTTTTTATATATAATGGAAATAGATGGGAAAAGGAAAATCTTTATAATTTATTGGGAAAAAAAAGGATGGGGGAAACAGAAAGGAGGTGGGGATGGGGGAGGGAGCTCACGACCTAAAGTTGTTGAATTCAATATTCAGTCCGGAAGGCTGTAAAGTCCCTAGTCGGAAGATGAGGTGTTGTTCCTCCAGTTTACGTTGGGCTTCACTGGAACAATGCAGCAAGCCAAGGACAGACGTGTGGGCAAGAGAGCAGGGTGGAGTGTTAAAATGGCAAGCGACAGGGAGGTTTGGGTCATTCTTGCGGACAGACCGCAGGTGTTCTGCAAAGCGGTCGCCCAGTTTACGTTTGGTCTCTCCAATGTAGAGGAGACCACATTGGGAGCAACGAATGCAGTAGACTAAGTTGGGGGAAATGCAAGTGAAATGCTGCTTCACTTGAAAGGAGTGTTTGGGTCCTTGGACGGTGAGGAGAGAGGAAGTGAAGGGGCAGGTGTTGCATCTTTTGCGTGGGCATGGGGTGGTGCCATAGGAGGGGGTTGAGGAGTAGGAGGTGATGGAGGAGTGGACCAGGGTGTCCCGGAGGGAGCGATCCCTACGGAATGCCGATAAGGGGGTGAAGGGAAGATGTGTTTGGTGGTGGCATCATGCTGGAGTTGGTGGAAATGGCGGAGGATGATCCTTTGAATGCGGAGGCTGGTGGGGTGATAAGTGAGGACAAGGGGGACCCTATCATGTTTCTGGGAGGGAGGAGAAGGAGTGAGGGCGGATGCACGGGAAGGACTTAAAGTCTGATGAACAACCAAGATCAGTTAGCAGTTCTGGAAACACTGCAGAAAGGTAATAGGCTGGGAATTGTAACTAGCAAGAAATTTAAACCAGTTTGAATCCTAGGACAGATAGCTTGCTGTCTATTAATAGCTTAGATTCTTTGAAACTTGGGAGCATTTACTCAAACATTATAAGCAGTGCTATTCAAGCAGCAACAATTGCATTGTATGGGCAAAATAGCTGTACTTGAGTGTTACAGGAATTATCGTGTTCACTGAAGTATTTGATCATTTATATCAAGCCTTATTCTTTATAACCATCAAATAGTTACAAAATGTTTATTTCCCAAAGTTATAATGGGTGACAATTGTAATAGAACAAAATTGCACAATAATTTCACAGTCGTGGATCCGTTGATGGCATTCTTCCCTCTGAATCAAAAAGCTGTGGTTTAATCCCAGATCCAGAAACTTGAGCACAAAAATCTAAGCTGGTACTCCAATGCATTATGAAGAGTCATACGGACTCGAAACGTTAACTCTGTGTTTCTCTCCACAGATGTGCGGAGTTTTTCCAGCATTTTCTGTTTTTGTGTTAAAATGTTGCTCTTTAACTTCCTGTTCATTTCCAAAATTTCCTTGTCTTAAATTCATTTACAGGGTGTGGGCTTCTCTGGCTAGGCCAGCATTTATTGCCCATCCCTAATTGCCCTTGAGAAGGTGGTGATGAGCTGCCATCTTGAACCGCTGCAGTCTATGTGGTGTAGGTACATCCACAGTGCTGTTAGGGAGGCAGTTCCAGGATTTTGACCCAGCAACAGTGAAGGAATGGCGATATTATTCCATGATGAGTGACTTGAAGGGAAACTTTCAGGAGGTGGTGTTCCCATGTATCTGCTGCCCTTGTCCTTCTAGATGATATCAGTCGTGGGTTTGGAAGCTGCTGCTTAAGGAACCTTGGTGAATTCCTGTAGTGCATCTTGTAGATGGTACACACTGTTGCTGTGGTGCGTCGGTGGTGGAGGGAGTGAATGTTTGTGGAAGTGGTGCCAATCAGGTGGGCTACTTTGTCCTGGATGGTGTTAAGCTTCTTGAGTGCTGTTAGAGTTGCACTCATCCAGGCAAATGGGGAGTATTCCATCACACTCCTGATCTGTGCCTTGTAGGTGGTGGACAGGCTTTGGGGAGTGAGGGGATGAGTTACTGACCGCAGGATTCTGAGTCTCTGACCTGTTCTTGTAGCCACAGTATTTATATGGCTAGTCCAGTTCAGCTTCTCTGGTCAATGGTAACCCCGGGATGTTGGTATTGGGGGGATTCAGTGATGGTAATGTCATTGAGTGTCAAGAGGTGATGGTTAGATTCTCTCTTGTTGGAGATGGTCAATGCCTGGCACTTGTGTGGCACAAATGCTACCTGCCACTTGCCAGCCCAAACCTGGATATTGTGCAGGTCTTGCTGCATTTGTACATGAACTGCTTCAGTACCTGAGGAGTTGTGAATAGTGCTGATCATTGTGCAATCATCAGCGAACATCCCCACCTCTGACCTTATGATGGAAGGAAGTTCATTGATTAAGCAGCTGAAGCTGGTTGGGGTTAAGACACTACCCTGAGGAACTCCTGCAGTGATGCCCTGGAACTCAGACAATTGGTCTCCAACAACTACAACCATTTGCCTTTGTGCTAGGTATGACTCCAACCAGCAGGAGAGTTTTCCCGCTGCTTCCCAATGACTCCAGTTTTGCTAGGGCTCCTTGATGCCACACTCAGTCAAATGCTCTCTTGATGTCAATGGCAGTCATTCCCAACTCACCTCTGGAGTTCAACTCTTTTGTCCATGTTTAAACCAAGGCTGTAATGAGGTCAGAAGCTGAGTGACCCTGGCAGAACTCAAACTGAGCAAGTGCATCGTGATAGCACTGTTGATGACCCCCTTATATCACTTTACTAATGATGGAGAGTAGAATGATGGGGTGGTAATTGGCTGCATTGGATTTGTCCTTCTTTTTGTATATAGGACATACCTGGGAAATCTTCCACATAGTCAGGTAGCTGTACTGGAACAGCCTGGCCAGGGGCGTGGCAAGTTCTGGAGCACAAGTCTTCAGTTCTATTGCCGGAATATTGTCAGGGCCCATAGCCTTTGCAGTATGCAGTGTCTTCAGTTGTTTCGTGATATCATGTGGAGTGAATTGATTTGGCTAAAGACTGGCACCTATGATGCTAGGGACCTCTGGAGGAGGCCGAAATGGATCATCCACACAGAACTTCTGACTGGAGATTATCGCAAATGCTTCAGCCTTACCTTTTGCACTAATGTGCTGGGCTCCTCCATTGTTGAGGATGGGGACATTTGTGGAGCCTCCTCCTTCAGTGAGTGGTTTAATTGTCCACCACCATTCATGACTGGATGTGGCAGGACTGCAGAGCTTAGATCTGATCCATTGGATGTGGAATAGCTTAGCTCTGTTTATCACTTGCTGCTTATGCTGTTTGGCATGCAAGTAGTCCTGTGCTGCAGCTTCGCCGAGTTGACATCTCATTTTTAGAAATACCTGGTGCTGCTCCTGGTATGCCCTCCTGCCCTCTTCATTGAACCAGGGTTGTTCCCTGGCTTGGTGGTAATGGTAGAGTGGAAAATATGCCGGGCCATGAGGTTACAGATTGTGGACGAGTACAATTCTGCCACTGCTGATGGCCGACAGCACCTCATGGATGCCCAGTCTTGAGTTGATAGATCTGTTTAAAATCTATTCCATTTAGCACCATGGTAGTGCCACACAACACAATGGAGGGTATCCTCAATGTGAAGTTGGGACTTTGTCTCCACAAGGACTGTGTGATCATTGTTCCTACAGATACTGTCACAAACAGATGCATTTGCGGCAGGCAGGTTGGTGAGGATGAGGTTAATTATGTTTTTCCCTCTTGTTGGCCCTCTCACCACCTGCCCCAGATCCACTCTAGCAGCTATGTCCTTTAGGGATTGGCCAGCTCAGTCATTAGTCGTGCTACTGAGCCACTCCTGGTGATGGACATTGAAGTCCCCATCAAGAGTATGTTTTGGATCCTTGCCACCCTTAGTGATTCCTCCAAGTGGTATTCAACATGGAGGAGTACAGGTTCGTCAGGCGGGTTGGGGCGAGGTGGGGAGCGGGGGGAGATGGCGGTGGTACGTGGTAGTTAGCTGGAGGTTTCCTTGCCCATGTTTGATCTGAGGCCATGAGACTTCATGAGGGCCAGAGTTGATGCCGAGGACTCCCAGGGCAACTCCCTCCCAACTGTATATTAGTGTGCCATCACCTCTTCTGGGTCTGTCCTGTCACTAATACACAGGAGCTTGATCCCCTGAATTAAAACAATGCTCACAGAACAGAACAGCTTTTCATTAGATTCGCTTCAAATTTGTGATTTTATTATGTTGATAGTCATGGATAATATTGATGAACACATGTTGCTTAAACCAAATTGTGTTCAGACAAAAAAAACTGCATGAGTATCGAGCCACAGGATTGGAAGAAATTTTACACAATCAAATTAGTACTGATGTGTAATTGAACACTGACAAAAACTTTTAATGTTCTGTTAATTGGCTTCAAATTTTTACTTGCGCACTGAATCCATAAGCAGAATTTTCCCTTTGCCATGCGGGGTCAGGCCCCACACACACACGCATGAAGTGATGTGCGGTGATGTCGGGCAAGCGTCCCGATGTCACCGCGCGCCATTGTGATATTTTGTTGGGTGGGCGCACGATGATCTCTGATGCGTGCCCGCCATTAATTAACGCTATAGACTGTACACATGTGGCCATCAAGGCGCCAGCAGGTGAGCCCGGTTCCTTCGTCAACAGGAAGGGCTTCCACTCCATGAACGTGCAGATAGTGTGTGATTACAGGATGCTGATTCTACAAGTCTGTGCGAGGTACCCAGGCAGCTTCCATGACGCCTACATCCTCAGACACTCCCAGTGCTCCAGCCCGGCTGGATGTTTGACTGATGGGTGACAAGGGTTATCCCCTCAGAGCGTGGCTCATGACGCCTCTCCACCATCCAACAACAGAAGCTGAGCAGCGCTACAATAGCAGCTATAGCACCACAAGGGCTGCGGTGGAGAGAGCCATCAGTTTTCTCAAGACCCACTTCCGATGCCAGGACCGCTCCGGGGGTGCACTCCAGTACCCCCCAAATCATCTGTCGCTGATAGTGGTTGCATGCAGCACTCTCCACAATCTTGCACCGGAAAGGGGGGGCACAGTGGACGATGAAGATGTCGACGCACTGGCTGCGGCTGCACACGATGAGTCCAGCAGTGAGTCCGAGGATGAGCACACACAGGGAAATGCTGAGAGGGTAGACGCTGACCCGGGCATACTCCAGGGAGGCAGGGACACCCGGGAGGCTTTAATCCAATGAACCTTCAGCTAGCTCACCATAGATGGACCTCCAGAACATGCCTGGGCTGTAGACTCCATACTTGATACCTAAGTGCAAAATCTGCCTGGTTAGGAACATTAACTAAGGTCCTTGTTAATAAAGCTGAATGTCCCACAAAACGCTCATTACATTTTTGGAAACCATCCACCTGCAGAAGAAAAGAGGCTCCCTCAGCCATGGTGACATGTCTGAATTTAATATCACAGGCAAAGGAACTATAGGAAACAAAATGACAAGGTGTTCCAATTCAAAATAAATTGTAAAGACCTCGTCTTGGGCCAACACAAAAGCACCAATGATAAACCCGTGGTGTGTCTAAGGTGCCTTATGTTTACGTTTCCCAGTGCTACATCTTGCCCCCTCATGGGCGTGGTATCTGAGCCCCTGTTGCCTCTGCTGTCCAGTTGGCCTCGATGACCTTGGTGGTTGTCCTCTAGCCCATGGAGCCTGTGCTGGCCCCGCCTGGGAGGGAGTGGCCAGTTCCACAGCTGGCATCTCCCCAGTCATCGCAACCTCACATGTGCGTCGACATCTTCATCGTCCACTGTGCCCCCCCTTTCCAGTGCAAGATTGTGGAGAGTGCTGCATGCAACCACTATCAGCGACAGATGATTTGGGGGGTACTGGAAGAGGGGCGGAGGAGCTGCCGCCCTCATCCGGAGTGCCCTGAGAGGAGCTCGCAGCGACGTGAGGTCGCTTCAGAACTCCTTGGATGGATGGGCTCCGAGCTGGGAAACTTGGTGCCCACACCATCTCCCACATTGGCACTGACCAGCTGAGGTCAATGCTGATGTGAGGGCTTGCTGGTCAGAGCACATCCCCAGGAAGCCCTGATGGGTCTCCTGGAGTAGCCTCTCCATGAGAGTCGTCACTCTCTCCATGGAGGACGCATAGTGCTCAGGCATGTGGCTCATTGCTTCGGCGATCGTCCACTTAGACTCCTCCAGCATGCAGACAAAGCCAAGCATAGCCTCATGTATCTCCCTCAGATTCTCCCGCACACCCCGGTCACAGTTCCTGCATTTGCTGTGTTGCAGAAGACTCCAGAGGCACAACATCAGGCTCTGACTGAGCATGTGCCTGGTCCCCGTAGCCTTCTGACTGCTGGCACCATGGGTACTCTCTGTCTCTGCCAGCTCTTCCAGCAACTGTGAGTTGCCCTCATCACTGTGCCCTGGGACACTAGCTGATGCTTTAATTCCCACTGAGGTGCTAGTATCTGCGCTGGTGGCTGCCTGACGGAGATGGTGTGATGTTGGTGAGACTTCAGGGCCTCAGGTGTGAAAGGGGGTCTCTGCTGCTCTACTTCCTGGCCCTGCTCCACTGATGCTAAAAGGAAGAACAAGGACACTGGGTCAGTGAATGTGGAGACAATGTCAATGTGCATCCCTGTCCATCGGATCATTATGCGCTCATCCTTCCATAAGCAATGGTCAAGCCATGTTGTAAACTTCAATCGCTGAACATTCAGCACTGCCATGGCTGTTGGGAGAACAATGGTGACCTCACTGCCGGGCAAACATACCTGCCCATGCATCCCAGCCTCACTGACACCGGTGGACCTGGGTGCTTGGCGCCTCTCCAAATCTAGGGCCTCCTTCTCAAAGCGGCTGAGAATCGGTAACTTCGCCAGCTTTCTGCCAGTCCTCACCCGCTCAGTGGCATTATGTGCATTCTTCTCCTGAGAAACAGAGAAGAGTGTTTATTCATGCTAATTGTACCTGGACTCTCTTCATGGACAGCCCACCCCAACCAGAGTGGGATATTGCAGGACTCCAGTGCCTCCTCACCCTGCTGCTGCCGAACACTCACACAAAGTTGATAGGCCTGTCCCCACCACCACCATCCCACCTCCCCCCACCCCTTTGGCCAAATGCTGCCTACATCACATTCAACACCGCACGGTCTAACCTTCCATAGCAAGGAGGCTCAGGCATGTGGAGCGCAGAGGACAGCAGATCAATCGGTGCCAACGCCACCCTGAAGCTCCCCTCCCAGCATCTCATCACCCTGACTTTGACATGTCCTGGAGTTCCAGCACTGCGCCTAGGTGCAGCTCCTCCAGGCTGCCCCAAAACAGTCATGTGGGTCTCAGTGTACCACATGCTGCGGGGGCTGAACCCATCTCTTCACCACCCTCTCAGGGTGACCTCGACATGGGCAATATCTGCTGGCCCACCCAGTGAAGGACACATGTCATCAATGATCCAGTGCAGGGGGGAATGTCTACCTGCCGGGTTAAGTGACCAATGCCAACATGGTACTCACCCTTCCTGAGTGCAACAGGTTGTTGAAGCGCTTACGGTACTGGACCCAGGTGCACCGCACCACGTCACGGGAGCTCACCACCTCCGCCACCTCCTCCCATGTACGTTTGGCCATGTGGAGGGGCCCCCTCCTCCTGTCCTGGGGTACGAGGACCTCCCCACGTGCTGCCACCTCCTCGAGGAGGGCAGCAAGGCAATCATCGGAAAAACAAGGGGCACAGTAGCCCCCCCTGCCCTACCCTCCTGCCTGGCCTGCTCACCAGCAGTGCTCGGGGGAGTTCTCTCACAGGCCGTGATTGACAGCCTATGAAAGGCTGCAGCAACTTTTTAAAACAGGCCGCCCGGGTCACCATTGGACCCGGTGGTCATTGCAGTCCCACCGCCGCCCGCCCACTCCCGCTGTCCTCAGGAGACGTAATTCACGCGGGGCCAGCCTTAATTGGCCCACCCGCATAAAATGGCGGCCAGGACCCGATCATGGGCAGCGATCAGGTCCACGCCCACTCCCACCCACTCCCTGTCTGCACCCCTCACCAGGCAGAAAACTCTGCCCCATGACTTTACTCAGCAAGTGATCGCCTATTTGGATTCATCAGGATGACAGTAGGAATGTGAATCTATTGTCCTGGATGGACATGAAGCACTGACACAATTCCCAATTCTATATTAGACAGGGAGAAGAATGTTCTTTATGCAGTTGGCTGTGAAGCAAGGAATGCTTTGCCCCGGGAATAAATTTGGCAGAGACCATTGAATACTGAGTAGAAAAATGGGTAAGCGTTTGAAGGGTGGGAGACGTGGGGTGCTGGGGAAACGCTTGTAGGTAATGGGATTAAGCTGGGAAATAAACAGAACAAAAAATGCTGAAAAAACTCAACAGGCCAGGCAGCATCTGTGGAGAGAAACAGAGGTAATGTTTCAGCCGAGTGACCTTTCGAAGAAATGTCAGCCTGACCTAAAACATTAACTCTGGCCCAGATTCTCATCCTTGGGTCAGGGTTTGCAGAGTCTGGAAATTTCCAGGCTCGAAGATCCCAACCTTTAAAAATGGCCCCACCGGTCAGATTTTCAGCTGGCAGAGCGGGGGTACAGGGCTAGTGGAGGGGGTACAGAGCAGGTGGCAGGGGTACAGGGCAGGTGGGAGGGGTACAGGGCAGGTGGGAGGGGTACAGGGCAGGTGGGAGGGGTACAGGGCAGGTGGTGGGGTACAGAGCAGGTGGAGGGGGTACAGGGCAGGTGGAGGGGGTACAGGGCAGGTGGGAGGGGTACAGGGCAGGTGGGAGGGGTACAGGGCAGGTGGTGGGGATACAGGGCAGGTGGGAGGGGTACAGGGCAGGTGGGAGGGGTACAGGGCAGGTGGGAGGGGTACAGGTCAGGTGGGAGGGGTACTGGGCAGGTGGGAGGGGTACAGGGCAGGTGGGAGGGGTACAGGGCAGGTGGGAGGGATACAGGGCAGGTGGTGGGGTACAGTGCAGGTGGGATGGGTACAGGGCAGGTGGGATGGGTACAGGGCAGGTGACCCCAGATTGAGTGCGGAGGCTGCCGGGTACAGAGATGGGCTGGGCACAAGGCCTGCCCGGAACTGTGTTTAAATTTTTAAAAATAGTGAAACAAAAAACATCCCTTTGGCCCTCACCCACCTCCCCCCTCACCATTTGCACTCTCTGAGCACAATTATGTTCCCCCCACCCACTGCCTCATGGCCCTTCAAACCCCCAATGCCAGCCCTTGCCCCTATACCCACCCCCCCAGGCCCCTCATACCATCTATGCTAACATAGTCCCAACTCATGCCACTACACACCCCTCCAACCACCATTTTATACCCTTACCCCCCCTCCCTGTCAACTCACTGAGTATCCTTTGACACTGCCTGGATAGCTTTGGCAGCTTGACGCCTCCTGGATTGCTTGACAGTTCCTAGACAGATTGACAGTTCTTTGACAGCTTGGCAGTTCCTGGACAGCTTGGCAGACCCAATGAGTTTGTGCATAAAAAGTGCATAATCATGTTTAATTCTAACAAACCCAAAGGTGTCATGGGATCCTATCCAAAGGGGTACCTTACCTCATCAAAGGGGTACGCCAGTTCTCAAAAGAATCCACCAAGCTGAGAGTTCACCTTACCTGGTTTTCTCTGTGCACTCCGAGATTCATGAAACTATGTGACAGCTCTGTTATCATTACCACCCCACTGCCCACCCACCAGCAACCCCTGTTAAGGGTATGTCTCCCTTTAGAAATTATTGCTAGATTAAAACCTCAACTGAGATAAATTCTAATTATATCATAAGAGCTTAATCGTCAAATTAAATAGCAATTGGGTCTTAGGATAATTTGTTTTCATCCCAGGAGTCCTAACCTAAACAAAATCACTTCGGGAAGAAACATACTCCATATATTTATAAGAGACTTGAATTTCTTGAAGCATCCCTCTATCAGAACTTAGAATCTCATAATTAAGAATTCTAGTGTATTTATACTTAGGGTTTGTGAGGTTTACAGGATGAGACTACAACCTGTTTAATAAGTACTATGATTCTTTATTTATTTTTAAATATATAACAAACAGGTTACATTGAAATATTGTCTTGAATACTACAAAGTGTGTATACAAACTATATTAATTCCTCTAAGAATACTAACTTCAATTCTTGAATCCAGTTAAAATATAAAAATTAAGATATCCAAGCAAACAATAAAACAACTTATAGTTCCAATCCAAGGTATTAGATGCAGCTTATTTTTTCTGTCTTTATTTCCTTCATTAGGTGGGGCTGGCCAGGGGTGGGTAGGAGAGGTCAGGAATCTAACCACCACCCGCGATCGGGGCCGGACCGCAATTTCACCCTGGCGGGCCAGTTAAGGGCCGCCTGGGCGTGGAGCGCTCTCGGCTGCGCTTAGCGCTGCCTGTGTGGGCAGGGAGGAAGGCGAGAGCGCAAGTTTGAGCTTGTGCGCCGGCGCACGCTGGAAAAGCTCACCGAGGCACGGAGATGCCTCAGGGAGGTGAAGATTTTTGAAAACTGAAAAGCAATTGGGGATGGGCAATCAACAACCCTCTGAAACTTCCTTCAAGTGGCCTTTCTTCCATTTGTGAAGCGAGGTAAAGTTAATAAGCAACTGGAAGCACTGCGGCCAAGAATGATCCTGTCACTACCTCCTATCACACGGACAGGTTTCCCAGCAGGTGCCACTAGATAGCAATCAGAATGGACGACGCTCATTGATTTTCTTTTCCTCTTTTAACTGGAGGGACTGAAGCTAGCTATCACGTTCCATTTTCGTGCCCAGCTGAGGTAGGCAACTCTGCACTGACTGGATTCCAAACTGAGAGCTGCTGATCCATGTTATTCATAACCACAGCGTGAGGCACCATTGATCCACTGTGTGGATCTCATTAATTTCCTGTAATCATTAATCCTCAAAATGTCCCGATCTTGCTTCTAGTAAGCTCACACCTCAGAAGGGAACAATTGGCCTTGGCAGGTTCACCAGAACCTTGCTGGGTCAAAGGGTTAAATGAGGAGAGATTGCATTAGGAAAACGTGCATTCCCTGGAAATGTGTAATGGTTGTTTTGACTGAATCTTTTAGGATGTTTGCAAGGAATTGATTGGGCAGATGGAGATTTTTTTTTTCCCCTCTGGTGGGAAAGTTTTGGGCAAGGGGACATGTTAAAATCAGAGCCAGGGATTCAGGAAAGAAGCTCATTAGGAAACACTTCTTTGTGCAAAAGGTGGTAGAAGTGAGGAACTCTCTCCCACTAAAAAGAGTAGACGCTTTCGCAATTAATAATTTCAAATCTGGGATTATTGTGTTTCGAACCTTGGAGATATGCAGAGATGACATACAAACGTACAAATTAGGAGCAGGAGTAGGCCCCTCGGCCCCTCGAGCCTGTTCCACCATTCAATGAGATCAAGGCTGATCTGACTGTAACCTCAACCCCACATTCCTGCCTACCCTCGATAACCTTTCACCCCCTTGTTAATCATGAATCTACCGAACTCTGCCTTAAAAAAATATTCAAAGACACTGTTTCCACCGTCTTTTGAGGAAGAGAGTTCCAAAGGCTCACCATCCTTCAAGAGAAAAAAATTTCTCCTCATCTCTGTCTTAAATGAGCAACCCCATATTTTTAAACAGTGACACCTAGTTCTAGATTCTCTCATGAGAGGAAACAACCTCTCCACAACCAACCTGTCAAGGCCCCTCAGGATCTTACAGGTTTCAATCAAGTCTCTCAACTAAGACTCTCACCAGTTTCTACATATGAAAAGGAGCTTTATTTCAATGCTTCTAAGATGTCTGCTTTCTCACAATTAGACCTTGACTTTTGCCCCCAGGATTGGGGCGCAGAGATGGGCCATTTTCCAGCCCCGCCAACTCGACCAGGGAAAATGAGGCCCAGAAGGTTGGGTTTCCATTCTGCGTGGTTGGGCTGGATTAGAAGTCGGGCCTGCTGCCTCCTGAATGATTACAGAGCCTGCTGGGTGCAGAGACGGGCTGGGCAGGAGGCCTGTCTCTATGTGCTGGCGCCACGTTGAAGTTATTTTAAATATTGATTAAAGCAAAAAACAGCCCTCCACCCGTCACCCCTTACACCTCCTCTCCAGCCTCATGCTTCTCATGCCCAATCCATGCCACTTCATGCCCCTCCGCCCCACAACCCCATAACCCCATGGTCCCTCATGCCAACCATACCATTCTATGCCCTCTACCCATCTCCTCTTCCCTCATACTCCCTATGCGACCTAATGCCCCTCCACCCACCCCATGGCTCCTCATATCCCATGCCACCCTTTGTCTCTCTACCCAACCCCCAAGGCCCACCATAACCCCTATGCCAACTTATGGCCTACTACCCCCCACATGTGCCCTTTGTCACCCTATTTCCCGCCCCCCCCCCACTCATCTGCATGGCCCTTTATAGTCCTTATGCAAACTTAGTGCCAACACCTGCCAAACTATCCTGCCACCACCCTTTGTCCTTACCCCCTCCGTGCCAACTCACCTAATATCTACCAAGGGCAAAACTCTATTGATGATGAGGCTATTTTTAAAAAATCTCATTGATTAAAAATAACATTCAATACATCGAAATTTCTTCAACTAATCTCTGTCGAAAACAGTCATGTCCATTCTATAACCACTTGGAGATTTCAGTTAAATTGCTCACTTAACAGGTGCCCAACTGTGATAATGTCAGTCATACAACACAAATCATTTAATGATAACCCTTAGGCTAATGTCAACGAATAGAGTGAAATAACATGCACTTTTTAAAAAAATTTCACACTTTTTTAATGTAAAGCTCAGCAGACAGTTCTAATGATCTTTGACAGTTCCAATGATCTTTGACAATCCCATTGAGTTTTGAAAGTTCTTTAACAGCTTGACAGTCTCAATGAGTTTTTGCATTGTTTATGCACAATCATGTCTAATTTCAACAATCCCAAAGCAGTACCTTACCTCTACAAAATGGTACCCTGGCTATCCAAATGAATCCACAAGGTTCAGGCCAGCTCCTACCAGGTTTAGTCTACATGCTTTGAGTTTCAGACAGCTACCTTATCAAAATGACACATGAATGGAAGCGGCTGCTGAGTTAAACGGGCAGATGCATCCAGGAACCATGGGTGTGCAATTTATAAGGTACCCTCATTTCTCCCTCTGCAAAAATGGAGGTCAGTTTTGGGCATGCGACTTTTGGCTTTGGGCTTATGCTGGCATTTTTGTGCAGGCGGTGGGTCTCTCTGCTGGCATGATAATTCAGGCATTACTCTTTATTTTCTGTTTCTCCATAACTGTATCCACAGTCTAGATTAACAGCACGCAGCCACTGTGAGCAGTCAACAGACACAAACAAACACTGAACAGTTGAAGAAGTGAACACAACAGAGTCGACTTTGCTAGTCAGAGGACATTTTAATGGATGTGGAGCCAAGACAGACGGATGGAATTATAGTTTGGATCAGCCATGATCTTTTTTAATGGAAGAACAGGTTTGCGGGGCTGAATGACCTCCTCTTGCTCCTATGTTCCTAAATAACCAATGTTGTCCAGTCTCTATATTCCTCCCAGTGTTGAAATTAAGGGATGATGAGATTGAATGAGCCATCATCACTTGTTCATTTATTCCAAGGTTTCCGAACTCCCAAACCTTTCTTCACCCATTCATCCTGTAGTCTAGAGAGTTGTAATACTCCACACTTTAACTTGTTTTATGCCATTTTCTCTTAATTGGAGATGGTGGTGTACTGGTAATGTCACTGGACGAGTAATTCAGAGACCCACGCTAATGCTCTGGGGACACGGGTTAAAATCGTACCACTGCAGTTGGTAGAATTTGAATTCAGTTAATAAATCTGGAATTATAATACTAGTTTCTGAAATGGGGACCATGAAACTATTGCCAATTGTTGTAAAAACCCATCTGGTTCACTGATGCCCTTTAGGGAAAGAAATCTGCCATCCTTATCTCATCTGGCCTACATATGACTCTAGACCTACAGCAATGTGGTTGACGCCTAACTGCTGTCTGAAATGATGTAGCAAGGGCAATTAGGGATGGGCAACAAATGCTGGCCTTGCCAGTGATGCCCAGATCCCAAGAAAGAATGAAAAAAAAATTAACTTTTGTTGTGTACAATGTCCTTTCACTTAGGTAGAATTACATGAATCTACACACACTTGTATACGTACAGTCCAGTCAGTATTTCCCTTCCTTTAGATTTTGTAGTAATTTCAATGCTTCTCTCACCTGAAGGAAGTTTTTTTTTTCAATCTTATGTTCTTTTATTGACATCAGCTGTATTGTCTTTGTTATTACAGCAGCTCATCAGGAACTGGCCTCCTCCTGTGGCTTTGATAACTATCTTTGATCTAATTTAGCCCTCATGGGCAATGTGACATCACTAAGGCAGCCCTTTAATAATCCTTTAGCACAGGGTAAAATCATTCAGATTTTCAAAGTTCTATTGTTATTGGCATTTTACAAGGTTCACGTTTTCTTATTTTAATAGGACTTTGATTGATTTAGAAAAACATTCTCTGATTTTAATTCCTCGAGGAATAAACTTTTAACCAAATTGTTGAGGTGTAAGACCATTTACTTACCAATAAGCATTCCATATTAATTTATTTTACCCAAAAAATAATTATTTGTGGCACATTTTTTGCAGCTACATTGTTCAGAAATAAATAAGAAAAGTCTGACGTTACACACAAACATACGAACATACGAAAAAGGAGCAGAAGTAGGCCATTTGGCTCCTTGAGCTCTGCCATTCAATAAGGTCATGGCTGATCTGTTTGTGTTTCAAATTTTATGTTCCTATCTACTCTTGATAACCTTTAATTCCCTTGCCTAACAAGAATCTATCTACCTCTGCCTTAAAAATATTCAATGACCCTGGCTCCACCGCCTTTTGAGGCAGAGAGTCCAAAGTTGCACAACCAGCTGAGAGAAAAAAATTCTCTTCATCTCTGTCCTAAAAGGGCAACCCCTAATTTTCAAACAGTGACTCCTTGTTCTGGACTGACCGACAAGAGGCAACATCCTTTCCATGGCCACAAAGTCACCCCTTCCTCTTCTAAACTCCAGTGGAAATAAGCCCAGCCTGTCTAACCTTCCCTCATAAGACAACCCACTCATTCCAGGTATCAACCTCCTCTGAACAGCCTCCAAAGCATTTACATCCTTTCTCAAAAAGGAAGTCCAAAACTGCACACAGTATTCGAGACAACAATTACACGTGACTTTGTTGCCTTTGCACTTGTTATAAAAGGTCATCATTTTTGTGTTCAAGAAGTTCCAAATTCTTTATTTACAGTGGAAACCATTCTCTAACTCTAACCGTTCATTAGCAATTAAGTTATGCCTGGACTTATAAATGTAATTTGCTGTCCCTAAATTCTTTTTTGATACAAATTCAAGAAATAGTTTGAAATATAGCTGTCTGCACATTGATGCCATCTCATTGGCAACTGAATTGAAGAAGAGGACAAACTAATTAGGATTATCAACTTACAGGCACTGATTTAGATTCCCAGAGCACTATATAGATATCAGAAGGATCTTCATAGGAAATTCTGTTTGATTAACTCCATATTATGTTCATTGTGAACTGAAATGAGACCGATCCAATCTCATGGTGCTGCGAGAATTACAGCTAAATAAGTGGGAAAGTGCTAGATTTTGATCCACCTTATCTTCCCTAATATTCAGGGCTCACAGACAAAAGCGCAATATTTTCTCAGACTAACCTGTTCAATTATATGGGTAGAATTCACACGTTATTGACCTTCACAAGGAGACAAGTGCCCGATTTATGCGATGACAAAATCAGCAGGAAATATAATATTGGTTAAACACAGTCCTGGAGGTGAAAGTATTTACCCATGGAATAGCTGGTCGGTTAATTTTGCCTCATGAATGTAATTCTTATTCTGCATGCAAGTTTAATGCGTGTTTTGTGAAATATTTGTTTTGTCGTAACCAAAGTTATCGACTATATTGTGGAAACAAATATGGTTAGTGATTCGCTGCATGGTTGCACAGGGTGATTGATTTATAGTAATTCTGCTGGCCAGTTGTTGTAAATCATTACATTCCTAAAACACAAGCAATATCCTTAGCCATTTCCTCCACTCCCTGCCCAATCAATTGACAACGGTATAAATGAAAGACATCTGATGTAGTTCCTATTCTAATTAGATTGTAAATCAGCTTGGTCTGAATTGAGCATTTTATTTCATGCACTAACCTCCTAAAAAGCAGGGCATCCATATTTCTAGCAATCCTGTATGCATAATTCCTACCTCATAAGTCACATCATTGACTCCAATGTAATTTCAGTTACAAGGTCACAGGAAGCTCTGACAATGTCACTGTTAAGACACGAGTGACGAAGAGGAATATATAGAGCAGCCAAGGCATCTGGAATGCTGTGTTTGAAAACAAAATTATGGAGCATATTTGGTTCAATTTTACCTTAGATTCTGTGACAAACAATATAAAAATAAATGTTGGTACTATAAATTTCACAGTGCTTGATGGCTTCCCACTAACTTAATGAATGCAATTGTTCACACAGCAATAAAGCAAGCCAAACCATGCTTAAGGGATTGTTATCTCTCTAAAATCTGATAAATGATCTGACCAGAACAACCCTGGTCTCTGTAGAACACGCACTTTACAAATTGTCCATATGATTAACACCACAGCTAGTAATGGCAGGAGCGATGCTACACTAGAGGATGAAAGAAAACAGATGTTGAGGGAACAAGCTGCCATCTGCTGAATTCTTATGTATATCCCTTGTGGGACAATGTGGCTGTATGGTGAACTGACTTACAAAACTCTGTATCATCCATGACAGCAATGCTATACGCTCTGTACTGTGATAGATGTTGGACAGTGCTAAAATTTATATCACCACATCAGATGTTCAGAAATGATTTGGAAAGTACAATGTGATGTTCTTTAACATTATCACCAACACCACCTTTAGACTCATGTTAATCTTAATGTCAAATCATTAAATTAGCCTTCCAAACGCCTATGGACATTTACATCAGGCACTCAATATATTGTCCAGCCTCATATATTTAGTTGGTCATAAACAGGACTTGAAGTATGAGATTAATCCATCATTTTAAATGTTGTTCGTATAGCTAGCCCATATTTGGTGTTTGTGGCTTGAACTTATAACCAATTAATTCTTTCAACTTTTCAGTCTGAAGGATTCCTGCAAATACTGGCACGAGGAAAGGAAGGTTTGCATTTATGCAGTGCCCTTCAAAAGTTCAGAAAGTCCCAATGCAATTTGCACTCAATGTAGTGTTTTTCATGTGTAGTCACTGTCGTAATGCAGGAGAGGCAGCAACCGATATGTGCTCAACAAGATCCTAGAAGCAGAAATGTGATAATTATCAGATCATCTGTATTTATTTTTTTTTACTAATTATTTGGTTTGAGGGATAAATATTGGTCAGGACACTGAGAAGAGCGCCTTTGCTCTTCTTCAACAGAAAGAGAGCATACTTGTACTACAAACCCCTTGCAATAAAGGCCAACATGCCATTTGCCTTCCTAATTGCTTGCTGCACCTGCGTGCTAACTTTCTGCACTCCTCGTGCATGCACCCCCAATCTTTTTGGACATCAAACACTAGCACATTTCACACCTTTTAAAGAATATTCTGCTTTTTTGATTGTTACGATGGGTGAGGGAGGGGGTTATTGTCCAGGACCAAGGCGGTTTGGTGGAGTTGAGACATCGATTAACCATGATCTAATTTTATTGGGGAGCATGCTCACCCCTAAGGCAGCACCTCCAGTGCTGGCTGCGAAGTGACAGTCTGGATTTTATGCTCAAATCTCTACCCACAGGCCTCTGATTGTGAGAGGAGGGTAATATCCATGTCTAAGGGATTCTAAATTCTGAAAGATTATCAGAAATGCAAAAGGAAAATGGTGATGACATTGCAGAAAATATGTTTATTATACTCGATGTAAATAAAATGATGTGAGCCAAGAAATCTAGAGGAATACCTTTAGGGGATCCACCCCCCCTTCCCCAAGTACCCTTTGGTCGACAAAGAGAAAAATCAGACAGGGTGTAAAGTAAGCAACCAATTCAATATTGCTTACTTTATACCCATGCTGAATTTGAAAGGTTCACCACAGATCTGGAGAAAATTAAAATTTAGAAAGCCATAGGCATTGCTGACATTGCAATTTTAAATGGAAAGCTGACAGGGCATTTCCACTGGTAATAGAAACGTTGAAACACAGGTGAAGGGGGAGGTCATTTAGCCCCTTTGAGCATGTTCCCCAATACAATTAGCTCATGGCTAACCTATATCTCAACTCCACTATTCTGCCTTGACTCTGTAACATTGACCCACCAATAGCCCTCACCCTTACCCATCGTAAGAATAAAAAAAGCAAAAAAGCAGAACATTTTTTCAAAGGTGTGAAACTTGTCCGTGTTGATATTCAGAGAGACTTGGGTATGCTTGTACATGGAATGCAGGAAGTTAGAATGCAGGTACAACAAGCAATTAGGGAGGCAAATGACACATTGGCCTTTATTGCAAGGGGATCGGAGTACAACAATATAGAAGTCTTGCTACAATTGTGGAGGGCTTTGATGAGGCTGCATCTGGAGTACTGTGCGCAGCTTTGTCTCCACATTTAAGAAAGGATATACTTGCAGTGGAGGCAGTACAGTGAAGGTTCACTGAATTGGTCCCTGGGATGAGGGGGTTGTCTTATGATGAGAGGACTTATATTCCCTGGAGTGTAGAAGAATGAGAGGTGATCTCATTGAAACCTACAAAATTCTGAAGGAGCTTGATGGGTTGGGTGCTGAGAGATTATTTTAGCTAGTTAGGGAATCTAAAACTCAAGGGCATAGTCTCAGGATAATGGGCCGGTCATTTAGGACTGAGTTGAGGAGGAATTACTTCACTCAAAGGGCTGTGAATCTTTGGAATTCTCTATCCCAGAGGGTTGTGGCTGCTCCATCATTGAATACTTTAAGGATGGACATATTTTTGGTCTCTCAAGGAGTTAAGGGATACAGAAAGTGGGCTGCAAAATGGAGTTGCAGCTGATAATCAGGCATGATCATATTGAATGGTGGGCCATATGGTCTACTTCTGCTCCTATTGCTTGTGTTCTTGTGTTCTATTAATTTCAGTTTTGACATTTTTTGATCGACCCCGAACCTGAAAAGCTTTTTTGGGGGAGAGAATTCTAGATTTCCACTTGCCTTAGTGTAAAGGCTTAGCTCTAATTTTGAGGTTATGCTCTCTTGTTCTGGATCCCACCACCAGAGGAAATAATTTTTACTGCATCGGAATTTATTCCCACAGTGAAGCTGTGTACCTCCAGCCTTAAGTTAGGTTAGATGTTGGAGGAAATAGCATCAATGCCTGAAACTTCAAAATCCCAGGGAGATTCTACCCTATTGTTATCACTAATCTGTGGATAGTTGATTAAAAAAAAGACTATTACTAGTAATACAATGCAGGAATAGAGGATGCAGTGAGCACTTATCCTTCTTGTAATCAATAACATTGCAAGTCACACCATATGACAACACCTCAATCAGTCAAATACACTTCATTCCTGGTACAGCACAGGCAGAGACCTTTATAATCACAATACTTGCACAGCTTTGGCTCAATCAGTCAAATACACTTCATTCCTGGTACAGCACAGGCAGAGACCTTTATAATCACAATACTTGCACAGCTTTGGCTCAATCACCCTGAAACATCTAAAAGCACTTTACCCAATGAATTACTTTTGGAAGGCAGTAGCTTCTTATAAATAAACAAATGGCAGCTTCCCTGAGGCAGCAAGATTCCACAAATAGGAGTGACATGATTGACAAATTAATCATTCTCGTAATGATCTTGGTTGAGATAACACAATTAGTTGTTTTCTTGTATTTCTAAATGGTCAAAATTATGAGGTCTGGAAGTTGGTTCATGCCAGCCTGCCAACATGAACTGGGCAGAGGAAATGATCTCTGGACCAGGAACCGGGCTGCCCCGGACCCACTCAGTACAGAGCCTCGGGCACCAGGCTGAAGTGTTGCAGGTATCAGTTTGACATCCCTAGGTAGCCCAGCAGGAGATGTGAGCTGATCTTTGGCTCGCTTTGCTTCTGGCAGGTAGGTTCTGGGGGAAGGGAATACAACCAGGATGGAAGGAAAGACAGGGAAAAGGGGAAGCAATGGGGGGAAGGTGGGTGAATGGGAAAGCAGAAAGGAAAAGCAGGAAGTTATCGAGAAGTGTGGGAGAATCAAAAGGGGTGTAAGCATTGATTGGCAGTGGTCTAGGGTTTAATTTGGAGCAAGAATGTCTGTGCACTTTGTTGCTCCAATTGAGTTATTTTTTTTTTTAACTCTTTGGCAGTGGACATCCCGCTACCCTCTCCTCTTCACTCTCCATCTCTCCCCCTCACACCTCTTTCCCTCCACTCTACAATTTTTTCCTCCCAATAACCATTCCTCCTCTCTCCCACTGACTTAATTATTATCTTTTCTTCCACCACCTCCCCATCCCATCTGGCTCCCCTTCCAAGATCCCATTATGTCCCTTCCTTCAAACCCTACTTGACCCTGAATGTTGTTTCTGATCTTGGCTCCTCTGCATGCAAGGCTCCAGATGATTGCTAACTCCTTAAACACACTTGCTGCGTATTGGGGACTTAGTAGCCTTGTTTATCCCTGTAAAACGGGCACATTGCCAATGAAGTTCTTGGCTACATTGTCTACATAAATGCCTTGAAGATTGTCATTGACCATAAAATTTCTGTGGCAAATTAACTTGTGCCTCATCTATAATTTTTTAAATGATAACAATGTAATGAAACAGCATGTTAATCAGAGGGAGTGATGTAGTGAATTATTTCCTCTGATGCAGAAGGTGGGGAAGGTTCCAGAACAAGGGCATAACCTTAAAATTACAGCTCGACTGTTCGGGGAAGATGTTAGGAAGCATTACTTCGCGCAAAGGGTTTTGGAAATGTGGAACACCCTCGCCTACAAATGCGGTTAAGGCTGGAGGTCCATTGAGAATTTCAAATGTGAGGTTTGTTGGACAAAGTTATTAAGTGTTTTGGATCCAAGGCAGGTAGGTGCAGTTAAGACACAGATCAGCCTTGACATAATTGAATGGCCATACTGGTTTGAGGAGGCAGCCGACCTTCTGCTCCTCGGTTCCTGTAACTAGATATGTCCTGTTAGAACACGAAAATTAAAGTTTAAATATCAAAATAGTAAGGAATATAACACAGTAAAAGTGATCAGCAAGATATTTCAAAATAATAAAGGAAGAATCAGAACCTGAAGGGTTGCCGGAGGTCACCGGTAATGGTTGTTGGATTAGTACAAAGAGGGGAAGAGTCAATTCTCTCTTAACTCTAAATTCGCTTAATTCGCGTCGTTAGATCATCTACATATAGCTTATACATCTGGTTAAATATAGGCATGCAAGTTTACAGCAGGTTAAACAGTTTTATACCCAAAACTAGGATCTAAACGCACACCCATTAAGTTTTTCTGACACTCCCTGAGTGGTCACAGAATATAAAAGCTAATACCCGAAAAGGAGAGCTGACGCAGGCCAGGCGTTCCGTTCTCTCTCTCTCGCATCTCTACGTTGTTGACGTAGGTTCTTCTGCTTCTGCGATGGTTGGTTTCCGGCGTTCTCCCTGCCGCCGCGCCCGAAATTCTTCATTCTTATTCTGAAATCTTATCTCTCCAAGCTGTGTTGTCTCTCTCCCATTGGTTTAGGCTAGCTTGCCTTGTCTGTGGCATCTTCTCATTGGCTTTGTCCCAAGGACTTAGGTAGCATTACTTCGTTACTCCTTTCCTAAATAAGGACTTGTGCCTTATCACATTCCCTTTGTTTTCCAAGAAACTCAGCTACTTCAAACCGGTTCCAGCCAGCTCAGGCCAGTGACTGGACTCAGGTTACTTCAGGTCAAAAGTTGCTTTTGCCTGTGTCAGCAGTTTGGCTACAGCCCCTGGCCAACATTATGAACTGAGAATTGGTGAGATGGATTAAGCGGATTTGTCATTTGAGAGCAAATTTTGTACTTGAGCTGTTAAGTCCAAGGAAAAGATCTTTAAAGTGATCAGTTGAACTGAATGGTAATGGTAATGGTAATATCTCTTGTTTGACAACTGAATGTCAATTATATGTCTGAAATAAAGGAGTTTGCAGTTTCACACTGGAGATTTCACGCTTGTATTTCTTTGTGCATTAAAATCTGCACAAGAATTCCATGCTTTACCCTTCCCCAAGAAAATACATAATGGATCTGTGCCATAATTTCAATGTGACAGTTGCATTTCAACTGTATCATGCATGCGCCATCTGCCAAGTCTCTAGTAGAGTCTAGTTAACCAACATGCTCTGGTATTAGCAGCAAATCCAAATTATATTGTACCAGATACATCTTATAGCATGATTTACATCCTCTTCCCCTATGAAAGAAAGTAGTTAAGACCAATGCCAGTTGGAGCAATTCCCAATCTATCAACTTACAACAGTCACATCATTTTGTATGGCCCCATGTAAAACATGCAAAAGCACACTTTGGTTCGGCTCACTGACTTAGATAATGTCTCCACAGATTTACAGTTATTTGAATGTTCCGTTAGTTACATGTAATTCTTAAGCGCAGAAGAAGATTATCATAATTGTGTTTATTTTCTGCCCTCCTCCTGTCCCTCACATCTGGTACACACCTAGCCAATTTACTAAAATGTCACATTCCTGAAAGAGGCACTAACCAGAATTATAACCAGGAATCAAAATATTCCAGTAGCAAAAGGAGAAAGAAATCAAGGTGAAAGCAGAGAGTGAGTCAAAATCAGGAATGAAAAGCAGCCGCATCCCTCAAAATGAATTTTGGAACACTGTCCCTCTACCTTGGATGCAGAGTCACTGTTGATATTTCCAGTACCATTGATGTCACTCTTTTTGTGTCAGAATGGGAAACATGGATGTTTGTTTTATTGCCTGTGTGTTTACAGCTGCTTTTATTGGGACTTGGAGATTCCATCTTCCATACTACCTCACACACCGCTCACAGTGCAGCCAAGTTCCTCAACCATCCAGTCCTTCCAGATCCCAGGATTTTGATCGTATTGTTGTCAGGTCACCAATCATCCCCCCCACCACCACACCCCCCCAACACCCCCCAACCCCCCCCCGACTGGCTGCCAGACCTCAAGGTCACCATCCCCAATATTGCCGAATTCCAACATGATTGCTGCCTAACTGTAGGAACCTCCAGTCTCACCATGCTTTCTAAGGCCAGAATTTTGACTTTGGTGTGTGGGGGTGGGCCCGACATGCTGATGCGTAAAATGACGCGTAGTGTGACATAGTCACACGAGGGTTCATGTCTAAATAATTTTCATCTTTATTTATTTAAAAATTTCAATGTGAGCTTCATCTCCCTGAGACACAGGGCTGCCCCAGGGAGATTTCTGGGCTCTTTCGCACATGCGTGAAAAAGCGCAGGCCCCGACTCTCCCTCCTCCTACCCTTGCCCGCACAGGTAGAGCTGGGCGCTACCGGCCGCGCATCGCACTGGGCGAGCCTTAATTGGCCCCAACGCGTAAAATGGCGGTGCACTGCCGATCACGGGCGGCGATCGGCTCCGTGTCTGCTCCCGACTGGCCCATCAGACATACAGAAAATTCTCCCCTCAGTCTTCCCAAAGCTTTGGATCTCTCCCAAAAGCCCCCAGATCCAAGGACTCATCCTACTGAAACATATTTTCTTCTACAAGTATTGATGACAGATTTAGTGAAAGTGCCTCCATACAAAACATGGAACTATTGCTGCCTGAGCTTCTGCCTCGGTCATATTTGTGGTAAAGTGACAGGTTAAAAGGCCAAAGTATGCAGAGGCATTTATCCAAACACTTGTACTTAACTGTTAAAATTTAAACAAAACTTTTGCAACACCCATGCTTATTACTGATGCTTATTCTGCAGCTTGGTCATAGGCTCCATTATTTAACTATTCCCTGTAACAAAATACTGCTACAGCCTGCAAAATGCCATGTTGCCAACTTAAAACATATCCTCAACGTTATAAAGCCATTTGCAGAGGTATAATATGCTTAGAAATAAGAATATCTGCTGCATTCCTTAAGGAGCCAGCAGTGTGCCTTTCACATTATGCAATTCATCAAAGAGTTAAATATTTTTTTTGAACTGACAATTGGAAAATAATCAAAAATCACAGCCTAACTTCATTTATATTTATTAAGGCAGATTTTTTTTTTCTCTGACCAATGATATTACCTTGACAACTCAGGCAAAATCTTTTCAGGATATGGAAGCTACACTAAAAATTGCTGAATATTTCTACAAGTGGAGACAGGAACCAAACCCAGCCAAGTTCTTTAACTCTACATTCCACCTTGGAAATTGCAAGGCACACAACACCTTAAAAGTCATCTTCTATGGAGAAAAAGTGTGGCATGACTCAACTCCCATATATCTTGGAGATTTTTTTTTATTCTTTCACAGGGTCCAGGTGTCTCTGACTGGGTCAGCATTTATTGCTCATCCCTAATTGCCCTTGAGAAGGTGGTGGTGAGCGACTTCTTGAGCTGTTGCAGTCCATGTGATGTAGGTACACCCGCTGTGCTATTAGGGAGGGAGTTCCATTATTTTGACTCAGCGACAGTGAAGGAATGGCCGATATATTTCCAAATTTAGCCTATTCACAGAGGTATAAGAACATTAACAATCACACTGCACGTGTGCAATTCTATGCGAAATCATAACTTCTTCAGCGTTTGTTACTTACTATTTCTTCTCGGTGCTCCCCTGACATCTGAAGCAGGGGTGGAGGCAGCCTGCTGACCAGTTTGACCTGTGATCTTGGATGACCTTGGCGGGTACCCTCTGGTGACACGAGGACTGGAGAGCCCCGGCTTACTTTGGCTGTCCTGCTGTGGGGCAGCTGCTCTCGCTATGGTCACAGAAAATGAAGTTAAAGGGCTCACAGGCAAGGGAGATTCCAAAGGGCCGGACAACTTCAGAGAGTCCTCAGTGGAGGTCCCAGGGTGTTCAACAGCCGCTTCTTCTCCCTTAGGGTGTCCGGGGTCCCCTGCCTGACTCCTTGAGGAGGAGGTGCAGCTGGAGGGAGGTCGAGGTGCCCGTCCCCCTCTCACGTAGCCACAGTAAGATCTCACCCATGGCTACAGCGTTGGAGTGCAGGTCTGAACGCATTTCCGACAGAAACAGGTGTTCTGCTCGATGATGTTCTCCATGGCGTTCGCCATCCTCCCCCTGGAGACCTCCATGTACGCACAGGGCATAAATACTTCATTGGAAACAGGTGGACAGACTTCTCTGCCTCATGTGCTACTCCGCTGAGGGCCTTCACCACCTCTGTCTGATGTTCCCTTCCTCGTGCAGCACCTCCAGCATCTTGTGCACAGCTAAGCCCAGAGGCTCATCATCCGACTTGGGCATCACAGGTGCCTTTTCCCCAGCAGTCCTCCACATGCCGGTGAGCTTGGCTGACTCTGCCTCCTCCTGCTGTCGACGTGTGTCCATGCGGTGACCACCAGAATGTGAGACCCGGCCTGAACTACATCGAGTACCCACCGAGATGTGTGTCTCTGGGCTGGTGGAGGGTGCAAGTGACTGCTGCGATGGGTCTACGGGCGAACTTTCTTCCCCCTCTCTAATGTCCTTGGTCCCCTGTTGCTGGAGGTGCTGCTGGACAAGGCTTCCTCTTCTGGCCCTCCCCTCTTCCTGCTGGCACCTGTAAGTGAGAGAGGAGACTTCGAGTGAGCTGCCTCCAACATGGAGGAACACATGACCCTTACGTTTCTAATTGACTACATATGTGTGGATCCTTACTGAATGGAGGCTGCCCACTGAGCTCTCCATCTGCACAGGCACAGTCCAGTTCGTCTCCAGCCAGCTCGGCGGCCCACTCCTCGAACTCTGTAAGGCTCCTCAGTTCAGCCGAGCCCTCTCCCATCTTCTCTCTCCCTCTCCTGTTGTGCTCTAAGTTTTTCTGTGCAAAGAGAGAAGGTGGAGTTCAGAGCAATCAGGTTTCATGTATCTTTCTCATGCTCCCAGTCTTACAAATAACCCACTGGATTGTGTGCTATGTGATTGATGCACTGCAGGTTGTCCAGAAGGGCTCTTGGGCAGCACCCTCCAGAGCAGTGAGCCCATGCAGGTAGAAGGATCAGGTTCACAGAGGCATATCATTAGCGGTTTTTTCTGGTGCCCTCAATGCCTAACCCACTTCCTTTCCCCCCACCTCCACCCCAGACAGCATCTGAGCTCTCTGTGTGGAATGGTCAGGGACCTACAGTGGCCTCTCCAGCTGCAGACCAGGTGGACAGCAGTGGGGTTACAAGGCATCACCTTATCACATTGAGTAGCTCTTTTATGTATGGGCTACATGGATGGTGCCCTTGTGACTGAGGCCCATGGTCCCTATACTGTCCAGTGAGGCGTGTGAGCAGACAAGAGTTCACTTACCCTGGCATCACGGATGAGGTCATTCATCTGTTTCCGGCACTACAGGGCAGTCCTGCCATGGAGGCCTTGGGCACTGACTACCCTGGCAATTTCCTCCCATGCAGGGTTGGTCACAGGGCTTAGCCTCCTCCTTCCATCCTCGGGGTAGGGGGACACCGCTCTTGGCCTCCACTGCGTTGAGCAGCGCATCGAGCGAGGTGTCGGGGGCCGGAGCTCCCTAGGATGGCCGGGTGATCTGTTTCTTCCGCAGTGGGTTCGTGAGAAAGAAGCTGATGCCCGGGCACCCTTTAAATGTGGATCCCAGATATGACGGCAGGGCGCGTGTCAACCAGCCTTCCCTACCCCGCAATGCGTGGAAACTCCCACCTGCATAATTAATGAGTGCAGCATGGATCGAATGGGTGTAAATTCCCACTGGGCTCCTTGGCAGGAAGCTCTCCCATTTCCTGACCATGCCACAGGGCTTATTTCCGGAATGGAAAATCCGGGAATTTGTCTCTGACCCAACATCTCAATAACCGGACTTCTATTTGCACCTGAGCACTTGCACAACCCTCAGTAGAATATGGACTGGACATGTGGCCCCCTAATGTACAAGTGGCTACGAGGAGAGATTGGATAGGTTGGGGTTATTTTCCTTAGAACAAAGAAGGCTGAGAGATGACTTGATTGAGGTGTACAAAACTATGAGGGGAATAGATTGAGTGGGCAGGATAAAATTGTTTCCCTTGGTGGAGAATTCTAGAACCAGGTGACATAGATTCAAGATAAGTGGCAGAAGGTGTAGGGGGGACATGAGGAAGAACGATTTCACGCAGAGGGAAGTGGGTGTCTGGAATTCGCTGCCCAAGTTGGTGGTAGAGGCAGAAACTTTAAACTCTTATAAAAAGTACCTGGATCTGCACCTAAAGTGCTGTAAGCTGCAGGGCTATGGGCCGGGTGCAGGAAGATGGGATTAGAAAGGGCACCTGGGTGTCCTCGGGCTGGCATGGACAAGACGGGCCTCCTTCTGTGCTGTAACTTTTCTATGGCTCCATTATTCAATGGTACCTCAAAACGTGGCTCGCTGTGGTTGCAGAAACCCTGACCGAGCCAAGGAGCACATAACATCTTGACCCCTGGCTCAAGTTTGTGGGCGAGATCCTGGAGTTACACTTGCTCTCCAGCAGGGCATTGGACCGGTTAGGGAACTGGACATGAAAACTGTGACAACAGCTTCTGCTCTGAAAGCCGTACGAAAGAAGGAAAACAAGGTAGAAATTTCACAACGTAATCGAAAAGTAAGTTCCAGAGATACTCAGTCTTCTAGCTTCTCCCTTTTCACAGACAATATCTAACGTTTAAAACAGAAAATTAAACAAATCTGATTCGGTTGAAACGTACACAGTTAATACGCTGAGGGATTTGAAATAAAATCACAATATCTGACGAGGAAGAAAAATAACCTGTTGCCACAGAGTCATTGAAAGTCCTCAGCATAAACCCCATAGAAAATTCTGGTGGAGTTAATCGGCTTGTCACAAACTGTCTCACTAATGTATATCCTGACTGAGATATGCTCTACTTAAGTAAAACAGTAATTGGTTGAATGCATTGCTGTCTGCCTGCAACAGATGCTGACATAACAGAGAAGGAGTTAGTACTGAATGTCAAATTTTAAACAAAACTTTTGCATTACTCACCACTACTAATGGTGCCTATACTGCAGCTGTGTCTCTGTTATAAACACCATTATTTAACATCCCCCGTCATGAAATACTGCTGCCATCTTCAAAATAGCATATTGCGAACTTAAAACATGTCACAATGAGTAAGATTGTTATTTTATGCATACAACCAACTTGAACAGAATTTAAATATCGAACCTTGTTCAAATTATAGTCAAGCAAATTCATGCAGATACAAATACGTTCAATCATTTCACAGATTGAATTCATAGATTAGTACAATATTCCAGATACCATCAGCAAAAAAGGAAGAGTGTTGTCTTGAACCAAGAGCCATGAATGACCATATGTATCTAAATGGCTTATCAGGTAAGTAGTGATATGTCACATCATTGGACTATTTTTCACTACTTAATTAAATCATTCAGTAAATCTTTCTAGTTCAATCTTGTGAAAGCATAGCATGTCCCACAGCCTGTTCTAAGAGTGGGAATTGGTGGAATTCACCAGATAAAGCCAAGTCACATTTTGAGAGAGAAGGAAATTTTAACAACAGAGAAAAATGTTTGAATTGCACTGTGGAGAACTGAGCACAACAGCCTAGGCTGACACTCAAGTCCTGTGCTGAAGGAGTGCTACACCGTCAAAAGTGCCATCTTTTGGATGAAAGCCAGCATGGAGTTGATGGGCCAAATGGCCTCCATGTGGGCTGTAATGACTCTATGGTGGGAATTTTATAGAGCCCTCAAGAATGGAAGAAGTGGCGTGCGGGGTGACTTAATTAGGCAGGATGTGAGATTTCAATGTCCCAATGGCAGGTTGAGATGCAGAGCTAAAGTCAGCGGTGTGCTTACAGCGTATTGAGGCACGCTGGCCTGCAGTGGGT
The DNA here is from genome assembly GCF_017639515.1 of Carcharodon carcharias. Lineage (NCBI taxonomy): Eukaryota > Metazoa > Chordata > Chondrichthyes > Lamniformes > Lamnidae > Carcharodon > Carcharodon carcharias. The sequence continues at coordinate 220,493,339 of NC_054469.1, forward strand.
TCACACTTGTAATATATTTGTAGGTCATGAATACTCATTAACCCGAAACTGTTTTCAAGTTTCCTTTAAAGTCCCACCCACAGGATAAATTCAGCAGCACACAAAAATCGCTTGGCGCCCGGTTCACGATAGTTTAGATGTGGCATGTACCGGTCAGCTTGTGACTGAGCTAAGCAGGTTTCCATGCTGAGCTCCATGACACAAGGTGGCAGGTGGTGATAGGTTGGTGTTTGAGTGCAGGGAGGCTTGGTTGAGGGAAGGGCCTAGCGTCCTGGGTGTGGTGGTCCTGTGAAGGGATGGAGGTAAATGGGACTGAAAGATGGATGAAGGGCCTATCGGGCAGGGTTGGTGCTCTCAATGGTGGTGCCTTGAGGTCCGAATTGAAGGTGTTGTATGACAGAGGGAACAGTGAAAGGGGGAAGTTGTACTCGGTATGGGGGCTAGAGTGAGGGACGGGTATTTGAAGGTCTCATAGGATGGATCATAGGAGTGAATAAAAGCAATGAGGAGGGTTACAGGTGGGTTCGAGGTCAGAGTGGGCATTTTGATGGTTGTGGGTATAGGCACATGGGCAGGAGATGGCACGGAATTAGAAATGGTGATAGGGTCCAGGGTAATGGGAGCGAGAAGGTTCAAGGTTAACAGAGGAGAGAGGAAAATTTATGTTGGGTGGGTCAAGGGGGCAAGTGTGAGGATGGCGGGGTGGGGAGGGTAGAAGATACAGAATCGGGTTTTGCATTTGACACCTACCATTTTCTGTGTCTCACTGAAAATACATGTTCGGTTGCAAGGATCTCAGATTGAAGTGGGAGGAGGGTCATTTTCTGTGGGTGGAGTTAACGTTGTGCACAATTGGCCGATTAAAGGGGTCCTTAATAATTAGTTAAATGGATGAGAACCATAGACGAGCATGCTCTCACATGTATGTCACCCCTCTTCACACAGTGCAATTACTGCCACAGCCATGCTGAGTATATTCAAGACAGTGGTCAATACATTTTTGGGTACTAAGAGAATTAAGGGATATGGGGATACTGCGGGAAGATGAAGATGAAGATCATCCATTATCTTGTTGAATGGTGGAGTAGTCTTGATGGCTGAAATGGATCAAAATGCTCCTATTTCTTATGTGAAATGTTGACTGCGTCAGGATGCATGCCTGTACAGAAAACTTCCCAATGTTCTGTCTTTTTTAAGGGATGGAAGGAAATTTGTGCAGGTCTTTTTGCCGAACTTGTAGCAGTCTCTGGGCTCAGGCAATCCATTCAACCTGAACATCAACCCAACAAAATCTCCCTTCAAGTGCAGATCATAAAATAATGGGAAGGAAGCTCCTCTGAAGCTGGCACACTCAGACCTCTTTAGATATTTTGTGACTTGACCCATAAGCATCAGTTTGGGCAACACCCACTTGCTCAGATCAGGGTAATTTCAACTTTTTGCATCTGAAAAGTTGAAGAAGAAAAACAGTTTGGTCCAGAAACTCAGTATGGGTTCTCCTGCATTCTATTGTAACTTGAGCGAAATATCATTGGAACCTTGGGCGATGCTTCACAAATGGGCCATTTTCGGTGGTTTAGGCCTGATAAGGTCTTTCACCAAAGGTTTAATGGGGATCTTGGAGAAATACCCCCACTCCACCCCCAACACACAGAACTGACAGCTTTCACTTTCCCTTCTATTTTTTTACACCCTGGAATGTGGTTTATTTTAGGCTTTGCAACATGTGGATTCCACTGAGTCACATTTCTGGTGACGAAGGCAGCCTCACTGATTAAACAGCCCGCATTGTCATCTCACGGCCGTAACCCAGTAAAAGTCCATTGATTCTGACAAATGTCAGAATTTAGTTTGAATCAGAACTGTCAGGATGAGTCAGGGTAAGATTGCCCAAGGTGCAGGAGATTGCTGCAAAGGACACAGTACTGATAAAGGAGTTAAGTTATGTCACAGCATCTTTATTGAACAGAAACCACATTATTCTGAAAAATTGCGGTCCAGATTTTTCATTGGATGGAAGAAAATAATACACAGACAGCAATTTGGAGATAATTCGATAGGAGGTAATCTTTGTAACAAATCAAGCATCTTTTCAACTTACAGTGTATGAAGGTAAAAGATGTTGCTATGGCATTGAAGGCCAACGGTTCTCTTATTAACAATCCGAATGTTTTCAGTACAACTCTCACCGTGGCAGATTGTGGAATAGAATTCATCTTATCAATTGTAATTAGCTGCATAAAATGACCATAAAATCTGCTGTCATATTGTAAAAACCCAAATGGTTTACTAATGCACTGCAGAGAAGCAAAACTGATTCCATTACCTGGTCTGGCATGACCACTTGTAGGTTACACAAGTAGGTTGGCTCCTAATACCCTTAGTGCAACTGGGCAACTAACAGAACTAGTAAATGAATACATGCATCCCAGGATTGCAGCTTAAAAGAAGAATTCCTTTGCAAAGGAAACAGTGTGGAAGACAGGCCAATATATCGTATCGGCATTGTAAATGTAATTAGAAAATTAACAAGCAGCCTTGCTCATTCAGCCTGTACTCCTTATGATTAGTGTCAGACATGTAAGCTGCAGCATTAATCAATCTTTCTGTTCATTACAAACCTGCTACTGGATGATATGTAAAATCCCACTACATCTCGTGTCATTTACCAAAACTGATAATATCAGCAATGTCGGACACTTTTTGGAACAGACTAAACAGATTAATCTGCTTCATTCAAGAGTAATTATTTACAGATATTGAGCAAGTCATTATAGAACCAGGGCTTGAAAAAGTCTAAAGGATTTGATTAAGCATGACAGTCAGACAAGTCCTACAGAACAATTCTTGCAAAGTTTTCAGTAAATCACTTCCAGAGAGTAAAGAAGCAATCCTATGCTTCAAAAAAGAAAAGCACATAGCCTTTGTGTTATTTTACAGAGCTTAAGTTAACCTCATGCCACATATCAGGGTAGATTGACCTGTTATTTTTATTCTCATTATCACTTTCAAGAACAGTCACTGGTATTGAAAATCATCTGAATAATACTATAACACTGGTTATAAAAATGTAAGGGAATGTGAATTGTTTCATTGGTATTTACCAGGCAATGTAAGTATGCATTGCCAGTTTCTGGCTTCTTTGACCTTAACCCCAACTCATAATAGAAATGTTATAACTGCATTCACTCCTCAACTTAATTGGTTTAAATTCTGGTCTAGAGGTGGCTTTAAGCTCTGGCAAGTGGCAGTAAATTTTCAAATAGAGAGAGAAGGCTTCTATCAGCCTCCTTACCGTCCATCGAATTAGCCGCCAAACACCTTGGTTTTGCGTGCACTACAGCACTGCTCGAGTTTCCAGGCTGACCCTGGTGACTTCCCACTCGATGGCAGAAGGCTACTCAGAGACCATTGTGCAGGTCTACTGGTCAGGGCTTTGGCAGAAAAAAAATGATAGGCACCATTAAATGAAAACCAGTCCATCAAAATTGCCGCAAAAAGTAAATCCAGGCATAAAACCTCTTGTTGCATGTAGCTTCAATTTGCAATCAAACAAAAAAATGAGCATATTTTGAACAGAGGAATATTAAAGAAGATAATTGTCACCCAGATGCTCAAGCCACCAGTCATTATATGAGTGTTTTATATGAGTGCCATTGGTGAGTTCTTTTTTTCACATTTAATGGGTTGCAGGGCAAACACATTGTTATAACAAAGTGACATAGATAGGTTAAATGAATGGGGAAAAAAAATCTGGCACATGGAGTATAATGCAGGAAATGTGAAATTGTCCATTTTGGCGGTAAGAATAGAAAAGAAACATATTATCTAAATGGTGAGAGATTGCAGAGCTCTGAGATTCAGAGGGATCTGGGTGTCCTAGTGCATGAATCACAAAAGGTTAGTATGCAAGTACAGCAAGTAATTAGGAACGCTAATAGAATGTTATTGTTTATTACGAGGAGAATTGATTACAAAAGTAGGGAGGTTATGCTTCAGTTGTACACGGCACTGGTGAGCCCATATCTGGAGTACTGTGTACAGTGTTGGTCTCCTTATTTAAAGAAGGATGTAAATTCATTATAGGTAGTTCAGAGAAGGTTTACCAGCCTAATACCAGGAGTGGGCGGGTTGTCTCATGAAGAAAGGTTGGACAGGTTAGGCTTGTATCCATGGGAGTTTAGAAGAATGACTTGATTGAAACATTTAAGATCCTGAGGGGTCTTGACAGGGGACAATATCATGTGGAGATGGTATTTCCTCACGTGGGAGAATTTAGTACTAAGGGTTGTGCTTTAAAAATAAGGGATCGCTCATTTAAGACAAAGATGAGGAGAAATTTTTCTCTGAGGGTTGAGGATCTTTGGAACTCTCTTCCTCAAAAGGTGGAAGCAGAGCCTTTGAATATTTTTAAGGCAGAGCTAGGTAGATTATTGATAAACAAGGGGATGAAAGGTTATTTGGGGTAGGTAGGTGGAGTGGAGGTTACAATCAGATCATCATGATCTTATTGAATAGAGGAGCAGGCTTGAAGGGCCAAGTGACCTAGTCCTGCTCCTAGTTCATATCTTTATATGTCTGTATGACATTATACAATCGGTATAGGAATGATTTTGGGTGTAGAAATAACGTGAAAGATGTTTGTATCACACAGGAGTAGACTTTATTGGGTAATTCTTGGGGTCTTTGCAGAAAAGTATGGGTCTGAGTTTGGCAGCAGTGGAAACATCTTAAAGGAGGTCAGCAAGATGAATTCCTGGGGTGTGGGAACATTCAAGGGAGGCTTAGGAATCATGGATTAAGGTCATGTCTTTCAAGGCATCACTTGACAAAGTGCATTGGAATAAATAAAACAATAAAGTGTTAGGAACTAAGTGTTAAACATGCAGCTTGATTGCAATGGTAAATGTTGAAATTGCTGCCCAGATGTAAAACTGCCTAATACTGTTACCACTTGATTTAATTTGCATTTGTTTCAATGGAAGAAAGTTGAAAATCCATCTCTTTATATTCTAATTATTGAAATACATATAGGACTACTTGAAAAGTACATATTTTATAAAATTTTAGAAAAATTATTGTGACAGGAAGTAACTCAGCAACATTATAAACCACATATATAGACTTATTAATGTACCCAGTCATCTGCACTTTAAACTATTCACTGTCTAATAATACCTGCTGCTACATAATAATTCAATGAGTCATATAATGGTGTGTTTTACTGACAAATATGAATAATAGCAAGCATGGACTAGACTCAGGTCAAATTATTGGTTCTGATTCTGCCATTCTTAGCCACATAGATGAATCATCCCTGTCCAAGAGCACTTCAGGTATCAACTGAACCACTATTACTGCATCAGAAAAGGAACAAGTAATGCACTGGGGGAGGATACTGACATACTAGGCAGCCAAGGACATACACGTTTTCAAAATAACAAAAGGCCCAATTCTCCAAAGGGTGCAGCAACTTGAGCTTTCATCTGTCACTCGGAGTAGATCACATTAGCTCTGTTGAATTGGCGAGGACCCGCCAGTTCAGAACCTGAACAGGGAGGTATCCATGATTAGCTAGTGTGCATATTGCTGTGGGTTTTATCTTCAGGCAGCTGCACAATGATGTTGCACTGTTCCACCAGATTATGAAAGGCAGATATAACAGTTGTGCAACTGTTAGAGTGCTCATCATTCCGCCAAAGGTTATCTTGGGATCCATGAGCATGGATGTGTGATATCAACATTATAAAGTGATTTATACAGGACCAAAGCAACAGTTGTAACAATGCATACTTATTTAACAAAGTTTTGTGGTGCAGTGGGTAGCATCCTTACCTCTGGGCCAAACGCTCCAGGTTCAAGCCCCACTTTGGAACTTGATGGCTGCAGAAGGTGTGTTCATAACATGGCCAGACAGATTGATTTTGTGGACAGCTGCTGCATTTTGAACATAATAAAAGGGTCATTACATTGTGGAAGCTTTTTATAGATACAAGGAAAAGCTAAGCATACAATTACTATTTAACATTATTTATCAGGCTAACAAAGGCTAATTTCTGCAGTTGAGTTAACAGAGGATCTCTGTGCCGTGTTCGTGGTCTTGTGCTAGTATTGGGAAGGTAACTGGCTAAAGGCTAGGCAACAGAAGGTTAAAAGCCAGGCAACAATTGACTTTTTTTCCCAGTTTGTGACCTTTTTGATTACAAATATCATGTAAAGTTGTTTGTTTAAAACTCAAAGTAAAGTTAAAAGGTAATGTCTTTATGTAATGCAACTGATGATTGTTGTTTGTTTAGAATATCATTGAATAAGTAGAAATTCGGCAGTTTGTAATCACCCTAACGCAATGGTTGCTTGGTAGAACCAGGGACAGATGGGGGAGGTGTTGAAGCAAGCAGATCTAGGAAGGGATTGGCCAAACTTGCTGCCAGGACCTTACTGCTCTAGGGAGGGTTGCCAGCGGTAAATATGAGCCAATCATGGACCATCACTATCAGAGAAAGATGCCAATCATGGACCATCGCTATTAGAGAAAGGAACCAATCATGGACCATCACTATCAGAGAAAGATGCCAATCATGGACCATTGCTATTAGAGAAAGGAACCAATCATGGACCATCGCTATCAGAGAAAGATACCAATCATGGACCATTGCTATTAGAGAAAGGAACCAATCATGGACCATCACTATCAGAGAAAGAAGCCAATCATCGACTGTCGCTATCAGAGAAAGGTGCCAACCATAGATCGTTGCTATCAGAAAGGAACCAATCAGAAAGTGTGTATATGGCAGGGCAGGAAGCAGAGGTCTCTTTAAGCACGGTGTTCGTTAAGCTCGAGGCCAACGCTGCAGCCAGACAGAGAACGGACAAGGACAGATCGACCACCCATTCATGTCTGTTTCTCAGGGAAACCAAGCAACTAAAACACAGGGTGAGTAGTCACTGGTATAAGTATTATTGAGCTGTCTGTAACAGAAATCAAATACTTAAGTGTAGTTAAAAGCAAAATACTGCAGATGCTGGAAATCTGAAACAAAAACAGAAAATGCTGAAAACATTCAGCAGGTCGAGCTGCATCTGTGGAGTGAGAAACAGACTTAACGTTTCAAGTCCGTATGACCCTTCTTCAGAGCGTAGCTGTTTTGGTCAAAGTCTCAAGTTTTGGGTAATTGATATGCAGAATAAACCTCTGAACCCAGGGGGGTAGGAACAGCCTTCCAATATGCCTGGTGACAGGTAGAAAAAGCAGGAGCATTTCCTGGTCAGCCATACTGCAGAAGGCAATGGCCAACCACTGCAGTACTTTTTTAAGCATAATCATGGACCAATCCAATGGAAGTCCATGGTCGCTAATGCCCTCTTAGGGCATGGTACCTGAAGGAGAACTTACAAAGCAGCTTTAACAAATTGAAACATCCCATGGCATCTTCCAGAAGTACTATTAAAGAAAATAGGACACTGAAGCACTTAGGAGCAGGACTAGGCCATTTGGCCTTTCAAGCCTCTGCGTATTTGATAAAATCATGACTGATTTGGTGACAGTCTCAACTCCGCTTTCTTGTATGCACTCCCCGTACCTCTTGACTCCCTTGTACATCAAAACTCTACCCAACTCAGCCTTGAATTCATTCAATGACCCATCCTCCACTGCTCTCCAGAGAAGAGAATTCCACAAACTAATAACCCTCACCTCCACCTTAAATGGGAGACTCTTTATTTTTAAACTGTGTCCCCTAGTTCTAGTCTCTTTCGTTAAGGGAAACATCCTCTCAGATCCACCCTGTCAAGTCCCCTCAGGATCTTATATGTTTCAATAAGATCACCTCTCAAACTTCTAAACTCCAATGGGTACAGGCCCAGCCTGCCCAACCTTTCTTAACAGATAAGCCCTTCTTCCCAGGAATGGGTCGAGTAAACCTTCTCTGAACTGCTTCTAACATAGTTATACTCCGAGCTCCGTCCATGCAGGTGGTTATCAGGAGGGCAGAGAAAACATTGTAGTGACATCCCCAAAGCCTCCCTGAAAAAATGCAACATCCCAACAATTTGTGGGAATCTCTTGCTCGAGACCGCCCAAATTGGAGAAGAAGCATCCATCAAGGTGCCAATCGTTTTGAACATCTCTGACAGGCCATGTGTAGGTCAAGCACAAACAGTGGAAGGAGCGTATCAAAATTCCAGCATCCAACCCACCCGCTTCAGCCCTCCCATGGCTGAGTGTGCGGATCCAGCATTAGATTTTTAGATACCTCAGGACCTTCAGCCCTGGAAAGGAAGAAAGTCACCCTCGGTCCCGAGGCACTGCCTAAGACGAAGAAAAAGAAGAAGATCATTTTTCAAATAAAGAGACCAAACCTGTACACAGTACTCCAGGTGCAGTCTCCAGAAGTCCCTGTGGTGCTGCAGTAAAACTTCCCTACTTTTATATTTCATTCCCATTGTATTAAATGCCAACATTCAATCTGTCTTCCTAATCACTTGTTGTACCTACATACTAACTTTTTGTGATTCATGTACCAGGACACCCAGATCCCTCTGTACCACCGAGTTCTGCAATCTCTCTCCATTTAAATAAAATGCTGCTTTTCTATTCTTCCTGTCAAACTGAACAAGTTCACAATTCCCCACATTATACTGCATTTGCAAATTTTGCCCACTCACTTAACCTCTCTATATCCCTTTGTAGACTCTTTACCTTCTCTTGACAACTTACTTTGCTACCTATCTTGGTATTATTAGCAAATTTAGCTACCATACATTCTGTCCTTTCATCCAAATCATTAATATAGATTGTAAACAGTTAAGGCACAAGCATTGATCCCTGTGGCATTCCACTACTTACAGCTTGCCAACCAAAAAAGACCCAGTTATCTCTTCTCTCTGTTTCTTGTGAGAGAACCAAATCTCCAACCATGCACATATGTTACCCCTTATGCTATGTGCTCTTATCATGTGTGATAACCTTTGATGTGGCACCTTATCAAATGCCTGATGGAAATTCAAGTGCAGCACATCTACAGGTTCCCCTTTATCAACCTTGTTGTTTACTTCCTCAAATAACTCTAATAAGTTAGTTAAGCACCATTTCCCTTCCACAAGGTCATCTTGACTCTGCCTGACCCCATTATGATTTTCTAAGCATACTGCTATAAGCGCCTTAATAATTGGTTCTAGCAATTTCCCTATAAGGAGATATTAAGTCAGCTGACAAAAAGCTGGGTCAAGAATGGAGGTTTTAAGGAGTGTCTTAGAGGAGGCAAGCAAGAGAGAGAGATGAAGAGGGTTAGGTAGGAGTTTGGAGAGCTTAGAGTCTGGGGACCTGTAGGCACAGCCACCAGTCATGGAGTAATTAAAGTCAGGGATGCACAAGAATCCAAAATTAGATGAATGCAGAGATCTCAGAGGGTTGTGAAGCTAGATGAGGTTACAGAGATAGGGAGGGGTGAGACAATGGAGAAAAACAACGGATGATCACAGAGCAAAATAAACTGGGGATCTGTAAGAAATAAACAGAGTGCTTCATTGACAGTCAAGCACCTTGGAACATGCTGATGTTATTGAAGATGCAATATTATTGCAAGTTTTCTTTTGTTTGTAAATTTAAGCCACTGTTCACTGATGGCACATTCCCTTCTGAATTAGATATTCATGGGCTGAAGTCACACTCCAGAGACTTGTGTGTGTAACCTAGGCTGACACTTCAGTTTAGTACTGAGAAAATCATTCTTTCTTATCATGATTGTCACATTGCTTCAATAATTCAAGTTTCAGGAATGCTTATACATTTCACACACGTATTCTACCACTAACTCATTAACTTCTCAAGGGACAATGCAACAATTCCCAATCAAAAGTGGTTACAATGCCCTCTTCTTCTGCTGATTCTTCTTAAAAAAAAAACTTACTTTTTCTTTCTGCCTCTTTTCGTCTCTTTCTTAATGCAGCCCATTTCTGTCCAACTCTTTCCATTACTATTTTCACTCTAATTTACCCCTATTTCCTTCTCTGCCATTCACTCCTTCTCATTCTCTATCCTTTTGCTTCCTTTATTAAGGAGATAGTCAATTGGGCCTGACAATTTACGAGGTCCCTGATGCCCCAATGATATTCATTTGCTTTTATCAATTCACAATTCCAGCAACTTGCAGTGCTTACAGAGGGAAGATGAGGAAAAAAGTCCAATTCATGGTGCTAGCTAGAAGAATCTTCTCTCTAGAAACTTCTGGGCCATTGTGTGTAAAGTATTATTTCCTTTTTAGTATATATTTCATGGGCTGAATTTTCCCTCCGTTGGGTGAGGGGGGTGTTGTGCGGGGATGGGCGCGAGCGAGGGCGAACCTGATCGGTGTCACCTATTGGGTCCGCGCCGCCATTTTACTTGGGTGGGCCAATTAAGGCCCGCCCAGCATGATGCTCGCCCGGAAGCGCTGGGCGCGCCCTATGCATGTGCACAAAAGAGCACAGAAATCTCCGTGAGGCAAGGCCTCAGGGGGATTAGTTTAAGTTTGGAAAAATTTAATAAAGAGAAAAAAGAAAATTTTAAGGACTTGATATCCCCTCATGTGAAACTATCACATGAGCTGGAGCATGGCCATTAATTTTTTCAAAAATTTTTATTTAATTAACAAACCCTTCATGAAACTTCATCCCGCCCGTGGATAAGGTTTCATGGAAAATGTAAAGGCCGCCTGGGCCTGCTCGCTCGCCAAACTTAAATTTTCTCAATAGGGTTAATTAGTTCATTAATGGCCTTAACAGGCCTTTGACAGTTTGGCGGCCGCTCAGCAGCGTTGGCTGTGTGCCCGCTGAACTGACAATCTAAATGACGCGCAGTGACACCGGAACGCACCGTGTGTCATTTTACACATCGGCGAGCAGGCCCCACCCACGCTCGCCAACAGGAAAATTCCTCCTCCTCCCTACAGTCACAAGAACAGAAGAAATACAAGCAGGTGTAAACCTTACAGCCTGTCGAGACTGCTCTGCCATTCAATACCTGATCTTTGGCTGATCTTTGGCTTCAACGACTTTCTCTCCCGCTCCCAGAATGCCTTGATTCCCTGAGAGAGCCAAAAAAACCCTATTTCCACCTTAAATATATTCAACCCTCCTGAGGTTGAGAATTCCAAAGATTCACAACCCTTTGAGTGAAGAAATTTCTCCCCATCTCAGTCCCAAAAGACCTGCCCCTCCTGAGACTGCAACCCCATCTTTTAGATACCTCAGTTCAGGAAAACAATCCCTTGGGGCTGAATCTTCGGCTCGGAGAGAGGGGGGGGGGGCGGGGTCCGATCGCTGAGGCGTAAAATGACGCGGGGTGTCGTTGGGCGTGTGTCGTTTAGATATTTAGTTCGGCAGGCACACAGCCGACTCGGCTGCGCACCCGCCGAACTGTCAAAGGCCCATTAAGGCCATTAATGAACTAATTAAGCCTATTGAGAAAACTGCCCGTCCAACCTTCAGGGCGGTGTGAGTTTTCATGAATGATTTAAAATTTTCAGAAAAATTTTTATTAAAATTAATGCACAAGCCCCAGCTCATGTGACATTTTCACACGAGGGGAAATGTCATAAAATTTTTAAAAACTCTTTACTGAACTTTTAACACTGAAAACTAATCTCCCTGAGGCATCTCTGTGTCCGCGCTAAAGAGCGCACTCCTGACTCAGGGAACCCTCACCGCCCGCACAGGGAGTGCACAGTGCTTCCGGGCACGCGTCTTGCTGGGCGGGCCTTAATTGTCGTAAAATGGCGACACAGACCCGATCGGGGGCGCCAATCTGGTCCCCACACAACCCCACCCACCATCCCCCCGCCCCCCCACTTGACTTGGGGTGGGTGGGGGGGGTGGGGGGGGCCGGGGGCCGGGGGGCGGGGGGGGGGGGGAGGGGGGAGGGGAATTGTACCTTCAGTGTCTGTCCTGTCAAGCTCCTTCACTGGCTGAAGTTTTCCAGCTCCCCACCCCCACACCCCTCATGGCCGTGGTGGGCATTGAAATCTCCATTTCCATCAGCAGGACTGGAAGATCTCGCCAGCCAGCGCGAGGGCTGGAAAATCCTGGCCGTAATCTTGTATGTTTCAATGAGATCATCTCTCATTCTTCTAAACTCCAGAGAATTCAGGCCCAATTTACTCAGCCTCTCATCATAAGACAACCCAGGGACCGATCCAGTGGACCTTCAGCCTCCCACCTCAAATACAAGTATGTCCTTCCTTAAGTATGGAGACCAGTACTGCACACAGTATTTCAGATGTGGTCTCACTGAAAACCTGTACAATTGTAAGAAAAGTTCCTTATTCTTGTTCTCCAATCCCCTTGCAATAAAGGCCAACATGCCATTTGCTTTTCCAATTTCTTGCCATATCTGCGGGCTAATTTTTTTATGTTTCTTGTACGAGAACACCTAAGTCTCTCTGAACATCAATATTTAAAAGTTTCCTGCCTTTTAAAAAAAATTGTGCTTTTCTACACTTATGACAAAGTGAATAATCTCACACCTCTCCAGGTTAAACTTCATCTTGTTGTCCATCCTGTCTATACCTAGAACCTCTTATTGTCTTCCTCACAGCTTGCATTCCCACCTAGCTTTATATTTTCAGCAAACTTCGGTACATTGCTCTGCGTCTCTTCATCTAAGTCATTAATATAGATTATAAATATCTGACGCTCCAGCACTGATCCTTGCAGCATCACACTAGTAACAGTTTGCCAGCTTGAAAATATTCTGTTTATCCTTATTTTTGTTTCCTGTTCATTAACCAATCCTCTATCCATTCTGATATTTAACTCCTAATTCAATGTGGCCTTAGCTTTTCAACACTTGTTGAACTTTTGTGTTGTACCTTATCAAATGCCTTTTGAAAATCCAAATATACCATAGTTAACTGGTTCACCTTTGTCTACTCCACTAGTTACACCCTGAAAAAAAACTTTGATTAATTTGTCAAACATAATTTCCCTTAGACTTTGACTCATCAGACTATGCTTTTCTAAGTTCATTGTTAATAATAATAGATTCCAACACTTTCTCAATGACTGATGTCAGGCTAACTGGCCTGTAGTTCCCTGTTTTCTTTATATTAAACTACAAAAAACAAATCAATTGCCTACACAGTCACTTGCCATCAACATACAGGAAAATTCACAGAAGATCTACAAAAAGAAAAAGAAAAAGTCTTCAAATACAGTATAAGACCTGATCATAACATGGAAGAGGTGTAGAAGCAACTGGTAGTAGGAATGTTGTGCAGTTCAGTGGTCACTGGGGAGTGGAAGAATGCTAACGTAATTTAATCGTATAAAAGGTCAGACACATGGGGGAGAATTTTCCCCCGGTCAGGAGGTTGTGCAGGGGGCGGGTGGGGGCAGGTGTCAGCGGGTGGGGTCAGTGCCGCCATTTTACGTGGGCGGGCAAATTAAGGCCTGCCCAGTGTGACGTGCGCCCGGAAGTGCTGAGCGCTCCCTGTGCGGGCGGGAGGGGGGGTTGGTGTTCCCTGAGTCGGGGCCTGCGCTCTCTCATGCATGTGCACGAAAGAGTGCAGAAGTCTCCCTGAGGCGCAGAGGTATCTCAGGGAGGTTAGTTAAAGTCTTAAAAATCTCAGTAAAAAAATTAAGGCATGCCCCCTCATGTGACATATTACAATGTCACATAAGCTGAGACATGTCAATAAATTTTTATAAAAATATTTATTCAATTTATAAACACTTCATGAAACCTCATCCCAGCTGTGGATGAGGTTCCATGAAAAATGTGAAGGCCGCCTAGGCTCTTCGCCTGCCCACCAGTCTTAAGGTTCGACAGGCAGCTCAGTTTATTAGTTTACTTATTTTTTAAATGGCCTTAATAGGCCTTTGACAGTTCGGTGGGCGCCCAGCCGAGTCGGTTGCATGCCCGCCGAGCTGAAAGTCTAAATGACGCGCGGTGACACTGGGATGCACGCCCGACATCACCCCGTGTCATTTTACGCCTCAGCAAGCGGACCCCACCCCCGCTCGGCGAGCCGAAAATTCTGGCCATGATTTTGGGAATTATAGACTCTTAGCTTGACATCCAAAGTGCAGAAAATATCGGAAGCTATTCTAAAAGTAGCATTTTTTTTTTATAGAAGAGGTAGTGAATGTAGATGCAATGAATCCAAAACTGTGTAAGTTAGTGAAAGGTAGGCCATGTTTATCCAATTTATTGGCATTCTAATACACAACAGAGTTGGTGCAATTTATATGTCTTGACTTACAGATGACTTGACTTGTATCAAGCTTGACATTGATAAGGTGTCTCACAGGACACTTCCAACTGAAACAAAATCTCAGGAGGATTCAAAAGCAATCTGCACTTTGGACATTAATTGGCAAGATAATAACAAACAGAGAGTAATTGTCAATGATGATAGTTTTAATTGGGCAGACTAGCCATAGTAGACCTCCAGAGACCATTTCTTTAATTAATGGCATCGACAAAGACATCATAAGTGAAATATCTATGTTTATGCATGACAATAAGTTAATAAGAAAGGATAAGAACAAAAGAACATAAGAAATAGGAGCGGGATTGGACATTTGCTCCTTCATGCCTGTTGCCCATAACCCATAACTCCCTGTTCATCAAAAATTTGTCTAACCCAGTCTTGAAAGTATGACCTAGCCTCCACTGCTCTCTGTGGAAGAGAATTCCAAAGATTAACAACCCTCTGAGAGAAAAAAATTCTCTACATCTCAATCTTACAGAATACTCAAGAAGATCGACACCAGCCAGGACAAAACAGCCTGCTTGATAATTGGCACCCCATCAGCCACCTTAAATAATCACTCCCTCCACACTGATGCACAGTGGCAGCAATGTGTGCCATCTACAAGATGCACAGCAACAACTCACTAAGGCCCCTTTGACAGCACCTTCTAAACACATGACCTCTACCACCTGAAAGGGCAAGGGCAGTAGATGCATGGGAACACCACCATCTGCAAGTTCCCCTTCAAGCCACACATGATCCTGACTTGGAACTGTATCACCATTCCTTCACAGTTGCTGGGTCAAAGTCCTGGAACTCCTTCCCTAACAGCACTGAGGGTGTACCTACACCATTTGGACTGCAGTGGTTCATGAAGGAGGCTCATCACCACCTTTTCAAAGGGAATTAGATATGATCAATAAATAAATAGAAATAAATATGTATGACCTGATAGCCATTACAGAGACATGGAGTCAAGGTGACCAAGGCTGGGATCTGTATATTCAAGGGTACTTGATGTTTCAGAAGGGCAGGAAGCTAGGAAAAGGTATTGGGGCTGTTCTGTTAATTAAGGTTCACATCAGTAAAATAGTGAGAGGCGAGCTGAGTTCTAAGATCAAGATGTAGAATCAGTTTGGGTAGAGATAAGAAATAGAAAATGTAATAGGTCACTCGTGGAAATAATTTAAAGTCTCTCATAATGTAACTACACTGTAGGATGGAGTAAACAGGAAGGTATAATGGGGCTTGTAAAAAAGGTACACAATAATCACAGGTGATTTTAATCTACATATAGTTGGATGAATCAGGTTAACAAAGGTAGCTTGGAAGATGAGTTCACTGAGTGTTTTTGGGACAAGTTCTGAGAGTAGCACATTCTAGAGTCAACCAGAGAGCAGCATATTCTAGACCTGGTAAGTGCAATGAGACAGGATTGTTTAATGACCTCATTGTGAATGATCCTCTAGCTAGCAGTGATTGATCGTAACATTGAATTTTGGGTTCAGTTTGTGGTTGAGAAGAGTGAGTCTAAGACTAATGTTTTAAACTTTAAAAGCCAGCAAAGAATGACTGAAAAAAAGGGTGGAGACATTAAACTTGAGAGAAAGCTAGCTAGAAATATATGAAAAAAGATAGTGAGAGCTTCTGCAAGATTTTTAAAGGGAAAGGAGTAATTAAATTTAGCATGGGTTCTCTAGAGAGTAAGAATGGGAATTAATAATGGGAAAAAAGGGAAATGGTGGAAACACTGAACAGATATTTTACATCTGTCTTCACTGTAGATAACACAAATAGCATCCCAGAAATACTTGTAAATCAAGAGGTGAAGGGGATGGAGGAACTCAAAACAATACAATCACCAGGGAAAGTGTACTGAGAAAGCTATTAGGACTAAAGTCTGACGATGAAGTCCCCAGGACCCGAGGGTCTGCATCCTACAGTCTTCAGGGAAGTGGCTGCAGAGATAGTAGATGCAGGAGTTGTAATTTTCCAAAATCCCCTAGATTCTGGAAAGGTCCCATCAGGTTGAAAAAAAAATACAAAATTCAAGAGGGAGAAACAAAGCAGGAAACTACAGGCCAGTTAATCTAACATGTGCAATAGTGTTATGGTATGGCAGGTAGTAGTTGCTGGGCTGGCCAAATCCCAAAGGGAAAATTAGCCAAGCGATCACAATGATTTACAATTTGTATTTTACTACGAGAATGTATGTGCACTGATGTCAGACATAAAGAGTCCACTCCCACTTTTGGAGATTTTAAAGATTACATTATAAACATTTATTAACAGAAGAAAACTTAAACACAAGCTTACAGTTACACAGTTAAATTTAGTCTTGCAACCTTTCCCAAAAGATTTCTACTTAGCTAGACTCCCAGATAAACATCCATCCCCCAGGCAACCGTCTAAATAGGTTCTTAATCTATAAAAAAATCCAATAATATTTCCGCAAGACACCCACAGTTGCTATAAGGGAGGTATTTCACAGCTTTTCTCTTCCTCTCACTCGACAATGGAACTCCAAGGCTTTTTATAAAACCTTGATTTCTGGACAAGCAAGAACTTCTCGGGGTGGCTAGAAGCTGATACTTCACAGTAGTACCTTCAAGATCTCACATGGCCACTCCCATACAGCTTTCAATCTTTCCTTAAACATATTTATCCCCTTTTTATTCTTGACATCCATTATTTTAAACTTCCTTTGAAACTTAAACTCTTCCAAGTTTAAGATCTTTCATGTTTCCATCTTGCCTTTGCTTTTGGGTCAATGGAACTTGCTATCCTCATTGCTTGTTTACCTTCTTGTTTAACTTCTGGAACATGCCATCATTGTCATCTTCTAATTCCCCTTTGAAATTCAAACAACTTTTCAACTTATCTACAAATGCAAATGTTAGCTCATCCATTTCCATTTCAAAATGTCTCTTTTTATTCCCTTTGATGATTTAAGCCTGACAATCTGACTGTCTTCAGTTTAATTAAATTAGTCACACACACATACCACACACACATAGTGGACACAACCCTGCTTCAGGACCCCACCGTAGTATTAGAAAAAAAAAAGATTTTGTGAAATAGAAATCATGTTTGGCCGATTTATTAGAGTTCTTTGATGAAGTAACAAGCAACACGGATAAAGGGGAACCTGTAAATGTGGAGTACTTAGATTTCCAAAAGGCATTTGATAAGGTGCCAGAGCTTATGGTGTAGGGGCAGTATATTAGCATGGGTATAGGATTGGTTAGTTAACAGGAAGCGGGGAGTAGGGATAAGTTAACAGGAAGCAGGGAGTAGGGATAGTGGGTCATTTTCAGGTTGGCAAGCTGTAACTAGTACAGTACCACAGGGATCAGTGCTGGGGCCTCAACTTTTTTTTTAGTCAGTCATGGGATGTGAGCTTTACTGGCTGGGCCAGCAATTGTTGCCCATCCTTAATTGCCCTTGGGAAGGTGCTTTCTTGAACCACTGCAGTCCATGTGCTGTAGGCACACCCACAGTGCTGTTAGGGAGGGAATTCCAGGATTTTGACCCAGTGACAGTGAAGGAATGGCGATATATTTCCAAGTCAGGATGGCGAGTGGCTTGGAGGGTAACTTCCAGATGGTGGTATTCCCATCTATCTGCTGCCCTTGTCCTTCTAGACGGTAGTGGTCGTGGGTTTAGAAGGTGCTGTCTAAGGACCCTTGGTGAGTTCCTGCAGTGCATCTTGTAGGTGGTACACACTGCTGCTACTGTGCCTTGATTGTGGAGGAACTGAATGTTTGTGGATGTGTTGCCAATCAAACAGCTGCATTGTCCTGGATGGTGTCAAGCTTCCTGAGTGTTGTGGGAGCTGCACTCATCCCAGGCAAATGGGGAGGACTCCATCACACTCCTGACTTGTGCCTTGTAGATGGTGGACAGGCTTTGGGGATCAGGAGGTGAGTTACTCATCGTAGGATTCATAGCCCCTGACCTGCTCATGTAGCCACAGTATTTATATGGCTAGTCCAGTTCGGTTTCTGGTCAAGGGCAACCCTCAGGATGTTGATAGTGGGGGATTCAGTGATGGTAATGCCATTGAACATCAAGAGGTGATGGTTGGATTCTCTCTTGTTGGAAACGGTCACTGCCTGGCACTTGTGTGGCATGAATGCTACTTGCCACTTGTCAGCCCAAGCCTGGATATTGTCCAGGTCTTGTTGCATTCAGTATCTGAGGAGTCGTGAATGGTGCTGAACATTGTGCAATCATCAACGAACATCCCCATTTCTGACCTTATGATGGAAGGAAGGTCATTGATGAAGCAGCTGAAGATGGTTAGGCCAAGGACACTACCATGAAGAACTCCTGCTGTGATGTCCTGCAGCTGAGATGACTGACCTCTAACAACCACAACAATCTTCCTTTGTGCTGGGTATGACTCCAACCAGCAGAGAACTTTCCCCCTGATTCCCATTGACTCCAGTTTTGCAAGGGCTCCTTGATGCCACAATTGGTCAAATGCTGCCTTGATATTGAGGGCAGTCACTCTCACATCACCACTTACAATCTATATCAATGATTTGGATGAAGCGACAGAATCTATTGTCGCTAAATGTGTTTATGACATAAAGACAGGTAGAAGAGTAAGTTGTGAAGACGACATAAGGAGCCTGCAAAGAGGTATAGATAGGTTAAGTGAGTGAGTAAAAATCTGGCAGATGGAGCATAATGTGAGAAAATGTGCACTTGTTTACTTTGGCAAGGAGAATAGAAAAATTATATATGGAGAGAGATAGCAAGACTTGGTTGTACAGAGGGATCTGGGTGACCTGATATATGATTCATGAAAGTTAGTATGGAGGAATAGCAAGTGATTAAGAAGGCAATTGGAATGTTAATGTTTATTGCAACGGGAATTGAGTATAAAAGTAGGAAGTTTTGTTACAGTTGTACAGGACGTTGGTGAGACCATATCTTAAGTATTGCATACAATTTTGGTCTCCTTACTTAAGAAATTATATAATTGCATTAGAAGCCATTCAGAGAAGATTCATTCAACTGATGCGTGGAAAGGCTGGACAGGCTAGGACTGTATCCATTGGAGTTTAGAAGAATGAGAGCTGATCTTACTAAAACACATAAGATCCTGAGGGGACTTGACAGGGTGGATGCCAAGAGGATCTTTCCCCTTCTGGGAGATATTAGAACTAGGAGACACAGTTTAAAAATAAAAGGATCTCCCATTTAAGACAGAGATCAGTAGATTTTTTTTTCTCTTAGAGAGTAGTGGAGACAGGGTCATTGAATACTTTTAAGGCTGAGCTAGAAAGATTCTTGATTAGCAAGGGAGTCAAAGGCTACAGGGGGTTGACAGGGAAGTCAAGTTGAGACCACAATCAGATCTGCCACGATCTTATCAGATAGCGGTGTGGGCTTTAGGGATTGAATGGCCTTCTCCTGCTCCTAATTCGTATGCTCATATCCATGTATCTGCTGACCTAGCCAGCAAAGCCCACATTGTTACATCGTGAACAAATGAAAAATAAAATTATTTCATAAATATCTTGCTATGACTTTCTTAATATTGGATTCTAGTATTTTTCTAATGACAGATGTTATGTTAACTACCTATAGTTTCCTGCTTTCTGTGTTCCCTCCGTTTTCAAAAAGAAATATTACATTTGCAATTTTCTAATCTATTGGGACCTTCCCAGGATCCAGGAACTTTTTGAAGATTCATCCGCTATCTCTGTAGCCACTTCTTTTGAGACCATAGGGTGCAGGCCATCTGGTTCAGGGGACTTGTCAGTCTTTACTCCCATTAGTTTTTCCACTATTTCTTTTCCAGTGATTGTGATAGCTTTAAGTTCCTCCCTCCCTTTTGCCTCTTAATTTTCTATCATTCTTGAGATGCTTTTGTCTCTTCCCCTGTGAAGACAGATACAAAATATTGGTCCAAAGTCTCTGCCATTTCCTTTTTTCCCATTATTAATTCCCCAGTCTCAAACCCAAAGGGACCAACATTTACTTCAGCTGCTCTCCCTTTTTATATATCAAAGAAGTTTTTACCCTCTGTTTTTATATTTCTTGCGAGTTTTCTGTCATACTTTCATTTTTCCCTCTTTATTTTGTTTTGGTCATCTTTTGCTAGTTTTCTAAAATGCTAAAAGGAGAGATGAATGGCTAGTGGTCACTAGTATTGAAATATGTATATATATATATATATATATATATATGCCAGTGCTTACATAATACACATAACAAAACAGTTTGACACCCCACAGCTGGACAATGAATGGTTTTATCTTAGGGAAACTTTTCGGCACTTAAAGCAGTTAATCACTTGCTAGCTGATGCATCAAGTATTAAAAATCTTTAACATATCTGCATCATGACTGGTTGACAGGTTTTTGTTAACCTTCAGAAACAGAACACGCTGGGACTCTTTTTTTCAGAAAAGAGAAGACTGAGAGGTGACTTGATCATATGCTTTAAGATTCTGAAAGTGTTTGATAGAATAACATTGCTGGGGAAGTCAGAGCTAGGAATTATAAACACAATATTTTAATAATTTTAATGGAAACTTCAGGGGAAATTTCTTTACCCAAAGAGTGGATAGAATATAGAATTGAGTACTACAGGCAATAGTTGAGACTCAATGAGCGTAATAACTAAAGTGTGTCCGAGGCCTCAGAACTCAATGCAGTTTGCTACATGCAGCTGAGCGACTTTCCCCTACAATAAGGAAGGAGAATGCAATAGGGAAGCAAGAAGACAAAGCTCCATAAAAGGAGAAAATGGAAGAGGAGGAGGTTGAGGAAGGGAACTGATATAGGCCAGCAGATTGATGTGGCACTCAATGGGTGAAATGATGGAGTGGCATTTACCCTTGTTTTTGCTTTGAAAATTTTACATTGCTTCCTTCCAAGAATACGCAGCACACTTTCATCATTCAGCCCCTCCCACCATGTGTTTTCAGTAAGCACAATCTCCACTATGAGATATAAAATTATCAATCTTCATTTAATGATACTTATATGAATTATTTGCTTAAAATATACCATCATCCTCCCCCTTGGTGATTTGATATGGTGCGTTTGTTCTACTTCACGATCTAAGGGATAGATTGAGTACTCCATGGGGGGAGGAACATATGTTCAGTTTTGTTGCCCTGTGGGATTGCCAGTGGTCATGAGCCTCTGGATGCAGGATCATGACTTAGCCTTGAACAGTGACAGTCATGTTTGACAATGTAGTGGCTGCCAACACCTACCTGCTCCCTGGCACTTTGTTAACCATTTTGTTTGGAGTGGGACTTTGTGCGGACACTCAGAGAGGAGGGTATCACCTGGTCTCTTTGCCCCAGCATGCCACAAACACAGGGCAAACACAAGTGATGATCAGTAATTGCTGTGAAAGCAGGCCATATGGCGCTTTCACTAATGGTTTTCCAACTGACCAGGAATGTCAAACCACCTTAGTGAGTGCCCAAAGTCTGAATGGTATCAGCCACAAAATCCCTGAGAGAGAGATGGTCAGTATCTATTCATTCCTTTCCTTGTGCTTTGCAATGGGGCTCTTCACTTGAGGATATCCTTCCACATGACTGTAGTGATGGAGGTGCACTGCTGTGCATTCCTCACCAACTACTGCAACTTTTACTTAGTAAACTCAAATAATGTGGAAAAGGTCCTGTGTTAATACCCCATTGTAGACATATACATTCAGAAAACAGTCCATTGTTCGTACCATACAGCAGATAAAGGAGTGCTCCCAGTCAGATGTGTTCTTTGCCATTGATGTCTTGCTAAATTGCTCTTCTTCAATAACCTTGGTCACATTCATTGCCTACATTCTCCAGGGTGCAGGGATCTGCATTTGTGCTTGAAATTGGTGAAGGTTAGTTGAAAGTTTCAGTGGCATCCCAGAGTCACTGGTGCCACTTGCTCTGCCTTTGCCACCTTGTGAAGAATCTGTAGGGAGAAAGTAGGAATGATCCGTTGCTTCCTAAGACAATTGCTTTGAAAGAAAGCTATGATCACAAAACATTTTGTACATCCTGATTCCTGACCAAGTTTGCCTCTGTTGTGATTTACACAGTGAATCGCTGTATGAAGTATAGGATAGTGGAGGATAGTTGCTGACTGACCAAGAGCATGTCCTCACATTGTGAAAGCAGTTTCATCTATACTGCTCCTCCATCAGTTTTGGACAGAGGATTTTCTGGAAGCTGCTCCTCTTCCGCCATCATAACTTGACTGCAAATGGCAACAGGAAAATCTGCTTCTGCATTCAAATTTGAGCTTCTGCCGTACTTGCAGCAAAGTTAAGGCAGTAGAACGGGAACAGCTGGCAGGTAATTCTCTGCCACGCCTACGGTTGTGTGATGCCTGAAACCCGGCTGAGGTTCTAGTTTCTGGCGTATGCCTGCCAAAGTTGATTGGAATGGACTCAAATGACCCTGTTAACCCTTTTGAACTGGCCAATGAGATTTGGTCCCAGAATATCAATGTTTTTTTCCCCTACCTCAGGCAGTCAGAAGTTAATCGTTACTAGAGACAAAGCGAGCCAGGCCATGAGTTGGAAGAACAGAACCTTTTCATCAAACCAGTATCTTTAATCTCCACCACTGCAAGAACATTTTTCTCAATAAAATCTTCCTGGAAAAAAAAAAGAAAAATGGTGTAAAGAGGATGTGGGGTGTGGTTTTATGTCTGTTATCCAATCTTAAGCTTCATTGAATTGTTGCAGAACGGCTTTGGTTCCACTTAGCGTCTGCTTTGTATCAGCAATTTTACTGGGAAATTCTCGCCAGACGGAAAGATTGTATTTTGTGTGGTAAAGGTATTTTTTTAGAGGTTGTAATACTACTCCATGTATTCCAATATCTGAGGAGCAGAGCATTAAATGATGAGTGTTAGTTAACTGAAATGTCAAATTAGCCACTTATTAGAGATCAAGTCCAATAAACTTAATTCAGCCACTTTCTAATATTCTAAGTTCCCGACCCCAGATACTTGAAATCAAGTTCAAACTATGTTTTATTAACACCCACAGATTTGGATTAATACATTTAGTATTTTGTTGTAAAAATTGCTAGATAATATAATTTACAATATTAAATCTGTGTTTTAACTTGATGATCCAATAAGATTTTTCCTGAAGAAACACAGATGTTTTTTCTGTCATTGCTGCTTTGTTCAACTTGTGCAATGAACCCATTAGTATTACGTTGCATCACTTCACTCCCATATTCTCAACTGACAGCTGGGAAATGTTTGTGACAGGAGCATTTTTATGGAGAAAATAATTTATACGTGCTTCAAATGGCATAATGCAAATCACCTCTTACACGAATACATTAATGTCACTGAAACCCAGAGAATAAAATGATTCTGTATCTGACCGAAAATTACAGAATATGTGAGCCACCACCAAGGAGAATGAACAGTGAACATACTGCCTGCATGTAAATGAATGAAAAGAAAACAACAAAGCAGGATAAAGGAAGTAACCAAGAGTTAACATGTGGTAAGTGGTTAATGAAGGGAAATTGTGGCATCCCCTTAGATGGGGGCAAGAAACAGACGTTTTGAAATTGAGCTGTGTCACATCTGTTTTTCAGGCGCTACATGATCTACTAAGTCCCCAAAAGAGTGGGCAGGAAGGACATTTCCACTGCTTCCCATTAGTTTGGGTAAGGACAAACAAGAGACTTCTCTACCCATACCTGAAGTAGACATTGGACACTTTGCTCATTGCTCACTCTAACTGGGGCAGACAATGCCATTAACCTGCATGACTCTAGCTTCCCAACCCAATCTCACCTCCAGACCCGACACTCAGCACCATGTTCTCTTGCCTCTCCACATTCAATCAGACCCAGTTACCCAAGAGTCTGAGTGGCCTGGTTTCCTCGCAGTCATCTGAGCTTTTTGCCAGCAAGCTTTGGCATCACACTGGCTCGATTGCAACAAAGTCCAATTAAGGGTATCTCTGACCCTGGCATTCTGGCACATGTCTTTAATATGAGTGACTGATACTGTCTAATTTCTAAGCCTGAAAATGTAACTCAATATTTGGTGTTGTATACAGGAGTATCAGACACATGCCCCAAGAGTATTTGTTTTCTGTAAGATGCTATAACTTCAGATTCCTCTAGGCTTGGCTTCAGAACTACATTATGTTGCCTTTTTTAAGAACGCTAAATAACTTAAAACATTTGCAGAATCTGGGGTTTGCTTTCATTTAGTTGTAAGGTTTAGGCTTATTATATCTACAGACTAAGTTGGGAGGGCAGATCTAAAAGGGACTGTCAGTTCAGACAAGCGACACCATGTTGGGCATGATTATGTTTTCAGAACCTTTACAGAATTTATTAAGTTTATCAAATTAAGTACAAATCACAATACTTGGCAAAAGGCATTGGTAGGTAGTCACATTCACTGTGGAACAATGGTCCTTGACCTCTGGTTAACTGTAGTGCTCATCTGTTGATTGAAGTCTATCTTCTGCCTTGTCTTCTGCACTGTGCTGCGTGCTATAGGAACTTACAAGTTCTGACTTTATACCCTTTGCCAGCCCAGGCTCTGTGACTCCCGCATGGGCCCCAGCTATGCCTGTCTCTTTATGGGGTATGTGGAACATTCCTTGTTGCAGTCCTACTCCGGCCCCCTTCCACAACTCTTTCTCCGGTACATCGATGATTATTTCGGTGCCGCTTCATGCTCTTGTCAGGACTTGGAAAAATTTATTAATTTTGCTTCCAATCTCCACCCCTCCATCATTTTCACGTGGTCCATCTCTGACACTTCCCTTCCCTTCCTTGACCTCTCTGTCTCAATCTCTGGTGATAGACTGTCCACCAATATCCATTACAAACCCACCGACTCCCACAGCTATCTCGACTACAGCTCCTCACACCCCACTTCCTGTAAGGACTCCATCCCATTCTCTCAGTTCCTTCGCCTCCGTCGCATCTGTTCCGATGATGCTACATTCAAAAACAGTTCCTCTGACATGTCCTCCTTCTTCCTTAACCGAGGTTTTCCACCCACGGTCGTTGACAGGGCCCTCAACCGTGTCCAGGCCCATCTCCCGCGCATCCGCCCTCACTCCTTCTCCTCCCTCCCAGAAACATGATAGGGTCCCCCTTGTCCTCACTTATCACCCCACCAGCCTCCGCATTCAAAGGATCATCCTCCGCCATTTCCGCCAACTCCAGCATGATGCCACCACCAAACACATCTTCCCTTCACCCCCCTTATCGGCATTCCGTAGGGATCGCTCCCTCCGGGACACCCTGGTCCACTCCTCCATCACCCCCTACTCCTCAACCCCCTCCTATGGCACAACCCCATGCCCACGCAAAAGATGCAACACCTGCCCCTTCACTTCCTCTCTCCTCACCGTCCAAGGACCCAAACACTCCTTTCAAGTGAAGCAGCATTTCACTTGCATTTCCCCCAACTTAGTCTACGGCATTCGTTGCTCCCAATGTGGTCTCCTCTACATTGGAGAGACCAAACGTAAGCTGGGCGACCGCTTTGCAGAACACCTGCGGTCTGTCCGCAAGAATGACCCAAACCTCCCTGTCGCTTGCCATTTCAACACTCCACCCTGCTCTCTTGCCCACATGTCTGTCCTTGGCTTGCTGCATTGTTCCAGTGAAGCCCAACGCAAACTGGAGGAACAACACCTCATCTTCCGACTAGGGACTTTACAGCCTTCCGGACTGAATATTGAATTCAACAACTTAAGGTCGTGAGCTCCGTCCCCCATCCCCACCCCCTTTCTGTTTCCCCTTCTCTCTTTTTTTTTCCAATAAATTATAAAGATTTTCCTTTTCCCACCTATTTCCATTATTAAAAAAAAAACCCACTAGAGCTATACCTTGAGTGCCCTACCATCCATACTTAATTAGCACATTCGTTTAGATAATATCACCAACTTTAACTTTAACACCTATGTGTTCTATTGTACTATTGTCGTTGACATCTTTTGATGATCTGCTTCTATCACTGCTTGTTTGTCCCTACAACCACACCAACCCCCTCCACCTCTCTGTCTCTCTATCTCTCCGCCCCCCACACACACACCTTAAACCAACTTATATTTCAGCTCTTTCCTGGACTCGAACTCAAGTTCTGTCGAAGGGTCATGAGGACTCGAAACGTCAACTCTTTTCTTCTCCGCCGATGCTGCCAGACCTGCTGAGTTTTTCCAGGTAATTCTGTTTTTGTTTTGGATTTCCAGCATCCGCAGTTTTTTTGTTTTTATCTCTGTGACTTATTAGGCACTTTCCTAACTACTCTATTAGCTGGTAATTACCTCATTGTTCCACCAAGGCTATACCTTGTGCGGGCATGTAGTTCAAGACCTTCAGAACCATGTGATTCATGTCTCTGTTGTTTGCAGGGGCTTCAGTGTCACATTTCTTTGACACTGTTAGCTCTATGTAGCTCATTTCTTTTGTCTTTCACAGCTCTTACCTCTTGCTGTTACGGCTCTGTGATCACTTACCAAACAATGGCAGCTTAAAAGGGTCAATATGTGCAGTTTCTACAGCCCTTTACTGGATAGGGTATATTTACAGTCTTTTATTGGACAAAGGGTCGGAAGTTTCCCTGAGGCAGTCCACAGTTTGAAGCACTTCCAGTGAAGTTTTCCATTAATTGAATTAACCATTTTACACCTCTTCTTGGCATTTCATGTCACTTGTACAAAACTTTAGCTAACATTCAACTGAACTAATCCATCATGCTTTGTGGTTAGAAAAACAGAGTTAATGTTTCGAGTCCGTATGATGGAAGAAGAGTCATACGGATTTGAAACGCTAACTCTGTTTTTCTCTCCACAGATGCTGTTAGACCTGCTGAGTTTTTTCTAGCATTTTCTGTTTTTGTTTCAGAACACCAGCATCTGCAGTGTTTTGCTTTTATGCTTTGTGCTTATGTTACTTACAGTGTTGGCAGATATACTGATAAGGATTTGACAACTAAGTTCTAACAGTGCTATATTTATAAAAAGAAAATCTAATCCTACACATTTACAGGTGAATGAATGGCATTTATGACTGGAAAGCTGTTGCAAGAACATAAGAACTAGGAGCAGCAGTAGGCCATTCGGCCCCTCAAGCCCGCTCTGCCATTCAATAAGATCATGGTTGATCTGCCCCAGGCCTCAACTCCTCTTTCACGCCAGCTCCTCATAGCCCTCAACTCCCTGATATTTGAAAAATCTATCTACCTCCTCTTTAAATAATCTCAGTGATCTAGCCTCCACAACTCTCTCAGGTTGAGAATTCCAGACATTCACTACCCTCTAAGAGAAGAAATTCCTTTGCATCTCAGTTTTAAATGAGTGTCCCCTTAGTCTGTAACTATGTCCCCTAGTTCGAGGTTCCCCAGCTAGTGGAAACATCTTCTCAACATCTACCCTGTCAAGCCCCCTCAGAATCTTTAATGTTTCAATAAGATCACCCCTCATTCTTCTAAATTCTAATGAATAAAGACCTAACCTGTTAAGCTATTCTTGGTAAGTTAACCCCTTCATCCCAAGAATCAGCCCAGTGAATTTCTTTTGAACTGCCCCCAATGCCAGTATATCCTTTCTTAATACGGGGACCAAAACTGTACACAGTACTCCAGGTGCGGCCTTACCAACACCCTGCACAATTGTAACAAGACTTCCCTATTTTTAAGCTCCAGCCCTTTGGCAGTACAGGCCAAAATTCCATTTGCTTTCTTAATTACTTGCTGCACCTGCATGCTAACTTTTGTGTTTCATGCACAAGATCAGCCAGATCCCTCTGTGCTGCACTTTTTTGGAGTCCATCTTCACTTAAATAATAGCCTGCCTTTTAACTTTTCCAACCAAAGTGCATAACCTCACACTTTCCTACATGGAACGCCATCTTCCAAGTTTTTGCCACTGTAGCTAAATTCATTGTACTGATTTGTTACAGAAATGTAGTTTGATGTCGGAACATAGGACCAGGAGGAGGCTATTTTATCCCTTGAGCATGTTCCACTATTAAACTCAAGCATGGCTGCTCTGTATGTTAACTCCATCTACCCACCTTGGTTCCATAAACCCTAATACATACAAACAAATGAATTAGGAGAAGAATAAGATCATGGCTGTTCTGATTGCGGCCTCCACTCCACATTCCCACCTATCCTCGATAACCTTTGACTCCCTTATTAGTCAAGAATCTACCTACCTCTGCCATAAAAATATTCAGTGACCCTCGATCCACTGCTCTCTGGGAAGAGAGTTCCAAAGACTCAGGACTCTCTGAGAGAAAAAAAAATTCTCCTCACTTCTGTCTTAACTTGGAGACCACTTATTTTATAATTGTGTTACCTACTTCCAGTCTCTCCCAAAAGAGGAAAGATCCTTTCAGCATGCACCCTGTCAATCCCCCTTAGGATCTTCTTTGTTTCAATAAGGTCACACCTCATTCTTCTAACTCCAATAGATACAGGCCCAGCTTGTCAAAACTTTCCTCATAAGATAACCTTTACCCAATACAAATCTATCAATCTAAGTTTTGGAATCTTCAATTAATCCCCACTTCAACAGCTTTTTGGGGGACAGTGGCCGCTACCCTTTGTGTTCCCAAAATTTCCTGACATCGCATTGAACAACCTAGCTCTAATTTTAAGTTAATGCCACCTTGTTCTGCATTCTGCCACCAGAAGAAATGGTTTCTCTCTATCTACCCCAATCAACCCCTTTAATCAGGTAAAACTCAGTAGGTCTGGCAGCATCGGCGGAGAAGAAAAGAGTTGACGTTTCGAGTCCTCACGACCCTTCAACAGAGTTCTGTTGAAGGATCATGAGGACTCGAAACGTCAACTCTTTTCTTCTCCGCCGATGCTGCCAGACCTGCTGAGTTTTTCCAGGTAATTCTGTTTTTGTTTTGGATTTCCAGCAGTTTTTTGTTTATAACCCCTTTAATCATCTTAAACACTTCAATTAGAACACCCTCTAATCTTCCATACTCAAGGAGGTACAAGCCTTGTTTATAGAACCTGTGCTAATAGTTTAAACCTTTTAGCCCAGTTATCCATTCTGGTAACTCAGCACTGCATCCCCTCCAATATACTCTTCCTGAGCTGTGATATTCAGAACTGAAGGCTGTACTCTAAATGGGGGCTAACCATAAATTTATATACCTGTAGCATGCATTGCTATATCAATTGCTAAGCAAGGTTAACTTAGAAAATTATGCCATGTTATACTTTCTTTTCACAAAATCGGCGATGAAGTGGATGCTGAGTTTTACTCAATTTATTAATCACAATGAATATCATTTCCACAGTGCCTTTGATGAGGTAAAATACCCCAATTTGCTTTGTAGGAGCATTATCCAATAAAATTTGACAGAATCACACAAGAAGGTATTAGAACAAATGACCAGAGGTGAGCACAGGCTGTCAAGGTGGAGAAAAAGAGAGGCAGAAAGGTTTAAACAGGGAATTCCTGAACTCTATCTCTAAGAAGGCAGCACTGCCAATGGTGGAGTGATTAAAATCAGGATAAGAAGTCAGTATTGGAGGAGTACAGAGATTTGTAGGGCGATAGTGTTGTCGGGCTTGGGGAGGTTTACAGAGACAGAGAGGGATATGAGACCATTTCGGGATTTGAAAACAAGAGTGGGAATTTTAAGGTTGAGGTATAGCCACGCAATGAGACGACATAGACCAGTGAGAATGGCGTGATGGCATGAATTGGAATAATTTCATAAATTTTAAAAAGCCTAAAGAAACTGATTAATATTTACCTTTTGATTCCATTGAGCGTGCTGTGAATGATAAGGAGTCAGCATATGTTTAATGTAGATGATGGCTGGGATTTTCCAATCCTGGGGACTGGAAATTCCTGCCCGAAGTCAATGGACCTTTGGCTGGTCTGCCAAATTTTCTGTCCTGCCCATGATGATGGGCATAGGTGGGATTGGAAAATCCTGGCCAATGGGTTTCTGCTTATTTTATCAGATTCATCAACATGTGCAACACTCTCCAATGGTAGCCTTCTGGAAATTCTCTAAGCAGTGTGAATTCCCAATGTATAAAAACACACCAACAATCTTCAACGTGTTTGCATACATTACAGGAAGCAAAACACTTGACAGTGCTGACAATTGTCTACTAGGATGAGGAGTACGGTACAATGTCATGTTTCATGTTTAACTATTATGCTAGGGATTTAATTCCCTGTCTGTTTATTCATCAAAAGGCACTCATATCTTCACTGATCTAGTGTGATCATTGGACTTTATGCAACAATGCAAGGGGGTCTAGGGGTTATGGTCATCCCACTCACCACAACAACCAGAACCACAGCTACCTTCTATATGGCATGTGCTAATGCATGTGAAGGCATTTTCTCTACTACTTCACATAACAACAACAACTTATATTTATATAGTGCCTTTAACAAAATGTCCCCAGGTTGTCACAAGAGTGTTGTAGACCAAAGTATGGCAATGAGTCACATAAGGAGGTATTATGTCAGCTGACCAAAAGCTTGGTCAAAGAAGTTTTAAGGAGTCTCTTAGAGAGGGAAAGTGAGGAACAGAGAAGGGGAGGCGTGAGAGGGCGGGGGCAATTCCTGAGCTTGGGGGTCAAGGCAACTGAAAGCACAGCCACCTCTACAATTCCTTTAAGTTGTGATAAGAACACTTCCGTACCTGCCTCAGCCATTCCAGGGCTTCTTCTCAAAAGCCAGCTCTGGTTTTTAACTAAGTGCAGCCTTTTAGATGCAAATGTTGCACTCTTGTTCCACTTGTTTCCTGGAGAGTCCGGCAATACCAAATACATAAATTTGGAAGAACCGTCTATGGTTCTATGACACAGTGGGGCTAACTTTAACATAACTACCATGTGAGAGGTAAAATGGGTGACTGCAACTCACTGGCTCATTTTACACCACACCTAATGCTCTTTTGCTAAAGAAAACCAGGCAAGGTGTAAAATGGGCTGAGGATTGATTATCATCCATCCCTCAGCTGGCAATAAAAGTGAAAATTACCCTGAGTATTTTATTACCGTAACTCAAAAGTGATTTTAACAAGACTGTTCCAGAAGATAAAACAACAGCAATTAATTCATTTATTTTAATTAAAGCATCATTTGCAAGACTTTGATAAGTGTTGTTGCTAAGCCCACTATGAGATTTACTACATATTCGTTTGCCAGAATTGGACGGGCCAGAGGAAATGAAAACTTCTTACCAGACAACAAATATCTGGGCTATGCGCTTGTTCTCCACCACAGGTTTAGTTCAGATACACTGCTCGGAATCCTACCACACATTTTAAATCATTAATTCCTTTTCTTCAGCATCCCATATTTTGAAGTACTTTGAACATGTTACAGCCTTTCTTCTTTTTACAGTTGGCCACTCAGCAACCCTTTTAATCACCTTCCCATTATCAAAATCCCTGTTTCTCTTCAAGGAAAACATATTTCGGTTGAATGTACTGTTTTAGAAGAACATTATATAGTATTGCATGGCTACATAGTATTTACAGCACAGAAACAGGCCATTCAGCCCAACAGGTCCATGCTGGTACTCCACCCAAACCTCCTCCCACCCTTCTTCGTCGAACCCAATAAATAAATCCTTCTATTCCTTTCTCCATCGTGCATTTATCTAGCTTCATCCAAATGCATCTATGCTATTCTCAATTACCTCTTTCGTAGGGAGATCCACATTCTAACCACTCTCTGGGTAAAGAGTTTTTCCTGAAATTCTTATTGCATTTATTGTTGCCTACCTTACATTTATTTGTGAGGTGAAAATGCTTTGCCTGGTGTTTGGTTAAGGCTATAGGTTACTCTTGCCTTAATGGAGATTAGTTTGGGAATTTGTTAAGAGTTATGATAGTTGTAATTTGAAGCCTTGTGTATATATATTTTAACCTGTGTAAATTAATAAAATGTTTAATTTAGTTTAACGTGAAACCTCGAGAACGATGGCCTGATTCCTGAATTTAAAGTTGCATCTCAAACATAACACTTAAAATTATAGGTTATGACAGTTTGAAGTTTCCCTCTGAGATTTTTAAGTAACTCAGCTGTACCAACTGCATCAGTCATAACAATTGTTTCCCCTGCAATTGTTTCACCTTCCCTATGCTCATCCATTCAAACCTCGGTTTTCATTTTTCTAAAGAATGCAGGCACAGGCTAATCAGTATTTCCTGATAGCTATTGTCTGTTGAGTCTGGTGTAATTCTAGTAAATCCTTTTCATACTTTTCCAGTGCCTCTACGTCCTTTTTTAAAATATAGAAACCAGGACTGTTCACAGCACTCCAGCATGGTCTCGTCAAGATTCTGTACAAGATTAACACAACCTCTCTACTTTTCAGTTTTATCCCTTAAGGAATGAACCCCAGTGCTTTATTTGTTTTTTTTTAAATGACATTATTAATCTGTGTTGCTGCATTTAGCGTGCCACATCTGCCTTTTAGGCTTAGCTTTACATGAGCAGAGCTGTAAAAGTCACACTTATTTCCACACGTCAGCTGCCTAATCTCCATCAATGACAGTAGTAACTTTACCTAACTGCCCACTAGATGGCTTAGTTTATTGCAGTGGTAAACTAAAGGATTACAATGCTTGATATTAATGGCTTGATTGTCAGTTCAAAATTAGAAATGTACTTAAACACATTAAAAGGGAGACTAAAAGTGCTAAAGAGTGCTCCAGAGGTAAATATAGATAAAACTGTTAAAAATATTTTTATAAAATTATTCCAGCATTGTAACAGTAAAAAAGCATTTAGAGAGGAAGTTAAAATTTAGTTGAAGCATTAAAGGAAAATGTATTACAAATGATAAGATTGACTTGTTATTTGAGTTATGTAATATGTACTTTCTTCTGAAGGATTTTGAAGTCAGTATAGAAGAGGCACTTGAGATATTAGAAAGACATAAGTCTAAAACTCCCCTGGTCCAATGAAATCTAAGCCAGAGTCCTGATCTGAGACTGATGTGGAATTGACTATTGCAGAAGAATCACTGAGCATAGTGGAAGTTCTCCAGTACTAGAGGAGAGCTAGAGTAGTGTCTATATTAACAAGGTTGAACAACTTGACCCGGGAAAGTACAATTCCATTAACCTATCATCAATGACAGGTCAAATAATGGAACCTGTTCTGAGGGTTGTCTGTGCAGCAATAACTTAATTAAAGAAAAACAATGACGTTGACTTTACAGAACACGACAAACAAGGGTCACTTTCTCTTTTTTAAAGGGGACTTTTCTGTACATTGGAAATTCAGATGCATGCTACACGTGATTGTCTAACTGCTAATTAATTACATTTAAACAAAACATCATTGTAGTGATTTTAAGTAAAACCTTTCATATTTGTTTTAGGGGTCACATGATTGTACTGATGAATCAGCCCTAAGCGTGGGTAATCTTAGGGGTGGGGCTTTCTAGTTGTAACCTGGTTCAAGCATGTAGCTTCATAAGGAGCTCTGTAAATAAAGTTTACTGTTTCTAACTGGAAACCTGTCCAGTTCATCAAGTTTACTACAATTGGTGACGAGGATAAACAGTTCTGACACTGCACCTCACCTCCTGAATGTGAGTGTATATCGATTTTTAAGGAAAGTATACACACCAATTATGACACTATTCGGCAGAATCAACCCATATGACTTGTCCATGGAAGACTGGAGCCAGTACATAGAGCACCTAGGTTTCTATTTTATGGTGCATGGAATAACAGTGGAGGAGAAACAGGGAGCAATTCTTCTCAGTGTCTGTGGGACATATAACTTCATCCATAGTCTGATGGCTCCAAACGTGACCAATTCCAAATCTTTCATCAAGCTGGTAGACCTCAATGACACATTTCAAGCCTAAGCCATCAGTGATTATGCAAAGATTTAAATTTAACTCAAGAGTAAGGGCCCTGGATGTGTCAATCGCAATGTACATCACAAAGTTAAGCATTGCAGCTTCAGAGTACCCTCAGTGATATGTTGCGAGATCAGTTGGTTTGTGGCATACACGACGACGCCATTCAGCACCATTTACTTGCAGAAGTTAATAATGACCAGAAGCACGCCATGGTTAGCAATGAAAAATGCCGAGAGGGATTCACAGGCTTTCCAGAATGTGCAACATGGCGCCGTTCTTTAGTTGGGGTGGGAACGTACCACCGGGTTTGGCGTGAAAACCAGGGAGACAACAATGAAGCAGGAAAAAGTCTCTATCGCTCAAAAAACAAAAAGGAATGCTGGAAGCATCTCACTAGCAATTCAGAAATTAATTTGTTACCGATGTGAGTGTTACTATGTACCGGAAACCTGCGGATTTAAAGAGGCAGAATGCTAATACCATCATAAAAAAGGGCATGTTATGAAACAATACTGGGTGAAATCAGGACAGCCATTCAGACAACAGACCAAGATGTTTAAAGTGCACAATATAACTGAACCAGAAGCTGCTGATACTGATATCCATTCCCTATACAATTCAAAGCAATGAAAACTGAACCAATCACTGTCACCTTTCAAATAAATGGGAAGCCTCTAGTCATGGAGGTTGACACAGGAGCATCAGTGGTGGGTGAACACATCTTTAAGTAATAAGAACAAAAAAACTGCGGATGCTGGAAATCCAAAACAAAAACAGAATTACCTGGAAAAACTCAGCAGGTCTGGCAGCATCGGCGGAGAAGAAAAGAGTTGACGTTTTGAGTCCTCATGACCCTTCGACAGAACTTGTGTTCGAGTCCAAGAAAGAGTTGAAATATAAGCTGGTTTAAGGTGTGTGTGTGGGGGGCGGAGAGATAGAGAGACAAAGAGGTGGAGGGGGGGTGGGGGTGTGTGGTTGTAGGGACAAACAAGCAGTGATAGAAGCAGATCATCAAAAGATGTCAACGACAATAGTACAATAGAACACATAGGTGTTAAAATTAAAGTTGGTGATATTATCTAAACGAATGTGCTAATTAAGAATGGATGGTAGGGCACTCAAGGTATAGCTCTAGTGGTTTTTTTTTTATATATAATGGAAATAGGTGGGAAAAGGAAAATCTTTATAATTTATTGGAAAAAAAAAGGGAAGGGGGAAACAGAAAGGGGGTGGGGATGGGGGAGGGAGCTTACGACCTAAAGTTGTTGAATTCAATACTCAGTCCAGAAGGCTGTAAAGTCCCTAGTCGGAAGATGAGGTGTTGTTCCTCCAGTTTGCGTTGGGCTTCACTGGAACAAGTGCCAGACCTGCTGAGTTTTTCCAGATAATTCTGTTTTTGTTTTGGATTTCCAGCATCTGCAGTTTTTTTGTTCTTATCTCTGTGTTTAATTGACTGCCACTGCTCTTCAAGAAATGCCTACCTCCTTGAAGAAGTTCTGTTCCTCTCTGCGACAAGATTTCCGTATCTCTCTGTTGTCTTGCTCACCTTCTTTGCTTTCCATTTCCCTCCTAGTGTTTGACAAGGTGTTTACTAAAACCCGCTTTCACAGCCATATCTCCTTTCTCAGTGACTGTCTCCGTCTCCGACTTACCCCACGTGGATTTCAACTGAAATTCCACCCCTCATGTTTGGAACCCACCCAGGATTACAGGTATCTCCGGGACATAAAACGTTTCTCGGACTGCTGTTCCCGTCACATTCTGAAATCCACACTCAGTGCCATGCGCCGCCATATGAACACACTCGACCTCTCCCTCCAGCAGCACCGCCGTACCCTTTTTCAAAGCTGCGCGTGCCCCCAGTTTCATTTTATCCTTCGGCTCATCCGACGCCTCAACAAGAAACTTTTTCTCTTTCTCTCAAGTGCTAAGGAACGCAAGTTACAACAACTCATCGACACCAACACCCATCTAGGACCCCCCACCCCTGCCTGTTCCTCCGTCCCCACCCTTTCTTCCAATCCCAACCCCAGCCGTGTATTCACTATACCCCCTGACCTTCCCCTCTCCGATGCTGAACGTTCAGTGCTCAGCAAAGGACTTAGTTTCATATCCTTATGCCCTCACCTCAATGAATTTCGGGCTCGGCATGATACTGAACTCTTATTCCGCCGACTTCGTCTCCGGGCTCACTTCTTTGGGCAGGAGTCCTCTCCCAGTTCAACAGATCCTTTTACCCATCTCCAATATTCTCCCTCCACCTGGACCCCTCCCTCTGGATTCTTACCTTCTCTCGATCTTTTCATTGAGAACTGTCGGCGCGACATTAGTCGTCTCAATTTCTCTGCTCCTCTCACCCATTCTAACCTGTTTCTCTCTGAACTTACTGCACTCCATTCTCTCAGGTCCAACCCTGACATTGTCATCAAACCCGCTGACAAGGGTGGTGCTGTTGTTGTCTGGCGCACTGACCTCTACCTCGCGGATGCTGAGCGTCAACTCGCAGACACTTCCTCCTACCTCTCCCTGGACCATGACCCCACCACTGAACATCAAGCCATTGTTTCCAGGACTGTCACTGACCTCATCTCCTCTGGGGATCTCCCTCCCACAGCTTCCAACCTGATAGTCGCCCAACCTCGGACGGCCCGCTTCTATCTCCTACCCAAAATCCACAAACAGAACTGCCCCGGTAGACCGATCGTCTCAGCTTGCTCCTGCCCCACAGAACTCATTTCTCGTTATCTTGAGTCCCTTCTTTCTCCCCTTGTCCAGTCCCTTCCCACCTACATCCGTGATTCCTCTGACACCTTACGTCACATCAACAATTTCCAGTTCCCTGGCCCCAACCGCTTACTCTTCACCATGGACGTCCAATCCCTCTACACCTCCATCCCCCACCAGGATGGTCTGAGGGCCCTTAGCTTCTTCCTCGAACAGAGGCCCGAACAATCCCCATCCACCACTACTCTCCTCCGTCTGGCTGAACTTGTTCTCACACTGAACAATTTCTCCTTCAACTCCTCTCACTTCCTCCAAATAAAAGGTGTGGCTATGGGTACCCGCATGGGCCCCAGCTATGCCTGTCTCTTTATGGGGTATGTGGAACATTCCTTGTTGCAGTCCTACTCCGGCCCCCTTCCACAACTCTTTCTCTGGTACATCGATGATTACTTCGGTGCCGCTTCATGCTCTCGTCAGGACTTGGAAAAATTTATTAATTTTGCTTCCAATCTCCACCCCTCCATCATTTTCACGTGGTCCATCTCTGACACTTCCCTTCCCTTCCTTGACCTCTCTGTCTCAATCTCTGGTGATAGACTGTCCACCAATATCCATTACAAACCCACCGACTCCCACAGCTATCTCGACTACAGCTCCTCACACCCTGCTTCCTGTAAGGACTCCATCCCATTCTCTCAATTCCTTCGCCTCCGTCGCATCTGTTCCGATGATGCTACATTCAAAAACCGTTCCTCTGACATGTCCTCCTTCTTCCTTAACCGAGGTTTTCCACCCACGGTCGTTGACAGCGCCCTCAACCGTGTCCGGCCCATCTCCCGCGCATCCGCCCTCACGCCTTCTCCTCCCTCCCAGAAACATGATAGGGTCCCCCTTGTCCTCACTTATCACCCCACCAGCCTCCGCATTCAAAGGATCATCCTCCGCCATTTCCGCCAACTCCAGTATGATGCCACCACCAAACACATCTTCCCTTCACCCCCCTTATCGGCATTCCGTAGGGATCGCTCCCTCCGGGACACCCTGGTCCACTCCTCCATCACCCCCTACTCCTCAACCCCCTCCTATGGCACCACCCCATGCCCACGCAAAAAATGCAATACCTGCCCCTTCACTTCCTCTCTCCTCACCGTCCAAGGACCCAAACACTCCTTTCAAGTGAAGCAGCATTTCACTTGCATTTCCCCCAACTTAGTCTACTGCATCCGTTGCTCCCAATGTGGTCTCCTCTACATTGGAGAGACCAAACGTAAACTGGGCGACCGCTTTGCAGAACACCTGCGGTCTGTCCGCAAGAATGACCCAAACCTCCCTGTCGCTTGCCATTTCAACACTCCACCCTGCTCTCTTGCCCACATGTCTGTCCTTGGCTTGCTGCATTGTTCCAGTGAAGCCCAACGCAAACTGGAGGAACAACACCTCATCTTCCGACTAGGGACTTTACAGCCTTCTGGACTGAATATTGAATTCAACAACTTTAGGTCGTAAGCTCCCTCCCCCATCCCCACCCCCTTTCTGTTTCCCCCTTCCCTTTTTTTTTCCAATAAATTATAAAGATTTTCCTTTTCCCACCTATTTCCATTATATATAAAAAAAAAACCACTAGAGCTATACCTTGAGTGCCCTACCATCCATTCTTAATTAGCACATTCATTTAGATAATATCACCAACTTTAATTTTAACACCTATGTGTTCTATTGTACTATTGTTGTTGACATCTTTTGATGATCTGCTTCTATCACTGCTTGTTTGTCCCTACAACCACACACCCCCACCCCCCCCCTCCACCTCTTTGTCTCTCTATCTCTCCGCCCCCCACACACACACCTTAAACCAGCTTATATTTCAACTCTTTCTTGGACTCGAACGCAAGTTCTGTCGAAGGGTCATGAGGACTCGAAACATCTTTAAGTACCTAAGCGAAGGTCACCAGCCACTGAATCTGGAGCAAACAAAGGCTCAGTTGAAGACGTACACTGGAGAGGCAACATAGGTGAAAGGCATCGCCTCTGTACCTATATCCTACAGGCAACAGACAGCTCAGCTCCCATTGATAGGTGTAACAGGTGAAGGGCTTAATCTTCTGGGCTGCGATTGGTTAAAAGAATTAAGCTCAACTGGTCAGAAATTTTCAAGTTAGAACAGGAGGAATTCCTGAGCTGTTAAAAAAGTATGACAGCGTATTCCAAGATGAATTGGGAAAGATAAAAGGCCTACAAGCAAAAATATTCATAGATTTGGAGACAACACCCCAGTTCTTTAAGGCCAGACTTGTGCCTTGCACCCAAAGCAGAAGGTGAATGCAGAATTGTGCCATTTGGTGAAGTTAGGAATAATTCAGCCTGTCCAGTTTTAAGAATGGGCAATGTTAATAGTCCCTGTGATGAAATCAAATCAAACCATTCGCATTTGCGTAGACTACAATTTATTTGTGAACAAGGTGGCTAAACTAGACAAATATCCAATCTCGAGGATTGCAGATTTGTGTGCTAAGCTCGCTGGAGGAAAATCCACACCAAACTGGAGATGAGTCAAGCATACCAACAGCTAGAGCTGGACAGCACATCTAGAGGGTATGTAACCATCAACACCACAAGGACCTGTATCAAAATACACCCCTACCCTTTGGTGTCTCACTTGCCTGTGCAATCTTCCAAAGGACCATCGAAAGCCTATTGCATGGACTTCCCTGAGTTGTAGTGTACCTGGATGACATCCTGATCACAGGATCAATGGAAGCTGATCATTTGGCCAGCCTAGAAGAGGTTTTAAGGAGATTTTTAGAAGCTGGTGTGTGATTGAAGGAAGAGAAATGTATTTTCCCAGTGACTGAAGCCACGTATTTGGGTCATCGATTGGATGCATAGGGGTTGCATCCAGTAGAGGAGAAAGTCAGGGCAATCAAGGAGGCGCCTCTCCTACCAGTGACACTGAACTCAAGTCTTTTTTGGGCTTGATAAATTATTACAGTCGCTTCTTGCCAAATTTGTCAACAATGTTGGCCCCTTTACACTTATTATTAAAGAAAAACCACAGATTATCATGGAAGATGCAACAAGAAGAAACCTTTATGATAGTCAAGAAGCTTTTAAACTCACCATGTCTGTTAGTACATTATGATCCATCAAAATAATTAATATTAACCTGTGATGCATCTCCTTACAGAGTGGGTGCAATTTTGTCACACAAGATGGAAGATGATTCCAAAAGGCCAATAGGATATATCTCGAAAACCCTCTCTGCAGCCATGAAGAGTTACTCACAACTTGAAAAAGAAGGTTTATCTGTAATATTTGGAGTAAAGAAATTCCATCAATAGTTGCATGATCGATATTTCACCATAGTTCCAGATCACAAGCCACGAATGGCTTTGTTTAGTGAAGATAAAAGAAGTCTGCCGATAGCGTCTGCCAGAAATTAATGATGGAACTGGATTTTGTTGGTATATGAGTATACCTTTATATGTCATCCAGGTGTGCATATGAAAAATGCAGATGCCCTCAGTCATCCTCCTTTGCCAGATAGAATTACACATGTTCCAGTGCCACAAGAAGTTGTATTTGTGTTGAATTTCCTGGGCTCCTCGCTGGTCTGTGTGAGGCACATAAAGAACTGGGCAAACCGGGATCCAATTTTATCAAAACTCTGAGAACAAGTATTGCAAGGATGGTCAAATGCACCAGTCTCTGAAGAGATAAAACCATTCCATGTCCGTAAAACTGAATTAAGTTGTCTGGAAGGAATCTTGTTGTGGGAAGCAAGCGTCATCATCTCTTCACAATGAAGAAAACCACCCTTGACAGAGCTTCATATTACACTTCCATGCATTTCAAAAATGAAGATGCTTGCATAAAGCTATATCTGGTGGCCAGATATAGACAGTGATATAGAAAAAATGGTTAAACACTGTCTCCAGTGTCAGCGATAACAGAAGCTGCCTGTTCCTGCTCCACCACAGCCATGGGAGTGGCCTGGTCGACCCTGGGTTAGATTACATATAGACAATGTAGGTCCATTTTTAGATACCATGTTGTATAAGGATGTTCCTGATGCTGTAGTTCCTGATCAAGTCGAACCAGTGAAAGAATCTCAAATTGAAGATCTACATCGCTCTAACTGAATTAGAAAACCATCTTAGAGACCTAATCTATAATCGCATGAACTATGTATATATGTATGTGTTATGGATTAAGATATTCTTGTAAATAAGAGATGTAAGAAAAATTAAAGGGGGAGGAATGTAGTGACTGTAAGTAAAACCTTGCATGCTATTTTAGGGATCACATGCTTGTACCGACGAATCAGCCCTAAGCGTGGGTAAGCTTAGGGGCCGAGCTTTCTAGTCATGGACCTGGTTCAAGCATGTACCTTCTACAGGAGATGTGTACCATAAAGTTAACTGTTTCTAACAAGAAACCTGTCTGGTACACCAAGTTTATTTCAATCATATGGATGACAATTGGAAAGAAAATAGATCACCTCATGTTTTATTAGTTGGTTGAAGTCTCATAGGCAGATCAGTGTCATCAATGGAAGTGAATATGAATAAGACTCGTTCATGAGTGGCATTCCATAAGTTGCCATGTTGGGGCATTGGCCTTCATCATGTTCATTAATGATTTAGATGAGAAGACTGTGTCAGTATTGCCACTTTAAAATCTGTGATGACTTTAAAAATTGGCACAGGGATTAGTAATTTAGGTTAAATAAATAGCTTGCAGGTCCACTTAGATAATGTGAGGATTACTCGGGTTTGGCAAATGTTTCTGAACATGGAGCAGTTCTAGAGTGACATGGGAAACGTTCCTTTGAGAGGAGGTAAAGAAGAACATTTTCTCCCTGCCGAACCCTTGAAGTTGCAGAGTGAGTCCTCAGACCTGTAAACCCAGATTGACCCCACATGTGCCAGCCACCTGGCTCCTGGTAGATTCTCAGGTGGGGGTTTAGGAGGCTCCTGATCAGGGAATTTCCCTGCCTGCTTATTCCTTATCCCCCACCACTGGTTTGTCTATCTGGACCGTTTGGAAACACCATCACAAACAATTCTCCACGGAAACAGGCTAGGAGTCCATGTACATAGACGGGTAGGAGAGTACGTTGTGAAGAGGGCAGAAGGAATCTGCAAAGGGATACAGATGTATTAAGTGAGTGGGAGAAAAAAAAATGGCAGATGGAATATAATGTGGGAAAATGTGGCAGGAAGAATTGGAAAGCAGTGTATTATTTAAATAGAGAGAGATTGCAGAACTCTTAAGTATAGAAGGAGCTAGTGGAAGAATTTTCCCCTCGGCAAGCAGGGGAGGGGGGGGGAGCGGGGCCTGCTCGCCGACGCGTAAAGTGACGCAGGATGACGTTGGGTGGATCTCCCGATGTCACCACACCTCATTTCCATTTCAGGTTGGCAGGGGCGCAGCCGAGTCAGCTGCGTGCCCGCCGACCTGTCAATGGCCTCTTGAGGCCATTGAGAAACTAATTAAAATCATTAATAGGCCTGCCCGTCCAACCTTAAGGTTGTGGGCAGGCCGGGAGCCCTGGCGGGCTTCAGATAAAGCATCAAACCCCGTCCACGGGATGGATGAGGTTTCATGAGGGGTATTTAAATTTTTAGTAAAGGTTTCAAAAAAAGTTATGGACGTGCCCCAACTCACATGGGACATTATTATTACAATTTTTAATTTGGAGCCAATCTCCTCGAGGCAGCATCTAGCCTCAGGGAGATCAGTGCGCTCTTTCACACACTCCTGGTTTAGGGAATCCCCCTGATCCGCTCGCACACAGGGAACGCATAGCGCTTCCTGGCGGACGTCAAGCCTTCATTGGCCCGGCCATGTAAAAGAGCAGCACGCCCCCAATTGGGGGCGCCGATCGGAGTAATCC
Source organism: Carcharodon carcharias (assembly GCF_017639515.1). NCBI lineage: Eukaryota > Metazoa > Chordata > Chondrichthyes > Lamniformes > Lamnidae > Carcharodon > Carcharodon carcharias. The sequence continues at coordinate 220,536,044 of NC_054469.1, forward strand.
TCACATTATCTAAGTGGACCTGCAAGCTATTTAATTAACCTAAATTACTAACCCCTGTGCCAATTTTTAAAGTCATCACAGATTTTAAAGTAGCATTACTGACACAGTCTTCTCATCTAAATCATTAATGAACATGATGAAGGCCAATGTCCCAACATGGCAATTTATGGAATGCTCACGTCCGCACTTCCCCCTCTGGTCGTGGGTGTTCTTGTACATTAATCACAAGAGGTTAACATGCAGGGAGGCAAATAGAATGTTATTGTTTATTGCAAGGGGAATGGACTATAAAAGCACAGATGTTTTGCTGCAGCTGTACAGAGCATTGGTGAGACCATAATAAGAGTACTGTGTATAGTTTTGGGCTTCTTATTTAAGAAAGGATATAATTGTGTTAGAAGCAGCTCAGAGAAGGTTTACTTGACTGATACCTGTGATCATGGGATAATCTTACAAGGAAAGGTTGGAAAGGCTGGGCCTGGTAGTCATTGGAGTTTAAAAGATTGAGGTGTGATTTCATTGAAACATATAAGATCTTGAGGGGACTTGACTGGGTAGATGTTGAAAGGATGTTTCCCCTTGTGGGAGAGACTCAAATTAGGGGACATCGTTTAAAATAAGGAATATCTGATTTAAGATGGAGACGAGAAGACATTTTTTCTCTTAGATGGTCGTAAGTCTTGGGAGCTCTCTTTCCCAGAGGGCAGTAGAACAAGATAGCAGGGCCATTGAACATTTTTTAAGGCAGAGGTGGATAGACCCTTGACTAACAAGGGAGGCAAAGTTTATCCGGGGTTGGCAGAATGTGGAGTTGAGGCTACAATCTGATCAGCCATGATCTTATTGAATGGCAGAGAAGGCTCGAGGAGCCAAATGGCCTCCTCCTGCTCCTAATTCACTTGTTCGTATATGGATCCCAGCAGCATTTCTGTTCCTTCTGATGCACTCGCTTATGGTAAAAGTGTGTCGGGAAGACAGCTGATTATCAATTCATTTGTGTTATTTAAAGTTACCATTTCCACCACCTCTTATATGCAGCACCGCAAGAAACCCATTACCAATTTCTGTAACATTCTTGCGTATCACATCCAAAAGCGTCAAAGGTGTGAATATACATTTGGTGAAAATATATTAATAAAAAACAAAAAATTGCAATGTAACAGATGGACAACCTACAAGTAAGCAAGTACCACACTAGAAAGTAGGTATGTAAAAAAACAATGTGATTTTCTGTTAGTTTCTTCTGACCTTCATCTCCTTGCCCTTCCCTAAGGGAAGAGCTAGTGATTTATAAGCAGATGCCAGTCTACAGTCACAGTTCCCTGGGCGGTAGCAATAAGCTTCTAATTGACCTCATGCTGTGTGTGTTTACACCAATAAAATTTTATGGTCTTAAAGAGATAGGCAGATAAGCACAGTTACACATCAGCGCCAGTTAGCTTCCCTCAAGGCAACCCTTTACACTCATTAGGAAAGGGCTATCGAAAGTTAAACCCTTGCCTTCAAACAGCATATCACCTGCCTTTAGGTGAGCAATACCTGAGATGTTTATTTATTATTAAAAACTTAAACAGCCAACAGATAGGCTGTTGTTGACATCTTTTGATGATCTGCTTCTATCACTGCTTGTTTGTCCCTACAACCACACCCCCACTCCACCTCTCTCTCTCTCTCTCTCTCCGCCCCCCACACACACACCTTAAACCAGCTTATATTTCAACTCTTTCTTGGACTCGAACTCAAGTTTTGTCGAAGGGTCATGAGGACTCGAAACGTCAACTCTTTTCTTCTCCGCCGATGCTGCCAGACCTGCTGAGTTTTTCCAGGTAATTCTGTTTTTGTTTTTGTTTTGGATTTCCAGCATCTGCAGTTTTTTTGTTTTTAACAGATAGGCTGTGTGGATTTTAAGGGTGTATTCTAATTGACTGTTCAGAGGTAGTAGGCCCTTCATCATTTGTAGCTAATAGTCTATCAATTTGTGTACACCGATTGGTTATTCTTGGGTAATAGGGGATGAATCGTTTGAATAGTTGCAGATAAGTACATTCACAACAGAATTTTCAAGGGTTTTTGAATAAATGACTGTTATTTTCCTATCTTGAGAGAAAACTGCTATCTGCTCCAAACATGGTCCAGAGTTTTGAGTTGGGTGAGTGTGCCAGGCTGGGGGGAATGGTGGGTGGGGGTTGGTGGTGGGTAGATTTACCAAGCTGTAAATTTCCTTTTGGCTTCTGGCCAAATCTGTCCCCGAGTGACCTAGACATCAGATTAAGTTGGGGTTTGGGGCTGAGGTTTAGGCACCGCCAATCAAAATGCCACCATTTGACTGGGTGTGGCATCAAGGACCCCTAGCAAATCTGGAGTCAATGGGAATCAGGGGGAAAACATTCCATTGCTTGGAATCATACCTAGCACATAGGAAGATGGTTGTGGTTGTTGGAAGTCAGTCATCTCAGCTCCAGGGCATCACTGCAGAGTTCCTCAGGATAGTGGCCTTGGCCCAGCCATCTTCAGCTGCTTCATCAATGGCCTTCCTTCCATCATAAGATCAGGAATGCGGATGTTCACTGATGAATACACAATGTTCAGCACAATTCGCGACTCCTCAGATACTGAAACAGTCAATTTCCAAATGCAGCAAGACCTGGACAAAATCCAGGCTTGGGCTGACAAGTGGCAAGTAACATTCATGCCGCAAAAATGCCAGGCAATAACCATCTTCAACAAGAGAGAATCTACCCATCACCCCTTGATGTTCAATGGCATTACCATCACTGAATCCCCCACTATCAACATCCTGGAAGTTACCATTCACCAGAAACTTAACTGGAGTAGCCATATAAATACTGTGGCTACAAAAGCAGGTGAGAGGCTAGGAATCTTGCGACGAGTAACTCACCTCCCAACTCCCCAAAGTCTGTCTACCATCGACAAGCCGCAAATCAGGAGGGTGATGGAATACTCCCCACTTGCCTGGATGAGTGCAGCACAAGAAGCTCAACACCATCCAGAACAAAGCAGCCCACTTGATTGGCACCCCTTCCCCAAACATTCATTCCCTCCACCATGGATGCACAGTGGCAGCAGGGTGTACCATCGACAAGATGAACTGCAGGGACTTACCCATGGCTCCTTCAACAGCTCCTTCCAAACCCATGACTGCTACCATGTAGAAGATGCATGGGAACACCACCACCCAGAAGTTCCACTCCAAGCCACTAGCCACCCTGACTTGGAAATATATCGCCATTCCTTCAGTGTTGCTGGGTAAAATCTTGGAACTCCCTCCCTAACAGCACTGTGGGTGTACCTACACCACGTGGGGGAAAATTTTCTCCCCATCGGGCAGGCTGGGCAGGAGCAGGCACGGGCGTGCGTGCAGTCAATCGCCGCCCGAGGTCAACTGCGCGCCGCCATTTTATGTGGGTGGGCCAATTAAAGCCTGCCCAGCGTGATGCGCACCCAAAAGCACCGAGAGCTCCCTGTGGAGGCCGGGGGAGGAGGGAGAGACTGGGGCCTGCGCTTTTCGCACATAAGAGCTCAGAAACCTCCCTGAGGCATGGAGCTGCCTCAAGGAGATTGCTCTGCGCCTGAAAAATTGAAATAAAGGAAAAAAATTATTCAGACATGTCCACTCGTGACAGTGTCACATGAACTGGGACATGTCAATGAGTTTTAATAAACATTTTTATTACATTTATAAACCTTTCATGAAACCTCATCCTGCCTGTGAATGAGCCCTCCTGGGCTCTTCGCTTGCCCCCAGCTAACCTTAAGGTTGGACAAGCGGCCCTGTTAGTTATTTTAATTATGATTTAAATGGCCTTGAAAGGTCTTTGACAGCTCGGCGGGCACTCTGCCGACTGCGGTGCATGCCCGCCGAACTGAAGGTCAGAGTGATGCGCGGTGACATCGAGACACTCGCCCAACGTCACTGGGCGTCATTTCACGTGCCGGTGAGTGGGGCCCACCCCCACACATCGGCCAGAAGATTCAGGCCTTGGACTGCAGCGGTTGAAGAAGGCAGCTCACCACCACCTTCTCAAGGGCAACTAGGGATGGGCAATAAATGCTGGGCCCAGCTAGCGAAGCCCACATCCCATGAATGAATACAAAAAAACAGCTTTGCTAATCATGGAACCCTCAGAACGGGACTGATCATCGGTGCTATTCCTATCCCTACACGATCATTGTGTATCACCTCTTCAATTTACACTGTTAAACTGAGAATTTGTACTGTTCCTCAACTGTGAACATTTTAAAAGTTTACCCTTATCAGTAAATTGGTCTTGATGATGTTTTCTTAACAAAAAAGACTCTCCAGGCACCTGTAAAAGTAAATTGGAATCAAATCAAGTTACAACCCCACTTAAATTCTGATTGCTAACTGTGTAACATCCCATCATTCCTTCATTTATAATATGACTGCTAATGATTCATGTATCATTGAATTTTTGAATAAAAGCACATTAAACAATCATTTTATTTTAATAACTACCCATTAATACCCCTAAAGATTTGAAACTCGCTGAAGCTTAACATCTGATTTAATTTTGATGATCATTTTCTTCTTCAACAGCACATGGACTTGGAGTGTTCCAAGTTATGAAATGGTACTGCTGATGGACCTTTATTTGTTGGTTATATACCACCAGTCCAAAGTGTACCCTGCTTTATTTTCCAAAATACAAACCCTAGATATTGCAGTGGAAATAGATAGCACTGCCTTTTTCCAATAATGCGCAGCTAGAGCAGCCTTAGATTACATTACTCCCAGTGAATTTCCAATTGGAGATTTATTTTAATTTGACCCCACGAAGCTGTGATTTTACCTCTCCTGTTATGAAGGCCATGGAGTATTAGTACTTCCTGGGTTGGTTTCACATTTTTTCCTTTTTAGTCAGAGTTTAGATGGGCTTCTCGGGTTACACTAATACTCGAGCGCTGAAACTGCATCACAAATATGTGAAAGCAATGGTACATAGCAGTTAATGGAGAAAACCAATTGTACTGTTACCAGACATTGCTGGACAAATGCAAACATTATTAGATTAATTATTCTAAACAAGTAATTCATTTGATTGAGAGAGCTGACATAGTTAAGCAGCAAAAACCACAGCCTTAGGATGGCCATCGTCTGATTATAAAAATTAACATTCCATAGTTTCCCATTCTGGGATAGAGAACTAAAATTTAATTAAAGTACTTCTGAGTGAAGTTCTCATATATCACCTGAAGGCACTAGAAGGTTTATTGGTACCATTAGTACATAACGACCACGATGAGAATGTAAGTTGTACCAGGTATAAAGGTATTGTTTCTGAATGGGCCTGTACAATAATCTGTCTCCCAGTGTTCATGGACCAAATTTTATACCTGGCCGACCATACAAGTCAAGCGAACAAGCCTAAATTATGACACAGATAATTTTATTTTTAAGGAAAAGCCTTTCTAATCAAGCCAGAATCTAAGGGTATTCAGTGAAACAGAAAGTTGCATGGCTTATTTCCTGTGAATTTTATTAATCTTTCTAGCTAAAAGATTACATGCCTGAAAAAAATGATTGCAGTGTTTCAGGAGCGAGTCGTAATCTATTACACGCACAGCCATTATTCTGTCATCCTGTAATGGCAGCTCCCTTATTCATTGTTCCAAGGTCAATTACACTGCAGTTGCTAAAATGCAGGGAACACAATTTGAGCAGCCTTTTAAATGGTCAGCAGCTTCTATTCACTTTCAAAGGCAATATGTCAAGGTCATTCTATTTTGGCAGACTATAACTCGCAGCCAAATGAAGTGAACTTCTGGAAAGCAAACTATTCTTCAAAGCAGTTCTTACCAAAAAAAACACACATTATCAAACGTAGCCAAATATATAATCTCTGAAAGCAACATTCAGATTCTGCATTATTCATATGTCAGAACCGGCTAATAAGCTTTATTTTGCACAACAATTTTGAAGTTTATTTGTACTGAATGCAAAAGAACCAAATGTAGCTTTTGATTTTTTTTTCTTCTTTCCATTTTAATTCCCTTTTCTACTTTGTTACACCAGGTGAGGAGGGGGTTGAATGGCTCCCCTCTTTGCCCTCTCCTCGTTTGACTGCAACAGATTGTTTTGTTTTGCAAACAATATACTTGCCAATTCAGTGAGTTGTTTACATGTTGTGATCATAAAAGAACCATAGGACAGGTTTTCTTGAGTTTAACAAAAGGAGGTTGGCTTTATTATACTTAAACCGATCTAAGTAAAGTAATAAAATACACACCAACTTTTGCACACGCGCACACACACACACACACACACTTGAAGTCCACACAGATACGCAAATACAGGTTACAGAGTGTGGAAGGTTGGTAAAAGTAGAGTCCGTAAAAGATGAAAGGAATTCATAGTCTGCCGAAGACTCAGCTGGCTTCAGGCTGAATCCAGCGTTGTTGCTGCTTTCAGCATCAAGGCAGTTTTAAAACTGCAGATGGATGATCTGTCTGTTCTGCCGGACACACAGCTATGGAGTTGAGTTCTTTCTTGAAAATCCCTGTCTGCTGCCCATGGAGGGAGAGTCAAACAAAAGAAGACAGGGCCCAAAATCTGGCAAGTTGGGTGGAGAAAGTGAGAGAGAGGGAGATGGAGGAAGGTTCTCTCTCAGCTTCTCAGCTGCTTGTCCCCAATTCTGCTGAGAAAACATGTTCCTAAAACATACAAATGGTTGGCTTTCCATATGACTGCCCTCTCCAAATGATCAGTAATTCAAACATGATTGTATCTTCTAATTGTAAGTTGATTAGTTCAGATCTGGGAATTCCCCCTCTTAGCCATTGTTCGAGTGATTAGGTTCGGTGGTTTGTCCCCATCCAGTTGAGTATCTAGATGTTGTGCTAATGGAATAAGAAATATGGTTTATTCACGTTCCTCTGAGGTCGTTGTCTTTGATGGGTTTTGCAGACATGCTTTCTCCACCTCAATGGGGTTGGAATGTGGGATGTACAGTAATGCAAATTAGGGAGCCAAGTTGGCTGTGAGTTCAAGTTACTGTAGTCTGTGTTTTCTTAAAAATCTGCCTTTTTCAAAAGTTCAAATGATGTTTCCAGTCAGTGGATTTAATTCTGTCGAAGGGTCATGAGGACTCGAAACGTCAACTCTTTTCTTCTCCGCCGATGCTGCCAGACCTGCTGAGTTTTTCCAGGTAATTCTGTTTTTGTTTTGGATTAAATATCGTTCTTTGGCATTAAACACATCTTCATGCCAATTTATTTTCTCCTTCATCCAAGTGTTACCCCAAATGTGGTGATGACCTGGAACTCACAGTTTGAAAGGATAGTGGAAGCAGAAACCCTTATTTAGAGAGACACCTGGATATGAACTTGAAACCCATGGGGGCTACGCACCAAGAGCTGGAAAGTGGCATTGAACTGGATCGCTCTTTTTCTGTCAACACAGATACAATGGCCAAATGACATCTGTCTGAGTCACAAATTTTCTATTGGCTGAATTTTATGGAGGTTGGGGATGGTGGGGGGGGGGGGGGGGGGGGGGGGGGGGAGGGAACATACTGCTCACCAACAGCCCCACCCTTCCCTGAAGGAAAAGTCGATTGTTTTTTAATAAAAGGCTGCCCTGCAGCAACAATACCCGGTGGGTGCCCTTAACAAGCTGAGGGCTCGACTTTTGCCCCTCGGTGGCAGGAAGTCCCACCCTCATGAGCTTCCAGCCAATCTGATTGGCCAGCAGCTCATGCAGTGCAGCAGTGCCAGAAGGGAGTAGTGGGCACTGCTGGGATTGCAAGGTGGTCCACAAAGAAGTGTTGCAAACGCTGGAGGCATGTCAAAATTCGTAGGATTTCGGGGTGTCGAGGGATTGGGCACCCTCGAGGATCAGATTTTGGAGGCCAGACGGTGAGGCATAATGTGGGAGGGATGGGGGTGGGGGGGAAGCAACCTTGATGTAAGACTGCTAATTTTCAAAATTCTGTGTTACTTTGAACTGATATTTTAGTATTTTACTTTAGCCATCTTTTCTGTCCGCTAGGTGAGACAATTAAATAGTTAAAAGTAGTCTGAGAACAATCACAGCAGCTGCCTCCATGAAAAACTGTTCTTTCTGATAAGTGAAGGTGTCAGTTTGTCTGGCTCAAAACAACATGTTTGTTTTAATTACAGTATGTGCAATTCGAGGACTCTTGTCAGCTTTAAAGGCATAAGCAAAATATTTGGCCAATGGCTTGAAGTCAATGTGGCTTCTTTACCTTGATATTTCTTGGACAAAACCCTGTTTTTAAATTAGACTTGGGTTTGTGGATACCTTTATCTGTTAACCATATTTATAGGGTAAGGGTATCTATATTTCATGAAGATATCTTGCTAAGAATTATTACTAATATCTGTTCTTAATTTCCTTAGGATCCATGGGAATAGGTTAGCATGTTTGTGTGAATTATCTCCAATAGTTAGTATTATTGATAAGAGGATGTATAGCTGCTGTATGTATAGCTGTAATCTGTATCTGTAAGGATGTGTCACTGTTTGCAAAGGAATGTAACCTTTGAGACATAAGGAAATGAGAAATAAAAATAAAAATACCTGGAAAATAGAAAATAGAAAAAAAATAGAAAAGAGGTGAAATATATTATGTTTCCTTAGTTCTGCTGAAGAGTCATACAGACCTGAAACATTAACTGTGTTCCTCTCCGCAGATGCTGTCAGACCTGCTGAGTTTTTCCAGAGATTTTTATTTTTGTTTTGGATTTCCAGCATCCGCAGTTTTTTTTGCTTTTATAAAAGGAAATAAGAGGTGGGCATTATCTGCAGGACTCTAGTTACAAAGATGGAGTGACACCAGACCACCTTCATCATTAGCCAATGAAAAAAGGTTAATTAGGACTATTTCCTGAGAATGGATGAAAAACCCTTGGAATTAGAGCTCGAAGTTGAAAACTCAGGGTCTTCCTCGGCACAGTTCCACCATTGCTTCAGTGGTGTAATTCTTCCGTCACACAGTCCAATGTCACTTCAGAAACAGAAGTAAAAAGTCTTTGGCTGTGCTGTCGCTATTCAAGGATTCTTAGGCCCTTAAGGGATGAGAAACTTCCATATTGTATTTATTGCTTTTTGCTAAGTATGTATAACATGTTATTTAATAAATTCTAATTGCTTCATGAATAATGATCGTCTGTACCTTATTGGGTCAGGCACAATTGAGGACACCATTGTTATAAATTAAGAATTTGGAACCAAGATATTTTAAGTAAAAGGGTTTTGCGCCTCATTATTCCTCAATTCTTACCAGAGGGGAGCCCCCTCCTGTGCACACAGGGCACCCCCAAAGGAGTAACCCTCCCCACCCACCCCCCCACTGCCCCTTCACACCCCACCACCGCCCCCCCCCCCCCCCCCCCACACACACACACACTCCCTTCCAGCTTTTTCATTAGCTTTGATGAAAATGTGGCTTTCCCACTCTTGCCTGCCTTCCACGGCCCAGCATATCATGGCAGTAAAGGCGGATTGAGAGCTTTAAGCAGCCATTAATCGCTCACTTATGGGCCTCAATATTAACCTAAGGATAAATGGGCTAGTTGTCACCTTTCAACCCCACCGATCCCCACGCTGGATAATGGGGAGGTGGGAAGGCAGTGGGCTACCCACTCAACATATTGTGCATGCCCCCCTCCCTGGACTGTGAACATGCCTGGCAGGGGACTGTAAAATCCAGCTCCATGTGTTCTAAGAATCAATATTTTTGCTTCGGTTCCACTGATCATCTTCCAAGTACCTTCCTGCAAGTAACTTCTGCCCCTGTGGGAGGATTTGAGGGCTGCATTGGTTTGCTTAATCAGTCTGAGTGCCTCCTTTTACAGAGAAACTGAATCTCACCTGCCCTCTACTCATGCAGCTGTGGTTCAGAGCAGTGATTTACAGGCATCTCCCCCGTCTCCAGCCGTAATGATAGATGATGTCTCACAAGTCTCCTCCCTAGCCTTTTTTGAAACTCTAAGATAAATACCCTCTATCCCTGGGGATTTTTTCGATTTGAATCCTTTAAGTCTATGCTTTCCATCGCGTTTATATTGAAATCATTAACTTTGTCTCGGTTAACTCTGTTTTGGGAAATCACACTGCACATATTTTTTCATTGTTAAAACTGGAATCAGGTAATTATTCATAATATTTATCATATTCTGCTCATCTTTCATTTCAAACCCATTAGTATCTTTTATGGTTTTTACCTCTTTCCCAAGTGCCCTCTTTCCATTTTGCATATTAATAGGATTGCTCTTTGCAACTGACTACAAACAGAGGGTGTCTTCAACTGGGATGGAGCGGTTGAAAATGATCCTGAGCTGATGAAGAGGAATATCAATACCAAAGCTCCGTCCAGGTTTTCAGAGAGGATTCTATTAATATACACCAAAAGTGGAGCCATACAATACCCATTGAGTGCCCTGAGGCAGTCTTAAAGAAAAATAAATCACTTGAACAAAGATAATCTTGGTGACCTCTCTTCATTGCCAAGGGAGATGATTCTTTCTGGACTAAGACAGTCAAGAATCCCCAATTTTAGTTAGAGATGAAAGGCTTCTTTCTACTTTCCTTTAACTTTCCGTGAGTATACAGGATCTGAGAGTGCAGTGTTTTGGGCCTTTATCACTGTTATAAAACTTCCTACTCCATAACATTCCCCAACTTTGCACCTGCCTCAGCTTATCAGCTGCTGAAACCTGCATCGATCTCTTTGCAACCTCTAGGTTTGAAAATTCAAATGATCTCTTGGCTGGCTTCACATTCTCCACCCTCAATAAACTTGAGCCCATCCAAAAGCTTGCAGCCATATTCTAACTTGTGCAAGTCCTGCTCACCTATCAGCCCTGTGTTCACTGACCTACGCTGGCTCCCAGTCTGACAACAGTTTGATTTTCAATACAACTGAGAGTCTTGCTACGCCATTATTTAATGAAGAAATATTGAACAGGTTGGGCCTATACCCATTGGAGTTTAGAAGTACGAAAGGTGATATTATTGAAACATATAAGGTCCTGAGGGGATTTGAATTGGTAGATACCAGGAGTACGTTTCCACTTGTGAGATAGATGAGAATCAGGGGACACGGTTTAAGAATAAGGGGTCTACCGTTTAAGATGGGGTTGAGGAAATTATTTTCTCTCAAAGGACCGTTAGTATGTGGAATTCTCTTCCCCAGAAAGCAGCAGAGGCTGAGTCATTGAATTTATTCAAGGCACTTAGACAGGTTTTTGATAGACAATGGAGTCAATGGTCATGGAGGGGGGGGCGGTTGGAGTGGGGAGGCAAACAGGAAAGTGGGGTTGAGACCACAACCAGTTAAGCCATGACTTTACCGAATGGCGGAGCAGGCTTGAAGGGCAGAATGGCCTCCACCTACTCCTAAGACCTATACTCCTATGTCCCTATTTAAGAGGGCAATTAGGAGTCAGTCACATTGCTCTGGTTCTGGAGTCACATATAGGCCAGACCAAGTAAGAACAGCAGATCCCCTTTCCCAAATGACATGAGTGAACCAATGTGGCCTTTCCAACGCTCAATAGATTCATGGGGCTGAATAATATGAGTGTGTGGGGAGGGGGCCGGGGGGATGGGGGCTGCTATCTGTCTGCCAGCCTGGAAACCATGTTGGCGTGGAGCCAACGCATATTCTTTCTGTATTCGGCCGACCCATCCCGCAGCCATAAAGCACGGTGGGGTGGACTAACGAGGGCTGAGTGAGACTTGCTCCCCTCATTGGGATGGAGGTCCCGCCCTCTGGAGCTGCTGGTCAATCGGGTTAGCTGGCAGCTTCATCAGTCCCGGCAGCACCAGGAAGGCATCAGCAGGCACTGCCAGGACTGCTGGAGAAGAAAGGACCCCAAGGCCTGGGATCTCCGGAGCAGGTAAGCCCAGGGTCTTGGGCTGGGAGAATTTGGGTAAGCTCGGGAGAGGGGTAGTGCGGGGGAGACGGTGGATTTAAGGGAGAGAGTGCGTAGGAAGGGAAGGTGGCATCAACCCCAGGGGGCCGTCCCACGATTAGCAAAGGCCAGCCACCGAAGAGTGACTCCCCCTTCCTTTCCGACCTTTAAGCACTTTAGGTAAATAATCGGGCATCCTGCTCGCTCCCTGCTTCTCGCACCAAACATTTTATGGCATGGGCAGCGTATTATCAGGGGTCGATTTGCTTGATAAAAGTCTAATTAACCTTTAATTGTTCATTTAAATATGGCAGATGGGCTGACAATTAAATTACCCCCCCCCCCCACCCCCACCCTCGCCACCATATTATGGGGGTGAGCTCAGGGTTGGGTTGGAAACTGGTGAGATGGGTCCCACCCCCTTTTATTTCTTCCCCCTATTTAGCGTGCATCAACACCCGCACCCCACCCCCACCCCCCACAAACATGCCACCTGGGCAGGTAAAATTCAGCCCATGGTCACTATTATTTTTTATTTCTAATTTACTTAATTGATTCAGTTCAAACACACAAACTATTGCAGTGAAAGTTGAACTCAAGTCTCTGGATTATTCATCCAGTAACATAACCAAAACCCTGTTGTGCCCCAATAACATTTTCCTTTTCAACTGTTATGTCTTTACCATATCATTCACTCCTTTTATTCCCCCACAGAGGCTGCTACAAATTTGACATGTCTTATAGTTGGCACTGTCCCTCTGGAAATGAACCCTGTGTCCTTTGTGATCTGGCATGCACCTATGTAGGCATTAGCTGTAGACAAGATTGAAAGAAAGCCAAAACATTTATGGAGCATCCTTCGCATCATCAGGACACCCTAAAATGTTTTTTAGCCAATGCCGTGCTTTTTGAAGTGTAGTCACTGTTGTACCGAAGGAAACAGAGTAAACACTCTCTGTTTTCTGACTTGAAGATAACCAGCAAACCATTCTCTCACTTGTCCCCTGACTCCACATTCCCTGGCTTCATTCATTTGTCTATTTATGGGACACCTTATCAAAGGTCTATGGAAATCTAGATAAATAACATCTTACTGCATCACCATTGACTACTCTCTGTTACCTCCTCAAACAATGCAATAACGTTGGCCAAGCAAGATTTTTCCTTTCTAAATTCATACTGACAATTCATTACTGTGTTTTTTTCTTTTCTAAATGTCCTTCTATTCTTTCTGAATTAGGGATTCCATTACTTTTCTTAATACCGATGTTAAGCTGACTGGTCGATAATTCTCTGGGCATGTCCTTTCCCCTTCTTAAGTACGTTAGCTATGCTACAGTCCTCTGATATTACACCTTAGTCTAATGAATTATTCAGTAGGCGTAGTAATGCCTCTACTATCTCTTTCTAGATTCTTTTAAAGTGAAAGGACACAATTCATCAGGATCAGAGGTTTTTTGGTCTTTGAGTTTGATTAGTTTATTCAATAGATCCCATTTTTCTCATCTAAATACACATATCTCATTGCCCATCTCATCATTCAACCTCATGTCTCCCCATTCCATCTCCCTAGTAAACACTGAAGTGAAATAATTGTTTAATATTCTGTCACCTCCCTATAATTATCTGTGGTATTAACCTGCCTATCCCTTAATGGTCCTATTCCCAGCCCAGCCTTCCTTATTTTATTGATGTGCCTGTAAAATATTTTAGTATTTTGTTTTATGGTCCTTAATAATTTAATTTCATGGTTCCTCTTTGCCTTTCTTTTGGTGACATAAGAGAGGACTCACCCTCTGTAATATACATTAATATACATTAATAACATACACTCTGTAATATACATTAACAATAATCATACTTTTCCAGCTCCAAAATAAGTGAGAGAAAGATTAGGAATTTATACATGAATACAGGGACCTAATGATCAAACTAAATGCAGAACCTTGACTTATATTCTGGCAGTAATGAAAGCTCACAGGATAACAAGATAGAACCACTGGGCAAATCATCAGCTCATCAGACTTCAGCTGTGGTACAATGAACCTTCTTTAAAATCAATTCACATTTGCAAACGAAAGTACATGTTCTTGAAGAGGATGTTACCCTTGGGAAGGCAGGATCAGAAGTACTTCAGAGAAAAGTGTAAAGGTAGATTGAAATGTATCCATCCTGAATTTGCTTGTGATGAGATTTATGCCGATTTTAAAGCAGCCTATGTAGACTTTATCCGTCATTCCCAGCTCTTTTAGAAATTAACTGGTAAGGCATTTAATGGTACTGTTACTATTCAGCTAGTGAGTGAAAATTGGCTGTTGGATTTTAGTGCACACAGCACCTAGTCCTCCAATATTTTTCCAGTCTTTCTTTGTTTGATTTTATGTGTATTTCCTAGTATATAAAGAATGAAAATGCATTTTAAAAAGGACTAAAATATAAGATATGTCATTACTGTGGCTATTTCTAATGTTAATTCACAAGCATTTGTAACTTTACTTCTGTCATTTAAACTCCTATATGCATTCCCTTTGCTTTCATCTTCCTACTTTGCTATCTTTCTTAGGTCTTTTGTTCTTTTATGCGTGTGTAGGTTAGGTCTTCTTTCTCAGATCCTTCCAAGCTATGGCATGCCAACTGCCATTCTGATAGACTCTAAAAACATTGTTGGCTATAGCAGAGTGAAATTCTAGATGAATCTTGACAGACATATTTTCCTTGCTGCGATAAACTGCACCAGTTGCTGCCCTCCGGGTTAGCAGCCCAGGCATTGGGGAAAAATCAGAGAGAGGGAGTTTGCAAAATAACTTGAGTAGTGTTGCTCTTTTGTTGTTGATGACTAGCGGGCTTGAGAGCCCTGTTAAGATAAGCAATCATGGAAAAAAAAATCATTAACATATCTATAATTGGAATGGAATTTACACAATATACTGAAATCCCTGTGTTGATGGGAATGATGGTGTTAGTCTTTTTCATTGCTGTCATCTAGAGGTAATGAAGGTTCCAATATGTTTTATGCTGGATTAGGGAACTTTGAGCTGATTAACTCACTCGACAAGTGTTGTGTTTTAATGAGCTCTCTGTCCCCATTCTGTCTTAAAACACCAATGAACATTCATTACGGGCATATTACCAGGAAAGTTAATATTATTCAAGTATTATAATTACTGGATATTGTTATTTTAATATCATTAACAGCATAATAAATGTTCCACTAGCAGCAATTTCATATATAATGTGGGCACTTTATGAAAAATTGATGCAATTGAGGATGACATGAACACCAGGTATGTGACACAATAACACAGCACACTGGGTCATATGATAGGCACAAAATGATGATCTGGAAAATAAAACAGATATTATGCAAGTTTCTTTCGTGTTGGAAGTCATCAGTTGAGGATAAAACTGTGCAGCTTGGTCCATACCAATGCGATGCATCGTGAAACCAAGCTATTTCACAGACATACTGACAGAAAGTATCCTGCGTGTAAATATGTTGTGATTTGATTTTACTACTTTAGTTAAAAGCTATTTTATTACTCCATCTCCGCTGCTTTCACTCTGCCTGGATCGGCCGCTTTAGTGCAGGCACTGGTTCATGTGGACAAGCCCCTTGGCTGACAGGAGACACCCAAATACTTTCACTACCAGCTTCTAATGAACTAGTTTAGATTAATCCAGGCCCTAATTTCTACCTTCCTCAACTTCCATGGGAAACAAAGGCCGGGAATTTCTGGCCCCCATTGTGGCGGGACCGGTCGTAGGAGATTCGGCGGTCCAGTCAGAAGTCCATTAACTTTCATCAGGACCGGACGATCCGGATGAAAGGCAGGGACGGAAAATCCCACCCTAAGAATCAGATTACAAGGCTACCTCAAACATAAAGAAAACCAAAGAACTTCTGAGTACAGCATAAATATTTCTCAATATGCTAGTTTACTCACATTGTGGTTGATTGGAGTATTAAGGCTCAGGAAAAAAAGGTGATTAATTGACAATCAGGAGTGAAAATAAAGAGCGCTAACATTCATTGTTCCCCCTTGTGTTTCAAAATAAGGAGCTTTCTTTCAGCTTTGATGAGCAGCCTTTTTTGAAAATTTATCTGATTTAAACCTAATTTGAGTTACGAGGGAGCTCTCTCATGCATGTAAAGCAGAACCACTAAAACCATAAACCCGGTTTAGGATGTGTAAATTAGTCTTATGGATCATACCACAGACTCTCAAAGCTGAATCTGAATCTGAATCTAAATCTCAAACCAGACACCACCCCACCACCAACACGCTTCTGATTTAAGGAAGCGGGGACAAGGGGTGAGCAGCCATCCAATTCCCAGAAGGCAAGTTAACCGTATCAATATTCTAATGATCCCTGATTTAATTTGCTCTGCAGGTTGAACCCGGAGCAGCTGGGTTTCCCAGGCTTCAGGAAACCCGGCAACTGAAGGGAAGCCAAGACAGAAATATGGAGAAGGTAGTGTGTTTGCAGCACTGCTGGTCGGCCAGAAGGAGTGGAGGTCTTTCCACCACCCTCTACTCCCAAGCTATCCCCTTATACAGAGACTCCATTGGGTCAATGAATGGACCCCAAATACACCCCCGCGTTCAGCTGAAGTATCTTTGCTTGCTCCTGTAGTCTACCCCGGAGTGCTCCCCGCGCAAAAGGAATGGTAAGGCTCTCAGTCAGGCTGACATCCTCCAGGAGATCCTACAGAGAGAAAAACAGCTCCTCATGCTGTGGAGTCAAAACTCTACAGCTTGCTGGAAAATACTGATGGAAATCCTGCCATGCTTTTGCTTCCGCCTCCCAGCCAACCTACTCGACCTACCGCTGTTGAGATGGGGGCTGTCACATGGACATGTAAAGCCACTTGTATCAACGTGTTAAAGTAACTCATGATGATTTTCCTGTTTAATTTGGCTAACAGGTGCCCATCAGTGAAGTAACAAGTTCAGTCAAGAAACTCTGAATAATCCACAAGAGTTAAAACCTACGAACATACAAATTAGGAGCAGGGCCAGGCCACTCGGCCGCTCGAGCCTGCTCCGCCATTCAATAAGATCACGGCTGATCTGAATATAACCTCAGCCCCTCATTCCTGCCTACCCCCCGATAACCTTTCAAACCCTCATTAATCAAAAATCTATCTAGCTCTGCCATAAAAATATTCAAAGACTCTGCTTCCACTGCCTTTTGAGGAAGAGTTTATTATCCTCTGAGAGAAAAAAAACTGTTATTGAATTATTATTTTGAACTTAGCTTAGAATATTGTTTTTATTTGTAATCATCTATATTGTTGTGAAAATGTTTTTCAAATGATCTGCAGTGACAAGCAGAATAATGATGTAAGTGACAAGCAATAAAAATGATACAGGCATAGACATTGGGTAGAACAATACGCTTCCAAATGGGGACCGTTCCCTGCGCCCAGAGTTGTATTATTGGGCATGATGAGGTCGGTTTTGTATAATACAGCAGGTGGGCAGGCTTAAAGTCAGAACTCCGCCTGTGTTACAGAAATGTCAATTCATTGCGTATTTAAGGTTGTTAATGACCCAATCGACTGCCATAATATGTGTGAATGCTATAATATGCCTTTAGAGTCAGATTCATGTCTTGTGTGGTTCCCATTTTTTTTAAGGGGCAGCTTGTTAGGGCAGGTTTAAAAGCTACAGCTGAGCCCTGAGCCTTAGCTTAGCAGTTTGTGGATCTGTTACTGCTGGGAATGCTTATTTAAATGAGCAGACTATCCATTTTAAAATCATACGAGTTAGAGACCTTTTCTCAGCTGCTGAGTGCTCTTCCGAATGCTAGATTTTGCTCCTGGTCATCTCCCAGGGATATAACGTATCTGAGGGAGATGGGCATTGTTGCCTCGCTTCTCCTGAAAGGATGTGTAAGATGTACTCATTAACTGTTTTGGATTATTTTATGGCACGCTGCCTACCCATTATTAGCTAAGTGCGTGACAGCCTGGATGCTGTACTCATTGTCATCAGCTGCTCAAGTCGGTTAGAGACTACCTGCAGGAGGGCTCTGATGGAGTCCTGGTTGAATCTAGGGGCTGGTTTGGGCCTTCTCCCCCCACTCTCCCTTTGCTCCGATGGCACAGACATCTCTGGAGGGAAACATGCAACAATGGGACAATTCTTCCATGCGAGTAAGCAGCTAATTTGTTTAGGTTAAGAAAGAATGCCACCTCTGATCTTTGCTAAAGTTTGGAGACAGCAATGTTATATTTTGTAGACTCAAACTAAAATTCACTCACCTCAGAAGCCTGCAACTTGCTCAATGACACATTTTCCCATGGAGTTTGAAGCGATCCTGCATTCGCTGGGTCCCCCAACACTGTCCTCTGCTAGGGGGCCCTTTAAACTCCCCACCTACCACATCCCCCACCTACCACCTCAACTACCTGCCCACTACCCATTAACCATGCACCTACCCACCCTACCATCCTACCCACTCACACATTCACCCATTCACTAGTATTCACACTGAGCATTTAAACTTACCATACAGCAGCCAGGGCCCTAAAAAGAGGCATGTCCAGTCCTCCTCCCAACCCTACAGCATTACGATGGAGTTCTCAGATGGACAGTCTGCGACACATTTCTGGAGAAGCGAGGCTTAGCAGACCTGGCCAGAAATGCAGACCTGTGTGGGGACACAGGAAAGAAAAGTTGGAGTGGCAATCCGATGGTGATTGCCACTTCACAGAAGATCTGGGCTAACTACATTCAGAGAAGGTTATGGGCCAGAAGATCAAAAGGTGAACTGTTTCTATCAGTCCTCTTATCCATATCTAGAGGTGGGATGAGGTGATAAAGACTGTCTAAGGTGGCTTTAGTCCATTGGCAATCTAATCTGTGTTTGAATGTTCAACAATGGGCCGAATTTTCCATGGAATGACGATCACCATCGGATTGCCATTCTGCTCCTTTTTATTTACTTTATACTGGAGCTGCACACTTTATGCCCGGACTTCCACCTGGGGCCTGCTGAGATATGTGTGGCGTACCCACTAGTGGAGGCCTTCAGTATTGTGCAGGCTCATCAGAGGAAGTAAAGCCACACCCCAGTTTTACAGCACTAACTGCCCAGGGCGGTAAGTTTAAATAACACAGCTTCTTTTGCCGATGCTCAGTATGGTCTTATTAGAGTTAACTCTACACACACTGCCTTCATCTTCCTTTTTAAAAAAAAACAAAGTCAGGTGTGAGACCACACTTAAACTTCCTCTCAATTATTTGATCTGGTTAAAGTATTTACTCCAAATAATTTACCTTCTGGAATATGGAACTAAACGTTGAGCCCCAGGATGGTAAGGTATACCGTTGGGAATATTACATCAATCACTCTGCATGTGACATTGTGAATGCTGTGTGCACACATCACAGCACCCATGAAGATCAGGAAAATTTTGACTTTTGGCATATCAAAACCAGGTGGTTTTACTCAGCGACAAAAGTAGATAAATCTGAGAAAAGGAGAAACTGATCTTAAAGTTACCTATTCCTTCTTCCAAACTTTTATTCCTTATTTGGAGCTGGGAGCAAGTTCTTTTTTTAAAGAGCTTTTATTTGGCTCAAGACAATCATTTTTTTTTTCAGCAACTTGGAAGGCTAACATCAGAGAAAATAAAGACTTGCATTTCCACAGAGACTTTCACAACCTCAAGTCCAGGGGGGATTAAGTTAAATGGTCAAGGCCAGTTAGAGATGACACTTAAATATAAAGATAGACTAATTCTGGAAACATTGTATGTCATCAACAACCAAGCATACTCTCTGTTGAGTAGGAAAGCCTACACAGCTCTAAACCTGCTTCGAAAACTTGGTGCGGTTGGTACAAAGACACAATTAAACAAATTTAGGAGGGAATTCCCCACACTTACCAAGCCTTCTTAGGTAGCACCTTCCAAACCCACGACCACCACCATCTAGAAGGACAAGGGCACCAGATACATGGGAATACCAACACCTGGAAGGTCCCCTCTAAGTCACTCACCAACCTGACTAGGAAATATATCACCGTTCCTTCACTATTGTTGAGCTAAAACCGTGGAACTCCCTTCCTAACAGCACTGTGGTTGTACCTACACCACATGGGCTGCAGCTCAAGAAGGCAGCTCATCACCACCTTCTCAAGGGCAATTAGGAATGGGCAATAAATGCTGGCCTAGCCAGCCATGCCCACATCATATGAATGAATAAAAAATATCTTGTTACAGGCATGGGCAAGCTGAAGATCGTGTGTCACATTATACTCAAAACAGATGCTAAGCCCCTTTGTCTATTCATGCCAAGGGAGGTCCAACACCCACTTCTGAAAAGGGTCAGGAGTGAGATTGAGATGATGCTGCAACAAAGAGTCATTTCCCCCATCACTAAACCAACCAGGTGGTGTTCTGCTAGGATGCTAGACCCAATGTCTAATGGCTCCATTCTGTATTTGCATTTGTTTAAAATGCCTCAACGAGGCAGTTGAAAGAGAAACACATCCAATGGCATTGGTGAATGAGAATTTGGCTAAACTTGTCAAGAACATCAACCTCAAGGTTTGGCAGCTGCCATTGGACCAATGGTCAAAACCTTTAACCACTTTTATTACAGCTTCCGGATGGTATTATTTTAACCATCAGCCACTGAAATATTCCAAACAACAATGTCCAATATTCTGCAGGGCATTAAGGGCTTATCTGCCACATGGATGTTATCTTGATGCTTGGGACAATGAAGCAGGAACAATGACAACCGGGTTAGGGGAGTCTTCCTCATGCTGCAAGAGGCTGTCTTTATGCTCAGTGACAAATGAATGTTTTCTAGGCCTATGATAAAGTTCCTGAGGCACATTATCCAAGCAGTGGAAAACAAATGTAATAAGGGAACTCTCACCTCCTAGAAATGTAACAGAGATCCAAAGGTCAATGGGCATGGTCAACCAACCAGCCAAATTCCCATCTTACTTAACCCAGATAAATTAACCCCTCAGACATCTTTTTTTATGACAAGACCAGACGTGGTGCTGGACTGAGCATCAGCAGCAATCATTCAAACAAATCAAAACAATATTAACATCCTCAAAGATCCTAGCACACTGCGATGCAGAACATCCCATGAGTGTTGCAGCTGATGTATCTGCAATGGGACTGGGAGCAGTGCGATTCCAGGTTCAAAGTGATGGCAAAAGAAGACCTGTTTACTATGCATCCAGGTCGAACCGAGATGGAACAGCGCTATGCTGTGATCGAGAAGGAAGCCCTGGCAGCAACTTGGGCATGTGAAAATTCTCTGATAATGTACTTGGCCTCCACTTTAAGATTGAGACCGATCACAAGCCATTAGTAACATTGTTAAACACAAAGGAAATCGCAAAGATGCCACCCAGGATTCAACAATTCTGGCTTAGACTCATGCACTATGATGTTACTATGGAGTACGTACAGGGTAAATATCAGACTACGGCCAATACCATGTCCAGGATACCTGCCACTTACATAAAGACAAAACCTTCATGCAAAAGTGGCAGCCTTGACTACCAGATACTTACCAGAAACAGACCAGAAGTTGTGTGCCTTTCATACGGGCCAAACACAAGATGAAGAGTACACACAGATTCACACATACAGACTGAATGGATGGCCACAGTGCAGCCCAAGCAATATTTTGAACAGAGGCACCACTTCAGCATCATACACGACCTCCTGGTGTATAATATAAAAGGGGTGGTACCATGTGGTCTCCGCCTAGAAGTCCTTCAGAAGACCCACCAAGGACATCTTGGCATAACCAAGTGTTGAGCCAGGGCACTGCAGTCTGTGTGGTGGTCAGGGATTTCACACTACGTTGAACAACTTAGTCAACTGCACCATCCACAGGCAGGAGCAGAAGGAGTGAATTCTGTCCTCCCCCTTTCCATCAAGGCCTTGAGAATGCCTTGGCATACAAAGGAAAAATCTTTCTTCTAGTAGTCAACTATTACCCCTGATGAATAGAGGTGCAAAAGCCACATGGCATTCTAGATGTATTCATCTCCAATAATGGACCACAGTTCATCAATGAATGTTTGCAATTCTTCGCAAAGTCGTAGGGATTTGTGCGTGTCATGAGTTCCCCAAAATATCCCCCAGGTTAATGGAGAAACTGAGTGAGCCGTATGTTCTATCAAAGATCTCTTGAAGAAGAATGAAAACATTGAGTTTGTTTTGCTTCTTTGCATACCTTTACAAAATGGGTTTGCCTCATGCGTATTCCTGATGGGCTGCAGGTTTAAGACTCAGCTTCCTTTCTTGCCCACAACTTGTGGCTGAGTGTCACGGGGTAGACCATGATTGAGCTCGGAGGAAGGAAGAAGCCTATGGGGGAGCCAGGCTTGTACATTCAACCAGCGACATAGAGCTTAAGACCTTCCACTATTAGGAAGAGGGGAGAAGGTATAGATCAGAGACCAGAACCGTGCAGGGACAGTCATTGAAAAGCTTCTGAAACCGCGATCGTACCTGGTCAGGACACAGTCAGGCATCATTTAGCGGAACAGATCTGCCCTAATCTCGATGGGCAGAAAGCGATCAACAGTATGGAAAGAGTTCCCTGGACCAGAGGAGAGTGTCACACCTACTACAACACAAAGGAAGGGAATTAGGAGTGACAGCCCTCTAGAACTGGTCTCAGAGCAGCTGGATTCCCATCTACCCTAGAAAGAGCACCGCAGTGGTGAAAACGCCAAAGAGACTTTTCCTTTAAGACAAGAGACTTTGTGGCTTTATGGGGAGGTGTAGAGGCATGTGTGAAAATAGTATGGAGATAAAGACTGGGAGGGAGATGTGGTGTAAAGGGTTACCTCTATCAAGAGCAAAGTGAGAACGTGCAAAAGGAGCGAGGTCACAGTGATGTCACTCACAGCGAAAGGATGTCTGAGTAACATCTCAGGTGCAGCTTTAGCTATATCTTAGTCTTATTTAATCTTTGTAGACAGTGTTATGAAAACTATACTTACCTCACTGGGGATTGGAGGTCAGGAATTTCAACTCCCAACGGATGTTGAACTTCTGGTGCATGCGCAGGCCGGGGGCGGGTTACACATACACAGGTCTGCAATTTGTGAGTTCTTCAGGCCCAGGTCAGGCCCAGTGCACCTGCACATAAAGAGAAATAAAAGGCGTAAAAACCCAGCTCAGGTGACCAGGTGCAGAGCTCCATTGCTGGCAAGTGTCCCAGCCAGGGGACATGGAGACAGGACAGGGAGAGGTCCCAGAAGGGAGAGGGGACAGGGAAAGGATCCAAAAAAAAAGAGTCCCAGTTAGGGGACAGAGACAGGAAACAGAGACAGGTCCCAGTTAAGGTAAATTAAAAAGAAAGGAGGAGGGAAACAGGCTGTAAACAGGCAAAGGGCTGAGGAGACCAGGCTCGAAGTGAAGAAGGAAGGCAAAGGATGGTGGCTCTGGGCTTTCTGGAGCAGGGTTTTTGGAGCAGTAGTGTTCTGCTCGGCATGGCCAAGGAGCTGAAGTTGTGTTTGTGAGTTGGTGTTGAGTGTACTTGGGAATCCAGGGGAAGGGTATCTTGGGAAATGAGATTGATACCCTACGAGGTGGGTCATCATTGAAGCCATTGTTTGAGCGACTTTTGGAGAGAATTCCAAGGTGAGATCTTCAAAGGTAAATACTGGAATCCCCTGTGAGAGAGACAGAGCTTCAGTAAATTTGATTCACTCACAGTGTTACTGATGTCTGGGTGAGAAATCCATGGACTCTGTCTTGGTCGTTATTGTGTAGCGCAGTGTGTTCGACCGCAGTTGCCTTGTTAATTCATATGTACCTCATGTTTACCCTGAATGTTGGAGTATAAGATGCAAATTGTAAATTGTTTTATCTTTCTGATCTTGTAGAGTAAGATTTATTTATTTTTGTTCAAAACTTGTAGAATCCTGTGGCTTTCTTCACTGAGCAAGTATCTTGAAGCTTAAACATTGTCTACTTTAAACATAATGTTATTGGTCCCTAACTGGACCCTACTAATAACTTGGGGACCTGGCCTAGAATCATAGCAACAGTTGGCATGTAATTAAATGTTTTTAACAAAGACCATTGCCTCCAGCAAGATTGCTTCTAGAATAAGAAACTAACGAACCCCAACACAAACCCAACATAACAGAGTATGCGAAGAGGCATAATGACAATATGCAGCATATTTGTGCACTTGATGAGGAAAAGCTTGCTCATTGGTCACCAGCCTGAAATCTAACAATGATCAATGCCCATGAGACTCAATCTAACAATATTTATGATTTGCAATTCAGATGCAACAATAAAGGGATGAAAATGTATAATGCCTTGCTGATAATAGTTTTTTTAAGCACCAATTAAATGGATCTGACCCTAGAGTCGGAACTATCCTTAATGGAATTATTTTAGTATTTATGTTTTTTAGTAAACATTCTTAACAAACAAGACAAAAGAAAAGTACAATGTATCCTTTCAAAGTTATTAAGCAAGTTTTAGCATCAAGCAGCAGGAGGGTTAGAGCACCAAGATATGGAATATTTTCTAATGTGTAACCTTCCTTGCTAAGTAAGAACGAGGTTTTGTGCTTTATGACAAAAACAACAATTTTTATTTGAAGGAAGGGGAGAAATGTCCATTATCACTGAAATAAAGTAGGAACTTTCATAGAATCATAGAATGTAGAGCACAAAGGAAGCCATCCAGCCCATCCAGTCTGTACCAGCTCTTTTGAAGAATAATCAAGTTAGCCCTACTATCCTGCTATTTTGTGTATTCTTGCACTTTTTTCTTCCATGTCTTTTTAACATTTTCTTTTTAAAGCTGTTTTTGAATCTGCTTCCTTCACCCTATCCAGCAGCACATTCCAAATCCTGGTCACCCATTGCACTTCAAGATTTTTTTCCTCATGTTGCCTTTGCCAATCACCTCAAATCTAAGCCCCCTCGCTTTCAACTCATCAACCATTGGAAAAAGTTTTTCTTTATTCACTCTATCCATACCCTTTATGATTAAAAACACCTCTGACCAATCTCCTCTTCTCCATCCCTCTATCCACATAGCTCTATCCCTCAGCCCTGGAACCATTCGGGTAAATATGCACCGCACCATCTCCAAAGCTTTCACATTCTTTAAGTGTGATGACCAGTACTGAACACAATACTCCAACTGGGGTCAAACTAGTGTCTTATAAATGTTTGACATAACTTTCTGGCTTTTGTACTCCTGCATCTATCTACAAAACCCAGGATCCCATATGTTTTATTAACTGCTTAACCGTTAACCTGTCCTACCACCTTCAAATACCACCCAAAATCTCTTTCTTCTAGCGTGCCATTTAAAATTTCACTATTTTGTCATATTGTCTCTCCTCTCTGATTCTACCAAAATATACCACTTCACACTTTTCTGTGTTGAATTTCAACTGCCATATGTCCTGTCATTCCACCAGCCTGTCTATATACTCTTGAAGTCTATTGCTATTTTCCTCACTGTTAGCTACACTTTTTTATCATTTCAATAAATTTTAAAACTCTCTTCAG
The DNA here is from genome assembly GCF_017639515.1 of Carcharodon carcharias. Lineage (NCBI taxonomy): Eukaryota > Metazoa > Chordata > Chondrichthyes > Lamniformes > Lamnidae > Carcharodon > Carcharodon carcharias. The sequence goes on from NC_054469.1 coordinate 220,561,504, forward strand.
CACACAGCAATGGATGCTAGATCGATTGTTAAGTCACCAATTGGGATATGGAGCAAAGGCGGGGATATGGAGTTAGGTTGCAGGTGATATCATTGAATGGAGGAACAGGCTCCAGGGGCTAAATGGCCTCCCCCTGTTCCTATCTTTCTTCCTATGTACAGCTCTCTTCCTCTCTATACTGTTGGTTTGAATCAAAATGATTAGTGTCTTTCTTCTCTCGCTGCAAGAAGTAGATAGGTCTATGATCGTCAGCAGGACAAGTTTAGGTTGGGTGAGTTAATCCACGTCAGGTTTTCTATCTCACTAAAGGGAAAGCCTCCCTATTGCTTGGCACTCCATCTTGTGGCCTCCCTGAGAATTAGACAGCCAAAGCAATCCAACCAGAGAGCAAGGTCCCCTGTGAATCCAAATTCACGTCCTCCTAATCAGAAGTAAATAGGGGAGGGAATGCTCTTTATTTGCTCCATGTTGTAAAATCATTAAGTTTTTCATTACAAACATACCTGTCTTTTCTCTACACATGGAGTAGGAGAATTTCCCATGAAGTATCCAGCTACTTCAACTTTTAAAGGTAATTTCCCTCTCAGTTGGTTAGGAGTGGGTAACAATTACAGAGTGTGCTCCAACTAATTTTCTGATAATTAAACATCATAAAATTGTGAGTAATGTACTTCCAATGGCTGAGGCTGTCTTGTAAAACCTATAGAGTTGCCATCAATTTACTTAATTTGTTATTTTTTGTGTAAGCTGAGGACAGATATACATACTTGAAGGCTTTTATAGGTAGCATTGCACAGAGCTGCATGAGCGCCACGCAGCCCATTGTGCCTCTGTTGCTTTTTAAAATTTGTATTTATTCTTTCTTCTTTCAAATTATCTGGCATGATCCTTTGAATTAGGCTTGGATGCTGTAGGTTAAAAAAATGGGGTGTGCTTGTAACCTATTATATTTTATGTAAAGGCTGTGAACTGCATTTTGTTTCCAAATATATCTCCAATGCTCTGTTTACTAAACCTTACAACTTGCATTATTTAAATAACTTTAAGATGATAACTTTTAAATTACAGATCCACTTATGAGCTTTTATTCTTCTTTCTGACATGAATAATTTTGGGGTGGCATTCCATTCAAACACTGCCAGGAAAAGCCTCTGTAAAGCTGGCAATACACTCCAGGCAATGCTTTTTGTTCATACCTTTTGCATCCAGCTTAAGTAATCTAAGCAAAAATCAAGACTGCATGATTTTTGTGAATATCAATACTCTTGCATGGGTCTCACTATATAGACAGCAATGTGATAAGGAAGTATTTTTAAATGTCCCTACTGGGAAATATCCTGACCTACACACAGTTGAAAGTGTGCCACTGTGCAATGATATATGAGGGATATCAATGAACCATGCTGTAGGAAAGATTGAATTGGTGCCATGCCCTAGCTGTGAGATTGGAGGCTGCTATTAATGATGTGCCATGTTAGGTTGCATACGGAGATAACAGACAAGGTGAGTGAGTACAGCACTGATTCACACCTTGAATGACTAAAGGACGGTCTCAAATGCTCACCACATTGTCACCAATGTAAAATTATTTTTTGCACTGAACCTTATTGTTGTTGATTCCAACTCTTAGGCGGGATCGCAGCCAAGTGACACATCTGGACTGCCAGCGAGCAGGGAGGTTTGGACAATTTTAGCAGCTTGACCTTATTATAATCTTGCTTTCCAACCAGTCTCATCTGCTTTATGGGGGAGAGACGCCCAGATTTCCACTGTCCTCTGTGTTAAAAGCTGCTCCTGATATCACCCCTGAATGGCCCAACACCGATTTTAACATCATGCCCCCTTGTCCTGGACTCCCCCCACCAGCTAAAATCAGGACCATATAATAGCTTAGTGGGAGGTCTTACGAAGTTGCTTTTAAAAGTGCTTTAGTGTCAAATACAGTCATCAATTTAAATATTTTCAAGTGATTCACTAGGGTATTCAAGATGCTGATAAAGGATTACAAAGATTGGAAAACATTCTATTGCACAGCGCTGACACTCTTCAACTGGCTGGACACAATAAGTCAACAGGAATATTTTTTGAAGTATGAAGTTACGTAATTAAATAATATAACATACTCTTAAAGTTTAAGATTCATCAAATCATAGAGGCTAATGCAGCTGTGGTCATTATGTTAGGATTAAAAAGCCATCATTTAGTGAGTAAAATGAACACTACCAGCCATTTTTTTTTCCATTGGACACTTCTTTTTTGATTGCAATTCGTTTCAATATTTTAAATATTTAATGCCAACTTACAATTTAAAATCTTTAAATTTAATGTAACAATGGGCGGAACCTTCTTTTCTGGAGTCTAAGTTCGATGCCAGACGCGGATGTGGGGCTGATTTCTGCTGGGGTAGGTGGGGTGGTTGACCACGTGCAATCTTGCGCTGTTCAGCTCATTACCTGTGCATCTGTGTGGAGTTCACTGAATCTCGTGGCAGGAGCAGACAGGAAGTAGCTGTCTCTGTCATTACCTGATGGGGTCGAAGGTCCGGGGGCCATAATTAAAGGGCACCCTGACAGTCATTCACTCACTGCAGGCCAGGAGCTTTAGTCTGCCTGTCCTGACTGTCCCAGAGAAGAAAACAACGTGCGAGCCCCACGGTTCAGCAAAGCCTCCTTGGAGGAAAGGCAGGAGGTGCTGTTTTCCTAGATGGCAGTAGGGGGCACTCCCACCTGACCATGACTGCTTGGACAGAGGTCGCAACAGAGGCTAGCGCCTGTGGAGCAAGTGCATCGCCTACTCCCACTGTAAACGGACACTCACAAGGAGATCAGGCAGTGAAAGCGTGCGAGTGCACAGGGATGTCAGACAGGAGTTTTGGTTACAGATGAGACATGTGCACGGAATGTGTGCCAGCCACTTCATGCTCTCAATCTTCTAGCAGTTGCAGGACATCCTGCATCTTAGTCACTTACTGGGGAGGGCTCAGCAGCTGCCATAAGCCTACACGCTCCTGAGCTGCTCATGCAGCCATTGGGGTGACAATTAATCCTTCTGTCTTTCTCTTGGACAAGAACACTTACAATTAGCAGGAGCCGTTCAAAACTGCAGGCGGAATTCTAGACACTCGAGTCCTCATCCTGTATGAGGAGCAGGCTGCCGAGTTAGCTGGGGGAGAGCAACTGTGCTGAAGGTGAGATAGGACTCCCCCAGGAAGCCAGTGAGGATGCCTCCAGTCTCCAGTTTTCAGAGCGAGACACTACTTTAATTAAGGAGCCTGCTTACTCAATCACTAAATCTCCTTTTTCTCTATTCCAGGTTCCAGCAAGAAAAGGAGAAGGCCAGCAAGTGAGACCAGCCACCGAACCTGTCCCAGCCCCACCTCTGGGGAGGATGCATCGTCACAGCCTTCACGTGCACCCTCCACCAGCGCAGATACACTCACCTCGGTGGCTGCGCGTTCTAGAGTAGGCTCGGGGTCACAATCTGGTGACCACATCACTGACACGGGTCCACAGCTGGTGGAGGGAGTGACAGCCCAGGTCCCTGACACTCGGAGGGCCGCTGGAGTCCAGATCCCTGCTCAGCCCCCTGCAGATGGTGAGCCTCTGGAATCAGCCCTAAAAGATCTGATGGAGATGCAGAGACAGGCAGGGGAACATTAGGCAGAGATGCCAGAGGCCACGTGCAGACTAGACCAGAGGCTGGAGGGGTCCGTCCATGTTCTGTCTGCTGTCGTGACTCCGGTATGCGAGCACTTGGCTGCTTCTGTGGAAACGGTGGGGGCTGCCTTAGCGGTGGAGGTCAAGCAGAACGCAGAGTGGCTTCTGGGTATGCACTCAGATCTGCATTCCATCGCTCTAGTCAGTGCAACAGTGACTAGGCAAGATGGGAAGTAGGCACCTCAACCTCCCTCAAGGTGCCCCCTCTCCTCAAGAAGTCAGGGAGGTGCTATTGGGCACCCACAGGGAGGGGGGGCACCAAGAGTATCATCCCAGGACACTCCAAGGGTGCCCTGCTGCACAACCTGCCCTCTGCCCTCCGGCAGGTCAGGCCGAGGAGGGTGCACTTGCACCTGCGCAGCAGACCCTTCACAGGCCGGGGTCCTTTAGGCCTCAGGCCACCGGGGAACACCCAGCAAATTCATCACATTCGACAGGGCAAAGCAGTCAGCAAGCTGCCTCCACTTCAGCTCTGGATGTCAGGGCTGCACCTGGACATAGTGTTAGGAAAGGAAATTTAAAGAAACATTAAGGGCACAAAGGTGACGCAGGTATATAATCACTGTTAATATCAATCGCAGTTGTAAATCTATTCATAATTGGACCATGATTATGTCTGTTGTATTCTCACCATGCTGCTAGTTGCTGAAATGATCATGTGCACTTATGGGTATCACTCTTCGTTGTCAAACATCCAAAAATCTTCTACTTATCATGTCCACGGACATTCCATATATGGCCCAGCCAGAACTGGACACATTTTTACGCCTTGTTGTTGAATTCGGCAAGATCTTCAACAGTGCAGGGTTCCCCTTGGGGACCGAGGTAGAAGCGTTCATGTCACGGCTCTGTTTCAACCAATTCTACCACCACCATGCACAGCAAGTAGTGTATCCAATGATGATGTGGGCCTATTTGACTATTTATTGTCTCGTGTCATCTGTTGTGAAAGGTATAAGGATCGTGATTTGCGGAGGAGGCATCCTTGGGCATCACTGTTGAAGTTGAGGCCTTGGTATGAATCAGGCCACCCAGCAGGTACTGGTGACCCAATTAGGATCCCTCGGAGAATGTTTTTTTGGCCTCTGTTGGCCCCGGACAGCCTCTTGCTGCCCTGGCCATTGCTGTTCCTGGCACTGTGCGAACCTGTGCCAGTCCATCCTCAGTTGCACCATGGCTAGCAAAATGGCAAGGTTGCCTTCAGCTACCATCCGAGATGCTCTGTGGACACATTGCAGTGACCCATAGAGTCATCACGATGTTCGAAACTTTTGAAACATTCCCCGCATCCCTGATCAACTCAACCAATGGGAAGGCCTGCATCTAGCATCAGTCCACCCCTGGCATCCCGCTCCCCACTGACCACACCCCCCTCACCCACACCCCCCTCACCCACACACACACACCCCAACATGGTGAAGCCTATTCTTGAGGGTCACAGATGTGTCCTCCTTTCATTCAGACGTCATGTGCATGGATGCATAATGCTTGAACTGGCACCATGAAAGCCATAGCCGTGCACCCTCCCTTTGACACTATTGAGCTGCCCTTCAAATCCCTTGAGACATATTCAGCAGAACCTCTCATTACCATCATATCTGTAACACCCACCCTCTTTTCTGCCATTATTACCTACCCAGATACCTCGAGGTTACACATTGTTGCCATTCCACCACCAACCAGGCCCTGAGGATCTCCACTTCCCTCTCCAGCTGCCCCTGCTTTGGCCAAGAGGAGGCGGCCTCCAGCTCAGGCTTCACTGTTGCTCCAGACTTTGCTGGAATGATTCAGCAATGAGACCCCCGAGTTCTGGAGGGATGCTGCTGCTGTCTTGTGGGTTTGACCATTGAGGTGAGAACGCACCTGAGCATGGCTCTCCATCCTGCTGACTAATGACTATCCTGGTGCCTCCTTAGTTGGGACACGAGGCACACCAGTAACTCAACCCACACTGAAGACGATCTTTCCGCTTTCAATTCTGGCTGTTACCATGGGGCTGCGTTGCGACATTGCAAGTTTAACAATGGTGCGTATCGCTTATCAACAAAGTCCAGCACCTTCTACCCTCCCCCTGTCACCCATCAAGTCCCTCCTACCATCCTTCATGAATACCACCTTACCCTTTATCTCCACCCACTGTCCACCTGCACTTCCCCCTTTACCCTTGACCCTATAAATGCTTGATGTCTTTATCTCTGCTCTCCCCTGAGATCTTAACCATTCAAGTGCAGACGCCCATTCCGACCCTGACTCCTCCCATCTTCGAGGCCACCTTTAAGCTGACCTTTTACAACTGCCCCCACAAAACCCTTCAGTACCCGACCACAACTCTGCTACTACCACCTTACTGGGTCCTCCTCCTCCCTGTCACTGTAATTGTAACCTCTCCCTCTTAGTACCCAAATCATAACCCTCAGAGCCCAAACCTTTACATTCACGGCCCCAATCTTTAGATGCTTCCGTCTGCTACCATCAAGCCCGTTTGAGCGGAGCAGCCTGCCTGTCTTGGCCCAGGGCAGCCTGCACTATCCCTCCCCGGCGAGACCACACTCTCCCTCCCCTGACAGTTTGTATTATCCCTAGCTGGACAGCCTGTACTATCCCTTCCACACTTGCCTAGCCATTACTCCACCTTTCCCCTGCCTCCCTTCTTCCCTCGTTTGGTCACTCTTCACTGCCACCACCCGGTCTCAAGCACAGGTTGGTATTTACAGATGCTCCCCAGAGAGGACAGTGCAGCAGCAACTCGCTGTTCATCACAGAAGTCTACCTCGCCAGAGACACGCCACTTATATACAGTCATAAATGTGAATATCCTAATCTCTCGCTGGCAGGGAACTTAACTTGGAGGGACAACTTAATTGCGGTAAAGTGGCCTTTTAATGAGCATGCTTGACGTGTTAATACATATAAAAGGGCTTCCGGACATTGTGCATCAGGAAGATGGACCTGCCTTTAACCCACCTTTGTCCTGGGAATAGAATTCCTACGGTTGAACCCACTGTCGGAAAACTGATTTTTGGTTTCATGCCAATTTAGCTGCTGCTGGTGGGACCAGAAGATTCCACCCAAGGAGTTAACAGATTTTAGGTAAAGACATGGCAAACAACCAGGGAAGAGTTAATCCGTGCACTGTGTTACAACATCATGGACTTGTCTTCTAATGGATTACACTATAACCCCAGGCAGAAATCATTTCCAATGTTATGGTAGATTCTGCAATTTGTTCCTCTTTGTACCCGTTTCACAAAGGCAGAGCCACAGGAACAACACGCGTGAAGGACTTGGGCTGGGAATTTCCTCAGGGATTGCTCCTACCTTGCCACCGAAGCACAAAGGAAATCCCATTTGCATATGTGAGGAAGGCAGGATGGGAGAATCAGTGAAGAAATTCCCAAAACCTTACCTTTCAACTTGTCGTGCTCGGCAGCCATCTTAACACAGACGTATCAACCTTAACCAGATTGTAGGTAGGCCAAGAACAGAAAAAATATATATTTTGGCAAGTTCCAGATCCATTGACTCGATCAATTGTTGGGGAGCGCTGATCGACTGAACTGGCTGACTCAGCAACACAAATCATGAGAGATACATTGAGGGTGGAATCATCTCAGATTCACACTAAGTGCTGTACCCTCCGGCTGCAATGGCGGCTTCTCACACTGTATCGTCCCAAACCCACCACATTAATTATGCTTCCCCAGGAAACACGCTGTTTCCATGGCGTGCAGGCTCTCGTTCACCTGTCATGCCATCGCCTCGCTGCTCCATCAAGCTGGGCGCAGTATTTAAAGTGCAGACACCTCTCGGCGCCTCCAACCAGGGCTGCGGCACAGAAGACAGGATGGCCCTGAAAAGCAAAAGGACTGCAGCCCCCCCCCCCCCAGTTTAGTGACGTGTCCCTCGAGCGCCTTTTGGACACCATGGAGGCCTGCCTGATGTCCTCTGGCCGCAGGGTGGACAGCAACAACACCAATCCAGGCAAGGGAAGCGGTGGCTGCAGTGGTCAGTGCCAACGACCTGCAAAAGAGGACAGTCACATAGTGAGGCAAGAGGATGAATGATCACCTCCGTTCCACCAGGGTAAGTCACTCTCCTCATCACTTTCAACTCTCACACTCACAAACCCACCATGCATCCACAGGGCCATCACTCACTGCCAGTTCAAGAGACATCCTCAGTCAGTTACTCCCCCCGTTGCAGCGCCAGGTTGTAAAGTTCACAGCCGACGATGACGATGTGTGACTTCCTTCTGTGAACTATATTGCAAGGCTCCTCCAGACCAGTACAGGCACCGGAATCTCATTTCAGCATCCCAATGGTTTGCTCCACCAAGTTACGAGTTGCAGCGTGTGTCTTTTATAGCGACGCTCTGCTGCAGTCTGAGGCTGCCGCACAGGTGTCATCAGCCACGTCCTCTGCAGGTAGCCCTTGTCCCCAAGGAGCCATCCCTGCAGCCTCTGTGGATCCTGGAAGATTGCAGAGATCTCTGACCGACTGAGAATGTAAGAGTCATGGACACTTCCTGGAAACTGTGTGCAGACCTGCAGCCTGCGTTTGTGGTGGTCGCACACCAGCCGAACATGCAGCAAGTGGAAGCCCTTGCAGTTGACTCAGCTGACCGCTTGTTGCTACAGAGATCTGAGCGCCATGTGAGTGCAGTCAATTGCACCCTGCACCTGTGGGAAACCTGAGATCTGCGTGAATCCAATCACTCTTGCGTCCTGTCTCTCTTGGTCTCCATGAAATGCACAAAGTTGCGTGCCCTCGTGAAGATGGCATCTGTGACCTCATGGATCCATTTGTGGGTGGAGGCTTTTGAGATCTCACACCTGAAATGAGCGACTGGTGTAAAAATTGAGCACCACTGTCACCTTGATGGCCACTGGCAGTAGATGTCCTCCATGTCCCCGTGGCACCAAATCCTACAGTAGCTGACAGATGTGACTGACCAGTTCTCTAGACATGCACAGTCTTTGACGACACTGGTTCTTGATCATCTGCAGGAATGAAAGGTTGTGTCCATTGACCCTGCGTCTAGCTAGGCACCGACCAGCTCACTGTGGCTCTTCAGTTGCATGTGCGGGAGCCGCCCCTTCTTCCAGAGGGTAAAGCTGCTCTATCTACGCAGCCAGATGCCTCAGTCTCTCCTCTGTCATTTTCACTCTCTGTACACCATGTTCCATGCTCCTGATGTATTCCTCCTGCAGGATGAAAGGGAGAGCCACATGGGCTAGCTTGAGTGTTCTAAGAAACTCCCTTGGTTAAGTCTGAAGGCCCTTTAACGCATCTGGAGTGTGCTGGTCACCACTTGGATGGCCAGAGTTTAGTGCGCTGCATGGCTGTCTGAAACCCCACCCACCTCCACCCCACTCCAGCTGACTGATTGGCAGCAGCTTTGCCCATTGGACTGCATGCTGTGCTCTCAGCTCAGGCACAGGCATTCTCCTAACCTGCACTGCAAGGCTGCACTGTCAGTTTGAACCATGGGGGAGACTGGACAAACCTGAATGATGACAGTGCAAGGGGCTGTGAGCACCTCCACCATTGACTGCCCCATGGACAGCTTTAGCAAGGAGATTGTCCAACAATCATCCATCTGTCCGCTAAAACGTTCATTAATTTGCTGTCTGTACCCGAGGGGTGAAAAGCTCTGGAGCACTTGATGGCACTTTAATGCCTCTGCGTTGCTTGAGTGGGCAGAAAAGCTAGAGTCCCGACTCCAAGCATGTCAAAGTGGCTGTGCCTAAACTGTCTCAGCTGCAGAGGGCAGGTTACTTTACACAAGGTTCCTCTAATGCGTGGCCACTTCCCTCTCCCCAGCCTCTCACTACATTCAATCGCAAGGCGGCCCTTGGCCCCCCCCCCAACCAGTTGCATCAACGGTGAAGTCTAACAGGCAACGCTCGCGAGTGCTCTGCATCGTTACTGTGCACTCACCTCCAAGTTCCCCTCAAGGTGCAGCCCGCCAAGTGCACCCCTTATATACACTGTTGTGAAATTTGTCAATCCAACAGCGGGGGTGGGGGGGGGGTGGGGGGGAGGATGATTCCGGCAGGCCTTGTAATGATATGCAGGTGTATTACAATGGAGGTTCCTGACGTCTGATGATGGGTACACAGCCCACCATCGAAGGGCAGAGCGGACGAGCGCAAAATGGTTTCACGAAGTTGTGAAACCAATTTCAGGCCTTCTCGCCATATTGTCTGCTCACAGCGCTTAGCACGCCCGACACCGGCAAGCATGGAAATTTCAGCCCTGAGAGTCTGTGCTGCAAAGATTGTCTTTATTGGCTCAGATCATGCTGCCCCGTATTTGTAGTGAATGTGTCAACGTTTTCCTAAGGAATTTCTTTGTGTGCTATTTAAATGAAGGTGTTAACCGACTTTGTAGTGTTAAAATAGAAGTCCGAAGCAGTTATTGGTCTGTTATTCACACATAATGCACTTTTCTTTTAAGGGGCTGACAAATGAGTAATTTTCTATTTTTCTATTTGTTATTTTTCTCTCTGAGATACTGAAATGATAAATAAGCTAAAATGATGTTACATGACCAGCACGCCTGAACTGAACTACTTTGGAGTGCAAGCATTTTTTGTGAAAATTTATATGGTGGAACATATCCTCAATATCTCAGAGCAAACTTACATTAAACCCTGCATTTACAGACATTAGTCTTAATATCAAGCAACATCTTGCATGATGATATTGCTGAACTGATCGTTTTGCTTCAAAGTCACTGATAGATTAGCTTGACGAATGGCCAGCCAGTAAAGATTAAATACTGGAGGATTTATGTATGTGAGCACCTAAGCAGTGCTGACAATAATTTTCACAATGAAGCCAAACTGTGGAGTAAGTGCTTTGTATTCTGACGCATGCATAAAACTGCCCTAACCTTTGACTGCCGAAGAGATTTAATGTCTGAGAAAAGCATACAGGATAGTGTCAATTAACAAAAAAACTGAATACCCCCACAGTAAGCTTTACGATAAAGTTTTTCAGTGACTTTATTTTACTGTGGTAGCCAATGTAAACTGCGCAAAATAATATTGTCACATGCAGTTTTGCTGCGAGTCACTAGACTTGAGTTACTGCAAGAATATAAAAGCAAAACACTGCAGATGCTGGAAACCTGAAATAAAAACAGAAAATGCTGCAAAATCTCAGCAAGTCTTGGAGAGAGAAACAGAGTTGACGTTTCAAGTCCGTGTGAGTGCAGATCTGAAGAAGAGTCATACAGGCTGAAAACATTAACTCTGTTTCTCTCTCTGCAGATGCTGCCAGACCTGCTGAGTTTTTCCAGCATTTTCTGTTTCCCTTGAGTTCTTGCAACATTAGCAGTATTACACAGCTTATTTAGCATGGTTGTGATGTATCTTATAAGGATATACCGTGCCATCACCAACCGTATAATATATTTAGGGGAGTGAGTAATATAGAAACAAAGCCTATAAAAGCTTAATTGCAATATAACACATTGCCTACCACTTGTTCCTTCAGAATGGCTAAATGGGATCTTTTTAGAATAAGCATTTGGTCCAGACTACTCAGAATCTTCAATATCTCAGAAATGGATTTGTTGAATTTTGATTCAATTCAAATACAATTCTTAGCTCTAAGCACACGTGGGCCTGATTTTTTCATCTGGCAACCAGAGAGGGATCAGGATGGGATTGTTGTCCATCAGTTTAACCCACACAGAATCACAGAATTTTAACGACACAGAAGGAGGCCATTTGGCCCATTGTGTCTGCATCATTCCTTCAAATGAGCATTACGATCTAGTGCCACTGCCCTGCCATTTCCTTGAACCCCTGCACCTTGTTTCTACTCAAATAACCATCTAATGCCATCTTGAATGCTTCAATTGAACTTGCCTCCACCGCACTTCCAGACAGTGCATTCCAGACCGGAACCACTCGTTCAGTGAAAAAGATTTTTCTCATGTCACATTTGCTTCTTTTGCAAATCACTTTAAATCTGTGCCCTCTCGTTTGTGATCTTTTTACCAGTGTGAACAGCTTGTCCCTGTCTACCCTGTCTAGCAGCCTCAAGATTTTGAACATCTCTATCAAATCTCCTCTTAGCCTTCTTCTCGCCAAGGAGAACGGACCCAACCTCTCCAATCTACACTCATAGCTGAAATTTCCCATCCCTGGAAACATTCTTGTGAACCTTTTCTGCACTGTCTCCAGTGTGTTCACATCCTTCCTATAATGTGGCCCCCAGAGCTGTACACAATACCTCAGCTGAGGTCTAACGAGTGTCTTATATAAATTCAGCATAACCTCCTTGTTCTTTTACTCTATGTCCTTATTAATGAAGCCCAGGATACTATATGCTTTATTTACTGCACTCTCCACCCTGCCCCCTTCAATGATCTATGCACATATACATCCAGGTCTTTCTGCTTCTGCACCCACTTCAAAATTTCATCCCTTATTTTATATTGTCTGTTAATGTCCTTCCTACCAAAATGCATCACCTCACACTTCTCTGCATTGAACTTCATCTGCCACCTATCTGCCCACTCTACCAATTTGTATATGTCCTTTTGAAGTTCTACACAGTCCTCCTCACAATTTACAACCCACCCAAGTTTTGCATCATCCGCAAACTTTGCAACTGACCCCTGCACACAAAGATGTAGATCATTAACATATACCAGGGAAAGCAAGAGTCCCAATACCGACCCCTGGGGAACTCCACTACAAACCTTCTTCCAGCCTGAAAAATATCCATTGACCATTACTCTCTGCTTCCTATTTTTCAGCCAATTTTGTATCCACGTTGATACTGTCCCTTTTATTCCATGAGCAATAACTTTTCTCACAAGTCTGTTGTGTGGCACTGTATCAAATGCCTTTTGAAAGTCCATGTATACCACATCAACAGCATTACCCTCAGCTTCCGCCCTCAATTCTGCCCCCACGAAAATGGGAAGCGCAGTGTTCAGGGACAGGACCAATGATTTTGTGGCACTTCTGCTATTTTTAGCCATGATAGAGAGCCTCTCTGTTGTGGCACAAACCGGGGCTAGTGTGTTTCTAAAATGCTGCACGTTCCAAAGTGACTCTTTGTCCACTCTCTATCTTTGAAATGCAGATGAAATAATTCAGTGGTAGTACTGGAATCCAGGAATGCTTTCCATTTGTCAGCCATGGTGCAGTTAGTATCGGTCTCTTGTCTCCAAGTCAGAAGATATTCCAGGACTTGAGCACAAAAAAGTAGGCTAGCCTGCTGGTCCAATACTTTGGAAGTGATGATCTGTTAGTGAGGTTGTTTCTCAGGTGAGACATTAAACTGAGGCTCCAACTGGTCCTTAGGGTCGATGTTAAAGATCACATGACACTACTTTGAAGAGAATTGAATGAGTTCTCCCTGCATGTCCTTGGCCAATAATGCACCCTCAATCAGCAGCCCAGAAACAGCTGATCTGGTGCTTCAGCCTACGATGAAAAAAACTATTAATACAAGAAACAAATTATGTTCTGGTTCTAATCTTCTTCAAACATGATGTAAGGTTTGCCCCTATACAGAAAGGATCCTCTAAATCACAATATTTGCATCATTGGTGAAAAGACCATGCATAAATATTGTTTCTCTATTAATGTTTAGGGTGCTGTATTCAGATGACCTTTGGGGGTTGAAATTCATTTCCTTCAAAACATGAAAGGTGGAAAGATATTGTAAGAATACAGCCACTGAGAAGAAGTTTAATAATTTTGTGCATTTCTTTAAGTCTCTTAGCTTTTAATTATCATGAATATTTGCATAAAGTATTACCGATAAAATGTCAGTTGATATGGACATTTTCAAAATCACGCAAGCCTTTTAATCCTTATATGTGATGCTGGAGTGCTAGGATTTTCCTGTGGCACTGTTAGAAATTAAATTTAATTTGTGAAAGGAGAGGCTTTGACACTTAAGACAGCAGAGGTTCAGCAGCAGCCTCGGTTTAGCTGTAATAATTAGGGTTAATTCAGTGCTGCTTAGATGCACATGAGAGGATTACATTAGGAACCTAAAGTTTGAAGAATTACAGTGCTATGCAATGAAGAGAGTCATTAACTTAATTTATTCTGAAATAGACCCTATAATTAATAATTAGATAATTTGTTTTATATCAGCCAAGATTTTTGTTGTCCTGCTCGCCAAAAATTGCTACTAAAATCAAAATGCTGTCAAAGGCTTGTACTTTCCTTCCTTTTTTTTACTTAATTCTTTTATGTGACGTGGGCATTGTTGGTCAGGCCAAAATGTGTTGCCTATCCCTAATTGCCCTTGAACTGAGTGCGTTGCTAGGTCATTTCAGAGGGCAGTTAAGGATCAACCACATTGCTGTGGGTCTGGAGTCACATGCAGGCCAGAATGAACGATTTCCTTCCCTAAAGAACATCAGTGATCCACCAGATGGGTTTTTACAACAATCAACAATGGTTTCATGGTCACCATTAGACTTTTAATTCACAGATTTTTATTGAATTCAAATTCCACTAAGTGCCAGGGGGATTCGAACCCTGGTCCCTAGAGTCTCTGGGTTACAAATCCAATGAGTTGACTTTGTGTTGAGCTCCACTGAGAGAGTGTAGGAGGGTGAGGAGAGAATGCAAGTCGAGTGGAGCAGTGAATTCAAATGACAGGCAAGCAGCGGCCTGGGGTCACACTTGCTGACTGAATGGAGGTGTCCCACAGGCACAAACCAATCTGCATTTGGTCTCCGTGATGGACGAGAAAGATTTCACTTATAATCAAAAACACGCTTCTGAAAACCCAGGTTTGAAAATGAATAATTGCATATTACTCAAAGCAGGTCCTACTGCCCTACGGCAAAACATGACTGTTGCAAAAGGCTCTGATAGAACTTGTCCTTTTGTCTCTTGGACACATCATCAATGAGAATGGTGCTGTCGCTGTCACTAACAAAGGTGTAAAGAACATCTTAAAGTTATGAACAGCAGCTTGAACATCAGTATTTCAGTCCAGGTGCAGCAAATGTCTTATTCTCTTTCCTTACCTTTGCATGTCCTTAATGTAAATTAATCCACTATTCATTGAGCTGCCTTTTGGGAATTTGGTTTTATCCAAAAGATAGATCATCCTTGAACCTTAAACAAAGAAACATACAACATTCCGCTGAATAAACTCAGAGGAGTGTGAGCCAACACTGAGGTCTGCAGTCCATAGGCTTAGCACATCCGTGAACATTACGTTGCAACCCCTGGAGAGACCAATAACTTTTAAAGAGAAATCTGAACTTCCAGCTTTAGCTTGGTCTTTAAACTGAGCAGGCGCTCTCACCTGTATTCTCCGTGGTAAATGACACAGTCAGCATTTTCTCTGTCTAAGATGCAGACCTGGCTAATTCTATCTTTTTTTCTTGATCCCTACCTCTCAGCTGGCTTCAGACCACACAAGACCAAACTACAATTCCTATCTATGATATGCTTGGATTTATAGAGAAGCTTGTAACCTGATCTCAAAATGGCTTCCACTATCCTCATTCTCATGGTAACAAGAAACACATTAGCTTTGTATCTAAGGAGAAATGCAAATCAGTTATCTTTGGTCACAACTGCCCTTCCATTTTAGAAGTAATGAGATAGGTTCCAGCACAATTGTTTACAACTTGATATCAATGCAACCTTTCTGAGATTTAAGGAGATGCAAAGTCTACCCATTGTAAATTTAGGAACAGCTGTCATTGTCACCAAGTGTAAATAATTTGCACCTCCCTCTCACTCGAATAATCTGAGTCTACTTCTGAATTCTAACGATTAAATAACACAGGTTTACTGTGATACAGACTACAGCACATGCCACAGGTCCCCTATCATTTAGCATAAATTTAAAGATACAAGACACAATTATGACACTCTTATAAACCAAAAGACATAATATTAAAGAATAAGAATCAGATAAACATCACAATTATAACAGTTAAAGGAACTCAAATCTGTCTGTTTGAGTTTTCCTGAGCTCTCTGTAAATAATTCTGCTCAAGATGTCCTAGATCTAGCAAGAATGGCTTGAACAACGTATTAAATGTTTTTAAGCGAACAACTGGATTCCAAAACTGAGTGTAAAATTCTGAAATTGCCCTCAGTGCACATATAGGCTGAGAAACATTGGCCTAAAGTCACTTGTTCCTTCCAAACACACTCCACTCATCACATGTCATGTCTCAAATTACTCACAAACTGTTACTTCCTAAAATAAATCGGTCTCATTTGTCTTTGTGTATATCAACACTAACTGCTTTCTGTGTAACATGTAGTGATGTAACCTGAAAAATAAAATCCTCATTCTCTTTATTACGTTGTTTAGAAATGGTTTAAATTCTAATATTCCTGTTCACTGCAGGTTTGTTGTTGAAAAAATTTTGGAAGATTTTGGTTGCTACTGGCTGGGCATTTTTTAATTCATTTTTGGAATGTGGGCGTCTTTGGTTAGGCAGCATTTATTGCCCATCCCTAATGGTCCTTTATTTTTATTCATTCATGGGATGTGGTCTTCACTGGCTGAGCCTGCATTTATTGCCCATCCCTAATGGTCCTTGAGGAGGTGGTGGTGAGCTGCCTTCTTGAACTGCTGCAGTCCATGTGTTGTCTATATGCCCACAGTGCTGTTAGGGAGGGAGTTCCAGGATTTTGACCCAACGACACTGAAGGAATGGCTGATATATTTCCAAGTCAGGGTAGTGAGTGGCTTGGAGGGGAACTTCCAGGTGGTGGTGTTCCCATCTATCTGCTGTCCTTATCCTTCTAAATAGTAGTGGTTATAGGTTTGGAAGGTGCTGTCGAAGGAGCCTTGGTGAATTCCTCCAGTGAATCTCGCAGATGGTGCACACTGCTGCTAATGTGCGTCAGTGGTGGAGGGAGTGAATGTTTGTGGATGGGGTGCCAATCAAGCGGGCTGCTTTGTCCTGGAAGGTGTCAAGCTTCTTGAGGTATTGTGGGAGATGTACTCATCCAGGCAAATGGGGAGAATTCCATCATACCCCTGACTTGTGCCTTGTAGATGGTGGACAAGCTTTGGGGAGTCAAGAGCTGGGTTACTCGTTGCACAATTCCTAGCTTCTGACCTGCTCTTGTAGCCATTGTATCTATGTGGCAAATCCGGTTCAGTTTCTGGTCAATGGTAATGCCCAGGATGTTGATAGTGGGGGGTTTAGTGATCATAATGCCATTGAACATCAAAGGACGATGGTTGGATTCTCTGTTGTTGGGGATGGTCATTGCCTGACACATGAATGTTACCTGCCACTCGTTAGCCCAAGCCTGGATATTGTCCAGCACAGTTGATGACCCCTTCCAGGTCTTGCTGTATTTGGACATGTACTGCTTCAGTATCTGAGGGGTCGCAAATGGTGCAGAACATCGTGTTATCATCAGTGAACATCTCCACTTCTGACCTTATGATGGAAGGAAGGTGATTGATGAAGCAGCTGAAGATGGTTGGGCCCAGGACACGACCCTGAGGAACTCCTGCAGGATGACTGACCTCCAACAACCTCAACATCGAGGAGCTCCTGCAGTGATGTCCTGGAGCTGAGATGACTGACTTCCAACAATCACAACCATCTCCCTTTGTGCTTGGTATGACTCCAACCAGTGGAAAGTTTTCCTCCTGATTCCCATTGATTCTAGTTTTGCTAGGGCTCCTAGATGCTACACTCTGTCAAATCCTGCCTTGATGTCAAGGGCAGTCATTCTCACCTCACCTTGGGAGTTCAGCTCTTTTGTCCGTGTTTGAACCAAGGTTGTAATGAGGTCAGGAGCTGAGTGGCCCTGGCGGAACTCAAACCGGGCATCACTGAGCAGGTTATTGCTAAGCAAGTACTGCTTGCTGGCACTGTTGATGACCCCTTCCATTACTTTACTGATGATCAAGAATTGACTGATGGGGTAGTTATTGGCTGGGTTGGATTTATCCTGCTTTTTGTGTACAGGACATACCTGGGCAATTTTCCACATTGCCAGGTAGATGCCAGTGTTGTAACTGTACTGGAAGAGCTTGGCTAGGGATGTGACAAGTTCTGGAACACTAGTCTTCAGAATTATTGCCCGAATATAATCAGGGCCCATAGCCTTTGCAGTTTCCAGCGCCTTCAGCCGTTTCTTGTTGTCACATGGAGTGAATCAAATTAGCTGAAGACTGGCATCTGTGATGCTGGGGACCTCCTGAGGAGGCCAAGATGGATCATGCATTTGGCACTTCCAGCTGAAGATTGTAGCAAATTTGTCAGCCTTATCTTTTGTCCTGATGTGCTGGGCTCTTCCTTCATTGAGGGTGGGGACATTTGTGGAGCCCCCCACTCTAGTGAGTTGCTTAAGTGTCCACCACCATTCACGACTGCAGAGCAGTCCTGAGAAGGTGGTGGTGTGCTGCCTTCTTAAACTGCTGCTGTCTGTGTGGTGTAGGTATACCCACTGTGGTGTTAGGGAGGGAATGGTTTGGAGGGGAACTTCCAGGTGGTGGTGTTCCCATGCATCTGCTGCCCTTGTCTTTCTAGATGGAAGAAGTTGCGGGTTTGGAAGGTGCTGTCGAAGAAGCCTTTGTGAGTTTCTGCAGTGCATCTTGGAGATGGTACACTATTGTCAGTGGTGGAGGGAGTGGATGTTTAAGGTGGTATTAGGGTGCCAGTCAAATGGGCTGCTTTGTCGTGGATGGTGTTGAGCTTTTTAAGTATTGGTGGAACTGCATTCATCCAGGCAAGTGGAGAGTATTCCATCAATATGCCTTGTAGGTAATGGGCAGGCTTTGGCGAGTCAGGAGGTGAGTTACTTGCTGCAGAATTCCTAGCCTCTGACCTGCTCTTGTAGCCACAGTATTTTTATGGCTGGCCCAGTTCAGTGTCTGTTCTGGTTAATAGTAAACCCCAGGATATTGATAGTGGGGGATTCAGTGATGGTAAAGCCATTGAATGTCATGTGGAGATGGTTGGATTATCTCTTATTGGAAATGATCATTGTCTGGCACTTGTGAGACGCAAAGGTTACTTGCCGCTTATCAGTCCAAGCCTGAATGTTGTCCAGGTCTTGCTGCATATGGACATGGACTGCTTCAGTATCTGAGGAATCTCAAATGTTGCTGAACATTGTGTGATCATTAGTGAACATCCCCTCTTCTGACCTTACGATGGAAGGAAGGTCATTGATGCAGCAGCTGAAGATTGTTGGGCCTAGGCCACTATCCTGAGGAACTCTTGCAGTGATGTCTTGGAACTGAGATGAGTAACGTCCAACAACCACAACCACCTTTCATTGTGCTAGGTATGACTCTAACCAGTGGAGAATTTTCCAGCTTATTTCCATTGACTCCAGTTTTGTTAGGGCTCCTTGATACCACACTCAGTCAAATGCTGCCTTGATGTCAAGGGCAGTCACACTCAACTCATCTCTTGTGTTCAGCTCTTTTGTTCATTTTTGGACTAAGGCTGTAATGAGGCCAGGAGCTGAATGGCCCTGGTGGAACTCAAACTGATCATCAGTGAGCAGGTTATTGCTTATTAAGTTCCACTTGTTAGCACTGTTGATGATGCTTTCTGTCACTTGCAGATGATTGCAAAGAGGCTGGTAGTGGGGGGTGGTAATTGGCTGGGTTGGGTTTGTACAGCTTTTTGTGTACAGAACATACCTAGGCAATTTTCCACGTAGCCGGGTCAATGCCAGTGTTGTTGCTGTACTGGGATAGCTTGGTTAAGGGCATAACTGCATCACAACTCTTCAGTACAATTGCTAAAACGTTGTCAAGGCCCATAGCCATTGCAGTATTCAGCGCCTTCAGCCATTTCATGATATCACATGGAGTGAATAGAATTGGTTGAAGACTGGCATCTGTGTTGCTGGGTCCTCAGGAGGAGGCCGAGATGGATCATCCACTTGACACTTCTGGCTGAAGATTGTTGCAAATCTTCAGTATCCATGTAAATACTGTGGTCACAAGAACAGGTCAGAGGTTGGGAATCCTGCAGCGAGTAACTCACCCCCTGACTCCCCAAAGACTGTCCACCATCTACAAGACACAAGTCAGGAGTGTGATGGAATACTCCCCACTTCCCTGGATGAGTGCAGCTTCCACAACACTCAAGAAGCTCAACACCAGCCTTGATTTTTGGACTGGTGTTGGGCTCCTACATCATTGAGGATGGGGATATTTGTGGAGCCTCCTACTCCAGTGAGTTGTTTGATTGTCCACTACCATTCACGACTGGATATGGCAGGACTTCAGAGCTTAGAATAGATCCATTGATTGTGAGATCGCTTTTGCGTGCTGCTTATGCTGTTTGGTGCACACGGCGTGCTGTGTAATAGCTTCACCAGGTTGACAGCTCATTTTTAGGCATGTCTGGCGCTGCTCCTGGCATGCCCTCCTGCACTCTTCATTGAACCATGGTTGATACTCCGGCTTGATGGAAATGGTAGAATGGAGGATAAGCCAAGTCAGGCCAGATTACACATTGCGGTTGAGAACGATTCTGCTGCTGTCGATGGCCCACAGCACCTCATGGATGCCCGGCCTTGAGTTGCTAGATCTGTTCGAAATCTATCCCTTTTATTGCAGTGGTAGTGCCACACAACATGATGGAGGGTGTCCTCAATATGTTCAAGGACTGTGCGGTTCTCACTCCTACCAATACTGTCATGGACAGATGCATCTGCGGCAGGCAAGTTGGTGAAGGCAGGTCAAGTTGGCATTTCCCTCTTGTTGGTTCCCTCACCATGTGCCGCAGACTTAGCCTGGCAGCTACGTCCTTTAGGACTAGGCCAGTTTGGTTAGCAGCGATGCTACCAAGCCACTCTTGGTGATGGACCTTGAAGTCCCCCAACCTTGTCACCTTCAGTGCTTCCTCCAAGTGCTGTTCAAACTGGAGGAACACTGATTCGTCAGCTGAGGGGGACGGTAGCTGATAATCAATAGGATGTCTCCTTGCCCATATTTGACCTGGTGTAATGAGACTTCAACATCTTCAAGCAGTCTCTTAAGGGCGGATAATTAGTTTGTTCACTGTCTGCTTGTACCTCCCACATTTTGCCCGTTTGTACCTGAATATTACAGTCTGCCTCCTGCCGTTGTTGTAAGACTCGGTTTGCCTGCTGTAGGTGGGAGAACTTCTTCTAATGGTTGCCAACTCTCCAAGGTCGCCCTGGAACCTGCAAAACAGATGCAAACATAAATCCTGGGGGAAAACTCATACAGCGATAACGATAATACTTGTTCACATTTTCTTCGAACAGTCATTAGTTAGTTATAAAATTAATTAAGATCGGAGGATAAAAAGCTGCTTCACCAACAGTCATGATTAATGCAATTGTGTAACAAGTAGTCTATTCTCTTTCCAGTTGGCTACAGGAAGACAGTTGGCGGTGGGCCAATGGCAGGAGCCTAGGGTGGTTCTGTTTGAGTTGGGAGATCATGTGATGAAACCTCCAGGAATACACCCCAGCTGAGTTGGCAACTCGACTCTTTCCCATTATGAGTATTGAAAATTCCATTGGAAAGACTTTGTGAATGAAGTGGTGAGGAGGAGTTGGAGTGGTGGCGATGCCCCTCCTCCTGCATCTCTGATCGTCAATTGCTGGCAGGCAATCTTTCAGACGAGGAGCGGGCAACACGCAATGGAAAATCACCCTCTACATTTACAGAAGGACTCTTGGTGGAATTAGAGATAATTTCTCAGTGATAGCGTTATTAATGACAGGTGGAGAGTCTGAGATAGAATCCCCAGGGAAACAACATTACTAACACACTGAATCATAGCAGATAGGATTACCTTCAGGAAAGACAGTTGAGAAGGTCAAATAAAAGGAGTTAAATGTGGTGGAATCTAATTTTCTTCGACAGACTTGTTTATTTATATGAGGCATGTGCTTTTTAACATCATTAGTACTGGTAAGGGTGTGTGAAATGACTGTTTTCAGTATAAGCAGCAGAGAGCACACTTCCGCCTGGAAATGGAGGATTAATAGTGTTGAGTGGTTGCTTAATGAAACATAAACTGCTAACATTAAACAAAAGCAAAACTATATTAAACAAGCCTGCAAGACGAGTGAGCCTCGTTGTCCCATTTCATGAGGTGAGTATTATTTCAGTAAACTAGCATCAATTTATCTAAACATGGAGGAGTTGAATTTATTTAGTGCCTTATCTTGTCTCTCAAAGCACTTTATGGATGAGCAAATAACTTTGAAATATAATGATAGTTGTCATGCAAGCCAATGTGGTGGTCATTTTGTACATAGCAAAACCCTAATCATCAGTTAACCTATGGTGTTGACTAAGGGAGAATTGCTGGCTGGCGGCCCTCACTGGTGATAATGTGTTCAATATGCTCAGCTTTCATGCATGCCTGGTGTCAATGACCTGTAACTTCAGAAACTGAAGCCTTTGGTACAATGGCTCCAAGTTCTAGGCATCCAGTAGACCCACCATTACCTCAAAGGAAATGAGTGAGATTCCTGTGCCAAGATGTTCCTTCATTGTCTGAACAGCATTCTCGAAGGTCATGGTCCAGGAAAAGTAGGAACTGAATGGTTGGTCTGTCCAGCCACACCAATTCTTACTCCTGAAAGGGACCAGCTTGATATATGCATTCATTAGCTGTGTGTTAACTTTATTATTTGCAGAGTTCACTGTTGCACTTATTGACACCTTGGGCTGAATTTTACATTGGGTGTGGCATAAAAGTCTGTGGCATAGGACATAGGAACATAGGGCATAGAACATGGAATGTAGGAACATAGGACATAGGAACATCGGACATAGAAACATAGGGCATAGAACATGGAACGTTGGAACATAGGACATAGGAGCATAGGACATAGGAACATAGGGCATAGAACATGGAATGTAGGAACATAGGACATAGGAACATAGGGCATAGAACATGGAACGTAGGAACATAGGACATAGGAACATGAGAAATAGGAGCAGAGTAGGCTTTTCAGCCCCTCGAGCTGGCGCTGCCATTCAACTAAATCAGGGCTGATCATCTATCTCAACACCATTTTCCTGCACTATCCCCATATTTCTTGATGTCATTACTATCTAGAAATCTATCGATCTCTGTCTTCAGCATATTCAATGATTGATTCTATACAGCCCTCTGTGATAGAGAATTCCAAAGATTTGCCACCCTCTTAGTGAAGAAATACCCCTGATCTCAGTGCTAAATGGCCTATCCCTTATTCTGAGACTCTGTCTCCTGGTTCTAGACCCTCAACAAGGGAAAACACTTCCTGCATCAAGTTGGTAAGCCCTCTCATTCTTCCACATTCTAGAGAATATAGGCCCAGCCTCCTCAATCTTTCCTCATAGGACAATCTTGCTATCCCAGGAATCAATCTGGTAAACCATTGCTGCACTCCCTCTATGGAAAATACATCCTTCCTTAGGTAAGGAGACCAAAACTGTACACAATACTCCAGGTGCAGACCCAACAAGCCTCTGTACCAGGCCTGTCCAACCTACAGCCCGTGGGTCACAATCCAGCCTGCCAGGTCTCTCTATCTGGCCTGAGGACTCTTTGTTCAAACTATGGGTAAGTTCAATGACTGGAGGATGTTGCTCCTCCAATCACAGGCCGTTTCTCGCCCATGTTTGCAAATTCAGGAGAGGAAACAGTCCCTGGCTGGAGGAGCAGCGAGCAGTGTGAAAATGAGTGGCTTCTCTTTGTTTTCACAGCAAGTGCTCTCTCTGCTTTCCAATGTGCTCTCTCTCTCTGCCTCTTGTCCCCCTGCGCTGGTGCTGGACCCCGAAAGGAGCAGAGGGGTCAAGATGGCGGAGGGGTCCAGCAAAGCCACCAGGGACAGCAGAATCACAGCAACAGAGTCACCAGTTGTTGGAGGTCAGTCATCTCAGCTTCAGGACATCACTGCAGGAGTTCCTCAGGGTAGTGTCCTCGACTGAACTACCTTAAGCTGCTTCATCAATGACCTTCCTTCCATCATAAGGTCAGAAATGTGGATGTTGGCTGATGATTGCACAATATTCAGCACCATTTGTGACTTCTCAGATACTGAAGTAGTCCATGTCCAAATTCAGCAAGACCCAGACAATATCCACGCTTGGGCTGACAAGTGGCAAGTAACATTCGTACCACACAAGTGTCAGGCAATGACCATCTCCAACAAGAGAGAATCTAACTATTGTCCCTTGATATTCGATGGCATTACCATCACTGAATCCCCTACTGTCAACATCCTGAGGATTACCATTGACCAAAAACTGAACCGGACTAGCCATAGGAATACTGTGGCTACAAGAGCAGATGAATAACTCACCTCCTGACCCCCGCAAAGTCTGTCCACCATCTACAAGGCACAAATCAGGAGTGTGATGGAATACTTTCCACTTGCCTGGATGAGTGCAGTGCAAGAAGCTCAACACCATCCAGAACAAAGCAGCCCACTTGACTGGCACCCCTTCCCCAAATATTCACTCACTCCATGGATGCACAGTGGCAGCAGTGTGTACCATCTACAAGATGCACTGCAGGAACTCACCCAAGGTTCCTTAGACAGCTCCTTCCAAACCTATGACCGCTACCATCTAGAAGGACAAGGGCAGAAAATGCATGGAAACACTACCACTCAGAAGTTCCACTCCAAGCCACTCGCCATCCTGACTTGGAAATATATCACTGTTCCTTCACCATCGCTGTGTCAAAACCCTGGAACTCCCTCCCTAACAGCACTGTGGGTGTACCTACACCACATGGATTGCAGTGGTTTAAGAAGGCAACTCACCACCACTGCCGAACAAAAATACTCACCCTTCTCCTCTCCCGGCCTCCCCAAAAAGCTATTCACAAAGCAGCTGAGGAGAGAAGGAAAACACAGGCTGAAAGACAACCTACTTCCGACCCCCATTATCATATAAATTCAGCCGAGGCTTGCACAGAGTGTGTGCCACCAGAGGGAAACACAAGGTCAGTGATAGTTAACCGCAACTCCTTAGCTCAGCCCTGGTCCCCACCTCTTTCCAGGTGGCCATGGTTTGGGGTCCAGTCTACCTCTCTAGGTCCACTTCCTAAGCAGAAAGGCAAAAAAGTTTTAATTGGTTAACTCTGCTTTTTCATGATCATTTGCTTTTTATCAATTGCTTTTTTTCTTAAATCATCAATTTATTGCTTTGACATTGATTTGTTTTGTTGTGCCAATCCTTATCTTACTGATATTTACTCATCGGCCCCTTCAACATACAAAGATACGAAATAGGAGCAGCAGTAGGCCAATTGGCCTCTCAAGCCTGCCCTGCTTATTTACTTATTTAGTGAAGTGCTTGAAGGTCCTAACCCACATCAATCACCTGCACATGTGCCCAGTAAGACTGTCAAATAGAGTCTCACATCCAAAGCCCCGTTTCCCTGGTCCCCATGAGTAGGTTAAACAGTTGGGGGAAAGAAGTTTTTCCTGAATTCCTCATTGAATTTATTTATAAATTCCTTATTTATTAGTGACTGCCTTATGTTTCTGACCCTTGGTTTTGTACTTGCCACCTCCCCCACCACCCACCCCGTGCCCCCCGCAATAAGCTTGCGCACACGCACGCTTAGGTTTCTCATTGATTTTCTGATGATGTTTTCCTATCGTCTCCTTTTTCTATCACCTGCCAGGCACTGCCTGTTATTGTCAGCCAAATGAAAGAAAGGATATTTGTTGGGAAGGGGAATCATGTGAACATGCAGTAAGTAGAGGTGGGGAGGATTGATACTTTTCAGCCACCTCAACCCAGGTTCTTCAATAAAGCAAGCCACGTCCCTTTAAGAGCTGCAAGCACTGGAAACCACAAGCATCATTGATTATCAATGATTTATTAGCCCTTCATCCCCCAGACCCTGTGGTATGCCAATTTGTGAAAATAGTTCTGAAAATAAAGTCAAGGTCCTCTATTGGCACTTCTCAACACTAACAATGAAGTAAACTATTATATTTCTCCCTTGAAATGTTGGGGATAATTTTGACTGTGTGTTAGTGTATACCAGTTGCTCATTATGCATCTCTCCTGATGTTTATTCTGTTGAATCCAAAGATGTTAAAAATGGGGAGGGATGTAAAGGGTTTAGGACTGAGAGAACCCTAGAATTTCTGGGATTGGGAATATTACACAGACAACACAAAAAGTGACTTTGAAAAACAAGTTGATACTATTCCGGGGCAAAGTAAATTTGGGAGGTAGATCATGAGCCCCATGTGTCAACTTTCTCTGTTGAAGCGCCTCCCTTTTTGGGAGTGCGATGTGATTTCTGCCCTGAGCATTAAACAAAACTATAGGTGGCCTAAATCAACTGAATGATATAATTTAATGATATTGAATTGGGACCTCATGCTGCAAGAATTGCTTTTTGAGGGAAGGACAATATTAACGTTGGCAGCGTTATCAGTCCAATTTTAACTACAGTTGGCCAGATTGCTGAAATGCTGATTGTGATCCAGTCCATTCTGTAAGAATGAGTTAGTGTTTTATTTTCTGCTACTGATGTGAAGTCTATTTTAAGCAGATGATAAAAGTAAAGCTTGCAGCCACTCATTAGATTCCTTCAGATTTTCCTTACTGAATATAAATTAGTCATAAAGGTTTCATCTCATATATTCCATGACTGACTTTAGGGCATAGCCTGCCAACAATTTGACACCAGTGACTTCATAGCTCACCTGCTCGCTCCCTAAGTTGCCGCCAGGATTCTTTTTAATCATCTCCTCTTATTGTCCCAGCGAAATATTGTCAGCTGCAGAACAAAGTTCCTGTCTTGATTCAAAGTTAGATCAATATATTCATTACAGTGAATACTTAAGTCAGCCATGGAAGGTTCTGATGCTGCAGATGCGGACTGTAGTCTAAGTGTGTGAATTTTTCATCAAGTTTACTGCAGTGCAAAATTGATCCAATCCTGATTAGGTTATGTAGATATAATGGCGTGAAGGTAAAATATTGTTTTAATACTCCATTCTTATCAGTAATAATAACAAGTGTTACATGTACCATGAGTTATTTTGCTGCCATACAGAAGGTGAGAGCTGTTTATAATTTTCCTAACTATACTCATTCCAGGTACTGAAGTCAAATTTGAAACCCATATATCTTAAAAGATTTGCTAATTTAATCTTTATTGCAAGTCATTAAATGTTACAGTTGCTTAAGGTAATAAAAGCTTGATGCATATCTTTGACAAATTTCAGTGAAAAAAACAAGATTGAAATGAACTTGAATATATCTTAAATCTTCGAGCTGCTATTCTAGGAATTCATCATTTACAAGCTTAAATTATAACAGTCAAAACTACAGTACGTACTTCCACCAAATGTGTGATAACCCTTAATTAGCTGTTAACGCTTCAGGTATCATATTGGGTTTATGCACAACCCCAAGAATTTCTATAAAAGCCTGTAATAAAGTAAAATATTAAATTACTCAAATTGTAATTGGGTGGACACGTTAGGGGAGAGTTTAACTTCTTTCACCCAGTGGAAATGGGAGGTTGGTGGTGCTGTGTTACAGATCAATCATGGAGTCCAAGTTGCTGTGGCAACATGCGCTTTTCCATGCATGTTGTAGACAGCAGTTGTGGATAGTGATGATAGAGGATCCAACATTCTTTCCATCACATGGCTGGCCAGGAATCTCTCACAACCTTACCGCCTGCCATTGGCATGTGTTGGAAAGATTTCGGGTTGATGCTCAATCTGTTGGGCAACATTATGAACACACTTTCCTGGGCCATCAAGCCTTGGGGTGGGACTCAAACGCAGAGCTTCTGGCTCAGAGGAAGCGATTCTCCCACGGCGCTACAAGGCCTCCTAAATAAGAGGGTAGCAGAGCTAAAATATTGGTCTATTGGTTGAATCCAACCACTGCTCCTGTGCTGTTTGTTCCATTGGATCTCTGAGGCACTCGACTACATCAAGTGGGAATCCCATTAATCTATGCAAATTAGTGTTGAAAACCTTCCAGGTCTGAAATTGAGCTTCCAGCAATTAAAGATCAATTTCCAGGACACTGTTCTGAGCAGTTGAAAAGAAACCACAGGGGCCATTAAATGAATTATCATATTTCCATTTCAGCATGAATTCTTTCTCTTCTTAGTTAGAAAAATATTGGATGTGCCAAAATGAAAGATTGTTTGACTGGCAGTAGATTATCATCCAAACAGGTCATGAGGAGTGTGTTTGACTTCTAATTGCTTATGACAGGGAAAGGTTGTAAGTGTTGGATGACCAATAGCGTGAGAATAGGGGATGGGAGTGACTGGAGGCGGTGAGTCATGTGATGAAATCTCCAGGATGACCCCCGAGTAGGGTTGGCTCCAGATGCAATTTTAATGGTTCAGTATGTGAAGTGTGCACTGTGGATGTTTCGCTCTGTAAAACCTGGAGAGGTCTGAAAGAATAAGTTTCCAAATTATATTAGTGGGATCAGAGGGAGCAGAAATGCTTCTCTGTGCTTCACAGAAGTAATGTGGGCTAATGCTTTTAACATTGTAAAATGTTCCAAGGTGTTTCACAGGACTGTTATCAAAAAAAATTGAACACGGAGCCATGTATGTACATAAGGAGACATTACAGATGACCAAAGCTTGGTCAAAGTGGTAGATTTTGAAGAATCTCCTAATAGAGGAAAGAGTGATAGAAAGGTAGGAAGGTTTAGGGTGGGAATTCTAGAGGTTAGGGTCTTGGCAGCTGAAGACACCTCCAACGATGCTGGAATGATGGAAATCAATTATGCACACAAGACCAATATTGGATGAAGACAGAAACATCGGATGGTTGTGGGGGCTAAAAGAGATTAGAGAGAGATAGGGAGGGTGAGGCTATGGAGGGATTTGAAAACAAGGGTGAGAGTTTTGAAGTTGAGGCACTGCGGACCAGGAGTCAATGTAAGCCATCGAGCACAAGGTTGATGAGTAAACATGAGTTGGTGTGAGTCAGGATATAGATAGCAGAGTTTGAATGAACTCAAGTTTATAGAAATAGAAAAACATTTTGCTCAGTTTTCAAATTTAATTGGGAATCTTGTGATGAACAGCGTAGAATATATGCATAATGTGAAGATCATTACATAGGGAATTTTATCACTGAGTGTTCTCTTGAAAATTAAGGCACAATGGTTTGGTGATGAAGATCAGGAAGGTTTGAAATCATTATATGTAGATTTAGCATGTGTCAGGACAGCAATGGAGAGCTATAAATGACACTTGTGTCCATGAGCCAAGGAAATCAGCCAATTAACGTGGAAAGCCTAAAGAAAATCTACATTGATAGTAAGAAAGTAGAAGTGTTACATGAGTTAATATTCATGGAAAGATTTGACCCTGAAATTCTACAGTTTCTCCTAATTAATTGCCATAACTTCAGTAAAAGATCAGTGGAAAGTCCAGCTCTCCCAGGGAAATGTACTTCATGTCACTTCAAAGTTACAGTGGGAGAGCGGGAGTGCCTTTGGCAAATTTTGGTGTCCATTATGTCTAACAAAAGGGGATGTAAGAAATTAGTGAAGGGATATAATGCTTTTCATGTGTGTTTTCAAAGACTGTAGTAAGTACCCTGCAGGAGGAGAAAATGTGAGGCTGGATGCAAAGGGTCAGTGATGAAGGCGGATAAACAATTGTTTCAGAAGGTTCTGTGCAAGGACCATATTAACTGTAAAGTCAGAGTGGTCACTGAAGTAGTTTGCACAGTATATAAGTGAGGATTATTTAAAGGTGATCAGATAAATATCACCTGGGATGATATGTTGAATACTAAATTGAAGTGCCAGGGCTATTGATGAAAAAGATCTAACAGAAAGGTGACATACTGTGGAGAGTTCTAGGACCGGATTTTCACAGTCATGGAGACTCCATGAACCTTTAGAAAAGGCAGGCATGACCCAATTCTAGACTCCCAGCCTCCATTCCTGGCACCCCAATTTTCACTGGCTTGGGATAAGGATGTGGGTAGCGAGCCTGCACCCTGCATTCCTAACCGAGTTGGCTCCATTATGGGGGTAGGCATCTACTACACAACCACGTCCCCTGCAATTTTCGTGGAGTTGGGCTAAGTTCTCAGGGACTCGCTGTTCATGGACCCTCAGAGGAGTCTGAAGCTATAGTCTGGTTGTGGGAACCTTTTGGAAAGTAACTTCAAAAGGCGTTACCGACTCCCCTATATGGGAGTGAAAATTCTGTGTTAGAAGTGTTAGAGGGACAAATTTGAAGAGTTATACAAGTTGAAATATTAACTCTGTTTCTCTATCCACAGATGCTGCCAGACCTGCTGAGTTTTTCCAGCATTTTCTGTTTTTATTTCAGATTTTCAGCATTGCAGGATTTTGCTTTTATATCTCTGTGCCAGGAATAAGAGCCCTGGATGCAGAACCATTTGCTCAAACGTTTATGCGAGGGGATGGTATTGACAGATAACACATACGATGATGTAAAGACGGCAAAAAATCTCACGTTACGTTTGTTAAACTCAGTAGCGTGGTGGTCAACCCTGGGTCATCCTAACTTGATGTTCCTCCCAATGGCACAGCCTCAGTTATAGGCTGTCACATCGTATACCTTTTCTCTTTATTTGCAATCATCTCCATGAGGTCAGCATTAGGAACATAGGGAATAGGAGCAGCAGTAGGCCATATCAGCCCCTAAAGCCTGCGTGGAATGTGAACGATTGAGGTGTTGAGGGACAGGCCAGGGGTGTGGGAGAAGGGAGGTCCAGCTGCCACTGAACCTTAAGGTGCAGGCGCCTCAGTTAGAAGGGGTTTTCTGATGGACCCCATACCCACCCCCAAACTCCCGCTTCCCACCCAAGGCCTCAGCCTATTAATTTTCGGGTTTCCTCTGGGCCAGGTAAATCCTCCCACCAGCCTTAAAATTGAGGCTGGATGGGAAAGGACCCTTAAGTGGCCAATAGTTGGCCGCTTAAGGGCCTCAACTGGGGCAAGAACGGGCGGCCCATCCAATCGGGTCTTGCCCGCCCCAGCGTAAAATTGTTGCAATGGTTGGGAATCCAGTGGGAAGCCTTTTCCTTCTGTTTCATGATTCCCTCAAGCCCCCCCAGCCCCTCCCCTCCCCACCCCCAATCTTAAAATCCTCCGACGGCAGACATGGGTTGGCGGGTGGGTGGGGGAGAAGGCGTGAAATTCAGGCCTATGTTTCACGCAATGCTTGCTCCAGCAGCCTGCTGAAACTATCTATTAGTCACAAAATGGTGTCCTTGTACAAACTGAAACCCAAACCCAACCTCACTTAGTTATAACTTATCTGTGACTTAACTAGCTACGACTTACTGATGGATGGGCCAATTTACATGTACGGTTATGATCTCCAAATTGAAATGTTCAAGTTGATTTGCCCCATCAGCCTGGCTAAGAAATGGTGCATCTGGGAGTGATAAAAGAATTTTGGGATATTTATGTAGTCACAGGCAATTTGCCGAAAAGCCCTTTGCTTTAATTCAACTTTTGCCATTATGAGAACAAAAGTGGTGTTGTACCAGAGTATTTAATAAAACTAAAGTTCTGATGTCTAGAATTGCACCTCATGAGGATGAGTTTTCCTTGATCGTGTCTCCATTACTGATAGTTATACCATGCAGGGCTGTAAAATGATTTGCTTCTGCCAAAGCTACTGAAAGCAAGTTACCTGATCATGCATTCGCTGTTTGTAGGAAATAGTTTGAAGCAATTTGGTGAGGGTCTTTTTTGCCTGTAAAGCAACAGTAAAATGAATCCATCCATTATAAGTTTCCTTGGAAGGTCCTGGCAACTGTGAGGCTCTTTCCTTAATTCACAAGTTCTACGCCCCAGACACACACAGCTCAGTCTCAATTCATAGTTCATTTCTGGTTATTTTTAGCAGCGCTGTATCTGCTATCTGCAGAAAAGTGTGTCTGTAAAATTGGCACGTGCATCTCTGACAAATAGAGGGGGAGAGAGAAGGTTACAAAGATAAGATTGTATGACTGCACCTGTCAGATATAGGGAGGTATAAGGCTTTCATGGAAGAAATGAGTAATTCAATAACTCAGTATCATATGCAGTTCCTAATGGGAGGCTGGTTGGCTGTATGCTAATATAATCCAATTTTTTTGAGGTAATGTTATTTATTGAGTCAATTTGGGCATCATCGAACTCCAGTCATTTTCTGGGTGGCAAACACAAGATCATTCCTTTACAAGGAGATAAGGTTAAGGATGTGTCTGGTGTCCATGATAAATACTCTTGTCAGGGTGTCTGTCTGAATGTTCTTACACTGACCTTCATGCTCAGATTTCTGAAATGTGATCCCAATGGATGAAAATCTTTGCTAGAGGCATGAATTTATAAAACCTACTCACATACTTACTGGTTCTGTGCACAGGTATCTGACATTGCCAAGTGGTATGTTTGCCAGGTAGTCAGTAATGGATCTGTGCCATCTGAGGGAAAACTATAGTAGTTCCAAGTGCCCCATCCTCCTCCCTGACCCACCTTTCCATGCAGTGTGTACACTAATTTTACCAACTTTCTTTGTCTCTCAGAGATGTTTCAAAACCTTTCGCCCTTGAGTATAGCCACCACACCTCCAGTCACTGTTCCCCCACATGTTCCATTCAGAAAGTCTATTCACTCACAAACAAGGCAGTGCCACCCCTAAACTTATTGTGGATAACTAATAATATCCTGACTTTTCATTAGGACTTGACTAATGGGTGGTGATGCTTTTTTGTTAATATTCATTCACGGGATATGGGCTTCGCTGGCTGGGCCAGCATTTATTGCCCATCCCTAATTGCCCTTGAGAAGCTGGTGGTGAGCTGCCTTCTCGAAACGCTGCAGTCCGTGTGGTGTAGGTACACCCAGAGTGATGTTAGGGAGGGAGTTCCAGGATTTTGACCCAGCAACAGTGAAGGAATGATATCATATTTCCAAGTCAGGATGGTGAGGGACTTGGAGGGGAACTTCCAGGTGGTAGTGTTTTCATGTATCTGCTGCTTTTGTCCTTCTAGATGGTAGTGGTCTTGGGATCGGACAGTCTAAGGAGCCTTGGTGAATTCCTGCAGTGCGTCTTGTAGATAGTACACACTGCTGCTACTGTGTGTCAGTAGTGGAGGGAGTGAATGTGGTGCCAATCAAGGGGCTGCTTTGCCTTGAACGGTGTCAAGCTTCTTGAATGTTGTTGGAGCTGCACTCATCCAGGCAAGTGGAGTGTATTTAATTACATTCCTGACTTGTGCCTTGTAGATGGTGGACAGGTCCTGGGGAGTCAGGAGGTGAATTACACGTCACAGGATCCCTAGCCTCTGGCCTGCTGTTGTTGCCACTTTATTTATATGGCTAGTCCAGTTCAGTTTCTGGTCAATGGTAAACCCCAGGATGTTGGTAGTGGGAGATTCAGTGACGGTAATGCCATTGAACATCAAGGGGCGAAGGTTTGATTCTCTCTTGTTGCAGATGGTCATTGCCTGGCACTTGTGTGGTGCAAGTGTTATTTGCCACTTGTCAGCCCAAGCCCGGATATTGTCCAGGACTTGCTGCATTTGGACATGGATTGCTTAAGTATCTGAGGAGTCAAGAATGGTGCTGAACATTGTGAAATCATCAGCGAACATTCCCACTTCTGACCTTATGATGGAAGAAAGTCATTGATGAAGCAGCTGGAGATGGTTGGGCCAAGGACATTACCCTGAGGTACTCCTGTAGGATGAATGACCTCCAACAACCACAGCCATCTTCCTTTATGCTGGGTATGACTCCAAGCAGCAGAGAGTTTTCCCCTGATTCACATTGACTCCAGTTTTGCTAGGGCTCCTTGATGCCACACTCGGTCAAAT
This sequence comes from Carcharodon carcharias, assembly GCF_017639515.1. Lineage (NCBI taxonomy): Eukaryota > Metazoa > Chordata > Chondrichthyes > Lamniformes > Lamnidae > Carcharodon > Carcharodon carcharias. The sequence goes on from NC_054469.1 coordinate 220,595,017, forward strand.
GTGGCCTTGATGCCAACGGCAGTCACTCTCACCTCACATCAGGAGTTCAGCTCTTTTGTTCACATTTGAGCCAAGGCTGTAATGAGGTCAGGAGCTGAGTGACCCTGGCAGAACCCAAACTGGGTGTCAGTGAGCAGGTTATTGCTAAGCAAGTGCCACTTGATAGCACTGTTGATGACCCCATCCATTACTTTACTGATGATCGAGAGTAGACTGATGGGGTGGTAATTGGCCAGGTTGGATTTGTCCTGATTTTTGTGGACAGGACATACCTGGTCAATTTTCCACTTAACCAGGTAGATGCCACTGTTGTAGTTGTATTGGAACGGCTTGGCTAGGGGTGCATCAAGTTCTGGAGCACAAGTCTTCAGTACTATCGGCGGAATATCATCGGGGCCCCTAGCCTTTGCAGTATCCAGTGCCTTCCGTCGCTTGTTGATATCACGTGGAGTGAATGCGGAGTCTAGGGTGACGCCATAGAGTGCCACTTGTTAGCCGAATCCAACATCGACTTCAAGCATGCTTTGGAACTTTATCTCGCAATGGAAAGAGCCACGAAAGACCCAAGGGCTTTGCAGCATGTAGCTAATGACGCCGTACTCCATGTTGGGCAGGAGCGTGCCACTGAGCGTGACGTGAGAAACAGAACAGCAGATTTTAAACCCGATTCTATGCCCACTGCAAAAAGACTTAGGAAACCTAATGGTAACACATCAGATAATAAGATACACATTTGCTACAGATGTGGAGGAAACCTTGGAGCAGACGCTTGTAGTTTCAAAGAGGCAGAATGCAACTATTGCCACTGGAAAGGGTATCAGAACAAAAGATAGGCAAACAGCAAAACAACAAACGAATCTGATTGAGCTAACTGATACAGCAAAGGCTGAGGCTGCTACTCCTGATGTATACTCTCTGTATCATATGACTGCTATTAAATCCATTACAGTGACAGTGCAAGTGAATGGCAAGCAACTGCAGATGGAGGTGGAAACCGGTGCTTCAGCCACTGTTGTTGTGGAGCACATGTTCAAGTACCTCAGTGAAGGGAGTCGGCCATTGACATTGGCGCGGACAAATGCCAAGCTGAGAACTTACACTGGAGAACCCATCCAGGTCAAAGGCATTGCTGCTGTCCCAGTCTGCTACAAACAACAGACAGCCCAATTGCCTGTAACACTCATAACAGGGAGGGGCCCAGTCTTTTGGGTCAAGAATAGCTGCAGAAAATAAAACCTGACTGGTCAGAAATATTCCATTTGAAACCCAATGGAATTCCAGAGCTCCTGAAGAAACACAAAACTGTTTTTCAAGGTGAATTGGGAACACTAAAAGGCCTGCAAGCTAAAATATATGTCAATCCCCAGGCAACGTCACGTTCCTTCAAGGCCAGACCTATGCCTTACTTGCTAAAGGAAAAAGTGGAAGCAGAGTTGCGCAGGTTGGAGAACCTGGGAATAATTCAACCTGCCCATTTTGCTGAGTGGGTCACACCCATAGTCCCAGTTGTCAAGCCCGACCAGACTATACCTGTATGAGGTGACTACAAACTGACAGTCAACAAAGCGGCAAGTGTAGACAAATAACCAATTCCTAAAACTGATGACTTGTACACCAAGTTAGCAGGAGACAAGTCATATACAAAACTAGACATGAGTCATGCCTATCAACAAATGGAATTGGATAGCACATCAAGGAGAATATGTGACAATTAATACCCATAAATGTCTCTACCAGTACACCAGCATGCAGCTACGCCTGGTGGCCAGGAATAGACAGTGGCATGGAGAGCATAGTTTCATCAGCATGTGCTATCTTTCAGCGAACCATGGAGAGTCTCCTGCTGGGACTTCCATGTGTGGTCATACACTTAGAAGACATTCTCATCACTGGACTGACTGAAGCTGAACATTTAGCCAACCTTGAGGAAATGCTGAGAAGATTTATGGAAGCAGGTGTGTGTTTGAAGTGAGAAAAATGCACATTTCAAGCATCAGAGGTAACCTACCTGGGCCACAGAGTGAATGCTATGGGGTTGCATCTTGTTGAAGACGAGGTCCAAGCCACTAAAGATGCACCATCACCCTCTAACGTGACAGAGCTTGATTATTTCCTGGGCATGATTAATTATTATAGCTATTTTTTACCTAATCTATCCGCTGTACTGGCACCACTACATTTGTTGCTGAGGAAGACCCACCGCTGGTCATGGGGTTCACAGCAAGAAGAAGCCTTAGTAACAGCGAAGAAACTGCTTCATTCATCATGCTTGTTGTACATTATGAACCATCTAAAGAACTAGTGTGACATGTGATGCTTCTCTTTATGGTGTAGGAACCATTCTATCACATCAAATAGAGGACAGATCAGAATGACCTATTGGCTTCATTTCAAGAACACTTACCCAAGCTGAAAAGGGCAAACCTCAGTTGGATAAAGGAAGATTGTTGGTTGTATTCAATGTCAGGAAGTTTCACCAATACTTACGTTTACAATTCTGTCTGACCATAAGCCACTGACAGGTTTGTTCAGCGAAGACAAAGCGATTCCATCCATAGCTTCAGTGAGAATCGAACATTGGGCTTTGATGATATCAGCTTATGAGTACACATTCATGTATCACCCTGGCTCGCATAGACTGCCCTGGCTCACAAATAGCCAATGCAGATGCACTTAGTCATCTTCCATTACTGGGTAGTCTTGTCAATACTCCCGTGCCACAAGAGTTAATGTTATTGTTAAATTTCTTGGATCCATCACCTGTATGTGCCAAACAGATCAAGAATTGGATGAACAGAGACCCAGAACTGTCAAAAGCCAAAAACTTTGTTTTACAAGGATGGCCAAGAACATTGTGCCGAATGACTCATGACCATTTTATTCCAGAAACACCGAACTGAGTTGTCAAGATGGAATTTTGCTGTGGGGTTCAAGAGTCCTGGTCCCATCACAGGGTAGAGAGTCACTCTTGGCAGAGCTCCACAGTGCACACCCAGACATATCGAAGGTGAAGATGTTAGCATGCAGCTACGCCTGGTGGCCAGGAATAGATAGCGACATAGAGAGCATAGTTAAACACTGTTCCCTTTATCAGCAATACTGGAAGCTGCATGTTTCAGCTCCTCTTCATCCATGGGAATGGCCTGGTTGACCTTGGGTCAGACTGCATATTGACTATGTGGGACTGTTTCTAGGCACCGTGTTCCTATTAATTATTGATGCACATTCAAAATGGCTTGACATTTTCATAGTAAGAGCATTAACTCCAACCGCAACTATTGAAAAGCTGCGTCATTCCTCCAGCATAATGGTTTACCTGAGATTCTTGTTTCTCATAAGGGATCTTGGACAAGACCTGAACAATATCCAGGCTTGAGCTGACAAGTGGCAAGTAAAATACATGCCACACAAGTGTCAGGCAATGATTCTCTTTAACAAGAGAGAATCTAACCACCGCCCCTTGATGTTCAATGGCATTACCATTACTGAATCCCCCACTGTCAACATCCTGGGGGTTACCATTGACCAGAAATTGAACTGGACTAGCCATAAAAATACCTGTAGCTACAAGAGCAGGTCAGACGCTAGGAATCCTGCAGTGAGTAATTCACCTCCTGACTCCCCAAAGCCTGTCCACCATCTACAAGGCACAAGTCAGGAGTGTGATGGAATACTCCCCACTTGCCTGGATGAGTGCAGTTCCTACAACACTGAAGAAGCTGGACACCATCTAGGATAAAGCAGCCCACTTGATTGGCAACACATCCACAAACATTCATTTCCTCCACCACCTACGCACAGTAGCATCAGTTCTGTCGAAGGGTCATGAGGACTCGAAACATCAACTCTTTTCTTCTCCGCCAATGCTGCCAGACCTGCTGAGTTTTTCCAGGTAATTCTGTTTTTGTTTTGGATTTCCAGCATCCACAGTTTTTTGTTTTTTGTTTTTATCTCTTGGAAATATATCTCCATTCCTTCAGTCACTGGGTCAAAATCCTGGAACTCCCTTCCTAACAGCACAATGATGTATCTGCACCACACGGACTGCAGTGATTCAAGAAGGCAGCTCATCACCACCTTCTCAGGGGCAATTAGGGATGGGGAATAAATGCTGGCCCAGCCTGCAAAGCCCACATCCCGTGAATGAATAAAAAAAACAGCTTTCACCAGCTTGGAATTTCAGAGATTTAGCTGAACGGTCTCTGGCACATAAAGACTGTTCTCTGGCATCCTTCACCCAATGGTCTTGTCGAGAGGGCCATCCAGACCTTTAAAGCTGATATGAAGAAGTTATCCGGAGATACTCTGGAGTCTCACCTTTCCAGATTTCTCCTAAGTTACTGTACAACACCACATGCTGCTACAGGCTTGACACCATCAGAGTTACTGATGCAACACTGTTTGTGTATGCATTTACACTTGGTGTTTCCAGATCTAGAGAGGAAGGTAACACAGAGCCAGAATAATCAAAAATTGAACCACTATCGAGACAGCAAGGCTCATATGTTGCATGTAGGTGACACTGTGTATATGTGTAATTCTGGAAGTGAACCCTGTTGGACTTCAGGAGCTATCATCTCAGGGACTGGTCCATCATCTTTTCAAGTGCAAGTCAAAGATAGAATTGTAAGTAAACATGTAGCTCATAATCCGGGCGAGAGAAACATCCCAACGAGTGCACAATCAACCAGTGATTGATGCTTCACTGCCGACTTCTGAGGTATGTGATCATCCTGGAGCTGAATTCCAGATGTGTCTAATGAGTTGTCAAATACAGAACTACCCAGTTCCAATGATATATTTCCTAGCGCAGTTCCAGATCCCATTAATCCTGTTCAGGAACCTCCTTCAGTAGATCTCCGCCACTCTAACAGTCTCTGCTGAGCTCCTCAGAGACTTGATCTGTAGTCACTAGAGACTGTACTGCTGTTTGCTGGTGTTTATGACTTTTTAAAAATGTTATAAATGTTAGAAACTAAAAGGGGGAGGAAGTGTAGTAAGCAGATGTATTGTCCTTTCCTCCTGTCAATCACCCATCATGTGATGCGATTATGGGGGCTTCTGCCAATAAGCTTATTGCACAGGTAATCCTGTGGGCGGGGCTTCTGATGGACAGTGCGCATCAAGCATGAAATCACCTCTACATAGCTCCGAAATAAAGTTTAACCTTTTCCTCACCAAACCTGCTGCTCCAGTGATCTATTTCATTCACCGAGGAAGGACACACTTGCCATAGGGGGATCGCAACAGAGGTTCACCAAACTGATTCCTGGGATGGTGGGATTGTCCTGTGATGAGAGATTGAGGAGACTGGGCCTGTATTCCCCAGAATTTAGAAGAATGAGAGGTGATCACATTGAAACTTACAACATTTTTACAGGGTTCGACCGGGGAAGGTGCAGGATGGGTGTTCCCCCTGGCTGAGGGAATCTAGAACCAGGGGATATAGTCCCATAATAAGGGGCAGACCTTGTGGAACTGAGATGAGAAGGCATTTCTTCACTCAGGGAGTGGCAGATCTTTGGAATTCTCTACCCCAGTGGGCCATGGAAACTCAGTCATTGAGTATGTTGTCAAGACAGAGATCGATAGGTTTCTAGATAATAAGGACATAAAGGGATATGGGGATAGTGTGGGAAAATGGCACCGAAGTAGAAAACCAGCCATAATCTCATTGAATGATACAACAGGTCAAATGGCCTACTCCTGTTCTTATTTCCTAAGTTCCTTCCAACTTCATTTCTTTCTGCATCAGCTCCTTGGAACGAAAACTTTGCTGCACTTTGCTTATGCAAAGTTATTTATTCATTCATTTACTTTTTTAATGTACTTACTTATTAGTTCCAACAAGCATCAACACTAAGATAGGAACATGAGACTTAAGAGCTAGGGTAGGCTATTTGGCCCTTCGAGCCTGCTCCGCCATTCAATAAGATCACTTTTATGGAGGTGATAGGGGTCTCACTTGCTGGGGAGAGTTGGCAAGAAAAATGCGATATGTCCTTCGGGGAAGGCCTGTTGAATTGCAGGCCAGTCAGGCAACTAATAGACTGTCAGTGGGCCTTCCACAGGGTAAGGACCCTGGAACTGGGGGATAGAAGCACCCCCCTACCGCCCACTACCACCACCACCACCACCACCAACCCCCCCCCCCCCCGCCCCAGCCAAGAACTGCTGGTCAGTCAGAGGCTGGAAGCACCTTTACGCAGCAGCGCCACTAGGGGTAAGTGGTGGCTGCTGCCAGAATGACACCCACCTGAAACCCAGTATCACAGAGTGACCCAGGCCAGGGGTAAATGATGGCGGTTGGGGTTTTACTGGAGTGGGATCACAGGGAAAAGGGTTAAGCAGATCGACAGCAAGGGCAGGGGTCTCCCCTTCCTGATGTCGGGTCCCTCGATCAGGCACCAAGTGCCTTTGAATGACGGACCCACACCAACCCCTCACCTGAGACGGTAAGCAGCCCGCATAGGTTTGATCATTGTTCTCCCCGTGTGTCAAAAGACCTGCCTGTCATTGGATTAATACCAGTGGAAGCAGGAGGAGACCTATAAGTGTGTAGTAATTGCTGTCTTAAGGGCCTCAACTGGCAGTGGGGCAAGAAGGTTGTCCATGAGCCTTTTCATCATGGACATAATTGGGGTGGAGGCAGGAAGGTGACAGGGTTCCTACATGCCACCCTCACTCCTCATTAAATGCCCTCCCTTCTTCCAAACCCACCTCGAGGATGGCCCCATGTATCCCCCTCACAAACCTGCTTTCTGACTGGACCACATCAAACTTTTGTAGGCATCATTCTCCTCTGCCAAAACTGCCCAATAATCTCGGATAATCCTGAAGATCAAAGACAAACTTCCATATTATACCTCCATTACTAACTGTCTCCTCGACTGCCTCCAACAACAATGCAAGGAGCCCATGGACTTAGAGATCACCCATTCAATGGCCGTTGCTGCTCCCCTTCCTCTTTTCCACCAATGATTTATGGTATGCTCCCGTACCTTAGCCCTAAATCCCTATCTCTCTCTAGGTTCTCCCTCATCTCCCTCCATGGTCTCTCTGGGCTCATACTGTCCATGTTATGTTCTGTTCCCTTGAATCTGTACTCTCATTACACCACTGACCAACCACCCACCTCGGTATTATACATTTGATTTAACATTCTCATTAAGTTTAAAAGTCAAGGAGAAAATTTCCTCTTCATGAAGCTTTGCTTGTGCTTAATTACTTCTCTCAGGAGAGACTGAAACATTTGGGTAAAGACCAACAGAGCAAATAATTCCTGATCTGTGAAGGAAACATTTTTTTTAGGGTAAACAGTCTTTTGTCTTCTGGTATTTTGGGTTTTCATCTTATATTTGCCTGCACATTAATATGAAGATAAGCGTATTTCAAATAAGACCATGGAAATATGCTTTGAAAAGGTTTATACAAATTGCACTTGTCAACACTAACTTATTTCTCATTTAATTCTATATCTTTGTATTTCTCTGTGATAAATTTGTTCCCAGAAGTAAATTTAAGAGGCATTAAAAGGAACACATACTGACTGGGAAGAAAAATCTTTTTCTTGACACCTCATATTATTGTCAGTTCTATTGCAATTGTTGGATTGAGCCATTAAAGAACAGAGGACTACTATTACGATAATGGTTTCATTAGAAGTGATTCCTTCAATTGGAATTTATTTGCTAATGTAAGCACGTGACCACTGGTGAAATTAACCTGTGGCAAAGGAATTTTTGATTTGTGATTTTTTTTCAGCCACTAATAAGGTCATTGGATTTATTAAATACCCTTAAAAACTGACGTGATCCTTCTTAACACAGCCCAACCATGACTCTCTCTCCCAAGCTTTCATTTCCTTATTATTCGATTCATCGACACATGTAGACAGTTTGCAACAACAATGTGCCTTTAGAGTAATAAAATGTCTCAAGTTATGACATAAAGGGCCAGATGAGAAAGGGTGTATTTGGTGGTGGAAGCAAAAAAGACATAGGACAGAATTTAGGGAAGTAACTGAAGGGGGAGACAAAAAGGGCCTAAGGAAGGTAGTAAACATTGACAATGGTTGTGAAAAGCAGACAGGGAGAATGAAAGGCATTGATAAGAGAATTCTGAAGTTTGTGGTTGAAGGCTGTACAACTGATGGGCAAAGAGCATTGGGGAGGAAATCTCCATATTTCCCTGGTCTTATTCGAAATACCCTTAACTTCATATCAATGTGCAGGAAAATATAAGATGCAAACCCAAAATACCAGAAGACAAAAGACTGTTTAGCCTAAAAAAATGTTTCCTTCACAGATCAGGAATTATTTGCTCTGTTGGTCTTTACCAAACTGTTTCAGTTTGGCTAGAGGAAATCAGATTTGAAACACCAGGGTGTGTAGTTTGAAACATCATGCTGGAAGAGATTCCAGAGAAGAAAAGCATAGGAATACTAGCAGGTAAAGATAAGTTGATGCTTGGAGTACCTAATTAAATTTTACACATGTAACAAACACTATCCTGATTCAAACCTTTTATTTAGCTATGGCAAAACTGAAGTGCTTAAAACCTATAGATTACAAACACTGGAAAAAATGTCTGAAACAATCCGCAAGTTTACAGAGTTATAATGTTGCAGTTAAAGATTGAAGTAAAATGAAATGACATTTCTAACCTTGCTGCTTTTTTTGCAGCAAGCTGTGAATTCAAGTACTTTGCATTTGTGTTTTCCAATTACTGCAGCTTTATCCAATTAATTTTAGCTCAATAAAGGTTCTGGATGTTAAAATCCTCATGGCTTAATTTTTGTCTGTCACTCCTGGGAAGGTGACCTTGAGCTGGTAATATCTATGCAGTTTGAGACATGTATGCTGTTTGGCATTTAAGCTTGATCCTCATGGACACAAGGTTTGTTCAGAACAGTGAACCCTTTCAATTCAAAAATTTCAGTCACCTCGTGACCTGAATAAGATTGAGGGTTTTTCTGGGTGCCAGAAACAGTTTCGGTAAGAAAACAATAGCAATTACTCAACAGTCTTGTTTACATAAATTTACATGAGGCTGCCTTCCGATCTGCAGCTGCAATTAATATGCAATAGAGTTAATCCTTTCAAAGATTTGAATCTGTACAAATGCATTTCTGTGATACCACAAGAAAATATTTGTTAGACGTTGCGTTTGAACATACTGCTGAGCATTTTTCACTTGATTGCATTAGTGCCATGGATCCAAATTTGAGCACTACGTTTATTATGAACATTATTTAATATTTTTGTGGTTAATATATCTTGTCTCATGGGCACCCAGGTCTGTGGGACATTTCAAGAGAGTTAATAGGGGATTTCTCTCAAAAACACACCAGGCAAGGATTTTGATGGAGCTAACACTTCACTTTTTTGTACCTGCCCCAAGATGCTCAGGAACCCTGTGTAAACAGAGCTTCTGCCACAATTTTGTTAGTTACGAAGGCGGGACAGAAATGCTTCCATCAAAATTCCCAACTACTATTAGCAACACGTTAGCAGTGCTACCCATTCATAGTAAATGAGTAAAAGCCTGAATTAAAGGGCAGGGGAAGTTTGGAGAGGCTGGATCTGTATCCGATGGAGATCAGAAGAATGAGAGGTGATCTTATTGAAAGAGATAAGATCCTGAGGGGACTTGACAGGGTAGATGCTGAAAGAGAGAGTAGAACTAGGGAACACAGTTTAAAAATAAGAGGTCTTCCATTTAAGGTGGAGATGAGGTGGTCATCAATCTTTGGAACTCTCTTCCCCCAAGGAGTAGCGGAGGCAGGGTATTTGAACATTTTTAAGGCCGACTAACAAGGGAGTCAAAGGTTATCAGGGGTAGATGGGAATGTAGATTTGAGACCACAATCAGATCAGCCATGATCTTACTGAATGGTGGAGCAGGCTTGAATAGCTGAATGACCTGCTTCTGCTTCTAATTCATATGTTCATTTATAAAAGAGTGGCAAAAAGATTTTGAAATGAGGACGTTAGGTATAACATTACTAGCGTCAATGTCCAGGATGCTTCCTCATCAATATTAAAGGGCTTTACAAGAGAACAGGGGACCAATTTTCCTCCTTCTAGAACCACACACTGGGTTCTGGGGCAGTGGGCATAGGAAATTATGAACAGGAGTTTCCACCCTCCCTTTCACATCTGTACATTTCCAGCAGCCTGTGTTCTACGGTACTGGTGCATGAGTGGTTTCTGAGCACATCCTGTGCATTTTCCTGAGTTCCCACAAGCTGGACACTCACTAGCATCTTTCGGAATATGTTCACCTTGGAAGTTGTGACCGACCCTATCAGATTGGAGGATCTGAGAAATGGGCCATTGGCACCTCCTGAAAGGGCAGCAGGGCATTGGAATATGGCTGCAAGCATGAGAAGTAGGTCTGGAAGGCATGTTTTTTTTTGGGGTGGGGGGTGGGGGGAGGTGGGGCAGTATCCGGAAGATTCCAAGGCCTGAGCAGTGGGTCGAATTCCCTCCTCCTGATCGGACGTGTCTCCTTGTTCTGAGGAAGTGTTTTCACATCCAGGTGAATGTCATGGAAATTTCTTCCAGGGTCAGCTGCACCTAGTTGGCTGCAGTGTAGACTTGGCAGAACCAGGGCCAGGATGAAGAGACAAGTTTCCAGCTCTCTACAACAAGCATTCAACACGATCACATACCAACATACAAACAGTTGTAGACTTTTAAAAAGATTGACCTAAATGTTTGTACCACTATTGTAACTCCGCTGTTTAAGAAGGGCTGTAGAGATAAGCCAGGGAACTGCAGGCCAGTGAGTCTCACGTCAGTGGTAGGGAAACTATTGGAGAAAATTCTGAAGGAGAGAATCTATCTCCACTTGTAGAGGCAAGGTTTGATCAGGGAGAGTCAGCATGGCTTTGTCAGAGGGAGGTCATGCCTAACAAATTTGATTGAATTTTTTGAGGAGGTGACCAGGTGTGTAGATGAGGGTAGTGCAGTTGATGTAGTTTATATGGATTTCAGCAAAGCCTTTGACAAGGTCCCACATGGGAGACTTATAAAGTGGCAACGCAGGTGGATAAGGTAGTCAGGAAGGCATATGGCATGCTTGCCTTCATTGGCAGGGGTATTGAGTATAAAAGCTGGGAAGTCATGCTGCAGCTGTATAGAACCTTGGTTAGGCCATACTTGGAATATTGCGTGCAATTCTGGTCGCCACATTACCAGAAGGATATGGAGGCGTTGGAGAGAGTGCAGAGGAGGTTTACCAGGATGCTACTAGCCTGGAGGTTATTACCTATGAGGAGAGGTTGGAGAAACTCGGATTGTTCTCACTAGAGCGACGGAGATTGAGGGGCGACTCGATAGAAGTTTACAAAATTATGAGTGGCATGGACAGAGTAGATAGTCAGAAGCTTTTTCCCAGGATGGAAGAGTCAATTACTAGGGAACATAGATTTAAGGTGAGAGGAGAAAACTATAGGGGAGATGTGCGGGGCAAGTTTTTGACGCAGAGGGTAGTGAGTGTCTGGAATTCACTGCCAGAGGAGGTGGTGGAAGCAGATACGATAGTGGTGTTTAAGAGGCAGCTTGACAAATACATGAATAGGATGGGAATAGAGGGATATGGACCCCGGAAGTGCAAAATGTTTTAGTTGACAGGCAATATGATCGGCGCAGGCTTGGAGGGCCGAAGGGCCTGTTCCTGTGCTGTACTTTTCTTTGTTCTTTGTTCTTTGTTCTAAGGCAAATGCACATGGGAAACAGGGTAATTTGATAAGGTGGATTCAAAATTGGCTTACTGGTAGAAGACAGAGGGTGATGACAGCAGGATGTTTTAGTGACTGGAAGCCAGTGTCCAGTGGCGTATCACAGGAGTCTGTGCTGGGTCCCCTATTATTTGTCATTTAAAGAAACAACATAGTTGACTGTGTCGGGGATAGGATTAGTAAGTTTGCAGATGACACAATGATTGTCCGGGTGGTTAACAGTGAGGTTGAGTGTCTTGAGCTACAGAAAGATATAGACAGGATGGTCAAATAGGCAGATAAGTGGCAGCTGGAATTTAACCCTGAAAAGTGTGAGGTGATACACTTTGGAAGGGGTAACTTGACAAAGAACTATTTAATGAATGGCATGACACTAGGAAGCTCTGAGGAACAAAGGGAACTTGGTGTGTGTGTCCATGGATCTCTGAAGGCGGAGGGGCATGTTAGTGGGGTGGTGAAAAAAGCATATGGGATACTTGCCCTTATCAATCAAGGCATAGATTGCAAAAGTAGGGAGGTCAAGTTGGAGTTGTATAGAACCTTGGTGAGGCCACAGCTGGAGTACTGTGTGCAGTTCTGGTCGCCACATTATAGGAAGGATGTGATTGCACTGGAGGGGGCGCAAAGGAGATTCACCAGGATGTTGCCTGGGATGAAACATTTAAGTTATGAAGAGAGGTTGGATAGATTGGGTTGTCTTCGTTGGAGCAGAGAAGACTGAGTGGCGACCTGATCGAGGTACAAGATTATGAGGGGCGTGGACAGGGTGGATAGGGAGCAGCTGTTCCCCTTAGTTGAAGGGTCAGTCACAAGGGGGCATAAGTTCAAGGTGAGGGACAGGAGGTTTAGGGGGGATGTGAGGAAAAACATTTTTTACCCAGAGGGTGGTGATGGTCTGGAATGCGCTGCCTGGGAAGGTGGTGGAGGCGGGTTGTCTCACATCCTTTAAAAGGTACCTGGATGAGCACTTGGCACGTCATAACATTCAATGCTATGGGCCAAGTGCTGGTAAATGGGATTAGGTAGGTAGGTCAGGTGTTTCTCAAGTGTTGGTGCAGACTCGATGGGCCGAAGGGCCTCTTCTGCACTGTGTGATTCTGTGATTCCGTGATCCTGCTTTGTAATTTGGGCTTTAGGATAGGAATTTTAGAATGAGTTCACTTGGATTGGAGGCCACAACAAACATGTCAAACTGATAACTCTTGAAACTGAGATAGTCAAGATCATTATAATGTACACTGGTAAACACAGAGGCAGACAGACTTCTAGTCTGCTCAATGTTCTGGATGCTTGAGGCTTCACGAAAATAACTCAGTTTGAAAGAAAGGGATGAAGAAGGCTGGACTCACTCATTCAGGGAATACCTGAGTTATGGGATCTGTTCACTACGCACATCAGGATGAATTTGCACTTCAACAGCTGGGAAATAAAGTACCTGTCCTCAGATTTACAGCCTGACTTCATTGTCCACTGTCAATAAATGTGAAAATTCACACTATTGTGTTAGACCAACGTGATGTGGAACCCAGCTGTACTGACTGTGGCTGAGAGGACACTGGTCCTGAACAACAATGTGGAGCAAGGCAATACCAACAGTTGAGAGTCAACTGAACTATGAGAAAGTGGTAGGAGTGAGTGAGTTTATAGTCAGGGATATTTGTCAGTTATGATTAGGAGTCTCCAATGTCACAATCACCAGATAAGTGGTATTGAGCAAATTGTTGGAGCTGCGGGCTGACAAATCCTTGGGTCCTGATGGACTTCATCCTGGGGTCTTGAAAGAAGTGGCTAGGGAAATAGTCGATGCATTGGTTTTAATTTTCCAAAATTTTCTGGATTCAGGGAAGGTTCCATTAGATTGCAAAATAGCAAATGTAACTCCATTATTCAGAAAGGGAGGGAGACAGAAAGCAGGAAACTTTGGGGCTGTTAGCTTAACATCATTGCAGGGCACCTAGAAAAGTTTAAGGCAATCAGGCAGAGTCAACATGGTTTTGTGAAAGGGAAATTATGTTTAATTTAGTGGAGTTCTTTGAAGCAGTCACATGTGCTGTGGATAAAGGGGAACCCGTGGGTGTAATGTACTTGGATTTCCAGAAGGCATTTGATAAGGTGTCCCATGAAAGGTTATTGCGGGAAATAAAAGCTCATGATGTAGGGGGTAACATATTGGCATGGATAGAAGATTGGCTAGCTAACAAGGAACAGAGAGTAGCTACAAATGGATCGTTTTCTGGTTGGTGGGATGTAACGAGTGTTGTGTCAGAGATCAGTGCTGGGGCCTCAACTTTTTACAATTAAATGAATGGTTTTGGATGAAGGGACAGAAGGAATGATTGCTAAACTTGCTGATGACACAAAGATAGGTAGGAATGTAAGTTATTAAGAGCACATAAGGAGGCTGCAAAGTAACATAGGTTAAGTGAGTGGGCAAAGACATAGCAAATGGAATTTAATGTGGGCAAATGTGAAATTGTCCATTTTTGGCAGGAAGAATAAAAACGAAGCTTATTATCTGAATGGTGAGAGACTCCAGAGCTCTGCGATTCAGAGGGATCTGGGTGTCCTAGTACATAAATCAGAAAAGGCTCTTATGCAGGTGCAGCAAGTAATTAGGAAAGCTAATAGAATGTTATTGTTTATTGTGAGGGGAATTGAATACAAAAATAGGGAGGTTAGGTTTCAGTTGTAGAGGGCACTGGTGAGACCACATCTGGAGTACTGTGTACAGGATTGGTCTCCTTATTTAAGAGAAGATGTAAATACATTAGGGGTAGAATTTTCCCCCCATCAGGGGAGTTGTGCGGGAGCGGGCATGGAGCCGATCAGCACCCCCGATTGGGCCTGCGCTGCCATTTTATGTGGGCGAGCCACTTAAGGCTCATGCTTGCGAAAGAGGGCAGAAATCTCCCTGAGGCACAGAGCTGTCTCAGGGAGATTAGTTTAAGTCACAAAATTTTTAATAAAGAAAAAAATACTTAAGACATGTCCCCTCATGTGACAGAGTCACATGAGCTGGGACACGTCAATGAACTTTAATGAAAAAATTTATTTAGTTTATAAACCCTTCATGAAACCTCATCCTGCCCGTGGATGAGGTTCCATGAACAATGCGAAGGCCGCCTGGGCTCTTTGCCTGCCCCCCACCACCCCACCCCCAACCGCCAACCTTGAGGTTGGACGGGCAGCTTTCTCAATAGGCTTAATTAGTTCATTAATGGCCTTACCAGGCCTTTGACAGTTGGGCTCCACCGAACTAAGAATCTAAATGACGCGGGGTGATATCGGGACGCACGTCCGACATCCCCCCTTATCAGTTTACACCTCAGCGAGCGGGCCCCACCCACACTCACCAAGCCAAAGATTCAGACCCAGGAGAATTTCAGAGAAGGTTTACTAGGCTAATACCAGGAATGGGTGGGTTGTGTTTTGAGGAAAGGTTAGACAGGTTAGGTTTGTGTCCACTGGAATTTAGGAGACTTAGAGGTGACTTGACCAAAACCTTTAAAATACCCTTTGTGGGAGTATCTAGAACTAGGGATCAGTATTTGAAAATAAGAGGTCACTCATTTAAGACAGAGACGAGGGGATTTTTTTTCTCTCAGAATGCCTTCCTCAAGAGGCAGTGGAAGCCGAGTCTTGGAATATTTTTATGGCAGAGCTAGATAGATTCTTGATTAACAAAGGGTGAAAGGTTATTGGGGGTAGGCAGGAGTTTCCAATCAGGTCACCCATGATCTTATTGAATGGCAGAACAGGCTTGAAGGGCCAAGTGGCCTACTCCTGCTCCATGGTCATATGTTTGTATGTTTGTTTTCTGTTTGACCTTGATCGAAGAAGAATATGTTTTACTACCATGTGGAAAGAAATGCAATGATACAATTATTGAGGTGTGTTACATATCATCAAATGATGAAGGTGACATTGAGATGAAGATTGGCACAGTACAGAGACACAGGCAAGATGAACAATGCAATAATATTGAGTGATTTTTAAGTTTCCAAACGAAGCAAGTAATAATGCATGTAATTAGTGGAAAGGTGGATTATCTTTATTACTGGAATTCCTGGTATTGTCTGGGACTCTTGGCACCTGGATAGTGCTGATGGGAGCTGGTCATATTTGATGATGGAGAAAGTAAGCTAAAGTCTTCATGAATTTCTTGCATCCTGGAAACACCTAGCTGGAAACCTTGTTACAGTTACTTAAGATGCTTTGTGCAGCTAATATAGCTTCACTGCCAACTGTAAAATTAATGGACCCGTAATCTTGCAAGACCACCGCACCTGAATTTCTGTTACTCACTCCCAGCACGCAAAACTCTGTGCTGAAAGTATAAAGTTTTAGAAGTATTCCGAGCACTTTAAGTATCTAAAACATCTTTTCATTGGTGGTAAGCTCATCCGTGCATACCCACCCTTAGGAAAAGCACTACAGTGATTTTGCTGGCTAACACGAGAGCACACTTAACAGAGCGTTATAGAACTTGCTGTAATTTTATTATCACAGACCTTTTAGTTCTGTGTTTCTCAGAATGGACCTGGGAAACTGGTTTGGATATTTAAAGAGCTTTTTGTGTTCATAAGGAATAGCTTCAAGGACTTGTCAGCAATTATCAGGATATCATGGTCATATTCTTCACATTTTCCTGTCCATCAATTTTGATGGAAGCAAATTCAATGTGGTAGATCCTGACTTTGCATTAAATAAGCAATCGAAATGACAGGCTTTTGCACATCACCAAACCCGCACCCACCATCGCCCCGTCCCAAACCTTTGCATTTCTATTTCCACTCACTGCAATAAAAATAGGCAGTGCTATAAAACTGGACCACCCATTCATCGTTATCCATTCTACATTATTGCACAATGTCAAAGTTATCCCATTGGCTCAGGGACCACAATTGGGAAATGTAGAATAATTATTTGCTTGATTCTCACTGAGCCAGGAGTTGACAGAATTCTGTCCACAGCCCTGTTCTTTACCTCAAATACACCTTCCAACACAATGGGGAGGAGGGGAGGGGAAGGAGATAGGGAAGGAGCTGGGTGTTGAGGGAATGTGCACCTTGATTCCACGCCATAACCTTTAATTCTGGCCTCTTCCCAATGACCGGTGCATGGGCTGCACCTCTGGCAGTGACTTCTACTTGACATCACACTTTGGTGCAGTCAGTGTGGGAGGCCATAGCTGTGCAGAACTATGGCTTTCTACCAGTATCGAAGGCTCACAGTTTCTTCCACATCCTCCTGCACCACCACCACGCAATACGGCTCCCCCCAACAATCCTTTCAGTCTATTTACAACTTTTTCAGTTTTACTACTGATATCCACTTGAGATGCTTCCTCCAATGTGACACTCAAAGCTCCTTCTAAGATAAGCTTTACAAAGGGTTAGATCCTTAAATAAACACATATTTTGCAATAGAAGCAGAAAAGTGTAGTGGAAGCAGATTCAATAATGACTTTAAAAGAAAATTGGATATATCCTTCAAGAGGAATAATGTACAGGGCTATGGGAAAAGAGTAGGGGGATTAATTAGATTGCAGTTTCACAGAACAGATGCAGGCATGATGGGCTGAAAGACCTGCTGCTGTCATGCTGTGATTCTATGATTCACTGGATATTAATAGCAGGTCCATAAACAGCTGTGAAAAGAGAAAAGGTAAGTTAACATTTTAGGTGCAGGACACTTATCAGGAATACATTCAGTGAGGTTAGCCCTTGAGGCATGTCAATCTAAAATCTGTGATTGAACATAAGCTTCAAAGCTACAAGACTGGTTCCTCAGGTCATTTACAGAATTGTGGGTGAATGAAGGTTCTTTCTCCCAGGGAAGGAACTGTAATCCATGGAATGAGTTGAATTGTTACATGAGAAATTTAAGATTAAACTTGCAGTAACTGGATATTATTAGGGCAGATCATTTCGCAATTCATGAATCATTGATGAGCATTTTCCAACAGGATGTGCATTCTATTGAATTTCAACGAGCATCACAATAAGAGTGAGGATAAATATCTCGTCAAATTACCTATTAGGACTAAAAAAACACCTGGCAAATTTGGACCGTGTTGCTACTGGGCAGGACAGACTCTTGGCAACAATGACTTTGGATTCAGTAAGTGATGGCTAATGCTATATTGATCACTTATTGGTTTACTGAGTAATGATGTCACCAGGTAGAGCAATAGACAGGCCAGAATCTCAGATTCGATTCTCAGACATTTTCTCCATGTTTTCTTAACTGTCCTCAGTGAGCGGATACTACCCAACCTTGTTGTGTGATGTTGTATATGCCTGCATGCCATTGTAATGTAAATGTGCTTGGCAGAGCAAGTGTTAAAGTGGGACTGGAAAATAGTGCCGCCCGCAGCATGATGTATAGAGTTACATGGTAATAGACTCAGAGAGAACACTCTAGAGATAGCCTGCAAGGAGGTAGCAACACCACGCATGACATTAACTGGGATCTGTATATAGTTAAAGATTAATGATAAATGGTTCATGTTTGAACATACGAGTCTCAAGATCTCACAGCAATGGCACCATAACACAACATGATCATCAGCAGTGATAATGCAATAAACCTCGGTGCCTCTTTGTTTTAAAAGGATCCGCACATAACCTTCTGTTCCTTTCTCCTTCCTGTGTTTATCTAGATTCCCCTTAAATGTATCTTTGCATTTTCTTTAAATACTCTCTGTGTTAGCAAGATTCTTACCAATCTGTGGGTAATGAGCTTTCTCCTGAATTCCTCATTGGATTTGTCAGTGACTATCAGATAACCATGGCTTCTAGCTTTGGTCTTCCCCATAAGTGGAAACACCTCCTTTGTATCTAACCCGTCAATCCTTTTTATAGTTTTAAAGACCTCCATCAAATCACCGCCTCTTTTCTAGTGATCAGAAACCCAGCTTGTTGAAACCTTCTCGAGCGTTATAATTTCTCAGACTTGGTATTATCCTTATTGGATCTAACAACTGATTGACTTGAAATTCCATTGTGTGTGTTTACAAACAAAAGCCAAATGGAGCCAAATACTTTTAATTGCTCATGTGCCAGCTTCTTGTTCTACAAGTGGGAATACACCTATTCCACCAACGTCACTTCCCCGAATCTTATTTACATGAGTGAACCAGAGATTTCACCAAACCTTCAGCAAAATTCCAGCAGCTCTGAGTAAGTTCCTGAATTTTGTGCCCTGAAACAAGAACAAGCTTGAACTGGTCTTGGAACACCAACTCATCTCGTTCCTATGCTGATAGCGTGATTGGGCCCAGTTACACACACAAAAAAAAAGAACTAATGCATGACATTAGGAGAAATCAAGGTTCGATTTTAATTTTGAGACCAAGGCCCTGTTATTCCACGAGGTAAACCACTGACCTCCCACTATAACCTCAATAGCAGATCAGGAAATGGCATGAGTGTCTCCCATATTTTGTCTGAAGTATACCTGTATTGGTGGCATGTGTGTTACGGTTCACTCAGGGAGTCCACGGGCAGAATTTTACGTCTTCTTGTTGGGCACACGCCTGACCCGATCGGGCATAAAATAGTCGGAGAAGATGTCGGACGAGCGCCCCAACGTCATCCTGCACGCGTGCAATCTTTAGGTCTGAGTCATGCTCGCCATCAATTAAGAGGCCACTTAAGGCCATTAAAACCCCCGATTTTACGTTTCCCGTGAGATTTTGCGCTCATCGCACGGACAAAACGGGCAGGTGGGCTGCCCACATTTTGCAAAACCTCAGCCAAGGGCAGGTTAAAAAGTGTCAGCAGCATTGCCAGTGTGAATAGTGAGGAGTTTAGGAGATAGTTTGCTGCTGGTTGCTTATTTGAACTTGACAGCTTCATTTCACTTCTGAGATTCACTCTTGGCATTTCTAGACTTCATTTCAGGACTCACTGGTGTCTCCAAAGCCCCTGGAGAGTTTTGACTGTGTGGACCCTTCCAGGTATCAGGCAGCCTTCTGTTATCCTGTTAATGGGGATTGTGGTCTCTGCTGGAGGCATCTCCTCTGAGCAGGAAGAGAGGGGCAGAAGGGAGAGGAGGCCAGGTTTCCCAATGCAGCTTCCAGGGGAGGGACCTGTGGGGGGAGGGACACAGGCACAAGGGGCACAGACCAGCAGGTACTCCAAGGTGAAAGGGGCTGCCAAAGACACCACTATCCTGCTGTCAGTGTTTACAGGGGGTGATGCAGCTACCTCAATATGTCCGTGATGCAATGCTGAAGGGGGCTCAACCTCTCCAGGGAGACTGTGACCCGCATTTGTCCGATGAATGGGAATGAGATCACCTCCGACTGTGTGGGTGGACACCTCATGCCAGTGGCTCTGAAGGTCACAGTGACCCTCAACCTCTACACCCCGGCTCTTTCCAGGGGTCAGTGGGGGATCTGTGTGGTGTCCCAATCAGCTGTCAATCAGAAGGGATTCTACTCGATGAACACCCAGATGGTGTGTAACCACAAGACGCAGATTCTGCAAGTCTGTGCAAGGTACCCTGGCAGCTCCAATGATGCTTTCATCCTCAGACACTCAGAGATGCCGGGGCTCTTCAGGGCTCCAGCCTGACTGGATGGGTCGCTGCTGGGTGATAAGGACTATCCGTTGAAAATGTGGCTCATGATACCTTCTGCCACCCAAGAACAGAGGCAGAGCAGCGGTAGAACAGAAACCATGCCTCCAAAAGGGCAATGATAGAGAGGACGATAGGTCTTCTGAAGATATGCTTCCAATTCCTGGACTGTTCAGGAGGTGCACTACAACACCCCCCAGAGCGGGTGTGACTGATAGTGGTCACACGCTGCGCTCTCCACAATCTGACACTGGCAAAGGAGGACCCAGTGGAGGAAGAGGATCTTGACGCAGCTCCACAGGCCACAGAGGATGAATCCAGTAATGAGTCAGAACAGGAAAATGCTGAGGGTGTGGAGGCAGACCTCTGTACCCTTTAGGGAGGCAGGGACACCAGGGACACCTTGATCCAATACTCCTTCAGCTAGGCTGCCAACGATCTGCTTCCACCTCATACCAGGGCTGCCACCTCCATCCTGGATGTCTGAAATGACCCTTTCCTTTGAATCCAAAGTCCACTCAGTGCCTGTGCAATAAAGTTTAGAGTTACTCACATCCAGCATTACAGACTGGCGTACCCTACACCAAGAAAATAAAAAGGTGAAGCATACTCTGGCCATTATGACAAAAACAAAATTTATCCCATTTTGACAATCCAAAAAAATTACCGTAACCTTCTCTGGTCTTCATTCCCAGGCCAGTAAACATAAACAAAACATTACACAACAGAAGATCACCTGTGACTAGTCCCTCTTGTGCTCATGGTGCCTTAGACTTAGGTTTGTGAGTGCTGCGTTTTATCGACCCTGGCCCTCTCTGGCAGCAGCATTGGAGACAGCTGCTGACTCTGGTGTCTTGTTGGCCTTGATGACCTTGGTGGTCGTCCTTTGGCCAGTGGAGCCTGTGCTGGCCCCGCCTGGGAGGGAGTGGCCAGTGCCACAGCTGGCATCTCCCCAGTCATCACAGCCTCATCAGATGCCTCGCTCACTGGCAGAGGGGTGGAGGAGCTGCTGCTGTCATCCAGAGCGCCCTGAGAGGAGCCCGCAGTGACGACAAGCAGCTCGTGCGCCAATGTGAGGTCGCTCTGGACCTCCTTGCTCACCAGTGATGGATGGGCACCTAGCTGAGATACTGGGTGCCTCATCCATCTCCCACATTGACATTGACCACTTGAGGTCAATGCCTGTGTGAGGGCTGCAGGTCCAAGCACAACCCCAAGAATGCCTGATTCTGTTCCTGGAGCTGCTTTTCTATGAGAGTCGCCACTCTCTCAATGGAGGAGGCAGCGCGTTCGGCCATGAGGGTCAATGCAGTGCTGATGCTCTGCGTGGACTGCTCCACAACAGAGACCATGGCACGCAGACCCTCATGGATCTCCGCCAGATCCTCCTACACATCTCGTTGGACATCCAGCATCTGCGGGCCTAATGGACGAGTCTAGAGGCTCATCATTTGCCTTCGACTCAGCATCGTCCTGGTCTCCAGCTGTCCTCCGACTCCCGGTGTCCTGGGCACTATCTGCCTCCGCCTGCTCCTCAAGAGAGTGTGAAGTGCCCTCACCGCTGTGCTTCTGGAGACTGGTGGTCCTCTGGCGTCAAAGGTGGCTCTTCGGGGTCCTGCTATTGAGTGCATGCTGGCAAGTCTAAGGGAGAGCAACAACATGTTATTAGTTTAAATCATCACACTGTCACTGTGCATACCAGGCACCCTGGTGAGATAATGGAGATTTGCATCATGGTGCCATCGTCTTTCAATGATCAATGGGGAATCCAGTTTTGAGGCACCCATCAGTGAGAAGACTATCCAAAACTCTCACCTCTGTGCACTGCACTCTTACCTTTGTTTGACCCCCAGCCTCTCTGCGGCCGGTTGACCGAGGTGCGTGGCGCCTCTCCAGCTCCAAGACATCCTGCTCGAATCTGGATAGGATTAGGAGGTTTTAGGGGCCTCTACCTGACCGCGGCCTTTCAGTGTTGTTATGGGTCATCTTCTCCTGAAAGGACAGAGGCCCGTGGATTGGCCCACTCTCTACCTGCAGCGCCACTGCAGCCTGGCCAACCCCAGCTGAGGAACACCTCGCAGGGCACATCTGAGTCATGGCCTTCCAGCCGCAAAGCACTCAGCCCGAGCGGCCAGGGCCCACCCCCTTGGTGAGCTCTGGTGTCATTGACAGTTGGCACTCAGACTCCACGGGGAGATGGTCAGGCCTTAACACTTCCACACACTGATCCATGCCAACTTGGCACTCACCCTTCCCAAGGGCAGCAGTGTTACCTTTGGTAACCTTTCACAGTGCTGCGTCCGTGTGCGCCGCACAATGTTGTGGCTGCTGACCTGCGCTGTACCCCCTCCCAAACTCTTTTTGTTAGGTGCCTAGGTGTGGGTTAGGTGCTTAGGTATGGCCTCCTCCTTTCACCTCTGTGGGCAAGAGCGTTCCTCCTGGCAGCCACCTCTCCCAGGGGGACAGCGAGGCACTCATCCGTAAACCAGGGAGCCGAGTGCCCACCTGACCTGCCCTCCCGCCTGGTGTCTCCAGCTGCACTTGAGGCCATAGCTTCGGTGTCCGCAACACTGCAAATATGTTTGTGGTAATCTGAGGTGTAGTACACCATTAAGAGAATGTTAGCAGATTGACCACGTGCCTGTAAGACCCAACAGCTGTGTACCTGGTTAATATTAGCCTAGAGTAGGGTCCGACTGGAGAAGTATGCATCATGTTAATGCTCTGTTGTCTGTGTAAATAAATAGCATGTGCTTCATTTCATATTGGTCTCTGTGTCCACCGTATATTGTAATCGACTCACTTGCCGACAGATAAGTGTGTTAGCGGTTTGCGAGCCAGTTGACCCCAAAATAACACAAAACAATGTTCTTCCCTGGCAGCCTTCAAGGAGCTGCCTGTGTCATTTTGAAACCGGCCACGGGGTCACCAGAGGGCCCGGCGGCTGCCAAGACCCCGCCCTCGCCTGCCCCTTCCCGATCATTGGAAATGCACGTTTCACGTTGGGTGTGCCTTAATTGGCCAGCCAGCATGAAACTGTGGTCGGGGACCAATTGCGGGCGGTGGAGGGTTTCCCAACTGGTCAAGGGGCCACTAGTCACACACGCCACCGAGGGTAACATTCAGGCCCATGTTGCTCTGGGCAACATACACTTTTACATGCAAGTTTTAGTCTGGAACTATGGAGAGAGGCTCCAAGTTTCTTTCCAATACATGGCTGGCCAGCATCTCTCCCACTCTTACTGACAGTGGCTTGCACTGGAAGGATTTGCAGATTTACACTTAACCTGTGAGCTGTGTTATAGAAGCTCCTTCCTTGGTAATCATATCCTGGGGTGGGGCACGTACCCAGGGCTTCAGGCTCAGAGGTGAGGACACTGCCCTCTGCACCCCAAGACCTTCTGAAGCACAATTGAGGCACTGGCAAATTCAACATGAGGGGAAAGTTTCATTATTGTGTCTGTTCTGAAAGAAAGCCAATGAAACAGTCACACGCCATGGAGAATTTTCTTCTGATTACATCTGGGATCTATTAAGATAATAAGGTGCAGTAACATCTAGTCAATACAATTATTTTTTTTTTAAAGTCTTTGATTAACTTATTTCGCTTCCAGCAATCAAAAAGCAACAGTTTTCACGGATTGTGTTTCCAATTTATGAAAACTGAACGCAATGTTCTTTTCCCAGTAGAGCAGCATAAATATCAAGGAGAACTGGATTCGAGCAAACTTTGTATGCCTCAGACTATTTAGTTCTTTCCATTAATGTTTGAATTTCATTTATTGTCTTTTAAAATGTCAACAGGGTTGTCGAACAAGTATGCTCCCTTTCCTGAGTTTTGTCATGCTGTGCTTAATTGATGCCTCCTGCCATCATGGGGTTGTCTCTTTCCCTGCTGAGGTCGTTTGCAGTGCAATTTGCAGGTAGATTAGGAGACACATTTTCACTGCTAGGCCATTATGAACTGGGCCCAAGGGAATGGGTAGGCCCAGGTCCAAGGAAGGACTGATGGGTCTCAGGCCTCATGTTAATGAGCGCAGTGAGCTTATGTGCCTCGCATGCATCCACAGAGAGCTCACCAGCAGTGACCGTCACTTTTGGGCCTTTGTGTTGCTGATAGCATCTTGAACTCGATCTGGGCCGGGTGCAGCAGTGAACCTAGTCCAGCAACAGCCCACAGAATTGCTAGGGTGCCAGAACATACGAACATGCGAACAAGGAACTGGAGTGGGCCATTTGGCCCCTCAAGTCTCCATTCCACCTACCCCCAATAACCTATCACCCCCTTGCTTACCGCGAATCTATGCACCTCTGCCTTAATAATATTCAAAGACTCTGCATCCACTGCCTGTTCAGGGAGAGAGTTCCAAAGACTCACAAACCACTGAGAGGAAAAAAAATTGCCTCATCTCCATTTTAAATGGGCGACCCCTTATTTTTAAGGTGACCCCTAGTTCTAGATTCTCCCACAAGAGGAAACATCCTCTCCACATACACCCTGTCAAGACCCCTCAGGATATTATGTGGATCTTATACATTTCAATGAAGTGGGAGCACATTCCCTCCTCCAGGCTCCACATTAAGGTAAGTTTAATAAAACTATGACAAAAAAAACACTTACTCTGGTCTTAACTAGCCTCTAGCTGTTCTTTTAAGGTACACTGGTTTGATCATTGTAATACAGCAAAAAATATTGCCAGAGCTTCTAAATGAAGGTTGACAAAGCTGTTTATTGCTCTGTAGTTGAGGAGCTTTTATGAAATGACACATAGCAATGCATAAATTTCCTAAACAGAAATGTTACAAATGTTAAAAAGTTCTTTTTCAGTGAAGCAATTATGATTGTGACTTTCAGCCAGAAGGTCACAATATGAAGTGTCAACTATTACCATTGAAATTGGAAGATTTCAACCAAATAAATCATTTAAGTATATTTGGTGGATGGTGTGAAGAATAAAGTCAGTTTCACGCTAGCTTACTTTGCTCAAATTATGCTTTATAAGACAATTGCGACACACTTGCATTTACGTACCCTGCGTAATTGTGCCTTTAACATGAAAAAGCATGCCAAGGTGCAGAATCAGGCAGAACTCAACACTGAGTCAAACTATGGACCAAAAGCTTGGTCAAGGAGCTGACTTTCAAGGAGGATCTTAAAAGAGAAATGGTAGGTTTTACGTTGCAATTCCAGAGAGTGGGACCTAGGTGACTAAAGAGACAGGAAGCAATTGTGGGGCAAAAGGGTGGACATGCACAATTATGCTTGTCCTCTCCTGTTTCTCCATGTCAGTCAAATGATTTGGACATTAGTACCAAACAGACCAACAGTGAAAATCTTGATGACAGTGCAACATCACAGCTGTTACCAGACCAAAAACTAACATAGAAATCAGCATCCTGCATGACTTGGGCAGGGAATTTGGGGAGGATCTACTAGGGTAACTAGCAAGCACAAGTCAGAAATATAGGAATGGAAGGAAACCATTAACCCCCTCAAACCTGTTCCACCATTCAATGAAACCATGATCCATGTACATATACCTGCCTTCGCCCATATCCCATAACATCTTTAGTTTGCAAAAATCTATCAATTTCAGTTTTGAAATTAAAATTTGATTTAGCATCAATTGCCATTTGCAGAAGAGAGTTCCAAGCTTTTACTACCCTTTATGTGAAGAAGTGTTTCTTAATTTCACTCAACATATATGACAGTATACATCGGAGTAACCACAGCACAGTCCCATCTTCACACTGAGCATACCCTCCATCATGCCATGTGACACTACCACTGTGCTAACTGGATAGAATCAAAATAGAAATAGCTGCTCAAAATTGGGCTTCAATGAGGCATTGTGGGCCATCAGCAGCAGCAGAATTGTATAGAACCACATTCTATAACCTCAAGATACAGCGTATTCAACACTCTAACTTGACCATCAAACCAAGGGATTGTTCCTGATTCAATGAAGAGTGCAGGAGGGCATGACAGGAGCAGCACCAGGCATACCTAAAATGAGGTGTCAACCTGGTGAAGCTACTTGCATACCAAACAGCATAAGTAGCAAGTGATAAACAGAGCCAAGCAATTCCACAACTAACAGATCAAATCAAACATCTGCAGTCCTGCCACATTCAATTGTGAATGGTGGTGCACAATTAAACAACTAACCAGAGGAGGAGGCTCCACAAATATCCCCAACCTCAATGATGGGGGAGCCCAGCACATCAGTGCAAAGGACAACGTTGAAGTATTTGCAGCCTCCTTCAGCCAGAAGTGCTGGGTGGATGATCCATCTCGGCCTCCTCCTGAGGTCCCCAACATCATAGCTGCCAGTCTACAGCCACTTCGATTCACTCCACATGATATCAGGAAACAACTGAAGGCACTGGATTCTGCCAAGCTGTTCCAGTACAGCTACAACATTGGCATCTACCTGACAATGTGGAAAATTGCCCAGGTATGTTCTTTCCACAATTACCAGGGCAAATCCACCCCGGCCAATTACAACACCATCTGTCTACTCTAGATCATCAGCAAGGTGATGAAAGAGTTGTTGACAGTGCTATCAAGCGGCACTTACTTAGAAATAACCTGCTCACTGATGCTCAGTTTAGGTTCTGCCAGGGCCACTCAGCTCCTGATCTCATTACAGCCTTAGTCCAAACATAGACAAGAGGGCAGAACTGAAGACATGAGGTGAGAGTGACTGCCCTTGACATCAATGCAGCATTTCACTGAACAGCATCAAGGAACCCTGGCAAAAAACGTCAGTGAAAATCAGGGGGGAAACTCTGATGCCCATCATTGGTTGGAGTCGTAGCAGCACACAGGAAGATGTTGGAGGCCAATCATTCAGTCCCAGCATATCACTGCAGGAGTTCCTTTGGGTAGTGTCCTCAGCCCAACTATCTTCAGCTGCTTTATCAATGACCTTCTCTCCATCATAAAGTCAGAAGTGGGGATGTTTGCTGATGATTGCACAATGTGCAGCACCACTTGTGACTTCTTAGATACTGAAGCAATCCACGAGGCTGGGAGCTACATGAATAGCACATTCAGAGAGGTGGTCACACCACAGCTTAGGAGCCCTGAGGCAGAAAGGGAATGGGTGGCTGCCAGTCGGTCAAAGAAAATTAGACAGGTAGTGCAAGAGTCCCCTGGGGTCCCGCTCACCGATGGGTTTTCCATTTTGGATACCGGTGAAGGCATTGGTTCTTCAGAGGAGTGCCATCAGAGCCAGGTTTGTGGCACCACAAGCAGCTCTGCTCTACAGGAGGGGAGAAAGAAGAGGGGAAGAGCAGAGTAATAGGGGATTCTTTAGTTAGGGGAACAAACAGGCATTTCTGTGGCCATAGATATGATTCCAGGATGGTAAGTTGCCTCCCTGGTCCCAGAGCGGCTGCAGGATATTCTTCTGGGGAGGGTGATCAGCCAGAGGCTGTGGTCCACATTGGTATGAATGACTTAGGTAGAAAAAGGGATGAGGTCCTGAACCTAGAATTTAGGGAGCTAGGAAGGAGGTTGAAAAGCAGGACCCCTAAAGCAGCAATCTTAGGATTACTCCCAGTCCTATGTGCAAGTGAGTATAGAAATAGGAGAATTGAGTGAATAAGCATGTGGCTGGAAAGCTGGTGTAGGTGGAAGGGTATCAGATCTCTGAGGCATTGGGACTGGGAAGGTGGGATGTGTACAAGGCAGATGGTCTACACCTGAACAGGACTGGGACTAATATCCTCGCAGGGAGATTTGCTAGTGTTGTCGTGGTGGGGGGGAGCGGGGTTGGTGGGGGGGGGGGGTGTTAAACTAAGTTGGCAGGGCAATGGGAACTTGAGGGCAAATTGAGAGCAGGGAATGGGGGATTGAGAGTTAGTGAGTGACTCTGAAAGACAGATGCAGCACAGATTAAAACGTGTACAGCACAGGAATTTGACAGTGTTAAAAGGTATATGTGTAAATGCAAGGAGCATTGTAAATAAAGCTGATGAGCTGAGGGTACAGATAGACATATATCATTATGATATTAGTGCTATAATGGAAATTTGACTTAAGGAGTGGCAAAAGTGGCAGCTCAACATCCCTGGATATAGTTATCAGACAGGATAGGGAGGGGGATAAAAAAAGTGGGGGTGTAGCATTATTGGTTCAAGAATCAATTACAGCTGTGAGGAGCGATGAAATATTAAATGAAGCATCAAACGAGCCATATGGCTTGAACTCTGAAAATAAAAGGGGCAGCCACAATGCTCTGAGTGTATTATAGACCCCCAGATAGTGGAAGGGAGTTAGAAGAACAAATACATAGACAGACTTCTGAGTGCAAAAACAATAGGGCAGTAATTGTTGGAGACTTCAACTACCCTAATATCAATATACCCCAATACAAGTAATATGAAGGGCACAGAGGATGCAAAATTCTCGAATGCATTCAAGAGAACTTTTTTAGTCAGCACATAACAAGCCCAATGAGAGGGGGGCAGTTATAGATTTAGTCTTAGGAAATGAAGCTGGGCAAGTGGATGAAGTAGCAATGGGGGAGCATTTTGGAGATAGTGACCATAATATAGTTAGATTTAGCATCATTATGGAAAAAGACAAGGCTAGAACAGGAGTAAAAGTTATA
The DNA here is from genome assembly GCF_017639515.1 of Carcharodon carcharias. Lineage (NCBI taxonomy): Eukaryota > Metazoa > Chordata > Chondrichthyes > Lamniformes > Lamnidae > Carcharodon > Carcharodon carcharias. Next base: position 220,623,970 of record NC_054469.1, read on the forward strand.
AATTTGGGGAAGACAAATTTTACAAAGCTGAGAGGTGAACTGGTGAGAGTGGACTGGACACAGCTATTAGAAGGGAAATCAGTGTCAAATCAGTGGGAGGCATTCAAAGGCGAGGTTCCACGGGCACAGTGTAGACATGTCCCCACAAAGAAAAGGGCGGTATTGCAAACTCTAGAGCCCACTGGTTACCCAGAAGCATACAGGCCAAGATAAAGCAGAGAAAGAAAGCTTATGACAGTCACAAAAGTGTATATTTTAACATTGTAGAAACCCTACAGGAGTATAGAAAGTACAGGTGTGAAGTAAAAATGGAAATTAGGAAAGCAAATAGAGGATAAAAAAAGTATTGGCAGCTAAAATCAAAGAATATCCTAAGATGTTTTACCAGTACCTTAAGAGCAAGAGAATAACTAATGCAAAAATAGGATCTAGCAGACTTGCACATGGTACATGGGTTTATGCAGAAGATGTGGGCAGGTCTCAATGAGTATTTTATCTCTGTCTTCATTAAGGAGAGGGTTGATGCAGACATTCTAGTTAAAGAAGAAGAGTGTGAAATATTAGATACAATAAGCATAATGAGAGAAGAAGTCCTTCCATTGGAGGAACTGGCATCCTTGATGGTGGATAAATCACAAGGCCAGATGGATTGTATCCCTTGGTGTTGGAGGAAACCAGGAAGGAAATAACAGAAGCTCTGAGGCTCATTTTCCAGGTGAGGTCCCAGAAGATCGAAAGTCTGTGAATGCTGTACCATTATTTAAAAAGGGTGCGAGGGATAGGCCAGAAGATTAAAGGTCAGTCAGTCTGACTTCAATGGTGGGAAAATTATTGGAAACTCTTTGAGAGACAGGATAAACTGTCACTTAGAGAGGCATGGATTGATCAGGGATAGTCAGTATGGTTTTGTGAGGGGAAGACCATGTCTTACTAACTTAATAGACTTTTTTGAGGAAGTAACAAGGAGGATTGATGAGGGTAGTGTGGTAGATGTTGTCTGCATGGATTTCAGTAAGGCGTTTGACAAGGTCCCACATGGTGGTCTGGTCAGGAAAGTGAGATCTCATGATTTACAGAGGAAGGGGCAGGTTGGATCCAAAATTGGCTCAGTGACAGGAAACAAAGAGTAATGGTCAGTGGATGTTTTTGCGAATAGCAAATGGTTCCCAGTGATGTTCCACAGGGCTTAGTGTTTGGGCCCTTGCTGTTTGTTGTATATATTAATGATTTAGGCTTAAATGTGGGAGGCATGATTGGGAAATTTGCAGATGAAATAAAATTTAAGTGGTTGGTAATGAAGAGGCTAGCTGTCAACTTCAGAATTATATCAATGGTTTGGTTGAGTTGTCAGAGATGTGGAAAATGGAATTCAATCCAAAAAAGCGAGGCAATGCACTCAGGGAGGGCAAACAAAGAAAAAGAATACTCAATAAACAGGAAGTTGTTGTGTTACAATCCCAGCTGAGGTTGCCTGTGGACAAGCCTGATTCCAGAGTGGAACCCAGCTTGATAGATCCTCACTTTTATTTGTTAGTTTAGATACATGGAGAACCTAGCGAACAGAGTTACAGGAGTCAACTGATATTCTTTTAACAAAAGAATAAAACATTTATTCAGCAAGAAAAGGTGAACGATATCACAATACTTCTTCACCCACAACTACACCTTTACAGATAAATACAGATTTGTAAGGATAACACAAGTTACAAATGCTATCTTAAACTCTGATGTCCATGATAAGTACATAGTCCATGTGCCAGTAGGCACCCTGTGGTCAGACACACCACACCCTGAAACCAAGTGACAGATGCCACCCCAGACAGATGCTACGGATCTCTCCTCAACTCCCCCCAGACACTTATCACACCGTGAGCCAACCAATCTCACTGAATTCTGTCTTTCACACATGGATTTCCAATCTCCACTCTCCAAGACCTCACCTTGCAATCTTTTCCCAAACTGATGCTTTCTCTCAGATGCCTTCCACAAGGGTTCACCTCCAGGATTTTGAACAGTCCTTCCGATGTTCTTCTCCCCTGGGTCACCACATGCATATAAGCTGTCTTCGACGCTGTCTCTCTCACCGACTCAGCTGAAAACAGTACCGCTGCTTCCCATGGCCATAGCAAAGAGCTACAGACCTTCAGCTGTCTCTTTGGACCTTCTAGCTTCTTGCAATCTGTTCTCACTTTAAATCTGCTTTCAGCAGTTTTTGTTCCCTTACACCTGAAGCTTGGAGCCTTCCTCTCTGCCCCTCACTCTTAACTTCACTTAACAGGACCATTTCCAGGTTCCTGTCCTTCCTTTGACTAAAAAGGCTGCTTTGGACTTTCCCCTCTTTCACTCCCCTGGATTTTAGGGTCTTTTCTTTAGCCTGGGACTGGTTAACTGTCCCCTTCGCTCCAGTCTCTCCTGGCAGCTACGTTCAACCAATTTTAGCTTGGGACTGACTTCCTTCCCAGGCTGCTTCTGCTTGACAGCTGTCTTCAAACCAACTGAACTCCAACAGCTGTTTTTCTTCTTCTATGTGTGTGTCTGCAGGACAGACCTGCCTCTCTGACCCCCTGTTGCTAGGCAACAGCCCAATTCTTCTACCCTTATATGTTTACCTTCTCTTTAGGAGTTCTGAAGCTCCTCATTAGAAATGCAGGCACTTTTTTAAAGTGAAACTAAAACTCAATTTGAACTTTCTCAACACACAGATACAGAAATACGAATCAAACGTGAACATTAAAGCTAAAATTCATTCCTAACACCTGCAAATACCAATATAACTTACTTAAACTACCTCTATTTCATAACAATTGAGAGGCATTGAGGAAGTGAGAGACCTTGGAGGGCAAGTCCACAACTCCTTGAAGGTGGCAGGACAGGTGGACAAGGCAATCAAGAAAGCATATGGAATGCTTTCCTTTATTGAGCGAGGTGTTGAATACAAAAGCAGGGATGTGATGATGGAACTGTATAAGATGCTGTTTAAGCCAGAGCTAGAATTTTGTGTGCAGTTCTGGTCAGCACATTACAGGAGGGACATAATGGTTCTGGAGACAGTGCAGAGAAGATTTACAAGAATGTTGCTAGGGCTTGAAAATTGCAGCTGTGAGGAGAGATTGGATAGGCTAGGGTTCTTTTCATTAGAACAGAGGAGGCTAAGGGGTAAAAGGCACCTGGATACATGCAAGTTCCCTTCTTTAGAGAGACGCAGCGTTGGCAAAAATACTGCCAACCCTGTTTCTCTTTAAAGAAGGGAACTTGCATGTATCCGGGTGCCTTTCACACCCTCAGGAGATTCAGATGTGCTTCAAAGTCAATGAACAACAACATGCACAGTAATAAACTTTGGAATTGGTGTCAACTCCCTCGTGTCCTATGTAGGGGGATTGCGGTTTACAAGGCACAAAAATAGACCATTAAGAAGAGTGAAAAGGAAATGCCTAATTTGTGCAAATCACAATTGGGCTAAAAATCAAATTAACCAGTGGCCATAGATGCCTTAAAACTGTAGAAGCTATGGGAAAAAATGGACCATTTTCTCAGCTGCCTTGATCATAGGCATTAGCCTGACTAGCAGGCAAAAATACAACCTTCAATGATCGCCCTCTTTTTAGTTTCCATTCTGAATCTTTCTTTACTGCACGTATAAACTAAAAAAAGTATTTATCAGGTGTAGTAATGGTGAATAAACCATTTTGCGTAAAGTCTCCTCATTGCTCCAAAATGCAGATTCCAAATTCTCCAATACGTAGTTTCCATTTGGAGAAAAGCAAAATATTATGGATGCTGCAAATCCGAAATAAAATCTGGAAACGGTCACTCGGTCAGGGAATAGAAGTGGAGAGAGAGAAAGAGAAACAAGGTTAATGGCCGCGCTATTAGTGGGAGGAGTTGGGGAGAGCAGGAGGGCCCTGGAGACAAGAGGCAGGACGCCAATTAGTGGTCAGGAAATGTTTCTCAGCCTCAGGCCACAGGTACATAGAAGAGACAGATCTCAAGTTGATGGTCGGGGTTGTGGGGGGGGGTTGGTGGCGTGGGGAGAGGAATCACTGATGGAGGGGCTAGTGAGTGAGATCCATGGGGGAAGGATATGGAAGGGCATTGAATGCAGTCCAATTGGTGAGGGCATTAATGAATTTTCATGGTGGGCCAGGGGAGAAGTAGTAGTGGGAACAAAGAAATGGCGGAGGAACTGAATAGGTACTTTGCGTCAGTCTTCATGGTGGAAGACACGAGTAACATCCCCAAAATTCAAGAGAGTCGGGGGGCAGAGGTGAGTATGGTGGCCATTACCAAGCAAAAGGTGCTAGGAAAACTGAAAGGTCTGAAGGTGGATAAATCACCTGGGCCAGATGGATTACACCCCAGAGTTCTGAAGGAGATAGCTGATGAGATAGTGGAGGCATTAGTGGTGATCTTTCAGGAATCACTGGAGTCAGGGATGGTCCCAGAGGACTGGAACATCGCTAATGTAACCGCCCCCCCCCCCACCCCCCGCCCCGTTTAAGAAGGGAGTGAGGCAAAAGACAGGAAATTACAGGCCGATTAGCCTGACCTCAGTCATTGGTAAGATTTTAGAGTCCATTATTAAGGATGAGATTTCAGAATACTTGGAAATGCATGGTAAAATCGGGCAAAGTCAGCATGGTTTCGTCAAGGGAGGTCATGCCTGACAAGTCTGTTAGAATTCTTTGAGGAGGTAACGAGTAGGTTAGACAAAGGAGAGCCAATGGATGTTATCTACTTGGACTTCCAGAAGGCCTTTGACAAGGTGCCGCACAGGAGGCTGCTCAGTAAGATAAGAGTCCATGGTGTTAGAGGCAAGGTACTAGCATGGATAGAAGATTGTCTGTCTGGCAGAAGGCAGAGAGTGGGGATAAGGGGGTCCTTCTCGGGATGGTGGCCGGTGACTAGTGGAGTTCCGCAGGGGTCAGTGTTGGGACCACAACTTTTCACTTTATACATTAATGATCTAGATGAAGGAACTGAGGGCATTCTGGATAAGTTTGCGGATGATACAAAGATAGGTGGAGGGACAGGTAGTATTGAGGAGCGGGGAGGCTGCAGAAGGATTTGGACAGGTTAGGAGAATGGGCAAAAAAGTGGCAGATGGAATACAACGTGGGGAAGTGTGAGGTCATGCACTTTGGTAGGAAGAATAGAGGCATAGACTATTTTCTAAATGGGGAGAGAATTCAGAAATCTGGAGTGCAAAGGGACTTGGGAGTCCTAGTCCAGGATTCTCTTAACGTTAACTTGCAGGTTGAGTCGGTAGTTAGGAAGGCAAATGCAATGTTGGCATTTATTTCAAGAGGACTAGAATATAAAAGCAGGGATATGCTGTTGAGGCTTTATAAAGTTCTGGTTAGACCACATTTAGAATATTGTGAGCAATTTTGGGCCCCGTATCTCAGGAAGGATATGCTGGCCCTGGAGAGGGTCCAGAGGAGGTTCACGAGAATGATCCCAGGAATGAAAGGCTTAACATATGAGGAACGTTTGAGGACTCTGGGTCTCTACTCGATGGAGTTTAGAAGGATGAGGCTATTTCTGATTGAAATTTACAGAATACTGAGAGGCCTGGATAGAGTGGACGTGGGGAAGATGTTTCCATTAGTAGGAGAGACTAGGACCTGAGGGCACAGCCTCAGAGTAAAGGGAAGACATTTTAGAACAGAGATGAGGAGAAACTTCTCTAGCCAGCGAGTGGTGAATCTATGGAATTCATTGCCATAGAAGGCTGTGGAGGCCAGGTCATTAAGACCGAGATAGATAGGTTCTTGCTTGGTATGGGGATCGAAGGTTACGGGGAGAAGGCGGGGGTTGAGAAACTTATCAGCCATGATTGAATGGCAAAGCAGACTCGATGGGCCGAATGGCTTAATTTCTGCTCCAATGTCTTATGGCCTTATGGGGAGGGGGGATCTCCTGCTCCTCCTGTCCCCCAAGCAGGGCTGGAAAGGCAATTTACCTCTTCCTCACAGCAGTCCTGGCATCCCTCTAGCTACCAGGTTTCCCAGCAGACCTAAGAATCCCTGGAACAGAGAAAAAGTAATGAGGCTGCTGTCGTATTGAAATCTTTAAATCCGGGGCCTGGTTAGTCGCCCATTCCCAATCTCACCTTCGATGAAACCAGAAGCCTGCAGGTTTGAGATGGGTTAGGTTCGGGTTTGAGATTTTGACTTCCCATTTGATCCCAACCTATCCATTTTTGGAGATTAAAATTATCCCCAATGATTCAGGCCTAGGAGCTTAAATCGGAAGCCTGACCCCAGTTCTGATGAGCTCGATAGGTTAATTTTGTTTCTCTTTACACAGGTACTGCTGGCTCGCTGAGTATTTCCAGTATTTTCAATTTATGTTTTACTTGATTTCGTTGTTGTAAGCATTGCTGTTTGCAGATTGGTGTCTACCAGAGCAGACTCAGTTATAGGAATTGTCAAGTGTGTAAAACCAACTTGACAGGTTGGTTGCTAAACCGACTGCTATCTCTATCTAAACATAAGAAAGTGTTTTTGTTTAACTCAACCATGTCCGACATTCAATTTGAACTTAACAGCATAAAATGAGTCCGACTTTGGTCTCAGAGGCTTAGACTCAGACTCTAGAGGACGCTGTTATTTGTGAAAAAACAGTGTATCTTGTGAAACCTCTTTGAACACTAGTCTGCCTGATGCCTGTAATTGCTGTGGCTGGGGGTTTAAAGATACCCGCAGCACAATAAGTAAGAACAACAGTTCAGCGCACTGGTCTTGGATATGTGGAGGCCAGGATGATATGATACTTTGAATCCTCTTTAACTTTTCAGATAATGTTGCAAAGAACGTGTTAACCTCCACAGCCTGCATAGAGACCAAGCCACAAAACTTGTGAGGACTAAATCTTGAGTGATGACTCTCCCTCCTTTGCATCACTCTGCATTTGCTGCCGATACACAATTGACACTTTAACCTATAAACATTCCACAAAAATTCATTTATTTCGATGGTTGTTCATTTTTTTTCCGAATGGGGGGGGGGTTCCTAATTGCACAAAAAGTTAGCACTTTGCACTAAACAGAATGACCAAGGCCAGTCTTGTGTGCCCCATTAAGTCAATCAGCCATAGAATCATAGAATTGATTCAGTGTACAAATCAGTGCACAGTCAGTGCACAAACACATGCCACAGTGTGGCACCAGCATGTGAGAATGAAACAATGGTTCTAATCCATGTTGGAATACACCAAATTTTTGATGCATAAAGAAATAGCAACGAATGCATGGTGAGTTCTAGGTTGAAAATGAAATAATAAAAAGTCAATTCAGACCAAAAACAATGCAAATTATAGACTGGTCGTTAAACTAGATGGTTATGATTGGCACTAGCTAAATATGATGTAGTCCTGTGTCCAAAATATAACCGATAGCAATATGAATTATTGTAACTCTATCAGTGCGTTATCAAAAATTTTGTATGACAAAATTTGTTCAATAAATTGAAGATTTCCTACGTTGAGGTTCACGGTGATTCACGATTCTACAACAAAGTGGATATCAGGTAGGGCATTGATGGCGACTGCATAAATAAAACTCCACTCTTGTGAAATAGTCATTCTGGGATGTCTACTCTTTCTTTGAAGATCGCATTCCACAATAGTCAATTATTCTATGAAGACTGCAAGTGTTTAACTTAAGTGTTTGAGTTGCACTTCATTGGAGAAATGGGTGCTTTAGTTTTAAATGTTATTCCTCAATATTACTGTTGCTGTGCATTGCTCAAAAAAAATTCTGTGGTATGCGCTGATTCCCTTGGACCTAACAAAACTTAGGGCAGAATTTTCCTGTTGGTGTGCTGGGGCGAGCCCCACATGCTAGCGCCTAAAATGAAGGGCAGTGACATCGGGCGAGCGTCCCAACGTCACCACGCACCATCGCGATATTTAATTGGGCAGGCGCACGTTGATTCCGATGTACGCCCGCCATTACTTAACTGGACCCTTAAGGCCCTTGAGGCACCAATCGCTGCCGATTTTCCAGCACCTGTGCTATCTTCGGATCGGCACATGGGCACAGCGGGCAGGCGGGTAGGACACATTTGTATAAACCTCATCCACGGGCGGGATAAGAGGACTCAGTGCGGTCGCGAGTGTGCTCTGTCAAATAATGATGTTTCAAAGTTAATGACACTTGCCTGTGTGATCTGCAATACTTCAAAACGCATCCCAGCAGCTTGGTCTGGACTCACAACCTTCAGGTCAGCACTCTGCAGTGAGGAATCTTTTCTGGGCCTGCAGGTTTCAGGAAGCCTTCCCTTAGCCTGGGATTGGGAGCTGAACTCTCCACTGGAGGCACCTCCTCTGAGAAGGAAGGGAGGGCTAGGAGGGGGAGGAGGCCAGGAATCCACATTCAGCCTCCAGGGGAGCCACCTTTGGGAGGACAGGTGCAGACACAAGGGGCGTAGGGCCAAGATGAAGTCCAAGTCGGAAGGGGCTGCAGAACATGCCACTATCCTGCTGCCAGGGAGTACAGGTGGCGAAGCAGCTACCTCAATATGTCTGAGGTGCAGTGCTGAAGGAGGCTCCATCTCTCAAGGGAAACAGTCAACTCTATCTGTCAGATGATTGGCCCTGAGATCTCCACAAACTGTGTGGGTGGACACCCCATGCCAGTGGCTCTAAAGGTCACAGCTGCCCTCAATTTCCATGCCTCTGGCTCCTTCCAGGGCTCGGTGGGTGATCTTTGTGATGTCTCCCAATCAGCTGTACACACTTGTGACAAGCAAGTCACAGACGCTCTGTTCAGATGGGCATTGACCTTCATCCACTTATGTTGGGATCAGTCAAGTCAGGCACAGCGAGCCAGAGGCTTTGCGGCCATTGCTGACTTCCCCCGTGTCCAGGGTTCAATAGTGGCCATCAAGGCGCCAGCAGGTGAGCCTGGTACCTTCAACAACAGGAAGAGCTTCCACTCAATGATGTGCAGATAGTGTGTGATCACAGGATGCTGATTCTACAAGTCTACACAAGGTACCCAGGCAGCTCCACAATGCCTACATCCTCAGACACTCCCAGGTGCTGGGGCTCTTCAGTGCTCCAGCCTGGCTGAATGGTTGGCTGCTGGGTGACAAGGGCTATCCCCTCAGAAGGTGGCTCATGACACCTCTCCGCTATCCAAGAACAGAAGCTGAGCAGCGGTACAATAGGAGCCACGCCTCCACAAGGGCTGTGGTGGAGAGAGCCATCGGTCTTCTCAAGATGAGCTTCTGATGCCTGGATCGCTCAAGGGGCACACTGCAGTACCCCCCAGATCGTGTCTCGGTGATAGTGGTTGCATGCTGCGCTCTCAACAATCTTGCGCTGGAAAGGGGGGACACAGTGGACGATGAAGATGTTGATGCAGTGGCTGCAGCTGGACATGATGAGTCCAGCAGTGAGTTTGATGATGAGCACGCACAGGGAAATGCTGAGGGGGTAGACGCTGACCCAGGCATACTCTAGGGAGGCAGGGACACCCGGGAGGCTTTAATCCAATGAACCTTCAGCTAGCCCACCACAGATGGACTCCAGAACAAGCCTGGGCTATAGACTCCATACTCGATACCTAAGTGTAAAATTTGCCTGGTTAAGGACATTAACTAAGGTCCATGTTAATAAAGCTGAATGTCCCACAAAGCACTCATTACATTATTTGAAACCATGCACCTGCAAAAGTAAAGAGGCTCCCTCAGCCATGGTAACATGTCTGAATTTAATATTACAACCGAAGAAATTTAATGAAACAAAATGACAAAGGTGTTAAAAATCACACCAACTCATAAAGACCTCATTGCGAGCCAACACAAAAGCGTCAGTGATAAACCTGTAGTTTGCTTAAGGTGGCTTAAGTGTACACTTTCGGGTGCTGGCCCCTCGCTTGGGTGTGGCCTCTGAGCCAGCCTGCTGACACTGCTGTCATTTTGGCCTCGATGACCTTTGTGAACGTCCTCTGGCCCGTGGAGCCTGTGCTGGCTCCGCCTGGGAGGGAGCGGCCAGTTCCACAGCTGGCATCTCCCCAGTCATCGCAGCCTCATCGGATGCAACAGTCACTGGGCGAGGGGCGGAGGAGCTGCTGTCCTCATCCGGAGCGCCCTGATAGGAGCTCGTAGAGACGACAGGCAGCTGCTGCGCTGACCTGAGGTCACTTCCGGTCTCCCTGCTCACCATGGATGGATGGGCACTGAGCTGGGAAACTTGGTGCCCAGACCATCTCCCACACTGGCACTGACCAGCTGAGGTCAATGCTGATGTGAGGGCTTGCAGGTCCGAGCACATCCCCAGGAAGCCCAGATGGGACTCCTGGAGGAGCCTCTCCATGAGAGTCTCCATGGAGGACGCATGGCGCTCGGACATGTGGCTCATTGCTTCGGTGATCGTCCACGTAGACTCCTCCACCATGGAAACCAAGCCAAGCACAGCCTCATGTATCTCCCCCAGATGCTCCCGCACACCCGGCCGCATTTCCTGCAGCTGCTGCGTCACGGATGACTCCAGAGGCACATCATCACGCACCGACTGAGCATGTGCCTAGTCCGCTGCAGTCCTCCGACTGCCGGCGTCATGGGCACTCTCCAACTCTGCCAGCTGCTCCAGCGACTGTGAAGTGCCCTCACCGCTATGCCCCGGGACACTAGCAAGCCAGGTAGATAAGGTGGTTAAGAAGGCATATGGGATACTTCCTTTATTAGCCGAAACATAGAATATAAGAGCAGCGAGGTTATGCTGAAATTGTATAAAACACTGGTTAGGCCACAGCTAGACCATTGCATGCAGTTCTGGAATTTGCGTTATAGGAAGGATGTGATTGCACCAGAGAGAGTGCAGAGGAGATTTACCAGGATGTTGCCTGGGTTGGAGAGTTTTAGTTATGAGGAAAGATTGGATAGATTGGGGTTATTTTCCCTGGAGCAGGGGAGACTGAGGGGGAACATGACTGAGATGTGTAAAATTATGCGGGGCATAGATAGGGTAAACAGGAAGGAACTTTTCTCCTTGGTGGAGGGATCAATAAGCAGGGGGCATAGATTTAATGTAAGGGGCAGGGGGTTTAAAGGGGATGTGAGGAAGAATTTTTTCACCCAGAGGGTGGCGGGAATCTGGAACTCACTGCCTGAAAGGATGGTAGAGGCAGGAACCCTCATCACATTTATGAAGTATTTAGATGTACACTTGCAATCCCATGGCATACAGGGCTATGGGCCTAGTGCTGGAAAATGGGATTAGAATAGTTAGGTACTTGGAAAAACTCAGCAGGTCTGGCAGCATCGGCGGAGAAGAAAAGAGTTGACATTTCGAGTCCTCATGACCCTTCGACAGAACTCAAGTTCTGTCGAAGGGTCATGAGGACTCGAAACGTCAACTCTTTTCTTCTCCGCCGATGCTGCCAGACCTGCTGAGTTTTTCCAGGTAATTCTGTTTTTGTTTTTGTTTTGGATTTCCAGCATCCGCAGTTTTTTTGTTTTTATATTAGTTAGGTACTTGTTTGATGGGGGCAGACTCGATGGGCCGAAGGGCCATTTTCTGGGCTGTAGACCTCTATGACTCTATGACTTTATAATTAGCTGATGCTGTAATTCCCACTGAGGTGCTGGTATCTGCGCTGGTGCTTGCCTGACAGAGATGGTGTGATGCTGGTGAGACTTCAGGGCCCTCAGGTGTGAGAGGGGGTCTCTGCTGCTCCTCCTCCCAGCCCTGCTCCACTGATGCTGAAAGGAAGAACAAGGACATTGGATCGGTTAACGTGAACACAATGTTAATGTGCATCCCTGTCTCCTGGATCATTATGCGCTCATCCTTCCATAAGCAATGGTCAAGCCATGTTGCAAACTTCAATCACTGAACATTCAGCACTGCCATGGTTGCTGGGAGAACAATGGTGACCTCACTGCTGGGCAAACACACCTGCCCGTGACACCCCAGCCTCACCGACACCGGTGCACCTGGGCACATGGCACCTCTCCCAGGGCCTCCTGCTCGAAGCAGCTGAGAATCACTAACTGTGCTTCCCCACTGCCAGTCCTCACCCGCTCAGCAGCATTATGTGCATTCTTCTCCTGAGAAGGAGAGAAGAGCATTGATTAGTGCTAATTGTACCAGGGTTCTCTTTGCGGACGGCCCACCCCAACCAGAGTGGGACATTGCAGGGCTCCAGAGCCTACTCACCCCGCTGTTGCCGAACACTCACACAAAGATGCCAGGCCTGTCATCTCGCCAATCACCTTGGCCAAATGCTGCCTATATCACATTAGGCACCACACGGTCTAACCTTCCATAGCAAGGAGGCACAGGCATGTGGAGCACAGAGGACAGCAGATCGATCGGTGCCAATGCCACCTTGAAGCTCCCCTCCCAGAATGTCAGCACCCTGACTTTGACATGTCCTGGAGTTCCAGCACTGTGCCTAGGTGCAGCTCCTCCAGGTTGCCCCAAAACAGTCATGTGGGTCTCAGTGTACCACACGCTGCGGGGGCAGAACCCATCTCTTCACCACCCTCTCAGGGTGACCTCGACATGGGCAATACCTGCTGGCCCACCCAGCAAAGGACACATGTCATCAATGATCCAATGCAGTCATTACACTCAGACTTGGGGGTGGGGAGGGGCGCCAGGAGGAAAAACCAATTTGCTGGGTTAAGTGATCAATGCCAACATGGAACTCACCCTTCCTGAGTGCAACAGGTCGTTGAAGCACTTATGACACTCGATCCAAGTGCACCGCACCACGTCACAGGAGCTCACCACCTCCGCCACCTCCTCCCGGGTACTTCTGGCAATGTGGAGGGGCCCCCTCCTCCTGTCCTGGGGTACGAGGACCTCCCCACATGCTGCCACCTCCTCGAGGAGGGCAGCAAGGCAATCATTGGAAAAATGAGGGGCACAGTAGCCCCCCTGCCCTTTCCTCCTGCCTGGCCTGCTCACCAGCAGCGCTCGGGGGAGTCCTCCCACTGGCCGTGATTCACAGCCTATGAAAGGCTGCAGCAACTTTTTAAAACAGGCCGCCTGGGTCACCATTGGACCCGGTGGTCATTGCAGTCCCACCGCCGCCCGCCCACTCCCACTGTCCTCGGGAGCTGTGATTCATGCTGGGTGGGCTTTAATTGGCCCGCTCGCAGAAAATGGCGGCGCAAACCCAATCATGGGCAGCGATCAGGTCCACACCCGCTCTGCTCCCACTCTGCACCCTTTGCCAGCCAGTAAATTCTGCCCTTAAACTTTGAAAAGTGCCAATCAGTAGGTCAATTGATCAAACCGACGTTTCATGAGCAAATCAAGTACTTGACTTATCTTAAGATATAATAAACTATTTGATCTTAAGAATCAATAAGTGAAATTTTTCATTATAAATGCTAAATACAGGTCAAGTCTCCTTCATTCAAGATCCATGGGGCTGATTGCATTTCGATAATCAGATATTCTCGGATGTGACATAGCTACCAGGTAGGCCTAGGCCTAGGCCTACTTACATAACAATAGCCTAAGACTTACCCATAAGAGTATCTGATGATCTTTTTGACATGGTCAAGGTGGGATAAAAACACAAAAGCACTAAATAACCACAAAACTCACAAGGTTAGGGGGGAGCGTGTGACTGGAAATAGTGCACAGAAACAATTAGACTTCCTGCACTAAAGGTTGGGTCCAGTCAGTGAGGTTCGTGTTGGCTCACATTGGGCCCATTCAAAAGAATGTTCAGTTTTTGGTTGTGTTTGGCTTTCGAAGTACAGGTAAAGGATATTCGACTATAGTTAAATATTGTTGGAAAATATTGCTGCATTTTGTAATGCAGGAATTCACCAAGGCTCCTTCGGCAGCACCTTCCAAAGCAACTACTGCTATCATCTAGAAGGACAAGTGCAGCAGATAGATGGGAACAGAACCACCTGGAAGTTCCCCTCCAAGTCACTCACCATCCTGACTTGGAAATACATCGCTGTTCCTTCAGTGTCACTGGGCCAAAATCCTGGAACTCCTGCCCTAAGAGCACTGTGGGTGTACCTACACCGCATGGACTGCAACGGTTCAAGAAGGCAGTTCACCACCACCTTCTCAAGGGCAATTAGGGATTGGCAATAAATGCTGGCCCAGCCAGCGATGCCCACATCCTGTAAATGACTTTAAAATACGACTACTTACTTTGATGCAGTGAAAGTTTCAAATTTCATTTTCCAATGGGCAGCTATGAAAAAAAGGGACAGTGTTCTCGCACCTGACAGTTAGTATGGGCTAGTGGTCATTGTACTGGATAGTGTGTAAAATTACAAAAAGATATTGATAGATTAAGTGAAACTGTGACTGATGGATTTCAACACAGGTAATTATGAGGTTACCCAATTCGCACTGAAAATAGATAGATCCAAGCATTATTTAAATGACGAAAAGCTAGGAATAGCAGAAGTCCAAAGAGATTTAGGGGGTGTCCCAGTACACAGATCACTATAATGTAGCAATCAGGTATAAAGTCAGAAAGACTGATGCTGTATTAGCCTTGATAACTAGAGGGTTAGAATCTAAATAGAAGGAATGTTTGTTACAGCTAAAGCCCTAGTTCAGCCACATCTGGAGTATTGTGTCTAATTTGCATGGTGCACCTTAGAAAGGATGTATTAACCTTGGAAAGAGTGCAGTGCAGATTGACCAGAATGTTTCCAGGGTACAAGATTATATTATGGGGGAGATTACATTAACTAGACCTGTATTCCTTGGAATATGGAAGATTAAGGGAAGATTTGATTGAGGATTTTAGGATTTTGAAAGGAATCAATAGGGTAGATGGGGGTGTCTAGGACCAGATGATGTAACCTTAAAATCAGAGCAGGAGTAAAGTTAGAAACACTTCATGCGACTAGCGAAAGAAATGTGGAACTCTCCCACAAAACAGCAGTTCATGCTAGTTCAATTAATAGCTTTAGGTCTGAGATTACTAGGTTTTTGCTAGCCAAGTTTATGAAAGGATACATGGAACCAAGGTGGATGAAGCTAAGATAGAGATCAGCCATGATCTCACTGAATGTCAGAATAGGCTTGAGGGGCTGAATAACCTCCTATGTTCCTATTACGATGCCAAACACTCCAAAAATAATTCATTGTGTGAAGTCCTTTAAGGTTTTTCAACCTTGTGATAAAGTATTATATAGATTTATTTTTTGAAGTGAATGAACTTACATAAAGTGTGAAAACTGGGGAGATTGTGAAGTTGCACCATCTCATTTTGCACAAGCCATGTTTGTGTATTTTTTTAGTTTGCAAACCACATAATCTGTCAATTTTAAAATTTCACTTGAGCGATTATCAGACTTTAACCTTGCCATTATCTATGCATCAGGTAATGAAATGCTTGACCTTTCTCTTCCACTTTAAATCCTGAGGAAATAACTTGACATTTCACAGAGCGAATTTCTAATAAGTTGGATACTATTTGTCGAAAAGACATTTAAAATGCAAATTTATTTTTGATACACGTTTGAATGAAATGAATGTTGAATTGCTAAAGGTTTCAGATGAGGCTCTGAGTGTCATTCATGAAGAACTAATTATGTTGAATGGTCTCTCAGTCAAAGAGAAAAGCCTCATAAGGTGATTACTGTTTTTGCCACCAGATTATGTAAATTAAAGGAATATCTGGCCCTTTGCATTTAAGGAATGAGCTGCATCTAATAACTAATTAGGATCCTTTCAGATCTCTTTCTGGCCTGCAAATTGCATTATTCAAAGATAATCGTCCATTTATGGTGTAATTGCAGACAAAGGTTCACATGAGTGATTTTGGTGGTTGTACTATATTTATGAAGTCAGGTTTAATTGTGGTTTACACGCTCAAATTTCTCTCCTGTGATAGTTTGCTTATAAATCTTTAGATTAGCAAAACAAGCTAAATTACCTGTAAGTTTACCCATCGGAAAGTGTGTTTGTACATAATGATGACAAATCAGCTGTGGTTGAAACAGCCACCTCCTGTCAAAGCTGAGTTTATGGCTGGCAGTGCAAAAATGTTCCTCCGTTAACAATAACAGGAGACTCATCAGTTGATCAAAATGAAAATACTCATAAAATCTATATACTTTTTAATTTCAGGAATAAAAATAATGGGTTAACATCACAACAACAACTTCAAAACAATACAAGCAAAATAACTGGCTAAAAGGCAAAGTAAACTCTCGAAATGAGAAACAAAAACCACGCATGCTGGAAAGGAAAGACAGATTGATCAACTTCAGAAGGAAGAAGATTAGCTGAACATTTGGGTAATAACCTTTCATCAGGAGATTGGATGCTATTGGGAATTATTCCAGGGTTAAAATTATATAGGTCAAAGTCAGTCAGGGTCAGCTCGGTTAACCATTGAATTAACCTCCCACTTAGATTGGCATGTTCGATCAAGATTTGGTTGCACAGCAATAAGCTATCATTGACACATTAAACATTGTCCCTGCTTCACACTACAGTGGCAGCTGATTAAAAAAAAAACAACAAAAATCACCACACCTTAAGCTCTTTGCCTTTGGAGATATGGGAAGACCTAAGAGGGGAAGTGAAAATTCAGTCAATCTCAAAAAGTTTTTCTTGAATGTGGTGACTTTGAGTAGTTTATATGGAGTCATACCTACTTCCACTGGAAAAAAAAACCTCACATTTATATAGCATCTCTCACAATCATCAGACTCCCCAAAATGCTTCACAACCAATGAAGCTTGTTTGTAGATTGGTCACTCTGATAATATAACAAACACAGCAGCCAACTGGCACACAGCAAGCTCTTACAAATAATGATATGATGATGATCAGATAATGACCTGGATCTTCCAAGAAGCTGCAACTATTGGTGGTGGGGGGTGGGGGCAGATGCGTCATTGAGAGTTCAATGGCAGAGTCGGGGGTGTCGGTATGAATGGTTGCGGGGGGTCAGTTGTGTAGTTATCCAGGCGTTAGACCAGATTTTAATCTGCCTAATATTTTCTGGGTCACTATCCAGGCAAGTACCGCGGAACTGTTTGAATTCTCCAACTCTGCTTCAGAGTCCAAAACATTTGTGGAAAGTTCCAGATAGCTGGGAAATTGTCCATCAGGAGTTGAAACTTCTCAGACAATTCCTACAGAGGTCAGCACATCAGGACTTCCATAGAGTGCCAACATGTATCTTGGGTCATATATAAGCTCTCCATCGATCCAGAGACCAGGGGATTTGGACCAATATGTTTTTGTGATGCCGATTGAGGGATAAATATTAAACAGGATGCTTGTTGTTTGTTCTTTGATGGTCTTTGGGTGTCACTGACTAGGCCAGTGCTTCCCAATTTCCCATCCCAAATTTCCCTTGAGAAGATAGTGGTTTGAACGACTGCAGTCCGTGTGGTGTAGGTACATCCACATTGCTGTTAGTAAGGGAGTTCCAGAACTTTGACCCAGCGACAGTGAAGGAACTAAGATATAGTTCTGTGTGAGGATGGCGCGTGGATTGGAGGGGAACTTATAGGGTGTGGGTTTGCAAGCTGCTATTGAAGGAGCACTGGTGAATTGTTGCAGTGCATCTTGCATACAGTACACATTGCTACCACTCTGCATCGGTGGTAGAGGCCATAAACGTTTAAGTTGGTGGATGGGATGCCAAACCAGCGGTCTGCTTTGTCCTGGATGGTGTCAGGCTTCTTGAGTGTTGTTGGTGCTGCATTCATCTAGGCAAGTGGAGAGTATTTTTATCACACCTGCCTTGTGCCTTATACATAGTGGACAGACTTTGAAGAGTCAGGAGGTGAGTTATTCATCACAGAATTCTTAGCCCCTGATCTGTCGTTGTAACCACAGTATTTATATGGTTGGTCCAGTTCAGTTCCTGGTAATGGCAATCCCCAGAATGTTGATAATGAGGATTCAGTGATAATAATGCCATTGAATGTCAAGGGGAGATGGTTAGATTCTCTCTTGTTGGAGATGGTCACTGTATGACACTTGTGTGGTGCAAATTTTACTTGCCACTTATCTGCCCAAGTCTGGATGTTGTCCAAGCCTTGCTACATATGGACATAGGCTGCTTCAGTACCTGAGGAGTTGCAAATGATACTGAACATTGTGCAATCCTCCGTGATTATTATCACTGCCTCTGACTTTACAATGGAAGGAAGGGCATTGATGAAGCAACTGAAGATGTTTGGGCCTAGAACACTCCACTGAGGAACTCTCACAGTGATGCCTTGGGATTGAAATTATTGGCCTCTAACAACCGCAGCCATCTTCCCTCCAACAACCACTGCCATCTTCCTTTGTGCTAGGTATGACTCCAAGCTGTGGGAAGTTCTCCCCCTGATTCCCATTGACTTCAGTTTTGCTAGGGTTTTTCGATGCCATACTCTGACAAATGTGGCCTTGATGTCAAGAGTAGCCACTCTCACCTCACCTCCTGAATACATGTTGACCATGTTTGGACGAAGGCAGGTCAGGAGGTGAGTGGCTCAGGCAAAGTAAACTGAGCGTTAATAAGCAAGTTATTGATGTTGAAGTGCCACTTAGTAACACTGTCGGCAATGCTTATGTCATCTTGCTGATGGTCAAGCGGAGGCTGATGACATGTTAATTGGTCAGAATGGATTTGTCCTGATATTTGTGTACTGACATACCTGGGCAATTTTCCATATCGATGGGTAGATGCCACTGTTGTAGCTGTACTGGAACAGCTTGACTAAGTGCACAGCAAGTCCTGGAGAACAAGTCTTCAGTATTATTGCTGTAATGCTGTCAGGGCCCATAACCTTTGCAGTATCCAGTGCCTTCCATTTCTTGATATCACGTGAAGTGAATCGAATTGGCTGAAGACTAGTGTCTTTGATGCCGGGAACCTGAGGAGGGAATTGAGATGGGGCACTTCTGGCTGAAGAGAGTTACAAATGCTTCAGCCCTGCCTTTTGTACTGTTGTAATGTGCTCCCGCACCATTGAGGAGGGGAGTATTTGTGGATCACCTACTGCCATTCATGGCCTGATCTAATCCGAGTGTTGTGGGATCGCTTAGCTACATCTGTTGTATTCTGCTTGTGCTGCTTGACATGTAAGTAGTCCTGTCTTGTAGCTTCACCTGGTTGACATTGTTAAGTATGCTTGATACTGCAGGCAAGCCCTCCTGCACTCTTTTTTGAATCAGGGCTGATCCCTTGGCTTGATGGTAAAGGTGAAGTAAGGGATATGAGGTTACAGATTGTGGGTGAATACAATTCTGCTGCTGCTCATGGCCCACAGTGCCTCATGGTTGCCCAGTTTTAAGTTGCTTTATCTGTTTGAAATCTATTCCATTTAGCTGGTGGCAGTGCCACACAACACTCACAATGACTGTGCAGTGGTCATCCCTACTTACACTGTCATGGACAGATGCATCTGCAGCAGGCAGATTGGTGAGGGTGAGGTCAGGTAGGTTTTTTTGCTCTTGTTGGTTCCCTCACCACCTGCTAAAGACCCAGTCTTTGTCCTTTAGGATTCAGTCAGCGATGGTGATGTTTGACCTGGTGCCATGAGAATTCGTGGGATCTGGAATCGAGGTTGAGGACTCCCAGGCAACTCCCTCCCAACTGTATACCACCGTGCCACCACCGATGGTCGGTCTGTCCTGCTGGTGGTACGGGACATACCAGGGATGGTGATGGTGGTGTCTGGGACAGTAAGGTTTGCTTGACTAGTCTGTGAGACAGCTCTCCCAATTTTGGCACAAGACACCAGGTGTCATTAAGGAGGACTTTGCAGGGTGAACAGGGTTGGATGTGCCATTGTTGCTTCCAGTGCCAAAGTCAATACTGGTTTTATACATCTTATCTGGGGTGAACTCCCCTGCTCTTATTCAAAAATTATACCTTTGGATCTTTTACACCCACCTGAGAGGGCAAATAGGGCCTTAGTTTTACCTGAAAGTAGGCACTTCCAACAGAGCAGCATCCTCTCAGTATTGCACTGGAGTGTTAGCCTGGATTTTTGTGTTCAAGGCCTGGAAAGGAGCCACAATCTTCAAACTCAGAGGTGAGAGTACTGCCAATTGAGCTATGGCTGACAATCATTGAGTACATTTTTGCCAGCTTTCTTGGAGAGATTTTGGAAATCAAATGGATTTTGGCATAAGGAGAGTGAATTATAACTGTAGTGGCTGGTTAACATTCTTACTGCTGCCCCCCGATTTCAAACATAAATGAACAAAGAAGAACAGATATTTTATTAAAAAATAGTGATTTATTACTGGAGATCCACTCATTCAAATTGTCAAAAACAAAGACCTCGACTTAAGCAGCCATCTCTCCTTCCAGAAACAATGGTTGGGGGTTGGGGGGCATACTGGGGGTGGTGGGGGGGTGTCATTAATATATATAGATATAGGTCAAATGACAGTTGGGATCCAAATGTCAGTCAGCTACCATTTAAACACACCCGCAAACTCTGGTTGATACAGATTGGCAAAGAGTTATTTTCAGTGGTGTTTTAAGGAAGCAAAGTGTGCAGGTGGGTTGAGCTGGAAACAATTATTTTTTCCTTTTACTTTTTGAGACTTGTAAGCCTGAGAGGCTTTCTATAGTCCTTGCTTCGAGATGTGCTCTTTACAGTTATCTTGCTGTTTAAATTAACTGCTCCATTGATTCTCACCACCCCTCCAATCCTTTCAGAGTGTAACACCAGAGTTTTCAATTTATTCTGAAATGGAATATCGCAACGCAAGTCAGTACTTTTAATATGTAATAGATTATAGATTCTGTTTCAGGTACCCGGAATTAGAGTGAAATACTCCCAATTTAAGCATCGTATGGTTAGGTGCAATGTCTTCTGATGAAGGATACTGTCATGGAAATGCCCGATATGGAATTTATTTGATATTTCATTGGCTGGTGTCACATATTAAACTTTTTAAAAAGTGACATTTCACCAAAAATGGCTGCAAATTTGCATCTGTGTAGTCACATTCTATTTCACAGAGACATAGGGTCTATGAAGGCTCCAACAGCCAATGACCTCCCTCGAACAAGTGGAAAGTTTCCTTCCTATCTCATCTAAATGGA
The DNA here is from genome assembly GCF_017639515.1 of Carcharodon carcharias. NCBI lineage: Eukaryota > Metazoa > Chordata > Chondrichthyes > Lamniformes > Lamnidae > Carcharodon > Carcharodon carcharias. The sequence goes on from NC_054469.1 coordinate 220,644,995, forward strand.
AGAATGAACCATTCAGGAGTTAATTGCGGAACATTAAAAATGAATCACCTTGACTATCACCATGGCTAAGAGGAGTTAAGCCAGACATGAGCTGATCAACTTCCTTTTAGAATATACAACAAACATGGAGAGAGGTAATGTGATATAACCTTTGGTGTGGATGCTTGAATTTGGTAGAGAATTTGCTAGGGTGAGGGGGCTGTCTTTCCCCTCTCTCTACAACACTCCATCTAAGCTTTGAACCCTGTTTTGCTGAATTAAAAGCATGTCCACATTCCTATAACAGACAGAGACTCTCTTACAAAAGCCATTGGATTTCTGCAATAGTGTTTCCAGGAGAAAAGGGACACATAACTTTCAAACAAGGGTCTCAGCTGAAGAACCAATGTTAAGGACTTGACTCGGTCTATGAAAGGATTAAAATTTAACTCAAATAAAATACAGCTGAAAATCTCTTCTGTGAGAAATGCATACACGTTATTTTCACAGACACAGAGAGATAGATAGAGGCCTTGGAAACATGCTTTCCCAGACAGGGAACCATGCTTAAGTTGATAAAAATTGCGCCCGTGACACATTGTTTTGATTCTCAAGAATTGCTCAGGACAAAGAGGTCTGACACTAAAACAGTCAATAGCCATGTTATTGAAACATAACAGATTTTCTTTTTATTACAAACTGAAGTAAACAAGTCTCTTTCTGTGGAAACATCATTGAGTTGAGGTCCTAAGAAAGGTTTCCTCATAGCTGAGACAAAGACAGCAAAAACTACAGTCCATACCTCCAATTGTAAGTATAAAACAGGTTTGCTATTTGTTTGGATATCTTACTTAATTTTATTCTCTAAGTGGATTTGAGGTTTGCTTTTATGATATTTAGATGGATGAGTTTATCTTGCATTTACGATCTGTAATATTCAAAACATTACTATAATGTAATCCAAGATTTAACGTTATAATAAAGTATTATGTAGTCACCATTAAATAGATTGAGTCTCAGTCTGTAAACATCATAGACCCTAACTCTCCTAGAATTCTTAGTTATAGGATTCTATATATTTTGAGAGAGTTTACTCGATAAGAATAACAAATCTGGTATAATGTATCGTACATGAGCTAAGTTGGTTTAGTCTAAAAATTCCTGAAAAAAGGATATTTTATCTTAAGACCTCGTCACTAGCTTACATAAAAGCAAATTACTGCAGATGCTGGAAATCTGAAATGAAAACAGAAAATGCTGGAAAAACTTAGCAGGTCTCACAGAGAATTAATGTTTCAAGTCTGTATGGTCCTCCTTCGGAGATGAAGAGAGGTAGAAATATGGTGGATTTTATACTGTTTAAGAGGGGGTGGAGCAGGTAGAGCAAAATGGAAGGTCAGGGATAGGTGGGAGCTCAGAATAAATTTGACATGATGTTATGGACAGAAGACAAAGGGAGTGGTAATGATAGTGTTAAAGACTGAGGCAGGTGCTAATGGTGGCACAAAGGTCAGATAGCAGGGTGCGTTATTAGCAAGACAAGGGTGAGCTCTCTCTGAAAGCAAGATTTAAGAACAATTACAGGCTGGCCCTGTGGGGGGAGGATGTTGGGGGGGGGGAGAAAAAGCAAAATGGAGGACAGAGTTCATAGTCTGAAGCTGATGAAATCGATGTTAAGCCCAATTGGAAGATGAGGTGCTGTTCCTCCAGTTTGTGCTGGGCTTCACTGGAACATTGCAGCAGGCCGAGGACAGAGATGTGAGCATGAGGGCAAGGAACTCCAATATAGATGATTAAGCTCAAAGTTTGACTTAGAATTTTTTTTAGTTGAGGTTTTGAACTAACAATAAATCCAGAAGGATAGGTACCACCTTATACTGTGGAAAGTTGACACTTGTTTGGCAAATTTGGGGCGGAATTTTGCCCTCGTCGGGTGGGCATGACGGGTGGGGCCCGGAGGGATCACAAAGCTGACCACCACCGCCCCCCCAGCAGGCCCCAATTGCCAGTCAGCATGAAACGTGCGCTACAGCGCTCAGCGCTGCCAGAGTGGGTGTAGGAGGACCGTGAGCAGTGAAGTTTACACATGCGCACGGGTGCAAACAGTAAAAGCTCCCTGAGACTCAGAGCTGCCTCAGGGAGGGGGGCTGAAGATTTTTATCAATAAAAATTAAAGATGTTTAAAATAATGAAAATATGTCCCCGCTCATGTGACTCTGTCAAATGAGCAGGGACAATGTTAAATAGCAGTTAGAATACCATAATATTGCGTAAGTGTCTGATTGGTCGGGACCCTCGTCCAACGTCACTTTGCATCAGTTTTCGCTCGTTTGGTTCCGCACGATGAGGGAAAATTCTGCCCTTGGGGTTTGAGCATGTGTTTGCACGTGTTAATGTGGTGTAAGGTGTATTTGTACATTTTTAACATTTAAAATTTTTATCAGAATTAAAATAACCCCTTTCCTTTTTTTTATTCATTCGCGGGATGTGTGCTTCACTGGCTGGGTCAGCATTTATTGCCCATCCCTAGTTGCCCTTGAGAAGGTGGTGGTGAGCTGCCTTCTTGAACCACTGCAGTCCATGTGGTGTGGGTACACCCACAGTGCTGTAAGGGAGGGAGTTTCAGGGTCTGGACCCAGCGACTGTGAAGGAACGGCGATATATTTCCAAGTGTCCCCATCTATCTGCTCCTTTGTCCTTCTGGATGGTAGTGGCCATGGGTTTGGAAGGTACTGTTGAAAGAGCCTTGGTGAATTCCCGCAGTGCACCTTGTAGATGGTACACACTGCAGCTGCTGTGCGTCGGTGGTGGAGGGAGTGAATGTTTGTGGATGTGGTGCCAACAGGTGGGCTGATTTGTCCTGGATGGTGTCAAGTTTCTTGAGTGTTGTGGGAGCTGCACTCATCCAGGCAAGTGGGGAATATTTCATCAGACCCCTGACTTGTGCCTTGTAGATGGTGGACATGCTTTGACCTGCCTCTGACCTGCTCTTGTAGCCACAGTATTTATATGGCTAGTACAGCTCTGTTTCTAGTGAATGATAACCCCCAATGATGTTGATAGTGGGGGATTCAGTGATGGTAATGCCATTGAATATCAAGGGGCGATGATTGGATTCTGTCTTGTTGGAGATGGTCATTGTCTGACACTTGTGTGGTGTGAATGTTACTTGCCACTTGTCAGCCCAAGCCTGGATATTGTCCAGGTCTTGCTGCATTTGGACACGGACTGCTTCAGTATCTAAGGAGTCACGAATGGTGCTGAACATTGTGCAATCATCAGCGAACATCCCCACTTATGACCTTATGATGGAAGGAGGATCATTGATGAAGTAGTCGAAGTTGGTTGGGCCAAGGACACTATCCTGAGGAATTCCTGGAGCGATGTCCTGGAGCTGAGATGACTGACCTCCAACAACCACAACCATCTCCCTTTGTGCTTGGTATAACTCCAACCTGTGGAGAGTTTTCCATTGACTCCAGTTTTGCTAGGGCTCCTTGATGCCATACTTGGTCAAATGTGTCCTAGATGTCAAGGGCAGTCACTCTCACCTCACCTCGGGAGTTCAGCTCTTTTGTCCATGTTTGAACCAAGGTTGTAATGAGGTCAGGAGCTGAGTGGCCCTGGCGGAACACAAACTGGCCTTCATTGAGCAGATTATTGCTAAGCAAGTGCCGCTTGGTATCATTGTTCATGGCTGCTTACATTATTTTACTGATGATCGAGAATAGACTGATGGGCTGGTAATTGGCCAAGTTGGATTTATCCTGCTTTTTGTGTATAAGACATACCTGGGCAATTTTGCACATAGCTGGATAAATGCCAGTGATGTAGCTGTACTGGAACAGCTTGGCTAGGGACATGGCAAGTTCTGGAGCATAAGTCTTCAGTATTATTGCTGGAATATTGTCAAGGCCCATAGTCTCTCACTATCCAGTGCCTTCAGCCATTTCTTGATATCACATTAAGTGAATCAAATTGGCTGAAGACTGGCACCTGTGATGCTGGGGATTTTCAGAGAAGGCCGAGATGGATCATCCACTCGGTACTTCTGGCTGAAGATCATAGCAAATGCTTCAGCCTTATCTTTTGCACTGATGTGCTGAGCTCCCCCATCATTGAGGATGGGGATATTTGTGGAGCCTCCTCCTCCAGCGAGTTGTTTAATTGCCCACCACCATTCCCAGGACTGCAGAGCTTAGATCTGATCCATTGGTTGTGGGATCGCTTAGCTCTGTCTATTACTAGCTGCTTATGCTGTTTGGCATGCAAGAAATCCTGTGTTATAACTTCACCAAGTTGACACCTCATTTTTAGGCATGCCTGGTGCTGCTCCTGGCATGCCCTCCTGTACTCTTCATTGAACCAGGGTTGATCCCCTGGCTTGATGGTAATGGTAGAGTGGGGGATATGCCGGGCCATGAGGTTACAGATTGTGTTTGAGTACAATTCTGCTGCTGCTGATGGCCCACAGTGCCTCTTGGATGCCCAGTCTTGAGTTGCTAGATCTGTTTGAAATCTATCCCATTTAGCACAGTGATAGTGCCACACAACACGGTAGAGGGTATCCTCAATGTAAAGGCGGGACTTTGTTAAAAGGACTGTGTGGTGGTCAATCTTTCCAAAACTGTCATGGACAATTGCATCTGCGGCAGGCAGTTTGGTGAGGATGAGGTCAAGTATGTTTTTCCCTCTTGTTGGTTCCCTCACCACCTGCCACAGACCCAGCCTAGCAGCTATGTCTTTTAGGACTCGGCCAGCTCGATCAGTAGTTGTGGTACTGAGCCATTCTTGGTGATGGAGATTGAAGTGCCCCACCCAGAGTACATTTTGCACCCTTGCCACCCTCAGTGCTTCCTCCAAGTGATGTTCAACATGGAAGAGCTCTGATTCATCAGCTTAGGGAGTCCAGTACGTGGTAATCAGCAAGAGGTTTCCTTGCCCATGTTTGAGCTGATGCCATGAGACTTCATGGGGTCTGGAGTCACTGTTGAGGGCTCCCAGGGTAACTCTCTCCCAACTTTATACCACTGTGCCGCCATCTCAGCTGGGTCTGTCCTGCCGTTGGGACAGGACATACCCAGGGATGGTGATGGTGGTGTCTGGGACATTATCTGTAAGATATGATTCCATGAGGAGGACTATGTCAGGCTGTTGCTTGACTAGTCTGTGAGACAGCTCTCCCAATTTTGACAGGGTTTACGTGCTTAACTCAAGAATACCTGCCTGGCTTAACTCTTACAAACTGCACACAGTCAAGTACACGCTGAATTGGCACTCCAGCACCCTTGTAAAATTCAAACCTCTGCTCCAACCAATCGGGGAATGGTAAAAGAGGAAAACCAGTCTCTCTCTCCTCACCTGGTCATAGCAATACACAAACCAAAATGTCATCATCTGCTTTTTCTTCTCACAGATGTTGACTGACCAACTATTTATTCCCAGCCGAAACGGGGCCCACCGCCATTTTGAGTGGCCTGCCCGACAGGAAGCACTATGCGCTTCCTGTTCCGGGGTTGGGGGAGAGATTCCCCATCTGTCAGAGTGCGCTTTTTCATGCATGCGCACACTACTCCCTGAGACTAAGTCCTGTCTCAGAGAGTTTACTGACAGGTAAGAAAAGTCAAAAAATAGAGAAATATTAAAATTGTTGACATATCCCCCTCATGTGACAATGTCACACGAGATGGGACATGTTAATAATAAGCTCAAAATGTATTAAATATTTAAAAAACTGACATGAAACTTCATCCCGCCAGTGGATGAAGTTTCATGAATAATCTGGAGCTTGCTGGGGCTCCTGGCCCCCCCCCACCAGCCTTAAGCTTGGACGGGCAGGGTCTTTAACAAGGTTAATTAATTGGCCATTGACAGGTCGGTGGGCGGACAGCTGATTTTGCTGTCCGCCCGCCTTCCTGAATATTTAAATGGGATGGGATGACATTGGAGGTTCCTCCCGACATCATCCTGTGTCATTTTCCCCTCGGCGAGTGGGCCCCGCCCCCAAATCGCCAATGGGAAAATCCTACCCTATGTGTGTGTGTCTTAATTGGATTAAAGCCAGCTGGTCTAGAGTCTTTGATATATAGAAATAATTAGTTTTGAGGTATTAATTTGATAAACTTAAGGAAGGTAATTTGTAAATTTGCATTTGTTAAAAGGACCCATTCAAGGCCGCAGGCGAAATCTTGCACCTAGCTAGAAGATGTCAAGCAATGTTTTTATTTTTTTCAGTTTACTAATAATATTGGTGAAATGAAAGGATGTTAGAAGAGGCAGAAATTGAAAGCCTGTTGATACAATGAAAAATTTACATTCAAAGAGAAAGATATGCATAAAAAAGAAAGGAGATCGTGGATAAGGCAGAGGCATTTTAAGATCCAACAGGTGTGAGAAGCGTCAAGTCTGTCTGCAAGGACCCAGAGCTGAAAGAAACTCATTTTGAATACAGCTGTCCAGGGTGCGTTCTGCCTTGTGTTCTCTTTAAATCGACGAGATTTACTATTGCCTTAATGGGGGTCTAACTGAGAGTCAGATTAATTAGGGGATTTTTGTTAATTTTGTAGTTATGATAGTAGTAATTTTGTAGACCTATGTATGTGTTTACATTTTTTTCTTGTATTAATAAACGTTTAAATTAGTTTTATAAAAAAACCTCTTGAGACTCAGCGGTCTTATTACTACTGAATTCAAAGCCTGCATCTCGAAAAATACAAATTGCAAAAATGGATTATGACAGTTAATTCAAGTTTCCCTTTGGGAATTCAATGACTCAGTCTTTACCATCGGCTGCGTCATAATAATCAGCAGCACAATTCTTGATCAGCATCCTTCACCATCCTGGAGTTGGACAATGTTCTACAAATGATCAAGCTGGGCGCTGCTGCTGGTTATGAAAACATACTGTGAGTTCCGAAAACACCTTGGGTCCATGGCCTACACCTGCTTGGCCCAATTCTTTACAAGAGTCATATGTGAGTGAATACTGCCAAAATCTTGGTGCATGTCTAAAGTCAGCGGCTTCCCAAAACCAGGCAAAGATCCAAATTTACCATCAAACTACCGGCCAATATCCCTGCTATCAGTACGCTTCAAGGTATTAGAGTGACTGCTAACACTACAGCAGATCAAACCAGAAGCAGAAAACATCCTGAGTGTGGACCAAGCAGGTTTTCGACAAGGAAGAAGCTCATGTGATCAGCTCCTCATATTAAGCACTTTAATTAAAAATGGCTTTCAAAGGAATCTAATTTTTCCTTGACCTTACTGTAGTGTATGAAACAGTCTGATATGTTGGCCTATTCATCAAAATATCAAGAGCATTGCTGAAAAAAGAGACATGTCTAAACTTTTGGTCTTTCACTCATCAGGACATTTGCAAGAATACTAATATAAGGGGGAAAAACAACAATTTATGCTGCATGTGAAGAGACTGCTGATTGGATGGCAAGTGGCATTGCCATGGAAAATGCACCATTGATGGTGACTGACAGTTAACTGCCAAGCATTGGCAGCTTGACCCTAATTGGTCAAGGCATTGCAATGAGGAATGAATCAGTGAATGACTGTCACTTCCCTCACCAAACCTATCAGGAGGATTGTCAGAAGAAAGCAACCACCAGAGATCACGCATCCCCATTGCTCTACCATCCAGCTTTGATCTCCCATGCTGCTTCTGGAATGGCTAGGGCCTCTGTGCAGCCACCCAACATCAATGGTGCTGCCAAGACCATCCAGGCCGCAGCTGTGATGCAGTCCACACAATGACTTACATTTTCCAGAAGTGTCCGCTGACTTAACTTGAAGGCAGGCTTAAAGAACCCCATCTAGCAACTGATGAAGTTATTGCTTGGCTCTGTGACCTTCCACACACTAAATAAACAAAATTAATGAATAAATTGGAAATTGTTATGCATAGAGAGCTCAGCGATTTCCAGGCAGCAAAGGGTTTCTTAAACTGCAAGGCAGTGAATAGCGTTAAATCTCCAGATCATATTTCCTGTTCCCCACCTCACTATAATGCTGCTTCAATCTGTGTTATCGCCTCTGTACTATCAACTATTCACACAACGTTCAGTTTGAACTTCTTCAGTTCTTTCACAGGTTTACCCGCAACATTAGAATTGCCTGGTTAATGTACCCCTGTCACTCTGACTGTGACCATGCAGCTTTATCCCTCCTTCTCTTCCTTGACCTCTTAGTCCATAATATAATCCTCCTCCACCACCTCTCCACTGGGGACCATCGGCTTTGCATGGCCTGTTTTTGTGTTGTACATTCAATGTAGCTTGATGTTTCAACTGGGCAGAGTAAGTTAAAATTCCCCAAAGAGTTAATGTGGAATGCTTTACTGCAAATAGTGATTTACAGTATTTTTTAAAAAATAGATAATTACTTGAACAAGAATGTTGGAAGAAAAGAGGAAACAAGCAGCTTATTGGAGCATGAAGATGAAGTGATTCCGGTGAAGAAGTAGCAAGTGCCCTCTCCTCTGCTTTAATTTTACTGTCTTTATGACTGAGATTCCCAGTTTGATACTGCATACTTCTCATTTCTTAGAGTTCATTTTATAATCTGATGAAACAGCAATGAACCCCAGTATATTAAGATGCTCTGAGGCTTGCCCTACATTATTTCTGCTTAGTCAGCATGCTTTCCAAAATCAAAATTTTTTATCTAATTTGTTGTAGCGTAAACTCTGTGACATTCCAACATTTGGGCTGTGCAGTGAGCTTCCACCAATTGCCATCATAATAACATGCAGCTTAGTCTTAAGTGAATGGAGGTGAGTGAACCAGGATGTTATTATCTAGAGGAAGAATGTTGTCTTTTCAGAGCTTCAGACTGCTGACTGGAATTTTATAGCTAAGTAGAATATTTGTAACTAGGAATAACTTGTTGTATATGTCTTTTCAGCCGACATCCGCGGTATTTTAAATCTGTAAGTCAAACAGGCACTGGGAGAATGCAGCACTCATACTATATCTCTGTTGAATAGACATATGACATTTATAATAATCAACAGTTTAAAAAAGCTTCCATTTGAAAATTTTTAAAAGCCTCTCATCCCCTTACGTGAAATCCCGTGAAAAATGACAATAAAGCCCATGACTTCTTATTGACTTTGTGTAAACAATGACAGTGGGATTTGCCTATCAAAATATTACGCTGTTTGAGCTTTCAATATATTGGGAACTATTAAGTCGAACTGGAATGGGGCAAGAAGTTGCCAAGAACAAATAATCACCATGAAAGAGGTGATTTGCAGTGTAATTCACCCTACGTTGCTAAGCAGAAGCTTTTGTCTAGTTTATTAGTGAAATGTATCAGTGTTCATCTAAGCTTCAAAGTTCAATCAAACTGGAAATAACCTGGTTTCAGTCAATGAGATCTGTTTGCAAGGACTGCTGAGCACTGGCAGGTGAACAGAAGCTTCAAATTTCTGGTAGTCTTTTAATAGATTACTTCAAATTCCTAACACCGGTGTTATTTTGGTACCTTTTGGTGGTGTTTATACTTCTGTCTGATTTCATGGAGCTTTGAGTCTTGCTCCAAGCTTAATCCTATTGGTCACATTCCAGATGGTGGCAGCAATATTTCCTCTACAAATTCATGGAATTTGAGAGAAGGCCCAGTGAAATATATCAATAAAATGGAGAGAGGATGTCCTGATTGGATGCTGGTTCCAGAATTTCCAAGGCAGAAGCGCTTCAGATGATAAGAATTTCAAGGTCAGATTTTATAACATTAACAATTGCAACAAAGATTTTAAAACTCAACGAAACCAACATTTTGCAACGCTATTTTTTATTTCCTGCTCATAGTGCCCCACCAATGAGTTATATTACTATAAGAAATATTTCTTTCCATTTACAAAGAAAATTTTGAATTGATATAGTGCTTTCCACAACAGCATTTTAACAGTTGTTACTTTTGTAATGCAAGAAATGCAGCAGCCAATTTACTTACAAATTCAAATACACTTTGATTGATAAATGAGTTCATATTTTTTGTTATACTTAAAGATAAGGGTGCTTGACAGAATATGTTTGCAGAACACAGATGTTGTCTGTGATGCTGACACAACCAAAGTAGAAGAAGCAAACTCCCACAAGCAGGAATGTGATAATGGCCAGATAATCTGTTTCTGGGATGTTGATTGAGGGATAAATATTGGGCAGCACACCAGAGATAACTCCCCTACTCTTCTTCAGAATAGCATCATGGCATCTTTTACATCCACACAAAAAGACAGATGAAGCCTTCGTTTAACATCTCATCTGAGAGACAGTGCTAGCAACAGTGCAGTATTGCCTCTGCACTGCACTGGAGTGTCAGCCTTGATTTTCTTGCTCAAGCCTTTGAGTAAGACCAGTGTCTCAGAGGTGAGAGTTCTACCAACTGAGCCACAGTTGACACACATAATTAAATACTCTTATGTGGGTAGGAGAGAACTCCCACAACATGTGTAGAACACTGCTTGCAATTTTGAGATACAAATAGGCAGAGTGTGCACCTCCAATATTCCATTCATTTTGTGTTGAGCAACCCAACCAGTAGGTCTTTAAGGAGATAACTGAAGGCCATTCAAGCACAGGTTGAAGATATTTAAACTTTTATTTATGTGGGGCCAAGAAGCAGGAGCGCAAAACTCAGTATCCCTTCTTTCTACCACCACTGTTCCATGCAGACTGCCACAAAGCGGGGTGGGCAGCAATAGTTTGTTTGCAGCTTGCAAATGAGACCCAGGCCTCACACTGCACCTACCTCCAGTCAATTGTCCACCTATTATTAAAATCACCCTGCTGAAGTTAATGAAACTATTCATTCTTTCTATGCACCCCCCCTCCCCACCCCAGGGAGAAATGGCCAATACCACCATCTTGAACCCATGTATTTACATTCCTCTTTATGCCCCAATGTTGACCGTTTGCGTGCATTAGGATCAGATAGCCGATGCTCACCCACCCACTTTCACGCTCTATTGACATTGTTGTCTTCACTGGACATGTTAGGTTAAAGTTGTGGCATTAGACATCACTCACTTGTCAACGTGGTGGATGAATTTTAAATTGGTGGGTGGTGAGGGCTATCTATTTTCTGGATGAATTCTGACTTTTACCCTACTTTACTGTAGAATCTGAAAGTAGTGTTGTTCTCATCTGGATAGCTAATCGCTGTCTGATTTGATTCTCCTTATCAAATAATTTAAAGGTGGTTCAGTTGATGGGCTCTGAATGGATATGAGTCTGGAGTTTATCTTTTTGTAGTATGAGGAACTCACTCATAGTGAGTGCTATTGTATCATTTCATTACCCTCTATTTACACCACCAATTCATCAGGACTCTGGGAGGTACAATTAATTTTGAAATTATACAACAGGAGAGCAGTAATAGCTAGCACTGTGGACCATGTTAACTGTATACATGAAAATGAGGCCCTGTGGGACATTAAGTATCACAATTATCCAATTACAAGAAAATAGCAAACAGCTAATATTCTGTACCCTCATTCAAACCACTTTTACAAGTGGAATGAATCACAATATCTAAACCAGATTTAAAATAACGCATTTCAACTTCCAAAGTGCTGAGCTCTATTTTTGTAACAGAGGAATTGTCGAAATAGACAAAGGGCATTATCCCAGAGGATAAACAGACAGAGGATTAGTTTTATAGATTGGTCTGACACTAAGTGTTTTTTTTTTAGGTTTAAGTTTACTAAGCAGATGCTTTACAACCCCGTGCAAACAATTAAAAGGAGATTTGGAGTGTCATGTACGAACAAGTTGTGATCTGTTAATGCAAGAAGAGGTGAAGAGAACATTCATTTTGCATGCTCGTGGTAGCTTTCAATTCTCCGGTGGGGGCTTAGTCAGGCAATAATTGTAAACCGCTAGTGCTTTTACACTATATCGATGTAACCAATGAAGGAATACCTGGTAAATGAGGCCAGCTTTCTTAACTTGATTGAATCATATACCCAATAAAATACCATTAGGATAAGGAACCCAGTTGTACTAATGTAAACATGGAAGTCAATACACACACTGTGGACCCCCTCCATCTCAATGTTGACCACTCTGGGCCATAACCACTCTGTAATCTATGACTTCATGAAAAACAGAGTATTAGCTGTTTGCTACTTCCTTGTAATTGGATAATAGATGTACAAGTTTGTAAAACTGTCACCTAAACAGAATGAGGAATATAACATGAAATTTTGGATAAAACTGCAATGTAAATACATGGAAATCTATATGTATGCCAATGTATGTGGATGTATATCAATAGAAGTAGACCTTTCATTCTCACTGTTGAAGCTGGTTTTTACTTATGTAGCTCAGGGATAATTCATTTAGTTTTTTGCCCCCACCACCAACCCACAACCCCCACACTCCAACACCACCCCCCCTCCCCCCGCCCCCAACCTGCCAAATGTGGTTGCTCTGGGAGACCACCTAATTTGCCTCGTGGTTGGACTAGCCCAGTTCATGTCACTTCTGGTTCTTTTGTCAATCTAAAATGGGTGTCCTCTGCTTCTTGAACCTTCCACCAATGTGAAGAGTTTTCCCCTATCAGTTCTGCCTAGACTCTTCATGATTTTAACACCTCGATCAAATCTCTTCTTTCTTCTCTTGTCCAAGGAGAACAGCCCCAGCTTCTCTAATCTACCCATGTAACTGAAGTCCCCCATCCCTGGAACCGTTCTTGTGTATCTTTTTTATACCCTCTCTAATGCCTTCACATCCTTCATTTAATGTGGTGCCCAGAATTTTATTCAATGGTTCATTTTCTGCCATTTACATCACCTCCAGCAAGATACCACCCCACCAAACACATCTTCCTCTCTCCACCCCTTTCAGCATTCTGAGGGGACTATTCCCTCCATGATATCCTGGTTCACTCCTCAATCACTCCCATCTTCTTCCCATAGCCCCTTTCCATATAATGCAGGAGATGTAACACATGCCCTTTTGCCTCCCATTCTTCCTCATTCAAGGCCTCAAAAACTCCTTCCAGGTAAAGCAGTGACTTAAGTCTATTTCTTTTAATTTAGTATACTTCATTCGCTTTTCAAAATGTGGCCTCCTCTGCACTGGGGAGACCAAATACAGATTGGGTGACCGCTTTGCAGAACACCTCTGTACAGTCCGCAAGCATGACGCCGAGCTTCCGGTAGCCTGTCGTTTTATTTCTCCACCTTACTCTGATGCTGACATCTCTGTCCTCGGCCTGCTGCACTGTTTAGTTAAGCTCAATGTAAACTTGAAGAAGAGAATGTTATCTTTTACTTAGGCATTTTGCAGCCTTCTGGATTCAACAACATGTTCACCAATTTCAGACCATAAACTCTGTCCCTCCATTTTGTTTGCTTTCCTTTACATTTTTCAGTTTTACTTTTTTTCTATTGCTTTCAGACAGCAGCATACCTAATCTCAACATATCCTTTGTTTCTTAGCTGCTCATCACCATTCCCTGGGGCCCTGTTAGGATTAACTCTTCCTTATTCAATCTCTCCTGACTTTCATCTTATTACAGATTTTCCTTTTGCCTTTGGATAAAACCTCAGTATAAATGACTGAGAGAAGGAACGTCCCAAATGTTGGTGTATAATATTTCTTTTCTAAAGACAAGAAGTTAAGAGTAACACTAAGAATGAAGGCTTTTGGAAACAGAAATACTTCAGATTTCTGGTTGCTATCGCAGGCTTTATTATTGCGATGGGGAGTCTTAAGTAGCTGAATAACATGGAAAGTCTGAGTCAATATAGATGGGAAGAATTAAAGGATCCCAAGAATAACTGTCAGTTTTAATATGCATGAAGTCAGCAAAATATCTTTTCTTGCAGAAGAGAAAGTAAGAGCTGTTTTTATAGTTTAAATAATGCATTCCACAACTAAGAGGTTCTTTTAAAGCTTGTGAGGTGCCTGTGCAATCCCAAACACAGGTAATCCAATATGGGGTTGGACTTAATGCATTTTCAGAAGTTATTGCAGGAGGCTTTTATGCATATACTTGGCAAAAGTGCAAACTACTTTCAGCTCCCTGTGCCTCCTGAGAATTAACTCACTGACATTCATCAGTGAAGAATCAACTCTAACCTCAGCATTTTGTATCTAACTAGACTTCATATTTCAACTATAGGATTTACTGAAGCAACATGAGCTCCTTGCCCTGAAAAATAACAATAGGGAACTTATAATGTCACCCTTTGCAACTCCACATGTACACACAATGTAATTGCATTTTAACACAGCCGATGTGTGAGAGAATAATACACATTTTGTTTGTCATTGCTGTAAGTTCCATCTCTAAATTGTTTCGGGATTTTCTAGCCCCACCTGCCACTGGGATTTTCTCACCCTGGTGAAAGTCAATGGACTTTTGGCTGGCCCGCCACTGCATTCCCCCCAGCACTGCATCCCCCCATCAATGCATCCTCCCAGCACTGCATCTCCCCACCACTGCATCTCCCTGCCACTGCATCTCCCCACCACTGCACCTCCCCGCCACTGCATCCCCCTGCCACTGCATCCCCCTGCCACTGCATCTCCCCATCACTGCATCTCCCTGCCACTGCATCCCCCCTGCCACTGCATCTCCCCGCCACTGCATCCAGTCTTCCACTGCATCCCCCCACCACTGCATCTCCCCAGCACTGCATCTCCCCGCCACTGCATCTCCCCGCCACTGCACCCACCGGGCCACTGCATCTCCCTGTCACTGCATCCCCCGCTACTGCATCTCCCCATCACTGCATCTCCCCGCCACTGCATCTCCCCGCCACTGCATCCCCTCTGCAACTGCATCTCCCCGCCACTGCATTCGGTCTTCCACTGCATCCCCCCACCATTGCATCTCCCCAGCACTGCATCCCCAGCCACTGCATCTCCCCGCCACTGCATCCCCCGCCACTGCATCCCCCGCCACTGCATCTCCCCGCCACTGCATCTCCCCGCCACTGCATCTACCCGCCACTGCATCTCCCCGCCACTGCATCTCCCCGCCACTGCATCTCCCCACCACTGCATCTCCCCGCCACTGCACCCACCGGGCCACTGCATCTCCCTGTCACTGCATCCCCCGCCACTGCATCCCCCGCCACTACCTATCCCCGCCACTGCATCTAGTCTTCCACTGCATCCCCCCACCACAGCATTCCCCCGCCACTGCTTCCCCTGCCACTGCATCTCCCTGTCACCGCATCCCCCCTGCCACTGTATCCCCGCCACTGCATCTACCCCGCCACTGTATCTACCCTGCCACTGTATCCCCGCCACTGTATCCCCGCCACTGCAGGTCCCACCACACCGGGGCTAGAAAACCCGGCTTAATGATTTCACAATTGTGAACAAAAATAGATTTATAAATGATGGTGTGATCACCCAGCTAATCATATTACTTGCTGATCACACGTTCATATATTCTGGCCTGGACAGACCAGAGGGTGCTTCTGAGTGTTACTGTGTAATGGTCATAGCAAACATTCAGTTTACATTTTCACTGTAACAGATTTAATAAATTGGGGGCGGAATGTAACCTTCAACAACAGTGAAAATGGGCAATTGTGAATCAGTAACTCATTTTACACTCCCCCGACTTAGGAACATAGGAACAGAAGAAGGCCATTTGGCCCCCCCAAGCTTCTCCCACCATACAGTGATATTTTAAAAAGCATTCTTTCACGTGATGAGTGTGCTGCTCGCAAGCACGTGTTGCTTACCCCTGCCTGAACTGCTGCAGCCCTTAACTTTTCTCTAGTGGTTTGGTACAACTGAGTGGCAGCCAGGCCATTTCAGGGGCTGGTTAAGAGTCAACCACATTGCTGTGGATCTGGAGTTAAACATCAGCCAGACAAGGTAAGGATGGCAGAGTTCCTTCCCCTAAGGACATGGCTGAGCTGTGACCTAACTCCATAGACCCGCCTTTGTCCCATATCGCATTATAACTTAGGTTAACAAAACTCTTATCAATCTCAGACTTAAAATTAGCAATTGATCTAGCATCAAATGTCATTTCTGGAAGAGTTCCAAACTTCCACCGGCATTTGCATGAGGAAGTGTCTCTCAACTTTACTCCCAAAATATCTGGCTCTAATTTTTAGCCAATGTCTCAGCCTAGCCTATCTTGCTGTCATCTCATGACTGGCTAGTTACCTCTGGCACCATGAATGTTGCCCCACAACTGACCACCAGACAAATGTTCCATGATCCTCCCTACAATCGAATTAGCCACATGTAGCACAGTCTGCACCAGGATTATGCATAATCCTAGTTCTGGGCTACGCAACGTGGGCAGTCCCGTTGAAGTTTTCGGAAGAGGAGGCAATCCAAATCAAATTCCCACTGCCTCCATAGCTCTGAATCATTCTCTGCTTGAAATATTTAATATAACCATAGAAGGTTACAATGCAAAGAAGTCTATTTAGCCCATCACTAACTAAATCCCCACATGTAGATGTCACCATGCCAATTGTAGTCACATCTAATGTGATTACCACTTTCTGCTGAAAAGTACTGCCTCCCTCTGGGTGCTGATCTGAGCTCTGAGCTGTGTTGGAATCTTAAAGCAACAAGATGAAGGAAGATCTATTGACTGCAAAAACCTCTTCAAGCTCTGCTTCTATGTCAATATACTGACCTGTTATCCTTGAACACGTGCCTGTGAATGAGTAAGTGCATGAGTTGGTAAAGGGAGAAGACATAACAAGAGCAATATGGCAAGAGTTTTCTTGGAGAAGACCTTCAATATCTTCTTCCACCATTCCCTATACACTCTCCATTCCAATTACGCGCAGCATGACCTCTGTAACTGAAGTCAATGTAACAAAGTTTTAATGACCTGGTTCCATGTAATTCTGCAACCTTCTTATTCTGCAAGGTAGCGTTTTATGGTGTATGAGATATCAAGAAACATGGAATTCTGTGTTGAGTGACTTATTTCTTGACTCTCCAAAATCTTTCCACAACCTGCAAGGCACAAGTCAGGAGCATGATGGAATACTTCCCACTTTGTTGAATGGGTGCAGCTGCAAACAACACTCAGGAAGATCAATGTCATCCAGGACAAAGCAGCATGCTTGATTAGAAGCCAGACCAATCAGGTTAAGCAGCTGTTCTCTCCACCACTGATGTAGGTGATTGTAGTGTGAACCATCTGCAAGATGCACTGGCAAACCCTTTTAACCAGCATCTCCCAAACCCATGGCCTCTACCACCTGGAAGGGCAAATGCAGCAGGCGCATGAGAACACCACCAGCTGCAAGTTCCCTCCAAGTCACTCACCATCCGAACTTGGAACTATGTTGCTGGGTCAAAACTCTGGAACTTCCATCCTAACAGCACGGTGGGTGTACCTACGTCATATGGACTGCAGCAGTTCAAGAGGGTAGCTCACCAGCTCAAGGGCAACTAGGGATGGGCAATAAATGCTGGGACAGCCAGCGACACCTACACCCAGTGAATGAAAAAAAAAATGAATTTAAAAAAAAGTTCCTTCTGTGAAGTCATCCAAAACACAATTTGTAGCCCATAATTTCTTTGGAACATTTAATATAAACAACTCTGTTTAACTTTGGTTTAAATCCAACCTTGTGTGATGGAATAAAGAATGAATGGAATAATTTTCCAACTTGGCATTTCTAAAAGAAGACTAGAAGCCACACAGGAAAAGAAGCATTTGTCCATTATTTCCTGAGCATTGTTTTAAATGGTCACGAATTTGCGCATAGCACCTGCCCGATTGTGCACTCCCAGCAAGAGAGGAACCTCACGGACAGAAACCATCAAATAGCCCCACACCTACCTGCCTAACTAAAACAAGTTTAGTTAGGTTCAATTCAGCAGGGGTCTGTGCTACAAGTCACTTCATACATCATCACTAATTGCCATTAATTGATAGTGCCATTTACAGAGTTCACAGAAATGTCTGGTGAGAGAAATAAAAGTGTCGTGCTGGTGTGCTAAGGGCACTCTCCAAGTTTAGAGTGAGGCACTTATGGAGACAACATTGATCGAGCTGCATTCTGCGTCTCCCTGCGAAACCTAACCTCGGAGCAGTGGATGCAGTTGTGAAAAATATGGGGAAGGTGGCATTTGCCAGCATGACTAACTTTCACACTGAAGAGTACAATTAAATCTGATCAGCTGACCATAAATCAAACAAACCTTTGCTCTATTTGCACAAAAATAGCCTCATCCTTCTCACTGCAGACCGTCTTGTATCTTGCCCTACTTATCAGGTGCCAGAACCAGAGCGTACTCTCCGCCAGGCAAGATGTGGTCCGTCAAAGGTTAAGGAGGTATCATCGCACTTATACGAAAGTTACTGGAATGTCACTTTAATTAAAACCAAATCAAAGAGATACGGCAGTGACGCAGTTGCTGACACAGAAAGAAGTGAAAGAAGCTTCTGTGCTGACATGAAGGTGCCCTGCAGATGGCAGCAGTGTGGAGGGAAAAGCAAGCATCACATTCAAAGCCTCCAGTGGAAACATCGTTGAGACTTTGTAGTAGGGTTAGGGAGGGAGTTTTTGATGAGCTGCAGTGCAAAGTTAGCATTTATGTTTAAATGCCCAGGTTAGAGTTAGAAATTAGGATACGCTGTACCTGTATAAGAACTCACGCAGCTTACAACCTCAAATGCACATAGCCTGACTAATCAGTACCTCCTGAGGACATATTTTGCAGACCAAACCAAACAGATTACAGGTACCAGACACCCAATGCACTAGGATTTCTGTTTTGAGTTTAAATATCTCGTGCATTTGCTAATTTTCAATCTTTCTTATTTGAATGAATTGGTTCATCTGTCTGTAGCCTCTGATCATCATCCCACGCTTACCCGACTGCTTTAATTCTTTGAACTTAGATTCTCTCCCGCCTTGTACTGCCTGTCTGCGCTTCTGATCCTCAGGGTGGGATCTCCTGCTTTCACTGGTGGTGAGCTTGGAGGCGGGAAGGACATGTAATTAGGTGGGGTAGTGGCATAGCTACACCCTGCCTCCATTCCATCACCGACAGAACTAAATTCTGGGCAGAAAGGCCCATGGTGAACCTTCCCATTCTGCCGCCAATTGAAGACCTTAAGTGGCCAATTAATGACCACTTAACGGCCTCATCCTCCAGCTGTTGGTATTCACCCAGCTGCAGGTGAGCCTGTCACCATGCGGCACGCATGACAGTTGAAACTGTGCTTGGCACCCTGGGAAGGGGGGGTAGGGGTCCCTTAATTAAAGGCCCTCGGAGCCTAATTGTGGGGCTGGACATCAGGAAGGGTGGCACCTGCTGAGAGTCACCCCATTCCCCCCCCACCACTGCCCTTGCTTACAACCCTTCCTCCTCTCCTCATAACCACCACACTACAAGCACCGACTCCCCCCTCCCCCCTCCGCCACATTACTTGCCTGGATCCT
Organism: Carcharodon carcharias; assembly: GCF_017639515.1. Classification (NCBI taxonomy): domain Eukaryota; kingdom Metazoa; phylum Chordata; class Chondrichthyes; order Lamniformes; family Lamnidae; genus Carcharodon; species Carcharodon carcharias. The sequence goes on from NC_054469.1 coordinate 220,664,391, forward strand.
CCACAATCCTGGGACTCCATGGGAAGATGTCCTTCTGGCAGCAGCCATGGCCTCCTCCAAGGCACTGCTGAGCACTAGAGCTGCCAGCCTCTGATTTTCTGGCAGCTCTCGCTCGGTGGGACTTCTGTCCCCAGGGTCTTGATTCCAGGAGAAGGACCTGCAGGTGGCCTCGTCACTGCACGATTGGCTTGTCGTTCGTTGGGCCTTCCCACAAAGATGCTCAGCGGGTCTCTCCCGCCGGCAGACAGAGCCCTGACTCCTCAACAATATTCCCCCCCTTCCTTCAGTGTCACTGTCTCCTCTCCATTTCCAATTGAAAGTTTGAAGTGAGTATTGGAGAGCTTTTGTCTATCTGAAACTTCTCTCTCAACTTCAGCACCAGAAGAGAGAGAGGCATGGGTTGGATGGACAGATAGAAGAATCAGATCAATCAGATGAAGCTTTCCTTTCCAACCAATCTAAAAAAAAAATGGATTTTGCAAAACAAAGAATTGGAAGAGCGGTGCATTGGTAATGTTACTGGATTAGCAATCTGGTGACCCGGTGTAATGACCCAGTGATATGAGTTTAAACTCTAACACGGCAGCTAGAATTTAAATTCAATTAATCAATTAACCTGGAATAAAATACTTGTCTCAGGAATGGTGACCATGAAGCTACTGGATTGTCATAAAACCCCACCTACTTCACTAATGCCCCTTAGAGAAATCTGACATTCTTACCCAGTCTGGCCTGCATATGACTCTAGAGCTACTGAAATGGCACAGCAAGCCACTTGGTTGCATGAAACCGTGACAGATAAGTGGAAGGAGAATACAAATGGATGGACCACTCAGCATCGACCTCAGCACCTGAAATGGCAAAGGCACACTCTACCCATTTGGCACTGAAAAGGCCTCCTCATTAACATTTGAGAACTTGGGTAACAGCCTGAGATAGTCATACTCACTGAAGCATACCTATAAGCTGATATCCCTGAGTCCTCCATCACCATTGCTGTGTATGTCCCATCCCACCATGAGGACAGGGTTGGCAACACAATGGCATGCATTTGGGAGGGAGTGGCTTTAGCACTCCTGAACATTGACTCCAAACACCATGAGGTCTCATGGCATCAGGTCAAACACAGGCAAAGAAATCCGTCCTCCCTCAGCTGATGAATCAGTGCTCCTCCATGTTGAGCACCACTCAGAAGAAGCACTCAGGGTAGCAAGAGCACAGAATGTACTCTGATTGGGGGATTTCAGTGTGCATTACAAAGAGCGGCTCGGTAATATCACTACTAACTGAGCTGGCTGAGACATAAAGAACACTACTGCTAGACTGGGCCTGGTGTTGAATATGATGGAAAATCTAATTGACTTCACCCTCCCTATCTGACCATGAAAGTATTGATAGGAGTGACCACTGCACAGTCCATGTGGAGACAAAGGGATGGATTTTCGCAGACTTTTAAAAATAGCGGGTGGGCTTAACTCAAACAGACTCCAGTTTGGCTATTGCAAGGAGCCTTAGTGGGAGTCACGTATTGATGGAGGAGATGTAAAGGCTCTTGAAGGGTGGATAAGGTCTGTATAACTGTCATGATCTGAAATTTTAAAATCCTCCACTCTTTAAACTAAAAAAAAATTGCTGTAACTGTAACAGAACTTTTAAAAAGCCTTCTGCTGGACTGTTTTGATTGACACTCCATCCACTGCAGATTAGAAAATCACAGGAGCATCTGGTTATGCAGGTTCAATAGAATTCTTTGTTGACACTTCCCCAAGAGCTATTATTATTATTATGAATGCTTGGCTGAGTTTCAAAAGCTAGAATTATCTCTGCAGGGTGTTCTAAGTTCATAGTTTGATTGATAGTTTAAAGCAGCTATTAAAAGATTAGTCATCTTTGATGTGGGGTCTTAATAGAGGTTTGCATGTTTTTTATAATAGATGAATCACCTGAGGAGATTTAAAATTTTGAATGAGTTCTTAAATGGGAGTTTTAATTTCTCTATCAAGTGTGCAGGAGTGTGAGCCGTATTAGGTTCTTAGAAGTTTATTTTTTTCATTTCTACCTGAGGTCTTTCCTTGATAAATACTGGGTGTGGAGCTGGCATGAAAGGTATGAGGGGTGTTTGGGGTGGGTGGGGGACATGAGTTGGCATTGAGTTGGCATTGAGGGTATGAGTCACATACTTGCTTAACGAATGCAGATGGAAAGCATTAATTTCAGTTTCATTTGCACACATGTAAAGAGACACTTACTGAAACTGGGGTGTGGTTGAGTTAGGAAGTATATGATAGTAATGTTTTGCTTTGTAACTAAAGATAAGGCAGAGTAAAGATTGGCTCTAGTCTCATCCTTCACTAATTGGCTTTCCCAAATAGAACAATAAACGTCTGACCCCTTACATTGAGGCTATGATCCTTAGTGCTAATCTCTCCAGTCAGAGGAAATAGTCGCTCAGCATCGACTCCGTCAAACCTTCCAGAATTTTAGTATATGTGATTGAGACCACCTTTCGTTCTTCTAAACTTGGGAGAATGCAAGCCCATTATACTTCATCCCTCCTTGAAGCATAATTCTCTCATCTCAGGAATCAATTTAATGTTCCTGGTGTCCACTGTTGCTAAGGAGATATTGGGGGATATTCCAATAAGAACGTGTCACCTTGCCTAGTGATCAATAGTATGGGGGAAATATGGCAGATTTAAAATACATTTAAAAAGAAATATCAAACTAAAGGAACATGTTTCAATATTGGTGACTTGGGTGAAAGTGAAGTTATATTCTAGACTGATGACAATGCAAAGTAGTCAGGCCAAACTAATCCCTAAATACAGAGGCCAAACAGGATATCAGGTCTAAAATAGGCCGTATCAACAAGGATCCATAATAGGCACTTAGAAAATATTGGAATCAAATGACAGGTTTTTAAATCTACACTTTGCTGGGAGCCCTGCTAACACTGTTTGGGTTGTGACTGGGGTAAATACGAAACGACGTCCAGCCCTTCCACTATCCACACCTGAGATCCTGGAACAGAACGGATGGAATTTCCCAAGCCTGCTAGCGGCGGGTGTGATAGGGGGAGCGCGCGGAAAATATGGTCGGACTCACTTCACGACGGCGTTAAGGCAGGTCGCGATCTTCCGCTCGACCTGCCGATGGTGGGCCGCATTTCCTGCCACTGGTCGGTGGGGAGGCAACTGTAATACATTCGCATATAATTCAAAGGCCATCCCCGCAGGATCTTGGAACCCACCGTATTGTCCGTCCACCTCGACGGATGTGTTTCCCAACAGCACCGCAGGCGACAGGCGTTCGGTGGCCTTCACCTTGGGGGAACTGAGATGAGTGAGCAGCAGCGTTCTCCACAGCTCACCCATGGTTTACAGGCCTCAGGGGCACCAGGAGGTGGGTGAAACAGGTGACTGCTGAGGGGTGGGGGTGTCTGTGGGTGTGCTGGCCAGCCTCAGAGGCGACTGCTGAGTGGGGGGTGGGGTGTTGGTGGGGCTCAAATGCTGCCCAGGTGCTGCATCTCGCACACGAATAATCAAGTTGGGGGCAGGGTAAGCGAGGGAGTTGGCTATGCAACCTCATGATGAATGGGCAACAGGGGCTCCCGCACATGCTGCCCAGGAGCGACAGTGAGCTGTGGCTGGTCGGTACCTAGCGACACCCAGGATCTATAGACGCTGCCTGCCATTCCTGCAGATGACTGAGAACCAGCGTCGTCTACAACGGCGCATGTCTAGGTACCTGGTGGCTCACATCTGCAGGACTTAGCGCCAAGGGGACATGGAGGGCATCCACTGCAAGTGGCTGTGAAAGTGACTGTGGTGCTCAGTTTCTATGCCAGTTGTTCCTTTCAGGGCTCCACAGGTAACCTGTGAAATTTCACAATCCTCCACCCACAGAAGCATCCATGAGGTCATGGATGCATCTTCTCCATGGCAACGACTTTGTGCATTTCACCCGGGACTGGGACAGCCAGGATACAAGGGTCATTGGATTCACCCAGATCTCGGGATTCCCACAGGTGCAGGGTGCGATTGACTGCACCCATGTGGCGCTCAGGTCTCCGTCGCTACCTCAGTGGATTTCATCAACTGCAAGAGCTTCCACTCAGTGAACGTGCAGCTGGTGTGCGACCACCAGAAACACATCCTGCAGGTGTGCGCATGGTTTCCAGGGAGTGTGCACGATGCCTACATCCTGAGTCACTCGCAGATCCCTGCAGTCTTCCAGGGTCCACAGAGGCTGCAGGGTTGGCTCCTTGGGGTCAAGGGCGACCTGCAGAGACCGTGGCTGATGACACCCATGTGGCAGCCTCAGACTGCAGCAGAGCGACGCTATAATGAGGCTCATACTGCAGCTCGTAACTTGGTGGAGCAGACCATCAGGATGCTGAAGGTGAGCCTGGACCGGTCTGGTGGAGCCCTGCAGTACTGTCCACAGAGGGTGTCACACATCGTCATCGTCTGCTGCATCCTTTACAACCTGGCGCTGCTATGGGGAGAGGAGCTGGCTGAGGAGGAGATGGAGGAGCTGGAGGTTTCCTCAAATGGGGATGAGGATGAGGAGGGACTCGGTGGTGGCGACGACGGGGATGAGGCCGTCGCATTTGCAGGTGCCCTCGGGAGGCCCTCATAGCTGCTGGATTTGTGAAGGATGATGACATGATACAGTGAGGTGAAGTGTCCCCATAGATCCTCACGTCGCAGTTGTAAACATTTAACTTCAGTCTGGGTTATCTCAGCACCAATACCCTCTGTGAGAATGCTCCTGTCATGGAGATGCAGTGGAGGCCCTAATAGTCACTCAGTCACAGGAGGATGATGAGGACATGCAGTGATGCCATAGACTTTCACATGGCCTCTGAGAATGTCCCTGCCTCCACCTGCTGTGGATCAGACAGTGTGATGTGCTCACCAGATTGTGATCCCAAGGCTACTGTAAAGCTAGGTCCCACCGAGGTGTGTGTCTCTGCGCTGGTGGAGGGTGTGGGTGAGCACTGTGACGGGACTTCAGGGAGGGTGCCTCCAGATTCCTCTTCGGAGGTTTCTTTGGAACTTGCTTGGAGGCTCTGGGTCGTGCACACGGTCTGTTGCTTCCCGGACGTGCCTGTGAAAGCAAGGGGAGATAATTAGTGCACGGCAGTGGCCTGTGAAAGAGGACACATCACTCACAGCATGGTTATCCGATAGATGTTGCACTGCTGGATCCTCACTTGGTAGAGCAGCGCCGATCTCACCGTCAGCACAGGACTCTTCCCGGTCATCGCTGGCCAGCTGGATGGCTCTGTTTTCGAATTCTGTCAGAACTTTGATTTCCAGCATCCTTCCATCTGTCTGCGACCTTTCCCCTCTGTTGTGAACCAGTTTGTCCTGCATGGATAGAGATGGGGAGAGTGTATCAGGACTCCTACCAGGCCAGATGATAAGTATGCCTGGCCTGTGTGGGTGGTGATTGGTCCCATGGACGGGATGTGGACAATGATGGTGTGTGTGTGAGAGAGTGAATGGTGATGTCCCTTGCACTGGCAGTGAGTGAGGGCCCTGTGAGTGTGTGATGGGTTTGTGAGTGTGTGAGTTGAGGAAAAGAGTGGCTTACCCTGGCAGAACGGTGGAGATCATTCAGCCTTTTGCGGCATTGGGTGGATGTCCTCTTCTTAAGGGCATTCACGCTGACCACCGCTGCCACGCCCTCCCAAGCCGGGTTGGTGACATTGCTGCCTATCCTGCGGCCAGAGCGGGTGTAGAGGGTATCCCGGTGGGCCTCCACAACATCCAGCAATCGCTCAAGGGACCCATCATTGAAGTGGTGGGCTGCAATCTTTTTGCCTTTGCAGGCCATGTCTCCCGGGCAGTGTCGGTGAGCTGGTGGCGATGAGCGCTTTGCTGGTGGCTCCCTTTTAAAGATGGTGGCTGGCGTGATGCAACAGCGAGGTGATAGCGAGCGGGGGAATGACAGCCTACCCGCCATGGAAACGGAGTGTTTCGCGGGAGTGAATATATAATGAGGCGGGCTCGGGAAGATAAGGCGTGAAACCCCACCATTTACATCGGCGGGTAGGACTCCATTTTACCCACCCGCTACTGCACTTAATGCAATTCTGGCAAAATTCAGCCCAATGTTACAGGTATCTTAGAAGTGATCTCATTAAATTTGTAATGATAGTAAATAATATATTCATCATCCCACATTTTTTAAAATTGTTAACAGGTACTTTGCTTCTACATCAATTTGTCTTAATTAGATGTTGTTTATTTAAGGTTCAGAACGCATGTTTTACTAATCAGAAAAGGAAACACATTTGAAATGTATTATTAACTAATCTCTTAACAATGGCTAATTTAAGAGAACAAATATTTACAGATCTAATTTTAATTTAGTTTAAAAAAATGTAATGATGAGCAAAATGTGGGTTTGGGTAGCTCAGTGGTTGTAACTGCACTAGTAATTCAGAGACCTGGACTAAAGATCCAGAGACATGAGTTCAAATCCCATCGTGGCAGCCACTCTCCAATGATACGGGAGCCAGACCGGTGCTGAAATCGGCAGCCTGGCTGCCATTTTGAGCTTGTTATCAATCTAAACGTCTGCAATTTTTCATTGCCCACTTCATTTTACGGGCTACGGGCATAAAAAGGATTGGGAGTCTTTTACGCCATCTAAACCGGAGTGGCCCAAGGGTGGTAGAAAAAGCCGGGCACCGTGACCATGGCTGAATGTGGCAGTAGATTCTGCTGGGGAAGGTAGCAGCGTCGGTGTGATTCTTAACTACGTTTTTAAAAATCATTTTTGCTTCTTCAATGAATAGCAAGGACTGATTTTGAGGGAAGACAGCCTTTACAATTCTAGCTATGACCATTGGCATTGCCCGTCTGTCACAAGTTACGTACTCACACCATGCTGTGATTCATGTTCCACTGTGAATGTAGCTGGAACCAAAATTCACCACTATATTTTGTTTTATGTTATCTTAAAGTCACAGGAACTGTCTATATTGTGGCATGTAAAAACAGACAGGAGAAACTGGCCCTGGTAATAACTGCAAGGTTGGCAGGATTAGTGTTTGTGGTCAGGAAACAAGCTCCTTTTGCACCTTGATTGGCCCCCTTCCTGCCTCTAATTGGAAATCTGATGCTCTAATGCGCGTCCAAGAACGGGAGGGAACGGACCCCTCAGTTTTTATTCTGCTTCCCTTACCCCGAGAAACTAAAGGTCCAGCCCAAGGAGTCCGAGTTGCTGTGGCAACATGCACTTTTATATGAACGTTGCAGTCTCTGTTATGATCCTTGACCAGGCCCTCAAGTTTCTGGTATGATCCAGTTAGGGACAAAGGACTTTTTGTTTAAAGTAGACAAGGATTGGGATTCAAGATACCTACAAGGAGAATAAAGACTCAAGATTCCATGGGCTTTGAAGAAACTGAAATAAACTTTACTATACAAGGTCAAAAAGGTAAAACAATTTACAATATCTATCTTATACTCTAACATTCAGGGTAACTATAAGGTACATATGTGCAATAATAGGCAAACTGCAGTCAAACACACCACACTGAACAATAAGTGGCAAATGAGACCAAGACAGATCCCACAGATTTTTCAGCAACCAGACATCAGTAAACATTGTGAGTCAATCAATTGCGTTGCAATTCTGTCTCCCTCACAAGTGACTCCAAACTTTTCACTTTCAAAAATAAAGCCTCCGGATTCCCTCAAAGCCAATCCGACTCAGACTGCCTCAATGACTGCACACCTCCCAGGGTTTCAATCTTCTCCCCTGAGACTCCGTTCCCCTGGATTTCCAAGTCTGCTCTCTAGCCTCTACTTGTTGGCACAATTCCAGCTCTTTAAAGCTGGTTAGTTTCACTGTGTTGGTACTGCCCAAGCTCTAATCTCCCCAGTTACACCAACCTATAAATGGCTCTCAGGCCTCCCCCTGCGCTCTACACTCCTCAACAACACGGAGCCCATGAACTTCTGCTGCCTTCTCAGCTCCTCAGGATTTATCCCGAGCCCTAACTACACAGAGCCAGCTGACGGTAACAGTCCTTCTGCCCGGAGCCAACTAACAGCAGCATCTTTTTGGTATGACCTTTTCCTCTGCTACAGAACACTCATTCCCCCAGCAAGTGCTGAAAGATTGAAGCCCTAGAACTTTCTTTAGCTCCGCCCATCTCCATGACGGGGTTCACTGAATACTTTTAAAATAATTGTAGCTCCAGCTCCAAAACAAAACAGCTCTCTGGGATGAATTTCTTTGCAAGCAGTGTAGACACCTTGTCTTCAATTCTCCAGCTAAGTAAGCCTACCTGCTGTTTAATAAATTTACCTTTCTAACTGTTAACCACTGAAATCAACTTGGCCCTAACCTTTTATGTGTAATAGTCTTCAAGCTGCTTTAGTTGCATTTATCTAATTTTCTACAGTGAAACTTTAATCATCTCATTACTAAATATTACCTCTAAAATATCACTATGAACCATGAACTCAGTATTTATAACATCTGGAGCTATGGACAGTGATGGTAGAGACTCGAAATTTCTTAGTAACAGCAACAGTGACCATGAAACTACTGGGTTGTTGTTATAGAAAAACATTTGGTTTAGGGAAGGAAATGTGCCACCCTTACCCGGTCCGACCTATATGTGACTCCAGACTCACAGCAATGTTGCTGATTCTCAACTGCCCTCTGAAACGATCTAGGAAACTATTCAATTGGACATAGCAGTAGTAGATTGAGAATTGCATTGTGCACTTAGTCCACTTAAGGCTACCATACACATGCACCAGCAGAGGGAGTCTGGAAGGAGAATAAAGGGATCCACAGTTTTAACAGCACACATAGCTGACCTGCTCCTGAATGCTTCTTATTGAATCTTCCCAAAAACTTCACCATAGCCACGTGAAAAATCCTAATAAGAATATAAATGGATAGAACACCTGGCATTGTCCGAGGCATTGGATACGACAAGGGCGCAAACAGCCCAGTCAACCCTGCAAAGTCTTCCTCAATACCATCTGCGGACTTTTGCCAAAATTGGGAGAACTGTCCAACAGATTAGACAGGCCACGGCTTGACATAGTCATCCTCAGCGAATCATACCTCAAAGCCAGCACTTGGACTCCTCCATCAATATCCGATCCTCCAGGGCTGAGATGAGGATTTTTTTTTGTTTCAGAGGCTTGTGAATCTTGGTAATTTTTGATCCCTAACTAATGTTGATGTTCCATCATTGAGTGTATTCAAGGCTGAGATAGATAGGCTTTTAGTTTCTTAGGGAATCAAGGGATATGGGGAACAGGTGGAAAACTGGAGCTGAGGGATAAGGAATCTCCCACCAACAGCTCTGCGGCTGTACCTGCACCACATGGACTACAGCTGTTTTCATGGGCAGTTAGACATAGGCAATAAATACGAGTCAAAACACTCACATTTTGTGAACTATATATATATATATATATATATAAAATGCGTACCAATGATGTGAAAGCATTTTATATATTTAAAGGACAAAACTTCAGCGCAATGTCACTGTTTACTGACATTTTAACTTCTGATAAATAATATGGTGCAATTATATCCCAGTTTGACTTAGTGAATGTTGATGATTGCATACCTTGGTGTAGCCACCCAATTAGAAACAAAACCATAAAATATTGCACCCTGACATTTCTGGGGCTCTCTGAGTGTCTCAGTGGGCGGGATCTTGATGGACCTTGATGGACCTTGATGGACCAGCAAAAGGTCCGTTGACCTTGGGTAGGAATTTCCGGTGGAAAATCCCACCCAATGTGATGATTTTTACTACAAGGTTCATTCTGATTGGACAGAGGGGAATTATGGAATTATGGATAGTTTGTGGCGAAATTCCTGATTTTTGCACTTACCAGCAAGGCATCCCTGGTTCATAAAAATCCCCCACTATAATTGTTAATCAGTTGTGTGATAACAGTTGCTGTGTTCTGCTCCAACTACTATTGAGAAAAAGGCTTTTCTGAATGAAACGCGTTCTTACGTAGTGTTACATGGGAATGGAAAAATACATGCATTTCTCAATCTACTTAATATTTCTGTTTCCACTTGGTTAACTTCAAACTTCTTGAGGCAGTTCAGTAGTTTTACCTCGGGACATGCTCAGATCGATTCCCTGCACAAACACAACATTTACTGAGTCTCAAAAAATCAATGAAATGTAATGAAGCATGAACCAACTTCAAAAAAATGCTGATTGTTTTTTTTACCCAAACAATTCAATTGTCACATGTACTGACTGGCAATGGCTCAGCAAACAATGATACAGAACTATGCTGTCAGTGCTTGGATGCTAATTTTGGTGTACCTCCCTTTCTCCAACCTTTACCATAGATTTGGTTAAATATGTAAAGAATAATGGGTACTGCAGGAGTAACCTTATCTCAAGGTGCAAATGACTGTTGTAAATTACTCAAACCACGTTTCGTCAATGTAACCTCTCCATCAAATTACTGCCACATAAATATGTAGAGAAGGTTGTGCAAATCATGTCATTTGAGAGAGACCAACCATCTCTTAATGACATTCAAGGGCACTAACATCGCTGATTCCCCTGCCATTAGTAACTTTGGTGTTGCCTTTGATCAGAATTGAAACTGGACCAGACAGATAAATGGCATTGGGTACTAGAGAATGTTAGAGCCTGGGTGTTCTTTGGTGAGTACTCCGCAAAACAGGTCCATCATTTACAAGGCATGTGTCCAGAGTGTGATGGAATGATCCCCATTTAATTGTTTGGATGAGTGCAACTGCAACAACAAACAAGCAGCTCGGTACCATCCAGGACAAAGCAGCCTGAAACCTGATCCAACACCTTAAACATTCACTCCAACAACTTGCCAAAGCTCCTTTTACAGCACTTCCCAAACCCACAAAGTCTACCACCTTGAAAGGCAAGGACAGCAGGCACATGGGGACACCATCACCTTCAAGTTCCCATCCATGTCACACACCATCCTGATTTGGAAATATATTACTATACCTTTATGGTTGCTGGATAAAATCCATGGGTATACCCATTCCAGATGGGCTACAACTATTCAAGAAGGCAGCTCACCACCACCTTCTCAAGGGCAAATGGGCAAAAATTGCAGGGTTGGCTAGTGATGCTCACATCCCGGAATGATTTAAAACAACCATAATTTTCACTCTGCTGCATTGTTCTTGGATAGCAATGATTGTCAAGGTGAAAGCTGATGACTAACACACTGTTGGCAAGTGATGGCACCCTCAATAAACGATTTAGAATTAAAATGTTACATGAGTGGAATTTTTTTAAAAAGCTGTGATACAATTCAGTCTAGAGTCGTGTTTTCGATATTAAAGTACAAATGGGTTGACATTTTCATTAAAATGGCAGAGAATAAAAGAAATATTAAACAAATGCATTAAATATTGGTGAACTAGCATTGCTGTATTCTCTAGGAAGGATTAAATGTCCATGAAATGCTAAACTTGAGCCTGTTCTGCGATGTTATTACGCAGTTTTCGATGGGAGACCCATTAATGTTTTGACAAAGGAAAACTTAAACTTAGTCAGCCAGTTCAATTTGTGGTGAGGCTCACAACCCTTAGAAAGAAGAATTTATTCCCCCGTCTCATTCCTAAAATGAGACGAGGAGCCCCGTGGACTGGATTTTACAGCTGGAAGAAAAGTCAGTCGGAAACCGAGTGACTTTAACAGGGCTGCCCCACAGCGATAATATGTTGCGTGTGGCCTAAGCCAGCCGAGGGTCGGACTTCCGCCACTCAGTGGAAGGAGTTCCCACCCTCGAGGGCTGTTGGCCAACCTGATTGGCTGGCACCTCTTGCAGTCCCAGCAGCACCAGAACTCAACAATCTCATGAAGAAGTGTCAAGGATGCCGGAGACAGGCAAGTCCTGGGATTTTTGGGTGAGGTTTGATCGGGCAACTTGTGGGGCTAGGAGGAGGAGGTGGCAGGAGACGGATGGAGGTTTGGTTTTGGAGGACAGGTGGGAAGCGCAAAGGGAAAGTGGGGTAAGGTCTTAGGTCGTTGTCCCCGATGCACACAGGGCACCTCCCAAATGATACACTACCCCCACCCCCTTCTCGCTTTTTCACCAACCTGGGTGAATAAAGGGCTTCCCACTCTTACCCGCCTTCAATTGCCCAGCATATTATGGCAATGGAGGCAGATTGACAGCCTTTAGTAGGCAATAATTGGCCCTTAAGGGCCTTAATAGACCTAAGGTGGGGTTGGGGGGATGGTGGACCGGTTTAGTGGGTTCCTTATCAAGCCACCACCATCCCTCTTTGTACTATGGATCAGGTGTGGGGTCAGGCAAGAAGGCAGTGGGCTAGCCACCCAACAAGTTCTACAACCCCACCCCATCACTCAAAATACACCTAGAAGAGTTCTGTGAAATCCAGCCTCATGTTCTTGACTCTCCAAATATGACAAAACATTTTCTCAGAGGTTTCGCATTTTCTACCCTGTGTAACGCCTTAAGAATTGTATATATTTCAATCAGGTCACCTCTCATTCTTCTAAATTTGAGGGAATGGAGACCTAGTTAACTTAATCTCTCCTCATAGGAAATCCCCTCATTCCAGAAAACTGTCTAGTAATCTTTTTTGCACTCTCACTAAGACAAGTATATCCTTCCCTAGGTAAGGATACCAAAACTGCACCAGTGCTCCAGATGTAGTCTTACCAATGCCCTGCAGAATCGTAGTAAAACCTATTTACTTTTATACTCACAGGAATACAGATTTGATACACTTGACTCAACTCATAGCTTGACTAAACTTTACCAGCATGCTTTGCAAGGACAAAAGGCCATCAGAACATTCTAATAAAAGGTCATTGACCTGAAACGTTAACTGTGTTTCTCTCTGCACAGATGCTGCCAGACCTGCTGAGTATTTCCAGCATTTGCTGTTTTTAATTCAGATCTCCAACATCCACGGTATATTGCTTTTGGAACCAGGCTGTGTGGAGTCTCTCAGTTAACCGTGCCTAATTGAGAAGTGCTTGCTGGAATGCTAAAGCCAATTGGTGTGTCAGCTGTAATGGAACTTTGGCTGGGATTTTCTGGCCCCGCCAGTGGCAAGCAGGTGGGATGGGAAAATTTGGAGAGTGGCTAGACTTTTGACTGCTCTCCAAATTTTCCCATCCCACCTACAATGATGCTTGTGGCTGGTAGGACTGGAAAATCCCACCTTTTACATTTAAATAATTTGTTAAGTAGTGAGAATGATTGGATTGGGTAACCATTATGAACAGCCCCAAACATAACTGATTGATAATATGCAAAAATAAGCAATGAAACCCCTGGTAGCTGTGTTGGTGGTCAGGGAAGGGGTATTTCGAGGGAGTCATAAATCTTTTCATAGGAGATGATACAAGATGAGATAAGAGAAAGATGGTGTAAAACCTGATTGATTAATGCTTCAGAATGTGGATAATGGCAGGGAGGGCTTTCACTTCATGATTTAAACAAAGAAGATGACACCCGATTTGACATGTTGAATTAAGAAGAGTTCTTATAGAACAATAAGGCCTTGTTAATGTGACAAGCCAGGTCTATCCCTGAAAAAGGGTATAAAAGATAATGGCCAGAATTTTACATTGATCTTGCGGGCGCATGCCCAACCCGAAATTATGTGAAATAGTGCGAGAAGATATTGGGCACTTGTCCCGATGTGCCCGCACGCAACATTACGGCTGGCGAGCGTGCTTGCAACTCTCCGGCGCGCGCCCACCAACAATTAAATGGGCAATTAAGCCCATTAAGGAGACACTTGTCAGCGATTTTACGTGGCCCATCCACTCTTATGGCCAGCGTACCGCCCAGTCGGTCAGGCAGCCTTCACATTTTCACTGGAAACTCCATCCAGGGTGGGATGAAATTTCCTGGGCTAAATAAAATAAAAGATGTTTGAGGGATGATCTGCTATGTGGTCTGCTGTCAGGTGCTTGAATTTGCAGTTTGGTCACAGTTTTGCAGCATTTTATTGAGCTCATTTTATTTTTAAGTTACTGCAGCTCCCTGAGGCAACTCCACAGTAGCCGTCAGCCGTCAGGGAGCACCGGCCCACACCCTCCTTTCTCTCAGCGCCCGCCCTCTTCCACCCCCTGGCTCGGCAACACTGATCCTTCCTCAGTGCGCGTTTCATGCTGGCTGGCCAATTAACTCGCAGACAGTGTGAAATCATGGTCAGAGGCCAATCACAGCCAGAAGCGCATATTGCATCTGCTTCTGAGCCCGCCAATCGCGCGCCCGCTCGACAAGTGTATGATTCAGGCCATTGCGAAAGGATAATGGTTACTGCAGTCAGAAGGAGATGACTTGCCCAGTCATCTCACCCACAAAAAAAAACAATCAATTAGGATTGATCATCTGTTGGTGATTGTATGCATTGTGATGTTATTTTTCAAGTCATAGTTTTGGATCTATGTAACGTTAGTGGAATCAAGTGGAGCTCGTGTGTATTAGTGTGTAATTTCACATCAATCTCAGTTAAAAGAATCTGAAACCTTCTGGCCTCAGGAGTGAAGCCTTACATATTCCAATCTCTTTCTAAGAAAAGCTATCCTACTGCATAAATAGTTTTGTGCAGCAAACTAAAGAGAATACATCACAACATCTTAAAAAATAGGAATACTGGTTCAGTAAAGCTTCAAATCATGTGAGATTAAAAAGAACAAGTGAGGGAACATGAATCATATCCTTCAGTTCTGAATTCAAAAGAAATAGTAAGACTAAAAGGTGTTCTTGTTTGAGTTTAGGCTGATAGAAACAGTGCTGAGGCAGATTAGCAATAAATATCTCTGTCACAGCACATACCTGCCTCACACGCAGCACTTAAATGAACATCGTCAGTGGCATCTGGAGAGCTATCACTGCTCACTGAACATTCGTGTCGATGGTTTTTAGCTGGTAGCTGCGACAGTGAAATAGACTGCTGATTGCATAAATGATGTGAATCTTTTATACAAACACTATTTATCACTGGCAGTCAGTGGTTTTATGCACAACTGTGTTCCATGATAGGTGAAAAATTACTTTCCCAAGCTTGAGAGCTGTTTGCTGATATCATGCTATTCTTAAAAAAATCAGATGCCACAGCAGAACAAGAATATGTGTTCTGTTGCCTTTCCCTCTTCCAAATCCATGATAATATTTGATTAACTTATGATTATAATATATGTATATTCATCAACAACTTCCTATGGCCATGACAGAACTTTCCAAAATGATTCTTAAGTTTGTAGTTAATTCCTTTTATAGCTTTACTGATACTGGATTGCAGATGCAACAATTAGTCATTTTTTTGGGTGATAATTTTTGTGCTGATCAAACTATATTTTATCACAAATGCACCAAATTGTACCCCAAATTAGTGATGGCCAGCATAACTGGAGAATAAGCTGTCTGCCCCAGCAACATGCCCTAACTCAAAATTCAAAACACCCCATTAGGAACATAGGAACAGGAGGGGACCATTTAGCCCCTCCAGCCTTTTCTGTCATTCAATGAGATCAGAACTGATCTGTGACCTAATTCCCTATACCTGACTTCCCCCTTATCCCTTAAAACCTTTGGATAACAAAAATCCATCAATCCCAGGCTTAAAATTTACAATTAATCCAGCATCAAATACCACATGCGGCAGAGTTTTAAACCTCTACTACCCTTTTTTTAAAATCCTTTCACAGGATGTGGACTTCGCTGGCTAGGCCAGCATTTGTTGCCCATCCCTAATTGTCCTTGAGAAGGTGGTGATTTGAGGACATCCCTAAGCCACTTCCATTGTCTCCCTGGGAGTCTTTTGCTGGGTGGAGAAGTTGCTTCAGGATTCTGGTGTCAGGCATACGAACGACATACCCTGTCCAGCGGAGCTGGTTTTGAGTGACTAGCACATCAATGCTGGACAAGTTGGCTTGGGACAGGATCCTGCTGTTGGACCACCTTTCTTGCCATCAAGATTGGAGGATCTTGCAAAGCCACTGATGGTAGTACATCCCCAGTGTTTTGGTGTGCCTGCTGTAGGTCGTCCAAGTCTCACAAGCATGTAGGAGCATGGAGATCACTTGTGCCCAGTAATTATTGACCTTAGTCTTTGGTTTGAGATCCTGGTCCGCGAATACTCTTTTCCTCAGTCAGCTGAAGGCTGAGCTGGCACATTGGAGGTGATGATGCATTTTATGGTCTATGTCTGCCTTCATCGTGAGAAGGCCCCCAAGGTACCAAAAATGGTCGACATTTTCCAGGATCTCACCGTTGATTTCAATTTTCACTAGGAGGCTGACCATCCTCACAAATAAGGCCTGGATGGAGTGGCTGAAGGAGTGAGCAGCCACGGGATCATATGCGTGGTGCTGCCAAAAGTGCTTCAATGACCTGGTGAGGCCTGCATGTAATATATGGAGACCATAAGTTCAGGGTCATGGATGCCCCATGCACAGTGTAATGACTGGGCTGGGAGGGGTGCGTGAATTATCAAGCCCCGCTACCCTGCAGGCCATACTATTAACTTAAATGTTTAATTTTCTCACTAAACTGGCCAGTTGTTTACTTATGCTTCTAGTACCCAGAAGCACTTTCTTACCTTACTGTCTCTATGCCAGCACAGCGCCATGCTGCTGGTGCCTCTCTGCCCACAGCACCCCATTCCCATGCGGTTGCCTAAGTCCCTCTCTCTCACTCGTCTCCTGATTGGAGGAGGCACTGTCTCCCTTTGTAGCCTTCAGCCCTCAATAGATATCACCCCTTTGCCTTAATTCCCTGGGCTCACTGCTTGCTGGAGTGAAAAAAAGAGGAAACTCCAGTTACTGGCCTCCACCGCAGTCCTTCCACACAGAAATCCTTTAAAGCACACTTCCTTCCAATAGCAGCCATGACTCTTCCTGCTGGGAAATGACACTTCACATCGCCTGTCAGCTACAAGTAAGAACCACCTCCCCGTGTACTCTCACCTCACTGCAGCTGATGAGCCGCTGAAGCTCTCTGAGATCCCACATAGAACACTGAGCTGAATTTCCACAGGGATCTGTCACCCGTCCATTGAATCTTTGCTGAAGAGCCACAGGACCCATAGCGGAAACGGAGCAAACATTGTTCTTCCAAATTTTCATGATTCTCGCTCCAAGTGGGAAAGCGCCCAGAGAAAACTCCCTTCCTTTGAACACATGCTCCACTTGTCCTCAAACCGCCACAAACCCTCACTGCGCAGAAAGTAATGAATGTGCATTTGTAAAGCAACTCTCATCATGTCTTTGGTGGGCCCACTTCCACAATGGTCTGAGGAGGATATGGTTTCCCCAAACTGTTAGGTAGGTGCCATATTTTCCAGTTGCTTGAGGAATGCTGATACCAGACATGTGCCCGCAGAAGCATTTAAGCCCACTGGCCCATGCAAATTAAGTGCCACCTGTATTGACCCAGGCCAGTCATTGCACAGGATTTTCTGGGCTGGTAGCCAGTGGTGTTGTACCAGGTTTTACCTTGGTTCTGTTTCTCTATCACAAAGGTTTGTCTTTCTTCTGTCTGTGCAATTCACTTGTTAAGTGACTGCACAGCTCATTCGAGTCTCTTTCGGTGAGGGCTAGCTAATGATTTGCTCCCTTTCACATTCCTGTTGTTGACCTGAATGACGTGAGAGGCCATGAACATGGCACAGATAAGCATCCAATTTTCTATCCATGTGGGAAAATATCTCAACAACTCATATTTTTATAGCACCTTTGACATCAGAAAATGTCTCAAGGGACTTTATAGAAGCATAATCAGACAAAAATGGAAACTGAGTCAAATAAGGAAATATTAAGAGAGGTGAATAAAAACTTGGTCAAAGAGGAAAGTTTTAAGGAAGGTTTTAAAAGGAGGAAAGGGAGAAGGAGAAATTCATGGATGGAATCCCAGAGTCAAATGCTTAAACCTATGTGATAGAGAAACAGAACCAAGGTAAAACCTAGTACAACACCAGTGGCTACCAGCCCAGAAAATCCTGAGCAATGACCTGGCCTGGGTCAATGCGGGCAGCACTTAATTTGCATGGGCCAGTGGGCTCAAATGCTTCTGCGGGCACGTGTCTGGTACCAGCATTCCTCAAGCAACTGGAAAATATGGTACCTGCCTAACAGTTTGGGGAAACACAGAAAACATGGCCACCAGAAGTGGCGCAAGGAAAGTCAGATGCCCAAGGCGCTAGGATTGGAGAAGTACAGAGCTGGAGAAGTAGAGAAGCTATTAGACTGGATGCAGTTATAAAGAGAGAGGGAAGTACCCCAATGCATTGCCTCCCTCCCCAGGAAACTAACACAGCTCAGAATATGACTAGTGACCACAAATATGGCTTTACACTTCTATGTCAGAATAGATTCAGATAACAACAGAGGTTATCATCGTGCTTTGAAATTCATAAAGTAATTGGAGGAATCAAATCAGTGTTTGATAAATGCAATTGATTAATCGACCAGACTTTATGACGTCTGCAAAATTGGATAAAAATAACTAAACAATTTGGTTTCATTCCAGAATTTATTAAAGTCTGTAATATAATATTAATACAATTATGGATTGGTGTCAAGGAAAGTAATGTTGAAATAATGTCCTGTGAGTTACAGGATTAAATGAGATTATTTTTACCATTTGAGGGGAACTATGTTTGTAAAAGCGCCAGAAAAATGAGGCAGTTTTGCTTAATTCTACCCCACTATAACAAATCTGCTGTCAAAGTTACTTTAACTCTTATATAAAAATACTTTTGATAATTCTTATGTAAAATAAGATGACTAATTTATTAATGCTGTAAGAAGCTCATGTTACATCAGGTTGATTGTAGAATTAAAGGACAGGTTTTCCTGTTACCTGTGCTGAGAACTTTATCTCTACCTATATTAGGAACAGTTAACTATTTGGGATTGACCTAATTCTGTACTCAGTACTGCTATTTTCAAGTTGACCCGATTTCTTTTTATGGGAATAGAAGGCAGGACTCTTGCTGTGTGCGATATATATTAACGATTTGGGTGTAAACGTGGGGAGCACGATTGGGAAATTTGCAGATGACAAAAGATTGGCCAAGTAGTGGATAGTGTAGAGGATAATCATAATCTCCAAAATGATATAGCTGGGTTGGTGGTGTGGGTAATAAAGTAGCAGATGGATTTTAACATAGAGAAGTGTGAGGTCATACATTTAGGGAGGTCAAACAGTTACAGGGATTACACAATAAATGGGAACATACTAAAAGGGGTAGATGAAGTGAGCGATCTTGGCGTACAAGTACACAGGTCCCTGAAGGTAGCAGTTCAAGTAGACAAGGTTGTAAAGAAGGCATATGGAATTTTCTCCTTCATTGGCATAAGTTGCAGAGGAGGTTTACAAGAATGTTGCCAGGGTTAGAAAAGTGTAGCCACGAGGAGAGATTGGATAGGTTGGGGTTATTTTCCTTAGAGCAAAGAAGGCTGGGAAGTGACTTGATTGAGGTGTACAAAATTATGAGGGGAATAGATAGAGTGCTCAGGATAAAATTGTTTCCCTCGGTGGAGAATTTTAGAACCAGAGGACATAGATTCAAGATAAGTGGCAGAAGGTGTAGGGGGGACATGAGGAAGAACTTTTTTACGCAGAGGGTATTGGGTGTCCGGAATTCGCTGCCCAAGTTGGTGGTAGAGGCAGAAACTTTAAACTCTTTTAAAAAGTACCTGGATCTGCACCTTAAGTGCTGTAAGCTGCAGGGCTATGGGCCGGGTGCAGGAAGATGGGATTAGAAAGGGCACCTGGGTGTCCTCAAGCTGACATGGACAAGATGGGCTGAATGGCCTCCTTCTTTGCTTTAATTTTTTATGGTTCTATGGAAATCATTCTGGTGACCAGATGACTTAACAACCAAAAGAGCTCCTTGGTTCTCCAGTGCAGTTGTAGAATTTCTCTATTTAATCCCAGAATTGACAAGGCCAGCATTTATTTCGCATTCCAAGTTGTCCTTGAGGTGGTGGTGGTAGATTTTCTTCTGAAACACTGTAGTCCGTGAGGTGACAGTGAACTCCTCAGTGCTGTTAGAAATTGCTCCTTCAGGAATTTAGTGCAAAGAAGATCTCTCTGTTCGACATTGAAAGGCACCATCCTCATGCATGGAAGGAGAAGGAGTTGGGGCAAACATATGTCGAGCATCAGTTTGCTAGATTCTAAACAGCAGTGAACTTCTGCCACAGTGACCACACTAAGCAGGTCACTATAGCCCTCAAACGTTTATGCTTCAGGTTTGTTCCAAGCCACCAGAGGGGACTTCATTAAGCAGGTCGTTGATACATTCATTGAATATCCCTTCATTTCCCTTCACATCCCTTCACTTAAAGTTCACCTTTAAATACAATCTTTCAGTTCAAGCTTCTTCAAATCTAGAAAACATCTGATCATTATCAGCCATGTTAATTGAATGAGTTGAGTGTAATTCCCCACTATAGAACATGGGAACCATACCATCAGATCTTTGGAAGAGCAATCCAGTTAGTGGCACTCACCGACTCTTTGCATGTTAACTTTCTGTGAATTGTATATAAGGACACCCAATTCCCTCTGAGTTCCTGAAAATATTCTGCTTTTCCATTCTTCTTACCACCAAAATAGATAATTTCACACTTTTACTCCATTGTACATTCTAATCCATTTGCCATCTTCTTAACCAATCACTTAACCGATCGATATCTCTTTTCAACCTCTTTGTGTCCTCACAGCTTACATTACCACCTGACTTTCTATGGAGACATTACACTCGGTCTCCTCGTTTAAGTCATTGATGTAGATTGTAAATAGCTGAGGCCTAACCACTGATCCTTGAGGTACCCTGCTGCAGCCTGCCAGCCTCAATATGTCCCACTTAACCATTCTCTACTCTCTGTTTCTCTGTCCATTGACCAATCCTCAATCCATGCTAATATATTACTCCCAGTAAAGTGAGCCTGAATTTTATGTAAGAAACTCCCACATGTCACCTTATTGAATGCCTTCTTAAAATCTAAATATATCACATCCCCTGCTTGCCCCTTATTCAGCCTGCTACTTACATCCTCACAAAACTTCAGTAGATTTGTAAACACTATTTTCTTCTCATGAAACCGTGTTACATCTACCTAATCATGTTGTGGTTTTTCAACTGCCTTTCTCTGTCATGTCCTTAATAATAGATTCTAGCATTTTCCTCACTACTGATGTCAGGCTAACTGACATAAAATTCTCCATTTCCACTTTCCCTCCTTTCTTGAAAAGCCATCAATTATTTAAGTTTGGAGTTTTGTCCCACAATTAAACTTCAGCACAGAAGATTAAGCACAGTGTAAATCGAGTGAGGATCTGGCTGTATGGGTCTTCATCTGGCTTTCACGCATTCACTTGCCTTTTATGTGTTAATGTGGATGACTCCATCAGCAAGAAAATCTGTTCTTATTTGTCAAGAAAGGTAGCGCATTGAATATGGAATGTTTAACACCATTTTGTGATCTTGCTTTTAAGTCAATGTGTTGAAAGAATCAGCTGAAGATCCAGGTACAGTTAAAAATGAAACTCATGACTGAAAAGATCTACATTTATATAGCACCTTTCACAATCTTAGGATCTGTACTTTGATAGCGCAGGTCACCGCAGCAGCCAACTTGAGCATAGCAAGTTCCAACAAACAGAGATGAGAAAAAATGAATGAGTAATCTGTTTTAGTGGTGTTAGTTGAGGAGTAAACATTGGCTAGGATGATGGGAAGCATATTATTGCTATACTATAAGAATGGCTCCAGAGCTGAGGGACTTCATTTATAAGACTAGATTGGAGAAGCTGGGGCTGTTCTCCTTAGGGAAGAGAAGGTTGCGAGGGGATTTGATAGAGGTGTTCAAAATTATGAGGGGGTCTGGACAAAATAGATCAGGAAAAGCGGTACTCGTTAGGAGAAAGGTCACGAACCAGAGTACAGCGGTTTAAGGTGATATCGCTTGTAATAAAGCAGTGTCCCAGTTTAGCATCATACCATGGAATCTTTTACATTCATCTGGCAGGCCAGATGGGCCTCAGCTAAAAGTCACACTTAAAAACATCGGCAGCTTTCAGTGCAGCATTCCCTCAGTGCTAGATTTTATGCACAAGTCTCTGGAGTGGGACATGAACCAATGACTTTCTGACTCAGAGATGAAAGGGCTATCACTGAGCCAAGTCTTCTTCTTCCCTTCTGTGTTCCTTCTTATCTATTCCACTGCTTTTTCCTCCAGTAGATTGAGCTCTGGTTTATTTTATAATGAAGTCCCCTTTTATGTGACCAGCTCATTAGCCTGAGTAATAATTTCTTACAGGAGAATCTGTTAGATGTAATAGGGAGGATGCCACTCCTCTCCTATCGGTTGTCAGTTGTATGTCTGCTGTGTCTTCAAAGGTCTCTTGCTGGCCGAGGCTATGATATTGGGTAGCCCACTCCAACCCATCAGACATGATTATCCCATCAGATGTCAACCCTCTTCAGGTACGATAGCCCTCAGTGAGGCTATCTGAAGCGTGACTCTAATTCATAACTTCATGACCTAGAGGCACATATATTCCCACTGAGCCAAATCTCACTCTCATTGAGACAAGAGTGACTCATTCCAAACAAAAATACAAATTAGGAGCAGGAGTAGGCCACTTGGCTCCTCAAGCCTGTTCTGCCATTCAATAACATCATGGATAATCTGAGTTTAACCTCATATTCCTGCCTACCCCTGATAACCTTCCACCCTCTTGCTTATCAAGAATCTACCTACCTCTGCCTTAAAAGATATTCAAGCACTCTGCCTCAACCATCTTTTGAGGAAGAGAATTCCAAACTCTCGCAACCCACTGAGGGAATTTTTTTCCTCATTTCTGCCTTAAATGGGGGACCTTTTTTTTAAATGGTCCCTGGTCCTAGATTCTCCCAAAAGAGGAAGCATCCTTTCCACATCCACCCTGTCAAGTCCCCTCAGGATCTTATATATTGCAATCAAGTCACGTCTTATTCTTCTAAACTGCAGTGGATACAAGCCTAACCTGTCCAACCTTTCCTCATAAGACAACCCGCCCATTCCTGGTATTAATCTAGTAAACCTTTTCTGAACTGCTTCTAATGCATTTACATCTTTCCTTAAATAAGGAGACCAATACTGTACACAGTACTGCAGATGTGGTCTCACCAATGCCCTGTATAACTGAAGCATAACCTCCCTGCCCTTGTATTCAATTCCCCCTCGCAATAAACAATAACATTCTATTAACTTTGCTAATTACTTGCTGGACCTGCATAATTAAGCAGACTGGGCTTTACTATTCTGTTAAATTTAGAAAAAAGTAGAGGTGAGTATAAAAATGGGGAAAATCAGATTACATTAAAGGGCTACTTTTTCACTGAAATTAACAAATGGATGAAAATATATGGCAACTCGTAACCCTCAGAGCATTTGCAATGGATCATGAAATCATAGAATGGTGACAGCGCAGGAGGAGGCTATTCAGCCCATTGTGCGATGCTGGCTCTCTGCAAGGGCATCTCAGCCAACCTCACTCCCCTGCCTTTATCCAAAGTCCCGCAAACCTTTTCTTAATGGATAATTATCCAATTCTCTTTTCAAAGTCATAATTGAATCTGCCTCCACCATACTTTCAGGCAATGCATTCCAGATCCTAGACACTCATGAATAAAAAGGTTTTTGCTCATGTTGCCTTCATCTTAAATCAGTGACCTCTGGTTCTCGACCTTTCTGCCAATGGGGACAGTTTTTCCTGATCTCCTTTGACCAGATCTCTAATGATTTTGAGCACCTCTATCAAATCTCCTCTCAACCTTCTCTTCCCTATGGAGAACAACCCCAGCTTCTCCAGTCTATCCTCTGAACTGAAGGCCCTCAGTCCTGGAACCATTCTCGTAATATAACTTTATGGAGCTTCAAGTGATGTGCCCGTTCACTGTGCCCCTCCTTTAGGTCATCCAAAATAATCAGGAACAGGGGAATGTCTAGTGGAACGATCATTACAATACTCATATCTTCCTTCCAGCTTGCTATAGGTGGAGGCCCTGGAAGTAACCTCCATTAGAAATCAACAGCACTCTGGATGGCAAAGCTGGTAAGAATAAATAGCCAACAACTGGTGAGTTAGAAACAAATAGACTCAGGACAATTTCCAGATCTCTAAAGTGAGGTTCTGCAGTTTTATGGTCCTGTTACTAACCTCCCATCCTTAGCGTTGTATGCCATTACTAGATGACATCATCATTATTTTTTTCCAATCTAATTAACTGCAGCATGAACAATGGTGCAAATTCAGCAATTGGGGAGCACCACTGAGTACAAAAGGGAGGTGGGGGCGGGGAGGGCTGAGCGGAGAGAATGGAGTTTTATTGGCTTTGGCAAGCTAGGCTAATGTAAGAATGGCACAAATGTGCTAGCAAACAACACTGCAATATAGCTCCTGGCATAATACAATGAACCTGATTCTTTCCTGAAACTCTTACCTGTTATAATGACAATAATGACACGTGATGGTAAATATGACATTATTAAGATGCAAGTTTGCGGCAAATTCAGACTCAGGGTGGAATTTTTTGTACCCACTGGCATTGGGTGTGCTTGGTGGCATGAACCAATATGGCAAGAAGGCCAGAAATAGGTTTCACGACATCGTGAAACCAGTTCGCGATCGTCCGCTCTGCCCGTCAATGGCAGGTCGCGTTTCCCGCCATCAGGCATAGGGAACTTCATTGTAATACAGCTGCATATCTTCATAAGGCCAGCCCGCCGGAATCATCCCCCCCACCGCTAGATTGTCCGTCCATGTCGGTGTGATTACACGCCAACATGTTTCACAACTGCACATAAGTGACATGCACCTGGCGAGCTGCATTTCGCTCAGGACTTCGAGGTTTGTTTGCCTACCTTGCTTCAGGCAGCACTCACAGTCATCAACGCCAGGCTTCACAGGCAGCACCACATCACTTTTAGCGGGGCTCATGGGCAGGTCTCCACCTACCAGACCAGCCGTAAGGCGGGCGTGGTTTTGTACAGCTGCAGGGCTAGGGCTTGCTTGGGGAAGGGGGAGAAGTGGCCTCAGGCAAGGGAAGAGTCTGCAGGACGAGGGCGGTACTGAGGAAGGGGAGTATCCCAGGGTGTGTGTGGGGGGGCACATGCTGATCTGTGCAAGTCCCCTCAAGATGGTGAGGGCTGAGGAGGCAGTCTCCAGAGGAGATGAGTCCAGATGGAGATTTGAGGGTGTGAGTTAGTGGTGATGCCCCTTGAGCTGGCAGTGAGTGAGATGCCAGTGAGTGTGTGATGGGCTTGTGAGTGTGTGATTTTAGAGAGATGAGATGGTTGCCCTACCCTGGTGGCATGGATGAAATCATTCATCCTCCATCTGCATTGGATGGCCAACCTCTTCTGTGCAGCATTGGCACTGATCACCACTGCCATCGCCTACCAAGCAATTTTGCTGCCCCTCCTGCAGCCAGAGTGGGGTAGAGGACATCACAGTGGGCCTCCACAACGTCCAAGAAGAATTTGAGAGGCGCGTCACTAAACCTGGGGGCTGCAGTCTTCTTGCCTTTCAGGGCCTGGGCTGAAAGCACTGAGAGGTGTCCGCGCGGCTGCACTTTTAATAGGGTGCCCAGCTTGATGAAGAGGCAAGGTGACAGCATGACAGGCGAATCGGAGCCCGCCCACCATTGAAATGGTGTGTTTCAGGGGAATGCATAATTAATGTGGCAGGTCTGGGATGATAAGGCATGAGAATCCGTCATTGCAGCTGGAAGACCAAATGTCGTTTTACCTGCCCGCTAGAAATATAGAAACATAGAAGCATAGGAACTAGGAGCAGGGGTAGGCCATTCAGCCCTTTGAGCCTGCTCCTCCATTCAATATGATCATGGCTGTTCCTCTATCTCAATACTATATTCCCGCTTTCTCTCTATACCCCTTGATGCCCCTAATATCCAAAAATTGATCAATTTCTTTCTTGAATATACTCAGTGACCCAGCCTCCACAGCCTTCTGTTGTAGGGAATTCCACAGGTTTACCACCCTCTGAGTGAAGACATTTTTCCCCATCTCAGTCCTAAATGGCCTGCCCCATATCATGAGACTGTGGCCCCTAGTTCTAGACTCCCCAAACAGGGGAAACATCCTCCCTGCATCTTGCCTGACTAGCCCTGTTAGAATTTTATACATTTCAATCAGATCCCCTCTCATTCTTCAAAAATCGAGTGAATACAGGCACAGTCAAACCAATCTCTCCTCATACAACAGTCCTGCCATCCCTGGTATGAGCCTAGTGAACCTTCGCTGCACTCCCCCTATGGCAAATATTTCCAAAACTGCATGCAATACCCCAGGTGTGGTCTCACCAAGGCCCTGTATAACTGCAGTAAGACATCCCTACTTCTAAACTCAAACCCTCTCTCAATCAAGGCCAGCATACCATTTGCCTTCCTAATTGCTTGCTGCACCTGCCTATTTACTTTCATTGACTGGTGTACAAGGACATTCAGATTCCTTTGTACATCCACATTTCCCAATATATCACCATTTAAATAATGCACTCTGCCTTTCTGTTTCCCACACCGAAGTGTATAATTTCACATTTATCCATGTTATAGTGCATCTGCTATGTGTTAGCCCACACACACAACTTGCCTAACTTGCCCTGAAGCCTCTTTGCATCCTCCTCACAATTCACAAACCCACCCCAGTTTTATGTCGTTAGCAAACTTGGAAATATTGCATTCGGTGCAATATTGCCCTCATCCAAGTAATTTATATATATCGTGAATAGCTGGGGCCCAAGCACTGATCCCTGTTGTACGCTAATAGTCACCACCTGCCACCCAGAAAAAAGACCCATTTATTCCCACTCTCTGTTTCCGGTCTGTCAACCAATTCTCAATCCATGCCAGTATATTACCACTAATCCCATGTGCTTTAATTTTGCCCATTAGCCTCTTATGTGGGACCTTATCAAAAGCCTTCTTGAAATCCAAATACACCATATCCACTGGTTTTCCCTTATCTATTCTATTAGTTATATCCTCAAAAAAATCCAGTA
This sequence comes from Carcharodon carcharias, assembly GCF_017639515.1. Lineage (NCBI taxonomy): Eukaryota > Metazoa > Chordata > Chondrichthyes > Lamniformes > Lamnidae > Carcharodon > Carcharodon carcharias. The sequence goes on from NC_054469.1 coordinate 220,691,480, forward strand.
GATTAGTTAAGCATGATTTCCCTTTCATAAACACATGCTGACTTTGTCTAATCCCATTAATGCTTTTCAACTATTCAGTTACCATGTCTTCTATAATAGACTCTAGCATTTTCCCCATGGCTGATGTTAGGCTAACTGGTCTGTAATTCTCTATTTTTTCTCTCCCTCCTTTTTTAAATAATGGAGTTACATTTGCTGCCCTCCAACATGTAGGAACTGCTCCAGAGTCTTTAGAGTTCGGGAAGGTGACTATCAATGCGTCCAATATTTCCAGGTCCACTTCCTTTAGTACTCTGGAATGTAGATTATCAGGTCCTGGGCATTTTTCAGCATTTAACCCCATTAATTCCTCCAGCACCATTTTTTTTCCCACTAATACTGATTTTCTTCAATCCCTCCCTCTCACTTGACCCTTGGTTCCCTAACATTTCTGGCAAATTATTTGTGTCCTCTTTTGTAAGACAGAACCAAAATATGTGTTCAATTCTTCTGCCATTTCTTTGTTTCCCATTATAATTTCCCCCGTTTCTCACTGTAAGGGACCTACATTTGTCTTCGCTAATCTTTTTTTGTCCATGTATTTTTGGAGTGTTTACAGTCAATTTTTATGTTCCTTGCAAATTTACTCTCATATTTCATTTTCCCCTTCTTGATCAATTTTTTTTTTGTCCACACTTAGTCCAAATCTGGGACGATTCTGCCCTCAATGTCATTATTAAGATTCAAGTTTGCAGCAAATTCAGACTCAACATTCCTCATCTCAATGAATACAAACAACCCGCAAGCACGATTTTTGTTTAAAACTGCAGCAAACAAAAATTTTAAAATAGCACATTCAGCAAATGTCCTTTTGCCTAACCTATGCTCGGTGCCTTTTTGAGATTTGTCTGCAGTGAGGACAGATTAGGTGAAGTTGATATCACAATCCGTGACCATTTTACAGATTGAAAATTTTAAGACTGACTTTGTGGAATTGGAAATTTGTGCTGTCTTTCATTGTGTCACAGTGGAAGCACAATGTTCCATATGAAGCTATTGCAAAGAAAATGAATGGGATAGGATGCTAGCCTATTAGAAATTTAAATGAGTGTAATACAGGGTTGTCAAAATATGTATAGCGTACCAAATTTGTATATTTCCTATTAAAGTCAATTTGACATGCTGCGACACATTGCCATGAATGTCATGGAGCTCTGTCACTTTGATACACTGCAATATATGCCTGAACAGGGAGTAAAATAAATTTAGGATTTATTTTTTCCATGGATGCTATCCTTTATGTTCAATTTTTAAATGGCAGTACCTGAGCTTTCTGCCATGCAGTATTTTTCACAGTCTGTCACATTGCATTTGTGATTTACATCAGGAAATATTTGTGATATTCACCACCCGCCAATATTTTTTGCATTGTTAGTGACGGTTATGGACGGTGATACACCATAAACTTTACCCTGATCTGAACTTGCTTCAGGTAATCTCAGAATTGCCAATTATTAACAGAAAAAAAAATCATGAAGGATGATTGCTTTAATGATGTCAAACTGAGCATTGAACACAGGATAACAACAAAAAGCACATTTTTGCATTTGTACAGGCCTTTAACATAGCAAAATATCCCAAAGGTGCTTTATAAATAAAAGTGTTATCAGCCACTGAGCCACATTAAGAGATATTGGAACAGGTGATTAAAAACTTGGTCAGGTTTTAAGGCACATTTAAAGAAGAGGAGGGATGTAAGAAAAGTGGGGAGGCTTAAGGAGGGAATCCCAGAGCTTAGGGCCAGGATCATTGAAGACACAGCTACCAATCGTGGAGTGATTAAAATTAAGGATGCACAAGAGGCCTGAATTGGAGGAGCACAAGTATTTTGGATGATTGTAGGAGGTTATAGAGATATGGAGGGGCAAGGCCACGGAGAGATTTGAAATAAAGATGAGAATTTTACAATCCATGAGTTGCCAGACTGGTTACCAATGTGGATTAGTGAGCCTACTGGATGATGGACGAATGGGACTTGGTGTGAGTAAATCCAGGCAGTAGAGTGTTTGACGAGCTCATTTATGGAGGGGCAAGAAGTTAGGCAAAAAGATACTCACTGTACTTGCCACTTCATTTTTAATGAGGTATTAACCCTAATTCGCCCAGCACATATATGCATAAAACATGCATACATATCTCAGAGTTCCCAATAAGTGAAGTCATGGCAGATGGATGTCATTACAATACAATTTAAGAACTTTTTTGGTAATTTTTTGCATCACTGCCAGAACTTGATTCATTCTACAGAATGCTCAATGCTGTAGAATATCAGAAGAAAACAGAGTTTGGCTGTGATGGGAGAGATTGAGGCAGAGACAGAAAGAAGCTGGAGAGATGTTGGGAGATGGCAAGATCAGAGGTATAGCCATTCGCAAGGTGAGGCATAACGACTGGTATGGATTAGGAGGGTTTCGGAGACATATCAGGAGAACGGAGATTGGGATCTTAGTGTTAGCTATTTGGAGAATTGGAAACATTAAACACTCCAAAAAGTAGGATCTTATGTTTGCCAGAAGGCAGAACACGGATCATACAGGAAGTATAGAAATTAATTGAAAGAAAGAAAGAGCAAAGGACTTATATTTAAATTGATCCTTCCACAAGCCTGGGATGTTCCAAAGTCTTTTACAGCCAACTAAATACTTTTTGAAGTGTGGTGGCTGTTTAATGTAGGAAGCACACCCAGCAATTTGTGCACATTCAGCTCCCACAAACAGCAGTGATAATGATCAGATAATCTGCTTTGTTATTGGTGTTGATTGAGTGAGAAATATGGGCCTGGGAACTGGGGAAAACCCCCACATTCTTCTTCAGAGTAGTAGCAGAGGAGAGGATCTTTGACATCCACCTGAGGCGGAAGACGGGACCCCAGTTGTACGTTTCATTCAAAAGATAGCACTTCCAGCAGTGCAGCACTCCCTCAGCACAGCACTGAAGAGTCAGCCCAGGTATTATGCTTCACGCTGTGGAGTGAATATGAACCCCCATGCTTCAGGCTCAGAGGCACTGAAATTGAGAGCGATGCCGCAGGTATTTGAGATAAATAGGGTGAAGAAAACTCAAACAGGGTAGAGGTATGAGAGACACAGTGGAGGCAGAGGAACCACTGAGGTAAAGTAGATGGGGGAGGCAGGAAGGGAGCAGGAGCATGGATATGAATGGGAGTGGGAAAACTGATAGTCATGATTTGGAGACATGGCTGGACAATGAGTGTCGAGGGAAAGGTAGAAGGGGAATGGAAAGAAAGATAAGTGATGTGAATGCCAGAAAATTAGAACAGACTAGATCGAGTACACCCAGCAGCGACATTCTGTTTCACGACTTAGAATATTTAAATAAAACTAGCAGATGGATGTTGAACAAGCCTATGAAATTCAAATAAGTTGCAAGCATAAGTGTATTACAGAGATAGCTAATCTAAAAAGAGTTTATTACAAATATACTGCAAGTAACAATTTAATCCATATTACAGATTTGCAACTTACATGTTGGATGATGTTATGCTAATCACAGAAATTAAGGCAAAGTACCTGCTGATAGATGGTTCTCAACCGCTGGCATAGCAGCAAAGGCCTTTCATTGTAAATCATCTTCCCCACTGTTTGTTACCATAGCAACAGGAAAAATTCAAATTGAGCTCAGCGTGGTTAAGAAGCTGCAAAAAGGAACGTTTGTCTTTTTACAAAAAGACCTTATCTCTTAGCTGTCAGTTGCTGCAGCATTTTCTGAGGAAGGGTTCTATTTCTTAAATATATTTGTTTCAATCGCATTGTATTATAAAGTTTGCTTTATGACATGTTTTCTGTAAGCTGATGCCTAACCAGTATGTGCCGATTACCATAGGATACTATTCTTGTCTCTGGCATAATTCCTGTTATCCAATGGAATATATACTTTCCCCATGTACATCTTTCACTGACCAGGAGTGAGTGTGCCTCTGCAGGAGTCATCAGTTATGTTCATTACATATTATTTATAGCACAAGAACAGGCCATTCAGCCCAAGTGATCCATACTGGTATTTATGCTCCACATAAACCTCCTCCCACTCTCCTTCATCTAACGTTATCAGCATGTCCTTTGAATCCTCTACCCTCATGTGTTTATCCAGCTTCCCCTTAAATGCATCCATATTATTCACCTCCATCACTCTGTGTTGTAGCAAGTTCCACATTCGAACCACTTTCTGGGTAAAGCCATTTCTCCTGATTTCCTATTGGGTTTATTGGTGACTATCTTACATTCGCGGCTTCTAGTTCTGCTGTCACCCACAAATGGAATCTCTTTGTCTACATTGACCCAATTGGACCTTTTCATAATCTTAAAGACTCCATCAGGTTGTCTCTCATGCAGAGTTCTCTTTTCTAGGGAAAAGAGCCCCATCTGTTCAATCTTTCCTAACAGATATAATCTCATTGCTGGTATTATTCTGGTAAATCCTTTTGCACCTTCTCCAGTGCCTCTATATACTTTTTATAATGTGGAAACCAAAACTACCCCAAGTGTGATTCACAGTATTCCAAGTACTTAGTCAAGATGATAGTAGTAGATCTTTTTCTTTCATCGAACATTTTTATTTATTTCAAATGTGGTTGGTGAGTTTGCTGAAGTGGTCAACTTGATGCCTGAGTAGACCTTGGCTGTGAATGACTAGCTGGGCCTGGAACTCAGACTACGCCCCAACACCACACGACCCCAGCCTTTGATTCCCCCGGCACAGGACAAAGCTCTGAAGTTTCAAAAGGTGCTTAATCTCCACTCACAACACTGATGAGCCATCAGGAATACTCTTAAGCTAACAGTGGAAACCTATGTTTACCAACAGAGTTGGAGACTAGCAAACATCAGCACAATTTTAGAGTTAATGTAGTAAGTGCATATACTAAGTAGAAATTAATTACTTCTTAATCAGTTCTTTATCCAAGTACAAACTGTCAGGATCCTGTTTCAGGCAAAAATCTTCTCTAATTATTTCTATAATAACAATCAGGAACGTCAGTCAGACATTTTCTCTTCATTAATGATGTACGCACACTGTGTAGAAATTCTGAACCAATTGTAGAGGGGAAAGCATTGAGATGTGGATGCTCTTGACTTGATATAGAAAAAGGTTCACAATATCATCAGACTTAAATTCTCAGCAGGGTACACAAACAAATCAAAGGTACATAAAGTATTGAATTCATCACAGAAATGACACATTATTACACAAATCAAAACAAACACTGATTAGAAGCTCTGCAGTAATTAAGTGGTAATTATTAACAGAAAGTCAAGTGATGTAAATTCAGGGCAAATTTGAACATGCCACCAAAACAAGGCATATAGGGCTAATATATCAATTCAAATATTTGAAGCAGTTTCAGCCAAGACAAACATTCGTTGGAGGAAATGTGTGACTTTGACAAGCTTTATAGAGTGGGTTACTGATCACAGGTGACAGAAGAGTTTCAGGGTAGCAGAACAGCATGCACAAGCATCGCTAAATCATGTTGTGAGTTATAGTCACCCATGGCCACACATGAGATGGAGGAGGGCCTAGTAAGCAAGGATCTTGCCTTATTGCACAGCTTGATACAAGGTGGTCTTGGTAAATTTGTGGAATTTACCAAAAAGTTGAAGCAAGGTTCTGTTGACCTTTAAATGACCATAAGACCATAAAACATAGGAGCAGAAATTAGGCCATTCGGCCCATCGGGTCTGCTCCACCATTCAATCATGGCTGATAAGTTTCTCAACCCCATTCTCACGCCTTCCCCCCTTACCAATCAAGAACCTATCTATCTCGGTCTTAAATACATTCAATGACCTGGCCTCCACAGCCTTCTGTGGCAATGAATTCCATTGATTCACCACTCTCTGGCTAAAGAAGTTTCTCCTCATCTCTGTTCTAAAAGGTCTTCCCTTTACTCTGAGGCTGTGCCCTTGGGTCCTGGTAAGTACAATGACGTACAACACCTGTGACATTTCCATGAGGAAATGAGGCAGGAAAGCAGTTAGTACAGCAATGACCTCATTAATGAGGTAAGAGTGTTAAGGTCGTCAGTTCAAGACATGATACAGAAGCATGCTTAGAAACTCAAATGACAAATGAAAGGTTAGAAAAGTCTTGCGGTTTTACGACATTCTCTGCATACAGAGATCAGGAGCTAGCGTCAGGACTCGGCTTTGAGTAGTGGCATGATTGTTGAAGCATAGGAACAGACAAGTGTCCCTCAGGTCACTGCCAATCTTTCAATCTTTTCCCAGGATATGTCTCTAACCAAGTGGCAGAAAAAGGATTTAAAATTATGCAGGAGAAAGGATATGCATGAGTGACATTCCAAAACACATGCGTAGCAATGCATCTTATTACACAAGTCATACCAATATGATCCTTTCTGAATAACATCACATATTCAACAACATAAAGATTGCAGTCAGATTTTTTTTTGATAAGTGTCCTTTAGATCTTAGCAATTTGTGGAGCAATAGGTGAGCTATGTTGAGTCCTGTGCTCCTTATTGTCTTCTTAGGAATTTGCCCCTTTTGACAAGTGTTTGTCATTTTCAAAAGCAGAATTGTGGTGTAAACAACAAGTTTATTCTACCAGTTAATTTTGAGTCAATACTGTAAAGCTATTCTAGATCAGAAGCATAGATTGAAGCAGCACAGCAGGAGGCCATTCGATCCATTGTGCCTGTTCTGGCCTTTGGTAAAGATATCCTCATCTCACATCCTGCTCTTTCTCCATAGGCCCTTTTATTTCCCTTAACATATTTATCAAGTTCCTTTTTGAAAGTTACTATTGAATCAGCTTCCACCCCCTTTCAAGCAGCACATTCCAGGTCACAACTGCTCACTGTGTAAAAAAGTTATTCCTCGTGCCTCATCTGGGACTGTCAATCACCTTAAAGCTATGTTCTTTGGCTACTGACCCTTCAGCCACTGGAAAATTTACCCATGTTTACTGGAGGGGGAGAATTTTATCCCCGTTGAGCGGGTGGTTTGGGAGTGGGCATGGGTGGGCACGTAGCTGATCGCTGCCCACGATTGGCTGCGCGCTGCCATTTTGCATGGGCAGGCCAATTCAGGCCCGCCCAGTGTGATGCGTACCCAGAAGTGCTTAGCGCTACCTGTACAGGTGGTGGGAGGAGGAAGAGTCGGGGCCACAGAAATCTCCCTGAGGCATGGAGCTGCCTCAGGGAGATTAGCTTAATAATGAAACATCGCAAAAGAGAAAAAATAAAATTACTCAGACATTGTCACATGAGCTGGGACATGTTAATGAATTTTCAGACCACATTTTATTTAATTAATAAACACTTCATGAAACCTCATCCCCCCCGTGGATGAGATTTCTTGAAAAATGCGAAGGCCGCCTGGGCTCTTCGTCTGACCCCCACCCCCCCCAACCTTAAGGTCGGACAGGCAGCCCTGACAATCACTTTAATTAGTTAATTAATGGCCTTAACAGGCCTTTGACAGTTCAGCATGCGTGCAGCCGAATTTGGTGCGCGCCCACCGGACTGAAGATCGGAATAACGCGCGGTGACATCGGAACACATGCCTGAGATCACCGTGCGTCATTTTACATGTCAGCATGCCCCCACACCCCGACTAGATGATTCTGCCCTATCAAAATATAAGAAATAGGAGCAATAGTAGGCAGTACGGGCCCTTGAGGCAACTCTGCTGTCCAATGCGATCCTGGCTGATCTACCTCAATTCCAACCTCTCGCCTTATCGCCACAGCCATTCGTGAATTTAGACACGTCTATCAATTCTTGCTTTTGTACTGATATAGACAAAGATCCCATCTGCTTTAACAGCCACCTCAACTTGTCCTGCCACCTTTAACAAGTAGTGTACATACATTTCAGCTCCCTGCACCATTTAGCTTATTTTGCCTCTTTGTATTCTTCTTCCCAAAATTTATCACCTCACAAGTCTTTTGAAATGATGTTTTACAAAGCTTGACCCATTCCATTCCAACCTCACAATTTTGTATTATTATAAATCCTTTCTTAAGGAGTCTGGAGATGTCACAGAGGTGCCATCATCCTGTTAACAAGCAATTAACAAGCAAATAAAAAATGATGAAGCTGCCTTACAACTATTTACTTTCTGGATTAATTTTCAGAATGTGAGAAAAAGCTACTCTATTAACACTAACAAAATCATTACAAATTAGTGTGGCGAAAAAGACACAAAACAATTACATGAACAATATCTCTAAAATTAAAGCAGCTGATGGGACTATGCCTGATTTGATATTTATTAAAATACATGAGGTTCTGTTCCCGACATCACATGTAATTCAATCTGCAAGTTTACACAATCGGGTTTTTTGTTAAAAAAAACTGCAAGTTGAAATATAAGATAAGCTTTTAACAAAAATTATCTGAACATTTATGCATAAACACATTGCACATGTTACATATTTAATTTCAGATGTCACACATTGTGCAAAGCACCATATTCAATATCAGAATAGTGTTTTGCAAGTTTTGAATTGCAGTCACAGTTGTAACACAGGAAATGCAGCAGCCAAATTGCACACAGCAAGCTTCCACAAACAGCAATGTGGAATGACGAGAGAGTCCATTTTTGTGATCTTGCTTAAGGGATATAGATTGGTCAGGTTCACTGGGGAGAACTCACCCGCTCTTCGAAATAGTGCTGTGGGATTTTTTATATCCACTGGGGGGCAGATAGGGCTTCAGTCTAACATTTCATCTGAAAGGTGGCACTATTGGCAGTACAGCACTCCCTCAGTACTGTGCTGGGAATGTCAGACTAGATTTTTGTGCTTAAGTTTCCGGATTGTAACTTGAACCATCAGCTCAGAGGCAATAGAGTGCTTCCCAACGTGCCATGGTTGACAAAGCTATTAAAAGCTTGGGTGGTGTAATGGTAATGTCACTAGACAAGTAACCCAATGACCCAGGCTAATGATTTGGGGACATGGGTTCAAACCTTGCTATGGCAGGGGCTAGAATTTAAATTCAGTTAATAAATCTGGAATATAAAGTATAATGATGACCATAAACTATCAATTGTCATAAAAACCCATCTTGTTTGGAAGGTGCTGTTGAAGGAGCCTTGGTGAGTTTCTGCAGTGCATCTTGTAGATGGGACACACTGCTGCCACTGTGTGTCACTGGTGGAAGGAGTGAATGCTAAGCTGGTGAATATGGTGCTAATCAAGTGAGCTGCTTTGTCCTGGATGGTGTTAAACCTCTGAGTGTTGTTGGAGCTGCACTCATCCAGGCAAGTGGAGAGTATTCAATCCTCAATGCCCCCCCCCAACTGACCACCCAACCCCTCCCCTTCACCGACCCATCATTTGTACCTCTTTCCACTGACCACCCAACCCCTCCTCCCTGCCACCCTGGCTTTTCAAAGTGGCTGAGTCCTTTAAACTTACCTGGAAAAACTCAGCAGGTCTGGCAGCATCTGCGGATAGGAGCACAGTTAACATTTCGAGTCCAAATGACCCTTCAACGGAACTAAGTAAAAATAGAAGAGAGGTGAAATATAAACTAGTTTAAGGGGGGTGGGACAAGTAGAGCTGGATAGAGGGCCAGTGATAGGTGGAGATAACCAAAAGATGTCACAGACAAAAGGACAAATGGGTGTTGAAGGTGGTGATATTATCTGAGGAATGTGCTAATTAAGGGTAGAAAGCAGGACAAGCCAGGTACAGGCAGCCCTACTGGGGGTGGGGTGGGGTGGGTTGAAGGAATCAAAAAAGGCTAAAAGGTAGAGATAAAGCAATGGATGGAAATACATTTAAAAATAATGGAAGTAGGTGGGAAAAGAAAAATCTATATAAATTATTGGAAAAAAAAGGGGGGAATTGGAAAGTGGGTGGGGATGGAGAAGAGAGTTCATGATCTAAAATTGTTGAACTCAATATACAGTCCAGAAGGCTGTAAGGTGCCTAGTTGGAAGATGAGGTGCTGTTCCTCCAGTTTGCGTTGAGCTTCACTGGAACAATGCAGCAAGCCAAGGAGGGCATGAGAGCAGGGTGGAGTGTTGAAACCTTCCTCTCCCTCCCAGAACCATGATAGAGTCCCCCTTGTCCTCACTTATCACCCCACCAGCCTCGGCATTCAAAGGATCATCCTCCGCCATCTCCGCCTACTCCAGCATGATGCCACCACCAACACATCTTCCCTTCAACCCCCCGGCAGCATTCCGCAGGGATCGTTCCATCCGGGACACCCTGGTCCACTCATACCCACATGTCCATCCTTGGCTTGCTGCATTGTTCCAGTGAAGCTCAACGCAAACTGGAGGAACAGCACCTCATCTTCCAACTAGGCACTTTACAGCCTTCCGGACTGAATATTGAGTTCAACAATTTTAGGTCATGAACTCTCTCCTCCATCCCCATCCACTTTCTGATTCCCCCCTTTATTTCCAATAATTTATATAAATTTTTCTTTTCCCACCCAGTTTCATTATTTTTAAATGTATTTCCATGCATTGTTTTATCTCTACCTTTTAGCCTTTTTTGATTCCTTCACCCTACCCCAACCCCACTAGGACTATCTGTACCTTGCTTATCTTGCTTTCTACCCTTAACTAGCACATTCCTCAGATAATATCACCAACTTCAACAACTCTTTGTCCTTTTATCTGTGACATCTTTTGGTTATCTCCACCTATTGCTGGGCCTCTATTCAGCTCTACTTGTCCCACCTCCCCCCACCAACCACCTTAAAATAGTTCATATTTCACCTCTCTTCTATTTTTCCTTAGTTCTGTCGAAGGATCATTCAGACTCAAAATGTTAACTGTGTTCCTCTCCACAGATGCTGCCAGACCTGCTGAGTTTTTCCAGGTATTTTTGTTTTTGTTTTGGATTTCCAGCATCCGCAGTTTTTTGCTTTTGACCTTTGAACTTACCTGCTTTACAGCAGCTAGTGCCATAAAAAAGGGAGTGTGGTTGCTGCATTTGACTGAAGGCCTCAAGAACTCGCTGCACTGCACTATTCTCACCTGGCGCTCATCAGACGGTCGGGCGAGAAATGTGCAGCTCCATTCCAGTGTAAGTAAAAAGGAGCAGAGTGTCAATCTGACTGTGATGACCACCCCCCAGAAGTTTGGGCCTATTAGTGTTTTTACATTTTCAGACATTTCAAATTGCTACACAATCAATGCTTTCTTTGTGAAGTGTCATCACTATTGTCATGTAAGCAAATACAATAACAAAATTGAACACAGCAAGATTCTGCAAACAGCTTTTGGCCAGTTAATCTGTTTTGATTATATTGATTAATAGATGAATTTAGTGAGGACAGCAGAACAGTTAAAAAAGTAGAATATTTTATACCTATCAGCACAGGTATCCAGGACATCAGTTTAAAGTCGCATGTGAAAAATGGCATATTTCAACAATGCAGCCCTCCCTCCATACTGCAGTAGTGTCAGGCTGGATTACTGGCTCAAATGCTAGAGAGACATCCATGATCTTCTGGGTCAGAGCTGAGAGTGCTACCTCAAGACAAGCCAACACTCAGTAGACAATGAGGAGTCATAAGCAGCAAAAATCTTCAGTGAAGTTTATTGTTTTTTAGACTGCCAGATAGCTCGTATCTCTGGGCCGACCATTTTTACACTTCATTGGGCAATATAATCCCTACGCTATAGAAACAAGCAGTTTCTGCTTACCATTTCTTCCTTTTTTTCTCCTATTTACCTTTGCTTCCCCGATTCTCTCACCCTTTCTTTCACATGCTAATTATTGGACCTTCATTCTTTTATCTCCATACATACCCTTTCTAACTATTGTGTTCTCACTTTTTTTAAAAATTAAAGACAGTTTTACTATGTTTTTCTCTGACTTTGGAAGAATTTCCCCAAGTTGTTGAAGAGTGGATCCTCGAAATACAACCTATAAATCAAATGACTGCTGGGAATCAATTGATTTGGTTTATGCTGTAGGTGTGGACTGTCAGTCTCTAGTGCTTGATTTTGTTTCAAAACAAAACCCTTGCCTAAGCTGACACCTGGGTGAGATAGTTGTCAATGGCATAGTAAGGGTTAAATTTGCATCTCGTTTTTGCCTACAGATGTTAGCCTTTATGCCATAAGCACAAAAATGTTGCTACATGGCAGGTTCCAGATTGTGTCCAGGTCATCTGAGAGAGGCACACACTGAAGGTTAAGTGCTTCCCTACAGAGAGGGAATAGAAAAATCAGCAGCAAATTGTTCCAGGCCACTTATCCATACCTCTTAGCATCCAGCTACTGACAGTAAATTGAAAAATACCAGCAAGGAGATCGTTTTGCTATTCTCTTAATGTGAAAATATTGTCTGATATTTATTTGGGGAGGAGGAAGTCCCCTCTTTGCTAATGATAATGGTCCAATTCCCACTTTTAAAAAAGTTTATGCAGAGTGCAAATTCACAGCAGGAAACACCTAAATCAAGAGCAAAAAAAAAAAGCTTTTACATGACATCCATGACTTCTAATCATAAAAATAGCCAACAAAAAAAAAATACAACTGGAAAAAAAATACCAGTTGCTAAATCTCTGCTTTGGAATGTAGCCCAGGAATTCAATATTTTCTTTGAATTTGTGTGAGAGTTGCCAGCAATGGGGAACATCATTTTTTTTTACCGCTCTTGGTATCAATTTCTTATTTAGGAGCTATTAATTATTAATCCATAGACAAAGCAGGCTTATCAATACCATAACATAAACACATATACAATAACATAAGTAGGGGATAGAGTCTCCATGGGCATAATCAGGAAATTGACCAAGGGCTGCCTGGAATTTCACCGGTTAGGTTGCAATTCCTGCTTCCAATACAATTCACAAAGATAAAATCTTCCATTAGCCAGTGGGATTGAGCATCATGATAAAACAAAATTGTTTCTTTATTTCTTCCTTCGCATAAGTATGCCTCAATGTATTTAAGGGTCGTAACCTGGTGTAGACGGCAAGTAAAAATATGTTTTTCTCCAAAAATAAGCATTTTTAATAAGAGTGTCCAGTTGTCTATAAGTGTGACCTGATTTAAAAATCACCGAAAATTACTTTAAAGATGTATACTGAATCATTTACTACTTCCGTCTGGTGCATACTAGTCATTCTTTTTTGATCTTTGATTCAAAAGGCTTTTAAAATGTCTCAGCTCATGACTTTTCACCTAAGAAAATGTGCACAATTTGAAAAAGTCTTCTAAAGCCAACACAATTGGCCGAATCTTGCTATTTCCAATTACAGAATGGCCTTTTTAAAATTCATCCATGGGATGTGGGCTTCGCAGGCTAGGCCAGCATTTATTGCCCATCCCTGACTGCCCTTTTCTGGGTGCTGTGTTTTATGCCTCAGAGTTGCGCAGAAATGACACACACCGGGTTTTTTTTTTATGTGTGAGCAGGGGTTTTTATTTACAATGCTTTTAAAATGTCTGCAATAGAAGTTTCCAGCTTCCTGCTCCAGCTTAGTTTCTCTTTCTCAGTCACCATGCCGGGGGATTGACTAATAGCACACAGCACAGAGAACAGTTGAGAGTCACACATAACCAAACACCGCACAACTGAACAATTTTTGGGTGTGAGTTTGACCTGAGCAAGTTGAGTCTTAAACCAAGATTGAGGAAAACATGAACGTATGTGGTTTTGGGCGTGATGCACACCGGTTTGGCTGATTCAGTCAATACAAGTTATAGAATCATCATTCCAAGTTTTCTTTCCATAATACCATGATAGTGTAATTGCGGCATATCTTTAAAGATAGATCATGAAACACATCGCTCTTGAAGTTATACCATGGAAGGCTAATATATGAGCACATTTTGCGTTCATCTGAACCTTTTTCCTCCACTACTAAAATAACTGGATCAAACAATGCTTTTGACATTGCAAATGAAGGAACATTGGACGAACACATTAAGCACCCTTAAGTTAATATCCCATGGTGTAATTTCAAGGGCTTTTCCTTAAATTGTGCAGGGTCAGTCGGAAAGAATCCTGATCATTATGACCAGGGAGGGAGTATAACACTGTGAAGTGTGAATTGTAAATCACCTTTGAGAAGGTTTCAGGAGATTATCACCCACGGGTACTGACAGTCACTGTCTCTTCCCAAGCACCTCATTGAATTAAGCGAGTCACTACGTATGGCCCTAAAGAAATGGTGTTCAAACATATGGAAATATCTCCAGTTTTAATAAAAGAAATATGTCAGTCATTTCTCCATCTCTGCCACACTGGTACTGTGGGAAGGATCCCCCAAGCACCCTCCCACGTCTCCATCTGCTCCCCCTGCACACCCCCCTCCTGACTTTTCTGCTGAGGATAAAATATCAAATGTTTGTATCTATAATTGTAGCCAAGAATGGAAAGTTCCACAACTTGAAAACTTGAAGTGAATCTCAAAAGTAATTAATGGTGTCAAAAACCAAAGATTAAAATACGAGCAGCTTGAAGCCTGGAGTTCTCATTTAATGAACTGCGTGGGCCTTGATGCAGCTCTGATTGTCAGTGTTATTCATTTAATGTTTTTGTAATCACTGGTGGGGTATGTCCTATTGTCAGAAGTATGCATTTTTGATGTTTCTAAAATTGATATTGAGCAAAACGTCACTTTGCTAAGCACTTTGCTAATAGATTGATACTTCCTGTTTTGCCCAAAACAGGGAAAAAGCTACATTTACATAGCACCTTGACAACCTTAGGATGCCCCCAAAGTGATTTACAGCCAATGAAAATGAAGTGTAGTTTCAGGATATGCAGCAGCCAATTAGCACACAGTAAGCTCCCCCAGTCAGCAATGAGGTAATGACCAGATTTTTTTTATTTATATGATGTTGAGCGAGGAATAAATATTCTCCATGATGAAAGGGAGAACACCCCTCAAACCCCTGCTCTTCTTCGAAAGAGTGGCCTTGGGATCATTTATACCCACATTAGACAGCAAATGGCACTTCAGTTTAAAGTCTCATCTGAAAACTAGCACCTCCAACAATGCAGCACAACTGCACTGGAGTGACAGACTTGATTTTCACAACTCTTGTGTAAAACTTGAACCCACAACGTTCTGACGTTGATGTAATAGTGCTGCCAACTGAACCGTGGCTGACATATCAAATATATTTATGAGCATTTGCTATGTTGTATCAATTTTAGGTATATCAAAACTAAGGCAATAGAGTGTACTGGACAAATGATGGCAAATGTATTAGTTTAAAAGCAGTGACAATTACAGATGCTTCCTTGTCTATCCAAGTCATTAAATGAAAATTCCAGATTTCATACAATTCACAATTTAATAACATAAAATGGCAAGGATGTTTTTTTACCTGAGAGGTATTTTAGCATCATAGTATGAATACTCTTCTTTTTAATTCATTCACAGGAGTGAGCATTGCTGGCTCAACCAGCATTTCATTTGTTGCCCAACATTAATTGCCCTTGAAGATGGTGGTGAGGTGCCTTCTTGAACCATTGCAGTCCATGTGGTGTAAGTACACCCATAGAGCTGTTAGGGAGGGAGTTCCAGGATTTTTACCCAGCAACAGTGAAGAAACGGCAACATATTTTCAAGTCGGCATGGTGAGTTGCTTGGATGGGAACTTCCAGTTGGCGGTGTTCCCATGCATCTGCTGCCTTGTCCTTCTAGTTAGTAATGGTCGTGGGTTTGGAAGGTGTTGTTGAAGGAGCCTTGGTGAATTCCTGCAGTGCTTTATGTAAATGGTCCACACTGCTGCAAGTGATGGAGGGAATGAATGTTTGTGGAAGGGGTGCCAATCAAGTGGGCTGCGTTGTCCTGGATGGTGACAAGCTTCTGGAGCATTGCTGGAGCTGCACTCATCCAGGCAAGTGGAGAGTATTCCATCACACTGCTGACTTGTGTCTTGGAGATGGTTGACATGTTTTAGGGAGTCAGGGGGTGAGTTACTCACCGTAGTATTCCTAGCCACTGACCTGCCTTTGCAGCCACAGTACTTATATGGCTAACCCAGTTCAGTTTCTGGTCAATGGTAACCCCCAGGATGTTAGTGATGGTAATGCCATTGAACATGAAGGAGAGATGGTTAGATTCTCTCTTGTTGGAGATGGGCATTGCCTGGCACTTGTGTGGCATGTGTGATAATTGCCGCTTATCAGCCCAAGCCTGAATGTTGTCCAGGTCTTGCTGCATATGGACACTGTTTTGGTATCTGAGTCATCAAGGATGGTGCTGAACTTTGAGCGCTCATCATCGAAAATCCCCAGTTCTGACTTTATGATAGAGAGAAGGTCATTGATGAAGCAGCTGAAGATTGTTGGGCCTAGGTCACTACATGAAATGAGTGAGCTCTCAGTATATTTGAAGGTTTGAACTCAAGTCAGGGTTGGATCAAAAAGTCACATTAATGAACTCTGGCAAACACTGGATTGAGAAATCAGTAAGTGAGATTCTCACTTCACACAATATCTGCAAGAAGACAAAGGGAATTGTTATATGTTACATAAGAGCAAAGTAGAAAGTCTGAGCAGAGAATAGAATTAATAAGATGTAAAGTGTAGGACTATAAAGTCACATAAACCCAGAGCTGAGGATTATATCAACTGAAAAGTCATTCCTGTAAAATTTAACATTCTTTGTTATAATTGGAATTGGAAAGGTCAAGGATTCACCCTACAGTTAACGATAAATAGTCCAGGCCCTATTACTGTTTCTTTCATTCTCTTTAAATAGAGGGAATGTCAGGCTGAAGAGGAACACTGGCCCACCAATTCATCTTTCTGGTATAATCAGAAGTGTTATTAACAAGAACTTGAGCTTGTAGTGTGCAACATTCCATGAGGGAATTTAAACGTAACCATAGGAATTTTAAAGATATGGCTTTGGGGGCTGTGAGCTAGTTTAGGTCAGGGTGAATCTGCAAGCGGGACTTAGTGTGGGATAAGACAGAAGCAGCAGTGCTTTGGAATGAATTCAAGTTTACACAGAGTGGGAAATGGTTCATGGCTGTCATAAGTTAACATTATAGGTAGGCCCAGCTGAAAACCTCACATCAAGGAGAGTGTGATTTTCAACAAACCTGTCCTGATATTACCAGGAATAACTTTCCGTGTATGCAATGGCAGTCAGTATTTTTACTGGCCCAGAGTGTATGCAGATGAATTTTCCCTGTATTGTTTATGCTGGACTATCTACACTGTAAAGATCTATGCCCATACAAAACCATTTAAATGATTTGATGTTACCCTTGTATTCACCAAGGACAAGAAAAATGATCACATAAATATAATGTACTGTAGTATGTGCTTTTTAATAGTGTGATTAACAAGTGCATTTGTTGGTTATACATTTAAGAAATTATATTGCTGTAGTTATAAATAATCCTTAATAAGTGAAATCCTTCAGGGTGCTTTGAGGCTTGTAAGTTTGGAATATTTTAGGTTTAGTAATTGCTTGCTTTACTTGACATTTCCACACAGTCCACATCAACCCAACAATTGAATTTCTACATGGTTTAAATAATCTCGACAACATTAGATACCCATATCAACTTAACAATGAGACTATCCCTGGCCATTTTTTTTTAAATGATAACATGGCATAGCTATATAAAATAATTCACCTCTCATCTGCCCTTTAATGCAATTGTCTAAGCAGGCTCAGCACTTCCGAAAACAATTGTTGTGGACAGGGAATATTTTATCCAACTACTAAACATTTCACAGGAAATTAAAATGCGTCCAACCCTGCAACACACCGTATAATTTCACCTGCTTTAGAATAAATGTTGATATTTTGCAGCTATGGCTCATTTAACCTCATTTTGATATTTCATTCAATACTAAAAATATTTTTTCTGCATTTCCACAGAAGATTCTTGCCCGAGAAAAATCTCTGCAGAAGTGAAAATAAGAATTTTCAGAATGTTAATTTCTGAAGTGATAAATCCACAAATTGCTTCTCAAGAAATGAAACATTAGATGCTGCTTTTAAACAGACAATCGTTTTTCAGCCAAGATTAAGTGAGGGGGAGGCTTAACACTGTCCCAAACACTTTGGGGATGAAGTTTGCTTTGTGCTGAGAACACAACATGGGGGTAGAAAAAAGACGGATGAGAAGCAGGCTGCCAATTCACTATAGCCCACTTTGGGCTAACTCCAAGATCAATTTCACTCACTACGTAAAGAAAAGCAAATTTATGGCTTATTTCATGCAGGGTTGTATAATAACAATTTACCAGATCCCTGGATCAGTCATTCTAACACCTTTTTCAAATAAATTAGATCAGGTTTGATGAATATAATCTCAGTTTTTTGAAGACACGAAGGCAGAGAGCTGCCTCAGGGAGCTGAAGACTTCCAAAGTATTAAATAAAGATTTTAAAATCAGAACAAAAATGTCCAAGCATCACAATCAGTCACCTGAGCATATACAATCTGTCCATAGATTTTTTTAAAATTTAAAATCAGAACACTCATTCTGCCCTTGGGTGAGGTTTCATGAAAAATGTAAAGGCCACCAGGCTGATTCCCTGTCAGTTAATCGGATCGTGAAAAATCGGGGACAATTACAACTTTAATGGGCTTAACTGCCATCTTCATTCTCGGCGAATGAGCTTTGACTTCTGCACGCATCCACTGACCAAAATATCACGTCAGCGCAGGATGATGTCAGGGTGCTTGCCAGATGTCATCATGAGCTATTTTATGCTTGAGCAGGGTCAGGTGCACATCCATACGCCGACCTGAAACTTGATGGCCAAGGAAGGTGGGTTGGTAGCGTGGCCAAACAAGTTGAGTATCAACTTGTGAATCCTTCCAGTATACACCAATGGCAGGGGGTAAGAAAATAGAAACAGGAGGAGTGTGCTATTCAGCCAATCACGCTGCCCCGCTACTCAACAATTCCATGGCCAATCTGACTGCGGCCCCAGCTCCACCTTCCTGCCTGCCTTCCCTCCACCCACAAGTCCCACCTCAACCAAAGATCCACCCAACTCAGCTCCAAACACACTCAATGACCCAGCTTCCGCCATTTGTGGAAGAGGATTCCAAAGACCAACAAATCTCCAAAAGAAGAAAATTCCCTCTCCACCCCCCCATCTTTGTCCCCACCTGCAAACTGTGCCCCAAGTACCAGACCCCCTCACAAAAGGAAACATCTTCCCTGAGAGGGAGAGATTCCTGGTCAGCTGTGCGACAGAAATAAATTGAAGCCACTACCTTGGGGGGTGGGGGGCTGCTGGTTAACTCAGTTGGCTGGATGGTCCTTGTGGATCAGACTGGTGTCAACAGCACAGGTTCAATCCCCTTTTCATCTGGAGTGGAATAGGGACCTGCCTCTTTGTCTGTGCATCAGACCAAAGAACTCAAGGAAGTACCAATGAAACTAATCCATCTTATCCCGTTATGTACTCTACTCCTCCTTGTAGGGAACATCACATTTCCTTTGCGATAATCATCTCTCTCTCTAATTTCACTCCCATTCAGTTTCTCTATAATTCTGCCAACCGAACCTTATGAAAATACAACACCAGCGTAACATTATCCCCAAACTTGCCACAACTTTGAACTTTAAATCTTACAATGAAGGGAATCAGCAAGAAGAACCCCTTAAGGTTATTCACCAACTGTGGCTACTAATACAACATTGGATCAATGTTCCCCTCTAATTTTAATTGAGCAATTGGGACAAAACTGGGTTACATAAGCATCAGTAACCTGAGTAAAATAGATTGAATAAAAGTGGTTCCTTTCAAAGGGCACAACTCATTGAAAACTAAATCAGCAAAACAAAAATAAATTTATGATTAGATCAGAATAAAAAAAATCAGAATGTTGCTAATTTGCCCTCTGATGATAATCATCCTGTGGTTAAATAATTGATTATATTGCTGAAGCCTTCTTTGATGCTGTCCATCCCTTCTTCTTGAGCTCTCTGCCCAAAGGCAGGTCAGAACCACAATCTCCACAACAGGTAGGGCAAGGTGACAGGTCCCAAATTCACCTCAGCCATAATGGGGTTCAAACCCTATGCTGTTGGCTGCTGATCCATACCATCCATCCAACCAACCGGACCCCCCAAGTGGCAACATCCACTTTTATATGCATGTTGTAGCCTAGAGGTTTGGGTAGTGACGGTAGAGACTCCAGCTTTCTTTCTATCATATGGCTAACCAGGAATCTCTCCCATTCTTACCACCTGCCATTGGTGTGTGTTGGAAGGATTTACAAGCTGATTGCCAGCCTGTTTGGCTGTACTATGAACACACCTTCCTCAGCCCTCAAGTACTGACTTGAACCCAGAGCGACTGACTCGAGGTAGGGGCACTATCACTGCACCACAAGATGTCTGGACATGCCCACTGTTGGTCCTAATAAGCAGGATAATTGATGTATTTCCTTCATTGGCTGCCATGGTGATTTGATTAGAGAGTTGCAGGACCACCTTCCTTGTTTCTTTTGGTGATTCATAACATGGGCTTAGAAACAGATTGTTATTTCTGATTAATTTCAGCTGATGTCAAATGTTCTTCCCCAATTTCCTCAACTTGCAATGTCCTCTTACTTCACCAGCAGGCAGCTGTCGATCTGTCTATTTATTTTCCTTTTCACTAGTATTGGTAGAGAAGTTTTGAAAAAAAAATCACCAGGCAATTTGGTGTGATTTTTGTCTCCTGTTTGGATCTGTTTTGTGGCTGCTCCAATTTCACAGGTGACTTGCTTACACTGATTAAAATGATGCTGGGTCTACTTGGACTCTCACTGCCATTTTGCAGTATGCAGTTTTTTGGCCTGCATCTTAATCAGTTTAATGAAATTCTGGGGCAGATTTGGAACAATTTACCAGTTAGAGAGGGGCTAAAGATAGAGTGGTTTGCTCTGTGTTCTATTTACAAAATATAACATTTTTAAAAATAGATATTAAGAAAATAACTTTTTACAGAGCTACTAGAGAGATTGACAAAATAAGATGCCTTGCTGTTGAGAATTATAGAATCGTAGAATGGTTACAGCATAAAAGTTCTGCCCATCCTATCTATGCCAGCACTCTGCAAGAGCAACTAAGCTAGTCCCCTTTTCCCTGTAGCCCTGTGAAATCTTCAGGCGCTTATCCAATTCTGTTTTGAAAGCCACAACTGTATCAGCCTCCAACATGGCAGCATTTTGTCAGATCCTAACTACTCACCGTATAAAAAAAGTTTTTCCTCATGTTCTTGTTGATTCTTTTGCCATTCACCTTGTATCTATGTCCTCTGGTTCTTGAACTTTCTGCCAACGGGAATGGTTTCTATCTCCTCTGTCTAGTCTCCCTAAGATTTTAAACACCTCTATCATATCTCTTCTCATTCCTTTCTCTCAGGAGAACAGCTTCTCTAATCTGTATCCATGTAACTGAAGTTCCTCAGCTCTTAAATTATTTTTGCATCATTTCTAAAGCCTTTACATCTTTCCGAAAGTGTGGTGCCTGAGATTGGATGGAATACTCAAGCTGAGGCCAGAGGACTGGAGAAGTGCAAATGCCACACCTTGGTTCAAAAAAAGTGTTTAAAGATAAACCCAACAACTACCGACTGGGCACTTGAACCTCAGTGGTGGAAAAGCTTTTTAGAAATAATAATCCAGGACAAAATTAACAGCCGCTTGGAGAAGTGAGCATTAATTAATGAAAGCCGGCATGAATTTGTTAAAGACAAATTGTGTTAAACTAACCTGATTATGTTATTTGATGAAGTTGGGTCCCAATGACATGAAAACAAATCCAACACTCTTATGTATCAAAGCTTTATTGTTTTTGCTATCTTTAAAATAGACTTTCTACTGAACCAAAAACAATGCCTGCTACAAGTCACATGAACACAAGATTGGCCCTTTTTTCTGGAAGCTACCAACCAGCAGTTCAAGAACAAAACAATTCCTCTCTCAGTCTGTGGAACCTCACACCTCATTACACAGGCCAATTGTAAATCACAACGCCAGGGGGAGTCACACATCAAAACTTGTTATACCTGCAGAGCGGCTAACAGACTCACCTCGTACCTGGGACTGTCCAGGTTCATTTAAAAAGGGGACCATTGAGGGGCAAAGGGACATCATTTGCATCTGATAAGCCCACCCTTCTAGTGGAGTCAGAGGGTCTGCTTTAGACAATGGCTTCCTGACACCAAACCCTCAATATGGATGGCCACTCTTTCAACAGCTAAAAAACCAGGACATTATCAGTCTTGAAATCAAAGCCAGCTACAGACACTGAATAAGCTTAGTGGAGTCATAGTGGAGAAAGAGGATCGTATGACTCAAGTGACCATTTTGAAATCTCTATATGCCTTTGAGAACTGAGAAATCCTCAGTCTGCTTTTAACATCAACTGGAAAAGGACACCAGCCACCCAGCTGTGCAAACAGCTGGTTACCATCTTTCAAATCCGTGAAGCCTGTTTGATTTGTAAAGTCACTGATCAACACATGCCATGCAGTCTAAGCACAAAAAGCCCATTGTGCTGCAGCATCATTCATTTCAAGGATCTTTATGTTGTCAGTCCCCCACCAGAAACTCATCAGGTCTGAACTCCACCACAAAGAAAACACCCTCTGGATTAGAGTTTCCCTTTCACAAGTAAAATGAGGAAAATGGGCTCGGAGGCTGATCAGCCCTCTTCCCTGCCAGACTGAAATGCAGCAAGTGTGACAGAAACTGTTAGGGCCATTGCTGGCAGGGACAGAAAGAAAGGAATTGAAGACAGGGCAGGACGGCGGTAGCATGGAATGTATTTTCACCATGCTTTGTCTGCCATTTCTTTGGCGGAAGAGACCACAGAAACTCTGTGATTCAGAGGTAAGTGTGCTACCAACTGAGCCACACCTGCCACACTGCAATTAAAAAGCTAGTATCAGTAATGTTGACCATGAAAATGCAAGATTATCATAAAAACCTATCTGGTTCATTAATGTCCTTCAAGGAAGGAAATCTGTTACTTTGAACCAGTCCGGCCTATATGTGACTCCAGGCCCACAGCATTGTGGTTGACTTTTAATTGCCCTTGGAAGAGGCAAGTAAGTCACACAATTATATTTCAGAATGTAACTCACCACCATCTTCTATCTGTTACTGTGGGTTAGTTTCTGGATTCCTTGGCTTCTCACTCTAGACGAGATATTTCTGGAGGCAAAACTCTTTCAGTCAAAATGTCTTTAATTACATCACTAACTATTTACAATGTTATAAAACATCAGGACACAGTTACAGCTCCTCTCTAAGGCACTTCTCATTCATCATCTCTCAGCGAGTGGTGTCACTATTCTCCAGTCCTCTGGCCTCGACTAGAGTATTGCGTCCAAACCCAGGCACCACACTTCAGGAAAGATGTAAAGGCTATAGAAATGATGGAAAAATGATTTAAGAGCTGAGGGACTTCAGTTACATGGATATGGATTAAAGAAGCTGGGGCTGTTCTTCTGAGAGAAAAGAGTGAGAAGAGATATGATAGCCACTGGACAAGCCAGATCCCAGGAAGAAATCCAGTTTTCTAGATCCTAACTTTTATTTTTTGTTTAAAAACATGGAGAGCGGCTACTGAACAGAGTCACAGGAGTCAGCTGATGAACTTTTAACAAAATAATAATCTTGTCTACTAAATATTCTACTAAATCTACTAAATAAGATCATGAAGTCTTCAACTTCCTCAATGAAAGTCTTATCTTCTGAGACTAGGCAATTGGTGGGTATCCTTGATAAGGTGTTGCCCGTAGCCTAGTGTTTACCCTGTACATTATACATATAGTAGCACTATATCGCACGAGTCTTAATCACAATCTCGGGACCCTGCTGGCATCTTTGTGATTTATTTTGTGTTCAACAATGTTACCAATGGCTTATGGTCTATTTCAATTTTAAATTGAAGGCCCAGAACATAATCAGAGCTTTTCTTACTTGCCCAAGTTGCTGCAAGGGCTTCTTTTTCTCTGACAGCATAGCGCTGTTCGGTCTCACTTAAGGACTTGGATACATAGTAGGCAAGTTTTGTTTCTTGTCTGATCACTTTGAACCTGGAATAGCACTGCTCCCAGTCCTGTTGCAGATACATCTGCTGCTACAATTGTTGGACGTTCAGAATCATAGTTGGCCAGGATCTCGGAGGATGTTAACATTGTTTTGATTTGTTCAAATGATTACTGCTGATGCTTAGTCCAACACCATGCCTGGTCTTGTTGAAAGAGTGGTCTGGGGGGTTCATTTATCTGATCTATGTGAGGTAGGAATTTACCCAGTTCGTTGACCATACCCATAAATCTTTGTAGTTCAATTTTATTCCTGGGTGACAGGAATTCCTTTGTAGCTCCTGTCCTCTATGGGTCTGCAGTGATTCCAGTTGTCTGTATGATATGACCTAGAAACTTTATCCTAGGCCTAGGGAACTCACATTTGTCATTGAGTGTCAAGCCAGCTCCTTGCAGCCTTGGTAAGGCTTCTTTGACTTGTTTGTCATGTTCTTCCCTCATTGAGCCATGGATCAAAACATGGCATATGATGCTTTCCATCCCCTCTTGCATGTTGGACATCGTCCTTTGGAAAATTCCCAGCTTGGATGTGATGCAAAATGGCAAACAGTTGAAACAGTGCTGTCCAAAGGGCAGTTATGAAAGTGGTTAGGAGCTTCAACACTTGATTCAGTGATAACTGCCAGAATCCAGTGTTGACGTAGGGTTTGGTGAGATTGTAGTTAGTGCAAGTTTGTCCAAGCTCTCCACTACCGATGCCATTGGACGTATTTCTCATTCCTTGTTAACTTGTGTCAGGTCAGCGCAGACTCGGGTGGAACCATTTGGCTTTGGGACTGTTACCATACCAGCGCACCACCTGGTTGGTTTAGTGGCTGGGAAATGACCCCTTTTTGAAACATTGCCCTGACTCTTGTGGGACCTTCCTGGGTGTAAATAAGATAAAATGGTTTTGCATCTGTCTTGGGCATGATGTGATACACAGCTTTCCATTTACCCATGCCGCTTGAAGAGTGTGGGAAATTCCCTTTGAATCTCACTGTCACTTCACTAAATTTAATGAGCAGGGTCAGAGCGATGCACGTTTTTCTGCTTAACAAAGAGCATTCTTGATTCTGAATAATGCATAATGTTCCAGAATTTTTTCTATCTTTATATTTTGGTGCAGCATCAGGCTGACCTTTAACATTTATAGTTTGATTCCACCTTGGCCTTGGAGTTGAGCAGAGGACGGTTGCACAGTTATTTTGGTCAGCTATGAAACTCTGCCAGATAAAACTGAGACTACATCTCCTGCATCCAATGTGAATTCATAGGAGGTCCATTGAGTTCAACCTTAGCACTCCAAAATTAGCTTTTATTTCCCATTATTTTCTGAGGAAGGTGATTTCCTGGTTGTCAGAATCTTGAATTTCTTGAATGGAAGTTCCTTTAAGAGATTTCTCCTGTCTTGTGAACACAGATTTCCTGAAAAGCCGGGTCATTTTAAAATGGTCTAACTTGCCACACCTATGACACTACGAAATTAGGGCACGGTATTATTGTCACCTGTGGACCTTCTTCCTGCCACAGCAGGAGTATTGGAAAATGCGGTTGCTATCTTTTCAGGGTACTTGCCTGGTTGTTGCTTTGCTATACTTTCAGTTTTACAACCTGCAAACTGAACAGCTTCATCAGGCTGCTCCTGTGGGATTTCCCTCACAATCCACTGGAAGACTCTATTCTGCCTCCACTCTTTGGTCTGTCTG
Source organism: Carcharodon carcharias (assembly GCF_017639515.1). Classification (NCBI taxonomy): domain Eukaryota; kingdom Metazoa; phylum Chordata; class Chondrichthyes; order Lamniformes; family Lamnidae; genus Carcharodon; species Carcharodon carcharias. The sequence continues at coordinate 220,717,219 of NC_054469.1, forward strand.
GCCAGCTGTACAGATTTATTTAAAGTTAAATATTGCCGAGATTGTAAAAAGTCAGAGAGGTTTTCATCTAAAACACCTGCAATCTTCTGCCTCTGATCAGGTCATCTTTTAATGTTCCGTGGTCACAGTTGTCAGCTAAGCAGTACAATTCCTTGATGAATGAGTTGAGTCTTCACCCTGCTTTTGACTGCATCAATTACACTTTGCTCTCTCTATCACAATATTTCTACAGAGAGTGAGGTATAGGACAAAGGCTCTGATGAAATCCTTGTAGGAGGCAGTTGCTGCATTCACTCCCCGTCTGGCTGGCACATCATCTATGATGCCCCCAACAGCATATAACAAAGTGCTGGTCTTTGTTATTTTTACTCATAGGCCTGAGGCGTCACATTACCAGGTGAAATGCCTTTGTCAATTTTGCTATTGTTCAGCCTATCCAGAGATGTCTATGTTTTGGAAAGATTCTGGGGGAGATAAGGTATAAGTCATTTCTCACCCTGTGTCAAGGCTCCCTTTTCCCACGCTGCTTGTCTTGCTAGTTGCTGGGCTGTTCTCATGTTTTTCTTCTCTGGTGTGGTTGTTAGGTCGGCCTTGATGTCTTTCACCTACTGCTCCCTACTGCTCCTGTGTTTCTCTTCAGGATTTTCCTGCTATTTTCTCCTGTTTCTCTGTGGGTCTAGTCACTGCTGCCACCATCTGTTATTGGGGGTTGGTCTTGGGATCTCTTGGTTTCTTATTCTAGAAGAGATCTTGCTGGAGGCAATGGTCTTTCATTCAAAATGCCTTTATTTACATCACTAACATCACTATTTACAGTGTTTTAGAACATCAGGACATAGCTATAACTCCTCTCAAAGTTGCTTCTCACACATCTCTCAGTGAGGGGTGTCACCATGACATAGCTTTTTACGCACATGGTCAGTAGCTATCCTTAGAGTTAATCCTTTACTCCACATTATCAAGGTTAATTAGGCATAGGCAATAAATGCTGGTCTTGCCACGAATGCCCACTTCCTGTAAAGGAATAATAAAAGAATGGAATTGAAGCAAGTTGAAAGGTTTATTCATGAGATCATGTCTAATCTTAGCACACTTCCAACCTTAGCAAAAATAGGGAATTTCCATGTGGGGGTTCCAGTATAAACTTGCATTCTACCACTCCTCTGCCTATGCAGCATTTGAACATCAAGACACTGACATAAGGTGTCAAGACACAACTTGAATATATATTTTTTAGACATTTCTTCAATAAAGATATACCATCAGCATGAAAGACAGTGATTTATGCTAAGCACAAAATCAGTGTACCCTTTGTTATCTATGCAGAGTTGCTGGTATCCAATATTTCAAGCATAAAGATTCTTGAATTTCCCTAAATTCCCAGCGGCAAATACAGATACAAAGGTGAATTAGCACAATTCTCTTTCTCTCTGGAGATTATAACCAAATAAGCACTTCATCTTTACATATTATTTTAACATACTTACTCATTTATTTTAAATGGCTTGCCCACAGGAATAAAGTAAAGCAAATCAGATAATCTCGACTGATAGACCTACATTGTCTCATTTGTTTGTGGAGTAGTAAATATACACTAGAATCATAGGGACAGGAGAAGGCCATTCTTCCCTTTGAGTCTATTCTGCCCTTCAATGACATAATTCCCTGATGATACTCCTTAGATCCATCATGATTCTGGAGCATTCCACTCAAATTACATGGCCTGGGCCCAATTACTAAAGTCTTCACTTTTAGCCAAGTCTATAAGAAGAACAATTGGCTTGGGATTGGATCACCTGACAAACAAATTGGAGGTTGAGTTATAAGAATACTTTTCACAAGGTGATCCTTTCAGTGCGGAGCAGTTCCAGGATCTGAAAATCATACAGCGAGGTCACCAAGGCTGATTTGTGGCACTCTTGATTTTCCATTAATTAAAATTAATTAAGCTAAGTAATTACATTTGGAGCATTGCGAATTGGGTGCAATGACCTTCATTCCCAATTCTCTGATTCACTCTTCCCCTCAACTAAGGCTCCTGACCAAGAGCGGAACGTCATAAAATCTATCATATGGTGATTGCTTTGCTGATGATAGAAATTCTTTGCAAACCTGGATTAATGCCTTCAGATTATAAGAGCCAGAAGTATGTTGCAAAGGAAGGAAGAGTTTTCCCTGCTACAGAAATTGAGAATTCCCACCCCCCCCACCCCATTTTATTTGTATTTATATTACAAGGGGAGATGGTGGCTTAGTAGCATTGACATTGGACCAAGAATCCAGAGACCCAGGGTAATTCTCTAGGGATCCGGGTTCGGATTCCAGCAGGAAATTTGAATTCAATAAAATCTGGAATTAAAAGATTAATGATGACCATGAAACCATTGTCAATTGTTCTAAAAACACACTTGGTTCACTAATGTCCTTTAGGTAAGAGAATCTGCTGTCCTTACCTGGTCTGGCCTACATGTGACTCCAGACTCACAGAAATGTGGTTACTCTTAACTGCCCCCTGAAATGGCCTAGCAAGCCACTCAAACTGCTACAAAGTGTAAAAGGGATGAAACAGGTTGGACCAGGGATCAAGCCTGGTTATATGAAGAGTGCAGCAGGGTCTGCCAGGAGCAGCATAGGGCATACCTAAAAATGAGGTGTCGACCTGGTGAAGCTACAACACAGGGCTACTTGCATGCCAAAAGGCATAAGCAGCAAGTGAAAGAGAGATTTAAGCGATTCAAGAACCAACAGATCAGATCCAAGCTCTACAGTCCTGCCACATCCAATTGTGAATGGTGGCAGACAATTAAAAAACTCACTGGAGGAGGAAGCTCCACAAATATCCCCATCCTTAATGATGGGGGAGCCCAGCACATCAGTGCTAAAGATAAGGCTGAAGAACTTGCAACAATCTTCTGCCAGAAGTGCCAAGTGGATCATCCATCTTGGCCTCTTCCGGAGTTCCCCAGGATCACAGAGACCAGTCTTCAGCTAATTTGATTCATTCCATATGATATCAAGAAATGGCCGAAAGCACTGTATACTACAAAGACTATGGGCCCTGACAATATTCCGGCAATAGTACAACACTGGCATCTACTCGGCTATGTAGAAAATTGCCCAGGTATGCCCTGTACACAAAAAGCAGGACAAATCCAACAATGCCAATTACTGCCCCATCAATCTACTCTCGATCATCAGTAAAGTGATGGAAGGGGTCATCAACAGTGCCATCAAGTGGCAATTACTTAGCAATAACCTGCTCACTGATGCCCAGTTTGGGTTCCACCAGGGTTACTCAGCTCGAGATGAACTCCCAAGGTAAGGTGAGAGTGACTGCCCTTGACACCAAGGCAACATTTGGCCGAGTGTGGCATCAAGGAGCCCGAGCAAAACTGGAGTCAATGGGAATCAGGGGGAAAACTCTCTATTGGTTGGAGCCATAACTAGCACAAAGGAAGATGGTTATGGTTGTTGGAGGTTAATCATCTCAGCTCCAGGATATCACTGCAGGAGTTCCTTAGGGTAGTGTCCTCGGCCCAATCATCTTCAGCTGCTTCATCAGTGACCTTCCATCATATTAACAGAAGTGGGGATGTTCACTGATGATTGCATAGGCTTGGTCTGACAAATAGCAAGTAACATTCATGCCACACAAATGCCAGGCAATGACCATCTCCAACAAGATCGCCCCTTGACATTCAATTCTATTACCATCGCTGAATCCCCCACTATCAATATCTTGGGGGTTACCATTGATCAGAAACTGAACTAGACTAGCCTTATAACTACTTGAGCTACTTGCCTTTATTAGCCAAGGCATAGAATATAAGAGCAGGGAGGTTATTCTGGAACTGTGTAAAACACTGGTTAGGTAACAGCTACAGTATTGCATGCAGTTTTGGGATCCACATTATAGGAAGGATCTGATTACACTGGAGAGAGTGCAGCAGAGATTTACCAGGATGTTGCCTGGGCTGGAGAGTTTTAGTTAAGAGGAGAGATTGGATAGACGGGGCTATTTTTCTTGGAGCAGAGGAGATTGAAGGGGGACATGATTGAGGTGTATAAAATTATGAGGGACATAGATAGGGTAGACAGGAAAGAACTTTTCCCCTTGGTGGAGGGATCAATAACCAGGGGGCATAGATTTAAGGTAAGGGGCAGGAGGTTTAGAGGGGATGTGAGGAAGAATTTTTTCACCCAGAGGGTGGTGGGAATCTGGAACTCACTGCCTGAAAGGGTGGTAGAGGCAGGAACCCTCATCACATTTAAGAAGTATTTAGATGTGCGCTTGCGATGCCATGGCGTACAAGGCTATGGGCCTAGTGCTGGAAAATGGGATTAGAATAGTTAGGTACTTGTTTGACCGGTGCAGACTCAATGGGCCGAAGGGCTTTTTTCTGTGCTGTAGACCTCTATGACTCTATGACTTGGCTACAAGAGCAGGTCAAAGGCTAGGAATTCTGCAGCAACTAATTCACCTCCTGACTCCCCAAATCCTGGTTACCATCTACAAGTCAGAAGTGTGATGGAATACTCCACACTTGCCTGGATGAGTGCAGCTCCCACAACAACTCAAGAAGCTTGACACCTTCCAGGACAAAGCAGCCTGCTTGGTTGGCACCACACTCACAAACATTCACTCCCTCCACCATCGACGCACAGTAGTAGCACTGTGTACCACCTACAAGATGCACTGCAGCGACTCACCAAGGCTCCTTTGACAGCATCTTCCAAACCCAAGATCACTACCATCTAGAAGGACAAGGGCAGCAGACAAACGGAAACACCGCCACCTGCGAGTTCCCCTCCAAGCCACTCACCATCCTGACTTGGAAATATATCGCCGTTCCTTCACTGTCAGTGGTCAAAATCCAGGAACTCCCTCCCTAACAGCACTGTGGGTGTATCTACACCACAGGGACTGCAGCAGCTCAAGAAGGCAGCTCACCACCACCTTCTCAAGGGCCATTAGGGATGGGCAATAAATGCTGGCTTTGCTAGCAACTCCTACATCCCATGAACAAATATATTTTTAAAAATTTCAGATATCACTTTGCACAGAGAAACAAGCCGTCCAGTCCTGAGCTGGACAGGCCTTGATCAGTTCAGCTCCTTACTATTGGGAAATCAGTCAAGAAAGAATGAATTTTCTTCACATTATAATTGACCATCAGAAACAAAAGATTAACATTTATGTGAAAGGGGTCAGGACACCAGATCACCATTGTGTCAGTGATGGGAGAAATAGTACTGCTCAGAATCTTCACAAAAGCCAGGACATACTTTAGAAGCAAGAACACACTCGGTGGCATTTAATAGAGATAAAAATTCTGGTGTCCCACAAATCATTCAGTTTGTAGAGACATATAAGGACCCTCTAGGCTATTGGCAATTTTTTTGTGTGTGAAGGTAACATCCACTGAGTATATCACCACTCCTCCCTGTGACAGTAATTTGCATCTAAATTGAGGCCCGGAAGCTGCAAGGTGAACTGCAACAGTTATTTTCTTGTTAAGCTTGTTACCCAAATAAACAAGATGGATCAAGCCCAAAATGACTACACGCGAGCTGAAAGCTTCAATACAGGAAAGAACCGGGCTCAATTCAGAGCAGATATCAATATTAAGCAAGGTAAGACTAACACACGTTAATCTATAAGTGCACATTGAAAATGTGTCATTAGGCACAGGCTCTTTAGCAGACAAACTGAAATTGTAACATTGCATTCCACCTTAATAGAACGTTATATTTACAGCTCACTGTGTTATAAGATACATTTGCATTTATATAGAACCTTTCATCATCTCAGAATATCCCAAGCACATTACAATCAATGAACTACTCATTTGGTAGCACAGAACTTGAGTATTGCTGAAAAAAGAGACATGTCTAAGCTTTTCATCTTGCACCCATCAGGACACTCATACGAATACCAATATAAGGAGGAAACAACAATTTATACTGTATGTGAAGAGAGTGTTGATTGGGTTTATATTTGCGTGTACTGGAAGCTACGTATATTAATACACAGGGCCCTGTTCTTTGCAGACAGAAAGTACATTTACATACATTGTGCCTGTTTCAGCTAACAAAATAAGTAACAACCATTCGCTGACTCATTCCTCAGGGCAATGCCTTGGCCAATCCGGGTCAAGCTGTCTGGTTTAAATTTTAAACTATGTTTGGCAGTTAACTGTTGGTCACCATCAGTGGTGCATTCTCCATGGCAACTGCATTTGCCAACCAATCAGCGCTCTCTTCACATATACTATACATTGTTGTTGTACTCTTATATTGGTATTCTTGCAAGTGTCCTGATGAATGCAAGATGATAAGCTTTGGCATGTCTCCTTTTTCAGCAATACTCAATGAACTACTGTTGAAGTGTTGTTGCTGTAGGAAATTCAAGACAATAATAACTGTGTACACTAAAATCATCTATTATTTTTATTCATCAAATTGAGGTGTTTAAGTTGATTAAAGAATTTGATAGGGTAGATAGAGAGAAACTATCTCCTCCGGTGAGTCGAGTCCAGAACAATGGAGCATAGCCTTAAAATTAAAGCAAGTCTTTTAGTGCAATGTTGGGAAGCGTTATAGTGGAAACTTAGAACTCTCTTCCGCCAAAAAGCTGTTGAGGCTGGGAGCCAATTGAAAACTTCAGAGCTCTGATTGGTAGATTTTGTTGGGCAATGTGTATTAATGGTTATGGAACCAAGGTGTTGGGCAATGTGTATTAATGGTTATGGAACCAAGGTGTTGGGCAATGTGTATTAATGGTTATGGAACCAAGGTGTTGGGCAATGTGTGTTAATGGTTATGGAACCAAGGTGTTGGGCAATGTGTATTAATGGTTATGGAACCAAGGTGTGTTGATGGACTTAAACGTGAAGGTCAGCCATGAAAGGCTGAAAGGCCTCCACATGTTATGATGTTCATAAATAACCTGCAGTGAAACCTTTGAAGAAGATAGGCGCCCATAACTTCCATTGTCGAGGGTGTGAGGTAGGGGAGGTATATCTGAAGATGCGCAGGAGACCCAGCAATCCCGGCTCGGAAACACCCACACAAGGATTGCACCGCAATTGCCCAGGAGTTTCAAACACACCAAGACCCTGGGAACCATCTGAAAGTACAATATAAATCGCAAACTTTGGATGGTGCAGACTGTGTTACATCAATAGTTACCAAGAGAAAGTTAGCAAAATTAAAATCACTTCTTACTTGTGAGTGACTATGGTACTGACCCCACCCCCCCCACCTCCCACCCAACAAGCCTCCACAGGATCCCCTGACTACACCCCAACATCCAGGCTAACACCCCCCATCCTCTGACATCCCCCACCCCCTCGGCTTCCAACCTTCCATGGGACCCCCCCAGCTACCCTCCCCATACCCCAACTACATCCCAACCACTCAACTATGCTCCCAGCTCCAAAGAACCCCCCCAGCTGCTCTCCCCAGCCCCTGACTACCCTCCTGACCCCCACACGGGACCCCCATCTACCCTCCCCATCCTCTGGCTACCCTCCCAACTCCCCATAAGACCACCCTCCCCACTGCCCAACTACACTCCCACCTCCTTGACCATGCTCCTGACCCCCCACGGGACCGCCCAACTATCCTTCCTCCTCCTCAACTGCCCTCCCCCAACTACACCCCGACCACCCTCCGACCCCCTCGACTACCCTCCCCACTGCTCAACTATCTCTCAACCCCCACAGGACCTCCAACTACCCTTCCCACCACCTGACTACCCTTTAACCCACCCGCCTACCCTCTCCACCAGGGGATATTCTCCAGGGAATCTTCTGAATACACTCCCCACTACCTCAACTACACCCCATCACCGGCTATCATCCCGACACCCACCATGGGACAACCCGACTACCCTCCCAACCAGACGGGGCCCCCCCAGAATACACTCCCACCTCTCCCCTCCACCCCCCTCCCCGACCCGGCTATCCTCACCAACCACAACCCCACACTGACCAACCCTCACTGTCTACCCGACCCTGCCAGCTGACTACCCCGCTGCTGACCACCCGACCCTCTCCGCTGACCACCCATCCCTCACCACTGACCAATCCCAGCAGCCCCACCCCCAACATCCTCAACAATTACCCATACTTACCCCCAGCTTCTCAAAGTGGCTGGACCTTTAAACCTACCTGCAGCTCGGGTCATAAAAAGGGGGCGTGTCCTCCTTACCATCGACTCTCCTGCAGTTGGCTGAAGGCCTCAGGAACCCACCGCATTGCACTATTCCCACACAGCCCAAGACAGAAGGTCAGGTGAGAAAGGTGTGGCTGCATTTCAGGGTAAGTAACTAGGAGCATAGAACCATAGAACATTACAGCACAGAAAACAGTCCATTCGGCCCTTCTAGTCTGTGCCAAAATATTATTCCACTAATCCCATTGACCTGCACCCAGTCCATAACCCTCCAGACCTCTCCCATCCATGTCTCTATCCAATTTATTCTTAAAACGTAAGAGTGAGCCCGCATTTACCAGGTCAGATGGCAGCTCGTTCCACACTCTCACCACTCTCTGAGTGAAGAAGTTCCCCCTAACGTTCCCCCTAAACCTTTCCCCTTTCACCCTAAAGCCATGTCCTCTCGTGTTTATTTCTCCTAATCTAGGTGGAAAGAGCCTACTCGCATTTACTCCGTCTATACCCCTCATAATTTTGTAAACTTCTATCAAATCTCCCCTCATCCTTCTAGGCTCCAAGCAATAAAGTCCTAACCTGTTTAATCATTCCCTGTAACTCAACTCCTTAAGACCCGGCAACATCCTAGTAAATCTTTTCTGCACTCTTTCAATCTTACTGATATCCTTCCTGTAGTTAGGCAACCAGAACTGCACACAATACTCCAAAGTTGGCCTCACCAATGTCTTATACAACCTTACCATAACATCCCAATTCCTATACTCAATACTTGGATTTATGAAGGCCAGTATGCCAAAAGCTTTCTTTACAACCCTGTCTAACTGTGATGCCACTTTCAGGGAATTATGTATCTGAACTCCCAGATCCCTTTGTTCCTCCACACTCCTCAGTGCCCTACCATTTACTGAGCAGAGTGGTAATCGACTGTGAATGGCATTCCACAGAAGATTCAGGCCAGGGTAATTTGATGAATTTGCATTGTTGGTAAGAGTGCATTGGGAAACTGTGAATGGAAGCCAGCGGACTGAAGAAGAAGTTCTTAATTTCTCTTACTTCCAGGATGTATGGTCCCAGCAGGTGAAATGCACCCTGTTTGCACTGAGCAGCTTATGAATTCAAGCAACTACAAAGATGTCAATTAGTGATCCCTAATCAAGCACAAGAATTATGGAAAGGAGACATGGGAACTAAATTATTATTTCATTCATTTATAGGATGTGGGCTTCGCTGGCTGGGCCAGCATTTATTGTCCATCCCTAGTTGCCCTTGAGAAGGTGGTGGTGAGCTGCCTTCTTGAACCACTGCAGTCCATGTGGTGTGGGTACACCCACAGTGCTGTTAGGGAGGGAGTTCCTGGAGTTTGACCCAGCAACAGTGAAGGAATGGCCGATATATTTCCAAGTCAGGATGGCGAGTGGCTTGGAGGGGAACTTGCAAATGGTGATGTTCCCATGCAGCTGCTTCCCTAGTCCTTCTAGATGGTAGTGGTTACAGACTTTGATGGTGTTTTTTGAAGGAGCCTTGGTGAGTTGCTGAAGTGTATCTTGCAGATGGTACACATTGCTGCCACTGTCCATTTGTGGTAGGGGCAGTGGAAGTTGAATGTGATGACTGAAATGCCGATCAAGTGGCTGCTTTGTCCTGAATGGTGTTGAGCTACTTGAGTGTTGATGGAGCTGTGCTCATTGGGCAAGTGGAGAGCATTCTATCACGCTCCTGACTGAATTGTGCCTTGTAGATGGTGGATAGGCTTTGGGTGTCAGGAGATGAGGTTACCCACCACAGAATTCCACGCCTCTGACTTGCTCTTGTAAGCACAGTATTACAAGATATGGCAGATTTGGTTTGGTTTCTGGTCAATGGTAACCCTCAGTACATTGGTAGTGGGAGACAGCAATAGTAATGCAGTAGAATGTCAAGTGAAGATGAGTAGATTCTCTCTTATTGGAGATGATCATTGCCTGTCATGTGTGGTGAGAATGTTACTTTCCCCTTATCAGCCAAGCCTGGATGTTGTTGAGTATAGGCACAGACTGCTCAGTTTCTGCGGAGTTGTGAATGGTATTGAACGTTTTACAATCATCAGCAGAAATTCACACTTCTGACCTTATGATGGAGGAAAGGTCATTGATGAAGGAGCTGAAGAATGGTTGGGCCTAGGACACCACCCTCAGGAACTCCTGTAGCCATGTCCTGGGACAGGGATGATTAGCCTCCTAAAACCATCACCATTTTTGTTTATGTTAGGTATGACTCTAACAAGTGGAGAGTTCTCCCCTGATTCCTATTAACTTCATTTTTGCCCCAGTTCCATAATGCCACACTCAGTCAAATGCTGCCTTGACGTCAAGGGCAGTCACTCTCACCTTACCATTGGAATTCGGCTCTTTTTGGACCAAGACTGTAATGAGATCAGGAGCCGAGTGGCCCTGGTGAGCAGATAATTGCTGGCTAAGTACTGTTTGATAGCACTCCCATTTACCTTCCATTACCTTCCTGGTTGTCGTGAGTAGACTGAGGGGGAACTAATTGGTCGGATTAGATTGGGTGACCAGGACATACCTCGGAAATTTTCCACATTGTTGGGCAGATGCTCGTGTTGTTGCTGTACTGGAACAGCATGGCTAGGGACGTGTCTAGTTCTGGAGCACATATCTCCAGTGCCACTGTTGGGTGGTTGTCAGAGGCCCAGAGCCTTCGGCCGTTTCTTTATATCATTGGGATTGAATCAAATTGGCTGAAGTCTGGCATCCGTGATATTGGCAACCTCAGGAGGAGGCTGAGATGGATCATCCACATGGCACTCTGGCTGAAGATGCTTAATTTGTTATGGTTTGACTTTAGGCTCATTCAGCCCGAACCGGAAGGTTCAAAGCTCAACAGAAACTGGGCCTTGGGGCTTCAGCTTGGGCCTCCAGCTCCTGTTGCACCTCCAGAGGTAGCTCACCCATGTATCCACATGGAATTTAGACAGTGTGTCATGCTAGCAGTGACTCTTAGCTAACTGCTACGGAGAGAGAAGATGATGAATGGAAGCAAATCTGTTGATCTTGGGCCCCCAGCAGAATACATTAGTGTTACAGTGTTACACATTGAAATATGTTTAAAAACATACAATGGGCCTGATGCTGGGCATTGGTTAAGCCTTGTCAACCTCTGAAAATTTGCTTAGCTCTGACCAATTTCTCCAACACTCCTTTCAACAGGTGTTTCATCCCCATTAACATATTCAAGCAGTTTAACATCTGATTTTGGCACTTTAAAATAATGCCCTGATAAATTTAGTTGTTGCAAAAACAAATGCAGATTCGGAATGAGCATTTGATGGGGAGGTGGTGTCTTAGTCGAAAAGTCACTGGTCCAGGCTAATTCTCTGGGGACATGTGTTCAAATACCACCATGGCAGCTGGTGGAATTTAAATTCAATTAATAAAATCTGGAATATCAAGCTAGTTTCAGTGATGGTGACCATGAAACTACCATCAATTGTTGTAAAGGCCCATCTGGTTCACCAATGTCCTTTAGGGAAGGAAACTTGCCATCCTTACCCAGTCTGGCCTCATCTACATGTGACTCCAAGCCCAGAGCAATGCAGTTGACTCTTAATTGTCCCCTGAAATGGCCTAACAAGCCACTCAATTCAAGGGAAATTGGGGATGGGCAACAAATGCTGGCCTTACCAGTCAGGCCCACACCTCACAAAATAATAAAGAAAACCATTTAACAGACACAATAATCTTGAATTTTACCTCCAGAAGAGAAACTTACATTTATATAGCACATGTCATGATCTCAAGAGCCCAAAGCACTTGTCAGCCAATGAAACATTTTTGAAGTGTAGTCACTATTGTAATGTGAGAAAAGCAGCATCCAATTTGCACACAGCAAGCTCCCACAAACAGCAATGTGATAATAACTTGATAATTCGGGTTTTTGTTAAGATGTCAGTTGAGGGATAAATATTGGTCAGGACACTGGGGAAAACTGCCCCTGCTTTTCTTCAAAACAGAAGATTTGTATGCATGCAAATTAATCCTTGACCAAACATAGCAGGAATTAAATCAATGCAATTTATGTGAAAGGAATAATTTGTACCAGTCAAACCAATCTGGTTAATCTTTTCAGCTCAATATGTGCATTTTCCTTCAGTGAGTCTGGTTTGTGTCCTTTTAATGTCATGCATACCGAGCTGGAACTAAAATATTTCTAGTCAACAAAGTTCAGCTACAAATATTTAGCTTACACTACATTAAAGAATGCCTGAAAATGGTACATGAACAATGTAGCACTAAGGATCTGTATCTAAACTTCATTTATGAAGAATTATTCCCCTTGATTACCAACATGCTAGTGATCTGCCTAAGGACAGATCCTCTGCACAATTTCTTCACTCCTCACATTCTTGCGTCTCCCTTATCAACTGCTCATAGGCGCTGTTGTGTTATTATAATACCTTGGCTTATTTACTGTGCAAGACGCAAGGCACCAATCGCTCATAAGGGATTGGGTATACACGTTGTGAGTTCATTTATTCAGACTCCACACATGAGAACAATTGTACATAAATATAAAGTTTGAAGGCATCAGAGCTGTGTGTGCGTTCTGCTCAAAGTAAAAGTGAAACTAAGGTTGCATCACATGACACACTTCCCTTCTAGCAATGTCATGCTGATATCCTGTAATGGCATATTACAACAGGAGATTCTCATTTTCAAGATACTCATCAACTGAGTGCCCACAGCTCTCTGAGGTAGAGAATTCTAAAGACTCATAACTCCTGTTAGGAAATGGAGATAGTTTAAGTAAGATATATTGGTATATGAGGGTATTAGGAATGAGCTTTAGCTTTAAAGTTTAAGTTTGTTTTGTATTTCTGTATTTGTGTGTTGATAAAAGGTCAAGCTGTGTTTTAGTTTCACTTTAAAAGGTACTTGCATTTCTAATGAGTTTTACAACTGCTGGAGAAATTAAGCAAGCACAAGAGTAGAAAAAACTGGGCTGTTGCCTAGCAACAGGAGTCCAGAGAGGCACAGACACACACAGAAGAAACTAGAAAAAAACAGTTTGATTTGGAAGCTATAAAAACAAAAAAACGAGGATGCTGGAAATCTAAAACAAAAACAGAATTACCTGGAAAAACTCAGCAGTTTGGAAGCTGTCTGAGTTAAGTTAGTCTTGAAGATGGCTGCCAAGCGCGAGCAACTTCGAAGGGGTAGATAGCCAGTTCCAAGCTGAAGTTGGTTGAAAGTAGCTGCCAAGGAGAGACTGGAGCAAAAGGGTCCAAAACTAAAGAAAATGTCCCCAAATCCAGAGGATTGAAACAGGAGAAAGTCCCAAGCATATCTACTAGTCAAATGAAAAGCATGAACCTGGAAAAGGTCCTAAGTGAAGTTAAGAGTGAGGAGCAGAGAAAGGCTCCAAGCTTTAATCTTAAATAAATTAAGGCTTGTGAGAAGTCAGAAGGTCCAAAGAAGCAACTGAAGGTCTGTAATTCTTTGCTCCGGGCATTTGAAGCAATGATGTACTGTTGATAGCTGAGTTGGTGAGAGAGAAAGAGAGTACGTGAAGAAAAGCTTAAACCTATATAGTGACCCAGGGGAGAGGAACATCAGAAGGAGAGTTCAAAACCCTGGAGGTGTACCCTTGCAGAAGGCATCTGAGAGAAAGCATCAGTTTGGGAGAAGATTCCAAGGTGAGTTCTTTGAAAGTGGAGATTGGAAACCCTCGTGTGAAAGATGGAGTGCAGTGAAACTGGTTGGCTCACAGTGTGACAAGCATCTGCGGGGAGTTGAGGAGAGACCATAGCATCAGTCTAGGGTGGCATCTGTCACTTGGCTTCAGAGTGTAATGTGTCTGACCACAGGTCGCCAATTGGTTTACATGGACTATACTTACTGTGAACATTAGAGAATTCAATATCTTTTGTGACTTATGTTGTCCTTACAATTCTGTATAGGTATAGTCGTGGGTGAAGGAATATTGTAATATAGTTCATTTTTTCTTATTTAATAAATGTCTTATGTGTTTGTTAAGAGTTCATTAGCTGACTCCAATGACTCTGTTCAGTAACCCATCTCCACATATCTAAACAAACAATTAAAAATTAGAATCTACCAAGCTGGATTCCACCCTAGGATTAGGCTTATGTAGTGATAACCTCAGCTGGATATCACAACAAAGAATTTTCTCTTATCTCTGTCTACAATGGCCGACCCCTTATGCTGAAACTGGGGCTCATCATAGGTGACAGGTCCCCCACCATCGCATTCAGGAATTGTACCCCCTCCCCCAACCCACCCCACCTCATGCTGTCACAAGCAGCAGGCTTCCTCCTTGTTCCTCATCCTCCTTAAAAGTTCTCCCCGCCCGACCGAAAGCCGAGCCTGTCACTAAGGCTGAGTTCCATGTGGGGAACCTTTCAATAAAACTAGGGCAAAGAATTCAGGGGGTGGTTTCTCATTGTCTTCCTCATGTGTGCTTAAAGGAAATACAAACCCTCTCTCCAAAGGATCCTCTGCCTATAAGAAGCTGTTGTTCCTTGAGGTTCTAGCTCTTCCACCATCATCATCGCAGGTTCACTGGCTCCATCACTGGTCATGGTTTGTAACTGTGAACATGGATCCTTACCTGGGCCTGGGATAGCTCACATAATGACAGGGACAACAATCGACTGAGGTCTCAATGACACCGCTATCCTAACATTATGTATGTTTGCACATTTAATGCTTGTTTTACAGTATCCATATATGAACAACGCTTCTGATCATAATGGAGTGTCTTAGTGGTTCTGTAATCTTCCAGGCCATCTAGGCTGCAAAGCATTACTGTGATAAATGCTACAACTATACTCATTCTCAGAATCGTCATTACTGAATCTGACACCAGTACAGATACTGGAGTATCTCCAGCTCCATAGTTTAATCTCCAGAACAAAGTACTCACCTGGAGTGTATCAACTGGTACATAGCAAAAGCATGGTACTCTAAACTCCAGGATCAAAGTGAGAGAGTGGTACACTTAGAGATGAGCAGTGCCATCATTAAGATGGGGGTATTGTCAGAACAAAAACATAGGAAATAGGAGCAGGGGAAGACCATTTGACCCTTTGAGAAGGATCCAACATTTGGTTAGATCATGGCTGATTTTATACCTTAACTCCACGTTCCTATCCAATCCCCATGTCCCTCGATTCCCTTAGAGTCCAAAACTTTATCAATCCCAGCTTTGAATATACTCATCAACCAAGTATCCACAACTCTCTGGGGCAGAGAATTCCAAAGACTCACAACTCTTTGAGTGAAGAAATTTCTCTCACCTCCATCTGAAATGGCCGACACCTTATCTTGAGAATGGGGCCCCTCATAGGTGAGGGAGCTACAAAGCCTCTACATTTTAAATCTGGAGCATAAATCTGGTTAGAAAAGTTACTTACCAAGCTTCTGTAAAGAAAACCGTGACTCATACAATAAAGCAAGCATGCGTGATTTAAATGCTTGAGTTTTACAGACCTTGTGGATGATTTCAACACAGATGCATTTGTAAATGTCTGGAGTTTAGAAGTAACCAGTCACGGTATTTATTTCTTATTAATGTGTTACTGCCTCTCAAAACCAGGCTGCAACTCCATGGGCAGAATTTTACAACTTGCGGGCGGGCGTGCGCCTGACCCAATCGGGTGTAAAATGGCGCATGATGGCGTCGGTTGAGCGTCCTGACGGCTTTGTGCAGTCGCACGGTAATTCGGTCGGCGGGCCAATGCGAGAGTCGGCAGCGCGCCCGCCAACAACTAAGAGGCCCGTTAAAGCCGTTAATGCCGTAATTGATCTGGATTTTTCGCTGCCCGCCCAAGTTTTTGGCGGGCGGGTGAATCGGCCAGGTGGCCTTTGGATTTTTCGAGGAAACCTCATCCGAGGGTGGGACGAGGTTTCCGATATTAAATTTTTTTTAAATTAAAATGTTTACGCAGAATTTTTATCATCAATGTGTTCAGGCGAGTGAAGCTTATGGGTTGAAATTTTTTTTCGGAATTTCGTAATGTTTATTTTTGGCGGTAAAATTCTTCAGCTCACTGAGGTAGTTCTCTGCCTTCAAGGAGCTTTCGTTGAGTGCTCCCCCATGCCCACGCTGGCTTTGGCACTCACCCTCCTTCTGCCCCCCACCCTGAAGCGCGGGGCCTTTCAGCGCATACTTCAGGCTGTTAATGGGCCAGCCAGCGCTAATTGGTGGCCGGGCGTCGATCGCGGAGAGCGGCCCGTTTCCCGGACACTCCCAGGCCTGCCGACAATCCGGCCCCATCTTTCCATTCAGGTTTCCGTCTTGACTAATGTGGACTGGGAATTTTTTTTTCCCATCAGTGAAAATATTCCACCACTTCCTCAAAAAGGACATTGATCTTTGTGACAAAATAAGATTCAGCTGATTCCTGGAAATAAGAATTTCTACACCAAAGATGTTTTTAATGATCTTTTGGCAAAGCCAAGGACCTCATATTTAAAAAAAAAACCTCTGGTCTGGGGAGTTGGTTTCACCTTGTCTTGACTAAACTAGAAGTAGAAGCAAATAAACAGCAGCCTGGGGGAGGACAGGGTGGAAATTTAAGGAGACAATTTCTGGAATGGGTCAGTTGTTGTACGAATCCGAGGGATCCGAAGACAGCTACATGGTGGAAGCAGACAACTTGTCAGGTGCCTCTGGAACCAGCGCTTGGGCTTAGAATGTGCGCAAACGATTTGAAAAAAACAAAGTTGTCTCAGATAATAAAACCAAAGTGGGCTAGGGGCATGCTTTAAACAATGTGACATAAATTTATCAAATGCAGACGGAGTGGATAAATCAGGAACATGGGCTGACAAGAGACACCACCACACAGACAAATGGCAGACAGGATCACCCATGCATCCACCGTTTATAGAACCCACTTAATTTTAAGCCCATATATTTCAATAGAATGAAAAATAGCTGAATTCTACAAAGGGCAGTTTGTCTTCATTGTGTCACCCATATTAATTGAATCAATTTGATGGATTAAAGCTCTAACCCAATCTATACTTCCAGCTCTCCTTCCAAGTAGATAGTCAGGCCTCATTTACAAAGCAAACTTGCGACTGCAAACAGTCTTTCTCGTTGCTACAAAGCCGTTAAAACAACTCCAAACTTCATTGATGAACTTCAAATTCTTGATTAGAAAAGCTGCTGCTCCCCACAATTTTGTTGTAATAAAGCTTAGAGAAATTACTCGAGGTCACAAATTCCACATAATATATTCAAGAATCAGCATTAGAGAGGCATAACTAGAAAAAAATACATATTTTAATTCACCTTACGTGCTGCATTGCTGGAGGTGCCGCCCTTGGGATGAAATGTAAACCCATATATAAATGTCTGCCCCTCTCAAGTGGTTTGCAAAAAAATTCCCCAGCCCTATTTGGAAGAAGAGCGGGGGACTTATCCCTGCTGCCCTGACCAATATTTATCCCCCCAATCATCATCATAAAAGCAGATTATCTGATCATTATCACACCGTTGTTTGTAGGAGCTTGCTGTGCACCAATTGGCTGTTGTATTTCCAACATTACAACAGTGGCTACACTTCAAAAGTGCTTAATGGCCTGTAAAGTGCTTTGAGACATCCTGAGATCGTGGAAGACAATATATAAATGCAAATGCAAGTTCATTCTACGTGAAATATTACAATATTTTTGGACAATGATTGAAATCTAAATAGATCAGTATCTGTGTAAATTATAGCATGAGCTGAGTTGATATTAAAATGTATATCAAAATCAGTGAGCATACAGTGAGGAAATGTCCATTCACCTCACAGGTCAAGTACTTAGTGCACTATGATAGACTTTACTCAAATATTTCATCTATCAGGAAATAATTCTGCAAAGCTCATTCACGGTAAGTCAAGAAAAAGGCTAGAGTTATGTATCTACATTCATATCTGACTTTATACACTCTTGACTGCTTGCCTAATAAATTACCAAAATAATCCTGTACTCTGGGAGAATTAAATTAACTTGAACTGACATAATAACGTGTAAGTAGGTAATGATGAACCCAATCCTACACTTGTCCTTCTACAAGGTGGTTCAAATTTCATGGGAATTTGTGTGTGCTTGGTACATGTACTGTATTGCTTTTATTAAGTTGTTGGCCTCTCCTTTATGATAAATGCACATTGTATGTGTCTACTTCACACAGTTGCAAATGTCAAGTGGTTTGTGTCTGTGCAATGAGTTAACCCTTTTGTACCTGCCTACTATAGAAAAACATTTTGTAATCAGGGGGAAGTGGGGGGTTCCTCCATTAAGTTACTGTTAATATCAAATGCATTCTTTTCAACTGAGTTTCTCCTTTCAATGCTTAGTATTATAATGGGCCTGGCTGTTTTTGTGGGAAGTCCTGACTACTTTTATACACTAATATTACACACTGAAATCAAAGCCACGGAATGAGTCATTGACAGTGCTATCAAGTGGTACTTACTCACCAATAATATACTCACTGATGCTCAGTTTGGGTTCAGCCGGGAGCATTCAGTTCTAGATCTCATTACAGCCTTGGTCTAATTATGGGCAAGAGCTGAATTTCAGTGTAGAGTTGACATTGGCTGTGCTTGACCATAGCGAGGCACCAAGAATGCCAAATTAAACTGGTGAATGGGGACCAAGTGGAAAGTCTCCAGTGGCTGGGATCAAAACTGGTGCAAAGGAAAATGCTTTCTGGCTGCTGGAAGCCAATCATCTCCAACTCAAGACAGTTCTACAGGAGTTCCTCAGGGCAGTGTCCACAGCCCAACCATCATGAGCAGTTTCATCCTTGAGCTTCTATCCATCATTCAAAAAAATGCATTGCTGTAGCACCTTTTATGACCATTGGACATTCCAAAGCTCTGTACAACCAATTAAATAGTTAGAATGGAGGAAAGATGGCAGCCAATGTGCTCATAGCAAGCTGCCACAAACAGCAATGTGATAATGACCAGGTAATCTGTTTTTTTTTTGTCATGTCGATTGAGAGATAAACAATGGCCAGGACACCACAGATTTCTCCCCTGTATTCTATGAAATAGTGCCATGGGATCTTTTAGGCCCATCTGAGACAGCAGACAGGTCTTTGATTTGATGTCTCAGCCTAAAGATGGCACCCCCAAACTTGCAGCAATTCTCCAGTATGGCACTAAGCGGGGTAGCCTAGCTTGTTGCACTCAAATCCTGTCCTGGAATGGGTGCAAACTACAGCCTTCCAATTCTGATGCCAGGGTGCAACAAACTGAGCCACACCAGAAGTGGGGATGTTCACTGATGATTGCACAGTGTTCAGTTCCATTCACAGTGTGCTAGGCATCGTCTGTCTTGGGAGACAATGGACTGCACCCAGGGTGTGTGCCAATTTTGGATTGAACATTCTCTGTGGTGGCTGTCGAGACTGATTTATGAGTGGCAGTCCCTTCACATCTGGCAGAGAGGAATAGCATTGGCCCAAGGTCGATTGATGTTTTTTCCTTCTGGTGCGCTCTCTTTTCTGCGATCTGGTGATTCCTTTTGCCCTCTGCTTTTCCACACCTTCCCTGGCTGCTTGTCTGCCAACACCCCGGTCAGCAGCGAGGACTGCCCATGTGTCAAGTCCGATCCCAGTCAACTTGAAGCCTTGCTCACAGACATCCTTGTACCGCAAACGTGGGTGACCTGTTGGTCTCGTGCTGATAGAAAGCTCCCCAAAAAGCATTCCTTTGGGAATGAGGCCATCATCCATTCGGTTCACGTGACACCCCCAACATAGTAACCGTTAACTCAAGAGAGCAAACATGCTGGGGATCCCTGCACGCTGGTGTATTTCCATATTTGGCACTCTGCCGTACCAAGGATACCCATCTGAGGCAGCGGAAATGGAAACTGTTCAGCCACTTTTTTTGAATAAGTTGTCCATGCTTTGCTGCTGTAAAGGAGGATGGTGAGAATACAAGCCCCAGTGCACATGGAGCTTTGTATTTTCGGTTAGTTTGCTGTTGGTCCACCCTCAACTCCTCGACTTTAATATGACAGCTGCAGCCTTGACAATCCTGGTGGCTGGTTTCAGCGTCAAGGGACAGGTTGCTGGCAATCGCTAATCCAAAGTATGTGAAGCTTTCAAGGTCCAGAGGGAGGTTATTGATGTTGATGGAAGGTGGAATATCTACATCCTGGCCTGTAATTTAGGCCTTCCCGACACTGTCCAAACTCCTTGCAGGCCCCAGGAGAACTGATCTACGAGCTGCTGCAAATGAACTTCGGTATGGGATACTAGTCCAGCTTTATCAGCAATTAACAATTCACAGACTAGGACATCACGCACTTTAGTCTTGTAAGTTGAACGCTCCTGCCGTCGCCTCTGGCATGCAGCTAGATGCCCTCGTTTGAGTTGTCGAAACCATGCAAAAGCAGCATGGGGAAAAATATACCAAAGTAAGTTGGCACCAGGATGCAGCCCTGCTTTACCGACTGCTGATTGTGTAAGCCTCTGATGATGCTCCATTGTAACTGACAAAACTGTGCATGTTCTTGTGGACAGAAGAAATGATGCCATGAAGCAGATGGAAAAGTGCGCCAGGCACTGCCTCAAATTCTACACAATGGAAAACATTGTCATTGAAGAAGCACTCAGCAGCGTTCCACTTTCCTGTCATGGAGGAGCCGGACAATGAGCACACTTAGCAGAGTTGAACACGGCTGCTGACAACCTTGTCAGTGGTAAAGCCCCAAGAGATTATGGCATTCCACCTGAAATCATTGAAAGTGGAAAACCAGAACGGCTGCAGCATCTCCATGAACCTTCTGTGTTTCTGCTGGAAGGATTTGTGCCTTATGGCATGTGTGATGCCAAAATAGTCACCTTGTACAAAAACAAATGGGCTTACAGTGACTGCAATGATTACCAAGGCATCTCCTTGTTAAGTATTGTGGGGAAGGTCTTTGCTCTGACCAGTTTGCAGATCCTGGCATCGCACATCTACCCTGAGTCTCAGTACAGCTTCAGAGCTGGTAGATTAACAGCTGACATGATTTTCTCACTTTGACAGTTAACAGGAGAAGCGTCGCGAACAGTGCAGACCACTCTATGTTGCCTTTTAAAAAAATGTATTTGCCCATGGGACTAGGCCAGCATTTATTGCCCATCCCTAATTGCCCTTGAGAGATCAGAGATGTCACCAAGGCCTTCGACCTTGTCTGCAGAAACAGGATCTTTAAACTCCTGCAGAAAATAGGCTGCCCTCCTGGAATTGATTCACAACTCGTCAGATAAAGGAGCAGTCTGTTTCCACATACAACAAGATCTGGACAATATTAAGGCTTGGGCTGATAAGCGGCAAAGAACACTTCTACCCAACTGTAGTAACCTGAGGTGTAATACACCTTTAAGTGAATGTGAGCTGATTGACTATGTGACTGTAAAACCCAATAGCTGTGTAGCCCGCCCTACCAGGTTAATATTAGTCTAGAGTAAGGTCTGGCTGGAGAAGCACACATCATGTTAGTGCTTTGGTGTTTGTCTAAATAAATAGTATGCGCTTCATTTGATATTGGCCTCTGCGTTTGCCGTATATTATAATCGACTCGCCTGCTGATAGATAAGTGTGCAATCGGTTTGTGAACAAAGCGAACCATTGTTAAAACAACACACACAGATGCCAGCCAATGACCATTTCCAACAAGAGAGAGCCTAAATATCTCCCCTCAGCATTCAATGGCACTACTGTCTCCGAGTCACCCACCATCAACATTTTGGGAGTCACCATTGAGCAGAAACTTAACCGGAACAGGCACCTAAATGCTGTGGCAACTAGTGCAGGTCAGAGGATAGGTGTTACTGGGGGGAACAGCTTCACTATCGAAGGTGCTGTCTTTCAGATGAGTTGTTAAATGGACACCCCATCTGCCTTTTCAGAGAGATGTAAATGATTCTATGGCACTATTTTGAAGAAGAACAGGGTGGTCCTCCCCAGTGCCCTGGCTGATAGTTATGCTTGAATCAATGTAACTAAAACAGACTGTTGGGCTCTTACACACTGCTGCCTTTGGAGCTTATTTTACCAAATTTGGCTGCTACATTTCCTACACTACATCAATAACTGTACTGTTTTTCTTTATTCGTCAATATTTTGCAGTGAGTACTTACCTGCTGGCTCTCCAAAAACTTTCCACCATCTACAGGCCAGGACTGTGAGGGAAATACTCTCCACTTGCCTGATGGGTGCAGCCGCAACAAGAAGCTCCATACCATCCAAGGCAAAGCAGCTTATTCTACTAACTCAAATCTCCACTCTCTTCACTCCCAGAGCACTGTGCCTGCAATGTGTGCTAACCTCATGATTCAATTAACTGGAAATGTACAAAAAACATTGAATTAACCCATCTCTTTGAATTTGTGTGAAACTAATCAGCCAAATCGGAAAAGGAAGTCCAAGGTCCAACTATATGCTTCCATAATCCTTCTACTGTGTGAAAAAAAACTAACACAATCAATATTTTTACCCTTAAGTGCTGAATTATGAAGACAGATATAACTGATCCAATGCAGGGCAGGAAACGCTGACTTGCCTGAAATTGCCTCCAGGGGTAATGGTCTCTAATGGTCAGCTATAACATCAGATGGGTACCTCTGGAAAACCTGGAAATACTAGAAACTAGTTATTAATGTCTTATCTGTGGTATCTCACTTGCATGGATGAAGACTGTAACTTCTGTTGCAGTATCTCACCCACTGAGGCACGTGGCTGGAATTCAGGTTTGCAGTTTCTACAACGTTTTTCCACAAAAATGATGCTGGAAAATTCTAGCGAGTGTGCGCAAGAGCGTGATTGCACATGAGTGGCTGGTGCATCCCGAGCTCCCCAAATTAACTCCACTTAACTCCCTTTATATAATTGCACTCCAACACTTCACACAATTCCTTTTCCTTTCAGTATGGAAGCCAGGTTCAGAGCAGCGAAATTGACAAAATAAATCCTTGCTGCCAAGCTTGAATGGTTTCTCAATTGTTTGCACAACTACCAGGGGTAATAAAATCGGGTGGCATATAAAATAGGGCAACTGATTTGATTGTGTTAACTCCTTTCTCCACCAGTGAGTAGGTTATAATTACCCCACTAACTTGTCATGAAGCTTGAAAACTTCAGCCATAAAAATACATTAATTGCATCCATTAATACTAGGTTTCTGAAGCAATAGTTTTTTTTTTTCCTGCACTTGGTTAAGTTTTCTTGATCACATTTGTTCAGGCTGTAAGATTTTTCAGTGTTAATAACCTTATTGAAAAAATTGTAATATCTGATGCCACACATGCCTATAACAATGGCTATATTCCTGCTGATAGTGTTCAAAGAAAAATGATTAACACATTTGTATCCGTCTGCTGCTTTAGTGGAGGTGTTAACTTGTCAGTTAATCATTAACACTTCCTATAAAAATGGCACACAAAGGATTGTCAAACAAGCATGTTAGGCATCTATTTGCTCACATTGTCAACAATAATTCTCAGTCTCCATTATAGATCCATTTGACAGATTTACCAGCCATATTTCTGTAGTTAGTCATTATTTCCATCATAATTTTCAGAAGAAAATTCCAAGCTGTTTTCAAGTCACCCCTTTCCTGTGAAGTTTAAACAAGTTGAAATATCTGCCCAAATAACTCGGTGTCCACCATCTGAAAGATGCACTGCAGCTACTCGTCAAGGCTCCTTTAACAGCACCTTCCAAGTCCCTAACCTCTACCACCAAGAAGGGCAAGGATAGGTGCATGGGAATACCACAACCTGCACGTTCCCCTCCAAGTCACTCACCACCCTGACTTTGTCTATCAATATTCCTTCTCTGTCACTGGGTCAAAAGTTTGGTACTCCCTCCTTAACAGCGCTGTGGGTGTACCTATATGGACTGCAATGGTCCAAGAAGGCAGCTCACCACGACTTTCTCAAGGGCAAATAGGTATGCACATTAAATGGTTCCCCGGACATGCAGCAAAGCATGCAATGACAGCTATTCTTCGTCTGCCGTACGGAAAAGCCACAGTTTTGCTGAAGTCACAATCGTGCAGCACCTTCAAGGATAATCTCTGCAACTGTTTAAAAATACACCAGACAGGCAGCCCAGCCCTGTAACAATTTCTAAAGGTGTTTATGATTTTATAACAAATTGTGCATGGAGGTAATCTTCCCTAATGCCTATTCAATGCAGAATATCAATCAAAGCTAATTTTCTCAAAATTGGATCATTCCATGCACATTTTTCAAGCAATAAATGAATGCCCTAGGGTCCAATGGCAGGAGACACATAGACAATTAACCATGCTACAAATCAGCAGCATTTTTTGTTTTCCTTTCACGGGATGTGGGCTTCGCTGGCTAGGCCAGCATTTATTACCCATCCCTAATTGCCCTTGAGAAGGTGGTGGTGAGCTGCCTTCTTGAACCGCTTCAGCTCATGAGGGGTAGGTACACCCACAGTGCTGTTAGGGAGGGAGTTCCAGGATTTTGACCCAGCGACAGTGAAGGAATGACGATATATTGCCAAGTCAGGAAGGTGTGTGTCTTGGAGGGGAACTTGCAGGTGGTTGTGATCCCAATATTGGCAGGATTTGACATTGAGCATCCATGGCAAGAAGCTGAGAGTGACGCAAGGCACTTTTGCATATCAAAATTGTGCACCTGGTGCCTCTGTGAGGCCCTCTACAAACTCTGATAGCAACTGCCTGCACTGCGATCAGTTTCTTCAGTTTCCGTTGGAAGTTACCACAAAAATTTTGAATGATTTTTCATTTACTTCAGTGCGGCTGGGAGGAACAGGAGTCGTGGGTATTGCAGGCCACTGCTTGCCCCTCACCTGATAATCTTTGCTTCCCTCCAGAAGTTTTCTCAGTACCTTCATGGCTGACGATGGAGACTCCACTCCCTCCACCTCCAGGGACCAGCAAGCTGCCGCATGAACTGCAGTTCACCAGCAAAGTGAAGATGACATCGGGGGAGCAATATATTATGGCTGAATCACTAGCTTTAGCAGGTATGTGTAGAAAGTGCTGCACTGGGGGTGGAGGCAGTAGCGCATAAATTGTCCTCCATAGCTCAGTTGGTAGCTATCTCACACTGAATATGGAGGTTGTGTGATTGAGTGCCATTCCAAACAATGAGCAAAAACCTAGACTGACGCTTGACTGCAGTACTGAGGGGATGCTACACTGCCAGAGGTTCTGTCCTTTTAATCGAAGACCAAACCAAAACCTTGTCTGCTCTCTAAAGGTGTTGAAAAATATTCCTTAATACTATTTAGAAATAGCGTAGGAGTGTCATCTGTGTCCTGGTAGCACGCTGAACTAGATTATCTTTTGTATCAATCTGCTGTTTGTGAGACATTCCTGTGTGCAAATTGGCATTTCCTACATTACAACAGTGACTGCACTTTGAAAATTATTTCATTGACTCTTAAGTGTTTTGGGATGTTCTGAAGTATAAAAATTGCCCCAAATAAATTCAAGTCTTTCAGTTTCCATGCAAATGTGAAGCTTAGCTCATTAACACTAAGCCATTGAATTTAAATCACTGAAAACCCTAGATGATTCTATCCAGTACACACAAAATCAATAAATTCTCATGGACAACTCTCCTTCAAATGGTTTGACTGACATGGGTGCCAAAGTTACAGACTGAAACATTATTGTAATCGTGATTATTAATAGAATGTGCAGCCTTTTATAAGAATGAAGTTCTTTACAGAATGAAGCAGCACAGGAAGAGGCCATCTGGCCCATCATGCCTGTGCCAGCTCTTTGAAAGGCCTACCTATATAATTCCACTCCCCCGCTCATTGGGAGCATAGCTAATAACATCGCCACAAAGTGGCAGCACGCAGTTTACGATTAGATTCTTAACAGAACCATAATCTTTGCTGTTCAATCCACAAGACATTTGCACACAAATTAAAAAGTGAGACAATGGGTGAACACTCACGCAATATGCCAATGCAGAGCAGAATCATAGGGTATAGCTGGTGTATCGAAAATTTGCGCAGAAACCAATGGACTTCAACAAACAAGGGAACAACATTCAATCCACTATTTTAATGAGAAACATATCCACCAAACTAGTTCTTATTGGGGCCGATATTGAGATAGACGTTTCATTTCTGGCTGCAATGGTTGATTGAATGAGGGCTGGGTGGAGAAATATAATTTCAAGATGGTCCTAATGTTGTCAGTGTTTGGCTGATTGTAAATGAAAAGCATGACATTCATTTGCAGTCTCATCAGATGTTGAACGGTCCTAAAAATTGATTTCCCTTGAAGACTATCATTTTTGACATTAATGAAGGGCTGTAATGAAACTGTCAGCAAACAACTCATTTTGTTCATTAATAATTCTTAATGAACTGTCACTTTTCAAACATGTCCAACAATATCTTTCAAAGAGAGTTAAGTGTACGACACAGAAGCAGCTGAGTTAACCAACAATGAAATTACACCACTAATGTATCATGGCTTTCTCTACCTCATTCACAAATTGTAAAAATGATTAAAATAAAACATTTCCATGTTGAACATTTTCATTCTTGTCCTTTTTATTCAATTAGCCTTGATTCTCTAACTTCCCTCACTTCTGACACATCTCCACCTTGGGACATGTTGATCTCCCATATCTGCATTCGCAATATGTGCCCTGTTGTTTTTTTTTAATTCATTCACGGGATGCGGGCTTCCTGGCAGTGCCAGCATTTATTGCCCACCCCTAGTTGCCCCTTGAGAAGATGGTGGTGAGCTACCTTCTTGAACCGCTGCAGTCCATGTGGTGTAGGTACACCCACAGTGCTGTTAGGAAGAGAGTTCCAGGATTTTGACCCAACGACAGTGAAGGAATGGCGATATATTTCCAAGTCAGGATAGTGAGTGAGTTGGAGGGGAATTTCCAGGTTGTGGTGTTCCCATGTATCCAGCTGCCCTTGTCCTTCTAGATGGTATTGGTCGTGGGTTTGGAAGGTGCTGTCTAATGAGCTTTGGTAAATTCCTGCAGTGCATCTTGTAGATGGTACACACTGCTGCTACTGTGCGTCGGTGGTGGAGGGAGTGAATGTTTGTGGATGTGGTGCCAATCAAGTGGACTGTTTTGTCCTGGAAGTGTTGTGGGAGCTGCACAACAAATGGGGTGTATTCCATCACACTGCTGACTTGTGCCTAGTAGATGGTGGACAGGCTTTGGGAAGCCAGGAAGTGAATTACTCAGTGAATGATTCTTAGCCTCTGACCTGCTTTTGTGGCTACAGTATTTATATGACTAATCCAGCTCAGTTTCTGGTCAATGGTAGCCCCCAGGATGTTGATAGTGAGGGATACTGTGTTGATAATGCCATTGAATGTCAAGGGGTGATGGTTAGATTCTCTTGTTGGAGATGGTCATTACCTGGCACTTGTGTGGTGTGAATGTTACTTGCCACTTGTCAGCCCAAGCCTGAATATTGTCCAGGTCTTGCTGCATTTGGACATGGACTGCTTCAGTATCTGAGAAGTCGCAAATGGTGCTGAACATTGTGCAATCATCAGTGCACATCCCCACCTCTGACCTTATGATGGAAGGAAGGTCATTGATGAAGCAGCTGAAGATGGTTGGGCTGGGGACATTACCCTGAGGAACTCCTGCAATGATGTCCTGGAGCTGAGATGACTGACCTCCAACAACCACAACCTTCTTCCTTTGTACTATGTATGACTCCAACCAGTGGAGACTCTTCCCTCTGATTCCCATTGGCTCCAGTTTTGCTAGGGCTCCTTGATGCTACACTTGGTCAAATGCAGCCTTAATGTCAAGGGCAGTCACTCTCACCTCATCTCGAGAGTTCAGCTCTTTTGTTCATGTTTGAACCAAGGCTGTAATGAGGTCAGGAGCTAAGTGGCCCTAGCAGAACCAAAATTGGACATCAGTGAGGAGTTATTGCTAAGCAAATGCTGCTTGATAGCACTATTGATGACCCCTTCCATTACTTTACTGATGATCGAGAGTAGACTGATGGGGCGGTAATTGGCCGGGTTGGATTTATCCTGCTTTTTGTGTACAGGACATACCTGGGCAATTTTCCACATAACCGGGTAGATGTCAGCATTGTAGCTGTACTGGAATAGTTTGGCTAGGTTTGCAGCAAGTTCTGAAGCACAAGTCTTCAGTACTATTGCTGGAATATTGTTAGGGCCCATAGTCTTTTCTCTACCCAGCGGCTTCAGCCATTCTTGATATCACATGGAGTGAATTGAATTGGCTGAAGACTGGCATCTGTGATGCTGGGGACCTCTGGTGGAGGCCGAGATGGATCATCCACTTGGCACTTCTGGCTGAAGATCGTAGCAAATGCTTCAGCCTTATCTTTTGCACTGATGTGCTGGGCTCCCCCCACCTTTGAAGATATTTGTGGAGCCTCCTCCTCCAGTGAGTTGTTTAATTGCTCACCACATTCATCCAGAGCACATTATGTGCCCTTGCCACCCTCATTGCTTCCTCCAAGAGGTGTACAACATGGAGGTGCACTGAATCATCAGCTGAGGGAGGGCAGTACATGGTAATCAACAGGAGGTTTCCTTGCCCATGTTTGACCTGATGCCATGACACTTCGGAGTTGATGTCGAGGACTCCCAGGGCACCTCCCTCCCAGATGTTTACCACTGTGCCACCACCTGTACTGGGTCTGTCCTGTTGGTTGGACAGGACATACCCAGGGATGATGATGGTGGTGGGTGGGACATGATCTCTAAGATATGATTCCGTGAGGATGACTATGTCAGGCTGTTGCTTAACTAGTCTGTGAGACAGCACTCCTAATTTTGGCACTTGCCCCTTGATGTTAGTCAGGAGGACTTTGCAGGGTCGACAGGGCTGAGTTTGCAATTGTCGTATCCAGTGCCAAGGTCGATGCCGGGTGGTCCGTCCAATTTTGTTATTCTTTTGAGACTTTGTAGTGATTAGGTACAAATGAGTGGCTTGCTGGGCCATTTCAGAGGATCAACCACATTGTTGTGGGTCTGGAGTCACATGTAGGCCAGGCCAGGTTCCTTTCCATAACGGACATTAGTGAACCCGATGGCTTTTTACGACAATTGATAATGGTTTCAAGGTCATCATTGGACTTGTAATTCCATATTTTTATTGAATTCAAAACCCACCATCTGCCGTGGCAGGATTCGAACCTGAGTCCCCAATACTACTCCACCATCACCTCCCCATTCCAGTCATTCCAGGCCAAGAGCCTCCATTCATAAAATTTACCTTCGTAAACCCAACTGCAAAAGTCATCAGCTCCTCATTGTAGCAGAGCTGCTTTACTCTGTTAAAGGACCTGTTCTGACTTTTGTCCTGGGATTTAAAGAAGCTGTTTCATTTCTGAACCATAAGAATGTGGGAATTTGGCCACTTGCCCACCAGAGACCATTAAATCAGATGTGTCTGAGCCAATTTTAACCCACCCCAAGAGGCAGGAACAGGGCAGAGGACTGTTAAAATGGATCAATTCGAATTACACCCTATGCCCTCCAGTTGAATTCATTTAGGTGGGGGAGGTGTTCCTGGAAAAGGAGGCGGTGTGTGCAAATTGGGATTATATTATGCCATTGAGACCCTAATGTGATGTTAACTCATGGATATGCCTTCAAGCATTGACTGACTGATTCAAAATGCTATTTAAAGACACTTAGAACATGGGGGATCTTTGTGCTATTGTGCTGTGTGGACTTCTAGGATTTTTTTGTGTTTAAAGGTTGTTTGTTTTAGTTTTTTTCTTTTGAGTACGTTGTCACAATTTTGCTTCATTAACTTAGAATACAGAACAGTTAAATGAAAAGGAGCAAGAGCAGCGAACAAGCAGAGCGAGGGGCTATGAGGCTTGGTTCTGCTTATTGTAGGCCCTATCCCAGGGTCTTTAGGTGGCCAGTTTCTTAGGTGTGACTGAGTAGCACTGCATCAGGGGACTCAATTTACCAGAAAGATTGACACTAATCTAAACAGTTTCCTGCAACAGAACCAAGTGCTTATACTTTTTCACCATCACTCATAGCTTTTTAGCTCAGATTTCTTACAGAGGACATTACTCACACCTTCCAGCCTGAAGAGCATAGCTGTGTTAAGCATATCCCCAATGTTTTCTTTGCCAGGGCTACCCGATATATATCACCTTTCCCATTGATGCTGATGCTTAAAATGAGAGTGCTCTAGGGTGACTTCCCTCATAAAGCACATGTAAGGACCAGCCACCAACTTCAACAAGAACATCCATCATTTAATTCATATCCAGCTAGTATGTGTGATCACCGCAAGAGGTCAGTGCCAATTTCACAGGCAGCTATCACCTTCACCCTGCCACACTCATCTATCCCTGTAAAATCACTCTGCACCAGAAATGTAAGAGGATGGTTGGTAGAAGACAAGGGGTACCCGCTTACTACCAATCCCATGCCCTCCTCTTGGTTAATGACACCTCTGCAACACCATCAGTGCTGCACCATCGACACTCTCATCATTCTCATGGGGCTAAACAGTCCCACTGATTCACTGGACTACAGATTTTTGGAAGGTGAGCGACATCCTGAAAGCCCACATCTCTCCGTGCTATGTGTCTCTCCACAACCTGTACACATAGAGACCTGTCGTGAGGCCCTGGCTCTTTCTTGCCAGCTGTGTCTCCCACATATGCCCACCTCTTGCACCAAGATCTCCAGGAAAGTGCCAGAGAGACCCAGTTTTTGTTCCTGAGTTGTTGCCACAGAAAATCTCCCTGCAGTAATCTCACAGAACAACCTGCCGGAAGAGACCATGACATTCCTGCAAAATGTGTCCTTCTGCTGTAAGCAGACTTCTGGCTGCCTAATGGAGATAACATTCATTAAATGAGTAAGCTTCCCGTTCCTGAGGTGATCGGGTGGTAAGGTGTTAAAGGGGCCCTGGGTGTTAAAATTCCTCTGGAGAGAATGTGCACTTTAGAGTCACCAACACATGCCCAAAGCTTCTTACAGAGTTAAACAGCCACACAGATCACTGAGCTCGGTGCTGAAGTGGCACCAGGAAGCAACATGAGAATAGGGTTAAAGAGGGTATATAAAAGGATGTATAAATGCATGGGTATCTCTTATTTCGAATTTCACTAGATTGTTCCAGAACCATTACAATGCATTGAATCTCATTATTTTACTGTATTTTAGAAACTGGAAGCGATGGTGGTAATTATCATTGTGGCATTCCATTTATTTCAAACTGTCCTATTCATCAATGCAATAGGAGGAGTGATGAGTGGATAGGAGGAATGGGTGAGCAATGAGTCTTTATGTTTGAGGTGCAATAAAGAGAGATCGATCACTCGTGACTGAAGGTTTCCCATAATGAGTTGCTTTCATAACCCTCGACCTGCTGTTAGCTGACAATGCTGTGGCATCTTCTTCAAGCACCGGTTATTGCCCTTGATGTTTTCATTCTCTGCCTTTCCTTGCTTCTTAGGAAGTCTATTTTTAGAACTGGTTGCAGATCGAAAATTGTGGAGTGCACAGCAGGCTTATGCTATTCTGGACACCATGCAAGGAACTGACTGCAAAATGCCTCTTGACCTGTCAAGGCACATAACCCATCTTTTCAACATGTGATAGTGTTGCTGTGTAATGATTCTATTCTGGTTCAGATACGAGCTTAATTATAACCATCATAACTATTATGTTGATGGCCCGTATGATGTGAAATCATCGAGGGCAACCTTGTCACTAAGTAACCATCTACAATTTTGGCCTTGATCTTGAAAGAGAGTGAGGACATCGGAGTGTCACAGGATAAAGGAGTTATGACAGCCAGATTCCTGCAAACTTGTACTTAATGGGAAGGAAGCTGGTCTGGCATCACACACGAGTTGGACATCCAAAGAATTCCAAAGGACCGAGCTACTGTAGGTGATGACAAGTCATTTCGCCTTGTCAGGAACTGTAGAACCAGAGAAGATGACCTGTGTGTGAAGGGCATCAATTCAAACCTAATCTGCGATGCTACAGGGAAACAATGAAAGAAGTTAGCATTGATTCATTCCAATGTGAATCAGATAGAATAATTTGAGACATGGCATGTTGAAAATGAAACATGCTTAGGAGAGAAAAAATACATTCCCAAATCTCACCACCACTGGGGTTTTTCCTTGTGCTATTTTTGGGTTTGTTGTAGCCTGTTGAAGGGGTTTTGTGACACAGTTTGTAACATCACTGCCCCTGAGCTTGAAGCTCTTCGTCAAGCCCCAGTCCAGTGCTTGACGGCCTCAGAAGGTACATTTATAATTTGGCGAAACAGATTGTTTATCAACCTGTAGATCCTTCTAATATGCCTATGGCAGGCAGTAAGTTTGGGAGAGTCTCCTGGTCAGCCATGTTTGATGTAGAGTGGCGCACCTCAAGCTGTGGCCTTAGGAGAAAGGCTAGTGATCTGTTCCAGGAAAAACTAACTATAGAAACAGATATAAGCTTTGTCAAAGCCTCAAAATCTAATTCATAGAGCAGATTTCTGTGGTGAGACAACTCCATTATCGTTTTATAGTGTGACTATCAGGATTGTAGACGGTGAACTAGATGGACCTTGGTCTTTACTTGTTCAGCAGTTCCTATTAATGAAATCCCTTAAGTTAACAACATGGTGAGGGGTTGACACGGGGAGTACATTAGAAATCTGGAATTTGGTAAAAATCAATCACTTGCTCAATGGTTCCAGAGTCAAAGATGCAAACTGAGCATTCAAGTTATTTATAACCCCTTAATGTAAGACAGCACTGCTAATTGACTTACTGGTTTACACTAAACTTGTGGTAAAAATCTAAGGTGGTCTTTTTAGCTTTCTCCTGTACTATAAGCCTTTGATTTTGATGTGGTCTTCAATCTTTCTGAAGGATGGAGCAAAGGACTTGCAAGGCTTCTGAAGACATTGTTGCAAAAAGTTGTTGGCAGATGAATATCTTAATCTATAAATTCAGATGTTACGATAACTCAGCCAGGGTTTGGCTCTTTTTCAATGATGTCTGCTATACCTGACTTCTGGCTGCTTCACGCTTAGCTCCTTCCTTTGTCTGTAACCAATGGGATGGCCATTAAAAATTCTATTCTGAGTATGTGTCCTGAAATAGCCCTCGTGGAAACACATTCTCTCATAATGCTCCAATATGCATCCTGAACCTTCTAAATTGCAAACCCCCCTGTAAAAAATAAATCAAGATTGCCCTGGGGAAGCAAGAGACATGCTTCCCTTGCTTTTCTGATTCAATTTCATAGTTTCCTGATAAGGAAGCACTTCCCCCTCTGTCATCAAGCTCAGCAGGAAAGCAACTCATATTTCTAATGTCCAATGTTTGCGGGGTGGGGGGAGAGGAGTCAAGGGAGCAAATGGCAGGATTTAGAATGGGACATATTAATTCATCTACCCTTCAAGTAGCTATGCTGAATGGCAAATGGGTGCATCTCTTTCCAGTAGCACTAGACTGTGCAAGATCTGGCATGGGCAAATCTGGAATTTGTCCTAGAATTCTGGCTCCCCTGAAAAAGATCTACTCCCACCGCCGCCACCCCCCACCCCCCCCCCAACCTCCCGCAACCCTCTCCCCAATCCACCCCCACATTGAAATTCCGAAGCCTAAAATGTTTTTTGTTGGCCTGACCTAGGATGTGACACCATCTTCGTCATACTCTCTAACACTGCTGCAATGGCAAGTTTTCACATAAAATTAAAAGTTAAGAATGTTTTGTCAGTTTCTGCTGGGCATTGAGATTTTTAATGGTGTCAGAATCATCCTTTTATTTATATTGTTTTCTTCTGCTGTTTTGGAGAAATTGGTGCATTCTATCATTGGTACTGGGGGAGTTAGTTTCACTCGAACTCAGGGTGTAAATTCAGTCTATTGATACAAACGATTGGTAAAATGACCTTAGAGTAATTCGTTCACAGTAAATGAATGGTACTAACTTATACTTAACACCGCTGATTGAAATGGCTTATTTTTGTTATCGAAGCACATGTAAATGTCAGCATTAGTAAATGGCACAAATAAAATTTTGCTTAATCTGTTTTGTATAAAAAGCAATTTAGGAAATTTATCATTGCTTTACAGCTTTTGTATCTAGAGCAAAAATAAATTACTGTCTGAGCTGGGCTGTCAAGAAGATAAGAATATAAGAAATAGGAGCAGGAGTAGACCATTTAGCCCATCGAGTTTGCTCCACCATTCATTGAGATCATGGCTGATCTGAAAATCTTCAACTGCACTTTCCTGCCTTTTCCCCATAACCCTTGATTCCCTTACGGATTAAAAATCTGTCTATCTCAGCCTTGAATATGCTTAACAACCCAGCCTCTACAGCCCTCTGCGGTGAAGAATTCTACTGCCCTCTGAGAGAAGAAATTCTTCCTCATCTCTGTTTTAAATGGGCGCCCCCTTACTCTGAGATTATGCCCTCTGGTCCTAGACTCTCCCCGAAGAGGAAACAACCTCTCAGCATCTACCCTGTCAAGCCCCCTAAGAATCTTATATGTTTCAATAAGGTCATCTCTTATTCTCCTGAACTCCAAAGAGTACACATCCAACCCACTCAGCCTCTCCTCATAAGAAAATCCCTCCATCCCCGGGATCAACCTAGTGAACCTTCTTTGGACTACCTCCAATGCCAGTATATCTTTCCTTAGATAAGGGGACCAAAACTGTTCACAGTATTCTAGGTGTGGTCTAACTATTGCTTTGTATAGTTTCAGCAAGACTTCCCTATTTTTATACTCCATTCATTTTGAAAGAAGTGCCAACATTCCATTTGCCTTCCCTATCACCTGCTGAATGTGTATGTTAGCTTTTTGGGATTCATGCACAAGGTATCCCAAATCCCTCTGTGCTGCAGCTTTCT
This sequence comes from Carcharodon carcharias, assembly GCF_017639515.1. Classification (NCBI taxonomy): domain Eukaryota; kingdom Metazoa; phylum Chordata; class Chondrichthyes; order Lamniformes; family Lamnidae; genus Carcharodon; species Carcharodon carcharias. Next base: position 220,752,306 of record NC_054469.1, read on the forward strand.
ACAATATTTCTCCATTTAAATAATATTCAGCTCCTCTATTCTTCCAGACAAAGTGCATAACCTCACATTTTCCCATATTATATTCCATCTGCCAAGTTTTTGCCTACTCAATTAACCTGTCTACATCCCTCTGTAGACTCTTTGTGTCATCCTCACCACTTGCCTTCCCACATATTATTCTGTCATCCGCAAACTTGGCGATAATACATTCACTTCCCTCATCTAAGTTATTAATTTATATTGTAAATAATTGTGGCCCCAGCACTGATCCCTGTGGTACTCCACTAGCTACAGGTTGCCATCCTGAAAATGCCCCCCTTATCCCAACTCTCTGTCTTCTATTAGTTAGCCAATGCTCTATCCATACTCATATACCACCCCCAATACTATGGGCTCTTATTAAGTATCTTTATGTGTGGTACCTTATCGAACACCTTTTGGAAATCCAAATATATTACATCTACTGATTCTCCTTTATCTGTCAAACTTGTTACCTCCTGAACAATTTCTAATAAATTTGTCAGGCATGATTTCCCCTTCATGAAACCATGCTGACTCTGCTTGATTATATCATGCATTTTTAAATGCTCTGCTATTACATCCTTTATAATAGACTCCAACATTTTCCCAAATATGGATGTAAAGCTAACTGGCTTTTGTTATCTGTTTTTTGTCTACCTCCCTTTTTGAATAAATGTGTCACATCGGTGGTTTTCCAATCTTCTAGGGCTTTTCTGGAATCTAAGGATTCTTGGAAGATTACTACCTGTGCATCCACTATATCTGTGGCTACTTCCTTTAATATCCTAGGATGCAACCTATCGGCCTTTATCCCCATTAGTTTCCCTGGTACTTTTTGTCTAGTGATAGTTATTGTATTTATTTCCTCCCCCCTGCACACCCTTCACCCTCCACTGCCTTTTGCCCCCTAATTATTTATTATTTTTGGAATGCTTTAGTGTTTTCTACCATGAAGACTAATAAAAAGTATTTATCCAACTCCTCCGCCATTTCGTGGTTCCCCATTATTATTTCCCCAGCCCTTGTTCTCTAAGGGACCTATGTTGACTTTGGCCTCTCTCTTCCTTATTATATATTTAAAGAAGCTCTTACTGTTTTTATATGACTTGCTAGTTTACCCTCAAAGTTTATTTTCTCCCTCTTTATTATTTTTTGGTCATCTTTTGTTGGTTTTTAAAACTTTCCCAATCCTCTGACTTACCACTAATCTTTGCCACATTGAATGTTTTTTCTTCAATTTTATACTATCCTTAACTTGCTTTGTTAACCATAGTTGGTTTATCCCCTTCCTAGAATCATTCTTCCACACTGGGATATATGTTTGTTGTGAGTCATGAACTGTTTCTTAAATATCTGCCATTGTTCATCAACCAACTATACTCCTTTCCCAGTGCACTCCAGCCAACTCTGCCCTCATTCCTTTGTAATTATCCTTATTTAAGTTTAGCTCACTTTTTCCGACTCAAGTTTCTCACTCTCAAACTGAATGCTAAATTCAACCATGATATGGTCATTGTTTCCTAGGGGATCTTTTATTCTGAGATAATATATTAAAGCAGCCTCATAACACATTTCCTGATCCAAAATAGCCTGATCCCTGATTGTATCCACAACATATTGTTCTAAGAAACTGTCCTAAATATGTTCTATGAATTCTTGCTTGTGGCTACCTTTGCTAATTTGATTTTCACAATCTACGTGAAGATTAAAGTCACCCATGATTAATGTAATACCTTTTTTACATGCCCTCATTATCTCCTGAATTAATCCCTGTTCTATAGTATAGCTACTGTTAGGGGGCCTATAGGCTACTCCCACCAATGTCTTCTTCCCCTTATTATTTCTTACCTCCACCCATATGGATTCTACATCTTCTAATCCAAGATCAATTCTTGCTATCGTACTTATTCCACCTCATATAACAAAGCTACCCCACCACCCTTTCCTTCCTGCCAGTCCTTTCGAAAAGTTATATACCCCTGAATATTTTGTTCCCAGCTCTTTCGGCTCTTCGAGTCTGCTCCACCATTCAATAAGATCATGGCTGACCTGATTGTGACTTCAAGACAGTCACATCGAGAAACAAAAGCAAATGGGATCATTAGAAGTATATTTTATCAGTCTGTGAAAAGATACTCGCCAACCATTATGATAGTCATGAATCATGGCTAGTAATCCAGTGACTAAGGATCTAGGGGCATGAGTTCAAATCCCATGAGAGGAGCCGGGGAACTTAAATTCAGTTAGTTAGCTCATGGTTCTTCATGGGAGGATTATCAAACAAAATTTGACTCCAGTTGAATAATCCTTAGGACAGGTGACTAAAATCTTGGCCAAAAAGTATGTTTTAAGAAGCACCTTAAAGGAGAAGAAAAGGATGGAAAGGCAGAGAGTGGAGAGAATTCCAGAACTTGGAACCAGAATGCATGGTTGCCAATGATGGAGGGCTTAAAATCAGGGATGTGCAAGGAAGTAGAATTGGAAGAGCACGCTGTTCTCAGAGGGCTGTTGAGTTGGAGGAGGTTAAACATTATTTGGAATATGGAATTTTATTTTATCGATTCAGGCATTTCTTACATTACCCAGGTAGAGCCATCATGGTTTTCTAGTCTCATGCAAAATCATTCTTGGTCTCTACATGGTCATTTTTTTCCTTTTCGTCCATCGTTTTAACAGATCCATCCTGTTAGCTCTTTGTATCGATGATGAAGTGAATATAGAAACCATCAAGAGAAGTCATATATCAATTGTGCTGCTTTTGTAATGTGAAATATGACTCTACCTTTCAAACACTAAGGAATCCTTTCTGTACTGTGGCAGGAAAGCAGTAACAGAAAGACTGTCCTTTGACACCTTCTTATATCAAATTCGTCTGAAAGTGCTGAAATCAATTTTGCCTATCTCAGCGGGGAATGTATCAATAGTTAGTGTTCTAATGCTTTAGTTCAGTCAATCCAGAAACAAAGCTCATCTTTGACTGGCTTGGACGTTTTTCTAACGTGCAAAGCAGATCTGCACTAACTATTGTTACTGAATTCCTTATTGTGAATAGTGTTGAAAAATTGTCAGTTACTCTATTGTTGTCCAGTTATATAACAATGAAACAAGCTATGCTATCAGTGCTGTTGCTATAGTAATCATAAAGCATAAATCAAATCCTGCAGTAAGATAGTGCTGGAAATGAATAATTGCCCTTTGAAAACAACAAATTAACATTTACATAACATTAAATTATGACTTTTGCTGGAAATCAGGACTTTACAGACATAGGACAGAGGCTTGTTCTCCCAGTTCTGGCGCAATATGTTTTGCTGTTCACCAAACCACAAAACCCCTAACTGTCCTGTGTCCAGTCACTGCCCACAGAAACACTAGACCATCACCAGACCTGTGGAATCTGCAAAATGAATGGCACCACAAATTAGTAATGCATTGCGGTATGAAAAGATGGAGCGGACAGCTGTGGTCCTATCTCATGTTAAACAAACACAAATGGTTAGAGGAAGGAGGAAGAACACTTCCATGAATACATTCCTGTGAAAACATGTCTGAATAAAAGTATCTGGCAGAGACATTTGGAAGAGGTGGAATGATATCAACAGAAAACATGTATAATAAAAATGGGCAGGGTTTCAAGGGTGTCGGGCAGGTGTGGACAGGCCTGGGAGCGGCAGCGAAATAGTCCCCCAACTGCAGTCAGGCCCCGACTGCAATTTCACGCTGGCAGGCCAATTAAGGCCCGCTCAACAGGAAGCAGGGCTCCACACTGGGTAGGAAGGGCCAAGCGGGGGCAGGGGCCTATCGGCCACTGGGCCTAACATCATCCCTGCCGCCGGTTTAAATGCAGCCCCAGGCAGCCCCTAGAAAGCTGCCACAGAAGGAGATCTCCTGTACTTTCACAATGGAGTCGAGCACGGCTGGACAGGGTAGGCGGAAGGACAGATCTGATGGGCGCTCGCCCCCCCACTGCTTTTCTGATGAGTGCCTTGCTGTCCTCCTGGAGAAGGTGGCTGCCAGGAGGGACACCATTGTCCCCAGAGATGGGAGGAAGAGGCCATTGCACCTCGGCATGGGAGGAGGTGGCAGTAATGGTGAGCTGCCATGTTATGGTGCGGCGCACCTGGCTCCAGTGGGGAAGCACTTTAATAACCTGCTGCGCTCAGGTAGGCTGAGTACCATGTTTTGCCATGGGTCAGTGCGCACAAGTGTTAAGGTGTAGCCATTCCCCCCACCGTGGACATCAGGGGTGTTGGAGTCTGAGTGCCAACTGTCAATGATGTCAGAGCTGGCCAAGGGGGTGAGCCCTGGCCGTTTGGACTGAGTGCCTTGCGGCTCGAGATGTGCCAGGCGAGGTGTTCCTCAGCTGGGCTTGGCCAGGCTGCAATGGCGCTGCAGGTCTGTGTGGGAGGTGGATGAGGCACCCAGTATCCCAGCTAGATGCCCGTCTATCAATGGTGAGCAGAGAGTTTCAGAGCAAACTCACATTGGCGCACAAGCTGCCTGTCACCACTGCAGGCTTTTCTCAGAGTGCTCTTCATGGCTGTAGCAGCTCCTCCAACCCTTTGCCAGTGACTGTGGCATCTGATGAGGCTGTGGAGACTGAGGAGATGCCAGCCATGGCACTGGCCGCTCCCTCTCAGGCTTCCCTGGCCAGAGGATGACCGCCAGCATCATCAAGGTCAACAAGACAGCAGAGTCTCCAATGCTGGTGCCAGCGAGGAGTGAGCACCAAGACGTAGCACCCTCAAACGTAAGTTACTGATCAGGGGTTGCAGACCAGAAATGTTTACGAAAATATTATTGAATTGTCAGAATGAGATAAATGGCTTTTTTGTCATCATGGCCTGAGTATACTTCACCTTTTTATTTCATTGGCGCGGGAAACGCCAGCATGTAATGCTGGATGTAAGTGGCTCTGAACTTTATTGTGCAGGCGCTGAGTGTTCTTTGTGTTCAAATGAAAGGCTCCTTTCAGACATTCTGGGTGGAGGTGGCAGCCTTGGCATGCGATTGAAGCTGATCTTTGGCAGCCTAGCTGAAGGAGCATCGGATCAAGGCGCCCCTGGAGTCCCAGCCTCCCTCCAGTTTACTGGGGTCTGGCTCCATGCCCCCAGCATTCTCCTCGCCATGTTCACCTTTGGACTTGCTCCAGGACTCATCATCTGTGCCCTGCGGAGCTGCATCAAGATCCTCTTCCTCCAGTGGGTCCCCCCTTGACAGTGCCAGATTGTGGAGAGTGCAGCATGCTACCACTATTAGTGATACCCGCTCTGGGAGGTATTGTAGTGCACCCCCTGAATGGCCCAGGCACTGGAAGCACATCTTGAGAAGACCTATGGCCGTCTCTACCACCGCCCTTGTGGAGGCATGGCTCATATTGTAACGCTTCTCTGCCTCTGTTCTTGGATGGCGGAGAAGCATCATAAGCCACCTCTTCAATGGATAGCCCTCATCACCCAGAAGCCATCCATCCAGTCGGGCTGGAGCACTGAAGAGCCTTGGCACCTGGGAGTGTCTCTGGATGTAAGCATCATGGAAGCTACCAGGGTACCGTGCACAGACTGGCAGAATCTGCATCCTGTGATAATACACTACCTGCACGTTCATGGAGTGGAAGCCCTTCCTGTTGACGAAGGCACCCAGCAGACCCGCTGGCACCTTGATGGCCACATGTGTACAGTCTATTGCACCCTGGACATGGGGGAAGCCAGCAATCGCTGCAAAGCCTCTGGCTTGCTCAGCCTGGCTGGCCTCATCTGTATGGCAAAGAATAAAGATCAGGACTCACCTGAACAGAGCTTCTGTCACCAGCTTGACGCAGCTGTGGACAGCTGATTGGGAAACTCCATACAGATCCCCCACTAAGCCCTGGAAAGAGCCGGAGGCATAGAAGTTGAGGACCACTGTGACCTCCTGTGGTAATCTGATGTGCAACATATCTTTAAGAAGAATGTTATATTAGAAGATCAAATGATCTTATTATGAAATGACAGTAGCGCGGGCTACCTTTGTAGTCTGTAGTCGGTAGTCAGTGGTCTGTAGTCAGAGGAAATAATGTAGAGACAGGGTTTTAGTTATAAGTACACAAGTGTAGCTGCTGAGTTCCTTTGTAACTAAATAGACTGTGTTCTACATAAGAACTATCCACTGACCTTTCTCTATGATACCAACTCGGTCACCCTGAAAAAAGCATGCAACCCAGATCCATTAGTCCAGCTAAACTAGTGACCAAGGATCCAACACCTTCAGAGCCACTGACATGGGGTATCCACCAACAGAGTTGGAGCTGATCTCAGGCCCAATCATCTGGCAAATGGAGGTCATGGCCTCCCTTGAAAGGAGGACTCTCCTTCAACATTGCACATCAAACACATTGAGGTAGCTGATTCACCGCCTGTATACCCCGGCAGCAGGATAGTGGCATCTTCTACAGCCCCTTCCACCTTGGACAACCTGCTGGCCCTGCGTCCCTTGTGCCTCCAACTGTCCTCCCACAGCTACCTGGAAGCTGCATTGGCACACCTGGCTTCCTCTTCCTTCTGCCCCTCTCTTCCTTCTCAGAGGAGGTACCTCCTGCAGAGACCACAATTCCCATTACCAGGGTTAGGGCTAGGCTATCTGATACCTGGAAGGGTCCATATGGTCTGAATCCTCCGAGGGCCTTGCAGGCACCAATAAGTCCTGAAATAAAGCCTCGAAATGCTAAGAATGAAGCCCCGAACAGAAATGAAGCTGCCAAGTACCAATAAGCAACCAGCAGCAAACTATCTCCAAAATTCCTCACCACTCACACTGGCAATGCTGTTGATCCTTTTTATCCTGCCCGTGGATGAGATTTTTGAAAATGTTGGCTTACTGCCTGTCCGTTTTGCCTGTGCGATGAACGCGAAATCATATGGGCAAGGAAAAGTCACTGTCAGTTGGACTGTTAATGGCCTTAAGTGGCCTGTAAATTATTGGCGGGCACGGGTCCAGCACCCACACCTCCCACTGAACGAAATATTGCACCAGTGCGCAACGACGTTGGGAAGCTCACCGACGTCATCACGTGCATCTTTATGCCCGATCGGGTAGGGCGCGTGCCCACCCATAGGACGTAAGATTCTACCAAGTGTCTTTGAATGAGGAATCAAGTCATCAGTTACTGAAATGAAACTAGAACAAGCCAATGGAGTGTGGGACGTTCAATGTTCTTTACAGCCACAAACCTGCAATGGGCTTTGTGCTTGTTCCTGGTGTGTGAGGTATCTAACCACGTGTGTACACTTAGAAAATCACATGCCTTTCATCCAGCCAGGATGCTCAATTCAGTTTATGCATGCTTGTATAAGGTTAGGAGTTGTTTAAGGTGAAAAAGTATATGAAAAAGATGGAATCAAAGTGTAAATATCAAAACATAGGCAGAGATTTGCCAAACTTCCCAACTGGTAATCTCCATCACTCTTTCACCTAAACTGATACAGAGTCACCTGACCAACTGCTGGTAGTCAAAGATTTGGCTGCCCTGAGGCTGCCTAACAGGCCTGGGTTATGTTATAGGTTGGTCGCCTGGGTAATTGGTGAGTATGGGAGGAGTTTGACAGAGTTCCCTGGGTGGGAAGGAAAGGGATATCTGGGGCAGTGGAGGCCTGGAGTTTGCTTCTAGAGCTCAGAGAAGCAAAGCTGCTGCTCTTTGCCTCACAAGGCAGCATTTTTTGCTTAATTAACTTTTTAATAACTGAGATCTAAACAGCCATGACAATCAGCTCGATTAATGGGATATTAAATTTACCTTGGCTTTCTATGTGAGGAATAGGGCCCCAATTAGCTCATATTAATAAGACATCTACCTAGGTCAGGTGAATAGCTCAAACACCGCAGAGCAGTGCTGTAGGAAGAATAAAGCTGCTTGATCATAACTCCCACTCCATTTCACTTCAAATAAATAGAGGGAGTTGAGTCCACCTGCCAGTTTTTTCACAGGCAATAGAAGTGATGAGTGATGTGGGTGTTCCAGTTGATGAGAAAGATGAAAATAAGACCAAGGACATTGAAAGATGACGTAGAGTTAAAGTGGAACAATTAAAATAAAGAGAATTGGTGCTGTTGGTTGAATTGAAATGAGGAAGCTTTTGATTTCTTTATGGAAGAAATCTAGCCATGGGGATTCAGCTACTGCGCTCCCAAGAGGATTGGAGTCTAGAAACGTTAAAGAGATGTGACCTAAAGGATAACGATGAGCATATGGTGATGCTAGGATGTGATAATGAATGGAAGAAGTCATTGAAAAGAATAAGCAATGGAATGGAACACAGGAATAGAGGTTGAGGAAAGCAGAAGTCTTCTCATCATCTGTGGCATGGAGACTCCAATAAAAGCAACAGTGATAAAATTCAACATTGGGTATAATAATAGAATGGATCAATGGAGAAAGCTTTCCTTTTACCAAGGTCATCCAGACAGTCCTTGTTGTAACCAATTGTTTTGTGTTTTAGGTCCATCATTAAAGCACAGAAGAGTCTGAGAAGCTGCCAAAGTTTCCTTTGCAAAAACGGGAGGGTTGTTGGAAAGCTCTGAAGATATTTTGATAAATGATGTTTGCAATGTGCTGCAAAAACCACAGGTGGAAGAATTGAATTATGTAAGCTGTTCTCACAAGAAAAACGAAATATAATTTTTATAAGCAAACACTGTGTAATGTTCTGCCTGTTTGATGTATTTACCCAAATGTACACTTCACAGTAAGTAGTTTTGCTTTGGAGAATTTACTTCAGATTTTCAGCATGAGGTACAAAGAAAGCCAGCTGGAGAATCTGTTAATGACCATAACCTCTGCGTAAATAATAAATGTAATGCAGTTTGTATGCCATACCTGCTTGTCAAGCGCTAGCTAAATAGGCTGCATATGCAATGAATATTTAACACTTGCCATTTCACGCTATGTTTGTCACTGAGGAAGATTTCCTGTCACTTCCTTCTGAAGCAGCATGAGGTTATGGTATATGCAGTGCAGGCAACTGCAGACTCCGAGACCCCATACTACAAAGACACTTTCTCTTTGATGTTGTAGACACAGTCATGAATGTCATTTGCACTTAGCTGACAACTGTACAGGATTGTACCACTTACAATAATTAATCTTAGGTGACAATTTTCTATTTTATTCAGTTTTCTGTAAGTGAAGATGGGTCCTGAAAATCACAATACTTTTATTCACTGCTAATACTTGCAACATGCCATTTTATAGAAAAGTATATTTGATGAAGCTGATCTTCATTCTGATATAAGCTCTCAACTACAAAAATGTCTCTGATTAATTTGGGCCAAAAATATAAATAAATGTGAGGTCTATCCCTTCCGTTAAGGTACATCGAGGCTCAGCAGCACCCCCCGCCCCCCCCGAAATAAAATAATCATTGAACAATTAAATATACCAAATTTTATTTTAAGGACTCATTTGTTTAGATTTACAGGTCATATTAGCCTATTCTAATAACTACATTTGGAGAATAGTTTTGGTACAAACTAGGCATCTTGAACTTATTTTTCTCTTTTTGAAACCAAATGGTGCCTTTATTTTATAATAATGCCATTCACTCATTATTGTCAGTCTTTGTGGGAACTTTTATTAGTTCCCTACTGCATATCCAAACATATTTTCAGCCACTTTCATTGGTACCTGAGATGAACACTCACTCACTATCATTTAGGTTCATGATTAAGTTTTGGATGGTTGAAAACTTGTGTGTCCTTATTTTAAATTTAAAGCTGTGCCCATCTTTTTTACAGGTCCCCATAGCTCCAAGTTTTAGAATAAAATAATAAATTGTGAAATATTAATTATTTAAGGCATATCATATTAACATTTTAAATGGCAAAATATGAATAATTTAAAGGCAGTGATATTTAAAATGATAAATTATCAATGATCAAAATTAAAATATTTTACTAATGAAAGCCATCTAGTTATATTGTGAAGTATTAGTGAATACATCTATCTAATTGTCATCAATTTTTCCTAAACTACGGTGATAAACCTCTGTTTTCGCAAGCACATTTGAAAAATAAAGACTTGCACTGATATAGCACCTCTCATGACCACCAGCATTCCCAAAGTGCTTTACAACCAATGAAGTACCTTTGAGGTGTAGCCACTGTTGTACTGTAATGTGGCAGTCAATATGCACAAAGCAAGCTCCCACCAACAGCAATGTGATAATAGCCAGATCATCAATTTTTGTGACATTGATTGAGAGATAAATATTGGCCAGGATGCTAGGGGGAACTCAAAAATAAGAGCAAAATATCGTGGATGCTGAAAATCCAAAATAAAAACAGAAAGCACTGGAAGAACTCAAAAGGTCTGACAGCATCTATGGAGAGAGAAACAAGAGTTAACCTTTTCTCAATAATTTATCACTTTTTATATATTTTTGTAATATTTTTTTTTCTTTTCCCACCTATTTCCATTACTTTTAAATGTATTTCCATCCATTATTTCATCTCTATCCTTTAGCCTATTTTGATCCCTTACCCCCACCCCACCCCACCCCCACTAGGGCCATCTGCCACTTGCTCGTCCTGCTTTCTACCCTTAATGTCATCATTAGCACATTCCTCAGCTAATATCACCACCGTCAACAAACCCTTTGTCCTTTTGTCTATGACATCTTTGGCAATCTCTTCTTTGCCTCCACCTATCACTGGCCCTCTATCCAGCTCTACCTGTCCCACCCCCCTCAACCAGCTTATATTCCACCTCATTTCTATATTTCTTCAATTCTGATGAAGAGTCATACGGACCCGAAACATTAACTGTGTTCCCCTCTGCAGATGCTGTCAGACCTGCTGTGTTTTTCCAGCTATTTTTGTTTTTGTTTCAGATTTCCAGCATCCGCAGTATTTTGCTTTTACCTTTCAAGTCCATCCGATTCATCTTTGGAGTTGAAGAAGAGTCAGCTCAGCTTTGAAGAAGAGTCATACGGACTCAAAATGTTAATTCAGTTTCTCTCTCCACAGATGCTGCCAGACCTGCTGAGTTTTTCCCTAGTTTTTACACAGGGAGAACCCTCCTTCCCCTCTATAAATTGGTATTATGGGATCTTTTATCTCCATTTGAGGGAGTAGATAGGGCCTTTGTTTAATATCTCACCTGAAAGACTAGCACCCCTCCTGGTGCAGCATTCCCTTAGTAGTATGTAGGAACATCAGAATACAGTTTTTGTGTTTATAGGTCCTGGAGTGGGACTTGAACCCACAGCCTTTTGACTCAGAAGCAGGGGAAAACCTACCGACTGAGCTACAGCTGACTTGCATATGTTAGCTTTAATGCACAGAATTGATCAAACAATCCATTCAGAAACAAATCACACCATGCTATTTTGAATCAAAATTTAAGCTAAAATCGGTAATTCATCCCCTACAACCAGACATAAATTTTGCCCTATCTTCTGCTTAAATTCACAATGATTCGAAGTTGAAATTTGTTCCAGAGCTCATCCTTCACGGAAAGATTAATCAAAGGAAGTGGCCACATGGAGTTAGGTTCCAATATAATCCTGCACCCTGTACGCCTTATCAGATTATTAAAATATATTTATTAAATAATCCCTATGGGTTATTTTTAGAATATGACAGATGATATGATCAAAGTTAGGGACTGACTAAGTCAATTTCATTTTTTATAACATGGGATTATGAGATTTTTTTAATGGTTGTTTGGGAATACCATTTTGTGATTCTCTGCCGCTTTTCCTGTGAAAATTACAAACTGGTAATCTCAAACTCAATCAAAACAAGAATGGAATATAAAAGAGAGTCTTTTGAGGGTATACATATTTTTTGTTCATGTTTGTTGCAATTAATCTAATTCCACTACTCCCCCACCAACCCGACCTCCTCAGCTGTCCTCGAGTGCTTCAAAGCAGTTGTTGAAATATTACCAGTAAAACTGACATTAATTGATGATAATATCATTGGTTGTAATGTTAAAAAAATATGAAATATCCTTCTTAAGGAAACTTGCAACTAGATGGAGTAACCCTTCCATCAGCAAGAGTTGGTATTGTATTTTGAACTAATGGATGAAAGTAATTTTCGGCTTAAATCAATTATTTGTGTCACAAACACATAGCCTGTGATTAATGAGTGGGGTCAGGTATGAGTGACTGTGAAACTATCCCTTAAGTTAAATATGTCACTTGTAGTTCCAACAGAAGACTAGGGCAATTTTAACCTACTCCATCTGGACGGGAACTGACAGGATTGGGGGTGATACTGGCTGCACACCGTTATTGTTCATTGAGAACAGTAAATGTAGAACTAACATTCTGCACTGCCCAATAGGTTTCCCACCCACCAAACTCTATTAAAACTATCATGAATGTTCAATTCAATAAAACTTAAGTGGGTGACTCTGAAACTGGAGGTTGCAATGTTAGCCATGGCATTGGGAGTGTTATTGTCTCTGATTCAGAAGGTTCAAGTCGTACTCCAGGACTTGAGCAGAAATATTTAGGCTGTTAATTCAGTGCGATACTGAGGGAGTGTTACACTGTCAGTGGTACCGTCTCTCAGATGAGACATTGCTTCCTTTGCCATTAAAGGTGGATGTAAAAAAATCCCATGACAAGATTTTAAAGAGCGGAGTGTTGTGAAGGTTGTTTGGTGTTTCACAGACAGGCCTGGAGGCTTGTACGTTTGAACATAAACCATTTATTGGTAACTCTAACTATGTACATATTGAAGGTACTGCCATGCAGGGGTGTTGTCTCCATGCAGGTTCCTTTCAGACACTACCCTACAGTCTACTATCATGTGACTCTCCACACCGTACTGTGGGCAGTACTGTTCTCCAGTCCCATGTTAACCCTTAGTGTGCTGAACACTTATTCTACACCACCCAAATATATTTACAATACAATCTTTACTTACTACCCATCTACCCCCAGGTTCCCCTTCAAGTCTCTGGCTTCATAAATTCCCTTGCTCTGCCAAACACCCTTAGACCACACAGGGTAGTTATCCTTGGCGTCTTGACTAATATTTGACTCTCAAGCAACATCACAAAAGCAGATTGGCCAGGATTTATTTCCCATGACAGGGTTCCCCCATCCATACTGGTTGGAGAACCGGTAGGAGCCTGTGTCACTTCCCTGGGGGAGGCCTGAATCAATTTATGTTTCTTCTAGCACTTAACCGGCCTGTAATGGGCCTTCCATGGGATCAAGGACCCTGGGGGCAGAAATCCTGACCCCTCCAGAGCATCCAGATACTGGCAGCTCTCCATTGCCAGCAACATCAAAGGGAGCAGTTATTGTTGTCAGTAATACTCCAAGGCCTACTCAGAGGATTGATGCTGAATCCCTGGACGAAGGTGAGTAGGGCGGGATGGTGGGTTGTTGGGAGGGTCAGCCAGAAAGTGGATGCATGGGATATCAGAGGTAAGGGCAGGAATATGGTTTACAACAACTCCTCTCTCCCCAGTGCCAGGTCTCTGACTCGGGCACTGAGTGCCTGTCAACTAGGAGCTACCTTCCCTACCCAGCCAGCCACTGACAAACCTAATGGCGAATCACTGGGAGAGCTATGTGAGTTCTGTTTGGTCCCTGAGTCACCACTAAGTACCATTGGGCTGGGTGATAATTGGTGTCAAGTGGCTCATTAATGATCCCAATTGACATCCCGCTGTCAGAGGTTGGCATTCCTGCATCGGACCTTTCCTGTCCCCAGCTTCATTGGGGGCAACTTTCCTGACATCGGGAGTTCATTGCGGGTACTCCCATTGAATTCCCCCAACCCCTCCCATCGCCCCCCCACCCCCTCCTGCCAACCCACCATCATGCCCACTCTGGAAGGCTCAATTAAATTCCTATAATCATCTGCTTGTGGGAGCTTGCTGTGCACATGTTGTTGCCTTGTTTCCTACTTTACAATAGTAGCTACACTTGTAAAAGTCCTTCATTAACTGTAAAATGCTTTGGGACATCCAGTGCTTCTTCAAGGCACGGGCCGGAATTCTTTATGGCTGAGGTGGGGGCACAGCAGTGCAGATTCAGCTTTATATTACGCGTGATGCTGTCAGGAAGGATTCCCAATGTCATCGCGAGGTTATGCCAGGCACACGTGAATGTCAGAAGCATGCCTGCCATCAATTAAAGGGCCAATAGGCTGCAATTTTGAGACGCCCTTCATTTTTATACTTGGTGTACATCAGAAACAGGTGTGCAGGATTCGCATATTTGAAACTTTCTGGATCCAGGATGGGATATAGGGGCTCGAAGGAATAGAGAAATGAGGAGGTAGGAGTTTAAAAGTGAGTCTGTGCGTAACTGATTATTTAGCAAAGATTCCTGTTCACTGACATTCGTTTAGGAGGTTTAAATTGTTTCAGAGGCTTTTTGCAGACAGGTCGCAACATAATTAAGGTCAAACCTTTGCCAAGCAGAACGTTTGAGATGGGCATTGCCCATTCTGCTGAAGGGACTTCCTCAGCTGAGGAGGAGAAGGTGAGAAGGGAGACGAAGGCAGTTGCCTGCAGACGGCGTAATAGAGTTGGCCCTCAAGACCGAGTGGCACAACCTGAAGGGGTCGAAGGCCAGCAAGGGATGCAAGGGATAAGGGCAGGAGAGGTGCCAATACCCTGTTGGAAGTGTCTGCAGGCTGAGTTCTAACTACTTTGAGATGACTGAGCTCCAGTGTCAATGGAGACAGTGACCTCAATATGTGACATGACAGGACCTGAGATAGCCTCAAACTGCGTAGGTGGACACCCAATGCCAATGGTGCTGAAGGAAACAGTTGTCCTTATTTTTTATGCCTCATGTTCATTCCAGAGCTCTGTGGGATATCTTTGCGGATTTTATGATGCACACAGCTGCATAAAACCCATGACAGGTGCAGTACAAGACAGACGAGGGCAACCAGGCAGAACAATCCAGAGGATTCCCAGTTATGCCAAGCTTTCCAAGGATTAAAGGGGCCATTGATTGTACACATGTGCTCATCAAGGCACTTGCGGGCGAGCTGGGGGCCTTTGTAAATCGAAAGGGGTTCCACTCTCTGAAATTCCGGCTAGTGTGTAATCACCAACATGAGATCCTGCAGGTTTGTGCCAGATATCCTGGGAGCTGCCATAGTTCATATATTCTACGTCACTCCCAGGTGTCAAGGCTGTTCATAGTCCCTGCATGCTTGGATGGCTAGCTGCTGGGGGACAAAGAATATCCTCTCAAAAGGTGGCTGATGACACCAATCAGACATCCAAGAATGCCCGCGGCGGAGAGGTATAATCGGAGCCATGCCCCCACTAGGGCCACCATTAAGAGGACAATAGAGCTCCTGAAAATGAGGTTCCACTGTCTGGACCGCTCTGAAGGGTCTCTGTAATATCCCTTGGAACCCATTTCATTTATAATGGTTGTGTGCTGTGCCCTTCACAACCTGGTCTCTCAAAGGGGAGAGCAGATGGATGATAACAAAAGCAACAGCCTTCCAGAAGCTGCTGAGGAAGAATCAAGCGCTAACTCTGAGGAAGAACTTTATCAGCTGCAGGGTCATGAAGATGATCCATCAAAGAGGCAGCTTGTGTGGGCCAGGAAGACCAGAGGGCCCTTTATTCAAATGACGGTCCAGTAGGACTCCAAAGTCACGACTCTAGAGCTTTGCAAACAGACAGTTGGCGGGATTTTCAGCACCTGCCCACTGCCACCATCTTCCCGTCCCACCGCAAGACAATGGACATTTAGTTGGGGCGCCGCCTCGCCCACAGCGGGTCCTGTCCGCGATGGGGCCAGAAAACCCCATCCAGTGTCTTCACTGCTCGGGGGCTCATGAGGCCCTCCTGGCACCATCCACTCCTGTCCCAGCCCAATCAATGTCTTACACCGATGTGCAGGACACCCCTCTCACTATCACAGGAAGCATGATAAGACACTTCATACGCTGTCACGTCTTTACTGTGGGGTGGAATGTTATGATAACGGGATTGTACAGTCCCGCAGAAGCCTACGGAGTTTAGAATTGCTCGTCACATTTTAAGGTCCCGTTTCTGCAGTGATGGGGCGGTAAAATTCTGGCCGTGATGTGTGAGAGTTATATACAACATTACACAAGTGACAATGGGACAGGACATACCTGTGAAAGCCCTTCTTTGATGATAGTGATTTAACTATCCACTTACGAGTGCTATGCCAAGGTGCTTCCCCCCTCACCAGCAGCTACACTGGAGGCAGGCGGCTGATTCTGATGCCCCGTCGGCCTTGATGACCTTGGTGGCTGCCCTCTTGTCGCTGGGGCCTATGAGGGCCCCGGCTGGGTGGGAAAGTCCAACGCCGCATCAGATGCAATGGTCACAGGCAAAGGGGTGGAGGAGCTGCTGCCATCATCAGGAGTGCCCCCCCCACGCCACCCCCTCCCCACCCCGAGGCATGGAGCTGCAGGTAATCCGCCAACATGAGGTTGGTTTGAACCTCCCTGCTCACCATCGAGGGACGAGCAGCTGGCAGAGTCACTTGGTGCCTCAGCCCTCTCTCAGATTGGCAGTGACCTGCTGATGTCACTGCCACTTTGTGTGGGCTCGCAGGTCTGAACAGAACCGTAGAAACCCCTGATTGAGTTGCTGGAGCTGTCGCAATGTGCGAGTCACCTCTCTATGGAGGGTGCTGTGCGTTCACAGCTAAGGGATAATGCAGAGAGCTTGTGCTCCACATAGACTCCTCCAATGCAGAGACCATGGCACGCAGGCCCTCAGGAACCTGAGCCAGATCTTCACTTGCATTCCGCTGGGCACCAGGACTGCAGAGGATCATCACCTACCTCAGGCTCAGCATTGTCCTGGTCTCCAGCAATCCCCCGATTGTCAGCGCCCTGGGGACTCACTGCCTCCGACAGCTTCTCAAGCGAGTGTGACATTTCTCCCTCAGTGTGTTTTACCATCTGTCCTGGAACGGTCATAACCACCGATGAACCTGAGGCAGTGCAAGGTGCAGAGAGAGGATGTGAGGCGGGTGCATCTTGCTGGACATCATCCTCCAAAGGTAATGGAAGGTCTTCTGAGTCATTGAGTGGGGTCTAGAGGATGCTCCATCCGAGGAAGGAAATACATATTTGAGTACCCAACAACGATTATGACTCAAAGTACATGCATTCAACAAAATTCTGAAATTTGCAATCTGGTGAAGCAACAACTTCTGAGTGGACGACCATAAGGGGTTAGTGGATTTCACCTCTCAGTCTTACAGCCATTGCCCTACAATTCTCATACCCCCAACCAATCTCTTGTCTTGACTCTTACCCTCCTCCGAGACACCTGCCTCTCCACAACCAGTGAATCTTGCTCCACATTTGCCCAACACCTCCAAACTCTGCTCTTCCACCAGAGTTAGCAATGCCAGATTTGGTACCCCACCACCAATACAGCTTCGCTCCTGGGCATTGTGACTCCACTTTTCCTGTAAGGACAATAGTGCTTTCATGAGTTCCCCTTCTATATGTCCAAACATTCCATCCTCCTCCCGATATCGCTGATTTAAGTGCCCAGCACATTGCAGGACCTACCTCTTCCAAACATGCCTTCCATCCTGTCTAGTCCAATTCAGTCTTTAAGGGCACAGGAAGATGTGCCAACATAAGCTCGTGGCTTCACACCCGAGTGGCCCAACAAGTGCAAGCCCACACGCACACCTTTATTCAAGATTACATGGAGCCCCAATACTCACTCTCGCTGAGTGGAGAAGGATTGACCCTCTTCCTGCACTGCATCCAGGTCCTTCTAACAAATCCCCGGCTGCTGACTAGAGATGCCACAACTGACCAAGCCTTCCTTGTTAGGTGTGGAGGCCTCCTCTTGCCTTTTTGCAGCAACAATAATCCTTATCGATCACTGACAGCATTTCTTAGAACTCGCAGGCAGTCATCAGGGATGCAGGGGGCTGATTGGCTTCTGCCAGTTCCACTCTGTTTGCCATGGCTTCCAGCTCCTGAGGACATTGCTATCTTCTGGGCAAAGTTTCCTTCTCACTTTCAGACTTCTGTTTTCAATGTCACTTTAAAGTTCCAAAAGACTCTCTCCCACAGTTCTTCCTCACATAAATGTCTTCATGCATCTGCATTCAAACCCTCCAACCCACAGTAGAACACGTTCAGGCATCCGCCCTCTTCCCGACCCCTCCAGAGGCGCTGGTCTTCTCAGTGCAAGTTTCACGCTGGCTGGCTGTTAATTGGTCAGCTAACGTGTAACTACTTTCTGTCACCAATCACGGCCAGGAGTAGATTTCACATCGACTTCCATTCCAGCCGATAACACTCACCCAATAAGCCTAAAATTCAGGCCAAATTACCTGAAGACAAATATTTTTCATTTCCTTGTGTGTTCTGACTGTGAAGTCTGTTTATTTGCTCCTCAAGATTTTTGTACAGGATTGTCTCATGTTAATCTTACCTTCGGGAATGAATGAACACAATTAAGAAAAAAATGCCAGTAAATTGAAGACAGCGAGTTTGTACATCTGTCAGGGAAGTGACAATTTCATATCGTCCGGCATAAGAAATTTTCCCAAATAGTTAGACGAAAGTGAAAACTGCCAATCAACTAAACTTATGTGACTCAGACATGTTAATATAAATGATCTTTCATCAATCAATCTAATTTTGATTTTGACATATTCTAATTTTGTTTTGCAAAAAAAAAGGGACTAATTGTATTTGTGCTACTGCAGTGCATTTGATATGAGTGTGGAATTATATGAAACAAAAACAGAATTACCTGGAAAAACTCAGCAGGTCTGGCAGCATCGGCGGAGAAGAAAAGAGTTGACGTTTCGAGTCCTCATGACCCTTCGACAGAACTGTCGAAGGGTCATGAGGACTCGAAACGTCAACTCTTTTCTTCTCCGCCGATGCTGCCAGAATATTAGAACTGTCGAAGGGTCATGAGGACTCGAAACGTCAACTCTTTTCTTCTCCGCCGATGCTACCAGACCTGCTGAGTTTTTCCAGGTAATTCTGTTTTTGTTTTGGATTTCCAGCATTCGCAGTTTTTTTGTTTTTATCTCTGTGGAATTATATGGTTCATATTAATTAATTATTGTATCTAAGGTGTCACTGTAGGAATTGAAAGACTTTGGGTATATCATCAAGATTGAGAAAATATGGCAGAGTGAGGAAAAGTAATTTATCTTTATTTTACATGTGGTCAAATCTTTAATAATCTTGTCCTTAAATGTTGGTCTGAGCTTCTGGATTAATTTCAACTTGACCTGGGTTTGGAGGTTTCAAAATTCAAGTTGTCTGAATCTAAATCTGAAGCGATTTCTCTCTATCTCTCAGGGATATGATAGAACACAATACTCTGTGTATGTGTGTGTTTGTGTGTGTGTATGTGTGTGTCTGTTTTTGTGTGTGTCTTTAGATATCATTTGACTGATTAGTATAATACATTTGGTTTTGTTGTGCTAGCACAGAATATTTACAGTCTTTTCTGCCTTTTTTTAAATGCTCTTTTGTGGGATGCGGGTGCTGCTGGCAATGGCAGCATTTGTTACCCATCCCTGTTTTCCCTTGAACTGAGGGCAGCTAAGAGTCAACCATATTGCTGCGGGTCTGGAATCACATGTAGACCAGACCAGGTAAGTCTGCTGAGATAAGGAAAACAGTAATTTTATTATGAAACACCTTACAGTGGCTTCAGCTTGCCATGAAGTCTACAAGAGATAACAAAATCATGAGCCATTCCATAACTTCTTGTGATGATGTATACTGTGTCTCATTAACATATCGCACAGTTAGACCTTATAACATATCTCTTAATAAGGTCATAAGACCATAAGACATAGGAGCAGAAGTAGGTTATTCGGCCCATCAAGTCTGCTCTGCCGTTCAATGAGATCATGGCTGACCTGAAGCAACCTCTCAGTATCTACCCGGTTAAGCCCCCTAAGACTATTATATGTTTCAATAGGGCCACCTCTCATTCTTCTAAACTCCAATGAGTACAGGCCCAACCTACTCAACCTCTCCTCATAAGAAAATCCTTCCACACCCAGGATCAACCTGGTGAACCTTCTTTGGACTGCCCTCAATACCAATATATCTTTCCTTAGATAAGCAGACCAAAACTGTTCCATTATTCTAGTTGTGGTCTAACTAGTGCCTTGTATAGTTTTAGCAAGACTGCCCTATTTTTATACTCCATTCCATTTGAAATAAAGGCCAACATTCCATTTGCCTTCCCTATCACCTGCTGAACTTGTATGCTAGCCTTTTGTGATTCATGCACAAAGACCTCCAAATCTCTCTGTGCTGCAGCTTTCTGCAGTCTTTCTCCATTTAAATAATATTCAGCTCATCTATTCTTCCTGCCAAAGTACATAGTCTCACATTTTCCCACATTATATTCCATCTGCCAAGTTTTTGCCCACTCACTTCACCTTTCTATATCTCTCTGTAGGCTCTTTGTGTCATCCTCATCATTTGCCTTCCCATCTATTTTTGGTGTCATCCGCAAACTTCCAAGCCTCTATTATCCCCATTACACTACATTTCCCCAAGTCTCTGAATTCCATTTTGTTTTATAGGGTCAACCATTGTGACAGTTTCATTAGTCTGCACAAATGGGTCCTCATCTGCTCTGGGGGAAGATTGGGGATTTGAGTTATGCATGTGATCTCTTAGACTCAGTTGAGTAGAAGGAGGACTAATAGATGAATCAGGCTCACCGGTCTGGTGGTCATCTGGTTGGTAGATGAATGCAGCATCTCTGATCTGTTCAATTTGGGAGATGACTGCTCTGACTGTATAGGAGGCTGTGTCTGTTTGACAATTAGTGTACACCTGTTCCATCTCACCATAGCATTATCTGTTTGAATGAGATAGGACCATGGATGTAGTGTCTGTTCAACCACTTGTCCAGAGGGAACTTGGTCTCAGATCCATACTGGCTCCCCTGGTTGAAGGTCTGGGAGGTTGTGTGCTTTTTGACGTTTGTCATATTTCCACATCAGGCTGGAACAATACTCATCCTCTTTCTCCCTCACCTTGTCCAAGTCATCAGCTTGTACACACAGCATGAGTGTGTGTGTGGGAGAGTAGAAAGTTAAGTTATCAGTCTTCTTCCCATGAGGAGTTCACATGGTGCTAAATTATTTTTGAGTAGAGTAGATTTAAACAATAGCTCAGAGGTGCAAGTTGGATGTGATCAATCTTCTTTAGCAATACTTGAATTGCACGCACTCCTCTTTCCATTTTACCTTTGGATTGAGGGTATTTTGGTGAGCTGGTAGTATGGACAAATTCTGTTGATGCTGGGAACTCTTTAAAGTATTCATTGGCAAACTGTGGTCCATTGTCTGTGATTACAAGGTCTGATATTTCATATGTAGCAAATATCTCCTTTAGCGATATAATCACTGCGTCAGAAGTATGACCCTGCATTTGCTTGACTTTTATGCATCTTGAGTAGGAGTCTACTATGATCAAGAACATCTTACCTTTGTGTTCAAAGAGGTCTGTCCCAAGACGCTCCCATGGTTGTGTTGGAGAGGAAGATGACATCAATGGTTCTCTTGTCTCCTAACGATGAATAGCACAAGCAATAAAGTTCGATAGAATCTTTTACAATGACTTTCAGAGATCTGGCCATCAATCAGAATATCTTGCTCTGGCTCAACATTTCATGTATGCCCAACTGTCCTTGGTGCAATCATTGTAGTACGTTGAGTCTCAGAACTCTCAGAATGGCCACTCTGAGTGAATCATCAGCTACACTGAGGTGTCCTCTCTGTACATAATACTGTCTGAGAATGGAATTGTATGCTAGCCATCCTTTGATGCAATACTCTCTGACCTGAGCAGATTGTTCATCAGATTTCTGTACATCTCTGAATTCATTCAGTCGCCCTGAGTTGTTGCTAGTAGAGTTGTGGGTGATGTCAATGCAAAGGTTTCTGACTCTTCATCAAGGGCTATATCACCTTGTTCAGATAAAATACTGCGGAAGCTGGAAATCTGAAACAATAATGAAAATGCTGGAAAAACGCAGCAGATCTGACAGAATCTGTGGAGAGAAAGACAGAGTTAACATTTCAAGTCCATATGATGCTTCTTCAGAGCTGAAGGGAAGTAGAAATGTGGTGAAATATATACTTTTTAAGGGGGGAGGAACAGGTGAAACTGGATAGAAGGCCAGCGATAGATGGAGGCAAAGCAGAGATTGCGAAAGATGTCATAAATGAAAGGTCACAGGGTTGTTAATTGTGGTGGTTTCTGGCTAAACGAGGTGCTAATGGTGACATTAAGAGTGGAAAGTAGAATGGCTGGACCAGGGTAAGCACTCAGAAAGTGACAGATGGCCCTAGTGGGGGTGTGGTGGGGTGAGAGGACGGTGGTGAGAAAAAAGATCAAAAAGGCTAAAATCTGGGGATAAAACAATGAATAAAATGGAAATAAAAAATAATAATAATGAAAGTAAGTGGGGAAAAATAATAAATAAATAAAAATAAGTGAATAAAAATGAATAAAAAAGAAAGGTCAGAAAGGGGTAGGGATGGAGGATAGAGTTCATGGTCTAAAGTTGTTGAACTCAATGTTAAGTCTGGAAGGCTGTAAAGTGCCTAATCGGAAGATGACGTGCTGTTCCTCCAGTTTGCGTTGAGCTTCACTGGAACATTGCAGCAGGCCAAGGATGGACATGTGGGCATGAGAGTAGGGTGGTGTGTTGAAATGGCAAGTGACAGGAAGGTCTGGGTCATGCTTGCGGATAGACTGAAGGTGTTCCACAAAGTGGCACCCAGTCTGCATTTGGTCTCTCCAATGTAGAGGAGACCGCATTGGGAGCAACGAATGCAGTAGACTAAATTGAAGGAGGTGCAAGTGAAGTGCTGGTTCACTTGAAAGGAGTGTTGGTGGTCACCTTCGATGGTGAGGAGAGAGGAGATAAAGGGGCAGGCTTTGCACCTTCTGCGATTGCCATGGGAGGGGTTTGAGGTGTTCGGGATGATGGAGGAGTGAACCAGGGAGTCCTGGAGGGAAAGGTCCCTGTGGAATGAAGACAGGGATGAAGGGAAGATGTGTTTGGTGGTGGCATCTTCTGGAATTGGCGGAAATGGCAGAGGATGATCCTTTGAATAAGGAGGCTGATGGGGTGAAAAGTGAGGACGGGGGGACCCTTTCATGGTTCTGGGAGGGAGGGAGGGGAAGGTGTGAGGGCAGAGGCACGGGAGATGGGTTGGACACTGCTGAGGGCCCTGTCAACCACCGTGTGTCGGAAACCTCGGTTAAGGAAGAAGGAAGACATGCCAAAAGCACTGTTGTGGAAAGTGGCATCATCGGAACAGATGCAATGGAGGCAAAGGAAATGAGAGAATGGGATGGAGTCCTTACAGGAAGCAGGGTGTGAGGAGCTGAAGTCGAGTTAGCTGTGGGATTTGTTGGGATTGTAATGCATATTGTGGACAGTCTATCACCAGAAAATGAGATAGAGAGGCCAAGGAAGGGAAGGGAACTGTCAGTGATGGACCATGTGAAGGTGATAAAGGGGTGGAAATTGAAAGCACAATTGATAAATTTTTCCAGATCCAGCCGAAAGCATGAAGTTGCACCAAAACAGTCATCGATGTTCTGAAAAAAGAGTTGTGGGAGGGGCCCAGAGTATGAGTCCTCCTCACCATCAAAGGACCCAAACACTTCTTTAAAGTAAAGCAGAGCTTCACTTGCACCTCCTTCAATTTGGTCTACATACATCCATCAGTATCTGAAATGGTAAAGCTCACAATCCTTTAGAAGATGCTTCTGCATCAATGATACTGGGTAGTTTTGGATCACGATGAGCTACAATATCAGGTGATATCCTCATCTCTTTAATATTCTTAAAAGGCCTCAGATGTATTTTCTCCCAGTACGATGTATTGTCTTGTAACAGTTGATGTAGCAACTCATGGAAGACCACTAGGTTGGGCAGGAACTTTCCAACTTAGTTTACCATATCCATGAATCTCTGGAATCTCTGGAGCTCAGTCACATTACAAGGATTTGGAAAATCTTTGATTGTTCTTGTCTTACGTGGATCAAATCTGACACTAGATGCATCCACAATATGCCCAAGGAATTTGACAGTCAGCTGTAAGGATTTGTATTTGTTGTTGTGTGTAAGTTCTGCTTTCTGTAGGTGTTGAAATACAACTCACACTCTAGTGTCATGTTCTGCCTGAGTGGATCCATTGATCAGGACATCATCCATGTGACATGCAACTTCATCCAGTCCTTCAAGGGTACTTAACATTGTTCTCTGGAAGAACTCTAGCACTGATGTGATATGAGGGGTAATGAAGCAAAACCTCCCAAATGGAGTGATGAATGTTGTGAGCAACTTAGATTCTTCATCAAGGGATAGTTGACAAAAAACACTATTTGCATCTAGCTTCATGAAGGTTGAACTCTCTCCTAATTTAACTAAGCTCTCATCCACAGGCAACATAGGATGAACTTCTCATTCAACTGTTTTGTTCAGCTGGGTAAGATCTATGCAAATTATGATCGATCTGTTGGGTTTTGGCACTGGGACCATCCCTTGAGTACCAGCTTGTTGGTTCTGAGACAGGTGAAATAATCCCTTGCTTCAACATAGAGTCAATTTCTTTATCTTTGGTAAGAGTGGATGAGGAAATTTTATGGGTGTAAACAGACACCTTGGCTTCGTTTCAGGACTGAGAGTGATGTGGGATGCTGTCTTCAGCTTTCTTAACTTGGTGGAACAGCTGTGAAAATTGAGCTCTGAAATTTTTAGGCTGATCTTCTCGGTTTTCCAATTCCTTTACTCTGCAAATCAGGTGTAAGTCAGTACAGGCTTTCCTTCTTAAGATTGAACAGCTCTAGTTCAGCATCACAAAATTGGATTCAGTAATTTCTCTCTCTCTATATTGAAGAGTTGTATTCTGTTGCATATGACTCTGAGTTCTATATCTTCTGACTCATTTAGTTTTATGCATGATGACTGAAGAGAACATTTCTCAAACCACAGTTCAGCATCAGAAAGAACCAAAACTGCTGCACCTGTTTTTAACTTGAAGCCTGTCTTGTCGTTTCCCCCAACCCCCACACCACCCCACCCCCCCCCCCCCCACCCCCCCCACCACCCCCCACCCCCCCATTAGGATATCAGCACTCTAGTAGCTTCCATTTGTTTCCTGGATCTCTCCAAGGAAAGGCATCTCAATATCATTGATATCGTATACTTCATAGATCTTGCCACCTTTTGAATGCTTCTCTTTTTGCTTAATCTGTACAGGCTCCTTGCTGTAACAGACAGCCTGGAAATGACACTTTTTTCTGAAAAAAATGGCATTTGGCCTCTTTGGTGGGATCATTTTTGCATCTGTGATTTTTCTTGCCACACCGATTACACTTAGCTGCGGTAGTTGATGGCTGCCCTTCCTGCCTCCCCTGCTTTTTTTATGGCCACCTCATTGCTGTTAAATGTAACATACTCCACTGCGTCAGTCTTTTTGCAATATAGTTCTCCCTGTCAGCCCACATCCCTGATCGATTTTGCTTTCTGATCTCAGCTTATCTACTCAGTTGAATTACTTTGTTAAGGTTAAAACATCTCTTGGCTGCAAGTGGTCAGAAAATGTTTCATCCAACAGTTTTGTCCCTGATTAGTTCATCTTTTAAGCTGCCATATTCACAAATCTTTGCAAGTCTATACAGAGCTTTGATAAATGAATCGATATTTCCACCTTGTCATTGGGTATGCTTGTTAAATTTAGTCTGCTCAACAATGGGATTCTTTCACAGATTGAAGTATTCATCAAGTGCTTTTATTACTTCATCATACATAGCTTTTTCTTCATCAACCCCTGCCTGGCTAGGATATCATCGGCACTGCCACCCATTGCATATAGTAACGTACTGCTCTGCTCATTGCTCGACTTCACAGCAAAGCTCGATGCAGTGCGACATCTGCCAACTCTTCAGCTCCAACTCATCCACACTTCTCCTTGATTGTGGCCTGTGATCTGGTCGAAGCTTTCTGGTAATGGCAGAGATTTTTGCATACTTGTTCTCTCACTTGCTGCCACCATATAATATTCTTGGTCTCGTTGTGCCAACACAGAATATTTATAGAGCCTTCTGAGGTAAAGAAAATGCTAACTTTGTTCAGAAACATCTTGACTTTGTTGAGAAACATCACATGGACCATGAGGTCTACAAGAGACAGCAAGATCATGAGACATTGCACCACTCCTTGTGATGATAGATACTTTTTCTTATTAGCTTATCACACATTTAGAATTAACCCCTTTGACCACAATCAGAGTGCATCTACCCGAGAAATGAAACCCAAGCAATGAAAACATGCCTTTAGATATACTGTTTGGCCTGAGGTGTGTTTTAGCATTTTTCTGTGTTTTTTTTTTGAAAGTTTAGATGAACATGATTTGCAGTTTTTTTTTTGGTAACTGACTGATCAGAAAGGTCTGAGGAAACCAATTCGTCTGGCAGACAGAGGAGAACAGTGCAGACAGAGGAGACATCAGGAAGGAGTCAAGACAGAAGTGCCACTTTATTACTTTGTGTTGTTTTGTTTCATTTCTGGAAAATCAGGGGAAAAAACTACATCTGTTAGTGAGTTTGTTTTTCTTCTGGGTAAAACAGATTTTCAATAACAAATTCCTTGAAGTTTTCAATGAAACTGTCTGTAACATAGTAACACCAAGAAAAATACAATTACTTTGAACCTGAGCTGGCCAATTTGGAAGCCTCGGTGTTAGCCTCTTTATCAAACCAATACGTGCCCGGGATTGCCTTATTAGAGATAAACCTCCATTCTTTGCAGAGTGATATGATAACCTGGATTCAATGCATAGCAAGCTATAACATTGATCAGAACCACACAGGCGTGCACAGGCCTTAGATTCTTAGTGCTTCTACGTGTTCTAAACATAGTATGCACTTTACAACCACTTGAGCAGAATGCAGGTTTAAAGTGAATGCTTGCTGAGTCAGAATGCTTTTCACTCTGATTTTCAGCATGTTTTCCACTTGGCTAAAATAAATCCAGAGACGGTTCAGTTTCTCAAAGGCCATCTTTGGAAGTGTTATGAAAAATGCATAATTTTTAAATTAATATATGTATGTATATATATATCTATTATTGAGGTTTTACAACCTCTGAAGTTAAAGATATGGGTTAAAAGGATTTAAACGTTTAGTGATTGTGGGGAGAAAAAAATACAAGGTAGGAAAAGCTGTACCATTTGCCTAGTGACTGATGTCCAGGGGCACATACACAAAAAAAGACAGGAGTTGAGACGTAGAGAGTTCAGTATTTGTCAGAGAGAGGGCAGGAAATGTAAGTTCCCTGATAATAAAAAACTACAAAGGCATTGGGACAGTAGTTAACTGAACAATCAGTTATAGGTCTGGCAGCATAAGCAGAGAAGAGCACAGTTGACGTTTCAAGTCCTCATGACCCTTCAAGCATTACCCAGACCTCCCTGTCGCTTGCCATTTCAACACTCCACCCTGCTCTCATGCCCACATGTCTGTCCTTGGCCTGCTGCAATGTTCCAGTGAAGCTCAACGCAAACTGGAGGAACAGCACCTCAACTTCCGACTAGGCACTTTACAGCCTTCCGGACTGAATATGGAGTTCAACAATTTTATATCTTGAACTCTCTCCTCCATCCCCACCCCCTTTCCGTTTCTTCCCCCTCCTTTTTGTTTCTTCCAATAATTTATATAGATTTTTCTTTTCCCACCCATTTCCATTATTTTAAAATATATTTCCACCCATTCTTTATCTCTACCTTTTAGCCCTTTTAGTATTCCTTCACCCCACCCCCACTAGAGCTATCTGTACCCTGTCTGTCCTACTTCCTACTCTTAATTAGCACATTCCTTTAGATAATATCACCACCTCCAACACCTCTTTGTCTTTTGTCTGTGACACCTTTTGGTTATCTCCACCTATACTGGCTGTTTGTTCGAATAACCCACCCCCCACCCCCCACTTTAAACCAGCTTATATTTCCCCTTTCCTATTTTTACTTAGTTCTGTTGAAGGGTCATGAGGACTCGAAACGTCAACTGTGCTCTTCTCCACCGATGCTGCCAGACCTGCTGAGTTTTTCCAGGTATTTCTGTTTCTGTTTTCGTTTTGTTTTGGATTTCCAGCATCCGCAGTTCTTCACTTTTAATCAGTTATAGGACCCAGTAAAGTGATCAGTCTAGCGGAGGTGCTACTGAAAGACTGAGTTTAAGGGACTCATTTGTTTGCTCTGCTGGTCAAGAAAGAGCGAGTCTAGAGCACGATTTTTCGGTTTATCGGGGAGAGATACGAGTTGGGTGAGAAGCATCGAGTGAATGCTCAGGAATTCACTGGAAGAAAACTATTTTCTAATGTGTCAGTCCCAAGCAAGAAGCCTTTGTGTCAGGCAGTGGTAATTCTTCACTGGTTTGTGTGCCTGTAAAGATATTGTTACAGTAAAGGAGTAACGGGAATTTGAATTTTCTTCTTGTGTTTGTATTGAGAGCTTTCCAGCCTGTATTGTCAAGTGTATTATAGTCCAAACCCTTATTCTGAGAATGTGGGTCAAATTTTCATCGGGGTGTGGGGGCCTGTTTCAGTGTGTGAATGGTCACACTTTGATTTTCTTTGGAGGAAATCAGATTTTTCTCTGCATTCCCAACACAGAACCATTTTCCTCTGGCATTTTTTGCCGCTTGGGAATGCCTTGGGAATGCAAAAGGCACGTCCAGCCCATCTGTGAGACTACAGTTCCAGTCACATTTCCTGACTCAGCTGTTGTGACATACTTTTCCTCATATGAGTTGAAATGAGCAAGTACTGGGGGAGATGCTATCTTCGCCTTTGACATGTCAAACGCTGTTTGATGTGTGATTGTCATTCCCATTGTACATCGTTGTGTGGTAGCTTTTGAAGAAGCTCTGTGACTTCTGTGTACTTAGGAACAAAGTTGTGGTAAAAGTTGGTAGGAACTATGCCAAATCTTTTACATTAGACGGGATCAGAAGCACATAGATGGCTTTGGTGTTGTGGTATGTCGGCTTTACTACAGCTACTGTCACTGTATACCTTAAAAGGTTCATCTCCAATGTCACAAATCTGCATTTGTCCTTGCTGAGTGCCAAACTGTGTTGTTTGATTGAGTGAGCACCACTGATAACTGCTTATTGTGTTCTGCTTTGTCCCTTCCATGGGCCACAATGATGTCAAGTAGGTTAAGCACCTTCTCAATATCTGAAAAGACTGAAGAAACAATCCTCTGAAATTCACTACATCCTGAATGCCATAGCACTTTCTGCAGTACTGACCACACATTCATGAGTAACAAAAGCTGTAAGATATTGGCTTCGCTCTACTAGTGGCATCTGAAGACAGCTCCATAGCAAGTCAAGCTTTGTGAAGACTGTACTTGTGAAATTACCCTGATAGCTCTTGGATCATAGGAAATGGATGTTTTGAATGATTGCATTGTTCACCACCTTAAGTTCAATGCATAGTCTAAGTTAAATGTATTGGCTCCAGCACCTTTCAATGCGTAGTCTAAGTTAAATGTATTGGCTCCAGCACCTTTCAATGCGTAGTCTAAGTTCACCATTTTTGTGTTGCACAATGAGTAAGTTCAACATTCACAGCAATGAGCTGATTCACTCAGTGACACCATCTGCTTCTAGTTGTTTCAGCTCTTGTGACACTTTGGTGTGTATCACAAATGGCAACCATCTTAAATGTTGTGAATCTAGCGGAATTGATGTGTCCACACGAGGAGCATGAGAGTACCATTAATCTCCCCAAATCTGGGAAATAAGGAAAGACCTCTGTATACAGCCTGTGTCATCGATGACATTAATGTGTGTTCCAGTGGGTTCTTCTAGTTGGAAGTCAAGGTTACCAAAAAAGCTAACCCCATAAGGCTTCTGCCTTTGGCTTGTGGAATGTGAGCCTGTCTAAGATGGCATTTTTGTAGTACACTGGAACTGTGATCATTCCCAAAACCAGAATGATTCAAACGTTGTAAGCTTGAAGAATGTCTGTGGCAGGAGTGAGAGAAAGATGTGAAAAATAATGATCAAAGAGTTTGTCAGTCACTATAGATACTTTTGCATCAACATTGATGAGAAGTGACATTGAGATGCCCGCGACCTCAACAAGCATTCCTTAACACGATACAGTGCTTTACCTTCCATGAGGGCATCAGGATGCCATGCCTCAATCTCAGGAAGAGATCCCTCCATGTAATGAAGTCGTCTCCTTTGACAACCTGCATACATAAAACCATGAGTTACACATTTTCCCTTGAGCTGGACATGATGTTTGGGAACCAATGGCTACCTCCACAATTCAGGCACATTTTTCAGGGTATCTGACCGTGATGAGCTCTCTTGCATCTCTGGTGGAATGTATCTCATTCAATCATCAGACCTCTCTTCGGTCCAAAGTATTTTTCGAGAATGCTTACCAGACTATCAAATGTAGATGTGTATTCTTGAACTGCTGGAATGTTCACTGGGCTTCTGCACTGAGATAATGTACGAGTTTCATCTTCTTGTGGGTCACTGCTACATTTGGATTGTCCATCTCCATAGTGAGTAATTAAGTCCTGAACCCCAAAATCCGTTGAACTCACAGCACAGGTATATCTGCCGGTAAAGAAAGGCAAGGTTCTGGAGCCAATAGATTTAAATTATTACAAAACAAAAACAAAAACAGAATTACCTGGAAAAACTCAGCAGGTCTGGCAGCATCGGCGGAGGAGAAAAGAGTTGACGTTTCGAGTCCTCATGACCCTTCAACAGAACTTGAGTGGAAGTTGAAGGGTCATGAGGACTCAAAACATCAACTGTTTTCTTCTCCGCCGATGCTGCCAGACCTGCTGAGTTTTTCCAGGTAATTCTGTTTTTGTTTTTGTTTTGGATTTCCAGCATCCGCAGTTTTTTTGTTTTTATCTCTAGATTTAAATTATTCTCCATCTCATCACCTCAGTAATGTACAGAGATGACACACTTGTTCCAAGGTCTGAATGGCAGTTTTATTTACAATACCTCTAAAATGTCTGTTCTTTCATGTTTCCAACTCACTGCTTCAGTTTG
The DNA here is from genome assembly GCF_017639515.1 of Carcharodon carcharias. Lineage (NCBI taxonomy): Eukaryota > Metazoa > Chordata > Chondrichthyes > Lamniformes > Lamnidae > Carcharodon > Carcharodon carcharias. Next base: position 220,783,416 of record NC_054469.1, read on the forward strand.
GTTTCTCCTCCTAGTAACCATATCCAGGCTTGACTTAGAGCAAGAGAACAAAGTCAACAGACATACATAATCAAACACTGAACAATTGAACAAGTTAACAATGCATATACTGAGGAGGGAGGTGGTTGAGAGAGGGTGGAGTTGTGGGTGGAGGTAAGTGTGGAACACAATGATCTTTTGGATTGCTGTGGACTCCTGCTGCTCCTGGCTTCACCTTCAGGGGAGTCTTTTTTAAACACTTCTTTGGTGTCGGACTCCACTGAAGCCTTCACAACAGTTAGTTATGCCACATGGAGAGTCTATTATCCTGAAAATAGCATGCCTAGCGCAGACTGAGTGCAGAGCAGCCCAATTTCAGGAAGGGGGTCCTGAAATAGGAATTAGGACCTGTGTTGGCATTGCAAAGGAACAAACACCCGGCTTAGGCACCTTCGATACCTCTAGTTCCGCCTTTACATAGCAGGCGATGCAATCCGGAATATGAAGTATGTGCATCCCTTGCCACCAGTAATAATGAACACTTTGGTGCCCATTTTACACCTGTGAAATAGGCATGGCATCAATTAGTTCCTTGGCCTCTGTGCCTGTTTATCAGTGTCCATTTAAAGACCATGGCCAGGATTTTACAGCCCCTCCCACCCAGCAGGATATTACGGTCCTGTTGAACTGAATGGAGATTTAAATGGTGCACCACATCCACCAGGGGGAAGACACACTGAGGTGTACTGTAAAATCCTGGCCCATCAGTATGGGCCAGTTGGGTTGATAGAAAGCAACAAGTGATCCTTCCCATACCAATTACTGAAGAATTTACACTTCTCTACAAAAGAATTGGAAAACCTTAATTTTAAAAAGCTGGTTATTATACTAACCAGAGGGTAACTTAAGTAAAACCTTCAAAATATAATAAATCTATTTATTTTTGAAAAGGAGAAGATTGGATATAGGGAATTGCTTTTGAATATAAATGGTCTAATCATTGGTTCAACCAAAGTTTTCATGGGTCTGATACAATACTTTGTCATTCAGAGATGTAAATCTCTGGTGCATTCCTTGGTCTGTGTTGTGGTGACACCTCTGATTTGGACAACAGCTTGGACAAGCCCCTAAGCTAGGAAGGGTCAAAGTCACTCAGGGTTCATGCTCCTGGTCATTGTTCAGTGATCTTTGCTTGAAAGTGCCTGACCATTGAACAAGATTCATGAATGTTGATTAGAATCCATTGCATTCACCCTCTGGATTCATATTTCTGTGAGCTGCCATTCTCATGGAACCAACTCCAGCAAGAGACAATGGGCCTCAGACAGGGGACAAAATTGACAAAAATAAAGTGAATGTTATGAGTGAGGTGTCAAGGCCAAGTAAATGTGCACCGATCCATTTAGCAATTTCGTAAGACTACAGTTGTGGAAATTGCTTCATCATCTCATATGACACAGGCAATGCTTTCCTCTCAAAAAAAAAACCCCTCAATTGTTTGTTGCAACAACACCAGAAACTTCATACTATGCATGGTGCAACAAAAGTATTAAACCACTGGCCAAGGTCATTGAAGCAGGCATCATGCAATGTACAATGGAGGCAGTTAAGCAGAGGACTAGAGTAAAGTGCATCTTCCCTGCAGCATTCTATCTAATTCTTCTCTTGACCAAGAAAGCGTCAGCCCCCATAACCAAAGGTTTAGACTTTTTGCCTCAGAAAGCTTCCTGTGGATATAAATTAAGGTCAGTATACTTAAGGAGTGTAATAGCTGTGATTTCCAAAAATAAGAGGTAGTGCCAATATGTAGCATCTTAAGTGTGAATTTAAATGTGGGCTGTATGTCCCAAGGACCAGCAGATCGTATCAAACAGCATGTCCCAGCCACTGTTTGCAACAGGCAAGGTGCAGAATGTACCCAACCAGTCTGTGCTTGGAAAAAACATGTGATGTGATGAGATGTGATTCCGCGAATGGAAAACATTCACTAAATAATCCTCAATGCACTAAGAATTACACTGACAACTAATTTAAGATTGTCAGTCAAGCTCGCAGTGTGGAACATTCGTATGTACTGGAAGCTCCACATATTAATACACAGGGCCCTGTTCTTTGCAGATAGAAAGAACATGTACACACATTGCACCTGTTTCAGCTAAACAAAATAAGTGGTGGCCATTTGCTGACTCACTCCTGAGGGCAATGCCTTGGCCAATTAGGGTTAAGCTGCCTGGTTTAAATTTCAAATAATATTTGGCAGTTAACCATGAGTCGCCATTACTGGCGCATTTTCCATGGCAATGCCACTTGCCAACCAATCAGCGCTCTCTTCACATACGGTATAAATTGTTGTTTTCCCCCTTATATTGGTATTCTTGCAAAGTGTCCTGATGAGGTCAAGGCAAAAAGCTTAGACATGTCCCTTTTTTAAGCAATACTCAAGTTCTGCACTACCAAACGACTATTTTAAGTGTTGTTAAAGTCCTGGCTTGGAGACTAGCTCATCATGTGGATTTGTAACACAGGCAGTAATTTAATGCAATGGTGGACATTTCAATCTTCCTCTCAGCATGGATGACCCTATTGTTTGACAGGAAGAATTGCCACAAGATTGCTTGTTGTGCCTCAGTTTACAGCCCATCTGTCTCGGTGACCTTTTTTTTTAGATAACTATACAAGTTAAGCCATTTATCAATCTAAGTCAAATGCTTCTTTATGTCAACGTATCTCATTAAAACTAATTAGATTAGTATTTAATTATCTTAGAATATACATCTATCTTACAAGATGTGCACTGTGTATAATTTAAATTCCTACTGTAATCTGTTTTATGTCCCTGTTTAGGTGGAATATTTGTCGTTAAATTCAGTTGAGCCAAAATAACTCCTTGGATTAAAAAAAATATTTCACCCAATTGTTGAGTGAGTAGCTGAATCATTTTTAACCCCACTCTGTGTTCAGTAGGCAAACCTCGCCAGATTTGAGATAGGGTGACTTCAATTGGTTTCAGCACATCTGGATTAATTGAAAGACAAGTGCAGTGGTATATCACACAGGGAATTCACACTCTTAATTATTTTCCAGGAACCAATCCTGGAGGTTTGAGTGTGGAAAGTTGGAAAGTGTTTAGCTTGGCTGTGGAGCTCCTGGCATTCAAAAAATCTTCCGAACTTCATTATCAAATATAATTAACAGCGAGTTGGGAAAAAAACTCAGAGGGTGATCACCTCCCATGAAATTATTCTCCAACAAGGGGCAAACGATCTGTGGAAAGATGTGTTAAGGGTGGGGCGGGTGTGGGGGGGTGGGAAATGGCAGCAAAAGGAGATGGAAAAGTCCGACCAAAAATTCAACATCGAACACTTGCATTGCTGTGAAAATGTGTAACAATTTGTCAGAAGTAAAGAAAAATAATGGAAAATGTTGGACATGTGCAGCAGGCCAATCAGAGTAAAAGATTTTGAGTGTGTTACTTCTTACAATATACCAACTTTCCATATTATTGTCATGCTCCAGTATATTATAAACTTTCAGACAATGCTTTAACATTTTAAACAAAGTTAGGCCGTTTAAATGGCTGGTGAAAACCATGTGACTTTTGGCAGCATCAGATCCAGACAGTTCTCAGATTCAAGCAACTCTCTAATTATTCATGGACATTCACGGCTATCTGGGATATTCACACATCCCTTTGTTTAAGGATTGACCATCAACAAAAGGACTATAGCACTCCAGCTGACATGCCTTCTTGTTCAATCGTGGGCAAAGAAACATTGAAACCCAATGCGTGTTAGACAAATGTGAAATGGATGCCATCGGCCTTTAATTTATTGGGATAACACCTCGAACAAACACGAAGACCTTGGTCGTGTCAAACCCTCAAAAGTGTGAAAAGCCACAACACAGGATATTTATCGACTTGACTGCCCACCTTATTTGGAAAAGGACTTTGGATTTTTAACCGGATACATGGGTGAGACAGCCATGTTTGATGTCTGCTTTTAAAGCAGAAAGAAGCAGCTCTGCAGAGACAGAGAGACCATCAGAAAGCCATAGAACCAGCTGCAGCCAACTAAGCAGCCAAGGTAATAAACAGCAATACCTTGAAAGTAGGACTTTCCCCTTCCAACTTCAAATTTGCCTTAGGACCAGCCTTCTAGAAATTCAGCTACAAGAAACCTCACAGCTTACTGAGGAACATCTGATTACAAGACCTTCACCTCATCTAAAAGCATTAATTCATCTAAAACCTACAGGGTCTCCATGAAAGGGACACTGAGATACTTATACATTGTAATCGCACTGTTTTTTTCTTCATCTGTATGTAGTCCGGTTGTGAGTGGTAGTGTGTGCGAGTTGAATGAGTGTGACGACACATTTTTAAACCTCCAGGGCAAGTATGGGGTAATAAATAATCTTCTGTATTTTAAAACTCACCAAAAAACGTGCTGCCGGAAATACTTAAATTGGGACAATCACTCTGAGGGTAAGAAAACACACCCCCTCACATACAAATTCAATTTGATCACAGGTAGGAAGAAAACACACAAATTCTGTCCATGACATTATTTTACAAGATGGCTTTTCTGATGCTTTGGACACAGCTTTTTAGGAATGACATCTCCAACCATTTAAGAAAATAGAATTAGTCACACTTTAAAATTACAACCTGGTTTACAAGTGTAAGAGATCTTAACAACACACTCTACTATTAACAAAGATATTAACCAACTTAAATTAGCACTGAAGTTGCAGAGGAAGTAATCTTAAACCAATATGTTAAGCATTTGCACCTGATTATCCCAAGGCTTAATCTTAGGGCTTGAGTTTCTTAATGTAATAATCTAAGATTGCTTGCAGCACTGGAAGGGAATAAGGGAATCAGAGAAATCATATTCCTGACATTAGATTGTCTGCAGGGCCATAAGCTCCATTGCATTAACTCTTACAGGCAAAAGTGCTGTTGTATGTCTCTAAGCAATTTGCTGCTTGCTCTTAAACCAGTCAATGCTGTATGTCAGGCACTCATTTCAACTGGAGCACTTTAGTAGTCAGAAGCTCATTTGGAAAATATCTTCTGTACATCTCTACACCGAAAGTAATTCTTAACCATCGGATAGCTATGCTTTGTGTTTATAAATTTGAATCTAATCGAAGGCTTGCAGTGACATGCTTCCTGTTTGACTAACTGCTCTGTGTGTCAGGGAGCAGGAACTGCTTCTGATGTTGCCTCCTGGATTATCTCGACATAGAAAATGAAAGGGGTCAGAGGAAGTGAAAACATATACTGCATCAGGTTATTAAATTATACACAATCTATTCTATACAGTGGCAAATCAAACATCAAGGGATGATTTGCGTTTCTATCATGTCATTCATTAGAAAATAAAGCATTAAACAATGATTCTTCTCCTATCTTCTAAAGCTTCTATGACTTGCTTGAGGAGTGTAACATTTGCCAATTAGATAAGTTAAACTAATTCTGAAAACACAAAGGCAAAATACTGCGGATGCTGGAAAATTTTGACGAGCTTCTGTCATCTAACTTAGTGTCTCATGCGGCTAGGTGTCATATTTTGTTTGATGATTCCCTTTTGAAGAGTCCTTTTTTTTAGAATTACATTATGGATGCTATTCGAACATAAGTTTAAATTGTTATTGAAATGCTCAGCAGGCCAGGCAGCATCTGTGGAGAGAGAAACAGAGTTGATAATTTAGTCTGATGACCTTTTATCTCATCAATTTGGAACATGGGGCGGTATTTAATGGAGGCAATGGGGTTTTATCCACTGACTGGAGAGCAGGCGAGAACCCTGTGTTGACTCTTTGTGGGAACGCACGACACATTAAGTGCCCTAGAGGGGCACTTAACTGGGGAGCAGCGGGCCTTCTCCGGGATCAAGGAAGACAGGCGTGGAAGTCCCAACAGCTTAGTGCTACCGGCCAACCAGAAGCCAGAAGTCCTTCGTTTCTCAGCAATGCCACTGGGCAGGTGATGGCTGCGGCCAGTGCTACACCCCACCCGAGACCTGGGTTAGCCGATGGACCCAGACACAGTTGAGGGCTAGTGGGAGGGTGTTCGTCGGGCGGGGGTTGCTGCGGAGTGGGGTCAGCAGCAAGGACAGGAGGGTGGCTCTCAGAGGGAGCCCCCTTCGCATTGCTGGATCCCTCAATCAGGCACTGAGAACCTTTTTATCAAGGGACCTACCTCTCCCACCCAGAAGCTCACAAGCAACCCAGACAGGGCGACTTTTCAGTCATCCTGCAAAGCTACTCCCCTACCCATGGCAACAGAATGAGGCCCTTAATTGAGTTTTAATAACCCATTTGAGAGCCTCAGTTGGTAGAAGGGTGGGAAGGCAGTCCACAGGCCTCTCTGCCATGAACTCTACCTCTGCCCTCTTGCCTGATTAAATGCCCTCCCTACCACCAAAACCTCAAGGGGGGAGGGTATTAAATTCTACCCACTAACTTTGTTTCCCTCTCCACAGATGCTGTGTGTTTTTAGTATTTTCTCCTTTTATCTCAGAAAGTACACATTTCTTTTAACAGAATGTGATAACTTAATCTCCTATTTGGAGACCAGTGTTGCGTCTTACTTATTACAGCAGAGACCACTGGAGTGTTAGGCTAACAAGACTAGAAACTAAATTAAGGCTGCACCAAGGCAGAATTCAAATAATCATTGACAGTTCAGGTAACTGAAGTTGACAGCAGATAATATGACATGTAACATGAGTAAGAGTGATGCAATGTGTCATTTCAAACAGACATCTGGTAATTGTGCTTTCATTGATTTACTTCCGCTCAATATTACTCACTGACTTTAATGCAGATCAAAATCTGGTGGGAGGTGTAAAACCACCATTCCACCTGATCCCCTCAGTTTCCTGACTGGCAAGTTGGGGTACAATTGCCCCTAAAAGTGTATTTTTTATTGCTGCAACAATACCTACTGTAGTTTTTCATTGTTATGTGTTTGATTATGTGAGCCTGTTTACTATTGATACTCACTATGCTGGATTGGTTAAGCTTGAGTGTGGACTCAGAGAAAAGGAAACAAACTGTAGAAGTAGCTGGAAATAAAGGCCAGAAATTTACCTGTGTCGGGTGGGCTGGGCAGGAGTGGGCAGAGGCTGGCGGGGAGCCGATCGCTATCTGTGATCGGCTGTGCACTGCCATTCAATGGGGGCGGGCCGATTAAGGCCTGCTCAGCGTGATGCACGGTCAGTAGTGCTCAGCGCTACCTGTGCAGGCAGAGGGGGTGGGAGGGAGAGTCAGGGCCTGTGCTCTTTCCCGCATGTGCGCAAAAAAGCGCAGCAATCTCCCTGAGGCACGGAGCTGCCTCAGGGAGATTAAGCTGCTTAAAAGATTTTGTTATAAATAAAGTACAAAATTATTTAAACATGTCCCTTCTTGTGACAGTGTTAAATGAGCTGGGACATGTTCGTATGCTTAGGAACATTTTATCGTTTAATTAATAAAAGCCTTAGGAAGCCTCATCCCGCTCGTAGATGAGGTTCCCTAAAAAACGCAAAGGCCGCTTGGGCTCTTTGCCTGCCTGCCAGCCTTAAGCAAGCAACTTTAATTGGTTTTTTAATGGCCTTAACAGGCCTTTGACTGTTTGGCAGGTGTGCAGCCACCTCCGGTGCATGTCTGCAGAATGAAAGATCTAAATGTCACGCAGTGATGTCGGGACGCACGCCTGATGTCATCTCGCGTCAGTGTGTCAGGCCTGCTCCTGTACACCAACGGCAATATTCAGGCCAAAGAGCATGGATCAGACATTTTAATGCGCTGTGAATAAAAACTGTTACACAGATAGAAATTAGTGTCATTTCTACATAGCTCGGAGATATAAAATGTACAACACCAATGGCACATTTAGCATAGAAAAATGACCTGAGGCACATTGTAGAATATTATTTCAACTTCACTGCACTCTGCAGAACTACTGAAGTAGAAATCAAAGTCAATATCCAACTGGAATCTAAACAGTAATTTTAGTTTTGGACACATTGGGCACCTACGAGCTCTAGAGCAAAGATGTCCTGTGACACTTCCCCCTGGAGGTTATCAGGTAAGTTTTGCATGACAATTGCCCAGAAATGCAAACCTCCCATGGGCAATTGCCCTGCTCTGGGAACCATCCAAAAATATGATTTAAATCACAAAAATTTGAATGGTTCTGACAGGGTTACATCAATAGTTACCCAGAAAAAGTTAGAAAAATTAAAACCTTTTCTAGCTGCTGGGTAAGTACAGACCCCCCAGGGGACTCCCCCACCCCCATGTATCACCCTAGCCCAGGAGGCACCCCACCCCCCAACTACCCCCATCCTCCCACAGGAGTCCCACCACCCTCAATGGACTACACCCTCCAATGCAAACTCACCAACCCACAGGACTCCCCCAATTCCCATGGGGACACCATCTCCCCTACGGCCAAACCCGATTCTCGTCCCATCATCCCTGCTATGCCCGACTCTCAATCCCTCCCCCTCCGCCCCCCCAACCAGGCCCGAATCTCACCACCCACTCCCACCAAGGCCAGGCCCGACACACCCCCACAAAGGTCCGACCCACCCAACCCCTCCACAGGGCCTGATCTGAAATGACTGTGCCCCCATCCTCCTGAGGCCTATCCCAACCCCAAACACCCTCTGAGCCTTGATCCAACCCCAACACCCACCCCCCCAGGAGCCCAGCCAGCCTCGCCCACATTCTACCCCTACACCCTTTCACCCCAAGGCCCAAAGCAACCCACCCCTCCCCACCCCATTGAGTGCCAAGAGGCCCGACCCAACATGCCCCCTCCCAATTCTGGGCCCTTTCCACCCCTCCCCTCCCTTCCCTCAAGGCCCAATCCCAATGCCCCCCTCGTGGACCAACCTACCCCCCCACCTCGTGGCCAGAACCCCCTCCCCTAGGCCCGACCCAACATCGGCCCCCCCAACTGAGGCTCGAACTGACCCAACCCGACCTCCTCCCATGCCCAAATCCTACCCACTTACCTTATACGCTGACCTTTTTCCTTAAACTTGGCTGGACCTTTAACGTACCTGGTTTACGGCAGATGATGTTGCAAAAAAAGGGAGTGTGGCCTCCTTGCATCCAGCAGAGCTGCCCTCAACGCTGGGTCCTAGGAATGTGCTGCACTGCCCAGATCTCTCTCAGCCTGAGTCGGAAGTTCAGGCGAGGCAGACTGGAGGAAAAAAAAACTCAGGTAAGAAAGTAGGAGTGGAATGGCACTCTGACTCTGACTGCTACTCCGCGGGAGTTTAGACCCATTCATATCATTCCAGTACAGCATCGAGCACACAACCTCCTTGGGCACTTTCAGTTTACCTGTAGTTAATTTCAAAGTTTCCAAATTCTAACCTGATTCTGAACTGCTAGGTGACGAGCTTATGAACCTGTATGTGCAGAGGGAACTCTGTCCCATCACAGCAGAATGGCTGTGCCAGGCAGATCTTATATTGCCCAGTAGGAACCTATACAGCAGCGAATTCTCAGACAGTGGTCTTCAACTAAGGTACTTAGCCAATTAGTTTATGGGAAGGTATTGAGCTGACACAAACTGGACAGATTATAACTGAGTGGCAAGTATTATGGAATAAGGTACTTAGCTTAATCCCTAACAGATCATGTACATTCATGCTGTCATGAGCTGTTAAATAATGCAACTTATTTTCCAAGGGTGATTAATAACAAGCGTTAAAATGGAAAAGAGAAGCTAAAAGATACCTCCATAAATGTAATTAAGGAAAAACTCCAGGCCATCACTTTGCTGGATCCAAGGAAATCAGAGTCACGGACCATTAATTTCCAAAGGGGATGCTCCCAAGGGAATTAATGGGAATCGGGGAAAACTGTCCATTGGTTGGGTTCATACCAAGCACAAATGAAGATGGTTGTAGTTGTTGGAGGTCAGTCATCTCAGCTCCGGGACATCACTTCAGGAGTTCCTCAGGGCCTAGGGACCTAGGCCAATCATCTTCAGCTGCTTCATCACTGACCTTCCTTCCATCATAAGGTCAGAAGTGGGATGTTTGCTGATGATTGCACAATGTTCAGCACTATTTGTGACCCCTCACATACTAAAGCACTCCATGTTCAAATGCAGCAACGCCTGGACAATATCCAGCCTTGGGATGACTAGTGGCAAATAACATTTGCGCCACACAAACACCAAGAAATGACCATCTCCAACAAGATAAAATCTAACCATTGTCCCTTGATGCTCAATGGCAATACCATCACTGAATCCCCCACTGTCAACATCCTGGGGGTCACCATTGACCAGAAACTGAACTGGACTAGCCATATAAATACTATGGCTACAAGAGCAGATCAGAGGCTAGGAATCATGCAGTGAGTAACTCACCACCTGACTCCCCAAAGCCTGTCCACCATCTACAAGGCACAAGTCAGGAGTGTGATGGAATACTCCCCATTTGCCTCAATGAGTACAGCTCCCACAACACTCAAGAAGCTTGACACCATCCAGGACAAAGCTGCCCACTTCATGGGCACCACATCCATAAACATTCACTCCCTCCACCACCGACGCACAGTAGCAGCAGTGTGTACCATCCACAAGATGCGCTGCAGGAACTCACCAATGTTCCTTCGACAGCACCTTCCAAACACATGGCCACTGCCATCTCGAAAGACAAGGGCAACAAATAGATGAGAACACCATCTTCTGGAAGTTCCCCTCCAACTCACGCACCATCCTGATTTGGAAATATATCGCCGTTCTTTCACTACCACTGTGTCAAAATCCTAGAACTCCCTTCCCAACATCACTGTGGGTATACTCACACCACAAGGACTGCAGTGGTTCAAGAAAGCAGCTCAACACCACCTTCTCTAGGGAAATTAGACATGGAAAATTAATGCTGGCCCAGCGAAGCCCACATCCCGTGAATGAGTTAAAAAAAATTATCCGATGCTTCTGTAGCATCGACGATGTTTCAGTGGATTTCCTGACGAAGTTACCGTGGATGATAGGGAGAATTTCCGCAGAAATTCCCAGAGAAAGTAGAAACAATAACGGGTGCCAACGCTTTATCAATGACTTCACAGGAAAAATTTTCCCACCGTTGTGAGGGGAAGTGTGGGAGTGGACGCGGGCAGGCGTGCCTCCGATCAGCACCCCCAAACAGGCCAATTTAAGGCCCAACCAATGTGATGTCCACGCAGAAGCGCTGAATACACCCTGTGCAGGGGCGGGGGGGAGGAAGGGGTGGGGGGAAGGGAGTGGGGGTGGGGCGGGGGGGAGGGTTCTCTGATTCTCTGAGCCCAGAGTGCACTCTTTCATGCTTGCGCATGATAGAGCACACAGTGCTCCCTGAGGCTAAGTGCTGCCTCAGGGAGATCAGCTCCAATTTAAAACTTTTAGTAAGCATCTTTAAAAACTTTTCCTGACATGTCCCCTCTTGTGCCACTGTCACGTGAGTTGGAATACATCCATACGTTTTATTGAAACCTTTCTTAAAGATTTAAATACCCTCATGAAACCTCATCCCGCCCGTGGATGAGGTTTGATGCTTTTTCTGAAGCCCACTAGGGCTCCCAGCCTGTCCGCCAGCCTTAAGGCTGGACGGGCAGGTCCATTAATGACTTTAATTACTTTTTCAATGGCCTCAATAGGCCGTTGACAGGTTGGTGGGCGCACAGCTGAACCGACTGCACCCCCCACCGACCTGAAAATGGGAATGACGCAGGGTGATGTCGGGAGTTCCACCCTACATCATCCCGGGTCACTTTATGTGTCGGTGAGCGGACCCCACCCCCACTCGCCCACTGGAATATCCTGCTCCACCTCCCAGAATGTGGGTCTGGCCAAATATCATGTTGTTTTTACCATGCGTGTAAGCATGTGTACATGAGCAAGTGGGCACATGGAGGAAGTAAAGGAGAAAGACTGAAAACCGATTCATACATTAAAATAAGGGAAGGCGAAAGTTATTTAACCCATCAAGCCTGTACCTCCAACACTTTACATCAAATTATTAACTGTTGGGGCTGGGGGAAGCAGTCGAGAGAGAGTTAGAGGAACGGATTTTTGAAACAATAAGCGTTCATGGAAGGTAATAATGTTTTGTTTTGATCTTGCTGTTTTTATGACCTGGCCATTTTTCACTGACTTAACTGTATTTTAATTGTCAACAATAATGAGTTGACATTCATAATCATTAATACAGTGACATTTTTTAAAAAATGCACAGCAGAGGGTTCAACTCACACAATATTTAACATTTGTTAATTCCATTGCCAATCAAAACTATTGATTCAGCTCAGTGCTGGTGACCTAGGTCACTTTGGAATTCTCTACCTCAGGGAACTGTGGATGCTCAGTCATTGAAAATATTGCCATAATCATTTATTTCATGCTGTTGAAACGTATAATTTTTAATTGTAGGAATATAACATTTACGCTGGAGATTAAAGTGTTAAATTTAAGATAAATGGAAACACTTGGTTGAGGAACTAGTAAACGGACCTGCAGTAATTACAGTTTAGAGAGTTTATTCAATGAGGTCAGAGTTAGGAGGGTAAAAGCTATAAAAAAAACAGCAAGTGGCCTGCCTGCATATAGCTGGGGAACTGCAAATAGTGAACCTGAGGAGAATTGCCCTGACTTTATTAGAAATTTAAATTATTCATGCAGACCTCAGCATCAAGAGGCTTGGTTTTGAAGCTCTAAAAATCTAACCGGCATCTCAACTAACGTCTGTTGCCATAGAGATAAATAATTCAGGGTGGAGCCTTGGTTGGAATTCTGGAAAATTGTCTTTGTGACTTTTTCAGAAGGTCATTGGGGTTGGAGTGGAAAGCACCCAAGTCTGCAGGTGTAATTAACGCTAGAGTTCAGCAAGTAGAGAAAGAGAGTCCACGAACAGCTGAAAAGCAACAGTAGACCAGAAACAAAAGAGCTATCAGAAATCAGGGGTGTTTCTGAGGTAGAGACATTAAGTAAGAGAGCAGTGGAGCCCAAGCTTGAGCTGAGAAACCCACAGTCATGAGGTTCTGAAAAGAAATTGGAGGATCGTTTAGCCAAAAGCTAATGGAAGGCTCCCCACGAATGTCATGCCTCGGAGAATAGCTGGAACACCGAGGAGGAATCAAAGTGAATTCCTGAGAGCTGTGGCACTTTGGTTTAGTTCAAGGAAGTGAAGAAATCTTTAAGGGCCTGATAAGACTTTCAAGGGGGCGATTATGAAGAAAAGAGGAAACTTCAGTTGAGAATTTTAGTCTAAGATATATGTGATGGTGGTTTATTATGTTTGTCAATGTAACGTGTAAATATTCACCTAAGGCAGTATTCATTTAGTAGTGTTTGCTTTACCTGTTTCTTGTATAGCAAAGTTCATTTGCTTAAGCCGTTTAATCTTGATGTGTAATTTCTTCGGTTGAGCACTGGGTGTTTGAATTGCTCTTTACGGACCCAAACATCATAACAAAATGTAAGACTGAGATCAATCCATTTTTGGATGCTAAAAGAATGAATGGATATCGGGATTAGGTGGGAAAGCGGAGTTCAGGTAGAAGATCAGTTATGATTTCTTGGACCATTACAGAGGTTTCAGCATAGCATACTCCTGCTCTTATTTTGTATTGCTAACAAAATAACTACTTACAGCAAGAACTGCCAGTGAAGGTAGAAAGATAAATCTATTTAATACGTAAGTGAGTTTTGATATCACTGTATAAAGGGGAGGAGATTGAACTGTAGTCCAAGCAAAGTCATTCAGTTCTATATTTTCATTTCTCATGAGAAGTTCCAAGCAGTTCTAATGTGGATATTAAAGAAAGTTCACACAGTGAATGTCCTTTGATCTATGTGAAAAGAACAATGTTATTTCACAGAGTTACCTAACATCTGTTGTGCAGTCGTTTTTTTATAAAGGAAACATTGTGTTGTGACCTCTTCAGAGACCGAAAACTTTCAAAGAGAATTTCAAACCTTCTGTTATTAGCTGAAAGGATGATACATCAAGAGATCATGTTTTAAAAAAACTGCATCACATGAGTAAAAAGGGACTATTGCCGAAACACAATTTTCTAGTGTAAGCAACTTGTTCTTTGAACTACAGAAATAAACAGCTTCTGTTATTTATCACTCCCAAAAATGTTTCTTTTCCTTAGTTTCCTTGTTATGATGAGTAGAGTTCGTGTCACACAGATGTAAAATCTTGATTCCTACACATGATAAAGACAGGTGTCACAGTCTAGGGCCGCTTCCCTGTGCTTTGCACAGCCTTCCCAGCACACTGATGGTGCATCTTCACTGTCACTGGACACATCAGTCATGCCTGCACCTCACTGGGGCCTATCATTGCTGCCAGAATGTCCTAGGCTGGCGGCACAGTGTTCATTCAGCACCTTTAAGGTGCAGCTGCCCCCATTCCATCAGCATCTGTGTCTGGCGACAGTGTGGTCCTGAAGGGTTCAGCTCACGAAGGATGCCACAGGATCAAGAGAAGTTAACGTTTCCCGGCTGCATCTCCATGATATGGCCCTGTTCACAGAGCACATGCAATCTTCCATCAGCCCGACAGGAGTCAGACATTCACAGAAGCTTTGCGAGGATCTATGGAGTGTCTCCATTGCATGTCGTCAGCATCCTCCTGGAATGTAGGGACTATGGGCAGCCACTGCATCTCCACGACAGTAGTCTTACCACAGAGCATATGTGCACTGCCATCAGCTACACAGGAGTCAAACATTCACAGATGCAATGTCAGAATCTATGTTTTCTCGCTGTATGTTGTCATCATCCTTCATGAACTTAGCACCTATGAGGATGTCACGGGTGTGCCTGTCTCATCTGGCCAGTGCGATGACCTCATCATTACCCTCACCTTCAAGGACCTCCTCTCCCTCATCCTTGTTGACATCCTCCTCATCAGAGGAGGTGTGCAGCTCCTTCATCTCCTCCTCAGCCAGCTCCTCTCCCCATTGCAGCACCAGGTTGTGAAGGGCACAGCAGGTGAAAACGATATGTGACACCATCTGTGGAATGTATTGCAGGGCTCAACCAGACTAGTGAAGGCACCAGAACCTCATCTTCGCCATTCCAATGGTTTGCTCCATCAAGGTGTGAGTTGCAGCATAAGCTTTTTTGTAGCTTCTCTTTTCTGCAGTCTGAGGCCAACACTCAACTGTCATCAGCCACGTCTTCTGCAGGTAATCCTTGTCCCCGGGCAGCAAACCCTGCAGCCTCTGTGGACCCTGGAAGACATCAGGGATGTGAGACCTACTGAGAATGCAGGAGTCGTGGGTGCTCCCTGGGAACTGTACACAGGCCTGTAGGATACGTTTGTGGTGGTCGCACACCAGCTGAACATTCAGCGAGTGGAAAACATTGTGGTTGGCGCAGTTGACCACTGTTGCCATGGAGATCTGAGTGCCATGTGAGTGCAGTTGATGGCATCCTGCACCTGTGGAAAACCTGAGATCTGGGCAAATCCCTGCGCTCTTGTTTCCTGGCTTTCCTAATCCTGGGCGAAATGCACAAAGCTGTGTGCCCTCGTGAAGATGGCGTCTGTGACCTCATGGGTGCATTTGTGCATGGAGACTTGTGATATCCCACAGAGGTCACCTGTGGAGCCCTGAAAGGAGCCTCTGACAGTAGATTTCAGTGCCCTCCTTGCCCTCCATGTCCCTGTGGTGCAAAATCCTGCAGCAGATGGCAGATCTGACCGACAAGTTCTCTGGACATGTGCAGTCTTTGGCAACACTGGTTCTCAGTCATCTGCAGGAATGACAAGTGTCATCTATAGACCCTGGACCTAAGAGTCAACCAGTGATAGCTCGCTGTGGCTCTTCAGCGGTGTGTGCCGGAGCCCCAGCCGTCCCTTCTCCTTGAGGTTGCTGCTCCTCCCTCTGTCCAGTCAGGCTCCTCATGGCTCTCTTCTCCTTCGTCTCTGCTCTCTGTATGCTATGAGGCATACAGTTCAGTCACCAGGCTCCATGGTACTAATGTACTCCTCCTGCAGGTTGAAAGAGAGAGACATGTGGGTTAGCTTGGGTGTACTAAGAACCTTTCTTGGTTAAGAGAGTGCTGGCCACCACTTGAATGGCCAGAGTTTAGTGCGCTGGATGGGAAATCCCACCCTCCTCTGTCCCATTCCGCCTGACCGTTTGGCAGCAGCTTTGCCCACTGGACTGCAGCCTAAGCGCAGGCATTCACCTAACCCGCAATGTAAGGCTGCACTGTTAGCTTGAACCATTGGGGAGACTGGTCCAAACCAGAATGCTGACATTGCCAGGGGCTGTGAGCACCTCCACCAGTGACTGCTCCATGGCCAGCTTTATCAAGGAGATTGTACAACTTGCCAAGTTGTCCAATTCTTTTGCTGTCCACTAAAATGCTCATTAGTTTGCAGTCTCTGCCTGAGGGATGAAAAGCTCTGGAGCACTTGGTGTCACTTTGATGCCTCTGTGTTGCTTGAGTGGACAAGAAGCTAAAGGCCCGACTCCATGCATGTCAATGTGGCTGCGTCTTAATTGTCTCAGCTGCGGGGGAATGGTCACTTTATACAAGGTGTCCTTAATGCGTGGTCACTTAACACCCGCATGTGCTCGTACACTATCATCAGACCCAGTGCAGCCCTTGGCCTCCCATCCAACTCGCCCCAAACACAGTGCAGCCCTCACCATGGCACCACACTGTCAGCCAGCCAGGAAAAAGCAACTTGCCTTTGCCCTTAACTGAGTGCGCGGCTCCTCAACCTTGAACTTGAATGGGTGACCATCGCGAGTGCTGCGTAACATTAGTGTGCACTTGCCTTCGAGTTACCCCAAAGTGCAGCTCACCAAGTGCTGTTGTGAAACACATCAGCATGCAATCATGCCAAGGTGCCTGGATGATCCAGTGGGAGGGGAGATAATTCCGGTGTGCAGGGCCATTAATGATATGCAGATGTATTAAAAAGACGTTCCTGACCTCCAGCGGCAGGAAACCGTGGCTCACCATTGACGGGCCGAGCAGGTGATTGTAAACCAGCTTCATGACATCGTGAAACCGATTTTTTGCCTTCCCACCATATTGTCCGCTCATGCCTGCCATGACGCTTGATGCCAATGGGCACAGAAAATCCTGCCCATTAACTTTGTACCCAAATAGAAATGCCAATCAGCTATCTTTGATCACAACTACTTTAGAATTAAAAGGATAGGTTCCAGCACAACTGTTTAGGCTCCAATTTAGGTGCCGACATCCTGCTGCATTACTTCTTCTGCCCAGTCAGTTTGGCCAGCAGCTCTCTAAGATGGACCTTCCTCCCAAGTGAGGGTCAGAAGTTCCGCCTGCAGCTACTCAATGTTCATTTGAGTGTGAAATGGCTGTGGGGCACTCAGAGTTGGCAGGGCTGTATTCTCCACTGACTCTTCAGATGGCAGGAAGCGAGACCCCACCATCCAAAAAATTCAGGCCGTAGTCTTAAACCTCATAAGTGTAACAATTGCTTAGGCCCACTGTGTCTTTACAACAACAACAACTTGTATTTAACATTGTAAAATGGCCCAATGTTCTTCACTGGAGCATTATCAACAAAATTTGCTACCAAACCACACAAGGAGATATTTGGATAGATGACCAAAAGTTTGCTTTGAGAGGTAGGGTTCAGGGAGCATTTTAACGGAAGAGAGAGAGAGAGTGCGGAGAATCAGAGAGGTTTTGGGGGGAATTTAAGAGCTTAGGACCCAGGAAGCTGAGGGCACAGCCACCAATGGTGGAATAATGAAAATATGGCATGCACGATAGGTAAGAATTGGGAGAGTGCAGCTATCTCAGGAGGTTGTGCAGCTAGAAGAAACTGTAGATATAAGGAGGGGCAAGGCCATGAAGAAATTGAAAACAAGGATGAGAATTTTAAAATCAAGGCACTACCAGACCAAGAGCTAGTGTAGGTCAGAGAGCAGAAAGGGTGGGGGTGAAATTTAGGATATGGCAGCAGAGTCTTGGCTGAGCTTAATTTATGGAACGTGCAAGTTTAGCTTGGAGAGCATTGGAATAGTCATGTCTAGAAGTAACAATGGCATGAGTAAGGGTCTCAGCAATGGATGAGCTGAAGCAAAAGTTGAGTCAGGCAATGTTATGGAGATGGAAGTAAGCGATCTTCGTTTTCAAATGGCTACATGGTTGGAAACCTACCTCGGGATCAAAGACAACACCAAGATTGTGATCAGTCTGACTCAGCTTCAGTTGCCAGGGAGAGGAATGGAATCAGTGGCTTGGAAGCAAACATTGTCACAGGGACCAAAGACAATGACTTTGGTCTTCCCAGTATTCTACTGGAAAAAAACTTCTGCTCATCCAGTACTGGATGTACCGGAGCAAAGACCATGTGTACGTCAGCATGACTAATCTATAAAATCTTATAAAAAATGGACAAAGGCTTAAAAAAGACTGAAACCATTGCTGGCCATGACTCAAACAAAAGGAACTTCCTGGCATTCAGAAGAGCTGCTGCCTCATTACCTCTGAAGAGACATCAATAACCCCTGCAGTGATTAAATCCAAGGGAATTGTACAAAGACCATTTACATTTCTAAGGCTAAGATCTGGCCACTGGAGATGACCAATTTGATAGGAAAAGGACGCTGGACCCTCTTTTGAAATTATTAATGCTTGAAACATTAACCATCTCAAGAATCCAGATAAAGGAATATACATCCTTTGTCCAAGCCAAAGTGCAGAAGTGGGGAGCATGTAATATGACCTCCCTATCTGGGAGAGCCCTGCCTTGTGGAGCTGTGAAGCAGACTGACATTTTCCATCAAACAAGCTGCAACTCAGAACAAGTGCTTGATCCAGGTGAATGCCTGGCCCTCATCTATACTGTTTCTACTGGGACATCTGATCTTCTGTATCAGCGCCTACAAGATTAGCTTATCTCTACATGCCTAGCCCATCATGGAATTCATCTCAAGAGAATTGTCCAGCATCAATCTTCAGCCTGCCTACTCTGTGAAGGAGTACACCATTGTTGAATTTGATTCTGGACTCTGGACTCACATGAAACAATAATTCTTATCTTCTCTGCGGTCTTTGCCTTGTACCCCTTTCTGTATCCTTATCCTTCTTTTACTGTATGAATGGAAAAGAATGCGGTGGGCAATGCTTAGCGAACCCTCTTGCCACATTTTGGGTGTGTGTAAAATAAACTAACCCTTTGGTTTTACCTTATTTCGCTTTTGCTGTGGAGCTGTTAGTACAAATTGGATCACACCAAAACCGAGGGGTTGGGGAAAATATGCCACCACCAGCAGGAAATCAAAATCAAAATACCTTTCTGTTTACAGATGGGTGGTGAGAAGAGAAATCAGTGCTGTTTAAATTAAACCCCCCTCCTCTCCATAACATGGATATCGGACAAATCAATGGCAGTGGAGGGATCAAGGAAAATGGTGTTGATTTGGAGCTGGGTGTCATCATTTTTCACCTCTTGGCTGTAGGGAAAAAAAAACAAGTTGTTAAGCAGTCTGTGAATTGTTACTGGCCTTTTAAAAGCTGCCTGAACAATGCATCTCAGTAATCCCACTCTAAAGCTGCTTTACCTCATCCTTGATTGAGTTTCCTTCAGTAGGGAAATTGTCAGATACAATCTAAGTTAGTGGATTGCAGGAGTCATGTAAGAGTTTGGCAGACATTTGTGCTGGCTTTTACGAAGCACCTTTGGGAGACACTGACAAGCATGCACTTTTTTTTTAAGAGAGCAAAGTTCCAGCAAGAATTCAATGTTTTCTTTTGGGTCCTTTCATATTGCAAAAGAAGTGTGATAACATTTTGTCACAGATACTGCAAACACATTACTTTGGCAGGGAGATGTAGTATTGTGTAAGTCAAGCATGCCTTCAAGAACCTCATTGTGACAGCCATAATTCCTTGTCATTGTTGAGATGCTGTCTTGATTCAGTCAGCAATTTCATGTCAGAAGTATATACCCTTAGTAACAGATATATTCTGATTCAACACTGATCAAAATGCTATCTAAATGAGCACTTAAAATGAATTTGTTTTTCAGTTCAGATGTGCTCTGAGGTAATGCAGGCTTAATGACCATTCTGGTCAGCTGGGATTTTTTTTTTGCAGCAATGTTCAGAGTAAACAATCTATTTAATCATTTGCCACCTGTAATTTGTCACGCTAACTTTATTATTTAAATTGTAAGTTTTTTTTTAGATTAGTCACTTTGCTTGATACCCCGGCTCTGTAATTTTGTGATACCCATTAAAGGCACTTATATCAGTGAGACCACAAGATCATTGAATTAGGGGGTATCCATCTTGGTGATTGATGGGAGTCTGGTTCCGTTTCTTTTGTACTAAGTTATGTTTTGATTCTGCAATCAATATTTCTATTTTCCTTGAGTGCTATTTCCTAATTTTCCATTGCCTACATTAAGTACTCATAAGCCTGCTCAATCCTTCTCTGAATTAGTTCAGTTAACGTTTTTCTTAATCTCACGATACTATCTCCAACTTACACCAAGGGCTCAGCTGTTTCTTTCCTCCCCTTCCTCAGCTAGACTTATCTGCTTTAATTATTGTTACTAACATCAGTACCTGTCTGTAAAACCACTTGCCGAGTCCAAAAAAATGATGTTTGATATGAGAGTTGATCAGCCAGCATTGTGGCGAACCTAAAAAGCTGAAAGAGGAGCAAACAAAATATATCTGTGCCTGTATGTCAAACATGACTACATTTCAAAGTGATGAATTGCTTTTGAAACTATTTGAGATGTCCCAAAGATATGATGTTGTGCGATAAAATGGAAGTTATTTTTCCCTTTGTCTTTCATATTGCTCCAATCTCCCTCATATTGTACCCATCCTTCCCGAATCAATAAATTGCCCATTCTTGTACCTTAAATCTGATAATAATGGATTTACTAAGAGACACCTGTTCTGAAGCTCTTTGTTCCACTGCCAGGTATTTTGATGATGTGTTATTGGCTGTGGTTTACTGAGTCGCACTCCCACCTGAGTCCGAAGGGAGTGGGTTCAAGATCCATACAAAGTGCTTGCAATAAAATCTAAGCTGACATCCAGCGCAGTATTGAGAGTGTACTCCACTGTTGGAAGTGCTGTCTTTCAGAAGCAATACTAAACCGGGACTCTGTCTGCCCTCTCAGGTGGACACAAAAAAGACACTATCTGACAGAAGAGCAGGGGAGTTCTCACTGACCAATGCTTATCCCTGAACTTGCATCACTAAGGAAAACAGATTACGTGGTCATTATCACAATGTGGGATTTTGCAGAATGCAAATTGGTTGCTACATTTCCTACTTTACCATATTGACTAGGTTTCACTACATTTTTAATACAGGAACAACAATATTAAACTTTGACAACACTGATTAACAAAATAATAATTCAACAAGATGTTAAGTTAATATGGGGATTTGCAACTTTTTATTATTTTCCTTTGGAGATACCAAATAACATATATTCTATAGTAATTATAGACATGTGCACCATATTGTTGTTATCTATTTGCTTGTTCATCTCTCAGCGTGTTAGGTTGTGTTTATGGAATAAAATAGACAAGGCTGCAGCCCACACCAATATACCAGAAATAAGGTAAAAGCCAAAAAACTGCGGAGGCTGGAAATCCAAAGCAAAAACAGAAATACCTGGAAAAACTCAGCAGGTCTGGCAGTATCTGCAGAGAGGAACACAGTTAACATTTGCGGACTCGAAAGGTTAACTGTGTTCCTCTCCGCAGATGCTGCCAGAGCTGCTGAGTTTTTCCAGGTATTTTTGTTTTTGCACTAGAAATGAGGGTTCTCAACACAAAGTCAAGAACTGCAGGTTTGTTAGGGTTTAAGTGATCATATATAGTCTCATGGTTAATACCAAAATTAAAGTGATGCTTTTCCATAGAAGGACATACATTGTAGCCAGTTGAACTTAATCTACTCTCCTTTATCTATTGCTCTGATTTATGGCTATGACCTTACGCTTTTGTCAACATCAATCCTGATGTATCCAACATTCCAGAACCCTCACACACACTGGACCAGCTTGTATCGGTCCTCATGTTGATGATGCATGTTAATGGAAAACTGATCAACCATGGTTTGTTTTATGATCTCCACATTCCCAAAGCTAGCAAACTGTGTTTAGGATTAACAAGGTACAGAATGTACTATTACGGTGAGTTAGTCACTAAATATAAAGAATGGGTAACCTGAGCTCCAGGGCAGGTTGCTTGTAACAACAGCATTGACATCAATGAATTCCCCACCATCAGTATCTGGGATGGGTGGGCTGGGGGTTACCATTGACCAGAAACTGAACTAAACCAACCATATAAATACCGTGGCTACAAGAGCAGGTCCGAGAATGGGAATTATAAGGAGAGTGACTCGCCTCCTGACTGCCTAAAGCCTGTCCACCACCAAATGGCACAAGTCAGGAGTGAGGTGGAATAATCTCAACTTATCTAGGTGAGTGCAGCTAGAAAAGTACCCAAGAAACTCGATTATCCAGAGCAAAGCTTTCCACTTCATTGGCATCCCATCTGCCACCAGGGCATAGTGTCTGCAATATGTACCATCTACAAGATGCACTGCAGCAACTTCCCAACTTTGATAGCACCTTCTAAGTCTATGACACCCACCACCTAGGTTTAAGGGCAGCAAGCACTTCCAAGTTCCCATCCAGGTAACACAGCATTCAGATTTGGGACTATATCGCAGTTCCTTCACTGTCGCAGGGTCAAAATCCTGGAAGTCCCTTCCTAACAACAGTGGGAGTACCCATATCACATGGACTGCAGGGGTTCAGATGGTGGCTCACCACAAACTTTTCAAGGGTAATTAGGGATGGACAATACATGTTGCCCTAGCCAGGAATGCCCACATCTTATGTATGAATAAACATTGGGCCTGAACTTCCTCAGAGTTGCAATCAGTGTCAGATTGCCACTCTGTGCCCAATTTCTTACCTTAATTTTTTTCAACCCAAACTCGCGTGACCTTTCAGTTCAGGCTTGGCGAGATCCAGGCAGGGCAGCATATCCCCGTTGCCTAGCAAAGTGCGGCTGAGTCAAAGGAAAGGAGGCCACTCCCCCTTTTTTATGGCTGCCATAAACCAGGTAAGTTAAAGGTCCATTGAAGTTTAAAGGTCCTTGACAGGCCAGGGAGAAGATAAGTGTCTAAAGTGAGTGGGTAGAATTTGGGGGTCAGGGTGGGGAGTGGCAGATTCCCCATGGGGCTCGGGGAATCCCATGAGTTGGGGAGCTCCTGTCAGGGTTGTTGTCCCTTGGGGGTGGTGAGAGTCCCATCGTTGCTGGGGGGATGTGGGCTGCCGGGGTGTGCATGGGGAGACCCCTGGGAGGGCTGGAGCATCTGGGAGTCCTGTTGGAGGGTAGGGTGGTGATAGTCAAGGGTGTGTGGGAGTCCTGGATCTGTACAATAGTTACCCAGAAGTTAGAAGTGATTTTAATCCTTCTAACTTTTTCTGGGTAATGATTGATGTAAACCAGTCAGAACCATTCGAAGTTTACTATTTGAATTGCATTTTCGAATGGTTCCCAGTGCAGGGCAATTGCCCAGTTATAGTTTACACTTCTGGGCAATTGCCGTGCAAACCTTACTTGTCAACTTCCGAAGGGGATTCCCCAGTGCAACTTTGGAGTACCCCCCCACCCCCCCACCCCCACACCTCCTCCATACCCAATTTGACTCTGGGGAGCTTGGCCTTTTTTAAAAAAAAGGTATGGATACTGCTCATCAGCTACTCTGCAATACAGTTGTTGAAGGCTTTGGACCACAGAGCTTAGTATAAAATGGATTATTTTAGCAGTGCACAACCTTGATCTCCAATAGTTCAAAAAATTCACTTGAATTTTTAAACCTAAAATTAGTTTCAATGTGATCCTTCACCCCTTATTAAACACAGAAGAAGAATCCCTTAAAGGCATGGATTAAGTCCAATCATTTACCTAGATATCAAGGCCAGAGACGATACTCTCAAAGTCATTCAGAATTGGTATTTACCCATGAGTGTGGGCTTAAATATGGAAGGAATAAAATGTGAGAGAAGAAGGATAGAAAATGCCCCCAAAAAACATAATGCTGACTTCAGGTTAATTTTTCAAGAGCTACCCTTTATTCACATCTAATATTCCCCGCAACAGGGGCATAAATTGTAGAAATTAGTTTCAAAATCACTACCTTATTTTCATCTTATTAGCTGCGAAATTGAAATGTTCTGGGACACTGATTCAGAAATTCAGATTTTGTTTGCGTGGAGACATCCAACTTTTCCTACCCTGTTGTTTTGAGCTGAGTCGCTGCTTGTCCATTTGCAGGGATAAATTATTCACGCAGTTATTGAGCTAGCATCTAAAGTGCATGTCCGTAAAGGCAAACATTTCACTTACATCTGTTATAGTGCACCTCAGTGTCAATTCTGGTACAAGTGTGTTGTGAGCAAGATACAATGTAATGTATTCCTATTATTACAGAGTTACTGTTGAACAACAGGAAAGTTATGTTGTTAATGAAGGAAATTGTAATGAATTGACTGTATTTGGCAAACCGCAACTTTTAAAGATTTTTATATACCCTTTGTTACAACGATAAGCCGAGTCATTATTATATGCACATGACACCAGTCCAGTGACATATTCGGTAGTGACAGTCTTTAAATGTTTCAGTTGAAAATACACACAGGAAATGCTGCTGCAAATTGATAAAAATGGCAGAAATTTTGTTTGCGTAGCCATTAATGAATTTACTACTGATTTGGTTGAGTCTAAATATATTTCTACACCTAATTTATAATTTAAGTTTCCTCCACAATTGCAAGAATCTGCCACTTTTGTCCAGTAAGTGAACATTCTGTGCATTTGGGGTAATTTTTTTTTGCCACATCCTGGTCTGCATTAGAAGCAAGTAAGCTGTCATTCTCCCCATATAGTAAATAGGACATTTTGTAAAACATGGAGACCTAAAACATTGTGGAAGATTATTCTTGATCTCGTGAGCAATGCTAACTAAAAGTAAGATTTGCTTTTATAAATCAAATTATTTCCTATCGTATGTTTCAGGTCAACAAAGCCAGATTGTGGATGCACATTTGGCAATATGAGAGTGCTTATTAGTCTACTTTCTGAAAAGGAAGGTAAAACACACATGAGGTACAGGAAAGATCATGCTATTCCTGCATCATAACAAAGGCTATTATTGATATGGCCTCCACTATCATTTGACTGGATAGTGGGCTGTAAAAGTGTTCTTCTGATCATTAGACATGTGTGGACCATTTATGGACAGTGTTTAGAGATGCTGAACCCAAAATTTGTAGCATTAAAGCAGTAGAGAGAGGAACATGACAAGAAATGAACATATAACGTGTGTTTATACTAAGACTGTAACATTTTGGGGTCCCTCTGGGCTACTCCTCAAAACCTTCCATCAGCAGGTAAAGCAGAACCTTTATTTATAACATAAATTTATCCAAAGCTTTGTTACTAAAAAAAACTGTCCCATGTCTTTACAAATAATCTATTCTATATTTTTATTCCACTCCTGCTGAAAACGTTTCTAAGTTTCTTTTGACACTCTTAACTTTAAACCCTGTGCTCAGAGGATAACCTCTTTGATATATATTTCTCCATACCCCTTGAAAATATCAAAGACTTATTTCAACTGTTCCCTC
Organism: Carcharodon carcharias; assembly: GCF_017639515.1. Lineage (NCBI taxonomy): Eukaryota > Metazoa > Chordata > Chondrichthyes > Lamniformes > Lamnidae > Carcharodon > Carcharodon carcharias. Next base: position 220,809,086 of record NC_054469.1, read on the forward strand.
ATTCTTTCAAGAGTGACGTCCCAGGATAGACAAGTGTTTTTTTTGGCCGAACACAGCACAGCACTCAAAGTTCAGGATCAATCTCTTGCCCTCATTTGGGCAGTGTTTCTACAGAGAGTACATTTTATCAGCAATCACACTGTCAGGGTAAAACCGTAGATGTGCTCCCTATGATTTTCCAATATGTACTGACCATATATAAGACATGGCTCATAAAATAATTAAGACCAGCTGGACCTCACATTCTTCAGCCATTTTCAGCCTCACCTGCAATCTCCCTGGCCTTTGTTTCCTGGCATTCAACTTTCTATATATAAGCCAAGTCTTGAAATTTGATAGAGACTCAATTAGTGGGTTTGGCACATAGTGAAAAGCTTTAAAAAAAGACCTGCAGAATACACTGTGCATTGACACGACAGTAGAACAGGTGGACAGGTAACAGGCAGAATTTAATGTGGATAAATGTGAGATAATAATTTTGAGAAGTACAACAAGAATGGGGGTGATAGCTACATTGAAAAGAGAATGAAGGTGTAAATGGCCTGCAACATATTCCTGAACCTTTTTTATGCACTAGGTGAACCTAAAGAAATGTTGCAAATCCCAATAATTCTGCTTAACAACAAATAAACCATCCTTGAGAAATAGTTGTTCCCCACACCATCATATCTTTCCCTATTTTTGACATTGAAATCATCTAATCCCTTAAACAGCTGAACTCCATGTTCAGCTTTAAAGTGGAAACCTTATTTTAGATACATTGTTGGGCATTTCCATTACAAATCTTAAGGTTATTGTTGGGCATTTTACTTGGAACTGTTGCTATAACTGTGGACTGGGCTACCTGAATTCGAGACTGAAGCAGAGACCATGTCCACATTTAAGAATAGGTTAATTAGGCAGTTGAAGGAAAGATGAATTAAAGGATTTGGGGACAGAGATGCACATAGGGTTAGTATTGGTCACTGTGTAAAGGATATAAATAGGTTGGACCAAATAACCTGTATACATTTTGTAATTCTATATTTTTTTTTCTGAAGTAGACTTCTGGATTTGTCCCGACTCATTTCTTATCTTCAGTCCTTACCATTTTAGCCATTTAATTTCTTATGCCTACATACAGATTGTTTTTCTCCCTGATTCCTTCCTGACAGTGGAGTCCATAGTCTGCTGCCTTCCCAGTTAAATTCTTCTTAAATATTTTATTTATTCTGTTAACTAAGATGAGTAGGTGTCTTCTGATTAGGTGAAAGCCAGTCCAAAGGTGAAACTTCTCTTTCCCCAGAAGCTGACCCAGTGGATAAGGCTTTTATTGTGTATTTTCCACACCATGTACATATGACCTCTTAAGTCGTATAACCTGTGATCCAAAGATTACCAATCTGTAGTTACTTGTGTTTTTTTTTTAACCTGGCTCTTGTCATTCCTTATCGAGTCTCAGTCACTCTCTCCTTTTGTTGTTGGGGGGTTTCCATAGGAACCACAACCTCTGCTTACTCCACCTCTTATTGGAGGATCCCACATTAGTAGAATACTAATCTTGGCATCTAGCAAGGAACCTACATGTGTTTGCAAAAGATAATTATCAATTCTTTTTATTGTGAAATCTATAACCTCACATTCAATTGTATTTGTTCCTCCTGAGCCCATTGTTACCCTGTACTTGTGGTTGCTATTTCCTGTTAGCCATCAGTGCTGAGAAACCTTGGACAACTGCAGCTTCAAAAGACTTCCTTCTGTTGCTACTCACTCATTTCTCAGGTCACAAAAGCCACAACTCATTTTTTGCTCCCCTCCCTTCTGCATGACCACCCTGTACTTGGAGCTGAGAACGTCACAGAAGGTATGTTCAGGATATCTTTTGCATTTGCATATAGTGAACAGTGTTACTAATTGGTTCCCAAGCCTGGCAATGTTTTCTCAAGGGACTCAATTAATTGACTATTTGGGCAAGCATACTCAATCTGGATACTTTGAACATCACTCCTTGTGCATCACAGACAGCATGAGCCCACCCACAACTGCCATCTTACTTGAAGTGTATGAGAAAGAGTGTTTGTTATTTAAATTTATAGACTGTATCTGTATAGAGTAACTCCACATGAGTTCTCATTCCCTCAGCCACAGTTTCCTGAACTGAAAATACTTCCTTACTCAAACACAGCCTCAACTTGGTAAATATTTTCTTGCTTCTCTTTTACCAATTATTTAGGGAATTTTACACACTGCTTAAGACTTCTTGTCAGTGACCAATCAGCTTAATGCTATTGGTCAGTCACTAATGATTCATGTTGATTCCTCTCATGGCAACTTTCTGAAGATGACCTGCGCTGATTCTACCACTTCTGGAGTTGTTGTCACTAATAAGGAGGTAATTAGCAGCTTCCAGCACAACATGCATACAGTCCAATCCCTCTGCACATTGATAAATTATCTATACAGGACACTCAGGTTACTCACAAACAAATTTTTGATTGACATAAGGGCTCTCAGGCATCCATTATGTGCTTTAACAACCCAAACAAAAGTAACCAACACCCAAAATAGCTGTGCAGACCAGAAGAGCAGAGTTATGGCAGTAGCTGTATCATTGATGCCACTGAATTTCTCCTTTAGGTGAAGTGTAAACTAGCCAGTTGCCAGCATTAGGGTTGGCAGCTCTGGAATTCCCACCTTAAACTTCTCTGCCTCTCTCTCCTTCTTTAAGATGCTCTTTGACCAGGCTTTTGGTCATCTGTCCTAATACCTCTTTACGTGGGTCAGTGTCACATTTTATTTGATAATGCCAATGTGAAGTCCCTTTGCACATTTTAATATTTTAAAGGTGCTATATATATACAAGCTGCTGTTGTCATATCACACATTTAACATAGTGAAGCTAAAACACAAAAAAGACAAAGGAGTTTAAAGTTTTAGGGAGAACACAGGATGACAATGCAGTATTTCCCAAAACATGCAAGCTGGGGAGACACTGAAACAAAAATATCCCAACTAAGGTGCCCTCTCAAAGACATACAACACAAAGAGGTGGATCTGCATTTACGAATGAATACATGCGTTGTGGGATTATTCAGCTTGTAATATAAGAACAATTGGTGCACACAGAGAAGACAATATAATGACACTTAGTAAAGACCAGTTAACCTCTTCATCTCTGCATGACTTGCATACCATTTTTAAAAAGAGCAATGCAAACATTAGTTACCATGTTACTGAACACAGACGAAGGGCAGAACGTTATGGGAATGCAGACAGAGGTGAGCTTAAGGCAGCAGGCGGAAAGGAAGAAAGGGGGGGGCGGGGGCGGGGGGGGAGTTCTCTCATAGGTTGGGGCCATCCCCAGAACAGCCATGGGCAGCTCCTGAAGATAGAACCCCGCATTCCTTCCTGCCCTTTGAAGAGATTATTTTAAAAATCAGGCTGCTTACTCCAGCCCAAGTGCCCACATCAACCGTTTTATGGTATGGGCAACATATTATTGGGCTCAGTTGGCTCGGTAACAAGCCTAATTGACCCTTGATTATTTATTTAAAGATGATGGGTGGGCTGCCAATTTCGGCATACACGCCCCCCTACCCCACCCCCCCACCCCCCCCTGTATTATAGGGGTAAGCTTGGGGGTGGATGGGAAGGTGGTGGAGTGGACGGTGGACACCCGCCTTATTTTACATGCTCCTCCCACTGAAAACATGCCTGGCTGGGGCATGTAAAATGTAGCCCTAAGTGTAATCGTTAGAGCCAGTTCTTCAATCTTGGAGCCCCAGCAGTTAGCCACAATCACAAGCTTCGTGCAATCGTGCATGCACAGTCTGTGATTTTCTGCTTGGCATAACAGCTAGCCTCTTACAAGTAACTAGGGAAGAATGGTGTCACTGCCGTCTCTTAGAGTTACATTGCCAATGAAGATACAAGCACTTCAAAATGGAAGAAGAATGGACAGGTATAATTGACCCCATGACTTTTCCACAGGGGTAATTAGTTGGAGTTCAGCTAACAAGGTTACAACGATCTGCTGGTGTTGTAGGCTGTATCCTCCACAGGTACTGCTCCAAATCCTTCACCATTTTTCTCTTCTCCAAAAGGTTGCTGGCTGTGGGTCTCCTCTATGCTTATGCCAACCTTGGATGTGATGCTGTAAGGTGTCTGCTGGTAGAACTGTTATCTTTGAATCAGAAGACTGTGGATCAGTCCCCATTCCAGACACTTGAGAACATAATCTCGGCAGTTCTGTGCAGTAGAGGGAGTGCCGCTCTGTTGGTGATGCCGACTTTCAGATTAGATGTTAAGCTGTCTGTTTTCTCTCCCAGGTAAACATAAAAGATCCCTTAGCACTATCTGAAGAAGAGCAGAGACATACTCCTAGTGTCCTAATACCTCCCAACCTGAAACAATCTGGTTATTTATTTTACTGTAGTTTGTGAGAGCTTTTGAGGTGCAAAATAGCCATTGTGTCACCTGTATAGTGTTGCACAGAAGCATGCTGATGTGATAATGATGTCAGATGACATGACTGAGAAGTAAGAGAGATCTGATGGAGGAGAAGCTCCAACATTGTGTAGAGGTCCAAATGTGTAAATACTTACTGTAAATAAAGAGTCATGGTTTTGAGAAACTACAGACTCGAGCGGCGTACTTTGGGAGAATAGACAATTCCAAAAAGCTAGACTCTGACCATACAATAAAACACCCAGTGGCGACTTGAAATGACCCCGAAGCTTAAAATTACTGGGACTGTGGTCACTTAAGAAAAACATCATAATGAATTACAGCTGTAGCAGAAGATGGCTTAGTTCAGTAATCATGTCCATGAATAACTTCAGGAATTATACTGAAAACTGCAGTTTAGCATGGTGATTGAGGGCTCCTGCTGTTTAAGTAAGGATATGGCCCTTTAAGAGGAAGATTCTAGCCTATTTCAGAACCTTGCCCTTAAACAGTAACTGCAGCTGAAGGTGGTGGATGCTGGGCATAAAAGGAAAAATGAGGAAAAAAAGTTTCAACATTAGGAATAGGAAAGCTTCCCAGGTTTTTTTTCTCCCCCTTTAGCTTTTCACAGAATGTGGGCAATGCTTAAAACTAGAATTTGTTGCTCATCCCCAATTGCCCTTGAACTGAGTGGCTTGTTGGGCAATTTAGGAGTCAATCACATTACTGTGGATCTGGAGTCACATGTGGGCCAGACAAGGATGGCATATTTTCTTCCTTCCAGGACATTAATGACTCAGATAGGTCTTCATTAGCAATCAATGCTTTATAATTCCAGATTTATTAATGATACAATGGTAGGATTTGAACCCATGTCCCCAGAGGATTAGCCTGGGCCTCTGGATTACTAGTCCAGTGATGCCACCATCTCTCCCCTCAGCTATATGCCTAATTGAATGTGTTGTGTAGACTAGTTTTGTGCAGAGTGAATTATGGAAATGTCTGAATCGTTTGAGGTTTACTGTACAGGGTTTATAGAAAGAAGGAATCCCTGAGATGGTTGGACTGTGTTATGCCAGATAAATGCTGAGGTGGTAACATGCAGCCTGTGGATGTACAAGATCAGTTTTGTGCATTGTTTGTGTGGACACTTTTAACTTTCACCCTTCTCTGTCCAGAATTAAATCCAAAAAAATTGGCATTGCTCCTCATTTCGCAAATTGAGGCAGTGTTTTTACTTCAGTTCCCATAATAAGGAGTGGTATTGATAAGGACACTCCTCTGTATTGCTCCTACCCTGCTATTATAATATTGGTGGTAGTTAGGCAGGAACTCCTCTTACCTGATATTCCTCCTATGCTTACTTCAAAGTTCTGGAAGGAAATTTAGATTCCTGGTTTCATTGCTAATTGCTTATGTCCACTTAATATTTTTTATTCACTGCTGACTTTGGGCTGTGAGGAAGTTAAGCCTCTGATATAACCTGCTAGGCTGACTGGCCTCTCTCTGGTGACTGTGTGATATAAGAGATGAGACATCAGATATAAGACGCTCATTTCTCCACAGGATGCAAGCAAAATAATGGTCATGAGCTTACTTGAGTAATGTTTGGAACAAGAGTAGTCCGTACTCATATCACACCTAGAATCCATCCTGTTCTAATTGCAGTGCAATACAACGAGATGTGTTTTTTTAGTCGTAGCTGCCTGGCAGAAATGAGGCAAGCATGTCAATTCAGTGGCCTCACTGAATTATCAAAACCAATCCTGCTGGCTTCTCGCAGGCTGCAATTTTGATCAATTTATTTGAGCAAGTGACTGGGGCACCTATTGGAAGGCATCATGGTCCTCCTTTAAACATGCAATTCAGGTTGCAATGATGTTGGTTGTGTCCCCCAAGGAGTTTAGTCACTTTTAGAAATGTGATGTAGGAAATGCAGCAGCCAATTTTGAGCACATTGGAAGCCTCCACAAACAGCATTGTGATAACAACAAGATAATCTGTTCTAGTGATATTGGTAGAAGGGTCAATATTGGTCAGGACTCACGGGTTAACTCCCCAGTTCTTTGAGATGGTGTTGTGGGATCTTTTTATGCCCTCTTGAGAGGCCCAACTGAGCCTCAGCTTAACGCTCATCCAAAAGATAGCACCTCTGACAATGCATCACTCCCTTGTACTATTCTGGACTGTCAGCCTAGATTTGTGCTCAAGTTTCTGGAGTAGGACTTGAACTCAGAGGCAACAGTGCTACCAACTAGCCATGGATGATAAAAGTGATTAAAAAAAATGCTTTAAAATATTGAACAGAAACAGCTCCTTTGATTCTAAAATCAGTAGGATGCCTCAAGTGACTTAGTACTTAAGCCTAAAATAGGTCATGTTTTCATGTTTGCAATCTCTTTGTCACTCAAAGGTGTATAGTCCTTGGATAAAAGTCCACCAGAATATTGTTTTCCAGAGGTGTTTTTGTAGTTAGATTTGTCCCACCTCATTTATTATAGTTAAAGCAAAAGAAGGCACCCAAATCAGATTACATTATTATTCCAACACCAAACAGCACTGATGGTTCATGAGGCAGGGCAGTGTTTGCTCTTTGATGCCTACTTAATTTTAGTGAGGTGTTTAGGAGGCAAGAATCCTAAAGAGAATATTATGCTAAAGGCACGCGACAATGCAAAGTTTTCAACAGAAAAACACAAAGAACATTCACTGGTTAATGTGCTACTTGTTAACTAACCTTCTCCAATTCTCCCTCTTACTGCCTGCTTTTTCAATTCAAAATGACAAGTCAAGAAGCAAAGTGTTTTACTGGTGAGAGTTCATCTCTGCTCTTGTAATAAAATGTCTAATGCCTTCATCTTATGGGGATACAATCTCTCACTATCTTCAGTTCTTTAAATATGAAATATGTAACCGCCATCTTCATCCAGACCATTTTCCATTAGTCCATAAATTATATTACTTTAAATCAATCCTTCCTGTAATATAAGTCACATGAACTATAGATAAGTATGACATGCACATAATGCTGAGCAATTATAATTTAGCAATATCACTGAGCACTACTTTAGTGATCTTACGATCCATTTAGTAATGGGTCCTGACTGTTAATGCTACTCTGTACTCGTAGCACATTAAAATGTATGTTATTGAGAGTGAGAGCTGAAGTCAAGAGTATCCATAGTAACCATTTTTCCAGATTCCTTTAAGGATATAATGACCTGGGTCAAACCCTTCTGAAGAAACCACATGCATTTCTGAGTCAAATATATTTGTGTGCTTTAGGCTCTTTATTATAAGTAGGCTTGTAATTTCTTTTGTGAAAATTCTGAGGGGATTTTGAAACTGTATTATTCCACTCCTTTTAGTGCTTCTTCAACACAATAAACCAAGATTTGTTTTGCATCAGACTCTTCAGAGATGAATCCTTTTTTTCAAGTGTTACCTTGGAAAATAATTGGCATCTGAGACTTTCATGTTAAGCTTACCAACTGTCAATTTTTTAAAATACATTAGTTAAACAAAGGCATTGATCCTTTCAGCTTGGAACATTCAGAAGGGGGTTCAGTATCATTTTTAATAATAAATCCAATAGGGAACTCGGGAAAAACTTCGTTACCTGGAGACTGGTTAGAATATGGAACCTGCTGCAACATGAAAGAGTTGAGGCAAATAGCATCGATGTGTACACAGGAAGCTAGATGAACACAAGAGGGAGAAAGGAGTAGAAGGTTACGCAGATCTAGTTAGATGAAGAGGGATGGGAGAAGTTCCATGTGGCGCAGAGACTCAATGTAGCTTAATGTGCCTTTAAAAATTATTGGACCTTCGCACGTCGATTTTAATTCCAAAAGTTGCAACACTGCCCTTGCCGCTCCATTCGTGCTTTTGATAGTCTGTGTTATTTATGGCCTAGTCATAGAAACAACTGACCAAAACCAAACAAGACAAAAATTCTCTTTAAGGTATGCAAAGTCAGGGTCCATTGATGTACAAATGGTCTTGACTCAATTTTCAGGGAATTGACGAACCAAAACCAGCCACAAAATTGTGATATTCTTCTCCTGGCCCCAAAAGCATCTTATCTTTTGCAATTGCCAATCCCTCCCCCTTTAACCTCTTACTTCTAGCTTGAAGAAGCTAATTGTTTGTCCAATTTGCAGCTCCACCCCCCAGCACTGTTTGCGAGCACTGGTTCATTGTTCACAGCTCACTGATTCTGTTCAAATGTGGTTGACCATTGAAATAACTTGGAGCTTTCAATGAGAATATCGATCAGGCATAGCAAACCCCTTAGGCACTACCCAACTGAAGGCAGCGCTAGGTTAAAATGGTCCCACCGCCACATGGAATAAAAGTTGTAATGAAGAAGATTAAAGCAGGCAAGAAGCTTGGTGGGGGGACCCTTGATTACTGAATGTATGCCTCCCTTAAATGCAGACACTTATTTATCTGGGTGTATACATCAAAAACGTCTTGCACAGGTGGCTCCGCAGTGCACATAAAGGAAAGGTTTTGGAAGGATCTAATAGTCAGGGGTGGGAGTGGGGAAACTCAATGAATGAAAATCAGGCATATCCTATAAAATGCAGGTGACCTGTTCTGTTAGATAAACACAGACAGTGGAGGCAAAAATGTACTCCAGAGGCTTCTAGTTTTAATTTGTGTAAAGACGCTCCTGAAAGTCTTGAAAGAGATGGGTAAAAACTTGCTCAGAAAATGGTAAGGGGTGTTGGTAATGTGGCTCCAAGTAATTACGCTCCTTATTATTAACTCGTTCCAAAGGGCAACAGGCAGTTTGCTGCTCATTCTTGCATAAGGCAAATTAATAAGGTCCTATATTTCAATGCAGGCCAATTCAATATAGCTGAAGGATGAGCAAAACAATTGAGTGAACAGGCCATTAATTTCACAAGTGCTTAGATTGCACTCATGTGGCCATACCCACATAATTATGCCAACCAAAAATTATTTAATTCCAAATATCCTCCAAACTCTCTATGGAAATTCTGAAATCAGTCGGATATCGCTCTCCTCACTCTCTTTCTCGCTCTTTTCTTTCACTTTCTCTCTCTCACTAAAACCTGTATATTGGAAGTACTGACTTGTCTCCAGGTCTCTGATTTCTAAAGGAGGTAAGGAGAAATTCTGCAGCTTTCACACATTCCATTTGCATTGCTGAGAAGTTCTCTCTGAAGTTGCTACAAAGGATCGCAGAGACTCGCTACTCTGAGTCCTTTACTTCCTGAACTCACATAGTCTATCCACCATCTACAAGCCTCAAGAATAATGAACAAGGCAGAAGGATTGGTCCAGCAAAGAGATAGTACAAATAAAATGGGATAGGTGGCTTCCTTCTCTACCATACACCTCAATGGTTCTGTAGCTCTTAGACTGATAATGTTTTGTAAGGAAATGTTTCAAGTTGTCATTGGCAACATGGACAATATTTATCCCACATGCAACATCAATAAAACAGATACCCTGCTCATATATCTCAATGCTGCTGTGGGGTCTTGTATGCAAACTGGCAGCTCTGTTTTCTATACTACAACAGTCACTACACTTCAATAGTAATTCATTAGCTGTAAAGTGTCCTGAGTGCTTTTGTCCAAAAAATCAACTGGTGAAGGATAGCACTGGAGCCAATCTTTACACATTTCCTTAAGTATTTGTTTAGATGTTACACAATTTGAGCATATACCTCCTAACCCAATAGCACAGTTTCAGTCTGTATCTGTTTATCGGAGCATAGGTGAAACAATTATTACACAGTTGGCCCTCAGGTCACTATATAAATATATATAAATAAGACACTATATAAATGCATTTTTGTTTTCTTTTTCATTTTAGCCATCATATTTTCTACAAGCTCAAGGATCAGCTTGACTCATTGGATGATGCTCTTGTTTCTGGGTCAGAAGGTGAAGGAGTTCAAGCAATGCTTCAGTGCATTACCTATGCTGGAACTTGAGTGAAGTGCTGAGGGGATCCCAAGTTGCTCAAGGTAAGCACTATTCTTCGAGTGTGTAACTAAAGCAATGACTTGAATATGATTCAGGTGGATAGTTAAAGAAAAACAGAGAGCCCTTACTTGGTTTTCTGCCAACATTCTTCCTCCAACCAACCAACTCCACCAAGAGATATTGGTTATTCCTGTTATAGCTTTTTATGACCCCTAAGTGTATAACTTGATTGCTGCACTTTGAAATAAGCTTTTGTCTGTGAATATTGTTCTTTATTAAACTTCAAAACAGAAGTTGGACAGTCTATAGGTAAGAAATGAATACAAGCAAGCATCAGAATGCCCGTGGGGAACACAGACAGAATGATTGATCTCATAACTGGACAAATTGATGAGATTTTTTGAAGAAGAAATTCAAAATTTACATCATATAAAATGTTACCAGATCTGGAGTAAACAGATAACATGCAAACACCTTCCTGTTGTTCTAATAAACTCCTTCATTCTGTGTTGATTGACAGGTTAGTCCCCAAGAGATTGGCCTGAAGTATCTCCTGGAAATTATTCTGTTCACTTCTGAATGGATCATTTTGATTTGGAATAAACATTGAATCATATGTATAATATGCTTAGAGTCTAACAAATTATTGGACTGTGAGAGAAATGCACTGTAATAAAAGAATATTTCTAAATCCTGATGGATTAATTCTGTCCTGATTTTTTCAAATATTTTTCTTTTCAGTTTCTCACTGCTTCTCTGGTTTATCTTACTTATACATAAATTAGACTATTAGTTTTAACCGTTGCGAAATGGTGTGAAACTGTGATTTCTACCACCTTCCTAAAGAAATAGATGTTTAGACAAACCATGTCAGTTGTGGCCATACTAACTCATACATAGGAAACGTAAAGGTGCAGGTTTCATTTCATTCAATGTGCCCAAGGTGCACTCTGTTCAAGCCTCCGGAAGGCCTGTACTTACAGAACAAGTCATTATAATAGCTTAGTCACTCACCCAGTGTAGGCCTGCCTGCTAGCAATACTTGTTGCCTGGAAGTAGGGATTGAAAATCGTTTGCTGCTATAAATCCAGAAAGCAGTAGCCAGAAGCTTGCAGCCAATGTCAAACCCAACAGGGGAGGAGCCCAACATTGGTATGCCCCTTTTTCACAGTGATGACGAATTTGAGCAATCCACTGCTAACTTCATTAAGGCCATGGCAAAAACGCAGATCACATTTTAACATTGAAATGTGGGTTCAGTACCTGCTTTAGGATCTCCGTGTTAAAACCCTAAAAGAAGTGTTGAAGCATGCACTGCCCAACTTCTGGCTAATTTTCCCAGATATACAGTGGCCTAAACAACTGTCCTTGAAGGGAAACTAAAGGCTGCTAAAGAAACCGCCAAGTATTTTTTTTTTGATGCTCACCTTGTCACGGAGGCAGGAGGAGCAAGAGTGATAGAGGCCATTACCAGCCCTCATCATACTACCCCAACCCCCCACCCCACACCCACCTCATCCCATTTCTCTTTTCCTCTTTAACTTTCCTGAGGGCTTGTGCCAGTGGGCATGTTGGATCTTGGCAAACTGGCAAGCTTTCTCTGAAAGCGCCGATAATTTATGTTGAGCATTGGCCTCCATGTTTCTGTGGTGTTCTGCAGATATTTATGCACCCAAGCTCCGACCCGACATCTCTGAAATGCAGAAAAGAGTTCTACTGGCAGATTTGCTAGGTCCCTCTCCAAAGGGAACAGAAAGTTGAAGCAAGGGGTTGGGGAAGACTTAGGTGAAGGACTGCTACTGTCATGTGACTGTTTCAGCTGAAGGCTGTCTGCCTTCTTTAACAGCAGCCCTGACAGAGCAGGAGAAATTTTGGAAAGGGGAACAAGGCTCTGCATAGAGTAAGGGAACCAATCAAAATGAGATTTGGGGGGCAGGGGATGGACATCACATCAAAATCAGTCTTTTACAAGACCATCATGAAAGACTGAGAGCATCTAATGAGGCATCTATGAAACATGAAGGGTCGTAACAACTATAGGGTGATAAAGTGCCTCCTCAACCATCCACTTACATTTCTTCAAATGTTCAAAGGAAGCATCATATGGATGTCCTACAATCTGGCTGAAAGTGGCAACGTTATATCCTTGTAATGCAGCGTTAGTCAAAGAGATCATCTCCACTGTTTGTCACTTGATTAACTTGGTCCTCAACAGGTTAACTCAAATTCAGCAGGGGATCCTGCAGCTTTGTGAAGGAACAAGAAAGTCATTGTAAATTGCAGTGTCATTTTGGTATTTTCAAATCTTTCACTTGACTGCTGGCTGAGTCAGTGAGACGTTATACTGTATTGTTTCCTTGCAGTGGAACCTTTGGGAAATTAAGTAAGTTGATTAAAAACCATGAGACAGCACAAATTATGTACGGCTGTCAGAAAAGGAAAGCTCAGTGGGGCAAATGACCTTTTCCCATTTCATAGCTTATTTTTTTATGTCACAAGGGTGAGGGATAGATTCAGCTGATCACTTTAAGTTAAAAGGAAAAAAAGATTTGCATTTATATAGCAACTTCCACAGCCTCAGGCCATCCCACACTGCTTTCTCTCTACCTTTATGTAGTGCCTTCATTTCTTGAGGGTTGCTAATCATGGCTGCATAGGGCAAGCAGAAGAAGCAGGCCACAAGAACCATCTCAGCTGGTACAGGGACAGAACCTATGCCATTGGCATTATTAAGCACACATTATAACCAACCGAGCTAACCAACCCCCTCACAGTATTTTGCAGCCAATGAAATATTTTTGAAGTGTAGCCACTGTTGTAATGTAGGAAGCATTGCATCCAATTTGCACACTGCAAGCTCCCACAAACAGCTACTTAATAAATGAGCAGATAATTTGTTATTGATGATGTTAGTTGAGGAATAGGTATTGACTGGGATACTGGGTGATACCTCCCTGCTCTTTGAAATAGTGCCGTGGGATCTTTTATGTCCACCTAACTAGGCAGATGAAGTCTCATCAAAAAGCCAAAAACCTCCAACGGAGCAGCACTCCCCCGTTCTGCACTGGAGTATCGGCACAGAATTTGTATTATGTTATGATGAGTTAATATTTACGATGGCCTTGGGTTCAAGGTTATATGTTCCAATAAATTTAGTTCACATAATATTTTTTAATCGTTCCTGGGATGAGGGCGTTGCTGGCTAGGCCAGTATTTATTGTCCATCCCTAACTGCCCTTGAGAAGGTGGTGGTGAGCTGCCTTCTTGAACCGCTGCAGTCCATGTGGTGTAGGGTTCACCCACAGTGCTGCTAGGAAGGGAGTTCCAGGATTTTGATCCAGCAACAGTGAATAACAGCGATATATTTCCAAGTCAGGAGGGTGAGTGACTTGGAGGGGAACTTGCATTTCACAATTGCCTAACATTTATGCTTGATTGCAAATTTTCATATCTTTAGTGACAGAAAGATCAGAGGATAGTATGAGCGTGGGCATAATGGATAATCATCCATACATACAGTGTTAGACATTCTGCATTAATTCTGTCAAATCCAGAATTTCTCCAGATTACTATTGCAATCAAAGTCTTGCTGAAAATTTACAACTAAAGGGTGAATTATTACTTCTGATTTTGCAACTTTCTGACTCATAATTAGTTTGTCAATGAAAAGCAATTTAATGGGATTGTTTCTATCATCCCTTTCCATTTTACTGGACTAATTTTTGCAATATCTTTTTTATTAAATAGTATTTTTAACTCAGTGTGAATCGTATATTTAATGCATGATCTAAAATTGGTTTGAGCAAAAATATTTCCAGACATTTGTTCTGCATTTCCATTTTGGTAATAATTGTCAATCTCTGGCTGGTGATAATAAATTATATTTGCTTGACCGCGAGAAGGTCACCATTTATATTTTACACTGTTGCCGAAGGTAAATGCAGCTTTGATGATTAAACAGGGGCTTAAAGGAGAAGCGCTGTTTTCTGTCCAAATCAGTCCCTTTCTAAAGACTTAATTGTACTTTCAAAGGTATTTAAGTGGTGCAATTTTACTCAGGCAAGAAAGGCGGTTGATGAATAGAACCAAATCTCAGTGAGGTTAGGTTAATGTCCCTTGGGGACTAAGATTTCCACATGTATTAGTTTAGAAAGGAGTGAAAAAGTGGCCCCAAATTTCCTGGTGTTTCGGCCAGGCTCCCATTGGTCAGCAACGTCAGTGAGCTGCAATTCTCCGGAATTTTCTGTCCAATTAACGTCACTCCTGCTGTTTCTTTTGCAGAAACAATATCTCATCCTTGGCCCCTTCACCAACCCCACCTTTTTAAAAAAAATATAATTTGCTGGAGTTGCGCATTAATTGGCCATTAAATTCATGACAGGAAATTTAGTCTGGTAATTAATTGCAGAAGCACCTTAATGCTACGAGTGTTGTTAATGCAATGCCAATCAACATTGCTGGACCAGAAATTGAATAATTTAAATAATAGCGTCTTATACCTTCATGAGGTGATCTGTTCCTCAAGATTTAAAAGATGTAATTTTTTCTTAGATCTTACTTTCAATTCTATTTCTCCCTCTCTCTTAATCCAATCTTTCTTTCCCTCTCTTTATTTCACTTTCTGTACTTGATTTGATGCTAATTCACCCACTTTCTCAGTCATTCCTCTATTACTTTCTCAATCTTTAAATCTCATCGGCTAAGGAAAGTAATTTATGGCCTTGCCATTCACTGATGTCCCAGTTGCCCTGTGGCTTTCATTGCACGTGCTCCCAGCAAGTTGGAACCCAAGCAAATTTTGAACAGGAGGGTGCTGCACAAAATCTTAATTAGCAGGGCAGATCACAACATATCTGTAGTAATCTGATGTGTAATATACTTTAAGACAGATGTCATAATGTAAGATTACATGATCTCGCTACTCAATAACAGAGTAGCACGGGCTACCTCTGTAGTCAGTAATCTTGAGTTAGAGTCTGAAGAGTAAAGACAATGGCCAGAAATTTCCCGTCAGGGATTTGGGTGTTGGGCCCGCTCGCCAACAGGAAAATAACGCGGGATGATGTTGGGAGGAACCCCCGATGTCATCCCGGTCCATTTAAATCTTTAGGAAGGCGGGGGGACAGCGAAATCAGTTGTCCGCCCTCCGGCCTGTCAATGGCCAATTGAGGCCATTGACAGGATCATTAAGCTCATTGAAAAACCTGCCCATCCAACATTAAGGCTGGCAGGAAGGCCAGGAGCCCCAGTGGGCTTCTGAAAAAAAGATAAAACCTCATCCACTAGCGGGATGAGGTTTCATCTCAGTTTTTAAAAAGTTTATTAAAGTTTTACTCATATTTATTAACATGTCCCATCTCATGTGACAGTGTCACATAAGGGGGACGTGTTAATAATGTTTTTCTTTCTCTATTTTTAAAGCTTTTTAAACATTCAGCATTCTCCCTGAGACAGCACTTTGCCTCAGGGAGCAGTGCGCGCATGCACGAAAGATCTCACTTTGACAGATGGGGAATCCCTCTGCCCCGCACAGGAAGTGCATAGCACTTCCTGTCAGGTGGCCCGCCCACTTAAGACGGCGGCTGCCCACCTGCCGCCAAGCCGGTGGGGCCTGCCCGCCCATCAAGGTCAAAATTCTGGCCAATGTTTTGAGATGTAATCACACAAGTGTAGCTGCTGAACTCATTTTGTAAATAAACAGAATTTGCTTCTACTAAGGATGGTCTCCAGATCTTCTCTGTCTTGGTACCAACTCGGTCACCCCAAAACAAGCATGCAAACCGGATCCTTTAGCCCCAACAAACCAGGGCGCTGGATCCAACAATGTTTCGCTCCTATAAGATCTGGCCCATTTTGTAAGGACAATGCTATTTGTGTCTGAAATTTTACATTAAGCTATATAGTGTTTAATGTTTTGTAAAAAAAAAGCAGACAATGGAGATGCCTTCCACTGACTTACTATCATGACCTGAAAAAGTCAGCTTGGTTTCCACAACTGTAATGTTTTCTTGAGTGCCCATTTTTAAAGGTGGTTCGCAACTAATGCATCATGAGAAACACCAAGGCAAGAATCTTCCGTTCGGCGTGTGGCGGGGGGGTCAGGTCCTGCACACCGATGCGTGAAATGACGCACGGTGACGCCGGGCATTCCGACATCACAGCGCGTCATTCAGATCGGCAGGCGCACACCAGAATCAGCTGTGTGCCCGCCGAACTGTCAAAGGCCATTAATGACTTAATTGAACTGATTGTCCGGACTGACCGTCCAACCTTAAGGTCGGCGGGGGCGGGGGGGGCAGGTGAAGAGCCCAAGCGGCCTTCACGTTTATCGTGACACCTCATCCACGGGCGGGATGAAGTTTCATGAAGGCTTTATAGGTTAAATAAAATCTTTATTAAAATACATAGACATGTCCAAGCTCATGTGGCACTGTTTCATGAGGGGACATGTCTGAATAATTTTTAAAAATTATTTTTGTCAATTTTTCACAATTAAAATTAATCTCCCTGAGACAGCTCCGTGCCTCGGGGAGATTTCTGCACTCTTTCGCGAGCCCCAACTCTCCCTCCCCCTCCACTTGCTCAGGTAGCGCTGAGCGCTTCCGGGTGCGCGTCACGCTGGGTGGGTCTTAATTGGGCCACCCACGCAAAATGGCGGCGTGCGGCCGGTCGTGGGCAGGGACCGGCTTCCCACTTGCCCGCCCAGCCCCCCTTGGCGGGTAGAAAATTCTCCCCCAAGGGTAGAGATGTGTCAAGTTTGCCATTCTCAAGGTAATGCCAGCTTTTCAAGGCCACCGGCCTATCTGTAGTTTCAATCCCTCTGGTAATTTTTGATAGCTTCCTGGTTTATTTTGCTGTGCTTTCAGTTACAAATTGGGATGAAATCAAAAGGTTGTCCCCATTATTCTGCTTCCTGCCAGAAATCTAAAAAAAATTCATAACCATCGGGAAAAATGATCAGTTTAGCTAGTTAACTTTGGATCACATGATAACAAGTTACCATGGTGCCGAATATCATCCATCGGCTGGATTTTACAATGGGGGGATTTGTAAAATGTGTCAGGTAACCAGCCTACTTCCTTCCTGCCCACCTCCCCGACCTGTTCTCCATAATATGGGGGGTGTAGGGAAGTTGCCCACTAGGCTGCCTCCCCTTGGGCCATGGAGGCCTTTAAATGCCCAATTAATTGGAAATTAAAAGCCTCAATCCACCTCCACTGCCATAAAACCTTGGGCAATGGCAGGTGGGCTAGAGTACGAATGCTGCTTTTAGACCGATTCTTTGAAAAGGGGGGTATAAAGGGAGGGCACATCAATCACACTGTGGCCTGTACGCATCAGGGGCACACCCCCAAGATGTTACTCCTCCGTTCTTCAATGCCTGCTCTCCAAAATCCAGCACCTACCCTGTCTCTCCATTCCTTGGCTCTGCAATCTGCCTCTGCCCATATATCCTGGGACTTACCGCATTATAGTGGCTATCAGTCTTCTTCCTGCACTTCCTTGGGGTCCTGGATGTGCCCACTACTGAGTTCCAACAGTGCTGGGACTACTGGAGCTTCTGGCCAATCAGGCTGGCTGGCAACTCTCAAGGGTGGGACATCCTTCCACTGAAGATCAGAAGTCTGACCCTGAGCCTGCTTAGTCCGCCCCTAGTGTGTCATCTCTACAGGGCAGGCTTCTGAAAAGAAGATCCATTTGGGACCAACTTTCCTTTGGGGTTGGGTGCACAGCAATGCCCTCCCTCTGCATAAAATCCAGGCCCACATTCAAGGTTTGTGTGCCCTTTTGTCTTTTTTGCTGTGTTTGTAGGATTGTATCAAATAGTGTCGGGGAAAGGATAGCTTGTTATTATCAACCTATTGACCTTGTGTCAGTATGTTTGAAGTTGCAGAAGCTGTGGTTAATCCTGCAGTTCTTGTCTAATCTCCATGTGCCAATATGGTTTACAGAAAGCCTGATAGCACTTTGCCTACTTGGTGCACCAGTGGAACTTTATCCTTGAGCATTTTGGAAGCTTGAGTTTCAAAACCTTAGGTATCTCTAATGCCCTCTCTTCATTCATTCATGCAATGTGGACATAGTATCTACTGTCCATCCCTACTTTCCCTTGAGATGGTTTGGTGAACTGCTTTCTTTAACTGCTGTCTTCTGCATGATGTAGGTATACCCATGGCGCTGTTAGGAAGGCAGTTGCAGGGTTTTGACCCAGTGCCGATGAAGGAATGGCAATATATTTCTTAGTCAGAATGGCATCTGACTTGGAGGGTATAGTATACCCATGTTCCTGCCACACTTGTTCCAAGTGTATTTTATTTTATTATCAATCTTCTGCTCCCTCCCACATTACTAACCTCTCGCCTTCCTTTTCATGTCAGTGGCTTCCCCTCCTCTTCATTCAATTATATCCATCTTCCCACAGGTGAGTTCATCTATTCCGTCAGATAATATGCCCTCAGCACAAATAGGGGTGGCTTTTAGAAAGAAAGCAGTCCAACATAGAACATCACTCTCCTGGAGAGCAGATTTGAGTATTGAGTATGATAGCCAGTGCATCCGATTCACGTCAGTTTATGATTTCCCAGGAGATTTTTCTGATAAATTACTACATAACCTTGATGCAGCAGCCTTTATCTCTTTCTCTTTGATTATACTGCAAAGGCTATTGTTGCTATGGGTTGCCTTCCTGTGTTCCTCACTTCATGGAGCTGTGAGGCAGCAGCACTAACCATTGTGCTGCACCCTCCTGTGTTCCTCATAAACTGAAAATACAACAGCAAACACATTCTTCCTCTTCACTATATCCTGTAACTTGGCTGTGGGGCTGTTGGGGTCAGGGAGGATGTGTTCCCTGCCGACTCTTTGGGTGGCAGTAGGCGAGGCCCACCATCCGAAAAATTCAGGCCAATAGTTCTGTTCAGAATTTTAAAGTAGGCTATTGAAATGGCTGCTGCCAATCATGTGATCTTTAGCAGTATCTGCTCCAGTCAGTTCTGAGATTCAAGCAAATTCCTAATTAGGCATGGACAGTGAGAGCCATCCAGGAAATTCACACATCCTTTTGTGTAAAGATGGAATGTCAACAAAAGGACTATAGCATCCCAACTGACTCATCTTTCTGTTTCACCATGCACAAAAGCCGCATCAAAACTCAACGTGTGCTAGGCGGATGTGAATGGGTCCCATCGATCTCCCATTGTATTATGATAGTCCCTCATCCAGACCAACTTGACCATTCATTTAATTTGGAGAAAGTCACATGGGTGAGGCAGCCTGTTTATTGCTTACTATTAAAGCAGCAAGAGCCAGCTGTGCAAAGAAAGAGAGCCCATCAGAAAGCCATCAAATCAGCTTCAGTCAAGTAAGCAGTCAAGGTAATAAACGCAATACCCTGAAAGTGGGAGATGGACTCTCCCTAACTTGTTCCAACTCCAAGTTCATCTGAGAACCAACCTCCTAGAAATTCAAACACAGGAAATCTCACAGCTTACTGAGAATCCCCTGCTTGTCAAGACCTGTAGTCCAACCAAAGATTCAACTCATCTAAAAAACTACAGGCCTGCTATAAAAGAGACTGGAATAACCCCATATATATATATATATATATATATTATTATATATATATATTTGCTTCATTTGTATTTAATCTTGGTGCGAGTGAGTCAAGTGAGTGAGATGCTGTATTCTTTTAAATATTTTGATCAAGTGTGTAGTGTTAAGTAACCTTCTCTATTTTTAAATTCACAAAAAACTTGCTGCTGGAGTTATTTAAATTGAGACAATCACTCTGAGTGTAAGAAAGTGCACACACCTCACATACAAATCATATTGATCAAGGACAGTGAGAAAACATGTAAATTCTCTCTCTGTGAATCCTTGTACATGGGGGCAGTTAGAATCATTCTTTTCTAAAGCCTCAAAGCAGGGCACTCCCCATCACTTGAATATTCCTTTCCCTTACAATCTTTACTCTTCTTTAAACTGCTTGCTTGTGGGCTCTTAATCACTGTTTCACAAATCACCTCATTTCTTTAACTTTTATTCAACTTTGTGCTCTACACTAGATATCTTAGCCTTTCACCTTGAACTTCCAACAGTGAAAATGCTCTCAGGTTATTTTATTGACAACCAATTCACTGATAAGATAAAAAAAAGAAGTGTGGAAGAGTCTTCCCTTTAATTAACTGATTCAAATGCTCAGGCAAACACTAAAGGCATCAGTTTTAGACCTCATCCTTGATGCAGTCTGTATTTTCTGCCACTTTATCAAAAAAATAAATGTGCTGTTGATGCCTCCACACCTGTGCTGAATGCACATTAGCTGGATGTGCGTTCACACTTCGGATTAATTAAATAATTGCTTTCCATAAATGAAGACCTAATGTAGAAACAGTAGACTAAGAATGGAAGTAGAGCAGTAACTCTTTGGGGGATCAGCTTATTTAGTGACTACAGGTTCACTTTCTTCCAAGATAATTCCATTTGAACTGATTATACTAAGTACCATGTACCTAAAACATTATTCAGGAAACTGCTATGAAGGCAGGAAGATGAATATTTGATTGAAAAATAAAATCCCTTGTTATAATGGTAATAATTTTAACTTCAAAGCACTAACGAAACCTTTTTGTGAGCTATAACTCTCACTGGACCACTTAGGCACTTTCATCTAATTATAGTTGCAATTTAACAAAGGACTCAAAAGCTCTCCAATTTATAGTGAAGGATACTGCAGATGAAATTGTCCATCTAACTTGTCATCCTTAGTGAATTATCAATGCAGCTTTCCAACTAGCACACCCCTAGTGACATTCGTCGCTTGCGAAAGATTCCTCATTGTTTTCTGAAAGATTGACTCATCATTTCAGCTGCATATCTTTAGAATTTGAATTAATACACAAGGGAGGAATAGGAGCTCTGTTAAATTATTCTATTGTGTAGCGTCCGTCTTGTTAAAGAATTAACTCTTGCATATCCAGTTACAAAATCCTCACCTCAATCCATCAATACTTGCTGGGCCAGACACTAAATTAAAAGTTCTGAAAACACCCAAAATCTTACTAAATCTGAAAATCAGTTTCGAAGTACAGTAATGTTAGACAGTTTGAGAAGCCTCAAAGAGATAAAAACAAAAAACTGCGGATGCTGGAAATCCAAAACAAAAACAGAATTACCTGGAAAAACTCAGCAGGTCTGGCAGCATCCTCACCTGCTCTCTCAGGCAGCCATAAAAGCTCCCATGACTCTATTTTGAAGAAGAGCAGGGGAGTTCTCCCTGGTGTCCTAGCAAATTGCAACCACTCAATCATCATCTGTATAAGCAGATTATCTGGTAATCAACACATTGCTGCATGAGGGAGCTTGCTGAGTGCAAATTAGTTAGCACATTTCCTACATTACAACCTTGTCCAAACTTCTAAATGGTTCCATTGGCCGTGCAGTGCTTTGGGATATCCAAAGGTCAAGAAAGGCACAATAGAAATGTAAGTTATTTCTTTTGCTGGCAAACTCTTTCGCGTACCAAAGTAAAACTTTCAGTCAGCAGAGCACAGCTGTTTTTAGTTCCTGGGGTATCCTTGATGGAAATACACATCGGTAATTCTTTGAAAGTGACATGCTAAATGGATAATTCATCCCCAGTATCCTTCGCTACAAATTGGAGAGCTTTTGAACCCTTTGTTAAATTGCTGCTATAATTAGATGGACGGCACTAAGTGGTCCAGTGAGAGTTACAATGCACAAAAGGTTTCGTTAATGCTTTGAAGTTGAAATTATAACAATTATAGCCAGGGATTTTTTTTTTTAAATCAGATATTCATCTCCCTGTCTTCATAGCAATTTTCTGAATAATACTTTAGGTACACAGTACTTAGTATAATCAGTTCAAAGGGAAATTATACTGAAAGAAAGAGAGCCTGTAGCCCCTAAGCAATGTCATCCTTCAAAGAGTTACTGTGCTACTTTAGAAATGTCTTCCGTGCTAAGTTTATGATTTTTTTTTTATGTATGAGGTCCTCATTTCATTAATCTTAAGTGTGAAACCAGGCAGCTACGTCAGAACGGATGTGAAGGCTTTTGTAAGCACCGTTCTTTTAAATTGACTTCCAGAAAATACAGTATTCACCAGGTATGAAGTATAAATGTTACATCAGAGCATTTGAATCAGGTAATTACAGCACAGCTATGAAGCAGTTGCTTATTCACTGTTATGGTGGCTCATCTTCAAGGGGTCCTGCTGAAACTGTAATTCCTGATCTGGTGGAATGTGAACCAATGGTAATTGGATAAAAAAACAATTTTCATTCCCTTAATTGTGACCAGTTTTAATTTTACTTATTTGGAAGAGATGTCAGCCTAGAAATTTACTGGCATCAGGCATGAAACTCCTGTCTAAGTGCTCAATATAAGGAGCAGATTGAGGTGCATGCTCTCATTAGGTGCTAGAGAGGTACCACATTCTAGAAGAAAAAGAGGTATCTCTAGGGTCTGCACCTGAAACTCCTGAGAGGACCCCAAACTGCACATTCAAAATGCCTGTTTGAAGCTCTCCTTAATAAAATATGGTCCACATGCAGCCTAACCAGCGATCCTTAACAGGAAGGTTTTTGGCCACCACCTGTGTGTGGAGCCAGAAAGGCACAAGCACAGTTTTTAGCTCTGTTGCAGTGCGCAGGATTATTGGAGGCTCTGGTCCTCCTGATCACAACCACCCAATCCCACCTCTCTCCAGGACCTAGCTGACACCCACTGCATCCTGGAGATGCCCAATAGTCACCTGCTTTTCACTGGCCTCGAAGTGAGGCTCAATGCCCAATATCAGCTGAGCCTTTGCATTGCCCATTTCACACAGGAATTAATCCCTTTGCTCAGTTTCTTCCAGCCTGCCGTTTTCTAGGACATTAAGTCAATATTGATATAATCCAAAGAAAATTCACAGGATGTGAGCACCATCAGTAAGGCCAACATTTATTGCCCATCCCTAATTTCACATTAAGAAGGTGATGGTGAGCTGCCTTCTTGAACACAACAGTGATTTACTGGACCATTTCACAGAATGAAATAAGATTTACGAGTCAATAACATTACTGTGGATCTGGAGTCACAAAAAGGCTAGACCAGGTAAGAACATCCTTCCATTAGTGAACCAGGTGGGTTTTCACAATAATCCAGCTGTTTCATGGTCACCATTACTAATAGTGGATTTTTATTCCAGTTTTATTTAAATAACTGAATTTAAATCCCCCAGCTACCACATGGTGGGAATTGAACTAATGTCTCCAGATCTTCATCCCAGGTCTAGACAGGAGCATATCCAGTATGCCACTGTTCACCAAGTGCCTGTGTGTCCCTGGCTTTTATAAACAGTTACTCTGCATAGGAGTACAGGGCAGTGATTGGAACTCTTTCATGCGTTCTCACATTAACTATGTTCTGGTTCATGGCAGTAGCGCTTTCATTGTTTGGACCATAGTTTATGTACCCAGGAGCAAAATATCAAACATGTCATTTTTCACATTGCATTGGTGAGCACCAACAAAGGCCGAGATTCTTACTTCAGCTACAGGACATGATTAAAAATTCTCAACCTAAAAACCAGTCCCCACTGCCAGTGTAAACTCAACAATAGGCAAGAATCAGCAAAACTGACGCACAAGAGCACCACTTGAAATTGGGGTCAGGAGGTACCTTGGTGTGCTGGAAACCCCAGTCTCCCTTCAAGAGGTATTGGAGCTGAAGATCTAGGCTTTGCTGGCACTATACTTAAAGTGAGTGCAGGAAATAGTTTTGGCTGCGGGGGGGGGGGGTGCGGTGGTGATGTAGGGGTGGGGGGTTTTGGTGAGCAGATTGGGAGCAATGGCTGGCGGTTTCCCACAGTTTTAATGTGGAACCAGATCGGGAGCTCCTGGTCCTGGAAGAGGTGAGACGGACCGGCATTCCCATGAGTAATGTTAACTGTACATCTGCCTGGTTCCTCCCTGGTGGGTGGGATTAAAGTGGCCCCTTGAGTTTCTGAATATCTAAACTTCAGTTTTAAGAGCCCAAATCAGCAGAGAAAATGAGCTCTAATGTCAAAAGTCAATTTTGAAATTTAGATCGTAAACCAAATAGTAATTATAACTGGATTAGTTTTGGATAATTTATTAATTATACAAATTTAGCATAATTTGGACATGTAAGGAAGGGCTTTCTGAATATTACAGGCATATGTTCTGCCAGGGCTGGATCAGGTCGGGACAGTAAATCGGAAGTGGATTATTTATGGTGTTGGTGACCTATTGAAGCACTTCATAAAGTCATATTAGGTTGTAAATCTGCTCATCCATGTCCAGTGCTTGGTTTTCTCCTCTGATCATGCTGGTTCTGATAAAGTTGGTGAACTTGGCACTGACTGATTCTGTCAAAGTCTCTCTCCAGATGCTGTTGTTTGGTTCCAAATCATCTCTCCCTCTTCTGCCTGATTTGAGTAAAAAGCACTTTCACCATCTCTTTAATGCATCGTGAGGCTGTCATTCATTCTCCCAGACTTCCGGACATTGTAACTTGCAGAGCTGGAAATTTTAGCTGTTGGTGTGTTGTCCATTGATGCTGCTGTGGAGCTTTAAATCCCGCACAGTCTGTAAGCTTCTGCTTTCACAGAGCTGGTGCGCAGGCAATATTTTCCTTTCTCAGGCTCAATTTCTAAAATTTGAATCTTTATCCTCTTTACTGGAGCTAAGACTCTTTCATTTCAACAAACTATTTCCTGGTCTATCCCTTACACATCCACCTGTTCCTGCTCACTTGTGCTGAGTGAATCCCTCCTGCGTAGACTCTTCCCTCATTTTCTCCTATCTAGGGTGTTGTTCTTCATGTTGGTTCTTGGAAAGGTAGGAGGGAATAAAGGTGAATATATGAAAGGATGCTTCATCCTTGCCACCTATGTGACTGCAAGTCATGAGTCAAAGTAAAGACAAGAAGTGTAGAGGGACAAGTGTTGAAATGCATTGGCAAAAGTATTTTCAGATAAGTAACAGCATATTGCATCACCAGGGGGACATAAGAGAGAGAGAGAGTGTGTGTGTGTGTGAGAGAGACAGAGTGAGAGAGAGAAAAAGTGTGCAGTCTACAAAGATAAGTATAAAGTGTAAGGGAAATTTAAGGCCCCTCCACTAGTCTGAATTTGAACTTCAAGCATATTTGCACCTCCTTCCCATTCTCCCAGTTTCCATCTGTTGTTCACAAGCTTATCGTGGGAGTAGTTTAGCATACAACCTGCAAAAGGATTGTGAGGACATACTGGGTAGTTTAACATAGAGTTATACACTGATAGGAAGAAGTAACAGCTGTGGGGAAGAAATTGAAGGTGTTGGATAAAGAGAGTGTCAAGGAATTAAACAAGGATGGGAGAATAAACCCAAGACCAAACAAAATAGAAGTAGAATCTTACTTGTGCCAGTTTTGAGCACTGTCGCAGGCGTGGAGTGTTTAAGGCTAAGTAGGAGGAGGTAGAGTGAAATATCCTATTATGATTTGGAAAGAGGCTTGTGCAATGCAAGAGGGAAAGATCTGTGGTTCTTGTTGGGACAGGGAAGTGTCCTATTGCAAGAGTTATATTCACAACAAGAGAATGGGCAGAGAAGTCCTAGCTTGGCAAATCTGATGTCATTAATTGTACCCAGATCCTGGCCACTCAAATATCAATCCCCATGCATCCCCTTCACTTTTCACCCAACCCCAAATAACTGTTAGCTTTCCCCAGGCAGCACCTTCATCCCTCTCCCCAGTGAGCCATGGAAAATGGTTTCAAGACAGTATGAAAATATGCTCCAACCATGACAGTTGGTCGTGATTAGGGTTGCCTCCAGCAACAGGCGTACCCCATCATCTCCCACCCACCAGAATTAGTTACTCTAAATTCGTCCGCTCACCTCTGGACGATCTTGAATAGTTCCCTGGCCCAATCAGCAAGGTGGGCAGATAGTTAAACTCCAACTGTAACCCTGTGCACACTTGTTGCAGCAGGCCAACTCCCTGATTATTGGGTCAGCCCCCCTTGCCTTTAACTTCTCAAAACCAAGATCAGCAATGGAAAGTCATAATGTGAAATATGGATAGCCATGGGTGTGGATTTCTCATTGGGTTTGCTCATGGGCTCTATAAACATCAGGTACCCAGCCAAGCAGAATGAAAACACTGAGATACTGAAAAACCATGAGCTAAACCTCTAAGAAGGCAATACTCTTCTTTGCAATCAGCCTCAACAAATCATATTCAACCTCTCATCTCGTATTATTCAAAGCAACTAACTCCTCCAAAAGAAATATGGACTATACTTTATCCATGAGTATGTGTTCATTTTTTTTTTTTGATGCTTACCCTTATAACTCTCAATTGCATTTCTCCAAATACTCATCTGTTTCTTCTATAAAATGAATTAATCACGTAGTGTATTATTTGCTTATGGAAGTGTATTTATTAATGGTGAGATAATATTGTTAACTTGAAGCTTGGCTTTTTACTCACATCCCCTATTTTCACAATCATGTGTTAACGTAAATAAGCTGCTTATATCTACACTATCTCTGCCTTTTTAATATTGAAAGGCTTGGATTATATCACCTCTCAATCTTTGTTCCAGCAAAAACACAAGTTAACCTCTGTCATCCTCTCTTGATAATTCGGTTTGAAATTCTGGAATAGTCTTTGTTATTCATTTCACAACCTCCCCAATGCATCAATGTCACTTTGAAAGTAGGGTCGCCATAATTGCACACAATGTTCCAAATGAAGCTTTATCAACAAGTTATACAGGATTATAATAATCGGTTACAAGTGATAATAAAATAGCTTTGATATCATTCCCACTATTGTACTTGGATTAGTCTTGTTGATAACAGTCTTCACAATGAATGAATATTTTTAGTAAATGATTGACAGCTAAACCCAAATCTTTTATTCCCCATTTTATCTACAAGGGTCCATTAGCTATTCCAATTGTGTAATGCTTCACATAGATTAGTCTTGTGCAGTATAAAAAAAGCAATACTGCACCATTCTATTGGATTTTATTTTGGGGATTAGAAGAAATAGAGCGTTTCTAAATAGCTGAGAAGTATTTAAAGTTATAAAGGGTATTGCATGCACTATTTGCTGTTAATGGAATGCTGAAATGTATGGAAAAGCCATTAAGCAGGCACACTCTAAGTGCATTGCTGTCCATAGCACAACCAAGAAACGCTTAGAGTGATCAAGCAATCACATTTTTGTCTTGCATTCCAGAGAGAATTTTATCGGGTCACTGAGAGGTCACCCAGTTGGCATGAGGCAGGGGGCTATGGATGCATCCCAAGTGCCAACTTGGTATATATAAACGATTTAGACTTGAATGTAGGAGGGTTGATCAGTAAGTTCACGGATGACACGAAAATTGGTGAGGTGGTAAGTAGTGAGGAGGATAGCCTTAGATTACAAGAGGATATAGACGGGCCGGTCAAATGGGCTGATCAGTGGCAAATGTAATTAAATTTGGATAAGTGTGAGGTGATGCATTTGGGCAGGACAAACAAGGCACGGGCATACATGATGAATGGTAGGACCCTGGGAAATATCAAGGATCAGAGGGACCTTGGTGTGCTTGTCCACCAGTCGCTTAAGGTAGCGGGACGGGTAGTTAAGGTGGTTAAGAAGGCATATGGGATACTTGCCTTTATTAGCCGAGGCATAGAATGTAAGGGCAGGGAGGTTATGCTGGAACTGTATAAAATGCTGGTTAGGCCACAGCTAGAGTATTGCTTGCACTTCTGGAATCCACATTATAGGAAGGATGTGATTGCACTAGAGAGGGTGCAGAGGAGATTTACAGGATGTTGCCTGGGCTGGAGAGTTTTAGTTATGAGGAGAGATTGGATAGACTGGGGTTATTTTCTCTGGAGCAGAGGAGATTGAGGGAGGACATGACTGAGGTGTATAAAGTTATGAGGGGCATCGATAAGGTAGACAGGAAGGAACTTTTCCCCTTGGTGGAGGGATCAATGACCAAGGGGCATAGATTTAAGATAAGGGGCAGGAGGTTTAGAGGGTGGTGGGAATCTGGAACTCACTGCCTGAAAGGGTGGTAGAGGCAGATACCTTCAAAGCATTTAAGAAGTATTTGGATGTGCACTTGCGATGTCATGGTATTCAAGGCTATGGGCCTCGTGCTGGAAAATGGGATTGGAATAGTTAGGTACTTGTTTGACCGGCGCAGACGCTATGGGTCAAAGGGCCTTTTCCTGTGCTGTAGACCTCTATAAATCTATGGCCACATTTCCCATTTAGCCAAAGACTCTGAGGGAACAGGGTTTTCCAGTTACACTCCTCCTACAAGCCTGGTCATGTTCCCTTCAAATCTTTTTGTATCCCCTTCCCAATTTACGTTCTCACCTTGAAAATAAATAATGAATCAACTTAATGCTGGAATTTTTCTGTAGGAATAATGATAAGGCTTTCAGCACTCACTATTATGAAATAGATTGGACAGCAACATCTGGAGAACGTACATATGCACTTCAACATGGAGATCAAGAGGCTGTTGTCCAATTTGCCCCGGTCCTCTTGCAAAATTCACTACTCTGGTACCGACCGAGAGTCTCAGCATTGGAATCAATGTAAGGATGTGAAGTTGTGGTACTTCCTAATAGTTGCTTACTAAGTATGGCAGAAAATATTAGGGCTGCAGAATTCAGATTAAAGCGATTTTTCTTTTAAGGATGTGATGGTCTTACTTTTTGCCAACTAACCTCTCTGTTACACAAATTTGAATTTTACAGACGTGAAGTCTCATTCCTTCAGAATGGAATTAGTTTTGGAGATCTTTGAAATGAAAATATTTTCCTCTGTCTCTTTTATCTCTCCCTCTCTCCCCCAATCCTATCTTTCACCCCCTCTCTTTATTTTGCTTGTTGTACATGATTTTGCAGTGAAATATTCTAAGAGATATTTCCTGGTTTAGTCTCTGGCGTGGCTCAATGAGGCTTCTTCAGTTTAAATGGTTAAAGGGACGCACTGTTGCTTGCCTTGTTTAACCAAGTTACTGATCCCCTGCAGAGGGCATCTCTCCAGAAAGGATCTCTAAATGCAATAAGCTGTGGCTCAAAACACCAAGGGCAGAATTTTGCCCTTGTCGGGTGAGGTCAGCAGGGGTGGGTGGTAGCTGTCGGGAAGCCAACCGCTGCCCGCCATCGATGGCGGAAGGCGATTTCACGCTGCCAGGCTAATTAAGGCCCACCCAGCGTGAAAGCCAACCGGAGAACCTTCGAGAAGGGGTGGGCAGGGGCGGGGACCTATGGACAACCCGGCAGCAGATGCAACCACGGCGCAGTCAGCCCCAGGGAGGCTGCCTGCCGCGGAGCTGCAACGCTGACATGGCTGACACCCAGGAAGGCAAACCCACATGAGAAGTGAGCTCGGGGCAGGGGGCCGTCGGCCACACATTTCTCCGGCGAGTGCCTCGCTGCCCTCCTGGGGGAGGTGGCTGCTGGAAGGGACACCCTTGTCCCCCGAGTTGGAAGGAGGCCAGCGCACCTCACCAAGAGGGCACGGGAGTAGGCGGCGCATCCGGGCGCAGTGCCGGAAGCGACTCCATGGCCTGCTGTGCTCAGGAAGGGTGCTGGCATGGGTCAGTGTGAAGGGCTGGCCATCACCTACCCCTCCTCCCCCCACTATGGAACTCAGAGGTGCTAGAGTCTGAGTGCCAACTGTCAATGATGCCAGAGTTGGCCAAGTGGGTGAGCCCTGGCTGCTTGGACTGAGTGCCTTGCGGCTTGAGGGCCACGACTCGGATGTGCCCTATGAGGTGCTACACAGCTGGGGTTGGCCAGGCTGCAATGGCGCTGTAGGTAGAGAGTGGACTAATCAATACTCCTCTATCCTTTCAGGAGAATTCATCCCATAACAATATTGAGAGGTCAACTGGCTATGGTGGGGTTGAAGTGTCAGACAAAGGTAAGAGTGCAGTGCATAGAGGTGAGAATTTTGAATCGTGCAACCATTCTAGTATAGTCTCTTCATTGATGTGAGCCTTGAACCTGGAGTCCCCATTGGCAATCGAAAGACGAGGGCACCATGATGCAGATTTCTGTTGTCCATTGTGGCAAGCACAGTGACAGGGCGATGGCTTTAACTAATGTTCTCCATCTCCCTTTTAGGTTCACCAGCAGGCGTTCGCACTCAGGATCCTGAAGGCCCACTCGTAACCTCGGAGGACCATCATGCTCACAAACACCTGTGTCACACCCGCTGTCTTAAGCAGGCACTAGCGCAGATGCCACTAGCTTGGTGGGCATTAGATTGCCATCTGGTATCTCGGGGCACATTGGTGAGGGCATTTCACACTCGCTTGAGGTGCAGGCGGAGGCAGAGGGCGCCCAGGGCGCCGGCCGTCAGAGGGCTGCTGGAGACCAGGACGATGCTCAGTTGAAGGCTGATGATGAGCCTCTGGAGTCATCGATTAGGCAGCAGATGCTGGACGTCCAGAAGGGTGTGCAGGAGGATCTGGTAGAGATACATGAGGGTATACATGCCATGGGCTCCACTGTGGAGGAGTCCTGTGGAGCACGACCACTACATTGACCCTCATGGCCAAGAGCAATGCCTCCTCCACTGCGTGGAGCGGCGACTCTCATGGAGAGGCTGCTCCAGGGACAGAATCAGGGGTCCCTGGTGTTGCACTCGAAACTGCAAGTCCACAAACAGGCAATGACTTCAGCTGGTCAGTGTCTGTGTGTGAGGTGGATGGGTCACCCTGTATTCCAGCTAGGCGCCTGACCATCATTGTGAGCAGGGGGGTCCAGAGCAACCTCATGTTGGTGCACGAGCTGCCTGTCATCTCTGTGGGCTCCTCTCAGGGCGCTCTGGGTGACAACAGCAGCTCCTCCGCCCCTCTGCCAGTGACTGTGGCATCTGATGAGGCTGCGGTGACTGGGGAGATGCCAACTGTGGAACTGGCCGCTCCCTCCCAGGCGGCGCCAGCACAGGCTCCACTGGCCAGAGGACGCATGCCAAGGTCATCAAGGCCAACAGGACAGCAGAGTCAGCAGCTGTCTCCAATGCCAGTGCCAGCGATGGGGGAGCTCCTAGATGTAGCACCTGTAAACCTAAGTTTAAAGCAGCTTAAGCACAAGAGGGGCTGGTCACCGGTGATCTTTTGTTAGCCCATTTTGCTTTCCGTTTTTTAATGGTGTGATGACCAACACTGGTTATTGTTCAGTTCTAGAACCTGAGAGTTCCAACATTAAATGAGATTTGATTTTGCGTTATTGGCTTGAGGATGCTTCATTTGTTCTGTAGCTGCAGTGTAGTCCAGTATTTAATGCTGGATGCGGGTCTCTTGAAACTTTATTACACAGGCACCGAGTGTATCTTGGTGGTTAAGGAAATTTTCCTTTCTGATTTCTAG
Organism: Carcharodon carcharias; assembly: GCF_017639515.1. Classification (NCBI taxonomy): domain Eukaryota; kingdom Metazoa; phylum Chordata; class Chondrichthyes; order Lamniformes; family Lamnidae; genus Carcharodon; species Carcharodon carcharias. The sequence continues at coordinate 220,840,892 of NC_054469.1, forward strand.
GATGGAGGCATCAGCCCTGGCATGAGGTGGTAGTTCTTATTTGGTATCCTAGCTGAAGGAGTTTTGGATCAAAGTGTCCCTGGTGACCCTGCCTCCCTGGCGGTTACCCAGGCCTCCCCAACACTGTCAGCATTCTCCTCCATTCACCGTGTTCATCCTCTGACTCATGACTGGATTCATCATCTGTTGCCTGTGGAGCTGGGTCAACATCTTCTTCCTCCACTGTATTCCCCCCTCCCCAGTAACTGACTGTGGAGAGTGCAGCATGCAACCATGATCAGTGACACCCGCTCTGGGGGATATTGCAGCATGCCCTCTGAACGGTCCAGGCATCGGAAGCGCATCTTGAGAAGACCTATGGTACTCTCTATCACCGTCCATGTGGAGGCATGGCTCCTGTTATACCGCTGCTCGGCCTTGTTCTTGGATGGCGGAGAGGTGCCATGAGCCACCTTTTGAGGGGATGTCACCCAGCAGCCATCCATCCAGTCGGGATGGAGCACTGAAGAGCCTCGGCAGCTGGGAGTGTCTGAGGGTGTAGGCATCGTGGGAGCTGCCTGGGTACCTTGCACAGACTTGTAGAATCTGCATCCTGTGGTCACACACTATCTGCACGTTCATGGAGTGGAAGCCCTTCCTGTTGATGAAGACACCGGGCTCACCTGCTGGCGCCTTGATGGACACATGTGTACAGTCTATAGCACCCTGGACACGGGGGAAGCCAGCAATGGCCGCGAAGCCTCTGGCTCACTCAGCCTGGCTGGCCTCATCCATACGGTAATGAATGAAGTTCAATGCCCGTCTGAACAGTGCGTCTGTCACCAGTTTGACGTAGCTGTGGATAACTGATTGGGACACATCACACAGGTGCACTGAGCCCTGGGAAGAGACAGAGGTGTAGAAGTTGAGGGCCACCGTGATCTTCAGAGCCACTGGCATTGGGCATCCACCCACACAGTCGGAGCTGATCTCAGGCCCGATCACCTGACAAATGGAGTTAACAGTCTCCCTGGAGCGGCGGAACCTCCTTCGGCATTGCACCTCGGACATGTTGAGGTAATTGCATTGCTGCCTGTAAACTCTAGCGGTAGGGTAGTGCCGTCTTCTGCAGCCCCTTCTGCCTTGGACTTCCTGTTGACCCTGTGCCCCTTGTGCCTGCGCCTCTCCTCCTGAAGGTCCCTCCCCTGAAAGCTGCATTGGGATACCTGGCCTCCTCTCCCTTCTGCCCCTCTCTTCCTCCACAGAGGAGGTGCCACCAGCGGAGACCACAATCCCCACTATCAGGGTTATGGAAGGCTGTCTGAAAGCTGGAAGGGCCCACACAGTCTGAATCCTCCAGGGGCCTGGAAGACACCAATGAGTCCGGAAATGAAGCCTAGAAATGCTCAGAGTGAAACTCTGAATTGAGTTGAAGGTGTCTAGTTCAAATAGGCAACCAGCAGCACACGATCTCCAAAACTCCTCACTACTCACACTGGCAATGCTGCTGACCCCTCTTATCCCCCTTGTGGATGAGCTTTTGCAAACTGTGGGCTTCTCGCCTGCCCGTTTTGCCCGTGTGACAGGCGAGAAATCGCACGGGCAATGTTAAATCACTGACAATGGGGTGTCAAGGGCCTTTACTGGCCTCTTAATTAATCATGGGTGTGGCTCCGTCTCCCGCACTCGTCTGCAGACAAAAATATCAGATGGGTGCACGTTGGCGTCAAGCTGGGCATGCGCCCACCTGCCCTGTGCAATGCCTGTTGGCAGCTCTATGTGTGATGAACATTGTGAGCCATTCATTCACTGATGACTGACCATCAGTCCTTTATGGGCTAACCTATTTTGCTGGCCCAGGCCCAACTATTGTGCTTCCATTTCTCCACATTTGTGCCAGTATCGGCCCCCACAGATACACCAAGTCCCAACTGATAGGTTTGTGGTGGTCGCACACACCAGCTGAACATTCAGCGAGTGGAAGCCTTTGGGATTGACATCGTTCACCGTTTGTTGCAAAGCAGATCTGAGCGCCACATGAGCGTGGTGCACCTGTGGGAAATGTGAGATCTGGGCAGGTCCAATCGCTCTTGCATCCTGGCTTTCATGGCCCCGGGCGAAATGCACAAAGTCATGTGCCCTCGCAAAAATGTCATCCATGACCTCATGGATGTATTTGTGGGCTGAGGCTTGTGATATCCCACAGAGGTCACCTGTGGAGCCCTGAAAGGAGCCACTGATGTAGAAATTGAGCGCCATTGTCACTTTCACAGCCACTGGCACAGTCCCCATGGTGCCAAAATCCTGCGGTAGCTGGCAGATATGACCGACCAGTTCCCTAGTCATGCGTAGTCTTCGGCATGCTGGTTCTCGGTCATCTACAGGAATGAAAGGTAGTGCCTATAGATGCTGGGTCTAGCTAGGTGCCCACTGTGGCTCTTCAGTAGCTTGTGCAGGAGCCTCAGCCGCCTCTTCTTCTTGAGGTTGCTGCTCCTCCCTCTGCCCAGCCAGGAGCTCCCATCACTCTCTTCTCCTTCATCTTTGTTCTCTGTAAGCCATGAGGCATACAGCTGGGTCACCAGGCTCCATGGTCCTGATGTACCCCTCCTTCAGGATGAAAGTGAGATACACGTGGGTTAGCTTGCGTGTTCTAAGAACCTCTTTTGGTTAAATCTGAAGGCCCGGATAGCTCTGGCCACCACTTGCATAGCCAGCATATTTTGCGCTGCATGGCTGCCCAAAACCCCGCCCACCTCAGCCTCACTCCACCCGTCTGATTGGTGGCAGCTGTGCTCGCAGCCCGGGCTAGGGCAATGCCTGCGCCTGAGCTACAGATTATTCTCTTGCACCACTTCCACTGGAGGCATTGTGATTATCTGGTGGATGGTTGGTTGCTCTGAGCATTGGGAACTGCAATGAGAATGAACAAAGCTGTTATGCAATGAGAGAAGAGAATTCAGAGCTGAAGTCCCAGTCTGAATACTCTTTGACATTTGACTGCTTGGGACCGTGGGGTACTGTTCGTTTAACGACAGTGGTTGACCTCATTTGCCGTCTTGAGGAGATCCAGGGCTATGCAGGCGTCCCTGTTCAGGAGACAGAAAAGCTGATGTGCTCAGGCTCTGAATAGATTCTCTTATGTTTTCAATGGCACAGTTGCTGGTTAATAGATATTTCAGAGAAATGTAGGAATAGATTTGCATTTGCTGCCCTATAGGCTGAATTCTTTGCCAGTGCTGCAACTATTATGGGAGTTAGCAGAGATACTGCAGAATTCAGTGTACAGTTTATGCCAAATTTATGGTGTTGTTTTAGTAAACATTTATAATTGATACCGCTGTATAAATTCCATCACTGGAGGCTAGAAATTACTGTTGGCAGTCATAGGAGACAAATGCTTAATGGGTTCATATGTCATTTCTCTAACCACTATTTTAATTGCTGTGCTAACTCATTTCAAATAAGCAGCTTAATGTCATCATTAAAATAGTGAATACAGGAATATCCTATGAATGTACTGATTTGTATGCCCGCTATTACCATTGACAATAATTTCTATATTTATGTCAAAAGGTGCATTAAGCATAACATAATATACTAATTTTACAAAAAAGTAATTTTAAGTGATATCAATAGTCATCATTATTTGCATTTAATCATCAATTTGTTATAAATATTAGTTATTTTCTCATAAGCAGTACGGGTGTAACTGGTAGAATTACATAAATATATTTTACTCCTCTCCAACAAAAGCACCATTCCTACCCTTGTCATCGCTCCTGTATTTAACTGTGAACATGAGAAGGTGCTCAGGTTTTAATTAGGGTCTCCAATACTCCACAAGTGCTCTCAATCTGATGATGTAAGGGATAAGACTAGGAGTGCATGATTTATTGAAATGCATTAATCCATAGAAAATACAATGAATCACAAGTTGTGTCAATTCTTTCAATGAAATTGTTCTATAACAAGGCTAGGATTCTAAGCCAGTCTTGAGTGAGAATGCAGAAGTCTAATGCGCAACAGCCTGAGTTGCAGCCTATGATTTCCTCAGGAAAATATTGTTACAATCACCCACAATTGGGATGAGTGGGCTGTCCAATGAGGAGAGATTGAGCAGAACAGGCCTACATTTCTCTGGAGTTTCAAAGAATGTGAGGTGATCGCATTTAACAATCTAAAAATCCTTTGATGATTTGACCGGGTAGATACTGAGAGGTTGTTTCCACTGGCTGGTGAGTCTAGAATGAGGACACTGTCTCAGGATACAGTCACTGAGATGATGAGGAATTTCTTCACTCAGAGGACCATGAATCTTTGGCTTTCCCTCCCCAAGTGAGCTGTGGATGTTCAGATATTGCAAGTACTCAAGACTGAAATGAATACATTTTTTTGAAACTAAGGGTATTAACGGGTAATGTAGAAAAGTGGAGTTGTGATAAAAGATCAGCTATGATCTTATTTAACGCCAGAGCAGTTTAAAGTGACTCTATGGCCTACTCCTGCTCTTTTTCCTAATGTTTTTATTATTGGCTTACATAGATATAAAATAAAGAGTCCAGGGAGCATTTTATATCCATTAATTACTGCTTAATGCACAGTCACAGTAAGAGATGCATTTCGAGCTTTCTGTATGAGCAGTTGCAAGACCTGAATATAGTGTTCACTATTTACTTTGTGGGAATGAACCAATAACTCATCTGTTCCAACTCTGTCACATCACTGGCTAATAGGCAAATCAATGCAATGTGTCCTAATGAAGCTGAGCTTCAAATGAATCTGTGAAAGATTGCAGGAAAATCATAATAGTCCAGTCAAGTCAGTATTCGTGGTTGTCGCTGGTCGTAGTGTTGAGAAGGAAGAGACATTGGAGAAGATTTTCCTATGCTTTTTATTCAGTCACAGGATGTGGATGCCACTGGGCAAGGTCAGCATTTGTTGCCCATCCCTCATTGCCCCTGAATGTGGCTTTCAATGCTATTTCATAGAGTAATTAAGAGTCAACGACATTGCTGTGGGTCTGAAACCACGTACAAGCCAGAATGGGTAAGGATGGCAGATTTGTTTCCCCAAAGGAAATTAGTGAATCAGATGGGTCCTTACTGTCAGTTGAAGAAAAGCCAATTACTTTTCATATTATTTTGTCATTTCAATAACCTTCTATTTATTTGTCAACCACCTATTAACATACAGCACAGGTCCAATGGGCTGAAAGGCCTCCTTCTATGCTGTGTTATCCAAAGAACTCACCCAGTAGAAACTGAGGGTGAATTTTCACAGGGTTGGGCCAACTCTGGAGGTCTTTAAAAATGGCAGGCAGAACCAGATTATGGGATTCTCAGCCTCAGTCCTGGTGGTGGTAATTTTTGCCATGCCTGTAGCGAGCATAAAACTGCATTCCTGACTTGGCCAGTTCCATTATGGGGGTCGGCATCTCATTCCCACCCCCCACAATATTTGTGGAGTCAAGCTAGCTTCTCAAGGACATGTGGTTCACGACCCCTCAGAAGAGTTGTGAATCATAGCCTGCATTCAGGAATCTCTTAAAAGGTATTGCCCATGCCTCCTCCAATTCCTCCATTCCACCTCCATTCCTACTCACTCAATATGCAATACAGGAAGAACCAACAAGCCATATAATAACAATAACAAGTCTTGAAATGCTGATGAAAAAAATACCCATTCAGAAATCTGCTTTGAAAAAAAAACGCTGCTCTCACAAACCTTTAAAACTGGCAACTGGAAAGAATTATTATAGCATCAATAAAAAGAGCTTTACGTTACTTCACACCTCTTAATTATGTCCAAATAAACATACAGACATTGAAAAAACACATGAAAGAATAACTTTTAATAACCTCAAAGATGTCAATCAATCAAAGCGAACATTCTCCCTTCAGCCTTTCTAAACAGACCCCTGCTGAGCTAATCCATTAGTGAGTCTTTAAGCTCAGACAAACATTGATAATGAAACCATCTGGAGAAACTGATATCTGGCCACCTGTTTCTGTTGATACACTTCCCAGATTGCCTCACTATGAATATTTGGCTGATTTCCCAAATTATTCAAATTACCCTCTGCCCAGAAAATTGACAAGAGTCAAGGGCACTTAGAATAAGAAATTGGAAGTTTGCTATAGATCCACAGTCATCGCAAAAACTCACTCTTGAATTAAATGATACATTCCGCTTACTTCCAGTCCACCTCCACTTTTCACAAGTGAAAAATTCCAGAAATGCTGTGGGCTTTCATTAGATAATGATTTGAGCTTCCATGTACTGATATTAAGTAAATTTGAAAAGCAAAATAAACCATCAGGAATACTATCTCTCCAGTCTGCTCGCGAGAGGGTAAGCAATGGAATTTCTATGACTTGTGATTTATTTTCAACCTTACTTTTGCAAAGAGAGCACTTAAGGGGCCTCAAACCATCAAAGGTTTGAATCACTCTTCACTGCAGTGTAATTATGCAATTCCCAACAAGAACATTATTGTTTCAAAGTCGCTGAAGTTCTCTATTTTGGTTAACATTGTTTGGAACACGTATCTAACTATTCATACTGAGATGTGCAAAGTTTTAGCTATATTTTTTGCATACTTCCAGTGTAGCAAATCTAGAAATTTGGTCCTGTGTATTATTTTAAAAGGTGCAGTCAAAGTGCAGACTGCATTGATGTTGTCTCAATACCCGTGAGCATATTCTATTGGTCAGGGATTTGCCAAGATAAAAGTACTTTAATCATATGGTGATTGAGGCTGAAGTTATTGCTAGATTTATGATTGACCAAAATTCCTGGGCCAGATGGGATGTGAGGGAGTAAAATCAGATTGGATGGAATCTGATCAGTCCCACCGAAGCGGCTTTGACAGCAGCACCAGGAAGAAGCTATGATGGGTCCCCAGGCCTTCGGGCTTTTGGGCTCCAACCTCCAGCTGGTCTTGCCAGAGTTGGGGTGGAAGCAGCAGGAATTACCTGCCCAACAACGGTGGGTAGTCAATTTGAATATGTAAGTGCCCACCTGTGGGCAGATGGGGATCACCCCTGCTGGGGCCAAAGCCCAGCAAGTGCTTCGAGGTGGCTTGCCAGGGAGCCCACAAGATCACCCACACTCACTCCTGGCCCCTTCCCTCAACCCCCAACCCAAACAACCAGAGCTTCAGAGATCAGTGGGCTGTGGCCAAAGTCCATCCTGCAGAGGTGTTTCTTCTCGTCTATGATGTCCTATCAGCTGTGATCATGGTTTATTTTAAACGGGGGAAACAAATCTCTTCAGCGGATGCCTTTGGAGGCATTGTCCAGGTTCCCATCCTACAGCAGCAGAGGCCACCTCTGTCAGTGGGGCTGCCCTTCTTCCAAGACCACAGGTCCTCTGATTGAGCCTGTAACCTTAGAAATCCATGGCAAGCGCAGAAGCGGTCAATTAGGAGGCCACTTCCGTAAGATAGCTCCTGCAGGCACACTGCCAGCAAGAGTGGGGTAGGGACCCAGAAATGGTCCCCACCAGCAATTATTTTCAAAGTAGGTAAGATCATGTCCATTGTTGCCTTTTAGATGAATAGTGTCAGAGAGGAATTTGGGATTGGACCTCTTTTCCAGTTCAATGACATTTTCACAAACTCCAGCAAAAAAACACAATGCATGACAGATTGGGGTTGAATTCATCAGCCAACTCGCCCCTCTCTTTGCTTTCCCTTTGCACTGAAAGGTAACACTTGCCCCATTCTATCATTCCAGGCATTGTAAAAAAGTCAGAGTCCCAGTGCTGATTCATGGAAATGTGACTAACCTCCCTGAAGATGATCCATTGATCGATTTGACACAACCAAACATCAGCGCCAAGGAGGAACTGGGAAACCTTTGAGGGTAGTTTAGAAGAAGAGTCATTGGATCAGCTGACACAGCTCTGCAGAAGCTGGAACAAGGGGTTTCGACACCATAGGTGCCAGCTCACTGGATGGCAGGTTCACATACTAGTTCTGCTGCACGGGACTCATACTGGCTATGAGGTTTTTGCCTACTGAAGGAGACTGATGGGCATACACCAGAATATATTTTCATGGGATGTGGGTATCGCTGACTAGGCCAGCATTTATTGCCCATCCCTAATTGTCCTTGTTCAGCGGGCATTTTTAAGAGTCAACCACATTGCTGGAGTCAGACCAGGTAAGGACAGCAGATTTTTAAACGACATTAGTGAACCAGATGGGTTTTTACAACAATTGACATTGGTTTCATGGTCATCATTAGACTCTGAATTCCAGATTTTTATTGAGTTCAAATTCCACCATCTGCCATGGTGGGATTCGAACCTAGGTCCCAAGAGTATTACCCTGAGTCTCTGGATTACTAGTCCAGCAACAATATCACTACCATCATCTCCCCATAAATGTTAGACTCATTGAATAGCACGACAGTGAGTTTGTATATAATGGCTTCTTAATAGCGCTGGCTAAATGCCAATTATAATCAACAGGCAACATGAATCTTGGCTCCTGTCTGAGTTAAAGCTAATGGGTGTATTCAGCATGCATTCCAATCCCTGGAATTCCTAAATTAATTTCTAGGTTGTTGCATCTCCAGCTAATGTTTTGAGGACTACTATAATTTTGTCTCACTTGCCTAATACATTTATTTCTGTGCACTGATTAATATTGAATACCTGAGATTTTAGCCTATGCAAGGTTGATCTAGCTTGCAATACTTTCTGTCTTTCAATGGACACAGGTCCCAAAAATCATTGGCCCCACACTGCAAACACTCCTCTTGATACCACTGGAGTATCAGGGTCAAGATGGGATCAACTGTTCAGTATATGTTCGTCTGGGATCTGTGCCATTGTGGGCACTTCTTGGGTGTCCTTTGCAGAGCAGCTGGGAAATGTCATGCTGGATAAACATTGGAAGCTCCTGCACCAAAGTGCTTAATGGGTTGACTGAGACAACAAAATCCCCGAGCTCCAGGGTGCTCCAAGCCATGAGCCAGCCTTCTGAACTTGGACACTAGATGGCAAAGAGAACGCACCAAGGGAATTACCAATGCGGTAACTCTCTTTCATCTGCCTTGTGCCCTCTGATGTTACAAACCATCTTTGAGGTTGGCGGGAAATCCTGGCTGCCAGTCGAAGGAATTCTGATTGGAGACCTGGCAAACCTGGGACCTGGTGGAATTGCTGCCCATGTGGGGTCTCCTGTGCCCATCTGTTGTCATGGATTTTCTATCGGCTCAAAGGATTTTTAGCCTCATACTTGAGTGCTATGTTACTTCAGTAAGACACCAGTTGCAATCCCAATTAATTGTTCTATTGAAGCTACACTAGAAAGAAAAAGTGAAGTGGTAATAAACAAATGCAGGGATGAGGTTTGTTGATGGAAGCTGTTTAAATGAAAAGGTAACTGCTACAGCTTTTGATATGTATACTTACCTGACAACAAACCTAGAGATACATCTAACCGTCAACATTTTGCATAATAGGGCATGTGACATGGTGGGGTGAGCATCTTTTGTCTTGGGTGCCATGATTTTTAAATAATGCCTCCATGTTCCAGTGAAAGATGCATTTACTGAATCAACTCTCAGGCCTTTAACTGGGATTTTAAATATTAACTTTATAATGTGGGTTACTTTAATATTTTTTTATCACTTTTGTCTGTTTGAAAGTCCTTCATGTTTTCTTACTCTTAATATTTCCTTAGCCCTTTTGTCTTTAAAAAAACGTCTGCAGTTAAGTACTAGCTAATAAAATAACTAAATGTACTGTAATCTTGTAAATAATTGTGATGGACTGATCAAGTAGTCCCGTACTTGAATGTCCTTTGAAATGACAATTTGCTTAATGAGCAAAAAGATTACTTTGAATTTTATTCTAATGGGTACTTGAAACACTCCAATATATTTTACATCAATTTCATTTTTCTCTTGTCAGGGACTTTAAGGCCTTATATCTATCCTGCAATTTAAGATCTTTCACACATTTACATATATGTGTATGTACCTCCTTTTCAGTGTTGTGACTTTTTTGTAATTATTTGGCATTTGTTTTTTTTTTACATCTGAATCAAAGATAATCCATCAAATAAGGAAAGAGTCATTCAGCCCAAACGTTTTACTTCATTTCCATGGTTGAGCATTGGAGTAAGGAAAGGAAGAACATGAGAAGGTCATGGGGAGGTGGTGGTAGAGTAATAATGTCACTGGTTGAGTAATTTGAGACCCTGGCTAGTTCTCTGGGTATGGGTTCAGATGCCACCAAGATAGCTGGTGGAATATGAATGAAAATTAACGAAACTCTAGAATTGAAAGGCAGGGTGAAATCGTCCCAGGTTTGCATTAGGTGCAGTAGCAGGCAGGTAAGGAGGTGTGTTGCTGGCCGTGATGGTGGGTTTTCACACTGTATCGCCCCAAACCTGCCACATTATTTATGCGTTCCTGGGGCACAAGCTGCTTCCGTGGCGGGCGGCCTCCGATTCACCTGGCACACCATCACCTCGCCACTTCATTGCGCCAGGCACCATGTTTAAAGTACAGCCACACTCAGTGCTTCCAGCCTAGGATTGCAGCAAATAAGACATTGTCCCAAAAGGCAAGAAGACTGCAGCCCTTCAGCGCCTTTGGGATGCGGTGGAGGCTTGCTGTGATGTCTTCTACGCCCACTCTGGCCACAGGAGGGGCAGCAACATTAACGATGTTGGCTTGGTAGGTGATGACAGTGGTGATCAGTGCCAATGCTGCAGAGAATGGCCATCCAATGCAGATAGAGGATAAATGATCTCATCCATACAGCCAGGATGTGGCAACAATTTCATCGCTCTAGACTCACACATTCAAGCCCATCACACATGCACTGACATCTCACTTAATGCCAGCTCAAAGTACATCACCACCCATTCTCACACACGTACCGCCACATGTCCATCTGGCCTCATCTCCTCTGGAGACTGCCCCCTCAGCCCTCACCATCTGGAGGCCACTTGCACAGATCAACATGTGCTGCCACACACACTCCTTCCCCAGTACAGCTCTTGCTCTGCAGCCTCTCCCCCTGTCTGAGGCCACTTCTCCCCCTTCCCCAAGCAAGCCCTAGCCCTGCAGCCATTGAAAAGCCGCACACCTGTGGCTGATCTGGTGTAATGGCAGGCGGCTGGTAAATGCTGAGCTGCTCAAATCCCAGAGGGAAACTCGAAGCAGCTGCTACAACTATTTTTGCAATTTGTACTTATTTTGAGGTGCAGGCTTTGAATTCAGTAAAAAGGCCATCAAGTCTTAGAGGTTTTACAAAACTAAATTAAACATTTATTAATAAAAAAATGACTTTAAGCACATACATAGGTTTACAAATTACTACCATAGTAACTTCTAGCTCTCCTAGTTAATCTAACTCCCAGTCACACCTGCATTAAGGCAAAAGTAAAACACAGACCCAGGACAATGTATCATGATACTCTGTACAGTCGAATTCAAAGTGAGTTTCCTTAACTTCATGTATTTGTAGACAGAAGCTTGGGCACAGAGGCTAGATGCTTTTCACACTTATTAGATCTTAGAATGCCTTCCCTTACACACAGCCTTCTCTCCTTTGAATGCAAATTCCCATTGTTTCACTATGTCTTTGGATCTTACCTCTCTAATAATAAAAGCCCATTAGAGTACCAATTTTACCAGTAATCTTTGGGAAAAATAAACACACTGTTTCTTAACTTCTTCTGGCTAGGTGTAACATTTCACCCTCTCTTTTGAATTCAGGCTTCTCTGGTTTATTTAAAAATGCAAATGTTACCTTTATAACTCACATTATAAAATGTCATGCATGGTTACCTACTTAGCATTTGAAACCTAGCTTCTTTTCTGGTACATCAAAGCCTTCAGATCAGCTGCCTTTAATCCAATTACGTCCCGAACACACACACAGACCCGCAGACACAGATCCCACTATTACTCTATAATAAGTTCCAAATAACATTATGAAAATCATTATATCTTCCTGACATCTGGTAGGTAGAGATCTGCTGTGAACCCACCTAAAAGTGATGTGATACTGTTTGTGAAGCTTGGTGCTGGTGACTGTGAGTGCTGCCTGAAGCAAGACAGGCAAACAAACCTTGAAGTCTCGAGCAAATTGCAGCCTGCCAAGTGCATGTTGCTTGTGTTCAGTGAAACACGTTGGCCTGTGTTCTCGCCGGTGTGGCTGAACAGTCCAATGTTGGGGGAGAGGGTGAAGGTGGATGATTCTGGCGGGCACGCCTAATATTGATATACTGATACATTACAACGAGTTTCTGGATGTTCGATGGCAGGGAACGTGGCCCACCATCGGCGGGCTGAGAGGGCGATCGCGAACTAGTTTCATGCTGTCGTGAAACCGATTGCACCATATTGTTCACTCACGCCTTTGAACGCACCTGATGCTGACAGGCATGGAAAGTCCCAGCCTATGTAGTCTCAGTAATGGTATCCGTGAAACTATTGCGGATTATCACAAAAACCCACCTGGCTCACTGATCCCCTTTATGGGGAAGGAAATCTGACATCCTCACCTGGTCTGGCCTAGATGTGGCTTCAGACCCACAGTAATGTGGTTGACTCTGTAATAGCCCAGCAAAACACTCAGTTCTAAGGTAATTAGGGATGGGCAACAGTTGTTGGCCTTAACAGTGATACCCAAATCCCATGAAAGAATAAAAAAAGGTCCAGGATGGACAAAGGCACACATTTTGGACACGGCTTTCATTAGATTAGCATTCTGGCCTAGAAAATACACTTACCATGCAAAAAATTGTGGTAAATCTGTTCCTAATTTAAATTGCTTCTTCTATTAACAATGTCATACCCCCTTCCAATTTTGATTGTGGGTCATCCCATTTGATTTTTTTCTGTTACTAGCCAGGAAATTCTCAGCACCATTTCTCTTTTATCCAATGCGACACAGTAACTGTTAATCCATATATGGGATGCTTTGCTGGTATTCAATATTGGGTATTTTGAGGACAGCTGAAGAAGTAAAGTTAGTTGGGAGTGGCAGCATTGAGGTATTTAAACAAAGCACAGCCATCCACAAGAGCCCTTCAAGCAATCCTCAACCTCCGTTAACGCCACACAAAACTAATATATATGTGCAGCTAGCCAGCCTAATGATAACGCTATAAGCAAGCAGCCAGAGCAATGGAACATTCCTGTCAGGAATGAGTCAACTGTGGAACTGTGGTGATGCCATCCGACATGATCCATTATAGGATTGGTGTGTGACAATAATGAAAGTAAACTCAAGATTCAGTTTGACAACCAAAGCAAGACATACTCTACTGAAGTCAACTTGTGATTGCTACTGAACTCTTCAATTGACGGCTAAAGTGCATCTTCATGTTCTGCAGCATTCACTTTAATGTTTTTGTAAGAAGTGCATGTATTATTATAAGGTGTTAACTTACATCTCTATATTCCTCTCATAAACAGGGAGCTCACTCCCCTCTTGATCATGCCAACTGATAGCGATGAAAGAAAGGTATTGGTTTGTATCAGGCAATTAGTGCTTTCCAAAAGGAATAGGATTGGGACTGAACCAAATGTTGATTCTTCTACATCTGGAGTGTGCCATTTACTGTTCCTGTTGTAGCTGACATCAACTTCATGGTTCTCTGCTGTATAGAAAACCCTAAATGATAGCAAAAAAGGAAGGTAATATTGCTGTTTGTCCTTCACATCGAAGGAGGCATTCAGAAGATCGCTTCATTTTTATGCAGTGTGCTCTTTGGCTGGTGGGATGGATCCTTGTTAGGAATGAGCATTCATAGAGTGAAGAATGAATGCTGGGTATATTAGGAGGGACCTTGAAATTTAAAATGATTACATTCAACATCTGCAATCCAGCAAGCTTCATTTTAGGAGGTGTTTTTGTGGGTGGTTCGTCACCATGTTGTTCCCACTTTTAGACACTATTTTGCACCCTTTCAGAGATCTTAAACAGTCTTTCTTTCTCTTTCTCTGTAGGCTATACACAGTTGTCAGTTTGTCAAAAACAATAGATGGGCTTTTCATCCTGGTGAAGAAGTGTCTGAAGGGTGGTCTCACAGAGGTGCACAAAATAGTAACTTATTTGAAAAGGATTAATCCTAAATACTACTTAGAATTAAATTGTGGAAACATGACAAGGGAACATAGGTTCAAACTGCTAAATGATAACTTTAAATCTTATGTGAGGCCATTGTTATCTGCACAGAGGGTGGCCAATGCTTGGAATCATCTTCAAAAGAAGAACTTTAGAATCAGTTAACAAGTGAGTCCAATGTAGGGATGTCCCAGACATTAAATTAAGAGGCTTTCCACACCTCTAGGTATCTTGAGACCTCAGGTTTAGTTTCAGGCCTGTGCTAAGTGCATTTAGTTCAGCCAAGTTGTTAGTGGGAACAGAACAGCTAGACTCAGTATCCCCAGGCTGATCATTATCAATTGATCTCTTCTGGGCATACATGTGTGTGTGAATAAACCAAGTAGGACATGATTTGCAAAATTTCCATGCTGCTCCTACACACTGTACAGTCTCGCACTTGAAGAATTCTAAAATGCTAAATGATAACTAAACAGTATCTCAGCATCAATCAGCACCTCCTGGTGTGTGGGGGAAAGAAAAAGTGGAAAACTATATGAATTGTGAAACAAAAACAAAAAATTGGTGAAAAAACTCAGCAGGTCTGATTGAATCTATGGTGAGGAAGACAGAGTTAACGTTGAGCCTGTATGATTCTTCATCAGAACTAAAGAGGAATAGGAATGTAGTGAAATATAAGTTATGTAAGGGGGAGTGGGACAGGTGGAGCTGGATAGAGGGCCAGTGATAGGTGGAGGCAAAGGAGAGATTGCCAAAGATGACATAACCAAAGGGACTAAGGGGTGTTGATGGTGATGATAATAGCTAAAGGATTTGCTAATGGTGACATTAAGGGAAGAAAGCAGGATGAGCAAGTGACAGATGGCCCTAACGGGGGTGGGGTGGAGGGAAGGGATCGAAAAGGGCTAAAAGGTGGAGATAAAACAATGGATGGAAATAAATTTTAAAATAATAGAAATAGTTGGGAAAAGAAAAATATATATTAAAAAAGTATAATAATTATTAGAAAAAAAGGGGATCAAAAATGGGGTGAGGATGGAGGAGAGAGTTCATAATCTGAAGTTGTTGAACTCAATGTTGGGTCCGGAAGGCTGTAAATTGCCTAGTCAGAAGATGAGGTGCTGTTCCTCCAGTTTGCGTTGAGCTTCACTGGAACACTGCAGCAGGCCAAGGACAGACATGTGGGCATGAGAGCAGGATGGTGTGTTGAAATGGCAAGCGACAGGGAGGTCTGGGTCACCCAGTCTGCGTTTGGTCTCTCCAATGTAGAGATGACTGCATTGGGAGCAGTGAATGCAGTAGATGGAGTTTTGAATTGTGAGATGGATTTGTTTAACCTGAACTCTGCTTGCTGAGCTGGACTTGTTTAATCATCTTTCAGTAAAAATACATTCTGCACTGCATGCTCAACCTGACCAGTGATTGATTTACAGTGATTTGAATCAGCCATATGCACCTGATAAATCTAACTGACAACAGTATACCTGTTATAATTTAAAACAATTATCAAATGTCCTTTTCAATTTTGAACTCACCTCTCTATTCACATGTCATGCCACCAACAGATCATAAGCTCTTAGGTGTGAAATATAAAGACTAGAAGAGGAAAATAAAGTGATCACTACACTATGCTAGTTATTTTTTATTATATCATTATAGAAATGCACTGCTATTATTTATGAACATTTTCAATATGCCTAAACTTTAGAAACAAGCTCACATAAAGGAGGAAGACCATTCTTTCCAATTCTCTTTTCTCAAAGGAATGTTCAGATTTTAAATATCAAAAATATGGGACAAAGTCTGTAAAGTGACACTAAAAGATGGATTGATACTGGAACAAAAGATAAATCATTTTTCTCACCTTAAGAACTCCAACTTCGAAGGAACATTCCTTGTTCTCATTGCATAGGAATCCTGAAGGGAATGAAGAGCAAAGCCAGGACATTATGGAGCTAAGTACTCCCTTAATTTTTTTTTTACATGGAATCTGTGACCTTCACGAGCCTTATTCATGACAGATGCTAACTCCACAAAGACTCTTCTACTACAATATACCACTCAGCAGTAGAGCTTGCCAGACCACACCTTGTGCCCCAGACAATATGGTGAGCCAGCACCTCACAGGCAGTATTGATGGAATACAGGAGAAACCTATCCTCCCTAATTTGGCTCTTGGTGCAAATTAATTGAATTCTTTCCAACCAGTTGCTAAATTGACTCCATGAGCCATTTTCTGTGGTCATCAATAACAAAAAATCATTTAATCCTTTCTTTGCAACATCAATAGGATGCAAGAAGCAAAAATATTGTGGGGTTGAAACAGATGGAATGCACATCAGTGAACTGTGATATGTGGAAGGATGTTTGAGAGAGCAGCAACAGTCTTTGTGCCAGACAGTTCATACATTCCTGCCACCAGTTAGAACATAGTTCACAACATACAACACTCAGAAGGCTTGGGAACTATTCATTTTTTATCAAGGCTGAGGAAGTTTCAGTTTAAGGTGCACACATTAATGCTTTATTCATCTTCTCTCTTCCCATGCAACAACTCCGGAGACTGAAAACCTGATGCCTTCCATGTAGACTTTCATCATAATTCTGGCAAGAGTAAAGAGGTATACCACAAGTTAGGTTGAAGCCTGGATACACCAGTTACCAACCTCACACTTGGGTATCTATTGGACCTTGCAATTAGTGGAGCATTCCCTCCACTCCCTCACACACACCACTCCAAACATGCCAACAGCTCAAGAGTTGAGGTGGGCAAGAATCAGGGCACGCACCAGTTGGCAGTTCCCAGATCCTCAGCCTCTAAAATGCCCAACAAATTGACACATTGATAGTTCTAGATTAGCAAAAGCAGGCCCAGTACACAAAAACTGGATGTGATCTCAACTGGAGTTTCAAGCCCGACTTTGAACATGACTATTCTTCAGAATCTCTAAGTTCTGAAGAACGGAGATATTCAACTCGAAACGTTAACTCTGTTTCTCTCTCCACAGATGCTGTCAGACCTGCTGAGTTTTTTGAGCGCTTTCTGTTTCTATTTCAGATTTCCAGCGACTGCAGCGTTTGGTTCTTACTTCTAGTCTGGAATCCCGCTGGGCAACAAGGAGAGAAATAATCGTATGAGTATCCGCTTCGGGCATAATCAGCAATCCTAATGAGAATTGCACCCGTTTGAAAAATGTCTTTCCCCCCAATCCCTACCCCTTCAAGTTTCCACTCAAATGCATTCCCCTATCGCCTAATGCAAAATTTGCCATGAACCAGTGCAATTGTGCAGCATTTCAAACCTTTTTTTAAAAAAATTGTTTTCAAAAATGCATTGCATTGTATGTAAGAGTGGCAACATGGTGCAGTTGGATTAATACAGCTCAAAATGGGCGTATCACACAGCAAAAAAAAAAAAATAATCGCAGGTTCAATCTACCACCTGTGAGTAATCTGATTTAAAATAACTGAAAATGATTATTGGAAAATATATCAAACTACTTTCTAGTTAGATTGGGGTGCAGTGATCAGTTCCTCTGTAAATTTTTAATAAAATCACAGGCCTGAACTTTGTGCTTGTCGGGTGCCACGTGATCGGCGGGCCCAGGAGTGGACGGGAAATGGTCCCCTGAGTGAGATCGGCCCTCAACCGCGATTTCACGCTGGCTAGCCAATTAACACCAGCCAGCTCGATCTGCACCCTGAGAAAGGGTCAGCACTGCCGGTGGGGGGGGGGGGGGGTGGAACAAGTGCCGATGTTACTGCAGGTGCTGGTGAGCGCCTCCACTGAGCTCCCTGAAGGCAGAGAGCTGCCCCGGGGGTTGCAGACCTCCACAGGCTAAAGAACACAACAAAAATGACGCAAAAAAATGTCCATACAGCACAATCAATAAATCATAAAAAATGCTGCCCCCAGATATTTATTTTTATATTATATCCTAACGGATATTTCATCCTGCCCTTGGATGAGGTTTCTTCAAAAATGTAAAGCCCACCTGGATGACTGGCCCACCTGCCAACCGTAAGGTTGGACGGGCCACGAGCAATCGCTTACAATCGGGCCGTTAATGAGCTTAATTCTCCGAAGGGTGCTGCCCGCGCCCACCGAGCGAAATATCGCACGAGCGCACGATGACGTTGGGATGCTCGCCCGGCATCAGCTCGCCTGGTTTCACACCCATTCAGCTCGGGTGCGCCTCTGCCCGCGGGACATAAAATTATGGCTGTGGAGAAGTCTTCAAACATCCACAAGCGTTCCTGGCGCACGGCAGAGCTTAATTTTTGCAGCTTCCTTGAAGGTGTGTCAACAACTGTCGATCGGTGGACCCCACCCGCCCCCACCCCCACCCCCCGACCCCCACCCCCACCCCCACCCCCACCCCCCGACCCCGCCCCCCCCCCGCCCCCGCCCCCCGACCCCACCCCCACCCCCACCCCCCGACCCCACCCGCCCCCGCCCCCGCCCCCCCGACCCCACCCCCACCCCCCGACCCCACCCGACCCCCACCCCCCACCCCCCGACCCCACCCCCACCCCCCCCCGACCCCACCCCCCACCCCCCCCCCCCGACCCCACCCCCACCCCCCGACCCCACCCGCCCCCGCCCCCGCCCCCCAACCCCCACCCCCACCCCCCGACCCCACCCCCACCCCCACCCCCCGACCCCACCCCCACCCCCACCCCCCGACCCACCCGCCCCCGCCCCCCCCCGACCCCACCCCCACCCCCCGACCCCACCCGCCCCCGCCCCCCCCCAACCCCCCACCCCCACCCCCCGACCCCACCCCCACCCCCCACCCCCGACCCCCGCCCCGCCCCCGCCCCCCGCCCCCCGACCCCACCCCCACCCCCCGACCCCACCCGCCCCCGCCCCCACCCCCCCGACCCCCACCCCCACCCCCCGCCCCCCCCCCCCCCAGCACACACCCCCAGCGGTAATGATTTCACCCTAGGGGGTGTTCCAATTTAGAGGGCGGGGTCAGCTTCTAGCGCAGCATTTTTAAAACTAAGATTGATTTCTGCTCAATGCAATTTGGGGTTAGAAATCCACTATCTTTCACAACAGTTAAGCGGATACCTGACAAACTGCACTGGAAAAACAATTCAATTGCATGGACACTCCAGGCCAAAGGCATTTCATTTATTTATTTTTTTTTTCTTAGGTTAGCCTCCTTACTAATGCTGAGCTTCACCCGCTCATGGGTTTCTAGCCTTCTTCAGTTGTTTGTTGGCGGTGACTGGATTTTTTTTTTTGCAAGAGGAAGAAATTGATCTCTACACTTACCTCAACCCAGAGACTTTTTTTAAAATCATTTTCTCAACATGGAGTCATATCAGCCATTGTTCATCCAACACTGAGACGATGTGACCCCGACGTTTCATCCATCTCCTGTTTGATTTCTGCCTGATCTCTGGCAGGACAGCAGCAGATTGAACCCACCAAACCCCCTGCTCCCTGTTCTCCAGGTTTGTGAGATCTCTCTAGGGGCACAAGCTCCATGCACCATTTAGAAAGCACAGGTCCTCGGGGGTTAGAGCCAAATGCTGGTAACTCCCTCGGCCAAATTTTTTAGCGGGCCATGGAGGTGGGACCAGAGGCAAACGGACCCACAGTTTTATCATCATCGTTCAGCACGCTGGTTTGCCAGCCTGGTACAGCCTTGTGGTTATTTTTGATAAGCCTGGCTGGGGAGGGCTTAACAGCTACCCACGTGAAGTAGATAGACTGGGGATTATTAAGACCAAAGTTCTGAGGATGACAGTCGCTCTTCAATCACCTGGCAGGCCTCTTGTAGCAGCTGAAGCCCGGCCAATGCAGGCAGGTGGCCTCTCAATGGCGAACGTGGAGGGGGTGGGTGTGGGGCCTGGGGTGATGGCAGTTCTTCAGCAACATTTTAAACCTCTCCAAACCCTTCCATCCCCTTAACCAACCAACCTACAGCTACAGCTGGGTTCTGTGGAGGGGCCTTATTTTTAAAGGCTTTTTAGAAGTCTTCAGAAGCTGCCTTCATCTTGATGCACCATTTCTTTTACCTACCTACATGAGCAGCTCCCACCTCTGACATTGGGGTTATCAATGTGTCAGTGTTTGAGGAGCCCACCCCATTCTTAACTGGAAGGGGCTCACAGAGGTGGACACTTAATTGGCTGCCTCCTCAAAAATTGCCCTCTGGGTCCCATATTGGCATGTGAGTTCCCAACCCCCATTCCTCCCGATGGTGGGGTTGGGACCTATAGCCAAAAATTCAGCACCCAACGTCTGAAATTTCCACTGCCCCTGATTCACTGGAGTCTTGGTTTAGTACTGGTGGCCAGTAACCCCAGTCAGAGAAGTGAAAGTGAGTCTGGGCTAGGCAAGCACCCTAGACTGTAGGAGAATGGCAAAAGAAAATCTTGATCTGTGCCTGAATGAAGTGGAACTGGGAATCACACCAATACTGTCCCAGCCCACCACCCTCTCCAAAGAGGGAAAGGACCTGATTTTCCTGTTACACTCTTGGGTAAGGAGATACCAGAGATGCACCTGCAGTGGTTGTTGTGCCCACTTTTCCTACAATTTAGGTGAGGCAAACTCTGGCATTATTTGCACTGGAGGGTGCATTCCTAGTACAACACAGGAACAAGAGGAGGCCTTTCAACCCTTGAGCATGTTCATGATTCAGTCAGATCAGAACTGACTCAGTATCTTCAGTCCATCCATCTGCCTTGGCTTCATATATTTTTTTATACCCACAGCTAGCAAAAATTTATCGATCCCCAGTTTCAAGGTTATTAATCGAACTAGCATCCACTGCTTTTTGTGGAAGAGAGCTCCACACTTCTGTTCTGTTGCACAAAGAAGTGTTTCCTAACTTCTCTCCTGAATAGTCTGCCTCTCATTTTAAAGTTGTTTCCAGTTGTCCTAGACTCAAGAGCAGAAACAAGTTTATTTCTATCGACACTATCAATTCCCTTCAAAATCCTAAAAACTTCACTCCAATCACAATGTATCTGTTAGCTTGAATCCCACAGATTCCTGAGCCCCACAGTTGCATAAAATGATCATGCCATGAGAAAATATCTATGTTTAAATTCTAAACTGACTGCAAAGCAGAAACCTCAAGTAAACTCTATCACTGAGCTAAGTAACAAATGAATTGTAATCTGCTTTATCTGTGGAACTGTGTAATGGTGCTTCTCATATTATGCAGAAAGTACAATTTACTGTAGACACAACAGGAAAATTGTCAGAATATTTGCTGGATAATTTTCACAGCGGGATCTAACATTTTCAAATTACTAACCTTTACATGAACTCTATGGCCTTGAATATTCAGCTTGGTGGGCGGGTGCAATTGGCGGGTCCGGGAGCAGACGGGAAACAGGCCCCCACCCGTGATCGCCGCCCCCCCCCCCCCCCACCCCCCCTCGCCACTCCCGACCGTGATACGATGCCTGGGTTGGGGGCAGAAGGAGGGCTTGCACCGAAGTCAGCGCAGGCGCAGGGGAGCGCGGAATGAAAGCTCCCTGAAGGCAGAGAGCTGCCTCAGGGAGCTGAAGAATCTAAATACAAAAGAAAATAAAGTTTTTTAAAAACTGGGAAAAAATGCTTACGCGTCAGAAACATTCACTTGAGCATATACAACATGAAAATTCTGTCCAAACATTTTTTTAAGATTTAATGACGGAAAACCTCATCCCCGCCCTTGGGTGAGGTTTCCTAAAAGATGCATAGGCCGCCTGGTGGATTCGTCCACCCACCAACCGTAAGGTTGGACGGGCAGTGAAAAGTCCCAGTTAATTGCGCCACTGATGGGCTTAGTAGCCCCCTTAATTGTCGGTGGTCGTGGTTCCGGGTTTAACCCCCACCCGCCGACTGAAATATCGCGCGAGTGCGTGGTGATGTCGGGACGCTCGCCCGATGTCATCACACGTTCTTTTACACTCAAGCATGATGGGCACGTGCCTGCATGACAAGCATAAAGTTCTGCCCTATAAGTATATAGCAAGCACGTCCTCAGCCATAGGATGTTTAAGGTTGGCCTGATAACATTCTTTGCACCTTTACAAACACATAGGCAGCACCTTCCAACATGTCTTCACCTTTCTTCATCTTATTTTTAGTAATATAAATGTCCTTGTTACCTCTAGCCTTGACTATTCCAAAGTATCCCTAGCCGGCCTCCAACATTCACCCTCCAGAAACTTGAGGTCATCCAAAACACTACTACCCAGGTCCTAACTCGCACCAAGTCCTGTTTACTCAGCACTTGTTTGCTCGCAGACCCACGTTGGTTCCCGTTAAACAATGCCTTGATTTCAAAATTCTCATCCTTGTTTTCATGTGCCTCCATGGCCTCGTCCCTCCCTATCTCTGTAACCTCCTCCATCCATAATAACTCTCCAAGATCTCTGTATTCTCCAATTCCAGCCTCTTGAGCCCCCTTGATGTTTTAAACCACCATTGGAGGCTGTGCCTTTAGCTCTGAAACTTCCTCCTTAAATCTCTCCACCTCTCTACATCTCTTTTCTCTTTTAAGATGCTCCTTAAACCTTGCCACTTTGACCAAGATTTTGTTCATCTGTCCTTATATTTCCTTATGCAGCTTGGCATTAACTTTTGTTTGATAACGTTACTGTGAAGCGGCTTGGGATGTTTTACAATGTTAAATGTGCTATATAAATACAATTGTTGTTGTGGCCCCTTAATGATTAGTCTGTACACGTCTAGTCAGCTCAGCTCAATAAAATGGGAGGAGCATGTCGTTCCATCCTGAGGATCTTTTCTTTTACTCCCCAATGGGGTAAAAGGATTTGGAGCCAAGGCAGATGGATAGAGTTAAAATCAGCAATGATCTCTGACAAGGTAGATACTGAGAGGTTGTTTCCCTTGGCTGGGGAACGCAGAACACGGGGACACAGTCTCAGCATAAGGGGCCAATCATTTAGGACTGAGCTGAAGAGAATTTTTTTTTCACTCAGAGGGTTGTGAATCTTTGGAAGAGTCTACCCAAAGGGTTGTGGATGATTCATTGTTGAGTATATTCCAGACTGCAATTGACAGATTTTTGATCTCTCAAGGAATCAAGGCTTATGGGAATTGAGTGGGAAAGTGCAGTTAAGGTAGAAGGTCTGCCGCGATTTTAAATGAATTGCTTGAGGTGTCGAATGGTCTACTCCTGCTCCTATTTCTTATTCTTAGGGACGGCGTAACAGGTTCAAGGGATTGAATGGCCTAGTCCTGTCCTTGTGTTGCTTTCAGTTCTATTGGTTAATGAGCGAATGTCAGCAATCAACTTTGTCATTGCACATCATTCAAACCATTATGTATGGGTAGAAACCAGGGGATGCGCCATGCACATACATACCTTGCCTTTCCATCAATAATGACATGTAGGTGCATTATGAGATTTTGACAATTATTATTGAAAACAAGTTTATTCAAGCATCAAGAAGGTTTTGCAAAAATAGGATTAAAAGATTTTGATGTGCATAAAAATAGAAGTTTTGGTGCTTCTAATGTGCAGAATATGATCCTAAAAACTTTGAGTTGAAAATTTCCAATTATAGTGAACACATTTCTAGAGAACTCAATGTTATTAACACAACAATAACTTACGAATGGATCAACATCAAATTTCATTAACCACTGGGGAAATGCTAAAGGTCAATCAATTTATTCAAATTTCCTAACACAGCTTGGCAATTCAAAATGTCACATTTACACTCCAATAATCTCTGCAATGCACAACAATCCACAGGCACACATTTAAATATTTTGGTGAGCGCAATCATGCTTCAGTGGATTGAGAGTTTATTAATGTGTCTGTTTAAATGAGGAATGACAAAATGTCTCGCAATGCCTGTCATTGAGGATTTGAGTTTAAACGTTAACTGTCAATAGAAGGAAAAGGAAGTTTAAATTGGCCACAACATTTTTGCTGTCTAAAAATTCTGTTGCAGTGAACTGAAAAGCACAAGTTAGTTGAACTGTGCAAGGCATTTAACTCTCTCTAAGCTGCAACAGCTAAAAAATTGACAACCGGTCTTAGCTATGTCAGGAACTCACAAATATTAACGTTTATAATCAACAATAAATCTATTTCAACTTCCAGAACAGTTACTTGGTGTGACAGATGCCTATGCCTTTATTAACTGCTAGGGCTATCAGACTCGCATTTGGAAATCACTTAATACAGGGGGAGCTAAGAAAAGCCACCACAGATTAAGCAGTAAAGTTGGACCTTTGACTGAAATTCCTTCTGTCACTGGAGAAACTGATGTTTGGGGAAGTTCACGTAATTAAAATAAATCAGTCAAATGCCTGCACCATCATGGACGTACCTTAAGCATCCAGCGTTCAAGTTGCACCGCCTGACAGTCAAACAGATTAGGTGCTGGTTAGACTGTCTACAGAAACCTTAGATGATGGAAACCAGCCTTCTTTATGAGGAGGCCAATTTCAATATTCAATAATCTTGGCAAGCCAGAATCTAAATTTGAACACTCTGAGTCCCGTCAGTCCCCTTCGATTCTCCTGGACATGGTTCATTTCCGATGGCCAAATTGTTGAGTTCTCAGGAGGTAGGAACTGCAGAAATATTGTCTCCTTTCATAAAGCAGACAGTACTCCTATGTTCTGCTCACACTCTGGGACATCCCACGAATATCTTAGGAGCAGAGGAGTGGCATCTCCAGATACCCCCAAACTTTCCACCCCTGCCAATTATGCAGTTGGACTCAAACCAGCTTCCTAAAAAAAAAATCAAGATGAAAATGCCCTTTACTGGATTTGTGGTGTTACTTTGTGCAACCTTCTATTCAATCCGAGTGTGTGTGTGTGTGTGTGTGTGTGTGTGTATAAAAACAGCACAGGCACGAAGGGCCTTCTGTGTTCTATTGTTCTGTAAAGTTGGTTGTTGAATGCTGTGGTTCAATCCATCACTGTAAGTTTTCCGCTGTTAATGACTGACATTGAGATTCATTCATAACCTCATGCGAATTGTTTACCCAGCATTTCAGCAAGGTTGACGAGGCTGTTAAAAAAGCTGATGCAAGTTTAGGTTTTATCACAAACTATAAAGGATAAAATCTAAAATATGGTGATCACATGATGGAAAAAACCTTAATAAGGCTTCAGTAAGAGTACTCTGCACTGGTTTGGCTTCCACAGTGTAAGGAGCAAGTTTGAGTCTTTAAAACAGGTACAATTCAGTCAGATGAAGTTTGGCATGAGGAAATATTATTGTGAAGAAAGAAAGACCCGGGGTTTTTACTGTTAGAACGCTGCTGATAATGAGATTATATTATTGAAGCTTGTAAAATAACAAAAGAACGGGGCAAAGTAGATGGAAGAATTGTCGTCTAGAATGAGAAGATCACAGATGCAACATTGAATTTTAAGACATTTACATCAAAGAACAAGAGAATCTTCACTGCATAGAGTTGTGAAGATATGGTGGCAATGACAAGCTGACTCTGATTGGTTAGCAGCACTTGGTAGGTGGGACTTCGCTGCCAGGGACCTCAATCGTGAGGAAAGCCCAACGGTGGGTAATTAAGTGCCTGAGGGGCACTTGATTCCATCACGCCTCCCCCATGGAACCGAGGGAGGTCCCCAGTGGGTTCTCCAAACAGTGAGTGAGTCTCCCTTATCCTGGCCGTAGAATCTTAGAATCTTAGAATCATTGAAAAGCATAGCACAGAAGGAAGCCATTCAGCCCATCATGTCAGCGCCAACTCTTTCAAAGAACAATCCAGTTAATCTCACTCCCCCACTCTTTTCCCACATCCCTATAATTTTTTGCTCTTTGAAGTACTTACCTAATTTCTTTTTGAAAGCTCTATTAAAGCTGATTCGACTATCCCATCAGGTCGTGTATTCCAAATCCTAACCACTTATGACTTTACTTCTTCCCTGTCGCTTCTGATTCTTTTGCCAATCATCTTAAATTTGTGCCCTCTGGTTAGCAACCCTCGAGCCTTTGAAAACAGTTTCTCTTTATTTAGTCTAACTAAACCCATCATGATTTTAAACACCTCTAGCAAGTTTCCTCTTAGTCTTACTTGAAACAACCCCAGGTTCTCCACCCCATCCACATAAATGTAGCCTCTCATCCCTGGAACCATTCTAGTAAACCTCTTCTTTAAACTCTCCGAAGCCTTCACATATTTCCTAAAGGGTGGTGTCCAGAATTGATCACAAATCTTCAGTGACGGGCCCAGTTTTGTATGAGTTTAACATAATTCCTGGCTTTCGTCTATGCCTCGATTTATGAAACCCAAGATAACATCTGCTTTATTATTCGCTTGTTAACCTGTCCTACCACCTTCAAAAATGTGTGCACAAACACCCCCAGGTCTCTATCTTCTCGTGAACCTCATCATTTGTACCATTTAACTTTGTTTCTCCTCAATCTTCTTACCAAAATTTACCATCTCACATTTCTCCACATTGAATTTCATTTGCCACATGTCCATCTGTTCCAGCAGCCTGTCTATATCCTCTTGAAGTCAATCTTCCTCACTGTTTGCTACAGTTCCAAATGTGAGTTGACACCAGTGGTTTTGGGTGAAGGTTAAATGTTTGCAGAGGTTGTCTTTGCATTTGTGATACTTAGAGATATAAGTGGAAGTGTAGTAAACAAAAAGACTGTCTATGCTAGAGAATTTTAATTGGCAGCAAATTCTTGACTCACCATGGCTGTCCTGAAAAGGTTACTGAAGCCTTCCTTGCACTATGTAGTTCATGGAATGGTGAGAGTTGTGCTGATAGCTTTAGACACTTCCCTTCAATGAGCCTGTAGTGCCCCTTTATGAGGCTCCCTATGCTCAGTGCTTAAGAATCATCCTTCTCATCCTGACTTTGACAAGCAACATCCAAGTATCTGGAAGCCTTCCCTACTGCTGCCCTCCTTCAGGTTCTGCTCCTTCGAACATTCTTATACCTTTATGTCTATCCATTCAAAATGTGAAGTCTCGCTTAATAGACTGCATCTTTTATAGGCAATATCAACATTCCACTGCCTTCCTATCAGCAGTGCTAACCCCAGGTAGATAGAGCATAGTGCCATTAAATCACCAACATGCCAATTAGGGCAACATCCAGCTCCAAAGGTTTGTGGCATCACTTACGGCTTCTGGTAGTTGCTGTACCAGAGTACACTGTTAGCCCTAAGACATTGCATAGTTCCAATTTAAAGTTTTAATGGGCCAGTCCATGGACATTAACCTCTGTCACAAACATGTGAAATTATCCATTTTCGTTTGAAAAATAGAAAAACAAAGTATTTTTTCCAAATGTGAAAGACTCATAAATGATGGGATTGAGAGAGATTTTGGCGTCCCAGTCTATGAATCACAGAAAGAGGCAAGCAATTAGGAAGGTAAATGATATATTAACCTTTATTGGATGAGGGTTGGAATTTAATAGTAAAAAGGTCCTATTTCAGTTGTATGGGTGAGATCACAACTGTAGTGCTACGTAAAATTTGGGTCCTCTTACCTAAGGATATAATTGCCTTAAAGGGAATGCAGCACATGTTTGCTAGATTGATTTCTGGGGTGAGAGAGTGTCCTAGGTGTAGACACTGAATAAAATAGGTCCATGTTCACTGGAATTTCAAAGAATGAAAGGTGATCTCATTGAGGGGTATAAAATTGTTAGAGGACTTGGCAGGGGAGATGCTAAGAGGCTGTGACCCCTGGCTGTACAGCCTAGAACTAAGGGTTATAGTCTTAGGATAAGGGGCCAGTCATTTAGGACTGAGATTAGGAGAATTTTTTCACTCAGAGGTTTGTGAAGCCTTGGAATTCTCTACCTATAATGGCCATAACTGCTCAGTTGTGTAGCCACGATCTTATTGAATGGCGGAGCAGGCTTAAGGGGCCCTGGTAGAGTAGTGTCCTAGGCCCAACCGCCTTCAGCTGCTTCATCAATGACCTGCCCTCCATCATAAGGTCAGAAGTGGGAAAGTTCACTGATGATTTCACAATGTTCAGCACTATTCTCAACTCCTCAGATACTGAAACAGTCCATGTCCTTATGCAGCAAGGCCTGGACAATCTCCAGGCTTGGGCTGACAAGTGACAAGTAACATTCATGCCACACAAGTGCCAGGCAACGACCATCTCCAGCAAGGGAGAATCTAACCATTGTCCCTTGACATTCAATGACATTACCATTGCTGAATCTCCCACTATCAATACCCTGGAGGTTATCATTAATCAGGAACTAAACTGGACTAGCCATATAAATACTGTGGCTACAAGAGCAGGTCAGTGGCTAGGAATCCTATGGCGAGTAACTCACCTCCTGGCACCCTAAGGCCTGTCCACCATCTACAAGGTATAGGTCAGGAGTATGATCGAAAACTCTCTGCTTGCCTGGATGAGTGCAACTCCAACAACACTCAAGAAGCTTAACACCATCCAGGACAAAGCAGCCCTCATCATTGGCACACCAATCCATAAACATTCACTCCCTCCATCACGGACTCACAGTGGCAGTAGTGTGCACCATCTACAAGATGCACTGCAGAATCTCATCAAGACTCATTAGGCAGCATCTCCTAAACCCACAACCAATACCATCTAGAAGGACAAGGGCAGCAGATACATGGGAACACCACCACTTGCAAGTTCTCCTCCAGGTCACTCATCTTGAATTGGAAATAAATCACCATTCCCTCAATGCCACTGGATCAAAGTCCTGGAACTTCCTCCCTAACAACACTGTGGGTGTACCTACACCACATGGACTGCAGCGGTTCAAGAAGGCAGCTCACCACCACCTTCCCAAGGGCAATTAGGGATGGCCAATAAATGGTGGCCTAGCCAGTGATGCCCGCATCCTGTAAATGAACTAAAAAAAAACTGAAGTGTAATATGGCGCTTTCTACTTGCCTGTGTGCAGCCACTCAAGAAGCGTGATATCATTAAGGATCAAGCAGCCCGCTTGATCGGCACCCCATCTATTGTCTTCAACATTCACTCCCTCCACCACCAATGCACAGTGGCAGCAGTGTGTACCATCTACAAGGTGCACTCCAGCAATTTGCCAAGGGTCCTTTGACAGCACCTTCCAAAGATGCAAACTCTACCACCTAGAGGGACAAGGGCAGCGGAAGTATGGGAACACCACCTGCAAATTCCCCTCAAAGTAACTTACCATCCTTACTTGGAACTATGTTGCCATTCCTTCACTGTTGCTGGGTGAAAATCCTGGAACTCCCTCCTTAACAGCAGTGTGGATGTATCTGCACTACATGGACAGCAGCAGTTCAAGGCGGCGGCTCACCACCACCTTCTCAAGGGCAATTAAGGATGGGCATCAAATGCTGCCCTAGCCAGCGATGCCCACATCTCATGGGCTAGTAAAAGAATGGCCATATCCTGCTCCTATTTCTTATGTTATTTTGCTCACATAAAGTATGCGGGGAAATAAGCCAAATCATTGCAATACTTTTTCAAGCAAATCACATCTAATTTATTTTAAACTTTAAAAAAAATAGAACAATCAGTTAAAGTTATAGCCCATAGTTAAGGAAGCTGTGATGACTGAGATTAGAGGAGAGTGCAGTTGACCTTGCTCCACCACTTCCTAGGTTGCAACATTAGTGTAAATGTTCAATTCACTCATCAAAATGGCCAATTATTTACATTCACTACTATAAGACCCAGAATAAAAAAGACTTTAACCAGGCTTCTTCCAATAAACTCAGAATGATTGATTTATTATAAAACAAAACTTATTTTTTAAAGCAAGTTGCAAAAACTAGTTAACACATAATTCATAATCTGGAAGTGTAGCTATCTATTCCTCTTAAAACTCCTCAGCACACACACACTCACACACACACATACACGCGCACACATACATGCACACACGCATGCGCGCACCCACACACTCATGCACCCACACACACGAACAAATAGGGTCTCTGCAGAGTTGGGTGGTTGAAGAAAAGACTTTATTCAAAAAGGATAAAGTTCGTAGTGTTCTGGTGTTGTCAATCTGGTGCTCCCTCATGTGAACAAGAGCCACTGGTCCAAGTAGAGGTCTGGAGGTTTTCGCCAACAGCTTCAGAGTGGAGGAGAATAGAGCTGGGTCAACTCTTCTTGCCTCAGCCTCTCAGGTTTCCAAATACGGGCAGGCTCCACTGAGATGAAGGTTCCTAGCTGGATACTGATAGCCACATTATATTCAGGCAAGGCAAAAATTGTGCAAGCTGGGCAGCTTTTCCCCTTCCACGTTCACTCCCAACTGAGTTCAAAACAACAAGTTCAAAACATAAAGCTCCTCTGTCAAGTGATTTCCAGCAAATCACCAGACCTTTGTCTTTAAAACAGTTTTATTTTCCATCAGTTAAAGTGATTGCAGTTCAAACAAACAAATAGCTCTCCTCCTCAAGTGCCATGCAGGTCTGGTGATTCCTTGGAAAAGGCATGCTTACTCACAGTCTGAGGTGAAATTATGACCTTTTAAACAAAAAAAAAATCCTTGCATTGAAATACTGCAATGTCCTCCCAACTTTTAAAAGAAAATACAATTCTTGAGGATATGTTTCCCAACAAAGGATACAGGAAGAAGATATTCAAAAGAAAGCTGAGACATGTTGTGAGGGGGTAAATGGAGATCTGGTACTGTAGTTCAACCTTCTTAAACAATTAGATTCAATTGGAAATTAATTTTCTGCAATCTTCGTGTTAAAATACTTGTTCTTCAGTTTTAACCCATGATCCGTTCTAGTAAATCACCCTGAACAGGCAGATTTCATTATTTATGGCATTTTCCTTTTCGAGAGTAATAAGCAGGGCACCAGAAATTGAATAAATTGAACAGAAATAAATAAAGCATTTTTGAATTGGAACTAAATTTAATTTTTGCTATACACTGAAACAATCAGAAGCATTGAACCAAAAACAGAAAGGGCCCAACTATTGTTAAAAGAAATCACTCGGGAAAGTACAAAAATATTATGTTATGCTATTATATTCATCATAAAACATACCACCACTCTCCCTAACTCTGACATAGCCTAAATGAATAATTTTCACTCCTCGATAATTGTGTCCCCTCTCAACAATTTCAGAATGTGCCTGCTGTAGTTAGCCTTTCCGTGTCTACGGATTATAACTATTTTTGATTGTTGTGTGGGAAAAAAAGGCTTAAAATAAATCAGATAATGATTTACTTAAGGCATTGATGTATCCTTCATTCCTGTTAAATATAAGGCTGAAAGTTGACCAGTCCCATTGTTATTAGTACTAAATAAACTGAAGCCTGCCCGGAAGGTTTGATTCACCGATGATTAAGGCTGAATCTGCAAACTCAGAGCCCTGAATGGGAACGTTAACCTCAGGAGGAGCAAGAGAACCCTCGGTAATATAAGCTTCTTAATAGAATCCAAATCAAATCTGGAATAATGAGGTGAGACAACACTGCTTGTAGTATGAGAAATTATTTCTGAACTGCATACCGGTGGAAATAACAGTTCAATTACTTTGCTGCCACTCAAATGGGTGCTGCCCATATCATCATTATGCAGTGTGAAAAGTTATCGGCAGCCCTTCTGCTTCTGGTTCCCTGAAGTTTGAAGTTATTCTCCTTTCACCCACCTGTGTTATCATTCTAATCTGAGTACAAATGTTATCTGTATGTATACCAGTGTTCCAAGGGTTAGATTATGAGGAACGGTTACATAGTAAGATATCACCTGGGAAGTAGAACATACAGGATTCATTTGATTGAGATTTTTAGGTTCTTGGAAGGAGTTAGTAGAATAGGCAGAAGGAAACTTTTTCTGCTAGTGGGGGAGTCTAGGACAAGGGGATATAACCTGGATCCAGGCTATTCAGGAGAGAAGCACATTTTGTGCAAACTGAAGTGGATGCTAGCTCAATTCGTCACTTTGAATCTGAGCTTGATAGATGGATGCCAGGCAAGGGTGTTATGGGATATGGAGCCATGGTTGGTTGTTGAAGTTGAGATACAGATCAGCCATAGTCTCAAAGACCAATGAATGGCGAAACAGGTTTGCAAGTCTGACTGGCCTCTTCCTGATCTGATCTTCCTTTGATCCTATTTTGGATTTATATGCAAAACACATTTTCTATCCGATGAGCACGTCAATAAAGTTGACTTTGGGACAGCACAACAAATTCAACCTGGATATTGAAATTCAAGTCTTTCAAGGATCTCAAACAAATTTGAAGCTTAGGTCTTGAATCAAAGGCTATAGACGCATACTTAAAATGTCACGCTTAAAATGTTCATGGAAATGTTTCTCATTTGGGTCCCCCAATGAACCACATATCTGTTCCTGAACTTTGGGTCTATTGGATTGCCTGGGAAAACAGAATAATAGAAAATGAAGCCAGGAAGAGCACACATTATTTAAGGAAATAAGTGATTGTGAGTGGGATGTTGAGGATGAATTTCTGAATTTATGCTACAAGTTGGGAAGCCTCCTCCATCTGCCCTGCATACCAGAAAATTATGAGTGTATTTCCCAGGAGTTTTCTACCATCAAAATGAAAGAATGGAGAATTATAGTTAGCATACCTTTGTATTTTCCAATATGAGCTCCCAGTAGGGTAGTACCCCTTGCCAGAAATACAATCTCAGAATCAATCCTATAAACACTTGATGGGGTCAATAATTGTTGTAAATAGAGCAGTAGTAAAACAATAATTTGGGGAATGAAGTCCCAATTGGGGTGATCTAATTGGAAGGCAACAATGGCCTAATGAATGTCAACAGGGGTCATATTATACAGTTCAGTCCCCAACGCAATTTCAATTTCAATCAGCACTGCCATTTCAATCAGTGAACAAATAATCATTGGGGTCACAGCCATTTCCAGTGCTACTTAAAGGGACAATTTCTGCAGTAGGTTCAAACTGGTTCTCAATTTTCATCAGGTCTTTATGAACCTTGAGTCTTGCAGCTTCCACAACTTCAAGTCCTCACAGCTCGCTATGTGTTCTTTAGATTTCTCTGATGTTGATACCCCCACCTGATGCATCCAGCCCTCTCCTTTAAGGTACTAGTGCAAACTCATGATTTGCCCCAGTGGATTATCTGCACTTGTTGTCAGTGAGTTGTCTATGGTAAGAACTAATAACTTGCCTATTTAGTAATATTTGGGCACGACATTGAAAATCTATCAAGTGTTGGGTGGTTGGAGTTGTTTTTTCATTCAGCTCCTGTTCCACTTATAATGGTGACATGAATCTTCCATCCAGTTATTCACAAGGAATGAAATACCAAGTAAGATTATACACAAATATAGTACGTGTAATGTGTACTGCAATAAGTAAAGTAAGATCTGCTGTTTACACTGCATAATTTATAGATTGCCAATTTCTTTACTGAGTTTGCAATATAAAAAATACAAGAAAATTCATTCTTTAGAAGGTGAAGGACCATTTTTTAAATCTCATAATATGTGGGCGAGCTTCCTACTCACTGTCCCTCAGACGGAGCCTGGCGTTTGATCCGTCTGCTCATTGTAAACATATGTTGGGATCATTGAATGAGTTGCCCCTTCAAGAAATGAGCAGAAGGAAGGCTGCTTTATTTCATGATAGATGAGCCATGGGCGGTGAATGTTCTGGAACTCTCAGCAGTAGGGTGCTTTCAAAATATTGTCACCCTCTTTGTCAAAGTTAGTGAGATCTGCTCACCCCATTTTCTCCATAGTCACTGTCACATTAATATCAGGTGACAACAGTGAAAATTGACATTGCCACATGACTTCTGTTTTAGGGGTAGCTTGTAGCTGGCATCTTCCTATAAACTCCTTTTGGATTCTGGAAGTATTCCTTAAGAACCAGCTAGCAAAGAAGTCAGCTGACTATGTCAGTCTCTCCGTCTGTCACAACAGAAGGATCAGAAGGTATAAATATTCAGCATGGTTCTCCTCTTCATGACCAACGTCGGAACTGTGTCTGTCCTCAATGTTAGTTGAAGGTCAAAGAGTCAAGAATCATCATTGGCAAAGAAGGAGGGCATTCAGCCCATTGAGCCAATGCTGACTCTCTGTCATTCCCATTCCCCTGCTCTATCCCTGTAGCCCTGCAAGTTTATTTCCCTCACGTGTCCATCCAATTTCCTTTTGAAATCGTTACTGATTTTTAAAAAAATTATTTTAATTTTTAAAATCATTCATCAAACATACAGTCTGAAAGCCCAGCTGCGATATGGAGCCTGAATAACTCACACCACCTTGGGCATTCTCAGGTGACTGGAATGTGAACAGGAATGGGCAGGATTGGATAATTGTCCACCCGTGTAAACAAACCTGCCTCTCATCCTTCTATAGATTTTGCCCCAAGGAGTGGAAGTGAGGGATAGATAGTCCAATGCAGAAGGGCAAACAACAAAGCCACTGGGAAGTTCAGCTACAAAACCATGAGAGTAGAGCAGAACCACTGCACAGCCATTGAAGAACTTTTGAAGTGTAGTCACTGCTGTACTGTAGGAAACACAGCAGCCAATTTGCACGCAGCAAGATCCCACAAACAGCAATGTGATAATGAACAGATAATCTACTTTTTTAATGAAATAAAGTGCTGAAAACACCCAGCAGGTCTGGCAGCATCTTTGGAGAGAGAAATATAGTTAATGTGTCAGGTCAGTGATCTTTCATCAGAACCAATGCAGTCACTGACCTGAAACATAAAGCTGAAAAAAGAATATCACATAACCCTAAAGGCAGATGCTAAATGTCTCTTCACAGTGAGGATGGTCCCTCACCCACTCTTAGACGAAGTCAAAAGTGAGGTTGAACACATATTACAACAAGGGGCCACCCCTCCAGTAACGATACTGATAAGGTGGTGTTCTGGAATGGTCACAGTACCAAAGTCTAATGGTTCGTTTAGAATCAGTGTGGACATGACTCAATTAAACATGTCAGTGGAGCATTAAATGCACCCGATTGCACCAAATTAGCAAAAACACCCTCTTCACAAAATTGGATGCTAACAACAGCTTTTGGCCGTTGCCTGTGGACAAGGAAACCAGATTATTAACTACTTCTATCACCCCATTTGGTCATCATTGTTTGAACAGGTTGTCATTTGCACCTGAGATATTCCAAAGGACGATAGCTCCGACCCAGGAATGCAAGCAAGGAGTAATGTGCCATTTGGACAACATTCCCAGACATGGTTCATTGAGGGAAGAACATGACCATCGAGTGAGACTAGTTCTCAAAGTTCTACAAGAAGCTGGTTTGACAGACATTAAACAATGGATGTGAATTTCCAAAGCCTTTAATAAATTTTTTAGGCCACAATGTGCAAGCTTTGGGAATTCCAGCTGACCTGCAGAAAAGCAAGATCATTACAGAGTTACCCCAGTGTAGAACTATCACAGAATTACAAAAATTCCTTGGGATGGTCAACCAAGTAGGCAAGTTCCTACCAAACTTGGCGGAAATCAATGAGCCATTACAACCGCTGTTGAGACAAGGTGAACAGTAGTTCTTGAATGTGGACCAGAAAAATGCTTTAGTCAAGATCAAACAACTCCTAATTTCACCAGAAGTTCTAGTGCACTACGATCCAGAGTTACCAACAATTATAGCAGCGGATACTTCATCTACTGGCTTGGGCGCAGTGCTGTTTCAAATTGAAAAGATGAACACCTCAAGATCTTTCATGGAGACAGAGAAGAGATATGCAACCATTGAGGAAGAAGTATTAACAGCCAGATGGACCTGTGAGAAGTTTTCTGATTAAGTCATGGGATTAAGGATTAAAATTGAAGCCAACCACAAACCTTTGGTTACTCTTCTTAACCTAAAGAAAATTGCAAAAAGACAACCCAGAATTAAATGTTTTAGACTAAAACTCATGAGATACAATTCATTACTGAGTATGTTCAAGGGAGATACCAGGCAACAGCAGACGCATTATCAAGGATCTCAATGAAAGGAGTCAACTGGAAGATTAAAATTTTATTGAGGAAGTGGAAGTATATACCATTTAGAGATTTCAAGAAGTTAAGCAAGCACAACAATGGGATGCCAAATGCATCAAAATAAAAGAATATTACCAAAAGGGATGGGCAGCTTATACTCCTAACAACATAATGCTTCATCAATACATCGAGCAGAGAAAACATCTTACAATCGTTGATGATTTCTTTGTTTTTAATGTCAGACTAGTCATCCCTAAAACACGTCAACTTGACATTCTCCAAAAAAATCAGTTAAGGTCACTTGGGAATAATAAACTGCTGAGCAAGAGCCCAACAGTCAGTCTGGTGGTCAGGCATCAGTCAATCCATAGAAGAGTTAATCACAAATTGTCTTACGTGGGCAGTGAATAGTCAACAGCAGAGAGAACTACTGGTACCCTCCATTTTTTCCAGATTTATTTGAGTCATCATCGTCATTGACTACGTTCTGACCACGGCCGGTGTTACTTGCTGCGCAAACCAAATCCCAGATGGAATCTTGGCTTACGGGCCGCAACCATTTCTTTGTATTCTGATAACAAGAAGATATATCGATCTCAGCAGTAAGAGGTCCAGTAACACTTTTGGGTTTTTTTTTTTAAATTAAAAGTAAAAGTTTTATTCACAAGAAATAAAAGACCATAAAACCATAAGTCACAGGAGCAGAAATTAGGCCATTCGGCCAATCGAGTCTGCTCCGCCATTCAATCATGGCTGATGAGTTTCTCAACCCCATTCTCCCCCTTTCTCCCCGTAACCTTTGACCCCCCCTTACCAATCAAGAACCTATCTATCTCGGTCTTAAATACACTCAATGACCTGGCCTCCACAGCCTTCTGTGGCAATGAATTCCATAGATTCACCACTCTCTGGCTAAAGAAGTTTCTCCTCATCTCTGTTCTAAAAGGTCTTCCCTTTACTCTGAGGCTGTGCCCTCGGGTCCTAGTCTCTCCTACTAATGGAAACATCTTCCCCACGTCCACTCTATCCAGGCCATTTAGTATTCTATAAGTTTCAATCAGATCCCCCCTGATCCTTCTAAACTCCATCGAGTAGAGACCCAGAGTCCTCAAACGTTCCTCATATGTTAAGCCTTTCATTCCTGGGATCGTTCTTGTGAACCTCCTCTGGACCCTCTCCAGGGCCAGAACATCCTTCCTGAGATATGGGGCCCAAAATTGCTCACAATATTCTAAATGTGGTCTGACCAGAGCCTTATAAAGCCTCAGCAGCACATCCCTGCTTTTATATTCTAGTCCTCTCGAACTAAATGCCAACATTGCATTTGCCTTCCTAACTACCGACTCAACCTGTAAGTTAACCTTAAGAGAATCCTGGACTAGGACTCCCAAGTCCCTTTGCACTCCTGATTTCTGAATTCTCTCCCCATTTAGAAAATAGTCTATGCCTCTATTCTTCCTACCAAAATGCATGACCTCACACTTCCCCACGTTGTATTCCATCTGCCACTTCTTTGCCCATTCTCCTAACCTGTCCAAATCCTTCTGCAGCCTCCCCGCCTCCTCAATACTACCTGTCCCTCCACCTAACTTTGTATCATCTGAAAACTTAGCCAGGCTGCCCTCAGTTCCTTCATCTGGATCATTAATGTATAAAGTGAAAAGTTGTGGTCCCAACACTGACCCCTATGGAACTCCACTAGTCATAAGGACCCCCTTATCCCCACTCTCTGCCTCCTGCCAGACAGCCAATCTTCTATCCATGCCAGTACCTTGCCTCTAACACCATGGGCTCTTATCTTACTGAGCAGCCTCCTGTGTGGCACCTTGTCAAAGGCCTTCTGGAAGTCCAAGTAGATAACATCCATTGGCTCTCCTTTGTCTAACCTACTCATTACCTCCTCAAAGAATTCTAACAGATTTGTCAGGTATGACCTCCCCTTGATGAAACCATGCTGACTTTGCCCTATTTTACCATGCACTTCCAAGTATTCTGAAATCTCATCCTTAATAATGGACTCTAAAATCTTACCAACGAGGTCAGGCTAATTGGCCTGTAATTTTCCATCTTTTGCCTCACTCCCTTCTTAAACAGGGGGGTTACATTCGCGATTTTCCAGTCCTCTGGGACCCTCCCTGACTCCAGTGATTCCTGAAAGATCACCACTAATGCCTCCACTATCTCTTCAGCTATCTCCTTCAGAACTCTGGTGTGTAATCCATCTGGTCCAGGTGATTTATCCACCTTCAGACCTTTCAGTTTTCCTAGCACCTTCTCCTTGGTAATGGCCACCATACTCACCTCTGCCCCCCCCGACTCTCTTGAACTTTGGAGATGTTTCTCGTGTCTTCCACTGTGAAGACGGATGCAAAGTACCTATTCAGTTCCTCCGCCATTTCTTTGTTCCCCACTACTACTTCTCAAGTGTCATTTTCCAGCGGCCCAATGTCCACTTTTGCCTCTTTCTTACCCTTTTTTATCTAAAAAAATCTCTTGCAATCTTCTTTTATATTACTGGCTAGTTTACCCTCACATTTAATCTTCTCCCTCCTTATTTCTTTTTTAATCTTCCTCTGTTGGTCTTTGTAGGCTTCCCAATCCCCTGGTTTCCCACTGCTCTTCGCCGCATTGTATGCTTTCTCTTTAGCTTTTATGCTGTCCCTGACTTCCCTTATCAGCCATGGTTGCCTCGTCCTCCCTTTAGTATGCTTCTTCTTCCTAGGGATGAATTTTTGCTGTGTCTCCCAAATTACTCCCAGAAACTCCTGCCACGGCTGTTCCACTGTCTTTCCTGCTAGGCTCATCTCCCAGTCAATTCTGGCCAGCTCCTCCCTCATGCCTCTGTAGTTGCATTTATTCAACTGTAATACCGTTACATCTGATTCCAGCTTTTTCCTCTCAAATTGTAGGGTAAATTCTATCATGTTATGGTCACCTCCTCCTAAGGGTTCCTTCACCTTAAGCTCCCTTATCAAATCTGCCTCATTACACATCACTAAATCTAGAATTGCCTGTTCCCTAGTGGGTTCCACCACAAGCTGCTCCAAAAAGCCATCTCGTAGACATTCCACAAATTCCTTTTCTTGGGATCCACTACCTGATTTTCCCAGTCTACCTGCGTATTGAAATCCCCCATGATCACTGTAATCTTGCCTTTCTTACACGCCTTTTCTATCTCCTGGGGTATCTTGTGCCCCACATCCTGACTACTGTTCGGAGGCCTGTACATAACTCCCATTATGGTTTTTTTACCTTTGCGATTCCTCAACACTACCCACACAGATTCTACATCATCTGACCCTACGTCATTTCTTGCTATTGATTTAATTTAATTTCTTACTAACAAAGCAACCCCACCACCTCTACCAACCTGCCTATCTTTTCGATAGGATGTATATCCTTGGATATTTAGCTCCCAGTCCTGATCCCCTTGCAGCCATGTCTCCGTGATGCCCACCACATCATACCTGCCAATTTCAATCTGCACACAAGCTCATTTACCTTACTTAGTATACTGCGTGCATTCAGATACAACACCTTCAGTCCTGTATTTCCTGTCCCCTTTCTCATTGTTGTCCCTTTATCTGATGTGCTTGAAGATAGATTCCTAGCCCTTTCCAAATACTGTATCCTATTTTGTGTTCTGGAGACTTTAATAGCCTCTCCTGGGCTCTCCTTTCTTTTCAGTTTTTTCATACTTTTCCATGACGTTGAATCCACCCCCCCCCCCACCCACACGCTAACCTGCTGCTTTGTTTCCCATTAGTCATACTTCTTGGAGTTTTACCCTTCCCTTCCCCCCCACTTTCTAGTTTAAAGTCCTGTTGACCACCCTATTTACCCTTTTCGCTAGAACATTGGTCCCAGATCGGTTCAGGTGGAGTACAGATCCCTCCTGTTCCAATACTGATGCCAGTGCCCCACGAAATGGAAACCCTGTTTCCCGCACCACTCCTTTAGCCATGTGTTTACTTCCCTTATTCTCGCGTCCCTATACCAATTTGCACGTGGTTCGGGTAGTAATCGGAGATTATAACCCTTGAGGACCTGATCTTTAAT
Source organism: Carcharodon carcharias (assembly GCF_017639515.1). Classification (NCBI taxonomy): domain Eukaryota; kingdom Metazoa; phylum Chordata; class Chondrichthyes; order Lamniformes; family Lamnidae; genus Carcharodon; species Carcharodon carcharias. The sequence goes on from NC_054469.1 coordinate 220,880,940, forward strand.
TTAGTTCCTAGTTCCTGATAATTCCCAAACAGGTCCTCTTTCCTAGTCTTACCAATGTTATTTGTCCCAACATGGACCACAACAACTGGATCCTCCCCCTCCCTCTCCAATATCCTTTCAAGCCGGTCAGAGATGTCCCTCACCCTGGCACTGGGCAGGCAACATACCATGCGAGACTCTCGATCCTGCTTACAAAGGATGCTATCAATTCCCCTAATTATAGAATCCCCTACAACTACCGCTTGTCTTTTTGCTCCCCCCTCTTGAAAGGCCTCCTGTGCCACGGTGCCGTGGTCAGCTGGCTCATCCTCCCTACAGCCCTGTTCCTCATCCACACAGGGAGCAAGTACCTCATACCTGTTGGACAAGGTCAAGAGCTGAGGCTCCTCTGTTCCTGAAAACAGGATCCCTCTACCTGCCTCACTTGCAGTCACACCCTGCTGACCCTGACCACTGACCAAAAGGAAACTTAAGCACACAAGATTAGTTATACAGTTAAGATTAGTCTTACAAAACATTCCCCCAAAACTCTCTACTTGGCCAAGCCCGCAAGTAAACACTTTCCAGGTAGCACTCCCTTATAGGTGTTTAAATATGAAATCCAGTATTATTACACAAGGCAAACTGCTGTCGCTTCAATAAAGGTGTACCACATTACCATTACCCTCTTCACCTTTGCGGTGAATTCACATCAGAATAAAACTGCTTGCTGTAACCCAAGACATCTCAACAGCTCAAACAGCTCCAGCTATCTCCAGCCATCTCCAGCTTAACTCCAACCAGCTCAACAGCAACTCTAATATACCTCTTCTCCTTTTCATCTCAGTCCCATTGTTCTCACACCACCCTTAAAACTCAAACCCTTCCAAATATAAGATCTTCCATGCTTCCATCTTGCCTTTACTTTTGAGGCAATGAAAATACAATATCCCCAAAAAATACCATATCCCCAGTACTTCTTTACCAATGAACTCCTGTCAGGTGCAAACATTTTTCTTGTTACCTCTGACTCCCCTTTGATATTCAAGCAACCTCTCAACTTATGTAAAAATGCAAATGTTAGATCTAACCTATTTACTTGTGCCTCAACTTAACACTTCTGTTCTGTTCACGACCTGAACTTTTCAGTTAGCAGGCGGGGGTGGTTGCGGAAATGACCACTGCCCGTGATCGGCTCCACGCCGCCATTTTCCGTGGGCGGGCCAATTAAGACCCATCCAGCGTAAGACATGAGCCATAACGCTCAGCGCTACCTGTGTTGTGGGGTTGGGGGAGGTGGGGGGAGCAGGAGGGAGAGTTGGGGCCGGCGTCGAGCACAGAGATCTCCCTGAGGCACAGAGCTGCCTCGGGGAGATTGAAGCGATTGTTAAAAAAATAAAATAAATGGATTAAAAATTTAATTAAACATGTCCCCTCATGTGACTGTGTCACCTGAGATGGGAAAGGTTCTTTATATTTCAGAGAAATCTTTTGTTTAATCAATAAAAACTTCAGGAAACCTCATCCCATTCGTGGATGAGGTTTCATCGAAAACGAGAAGGCCGCTTGGCCTTTTCACCTGCCCACCAATCTTAAGGCTGGGCGGGCAGTGTCAGCAATTGCATTAATCACTTCCTTAATGGCCCTAATAGGCCTATCAGTTAGTGGCGGGCATGCAGTCAACTCTGGCGCGCGCCTGCTGAACAAAACATCACAAGACAGCGCGATGGCATCATGACCCGATGTCATCGCGCGTCATTTTATGTGTCAAAATGTCGGGCCGGCGCCCGCATGCTGACTGAAAAATTCAGGCCCAACTTTCCAAACCCCCAGGCAACCTGACTCCTATCAAACTCTTGCCCAGCTTAATTAAAACACACACACACACACACACACACACACACACACATTCAGACACACCCTTCATCACAGGATAACACACTATTTTCTTAAATATTTAAAAAAAAAATCCATTCTCACAATTACTCCTGCAGAAAGTTTAAAATGAGTAGTCTGCACAGATACACGCCAGAGTCAGTCATTACGTCACTAAGCAGAATCTTCATGACACATGGCATCCCAGACATTGCTCAGTTTGCTAACAAGCTTTTCCATAACTTTGCTCAGGAATATGGTTTCATGCATGTGACTAGTTTGCCGAGATATCCTTAGTCGAATGGAGAAGCAAAAGAGGAGTTCAAACAGTCAAGGAATTGATAAAGACAACAAAAATATTAAATTAGGCCTTCTTAACTACAGAACTTCACTGCTAAAAAATGGGTCCCACCATCAGAACTATCGATGGGAAGGCAGCTGCGAACACAACTTCCTGCTCTACAACAAACACTTCAACCTAATATCACCTCAGACGATCGGGAGAAAGTTAGCAAGTGTAAGGAGCAACAATGAGACAGTCAAGCTCGTAATTTCAACTTCAGGCATAGAGCAGGAAACTTGAAAGTGACACCCAGGGAGAGAATGTGGATACGAGGTTAACAGAAAGAGGGCAGAGTTATAGAAAGAGCTCCACAACCGAGATCTTGTAGAATTGAGACGGAGCAGGGAAATATCAGAAGGAACCAAAGAGTCAAGACTATCCTTAGGAAGGAAATCATTGGAATCTTGGATAGACTATTTAGATTTGGATGGGGACAAGGAACCAGAAACAAGTTGAAACTCTAGAACCATCCAGGTGGAAGAGAGAACCATCAAATGACGAGATAGTGCAGTTCATCCTCAACCTCGAAATAAACTCGGGACTAGATCAGGGCAATTGGTTAAAGCACCAAAGAGACTAACCCTGTGAAGTCTGAGACTTTGGGGGGGAGATGAAGGGAGATGTATATAGTTGGGATAAAGACTTGGCGGGAGGTGTAGAGTAAAGGGTTAACATCAGGAACACTTCTTACTGATGTAACTACTGTTGTAACTATGATGCAGTGTCACATGACTAAGAGACAGATCTGGTGAGAAGCAGAAATTTAATCTCATGTGGAGTACTGAGATGTACATAGATCTGTAAAGAAACAAGAATAGTTGTTGGAACTAACAGCCTATGGTAGCATTTTTAGGTAACAGGCACACCCTAAAGAAACCCAATGTAGACCCTGAGCTCAAAATGAAATTTCAGCTGATGCCTGTATTATTATGTATTTCAGTGGAATCTCATACTAACAGTTTAAATAATTGGCAGCACTGACATCTTTCAAGCATTCCATAAAATAGATTTTTAAAGTATGCTGCTTTTATAAATCTAAGTTGTAATAATGACCATTTTATGCAATCAGTAAAGAAGCTACAACCTGAAGTAAAAACTAATTATTCTTCACCCACTACTCGGGACTGAAAGATTACAAAGCCCTCTGGTTAGAACACTGGAGGTTTTGCAGCCTGTTTTTCAGACTCTTCCTGGAACCGGTAACAGCAGATGATGTATCCATAATGCTAGACAGACTGACTAATCATAGGCTGGAGCACTGTGTTGTACATTTCACAGAGCAGTGAATCGAGATCCAGCGTCCAGTCCCGAAATTCTCTTCAAGTCTCAGAATATTCAGTAATCTTGTCCAATAAAAAAATATAATTTATCTTCCTCAGTCATTATAAACCAGCAGGTCTAATTACAAGCCAACAGGTTTAATGATATACCAGTAATTATAAACCAAAGAATCACAGAATTAGAAATGAAAACAGAAAATGCTAGAAAAGCTCAGAAGGTCTGACAGCTTATGTGGAGAGAGAAACAGAATTAACATTGCGAGTCTTTTTCTCTGAAGAAGAGACTTACAGACTCAAAACGTTAACTCTGTTTCTCTCTCCACAGAAGTGTCAGACCTGCTGAGCTTTTCCAGCATTTTTTATTTTCATTTCAGATTTCCAGCATCTGCAGTATTTTGTTTTAATCACAGAATTAGATCGGCCAAGCACAAATCAAAATCCTGTCGTTTATAGACACAGCCTGACACCTCCTTCCAGCACTAAACACTGGTCCCCTAGATGTAGAGTGAGATGCATTAACACATGTTGTTCTCCAGCTGTGATTGTTGGCTGTGCTGCTGCAGTTACTTCCTTAGTGAAAAATTCATGAAAGCGATACTTATCGCTCTTACAGAGAGAAGCCCAACTGAGATATGAACACTGGGGCTCGAACAACATAGGACAGTCATGTTATGAGAGGACAAAACATGCTGCTAACTACAGGGTGGTGCCCATGCTATTTTATTTATAACAACTCCCTGGGCATGTTTGAACACATTGAGAAAAGGCAAAACTGTGTGAAGACTGTTATGGCTGTAACTCACTCATATCCTTCTGGGAAGCCTGGTAGTACCACCCACATTACAACATACAAATAATTAGAAGATAACTGATGTTTTAAAGATTGGGCTACAACACTGTTGAAAGGCAGTGTTACAGAATATTTATTTGTAAGAAATAGTGTGCTTTCCCTTCCTATCAGCACTGCGGGTGTACCTACACCACATGGACTGCAGCAGTTCAAGAAGGCAGCCCACCACCACCTTCTCAAGGGCAATTAGGGATGGGCAATAAATGCCGGCCTAGCCAGTGACATCTACACCCCATGAAAGAATTTTTAAAAACTTTATAGATTCTGCAACATTTGACTTAAATAATGCATTCTTAGGTGACATCACTGCAATTTATCACCACTATAATACATTATTCATTTATGCATTACCTTCAAAGTGTAAGTGAATATTTACAATGTGTTGGGCATATAAATACTGCATTGCATACCTAATTAAATATTGACACCAAATTAATTTAGTTTCTTTCATGGCATTTTTCTAAAATGTATCTGAATTACCTAATGCATTCTTCCTTTTCCATTGTGCAGATCTACAATTGGATTATTTTTAAACAATAATACTAGCCAAACTGGATCTTCATAAAAAAGTGCTTCATTGGCTGTAAGTCATGAAAGGTGATGCAAGGTAAACCATTTTAATTTTTTTGACATTCCAGTCCTTCCTCGATACAATTCACATTGGGCCTGGATGTGGCTTCCCAACTAAATTCCTGTTTCCCTACCTCCTGCTGTAATTGCTTCGAGCTTTGTGAGACCACAGATGGAGAACTGTGAACAGTTTTAGTCTCTGTTACTAAGGCATACTTACCTTAGAGAGAGTGCAATGAAGGTTTACCAGATTGATTTCTGAGATGACAGGGTTGTTGTATGAGGACAGCTTGAATAGAATGGGTCTGGAAATCAGGAGAATGAGAGGTGATCAAATTGAAACATATAAAATTCTGATGAGGTTTGAGAGGGCAGATACTGACAGGCTGCTTCTGACTGGAGCTGTGGATGCTCAGTCATTAAGTATTTTCAAGACAGAAATTGATAGATTTTTAAACCTTAAGGGAATCAAGTGATTTGGGGATCAGATGGGAAAGTGGAGTCGGTAGGGTTGCCAACTGCGATTGAATGTATTCCTGGAGGTTTCATCTTGGGTTTCCCCCATAGCCCTAGCCATTCAACGGCCAACACATCGATTCTTGTGATGTACTGCCTTCCTACACAAATTGGAAAGCAAAATGACACATTACCCAATTGGATGATGCTTGACTGTCAGCCAAACAGCCTTTTTTCCTCCACTATTTTCAATATATATATATATCTGGTAAAGAGAAACATTCAAAGCAAATTAAAAATATATATTTATACATTTTTAATACCCTGATGAATTTTCTCCAGGATTGCACACAGGAGTGTCCTGGAGATTGATCTTCAATTCTTGGAGAATCCAGGCCAATCCTGGAGGGTTGGCAGCACTAGGATTTAGGGCTAGAAATCAACAGTTGAAAGGCAGGGCAGGTGTGAGGAGCTGTATGGTCTTCTCCTGCTCCTGTTTCTTGTGTCCTTGGGGAAAAGTCTGTTCGCAAATTCTAACGATCTCGTTTCCTTGTTCCCTCGCATTTGCTTCTATCTTCAAGCTGACAAGTAGAAAGGAATAGAGCCTGGATCTCTGGGAAATATACAACAGGCCCCACAGTGCCATGCTAGCATTTCGTGTTAGCTTCTGTAGCAGGCCCTCAGAGTCTCTGTTTAAAAATTGCAAATCCTGCAATTTAAAGAAGTAGTGAGCACCTGCCTGAGGCGGAATACATCTCAGTGTCAGGCCTCAGCAAAGCCTGGTTAAAAAAGCTGCCAAACACGGACTGCTTCAGAATTCGGCACTGGGATTTATATCAGCTGGAAAACAAATATGTGCACCAAAAATCCCCAACCAATTTGAGCTCTACCTTAATTTTCTCCGGTAATATTTTCATATTCCCACAAGATGGAGCTCTTCAATAATGCAGCCCTTCAAACCAATCAGAGGAACTGAAACGAAATGATTCTGGCAAATCCAAGGCAATAATTGAACTATTCTCTCAATACGTTAGTAAAAGGACTTGTCTTTAAAGTCAACAGGGACTGCACAGTTGAGTAGTTAATTCAATGTGATTTCACCTAGCTTTGAGAACCAACTAGCAAATAGAATACAAAACTAAATAAAGCCCTTGGGGTGTGGGTGGTGGGGTTGTTGGGGGGATTGGGTGGAAGAGGCTATAAGAACTGATGTATAGCAAATCTACGGTCAAAGTGCATTCCAGCCTCTTGGGGATTAGGGCAAAGAAGACTCCTGAAGGGGAACCGGTGGAGCTATGAAAGGGACTGTGAAGGAAATGAAAGTGAATATCAGCTAAGGTGTGACAAGATTTTGTTACTTGTTTTAAGGTGTCATTTATATCTAGGTGGTAGAAATGTACCATTTGTCAATCTGCATCTGCAAGAGAAGATGTTTCTGTCAAGGTCCTTCCACACAGCACTGTGATTAAATCCTGAAAGCACTGCATCATCTTTATCAGCAATGATTGACTGAGTGTGATACTGCAATGATTAGCCTCTTGAATTGCAGATATGCCTTTTTGACCAGTGCAGACGTTCACTAAAGAAGAGGAGAAAAGAAAAGGGCTCAAACACAGGCTACAGTTACACTTTCACTGGGGGCTATGATTGACCCAGTGCCAATAAATATATCTTGGATTGGTGTCAATTCAAAACCCAGCAGAATCATACCTTACAGATCATGTCCCAGACACCACCATCACCGTCCCTGGGTATGTTCTGTCCCACTGGCAGAACAGACCCAGCAGAGGTGGCAGCACAGTAGTAGACAGTTGGGAGGGAGTTGCCCTAGGAGCCCTCAAAACCGACTCTGGACCCCATGAAGTCTCATAGCGTCAGGTCAAACATGGGCAAGGAAATCTCCTCTTGATTACTATGTACCGCCCACCCTGCCGCCTCTCAGCTGATGAATCAGTACTCCTCCATGTTGAACACCACTTGGAGGAAGTACTGAGGGTGGCAAGGGCACAGAATGTACTCATGATAGGAGACATCAATGTCCATCACCAAGAGTATCTCAGTAACACCACCACAGACTGAGCTGGCCGAGTCCTAAGTTACATAGCTGCTAGACTGGGTCTGTGGCAGGTTGTGATGGAACCAACAAGAGGGTAAAACATAGTTGACCTCATCCTCACCAATCTGCCTGCCGCAGATGCATCTGTACTTTTGGAGATGAAGTCCCACCTTCACATTGAGGATACCCTTCATCGCATTGTGTGGCGCTACTACCATGCTAAATGGGATAGGTTTTCAACAGATTGAGCAGTTCAAGACTGGTCATCCATGAGGCACTGTGGCCCATCAGCAGCAACAGAATTGTACTGAACAATGATGTGTAAACCCTTAGCCTGGTATATCCCCCACTCTACACCATTGACACCAAGCCAAGGGATCAACCCTGGTTCAATGCAGAGTGCAGGAAAGCATGCCAGGAACGGCACCAGACGTACCTAAAAATGAGATGCCAACCTGGTGAAGCTATAACACAGGACTGCTTGCATACCAAACAGCATAAGCAGCAAGTGATAGAGCTAAGCGATCCCACAACCAACGGATCAGATCTAAGCTCCGCAGCCCTGCCAGTCATGAATGGGGGTGGACAACTAAACAACTCACTGGAGGAGGAGGCTCCACAAATATCCCCATCCTCAATAATGGAGGAGACCAGCACATCAGTGCAAAAGATGAGGCTGAAACATCCTCAACAATCATCAACCAAAAGTGCCGAGTGGATGATCCATCTTGTCCTCCTCCGGAGGTTCTCAGCATCATGGATTTCAGTCTTCAGCCAATTCGATTCACTCCACATGATATCAAGAAACAGCTGAAGGCACTGGATTCTGCAAAGGTTATGGGCCCTGACAATATTTCATCAATAGTACTTGTGCTCCAGAACTTGCCGCACCCATAACCAAGCTGTTCCAGTACAGATACATACTGGCATCTACCTGGCAATGTGGAAAATTGCCCAGGGATGTCCTGTACATAAAAAGCAGGACAAGTCCAACTGGGCCAACTACTGCCCCATCAGTCTACTCTCGATCATCAGTAAAGTGATGGAAGGGGTCATCAACAGTGCTATCAAGTGGCACTTAGCAATAACCTGCTCACTGATGCCCAGTTTGGGTTCTGCCAATGCCACTCAGCTTCTGGCCTCATTACAGCCTTGGTTCAAACATGGACAAAAGAGCTGAATTCCAGAGGTGAGGTGAGAATGACTGCCCTTGGCATCAAGGTGACATTTGACTGAGTGTGGCATCAAGGAGCCCCAGCAAAACAGGAATTAGTAGGAATCGGGGGAAAACTCTCCACTGGTTGGAGTCATACCTAGCACAAAGGAAGATGGTTGTGGTTGTTGGAGGTCAGACATCTCAGTCCCAGGAAATCACTGCAGGAGTTCCTCAGGGTAGTGTCCTCAGCCCAACCATCTTCAGCTGCTTCATCAATGACCTTCCTTCCATCATAAGGTCAGAAGTTGGGATGTTCGCTGATGATTGCACAATGTTCAGCACCATTCACAACTCCTCAGAAACTGAAGCAGTCCATGTCCAAATGCAACAAGACCTGGGCAATATCCAAGCTTGGGCTGGCAAGGGCAAGTGACATCTGTGCCACACAAGTGCCAGGCAATGGCCACCTCCATCAAGAGAGAATCTAACCATCGTCTTTTGATATTCAATGGCACTACCATTGCAGAATCCCTAACTATCAACATCCTGGGGGTTACCATTGACCAGAAACTGAACTGGACTAGCCATGTAAATACAAGAGCAGGTCAGGGGCTAGGAATCCTGTAGCAAGTAACTCACCTCCTGACTCTCCAAAGCCTGCTCACCATCTACAAGGCATAAGTCAGGAGTGTGATGGAATAGCCTCTACTTGCCTGGATGATTGCAGCTAACAACACTCAAGATGTCTGACACCATCCAGAAAAAAGCAGCCTGCTTGATTGGCACCTCTTATGCAAACATTTACTGTCTCCACCACCGATACACAGTAGCAGCAGTGTGTACCATCTACAAGTTGAACTTTAGAAACTCACCAAGGTTCTTTAGGCAGTACCTTTCAAATTCATGACTGCTACCATCTAGAAGGGCAAGGGCAGCAGATACATGGGAACACCACCACCTGGAAGTTCCCCTCCAACCCTCTCACCATCCTGACTTGGAAATATATCGCCGTTCCTTCACTGTCGCTGGGTCAAAATCCTGGAACTCCCTCCCTAACAGCACTGTGGGTGTACCTACACCACATGGACTGCCGCAGTTCAAGAAGGCAGCTCACCACCACCTTCTCAAGGGCAACTAGAGATGGACAATAAGTGCTGACCCAGCCAGTGAAGCCCACATCCCATGAATTAATTTAAAAATGTCCAGCCAGTAGCAATCGAAATCTAAAGAAATCAATTTCTTCCCTAATTGTTTCAACAACAAAGCTGCAGGAATATTAGAATTTAAACCATTTCTGAACAATGTAATAATGAGATGAGGATTTTATTTTTCAGGTTACATCATTACACATTGCAGGGAAAGTAGTTGGTATTGATTCACTCAAAGAAAAATGAGACAGAATTTTTTTGGAAACTAACGTTATGCAATGGAGTAATTTGAGACATGACATGTGGTGAGTGGAGCATGTTTGGGGAAGAACAAGTAACTTTTCACTTATGTTTTCCAAAGCTCTTCACCACTGGGGGTTTTCCTCATCTCATGTGTAGATCAACTCACAGGATCCTGGAATGACACAACGTAGCAGGTGGCCCTTCAGCCCATCATGCCTGTGCCAGCTCTCGGGCCCCCTTCTCACCACCCCCCTGCCCTTTCCCTATTGACCGATGTATATGTATATATAAATATATATACTTTTTTTCCCTTCGAGCTTTTATCCAATTCCCTTTTGAAAGCTTAAATTTCAGATCACAATGACTCGCTGTGTAAAAATGTTTTCTCATGTTGCCCCTGATTCTTTTGCCAATCTCCTGTCTGGTTACCGACCCTCGCAGCAAAAGAAACAAGCTCTCTTTATTTATTCTATCCAAACCACTCGTGTTTTTAAATACCTCTATCGAACCTCACTTTAACCTTCTGCGCTCTGAGGAGAACAACTGCATCTTCTCCAATCGCTCCGCATAATGGAAGTCCCTCATCCCTGCTAGCATTCTACTCAAACTCTTCCACACTCTCTCCAAAGCTTTAGCATCCTATGCAAAGCGGTGCCCAGAACTGATCACAATATGCCTGCTGTGCGATAACCTGTGCTTTTATGAATGTTCAGCACAACTTACTTCTTTTTGCACTTATTAATAAAGTAATAAAGTCGAAGGTGACATATACTTTTTGTTCAAACAGCATTCACAACTTGCTTGTGGCCTTTTAAGTATTTGTGCATATTCCAGGTCTCTCAGTTCCTGCACCTTCTTTAAAGTTGTACCTTTTAGCTTACGTTGCTTCTCCTCAGTCTCCCTATGGAAATGTTGCCGGCTCAGTCATAGAATTTGATTGCTATGATTTGTCAGCAAATCCATTACTGTTGTACCATGTGACTACCGAGATGGTGAAAGCCGAGCTGGCTGGACCTTTGTCTTTTTGCATCCAGCGGTGTTCCATGCCGGCATTCCGGGGCGGGTTTACGATGAAACACACTGTGCCATGGCACGGGGCCCTCAAGCGACAGGGGGTACCCGAAACTGATGAGTGAGCGCTGGGCTGTTGGAAGTCTTTCGGCCGAGATGGTAAACCGTCTGCTCGGCTGTAATGTATGCAAAAAAAAAAATCTCCTGGCACTTCTACCCGCCTCGGGACACTAAAACAAACCACTGCACAATCTGGAAGCTTGATACGGCTGGAGCCAAGGGGAGGGGGGGGAAGAGTGGGAGAACTGCCAGGATAGCTGGAGTGTTTTAGATCAGCAAATTTCAGGCGCCCACCAAGTTCCCAATGATGAGAAAAAGTGAGAATTGGCATCTCTGACAGGAAGTCAGGCCTCAGCAACAAATTAACCTCCTCTGTGCCCTAGCACCAATGACCTTTAAGGCAGTTGCGCCGATCAAATCTGGATCCTGTCAGGATACGAAATGGATCTTTCACTGTCAGGCATACTTTGTGTAAAGCCCCCCTTTTACCATTAAACTTGGAAAGGAAATAGGCTGAGTGAGTGGGAGCTTTTAGCGGATTGCTGATCCAGGGAATTTAAACTTTCAGATATATTGGAGACGTTTTCCTCTGTTTTGTGTGTTACAAAATCCGAAGCCAGTTCACGAAATAGAAAACCTGTTCAATGTTCCTCTGCCCAGTCATATGTGCAACCAGCTTTGAACTGATGAAAGCAAAATACTGTGGACACTGGAAATCTGAAAGAGAAACAGAAAAGACATCCATGGAGAGAGAAACAGAGTTAACATTTTGAGCCTGTATAACTCTTCTTCAGAGCTTTGAATTCTGTTTCTCTCTCCATGGATGCTGCCAGACCTGCTGAGTTTTTCCAGCATGTTTTCTTTTTGTTTCAGCCCTTGATCCTAACAACTTTTACCGTATTCATGTGTAAGATAGAACCCCACCCATTCAACCTTGAGCTCTGTACACACTTGCGACTGAAAGTTGTGGTACTTTGATCAATGCAACATTTTCATATAATTTGAATAACCAAATATAACGGGGATATGGTTAATAATTGTACTGTGCGCAAATCATTGCCGGTTACAAAACTGAACAACGGGGAAGTCGGGGGATAATAACTGTAAAAGTAAATTGTCGTAGTTTCCTGTGTGTTTTAAATGGAGGGAATGCTCCCAGGGAATGGACAGCGCTTGTTCATTGCTGCTTTTGGTTTTGTGTCTGGTTAGTGCAGAGACTGACTGATGGGTGAATGTGGGAAAACTGGGGAAAATTAATAAATGATTAGCTGAGCAACAGATGCTAATATTTCTGTGGAGATTGAGGGAAATACCAAGGTGAATACTAATAGATGAATAAAGTCAATGAAAAATTAGTTTACCAAACTGCCATTTGAATTTCTACACTACAACGCTGACCATCATTCTAAAGTACCTTCAGTCTAGACATTAACTGAGGTGAGGTCTGCCCTCTCAGGTGGTTGTAAGAGATCACATGGCACTGTTTCGAAGAGGAGCAGAGGCGTTCTCCGAACTGTCCTGGGTAATATTTATCACTTACTCGATATCACTAAAACAGATCTGGCCATTATGGCATTGCTGTTAATGGGAGCTTGCTTGTCTGCATCCCAACAGTGTTGGGGGGGTGGAGGAGGACTGGGGACAAGCAGCCTCAGAGTGCTCCAGGCAATGTGGATGGATGGGCTGAGACCTAAGAGACGGGAAACACTCCCCAGTGATGTCCCTGTAATGATACCACCTCTTGCAGCTTTTAGATTCACCTTTCTGTGCTTGTTCAGTTAGAGTGTGTGGGCTGCTTTCGCTGCAGGTTTCAGTCATGCAGGGTTGAATACAATGAATGCAACACGGTTCCAGAGGAAGGGTGACACTGTTCCAGCTCCCAGAGACAGCAGGTTACATTGCTGGGCAGCCGGTTTTCAACGTAAGGGTTGGGGGAGAGAGAGAGAAACGATCTGGATGCACAGTGCTTTCATTTTACTGCATAATAATCCTTCTCTTAATGGGCAGTACAGTGGCAGAAAAAGAAAGTCTGAGAATTGCAAAAACCGGTTGGGGATCCGAGTTGAATTGAACCATGACTGGGAGGACAGGGGTGAAATAGAGCAAAAGGCAATGGGGATGCCATTCCATTATGATGCTATTCATTCGGAGGGAATGGGGCAGCAAAGGAAGTGGTTTTGATGTGTGCTTGAAGCTTCACCCCTTTATGTTGTGTGTATTAATGGGGGTTCGGGCTGGTGCTGTTTTCTGGAAGAACAGGGGAATTTTCCCTGCAGTCCTGCTACCCATCAGCCAACATCACAAAAGCAGATTATCTGGGTAAAGGCCACATGTTGTTTGTGGGAGCTTCCTGTGTGCAACAGTGACTACAACTCAACAGTACTTTATTGGCTGTATTGTCATTACTCACCACCGCCAGGTGTCTCAGAGCGTTATTACCTGTCAGTCTTTCTTTTTAAAAATCCAGTCTAAAGACAAGGAGAGAGATTGAAGAGAGTCACAGGTTAAATTAACCTGGAGACCGCTACTCGGGGAACTACATGATGAGCTTAACCAGGGACTTAAATCTCTATCCTGAATGTTTAACCTATTCATAACATCTTATATTACCAATTGACATCGGATGGTTTAGAATACAGTAATCGGCGCTGTGGTTTTTTTCAATCCGAGAAATTGGCAACAAATTGAAACAAGCTAAAGAATCATTACCGAGATGAAAACACACAGTGCAGGATCAGCGGTATCAGAAGGACCATCGCCATCGTTTCTCCCGCCACAGAAACTGCTTCATCTGTTGATTATTTGCAGCCTTTACGTTGATTCTTGAGACGTTTAACCGGGACAGATCCGTTCCCGATCTACAGAAATTGCTCCCTTCCAATTAAATGATTTTATTGTTCACAATTGCACCATGTCCCGTTCTAAAACCAGTCGAAAGCTCATGTGTGTTCGCAAAGTGAGAGCTGCTCAACAGAATCTCTTCTAGGTTTAGCTCCAACCTCGGCATTGCGCACACCTCAATCCTGCCATTAATGTACCACGTGCTGACTGATTGTGCCACAAGATCAAAGCAGTGCTGGTTTGCATACACATTTTAAACTCAGTGTCACGTTAGAGTTTTTTCGATTGAGTGGCGAGAACTGAGATTATGTGATAGCTTGTAGAAGTAGTTACATGACTGTGAAAAAGCTGGTGAACTATCCAATGTCTTGCAGTTTTGCCCTGGGGAGGGGGGAATGGGGTTCTGGGAGGTTTGGGGGGGGGAGGGGGGTGGAGGGGAGGGGGGTGGTGGTGGGGTGGTTCTGGGCGGGGCAAAAATAAAGCTGAGCACAGGGTCCCACTAATTGTAAATCTGCCACTGCCTGCATTTCTGAAAAGTTAAAAAAGACATTTCAGTTCTCACAAGAAGTTGCTGATACTGGTTTAGAATTAACACAGAAATCTTTTTCATGTCCACGTGAGGTTTTATCTGTCTGTCAGGACTTTGATGCAACCAGGCTGTCGGGTTTGCTTTATGATGTTCATCGTTCTTGTGCGACCCACACAACAGGCAATGAAGGTGCTGTAGCTTCTCCGTCACAAATTTTTGAGTTGGCTTTCCTATTCCTTTCCAGTGCCTTCGCTATTTCCTTTCCATTCTATTCTTGCTGCTGCCTGCCTGAGATGATCTTTCTACATTACCGGCCAGTTTTCACCCTTGCAGATTTTCAATAAAATCTGTTCCTCATTGTAACAGGAGGTATAACTGCTGATTTGCGATTCCTACCTGTTACTCTGCTCCCCTCCTTGCCTTGTTTCACTCCTCCTTATTTAATGACTTACATCTCCTGCAGTCTCTGGCAAAAATATTGTCTTCTTTCCTTCAGGGACCTGCTGTTTATTTCCAGAATTTTCTCCAGACACACAGAGAAGTCTAGTCTTCTGACTATACAATAATTGCCTCCAATACTCTTTTATAATTGGCCAGAAAGAGTCACCATTTAGTTTTTATTCTTCTACTAATGGGATGTATTGCACCTTTAGGAAAGTGTCCCCACCAGTAACACAATTATCTTACACCGTAGGCTTTCTCTCCAGCCTGTATACTTATCAAATTATAGACACACTGTAGAGAGAAATCTCAACCTCTGGAAATCTGAAATCAAAACAAAAAAGGCTGGATGTGCGCAGCAGGTGAGTCAGCATTGAATTGAGAAAGATAGGTTTGCGCTCCAAGTAGAATTCTTTATCAGACATGTGGAGACTGAAATTAAAGAAATAACATGTTTCTATCAGCTTGTTCGATGTTCTAAATCCATGAGGTCAAAATCCCAAATACTATTTCTTTTTATTCATTCATGGGATGTGGGTATCACTGGCTGGACCATTGTTTTCCATCCCCAATTGTCCTTGAAAAGGTGGTTGCTTTGCTGCCTTTTTGACCTGCTGCAATCAGAGTGGATTAGATGCTCTTGTCCTTCCAGGTGCTAGAGGTTGTGGGTTTGGAAGGTGCTATCGAAGGAGCCTTGGTCAGTTGCTGCAGTGCAACTTGTATTTAGTTCACACTGCAACCATTGTGCATCGGTGGTGGAAGGAGTGAATATTTAAGGTTGTGGAAGGAGTGCCGGTCAAATGGGCTGCTTTGAGTTGAGTGTTGTGGGAGCTGCACTCATCCAGACAAGTGGAGAGTATTCCATCACACTCCTGCCTTGTGCCTTGTAGATGGTGGACAGGCTTTGAGGAGTCAGGAGGTGAGTCGCTCACTGCAGAATTCCCAGCCTCTGACCTGCTCTTGTAGCCACAGTATTTACATGGCTGGTTCTGTTTCTGGTCAATGATAACCCCCAGGCTGGTTGATAGTGGGGGATTCAGCGATGGCAATGCCATTGAATGTCAAGGGGAGATGGGCGTTGCCTGGCACATGTGTGGTGTGAATGTTACTTGCCTCTTGGAAGCCCAAGCCTGCATCTTGTCCAGGTCTTGCTGCATGCAGGCACAAGCTTCTTCAGTATCTGAGGTGTTGCGAATGGAACTGAACATCATGCAGCCATCAGCAACTATCCCCACTTCTGACCTTATGATGGAGGGAATAAGGTCATTGATAAAGCAGTTGAAGATGGTTGGGCCGAGGACACTAACCTGAGGAACTCCTGCAGTGATGTCCTGGGACTGAGATGATTGACCTCCATCAACCACAACCATCTTCTGTTTTGCTTGTTATAAATTGAAGAGTTTTCTCCCTGATTACCAATGACTTAAATTTTACTAGGTCACTTGGTCAAGTGCTGTCTTATTGTCAAGGGCAATCACTCTCACCTCACTTCTGGAATTCAGTTCTTTGGTCGTTGTTTGGACCAAGGCTGCAATGAGGTCTGGAGCCAAATGGCCCAGATGGAACTCAAACTGAATATTGTTGAGCAGCTTATGTGACTTGGTGTTAAATTTTGCTTTATAACTCTCCTGTGATACACCGTTGGATGCATAATTAGTTAAAGGCATTATATAAATGTAACATGTCTTGTTGCATATTCAACCTGCTGAACAACTGAAGAAGAGTCATACGGACTCGAAATGTTAACTCTTTTTCTCTCTCCAAAGATGCTGTCAGGCCTGCTGAGTTTTACCAGCATTTTCTGTTTTATATTTTATATTAGAAGTTTGTCTTGGATGTCTTGCACTGAAGAATATCAAATCTTTGCAAAAGAATTGCAAAAAATATAAACAAACAAAATATAGCAGGTATCATTTGTAGCTTTACCACTCTGCATCTGGCATCAGTAGTGTGTAAAAGCCAACAAATTCTTTTTAGACATTTTATTGTGTCCGTGACATTGTAACAGAGAGCAAAATGCATCTGTCCATTAAAGTCATGCAGCATAGAAACAGCATATCATAAAACCTCAACTAGGGGACCAAAGGACCCATCCTTACATCACCTACTCTGAAACAATATTACTACAGGTCAAGTAATAAAATCCTGTTAAATACCGCCCATTGTTTTAAACTGGGAAGAATTGGATCTTTGCTCAATGTGAATCATGATGTTTGTGACCACCTAATGGCATCAGAAATTAGAACGACCTGAACAGTTGATCAGCTAATTAATGCGGACCGTGCTATATTGTTTTTATCTAAGAGGATTTAAATCATTGGGCATCATCTCTCTTTGTTCCCCTGATTATAAGGCTAACAATGACATGCGGCAGTTTAATCACCTATTTAGCATGCTCCTGAGAATGCCTCTCTTATAAATTTTACAAGAGATTCAATTAATTCAGATCTGAGTTTCCTGGCTTTGACAAACCACCTCAGCTACAACTTTTGTCTCTTCTCTCAATTACCTAAACAGCTTGGAGGTCTCCTGTTACTTATCTGCAATTTTTTCACAATACTTGAAGCAAAGTCTGAGCCGCTCTTGATAAGACTTAAACACCTCTGAGGAATTGAGACTCCAGACTTACTCAGCAGACGCTTTTCGAAGGACAGCTGTAATTTTCTGATCAGGGGAACATTACCTGAAGGCAATAGGAACCAGAAGCCTGATCAATGATCTCAAGCACAGTGTAACTGCAAGCAACTGCTTTATAAAAGACCCATTAATTATGGCTGAAGTTTCCATTCTGTAATGCTCTGAATTGAAGTGCTGATCACCTAATTGAGGCACTTAAGATTATTACCAGAGTTGATAGGGTAGATAGAGAGGGCGTATTTTCTCTGCTGTTGGAGTCCACTACAAGGGGTCATAACCTACAAGTTAGAGCCAGGTCATTCAGGGGTGATGTCAGGAAGCACTTCTTCACACAAAGAGGACTAGAAATATGAAACTCCCTCCCCCAAAAAGCTGCTGTGGTGTGGGGTGTGGGGAAGGGGTAGTGAATTGAAAATTATACACTGGGTAGATTTTTGTTCGACAAGTCTATTAAGGGTTACAGAGCCAGGGTGGGTAGATGGAGTTAGGATACAGATCAGCCATGGCTTCATTGAATGGCAGAATAGGCTCAAGGGGCTGAATGGCCTCCTTGTGTTCCTATGCTCCTATGCTCTGGTTTCACCATTTCCATTGCATAGTCCACTCACAGCAGCAACAAGACTCACACTTTTGACTATGTTTGTAGCTGCGGGTCTTGCAACTAAGACAGAGAAGCAAAGAAGGGACTTGTATTCATGTAGCAACTTTCATGACCACAGTCATCGTTTGTGATCAGTCAACTACTGCCAAAATATAGGAAGCATAGGAGCCAGCTTGCACACAAGCAGTACTTTTTTTTAAAAGATAATCTGTTTTAGTGATGTTGGTTAAAAATCAGATATTGGCCAGGGCACCAGGACAGCTTAGTTGAATAGTTCCAAGGGATCTTTTAAATCTGTCTGAGAGCACAGGTGGAGCAACATTCCCTCAATATTCCACTGAAGTGTTAGCCTGGATTCTGTGCTCAATTTTCCAGAGTGAGATTTGAACTTTTCTGACTAATGATCTGCAACATTGACCAGGATTTCCCAACCCTATCACAGTGGGACTCACCGCAGGGTTGCTGTGTGGGCCTGCTAAATGTCCAATGACTTTTGCCAGGGCCAGAAAATCCCACCCATAGGTTCGCTGGACTGGTTCCTGGGATGAGAGGGCTGGACTATGAGGAAAGATTGAGCAGAATCAACCTATATTCTCTCGAGTTCAGAAGAAAATAAATTGATTAAGTTGAAATTTACAAAATCCTTCAAGGCTTTGTCAGGGTCAATGCTGAGAGGCGTTTTGCTGTGGCTGGAAAGTCTAGAATATAGGGGCACAGTCTCAGAATAAGTGGTCAGCCATTTAGAACTGAGATGAGGAGAACTTTCTTCACTCAGAGGGATGTGAATTTTTGGAATTCTCTACCCTAGAGGGCTGTGGATGCTGAGTTTGTTGGGCATATTCAAGACTGACATTGATGGAGATTCAAAACACTAAGGGAATCAGGCAATATGAGGATAGGGTAGGAAAGTGGGTTGAGTTGAAGATCAACCGTGGCCACATGGCTTACTCCTGCTCAAAGTTCTCATGTTCTTACGGTGGAGTTTCTACCACCTGCTACAGTAGCATGAAGGAAATTAAGGCAGGCTGAAAAATAATGGAAAATCACAAGGGACTGATGGTTCATAAGCCCCACAATACTCATAATTGGGCTATACAGGGAAGGCTAGGGCACAGTTCCAAATTTTGATAGGGAAGCTTGAGAAAAAACTACGAAGCAAATGGTGCATTTACTCTGCAAGTTCAGCCTGGCTAGGAAGCAACTTTAATGTTGCATCAATGGAAGGCTAAGTCAAAAGGACAAGAACCTAATTCCAAATACTCCATGGAAAGAACCATTTCACATTGCTTTCATTTGACAACACGTAAAGTGAACAACCTGATATGCAGATGACAGAGTAGACCAAACCAATGTGAACATTTGGCTCCTTTCAAGTAAATAAGATAACTAGCAAACTAGAGCACAGGATATATTTTATTCCATTTACTCACATCCATGAGAAACAGGACATGAGGATAAAACAGATATTCCTGCTTCATACACATGCCAGCTATTGAAGAATATGGAAGGGTAGTGGAAGGGCCTAATGGTGGTTTTCAAGTGCCTTCAGACTTTGTATGTGAATCAAAGTCCAGAAACTTTACAATTGGAATGCTTTTATATAGTATGTACACATTTAAAAGCAAAAAGTGATCATGACCTGAAACTGGGCACTTCACCATCTTTTTAAAAAGCGTATGCAACGTGGAAGAGCATTCTAGTTGTAAGGTTTATAATGAAAACAAAAAATGCTGCATAAACTCAGGAGGTCTAGCTGCATCTGTGGAGAGAGGAACAGAGTTAACATTGAGTCTGTATGACTCCCAGCTCTGAAGAAGAGTCATATGGACTCAAAACGTTAACTCTGTTTCTCTCTCCACAGATGCTGCCAGACGTGCTGAATTTTTCCAGCATTTTCTGTTTTTATTTCAGATTTCCAGCTTCCGCAGTATTTTGCTTTTATCCAATTGTAAAGGTTATAGGTTTAGGCGATTCAAGCACAAAGGCTCTTTGCACTTGGTCACACCACATGAAATGCCTAATTTTAATTATGGGGTGAATTACTGCTCAGAGAGGCAGAATAAACCAGTGGATCACGGGGAACAGTTTACAGGTAGGTTCATTACATCTCCCCCCTTGAGTTTGAACAGACAATACCATCTCAAATGAAATGTCTAACTCTCAGTATTTCTTTCACGTATCGCTCCGCCTATTGGACACGTAACTTGTAGAACACTTTAACTATAAACGATTGCAGGCACATGACCCAAAAATGTGCAACAACTGTAAATACATTAAACACTAGGACTCATGAAAAGATTCTCTACATCATGCATAGCTTTGAATATCAAGTCAAAAAAGGTTCCATCTCAGCATTTGGATTTTAACATATGTCCATATTTAGGATATCTCACACGGTCTGACCTTTCCAAATCAGGCAAGAAACATTTGTTGAATTTGGAAGTTTTGAACTACAGCTGCTGTTTTCTAAATTCCATGTTTGGTGTCACACTCGGACAGTTGTCATTTGTGAAATTTCTGCTTTCCTGATCCCTTCTGGGGTTTGAGCTTCACCTGTTTGGTCACATTTGCCATAGGTATTACAACAAATATTCTTCAATCCTGGATGTTTACAATATATCTTTGCATGAAACCTTCTGGTTACAATGATATGCAACTCCATAATCAGTTCTTGTACTAAGAGCTCACTCTTCCAGTAATGACTGCAGACTTCAACAATCCACAGCATCACCTTTGTTCAAATGTTTTAGAGGTTCAACTGTTTGATCACAGCAGTATTTCTGCTGTTCCTGGTGTACCATGAATGACACTGCAACCTCCTGAATCTCTGTGCCCCTGCCTAGCTGTTAAATCTCTGGCCTTTACCTTGCATAATGTCATACTGAGATACTCTGCATGCATTTTCTGCAAGATAATGATGTTTTCACAGTTGAGCTCAATACCATTTTCTATAGCTAGTACATGTTGAAAGTGCTACAGTTCCTTGACATAGAGAATGTAGCACCCTGGCTTTATCCAGACAATCGTTTTTTGCAAGTATTTAAAAAAAAATTTCGACAATGCACTTAAGTGATTTCTGGTAACGATTCCACTTTGGACCCTCTGTCCATGTGAATAGATGACATCTTCTCTAACTATACACCATAACCATTATTACTTCCTTCAGTGTTTTGATTAGTATGTATAGGGTGTGAGCACTTGGCATAATGTATACTTCATTCTTGAATTCTTAACTCAGATTTGGAGAGGAACCTTTGGCTATGCTTGTTTGACATATTATTGGTTTTGATAAATGACAATTTTGGTATTGATACGTTTCCATTAACAATGGATTATTGGAAGTCAATCATCTCAACCCCAGGACATCACTTCAGGAGTTCCTCAGGGTAGTGTCCTAGGCCCAAGCAGCCTGAGCTGCTTCATCAATGACATTCCCTCCATTCTAAGGTCAGAAGTGAGGATGTTCGCTGATGATTAGACAATGTTCAGCACCATTTGCGACTCCTCAGATACTGAAGCAGTTCATGTCCAAATGCAGCAAGACCTGGATAACATTCAGGCTTGGACTGAAAAGTGGCAAGTTAAATTCACAATGACCATCTCCAACAAGAAAGAATCCAACCATCTCCCCTTGACATTCAATGGCGTTACCATCACTGAATCCCCCACTATCAACATCCTGGAGGTTACCATTGACCAGAAATTGAATGGACTAGCCATATAAATACTGTGGCTACAAAAGCAGGACAGAGGCTCGGAATTTTGTGGCACCTCCTGCCTTCCCAAAGCCTCTCCACCATCTACAAGTCAGGAGTGTGATGGAACACTCCCCACTTGCCTGGATGAGTTCCAAGAACATTCAAAAAGCTCAACATCATCCAAGACAAAGCAGCCCGCTTGATTGGCACCCCGGCCGCCACCTGCAACATCCACTCACTTCACCACCGACGCACGGTGGTGTTGCATCTACAAGAAGCAGCACAGCAGCTCACCAAGGCTCCTTCGGTAGCAACTTCCCAACCCGCGTCCGTTACCATCTAGAGGGACAAGGGCAGCTGATAGATGGGAACACCACCACCTGCAAGTTCCCCTCCAAGAAACACACCATCCTGACTTGGAAATATATCACCATTCATTCACTGTTGCTGGGTCAAAATCCTGAAACTCCCTCACTAACAGCACTGTGGGTGTACCTATACCACGTGGACTGCAGCGGCTCAAGAAGGCAGCTCACCACCTTTTTCCCAAGGGCAATTAAGAGGGGCAAGAAATGCTGGCCTAGACAGCGACACCACATCAAGTGAACAAATAAAATAAAGAAAAAAAATTTAAATTTTCCCACAATTTATTTCTCATAGGCTCATAGACATTTACAGCACAGAATGAGGCCATTCAACCCATCATGTCCATGCCAGTCAGCAAAGATCTGACTACACTAATCCCATTTTACAACACTTGGCCCATAGTCTTGGAGGCTAGGGCAAGGCAAGTGAATATCTAAATGCTTCTTAAATGTTATGAGAGTTTCTGACTCAACCAGTGAATTCCAAACTCCCACCACCCTCTCGGTGAAAAGATTTCTCATCAACTCCCCTCTTAGGCTTCTACCTCTTACCTTAAATCTATGCCCCTGTTTATTGGCCCCTTTACTAATGGAAAAAGTACCTTCCTATCTACTCTTTCTATGCCCCTCATAATCTTATACACCTCTATCAGGTCTCCTCTCAACCTTCATTGCTCCAAGGAAAACAACCCCAGCCTATCCAATCTTTCCTCATAGTTCAGACCCTTTCTGTGGACTTGTACTACATTTCTTTAAAATAACATACTTTAGAGGTTTAGCAGTAGTTTTGACGTGTTATTGTTTATTTTATTTGTGATTTTTGTTTATATTTTGATACACAGTTAATAAACCCACAACCTCTGGTTCAGGTGTCCCTGTCCAGTGGTCTGGATCTTTCTTTGCATTATAGTGGCAGATCATGATCTCCAATATATGTTTTATACAGCAACTGTGGATTTAGGCATTTCAGTTTAATGGTGTGTTTGGCTTTGAATATAATACCATTTTCCACAGGCACTGTCTCAGGTGGTTTTTAAAGATTCAGTGGCACTATTTCAAAGAAGAGGTGGGGGGGCAGTGTGTGGGGGGAGGGGGGGGAAGGGTGGGGAGGATGGGGGCAGGATGGGGGGTGGGGGGCAGGGTGTGTGGGGAGGCTCTATCCCAGCGTCCTGACCAATATTTGATTCCTCAAAGAACCTCACTGAAAACAGATAATCTGCTCATTATCACATTGCTGTTTGTGGGAGCTTGCTGTTTGAAAACTGGCTGCCCCATTTCCTACATTACAGCAGTGTCTGCACTTCAGAAAGTAATTCCTCAGCTATAAATTGCTTTGAGACATCCTGCGGTCTTGAAAGGTGCTATATAAATGCAAGTCTTTCTTTCTATACCTTTCCCCAGCCTGTAATGGATCTTCATGTCATTTGAAGCAAAGCTGTGGTAGCAGTGGGGAGGTGGTGTGGTGGTTTCTCACTGGCCTCGTATTCCAGTTAATCCGAGGTAATTAGCTGGGGATCTCGGTTCAAATCCCACCATGGCAGATAGTGAAAATTCAAAGTCTGATGAAGACCATTGTTCTAAAAACCCATCTGGTTCACTAATGTTCCTTTAGGGAAGGAAATCTACTGCCCTTACCTGGTTTGGCCTACATGTGATTCTGTGTTCACAGCAATGTGGTTGACTCTAAACAAAAGCTAGCCTAGCCTGGTGATGCACACATCTTGTGAATGAATATATTAAAAAATGTGGATGATGTTTTTAAGTGGTTTGTGAGCAGTTTCCCTGTTGCTCCTACATTTATACACACACACACACATACACCAGGGTGACCAACTATCCTGGATTTTCCAGGATCATCCCATAGTCCAGGTTTTTACCTTGCATCCCAGGTCATCGTCATCCCAGGTTACGTTTTGTCCTGGGTTTCTGCTTTAACTAATTTCTGCACATTGGGCCCTGCAAGTTCTTTTCTTATCTCTGTGCATCTGTCCAATCCAACACCTTCTTCTGCTGTTTCTGCACTTGCATCGGGCCTGGCACATTCTTTTGTTGATCCTGCGCATGTGTGTAAGCCAATGTATGATTTACTTTCTTTTAATGCACTAATTACTTTTTAATAGCTAGTTCTTTATGTATTTTGTAGACCAGTTATGGTGTAACCCCGTGTGTGGAGTCTGTCTTATGGTGGTAACATGGAACATTGAGGTGAAAAAAGAACCCAGGCCGAAGATTTCTGAAGAGCTGGACTGATCGGCACTGTGGGCTTAAAATGCAAAGCATGATGGTCAATTTAGCCAAGTCAAAGCCTTGCCAGAATTAGCAAGGTCTGCAAGATGAATTAAACTGTGCAGGAGAACTGGCCTCGAACTGTGAGAAAGATAAAGCCCTTTTTCAATAAAGAGGCCTGTCTGTACCAGCCTGGGGATTGATAACAGTGTAAGAGGTAACA
Source organism: Carcharodon carcharias (assembly GCF_017639515.1). Lineage (NCBI taxonomy): Eukaryota > Metazoa > Chordata > Chondrichthyes > Lamniformes > Lamnidae > Carcharodon > Carcharodon carcharias. The sequence continues at coordinate 220,905,528 of NC_054469.1, forward strand.
AAGTGGAGTCAGACTGGTTCTATTCCTTCAAGCATGACCTTATGAGAGGTCCAGGACATAAGAACAAGGGAAAATACACTAATGTAATTGGAAACCAATTAAATGGGCTAAAAACAGAAATTACTTTATATGGCACAGGGCCCTAGCTAAGTAAGGAAGAAAGAAAGAATCCACAAACACATCATGGCTGCAATGGGTTAGAGTTACTTGGTCAATCCCTTAGAAGTCGCACACAGAAAATTCATCAGTAGATTGATCACGGAGATGGACTCCAGCTCTCAGGGAAGCTAAGCAGCCAGTATTATTGTGAGTATGTACTATTGCTTCGTGGTTTGATAAAGGTGTTATCACCTTTGGTGAAACTTCATCCAAGTTGCTGTGTGCTATTGATATCCAGAGTAGAGACAGAAGAACCTTGAGACCAAGTGGAGGGTCTTGCACGTGTCAGACTGGGCATGTGTGCAGTTTGCATTTGGGACACATGGGCAGCAACCCCACTGCTCTTACAGCTCTGGCAGCACCAGCACCGCACATCCCACCCCCATCCGATGGAGTTCTGGCGGCACTGCACCCCCCCACTCCCCCCAACTCTTGCAGTTTTACCATCATGCCAAAGTGTCCCACACATTTTGATTGGGTTTTGGTCACCAAGACACACGCACACCCAAACACACCCAGACACACACACACACACACACACACACACACAGACACACCCAGACACCCAGACACACACACACACACACCCAGATACACACACACACACACCCAGACACACACACACACACACCCAGACACACACACACACACACACACACACACACCCAGACATCCAGACACCCAGACACCCAGACACACACACACACACACAGACACACCCAGACACACACACACACACCCAGATACACACACCCACCCAGACACACACACACACACACACACACACACACACAGACACACCCAGACACCCAGACACACACACCCAGATACACACACCCACCCAGACACACACACACACACACACACACACACACACACCCAGATACACACACACACCCAGACACCCAGACACACACACACACACACACACACACAGACACACACACACACACACCCAGACACCCAGACACACACACACACACACAGACACCCAGACACACCCAGACACACAAACACACACACCCAGACGCACCCAGATACACACATACACACACACACACAGACACCCAGACACACACACACACACACCCAGACACACACACACACACACACACACACGCACCCAGACACCCAGACACACACACCCAGACACACACACACACACACCTAGACACCCAGACACACACACACAGACACCCAGACACACACACCCACCCAGACACACACACACCCAGACACACACACACACACACACACACACACACACACACACACACACCTAGACACCCAGACACACACACACACACACACACACACACACACACACACACACACACATCCAAACACACACACACATATTTATACAGTATATAGTCCCCATCACTTACAGCAGGTGTGCTCATGCTATCAAATTTTTCTCATTAAGCCCCTTGGCTAGTGTAATGGGATAGTGCTCTTACTGTACTTTAACTCAACAGGAATGTTCCTTATGTGACCTCTTTACCAATTATTTCCAGCTCCACTCTGAATTGCAACTTCATTGAAACTGCAGGCTAGGTTTAGAACAAACTATAATCCCATCATTTAGAGAGGATTAGAAATGTTTAAGAACTCAAGAGGTAATTGAACATTAACAAGGCATTAATTAATTAACTACTTGCATTTGTTCTTGCATTCAGTGCACCTTAACGACATGTGAACTAATGAGTAAACACAGCTATTCCTGTTCCACGTTAAACACACACTATAATAGCCAAATTTGAAATTAGTCTTAATGAGAATTGATAACAGTTACCACTTAGACCAAAATACTCACCTGCCCATCTTAAACCTGGGTGTTTTAAGTAGTGTGGAACTGTATATACCTGTGTCACTCCAAAAACTGCAATATTATTTCCGGTAATGTGTCGATCAGTCGCTTCATTAACTTGGAAGATTTATCAAGGTTGATAACCCATGAAAAATGCTATCACATTTTCAGTGAATTAATTAACAGTTCTACCATCTTGGAGTAAATGTCATTTGATAGTTCAACATTGTCCTGATCTCCTTAATTTTTGCTTTTATTTTTGTAGGCTTCATGTTTTGAAGAACTCCAGCCTTTTTATGGTCTGGTTCAAGATTTTAACTAATTTTTGGAATCGTGTCTGCCTTTTATCCTGACTGAACCTCTCTGATACTATGATATGAGTTGTGTGCACATCTTCTGTAACACCAAGGATAGTGAGATGGAAAGGGAGTGGAATTTAGGAAAGGAATTCCAGGATGTGGGATCTTGTTGTCTGAAGGAATGGGCTGCATAAACTGCCAGAGCTGTTCGGGGGTTAGTGGTGGAGGTGGAGAGGGGAGGTGGGGGGTTGGGGGGGGTGCGATGATTGCTAGAGAAATAAGGAGGGCAGAGACCGTGGACTTAAACCTAAGAATGGGAATTTTATATTTAAGAAACCTGAAGCCACTGTAGGTCAGCAAGGAGGAGCGATGGACAAACAATAGTTCCTGCAGATGGCAGAGTTTTGGATGGTTTCATGTTTATGGAAGTGAAAGAAAGGAGAACAATTTGGAAAATGTTGGCAAAGTCTGGAGGTGACAATGCATGGATGGGAGGGAGATGGGCTGAGGGGGAGCGGGGGTACGGGTGGGAGGGGTGCAACAAAGTATTACAGAAGTGAAAGTAGGCACTTTGTATAGTTTGGTTAAATGCTGGAACGGAGTGCTGAGCCTGTGAACAGTCAGATTCATGCAGGGAATGGGATGGAGTTGGTGGCAAGTGGAAAATGTATGGAGGGGGAAGGGGTGAGCTGGGTGTGGGTGTGTGGACAGGGAGAAACAGAGGCAACTGAATGCTTGGTCTCTATCTTGATAGCAACAAAACCCATGAGCTCCTTATACTGTTTTTGAATCCCTTGAGTCCATTTAGAATTGAAAGGACTTTTTGCTAAAATAGTGCTTGGATTGACAAAATTGCAAATGGAATAAGTGTGAATCTCAATCAGCCAAATGGGGTGTTAATACAGCCAGTTTACATCAAGAGCTACTTCCTGGCTTTGAAGCAAGGAAAAAGAAGCATTGCAAATTGGCACATTTATGCTCTTCAATATGTGGCAGTGTTTCCTCGCGATTGTTTCAATCAAGTCATTAGGTTGGATCCTCAAATTAATTTTATCAGCCAAAAGGATAGAGCTCGCCCATATTGTCGCTTGATTGCCTTTTTGATGGCACTCATTCATTTCTTGCTACATGTTGCTAAAGACTCTCCTAAGTGCTTGGATCACTGGTGTTAATTCTGAGTTTGTTATTATTTTTGACACCTCACATGCAACCACAATCATCAAATGCAACACCATGATCTTTGATATATCTATGGATTAAATATTGGTAACTTGGTCTACCTTCGCATTACCTGTTACCACTTCTAGTTCCAAGCAAGCTTTCTTGCTAAGAATCGTTTTAATGATGAGGTTCAACTGTTGGAATTACCAGAAGATATTATTCCTGATGGGTTCCTGCCAGTTTTGTTTGTCTGGCTGACCTTACTGTGCATTGGTAAATGGTAGCAATTTAAGAGTTGAAGTCTCCCATGCCTTGCTCCTGAACTGTACTTCGCTGTACAAAAACAGAAATAGCTGGGTAAACTCAGCAGGTTTGGCAGCATCGGCGGAGAAGAACAAAGTTGACGTTTTGAGTCCTCATGACCCTTCAACAGAACTAAGAAAAAATAGGACGGGGTGAAATATAAGATGGTATAAGATGGGAGGTGCAGGGGGGCGGGGAGTGGGGTGGGGGAGGTGGTTGTAGGGACAAGCAAGCAGTGATAGGAGCAGATTACCAAAAGATGTCACAGACAAAAGAACAAAGAGGTGTTGAAGGTGGTGATATTATCTAAAAGAATGTGCTAATTAAGAATGGATAGCCGGACACGCAAGGTACAGATAGCTCTAGTGGGGGTGGGGTGAAGTAAAACTAAAAGGGCATAAAAGGTATAGATTTAAAAATAATGGAAATAGGTGGGAAAAGAAAAAATCTATATAAATTATTGGAAAAAACAAAAGGGAGGGGGAAGAAAGGGAAAGGGGGTAGGGATGGAAGAGGGAGTTCAAGATCTAAAGTTGTTGAAATCAATATTCAGTCCGGAAGACTGTAAAGTGCCCAATCGGAATTTATATAGATTTTTCTTTTCCCACCTATTTCCATTATTTTTAAATCTATACCTTTTATGCCCTTTTAGTCTTATTTCACCCCACCCCCACTAGAGCTATCTGTACCTTGCGTGTTCTGCTATCCATTCTTAATCAGCACATTCTTTTAGATAATATCACCACCTTCAACACCTCTTTGTTCTTTTGTCTGTGACATATTTTGGTTATCTGCTCCTATCACTGCTTGCTTGTCCCTACAACCACACCACCGCCCCACCACCCCCCCCCACAACTTCTCCCCGCCCCCCCACCCCCCTCACCTTAAACTAGCTTATATTTCACCCCTCTCCTATTTTTACTTAGTTCTGTTGAAGGGTCATGAGGACTTAAACCATCAACTTTGTTCTTCTCCGCCGATGCTGCCAGACCTGCTGAGTTTTTCCAGGTATTTCTGTTTTTGTTTTGTACTTTGCTGTACCTGTCTTGTTTTAATGCATTTGTTGTGTGTAAAGTTTGTATTTGTTTTTTCCACAATTATATCGTCAATCCAATCATCATGCTGTGCCACTGTTCCAATTCTTAGAGCAGAAGTAATATGCAATTCACTTGGAGATTCTACCTCCTGATTGTAATCAGTCACTACATCATGTACCATTGGGTGGAATCTTCTGCTCTCACTGGTGGTGAGATTGGAGGCGGGAAGGGCATGTAAGTAGGCTGGAACCCCACTGCATTCCCACATCCACCAGAATTAATTCTGGGTGAGAAGGCCCAAGGTTGACCTTTCCACCACACTTCAGTGGCCAGTTAATGACCACTTAAAGGACTCATAACTGAGTTCCTGATCAAGGGACTGAACATCAGGAATGGGGGGCTGCTAAGAGCCACCCTCCTGCCCTTGCTACCAACACCTTACACCATACTCTGCTCCTACGCCTTATGGTCTTATCAGATTTTTAATCAGTAAGGGAATCAAGGGTTATGGGGGAAAGGCAGGAAAGTGGAATTGAGGATTATCAGATCAGCCATGATCTCATTGAATGGCAGAGCGCACTCAATGGGCCAATTGGCCTACTTCTGCTCCTACGTCTTTTGGGCCTCTCTTCCCAAAACTCTCACCCCACCCCTTACCAAGTTACTTACCTGTGGCCTGGGCCGCTCTGCAATCCTGGGACTCCAGTGCCTGTCCTTCCTGCAGCAGCCACTTCTTCCCTCCCCCCCACCCCCGTTGGTGCTACTGAGCACAAGAGCTGCCGGCCTCTGATTGGCTGGCAGCTCTCGGTAGGCTTGTCTTTCGCCCTGGGGTCTTGATTCCAGGGGAAGGCCCGCTGATGGCCTCGCCACTGCCTGATTGGCTTGTGAGTCGGCAGGCCTTCCCTAAAGCAGGCCGTGCATGTCTCTCACCAGGTCTCCTGCTGGCAGGGGTGAAACCCCTAACACCTCAAGAAGATTTTGCCCATTCTTTTCTGATGTGCATAACCATCGTGTGAAGGTTTGCGAAATGTCCACTTTTCCATGCTCGTGGAGTTGTATCTTTATATCTGAGCAGTTCTCTGGGCTGCACAGCAATTACTAACATCTGTTACACCCTACAGACTTATTACAATTTCTCTTCTCTATGTGATTTGTACCATTTATGAGTGTTGTGACTTCCTTGGCTTTGGGTGGATCACCTGCTTTGAGCAATACCAATTTCTGCTGTTGCTATGCATTCAAGAGTCGTACTTATTTGATCGTGGAAGGGGCATCAAACTTTTCCATCATCATACTTTTTAACTTTCATTACCTGTTAGGTTACACGGTGTGGTAATAGCCTCTGCTTCACCATCCGTGCAGCGAATCAATCCCTTCACTTGTCTAATTTCCGCTCTATCTGCTTGTCATGATGGAATACCGAAAGCTTTTTCAATGCTATTTTCATTCCTCAGGCTCACAAAAAATTAAATTTCGCTGGAAGAGCTGTTGCAATATCAACCTCCGTCGTATTTCGTTTTGCCAGACACTTAACTTACATATCAGAATGTCCCAACAATTTTTCACCTGCAGTTTTTCTACCACCAACTTTCATGCTTAGTGCTGACACTGGCTTCTTGAGCTTGGCAGTTTGGAGGAACAGTTTCAATTTTATTTTCTAAGTACGTGGATGCAAACTGATTTTTTTTGCTGCATTGTGATGTTTTCAGATTTCCACCACCCACCCACGCAACCTGATTTGATGATGGTGGGTTAGATTCTGTCGGCGCTAAGTCTGGAAGTGGACCGGAAAGCCAGCGGCAACCCCACCTCAACCGTTTCCCAGAGCTCCAGTCCAATTCTACGCCCATCAGGCAATTAACTGCCTGCTGCCAGGGCCTCTCGTCGCTTTCGGGGCAGAGATCCCGCTTCCAAGAGCCGTTGGCTAATTGGAGGGCCAGTAGCTCCCCAGTCCCAGCAGCACCACCAGGAGCGGTGGCCACTGCTGGGACTGCACCTGATCCGGAGCATCGTCATGGACACCGTCCTACGACCTAGTTAAATGGGGTCTGCTTGCCGGGAACAGTCAGACAGGTCCCGTTGAGGTCGGGGGGGGGAACATACGGTTTCCATGGTGGACAGGCTCTCATTCACCAGCAACGCCATCACCTCACCGGAACCTCATCTTCAGCATCCAGGTGGTCTGTTCCAACAAAGTGCAAGTTGCAGCATGAGCCTCCTTGTACCTTCTTTCTGCTGCAGTCTGAGGCCACCGCACAGGTATCATCAGCCATGTCCTCTGCAGGTAGCCCTTGTCCCCGCGAGGAGCCAACTCTGCAGCCTCTGTGGACCCTGGAAGATATCAGGGATCTGTGACTAACTGAAAATGTAAGAGTCGTGGACACTCCCTGGAAACCGTGCACAGACCTGCAGGATGCGTTTGTGGTGGTTACACATCAGCTGCACATTCAACGGAAAAAATTCCTTGCAGTTGAATTAGTTGACCGTATGTTGCGATGGAGATATGAGTACAGTCAATCGCACCCTGCACTTGTGGGAAACCCGAGATTTTGGAAAATCTATCGCTCTTGCATCCTGGCTGTCCTGCTCCCTGGTAAATTGCACAAAGCTGTGTGCCCTCATGAAGATGGCATCTATGGCCTCATGGATGCATTTGTGGGTGGAGGCTTGTGACACTCCACAGAGGTCACCTGTGGAGCCCTGAAAGAAGCCACTGGCATAGAAATTGAGCGTCGCAGTCACTTTCATGGCCACTGGCAGTGGTGCCCGTTATGTCCCCATAGCGCCAAGTCCTGCAGTAGCTGGCAGATGTGACTGGAAAATTCCCTACATATGCACAGTCTTCAGCAACACTGGTTCTCAGTCATCTTCAGGAATGTTTGGCAGTGTCCCAAAGACCGGCGGATCGTATCAAATAGTATGTCCCAGCATGCTGTTCGGAACTGGCAAGGTATGGACCTTACCCAACCAGCCCATGTTTGAAAGACTCAAAGCAGTGTCCGTTGGATGTGATTCTGTGATTGGATAACATTTGCAAAATGATCCTCAGTGAGTTAAAAATTACACTGACAGCCAATTTAAGATTGTCAGTCAGGCTCGTAGTGTGGTGCATTTACATGTACTGGAAGCTATCTATCTATCTATATATATCTTTTAAAGACGGCTTTGTTCTTTGCAAACAGAAAGAACGTGTGCACACAACTGCACCTGTTTCAGCCAAACAAAATAAGTGGCAGCCATTCACTGGTTTGTTCCTCGGGGCACTGTCTTAATCAAACGGAGTCAAGCTGTCTAGTTTAAATATCAAACAATGCTTGGCAGTTAACTGTCAGTCACCATCAATTGGTGCATTCTCCATGGCAATGCCTCTACCCATCAGAGTCCACTCGCCAACCAATCAGCGCTGTCTTGTCATACAGGATGGGCAGGGTTTTCCCCTCAGCAGGCAGGCCCGGGAACGGCTATGAAATGGCGATACACCACCCTCGATCGGGTTCCGATCGTGGTTTCACAGTGGCCGGCCAAATAACGGCCAACCAGCGTGAAACGCGTGCTAAGAGCCTCAGCACTGTCATGGTGGGGGTGGGAAGAGTGCATGAACTGAAGTCTGCGCATCCCACGGGGGAGAGTGGACTGAAAGCTTCCTGAAAGCACAGAGCTGCCACAGGGAGCTGATGAATTTCAAATACAAAAATAAACATCTTACAAATTATTATAAACATGTCCCCACCTGCGACTCAGTCACGTGAAGAGGGACATGTAAAAAATCATGTTAAAAGTTTTTTCATTGCATTTTTAGTAACCATGGTGGATGAGGTTTTGTAAAAGATCCAAAGGCTGTTTGGCCTATTGGCCCACCCGCCGACAGAATGGTTCAGTGGGCAGCAAAAAATACAAATGAATTCATTGCTTACAGGCCTCAATAGACCTCTTAGTTGTCGGCGGCCGCGCTGCCAAATCGGACGTACGCCCGCCAACCAAAAGATCGCGAGTGCGCGATGGATGTTGGGATGCACGCCTGACATCATCGCGCACTATTTCACTCCTGTTCAGGTCAGGCACGCGCCAGCCAGTGGGATGAAAAGTACTGTCCCATATGTCGTTCCCCCTGACATTGGTACTTTCTAGTGAATTGCCCCGATCAGTACAAGACAAAATGCTTTGACAAAAATGTCTCCTTTTTCAGCAATACCCCAAGTTCTGTACTACCAAACGACCATTTATTACTGTTATACACATGAAGCGCATAATGTACCTACAACATAGTATATGATCAAATGTTCAACTTAAAAGAGTATGCCAATAATATGGTTCTCATTAATTAGCAAGTACTTCATTTTTTAAGGGAATAATTTTCATTGGATTTTGTGACAAAGCACACAGTGTGACAGTAACGATCACAGTACAATTTGTAATAGATTTATTAATCAGCAACTTGCAAGGTTTCAACTCTTTTGTCTTCATTCAATCCACATTCCACAACTGCCTCTTTCTTTGATATACTCTGCAGGACAAAGTATTGTAGGATTAATGTTGTCATAGCAACAAGGAAGCTTAGACAAATCCAAGGAGTTTTCTGTAAGTGATAAAAACATCAAAGTAATTCCAAAGTTACGTAAGTATACATTTCATCATCCAAGTTGCACTCCCCTTTGCAAACAGAGTTTTTTTTGTTACTGGGCTCCTATTTTGCACAGTTGCTGACTCGTATGCAGACCAGAGCATTTGGACTTGTGTTTATCATTATTGTTTAGGAAACTTGGAGTTCTGTTCTGGTCACCATATTATGAAAATACATTTTGAGGCGCTGGAGAAGGTACAAAAAATATTTATAAGGATGATAGCAAGAGATCTTTAAAATTCCGATAGCTTTTGACAGAATAGACCAGAGAGGGTTTTCACCTCTTGGCAACAGAAAAACTAAAACCACCAATATAAAATAATCACCAAAAAATCAATTAGGGAATTCAGGAGAAACATCTTTATCCTAAGAATGGTGAAAATGTGGAACCTGCCATCACAAGGATTAGTTGAGGCTTTTAACGGGGAGCTGGGCAAGTTCTCAGGGAGAAGGGAATAGGGGGTTATGCTGATAGAGTTAAATCAGAAAGATCTGAGGAGGCTCCAGTGGAGCATAAATGCCTGCATGGATTAGTTGGGCTGAATGGCCTGTTTCTGTGCTGTTTTAATCTATGCAATTCTATATAGCCTGTGGCTAAGTGTGAACCAACTCCTGAATAAGCCTATCTTTGAAATGTTTGTGATAAGGGAGCGACTATTAAGATAATAAATGAATGTGCTGTGTCTAAATAGTGATATTATGATTCAATTACTTCTGCCAAAGTTTGGAAGATTTCATTCATGTTAAAATTGGAATCCTGCTGTATTCTGATGAAAGTCCATCATTTTAAAAAATGTTGTCATAGAAGTATTAGATGATCCATTGCTTTGGGTTCATATTAATTTCTTTAGCTGAGCTAGATGGAGCAAAGGTCAGCAGCAATGTAACAAAGCCCAAAGATTTTCTCATCAATCAAGTCATATTTTATTAGTGACTCTTCAGTAAGGAGTCATAGGTTTTTCCAATGTATTGAAGCTTATGGTGATTTCATTGGCCCTTAAATGATAACGACTATGTAGCTTCTCTGAAATGCAATCTCATACTTGCAGCATTTTTTTTTAAAACATCATTTTATGGCTGATGTACCAAATGGAAATTCAGTCCATATATTATTGATTCCTAATGTGGAAAATTTAAATAGTAATTATTTCCAGAAGCATTTTTTACACTGCCGAGTCCAATCTTTTAATAACTTAACTCTGCTGTAACCTTTCATCTACATTATATTCTCCTCTGCTCTGATAGACTTGTTAGCAGGATATGGTTGGAAGGATTTGTCAGCATGAAGCAAAGCAAGTAAGAAGCAAAATAATATCCGCACCTCAAAACTTCCATATTCTTTCTTGAAATGGTGAATATGCTGACTTCCTGGTCGGGAATGTTAGCATCATCAGAATTTACTCGTAATACTCTGGAGTCTGAATCTTACTTGATTCATTTAGGTTAACTTTGAAAGAAGATGACGAAGGAGGACGTCATGTCAGTGTAAAATATCATGAACAATATGTAAAAGATAAATGTGGAATACTACTTCAAATTGAACCATTGGCAGCAACACATAGTGACACAACTTTCAACTCAGCCAAGATCAGGTTGAGCAAAATCAAAATCCTGTAGATGGTGGAACTAGAAACAGAAAATGCTGGAAATATTCAACAGGTCAGGCAGCATCTGCTGAGGGAGAACTAGTTAACAGTTTGAATCTTCACTCCCAAAAATGGGTAAGTCGGTGTCGGGATAGAGGCTAAACGCAGCAAACCTGGAACAGGGATCATACACCCAACGGAGATCCACCCACTTCTTGTTTTAATGGAGGCAAGTGACCAAAGAACAAATGGGAAATAGATTGATCATAGCTGCCTGCCCTCATTTTATCAGTCATTATATTTTTAACCATAGGCGACCTGGTTTCCTAGACTTCAGGGACCTTGAAGGGGGAAAGGTGGCCAGAGGAGCTAAACCCATGAGTTAAGTGTCTTTACAGCACTCTGGTTGGCCAGGAGGAGCAGGAGTGTTTTCTCCAGGGTTAATAGGTTGCCCAGTAACTAATTCTACCCACCTTGCAATCTGTCTGCTGCAACCTGACCATCAACAGACCCTTTCTGATCACTATCTGATGTCCCCCAGTTGATCTGAATCCCCCTTAACAATTTCTCCTGCATTCCCCAATGCACCTATGTGCTGTCAATAGACTTTGTCCCTGTGAAGTAGTTTTCCCACCCAAAAGGCCTACGACTTGTCAATTTGGCTGCTTGCGGCCGGGAACACCACTTAAAGCGGCTTTGCCAAAAATGTGGAAAAACTCATAGCCGGTAACCCCCTCCAACCCCACCCTGCATGGAACTCACCTCCAGCTTAAAATCCTGTGTTTCAGGCCGGTGATGTTTCATCAGAACTGGAAGATGTGAGAGGTTTAACAGTTTATAAACACATACGGAACCAGAGAAAAGGTGCGGAGCACAGAAAGAACAGAAAAGGAAGGTTTGTAATAGGGTGGAAGGCAAGCAAGATTAATTGTCAAAAGGGATGATGGTGCAAGGCAGAAAGAGGTGATGTAAGTTTTTGCAGAATGTTAAAAAGGAAATAGGAATGGTGATTAAAAACTAAAATTGTTCAGTTCAATGTTGAGTCTGAAAGGCTATGCAATGCCTAGTGGTGCTGTTCGTCCAGCTGGGAGTGAGCTATGTTGGAACAGCATTGGAAGCCAAGTGGTGCTGTTCGTCCAGCTGGGAGTGAGCTATGTTGGAACAGCGTTGGAAGCCAAGTGGTGCTGTTTGTCCAGCTGGGAGTGAGCTATGTTGGAACAGCATTGGAAGCCAAGTGGTGCTGTTCGTCCAGCTGGGAGTGAGCTATGTTGGAACAGCATTGGAAGCCAAGATCTGAGCAGCAACTTTAGAACTGGTTTCAGGAGGCTTTCCTGCACTCACTATGGAGATTAATGGTTTTCCGATAGGTGAAAACGAGACCATGTAAAAAAAAGTTGGATACACCAACGGGAGAAAAAAAAAGTTATTGCTGACTGAGCTAGGGTGGGCAAGGCGGGACATTTCCAAATGCGGTAATCGCTTGATTGAAACCTTTAAGGTCCTGAGGGGCCCTGACAGGGTGGATGTGCAGAGGATATTTCCTCTTGTGGGAGAATCTAGAATTAGGGGTCATTGTATAAAAGTAAGGGGGTCACCCATTTAAGACAGAGATGAGGAGAATTTTTTCTCTGAGAGGGGTATGAGTCTTTTGAACTCTCTTCCTCAAAAGGTGTTGCAAGCAGAGACTGAACATTTTTTAAGGCAGAACTAGATAGATTCTTGAAAAGCAAGGGGGTGAAAGGTTATTGGGGGTAGGTGGAATGTGGGGTTAAGGCCACAATCAATTCAGCCATGATCTTATTGAATGGTGGTGCAGGCTTAAAAGGCCGTGTGGCCTACTCCTGCTCCTAATTTATAAGTTTGCATGTTCGTAAGTATTGGTGATTCCTTCTTTTTACCTTATTAAGATAATTGTGTGATGAACCCAACAAAGGAAAAATAAGAAAATTACCTTTTAACTTGGAGATTGGGCCTTGACATTTGGGAACTTCAGTTCCCAGTGGGCATCAAAGCTTCTGCACCTACGCAAATTGGTCTTTTTTGGTTTTGGGAGATTCTGCGCATATGCTGACATGGGGAAGGGCTACACATGGGCAGTTCATTTTTGTTACTCCTTCAGGGTGTCTGCGCATGTGCTGGCCGGAGAATAGCCACACATGCGCAGTTTGTTTCTTTTGCCTCTTCAACCAGGAAGTCAGATCTGCACGCCAGCGCAGCAGGGAAAGAGGAAGAGAAGCTGAAGAAAGCAAGACAGCCTGAAATAGAGGGTCAGGTGACCTTATGCATCTCCGCAGAGGAATGCCATTCCACAGAAAGTGCCAGAAGAGGCAGGATGGGAGCTGCAGGGAGCAGGTCCCAAAGAACTGAAGAGCATCCCAAAACCAGGGAGTTGGACAGAAAGCGATACCAGGAAGGCAGTCAGGTCAAGGGACAAGAACAGGAATCTGAAACAGGTCCTGTTAAATAGAATTGAGGGAGGAGAAAGAAAGCCTCCTAATTAAAGAGACATAGCTGCAGGGGGCAGACTTAAAGCAAAATGAGCTTGAGAGAAGCCAGAAGATCTGGAAAGACAGCCAAATATTGGTGACTTCTTACTACAGGCCTTTGGAGCAGTGGTGTGCTGCTTAACATGGCTGAATATCTGAGAGGGTGCGTATGAAAGGTAAAGCTTGAATGCACGAAAAGATCCAGAGGAAGGAACAACAGAAGGACAACTTGAAACCCTGGAGGTGGATCCTAATTGTAGACGTCCAAGTGAAAGAGTCATTTGGAAGAGAATTCCAGGGCAAGTTCTTCAAACGTGGAGATTGGAAGCCCTCGTGAGAAAGTTAGAGTTTCACTGAGACTGGTTGGTTCATGGTGTGACTAGCACCTGGGGAGCTGATGGAAAATCCATGGAAACTTGGTTTTGGAACGTGGTGTGTCCGACCACAGGCGCCTGTTAGTTTACATCGACTCTATACTTACTATGAACATTAGAGAATGAGATAGATTTTGTATCTTGTGTTATCTTTATGAATTTGTATAGATCTGCAAAGGTATGGTTGGCATGAAGGAGTAGTGGAATATCATTCATATTTTCTTGTTTAATAAATGTTTCGTTCTTTTGTTAAAAGTACACTAGCAGACTTCTTTGAATGGGTTCAGTATTTGCCCCTCCATGGTTTCTAAACAAAGAAGTAAAAGTTGGGTTCTATGAGGGCAGGTTCGACTCTGGGATCTGAACTGCCCAGCACTAACATCAGCTGAGACTGTAACTATTGCCAACCTGTACATGGGGATTGGGAATGGGGGGTGGGATGGATCCAGGAGATATCCTTTGTGCGTACATACAACAATCATCAAAACTCCAGGGTACATTATAGCAGCTTGCAGTTCCAAAATGGATCTTCGTCTGGCAGAATTGGACATTGAAAATTCAGAAATGGAGATCAGCAGACACAGCACAGTTAATGGATGGGAAATCCTGCAGTCCTGCCCTCTTGCACACCAAATTGCTGAATATATTCCTTGTAAGCAGGTGTATGGATTCATCATACCTCCCATACCCTTTACATATAGTGACCAGAGGAAGAATGATTCTTTGACCTATGTCTCCTTTTTAATTTAAGTTAAATATATTTATCTAGAGAACAGGAAACTTCAGATAACCATGCACCCAATAATCCTCTGAGCAGGAAGAGAGGGGCAGAAGGGAGAGGAGGCCAGGTGTCCCAATGCAGCTTCCAGGTGAGGAACCTGTGGGAGGAGAGGCGCAGCCACAAGGGGGGCAGGGTCAGCAGAAAGACCGAGGTAGAAGGAGCCAAGGAAGATGCCACTATCCTGCTGCCAGGGTTTACAGGCAGCGATGCAGCTACCTCAATATGTCCGAGGTGCAATGCCAAAGGAGGCTCCGCCTCTCAAGGGAGACAGTGACCTCCATTTGTCAGATGATTGGGCCTGAGATTAGATCTGACTGTATGGGTGGACACCCCATGCCAGTGGCTCTGAAGGTCACAGTGGCCCTCAACTTTGAAGGCTTCTCAAAATTTCCACATTTTTCATATCGTCAATAAGGATATGACTTTTGGACTTTTAAACTGCTGAGTTAAGTGTAACACCCTGCAGACAGGAGGCTGGGCCCATGAAGGTCTGGGGCTGCATATGCCCGGACTTATTGAGTGCAGTGTGGATTGTTTTGCCTGAAACCAGACAACAAGAGGAGACAGAATATGCATTCTTCCCTTTAATACAATCAACCCAGAGAAAGACTTCACCTCACACGAAACTGAAGCCCATCAAAATCTTGTATAATTAAATCGCTACTAACTACTAAGGCAGGAAGGCAACAAGCGATGCAAATTATGCGAACCCATCAATACTCCACACATACAAAACTAGTTACGGGGGCAGGAAGAAAATGATAAACATCATGCGAGCCCATTAAAAACAACAAGACAATAATCACCAGGGGAAGACCACCAAAGTCAGACAAAGAACTAACCTTGATTTGGATTCCGATAAGAAATTCGAGAGACAGTCTAACTGGCCCAGTCAGTTACGAAGGAGAGAGAGGGAAACCAGCTAGCAGGCAGTGAGCAGTTGGGAGCGGTTGAAACAGAGTTTAAGCAAGAAGATCTGGAGGTTTTGCAGGCCCCAGGCAACATCACGGCGAGGGGCACGGGGTCGCAGGCTCAACCGAAGACAACAAGGCCACAACCACTGCCCTCCACGAAGATCGACCACCCACAACTGCGCCCTCCACCCAACTAAAGAACCTTCGCAGATTCCACAGACCAGGACCACGTGGGGATGGCAGGCCCCAGAGGACACAAAGAGCCTACCCCAAAACTGCAACCGGCTTACCTGGCTGGATTTCAAACTGTCAAGGAACCCTGGGTTGGTGAGCATGAACCCTGACCTCTCCTAGTTCAATTTAGTTATGTTTGGGGGTGGGACAAGGGTAAGGGGATTAGTAGCATGATTTTCCCTCGTTATGCTGTGTGCTTCCCATTCTTAACTAAGTGTACTTTATAAACCTGTATAATTTCGGTGTAATCCTAATGTTATAAGTTCATTTGTGACTTCAATAAACTCAGTTTCTCCTGCACCAAAACCAGTTGTCTGCTGCATTTTGTCACAACCCCCAAATAAGTCCAAGGTCTAGAACCCAGGGAGTGGGAGCAATTCGAACTGCTCAGGAGTCAGAGGTGAAACTGGCTCACACCACCACCCCCTACAACTTCTATGCCTCTGGCTCTTTCCAGGGGTCAGTAGGGGATTTGTGAGGAGGCTCCCAAACAGGTGCCCACAGTTGCATCAAGCCGGTGACAGAAGCTCTGTTCAGGCGGCTCCTGACCTTTATTCATTACCGTACAGACAAGGCCAGCCAGGCTAAGGGAGCAGTGATTGCTGGGTTCCCCCATGCCCAGGGTGCGATCGACTGCACACAAGGCGCGAGCTAGTCAGCCGGGTCCCTTTGTCAACAGGAAGGGATCCACTCCATGAACGTGCAGATAGTGTGTGACCACAAGATGCAGATTCTACAGGTCTGTGCAAGGTACCCAGGCAGCTCCCATAATGCGTACATCCTGAGACACTCCAAGGTGCTGAGGCTGTTCAGTGCTCCAGCCCAACTGGAGGGATGACAAGGGCTATCCATTGAAGAAGTGGCTTATGATGTCTCTCCGCCATCCAAGAACAGAGGCAGAGAAGCGTTATAATATGAGCCATGCTTCCACAAGGGCAGTGGTAGAGACGACCATAGAACTTCTCAAGATGTGCTTCCAGTGCTGGACCATTCAGCGGGAGCACTACAATACCCCCCAGAGCGGGTGTCACTGACCGTGTTGTATGCTTTGCTCTCCATAACCTGGCATTAGCAAGGCGGGTACCCACTGGAGGAAGAGGATCTTGATGCAGCTCCGCAGGCCACAGATGATGAGTAAAGTAGTGAGTCCAAAGATGAGCACGGTGAGGAGAACATTGAGGGTGTAGAACCAGACCTTAGTAACCTTCAGGGAGGCAGGGACATCAGGGACACCTTGATCCAACGCTCCTTCAGCTAGGCTACCAAAGATCAGCTTCAATTGCATGCCAGGGTTGCCTCCTCCATCCCAGATGTCTGAAAGGACCCTTTCATTTGAACACAAAGAACACTCAGTGCCTGTGCAATAAAGTTCAGAGCCACTTACATCCAGCATTACATGCTGGCATACCCTGCACCAATAAAATTAAAAGATGAAGCATACTCAGGCCATGATGACAAAAACAAAATTTATCTCATTTTGATAATTCCAAACTATTTGCATAAACTTCTCTGGTAGCCAGTGCTACGCTGACATCTCTCCATCGCCGCAGCCTTATCAGATGCCACGGTCACTGGTGGAGGAGCTGCTGCTGTCATCCAGAGCGCCCTGAGAGGAGCCTGCAAAGATGACAGGCAGCTCATGCGCCAATGTGAGGTCGCTGCAGACCTCCCTGCTCACCATTGATGGATGGGCACCTAGCTAGGATGCCCAACCCATCTCCCACACTGTCAATGACCAGCTGAGGTCAGTGCCTATGTGAGGGCTGCAGGTCTGAGCACAACCCCAGGAACCCCTGATACTGTTCCTGGATCTTCCTCTCCATGAGAGTCGCCACTCTCTCAATGGAGGAGGCAGTGCGCTCAGCTATGAGGGTCAATGCAGTGCTGATGCTGCGCATGGACTCCTCCATCATGGAGACCATGGCACGCAGACCCTCATGGATCTCCACCAGATCCTCCTGCACATCCCGATGGATATCCAGCATCTGCCGCCTAACGTACAACTCCAGAGAGTCATCATCATCCTTCGACTCAGCATTGTCCTGGTCTCCAGCAGCCCTCCAACTGCCGGTGCCTTGGGCACTCTCTGCCTCCGCCTGCACCTCAAGCGAGTGTGAAATGCCCTCACCAATGTGCACCGAGATACTAGCTGCCGATCTAATGCCCTCCGAGGTGCTGGTATCTGCGCTGGTGCCTGCTTCAGAGAGCGGGTGTGACGCAGGTACAAATGACTCCCGGTGGTCCCCCGGCATCAGGGGTGGCCCTTTGGGGTCCACAGAGTGAACGCCTGCTGGCAAAGCCAAAAGGGAGAAGAAGGACATGTCATTAGTTAAAGTCATCACACTGTCACGGCACATGCCAAGCCAATGGAGATCTGCATCATGGTGCCACCGTCTATCAATGATGAATGTGGGCTCGAGGTTCGAGTTTCCCTTCAGTGAGGAGACTGCACTAGAATGGTTGCACAATCTGAAAGTCTCACCTCTGTACACTGTACTTTTACTGTTGTCTGGTACCCCCGCCTCTCAACGCCCGGTTGCATGGGGACCAAGCCAGCTCTCCAACACCAGGGCATCTTGCTTGAATTGGGAGAGCAGCATTGGTTGGGTCTTGGCCTGTATGTGCCCTCTCAGCATGGCGTTGACTTGTCTTGTTCTGAAAGGACAGAGGAGTATTGATTAGTCCAGGCCAGCACCATTGCAGCCTTGCCAACCCCAGATGAGGAACACCTCACGGGGCACATCCAAGTCATGGTCCTCGAGCTGCAAGGCACTCAGTACCAGCAGCCCCCTTAGCCAATTCTGATATCACTGGCAATTGGCACTCAGACTCTAGCACCCCTGAGGTCCACGGGGAATGGCCACATCTTAACAGTTCTGCACACTGACCCATGCCAACACGGTGCTCACCCTTGCTGAGCACAGCAGGTGCACCGCACCACATCATAGCTGCTCACCAGTGCTATCACCCCCTCCCTTGCCCTCTTGCTGAGGTGCGGTAGCCTCCTCCCATCTCTGGGGACAAGAGGGTCCCTCCTGGCAGGCACCACCTCCCCCAGGAGGATAGCGAGGCGCTCATCAGAAAAGCGGGGGCTGAGTGCTCACTCTACCTGCTCTCCTGCCTACTAGTGTTTGCTGCTGCACTCCAGACCACCTTCACAATGAGCCAGATGTCCTTCCGTGGCTGAATTTCACACTGGGTGACCCGCCAGTGTGAAATCACATTCGGGGGCCCAATCGCGGGCAGCAGTCAGTTTCACAGCCACTCCCAGGCCCACCTGCCATGCCCCCCCGACAAGGGCAAAATCCTGCCCATAGGAACAAGAAAACCCATCAGCGTATAATTAATGTTCTCAGTTGAAGATTGATCCAAATTGAATGAAATGACGTTGGTCAGGATGTTCCAGTCCCGAGGGCGTGAACGGAAAATTTGGAGAGTCCGCCAACAGCCCATTGACTTTCGGCGTTACTGGAAAATCCTGGCCGCAAGTGGGACCTGAAAAACCTGGCCCACTGGGTGGAATTTTACACCAGTGAGATTTAACGGTCCCGCCAAAGTCAATGGTGTTTAGAACGGCTCGCTGCATTTTACGGCCTCTTCCCCACTGTGATGGGGCTGTAAAATTCCGGCCTTTGTTTATCCAAAATCCATCTTTCAATATATCAACCGTAAATTGACACGTTATTAACCTATCCCATCTTGTTCCTGAGAATGGTTCTATTTTTTTTTAAAATGCAGTTCATCATAGATGTGCCTTATTCAGTAATCCATGTGGCTGAATTGGAATTGTTCTATCATGGAACTTTAACGGTACTTCAATGTCTGAAATATTCTGTTGAAGATGGAGTCCAGGATTAGGTTTAACAATCCATTATATATAACCATTTGTTCAAGTGCTGGAGTCGGAATTTTTCATGTGGGAAAGTAACATTCAAAACTTTTTCCATGTAATGGCTGGTCTCCAACAGAGCTAACATATTTCCAATTTTACAGAGGCTGAGTATTGAAGCGTAGCATGTCATCACTCAGTCGTGACCTCCTTCCATCCCTTGCTGTTCCACTCAGAGTCAAGTTCCCTCATTCCATTTAGTAGAATATCAGGGTTGCTGGATGACTGAGATTGAGCTCTGAAATTGCATCCATTAAAACCCATCACACACAAAAAAAAACTCTTAATGGGACAAAGCAGCTTTATGGAGATCTCTATACTTTTTGTTAATAAAACAGGGGATTTGTGGTTTTGCCCTGGTGTGTTTTAGTAACTCATTTTCCTTGGTGCCAATGCTGTTAAATCTAAAGTTTATTTGTTCAGTTTTCAAAACACGTACATTTCTGTCATGTAAAAACACAATTGGTTCAAAGAAACTGCAACTAAATGTTAAAAAGTGTAAGCAGGGTCACAGTGCTATTTGTGCTAATCTTTATTCTCAGCATTCTTGGCATATACAAAATGAATGTAACCCTTTTAGATTATAATGTTAATGCAACAAGCGTATTTCATTCCCTCAAGGTATGTGTTTATTTTTCATTATTTGGGCAAATCTGATTTATTAGGCACCTAGGTCCTTATCATAATTATTTCACTGGCAGAAATATAAAACATGTGGAAGTTAGAGGCATGGTGTCTAATTGGCATTTTGTTTTGTTCCCCTACAATGTGCAGAATGTTCTATGCCCCAAATTGCTGCGAATCTCAGTCTTCCAGTTAATCCCTAATGTCTACTTGAAGAATTCTAGAAAAAAGTGTCATGTAATCTCAAAATTCAACTCAGCAATGTCAGCACACTCTTAAAAATATATCAGTTGGATATAGAGCAGCATCAGCTTAGGAATGGTGAAGGCAATGAGTTTAAAATATCGAGGCCGCCTTTTCCCATATCTTATTTGGGCTGCAGATTGGAACCAATCAAACATTGGTAACATAGATGTTAGAATCCTTCAGTCAGCATTGGGATGAAAGCCAAATGTCACTTCAGAACTGCTCTGTTAACATTTTTATCAATCCATAAATTAAAGATGGAGGAAGAATCACCCTGTCCCTTTTGCAATTAAATCTATCTCAGTTGTATGGAATGTTCAAATAGGATACGTGGAGAGAGTCTTGGGATAGACATTATAAGTTTTAAAATGCAACTTCCTGAATTTGAAAACTTACATTTCTTTAAATGTTGTGTATTACCACTTTGATATTTGCATTGTTTTGTAATTAAAATTTCTAAAAAAATATATATTTTAAGGAATTGTTCTTTAAAATTTATCCACATATATTGCATTGTATTGTTCAAAGAATCGCAGGTCATTCTCCTGAATTTGTAGCTGTCTATATTGTTTGTTGGGCTGAAGCTTTACAATACTTTTCAGCAAGCTCTCCCTGATGGTGTGGAGAATGAATCAGTGAGTCACACATACACATATCCCCAAGTCCATCCTTTGGCCTGTGGTGAATTATAGGACCGTGGCTAAACAGGTTGTAGAGCTAACAGTGCAGTGGGATTAGGATAGTTGCTAACGTTGACCACATTCCAGAGAAGGTTTGCTGGATGTGGGTGCAGATTAACAATAGGTGATAACAGGGCTAGCGTCGTTGTGATACTTCAATTGGCCAACTCTCCTCATGTCAGATCTCACACATGAATACTGTACTGACTGCATGGATGAGATCATGACTGGAGACCAATCAACCAAATCCTGGCAAGGAATAACTATCTACAGCAGAGGAAATGGACAGAAATAAATGCAACAATTCTGGGCCTTGAGTTAATCCCTCAAATCGAAGAGAAATTATCTCGACATGGTGTATGCTAATAGTCACAGAGCATAGTTCAGAAGCATGATTCATATGTGGAGTCATTTCCTCTTGTAATAATTTTAAGTATTAAACACTTTAAGGATTTATAAAACCTTTTTCTCATCAACAGCTTAACAGTGATTTTTCCAGGTGACCCTTATCCCTTGCAATCTTGAATCGGGACCTTTTTCAATGCTAGGCATTTTACAGAATTGCCTACTTCGATGACTGACAGTTACCCTGCTAGCAAGTAATCTGTTTGCCGGATTAAATGCGAAAGGTAAATTAACTGAGACTACGTCGCTGGCACAGAAACATCGATGGGAGATTCAGGCGTAGAGGCGATTGTGCTCGATTCACAGTATTGCCAATTTCCATCACAGGCAAATGAGAATTGTCATTGCCGTACAGAGGTCAGACCATCCCATTCTCTAATCTGTTGACTGAGTCTCTGCACAATAGTGTTGCCTCGGTAAATTTGCCAACTGACTGGGCAAGTAAATTTTTTTCAGATAAAGCTCAAAATATTAAAATTAAATCTGCAGTTGACAGTGTGAATTTACAAGTAAATAGATTGTAGGGTATTCCTGCTCCATTTAGAAGGAAGATTAATTCTGTCTGTGGAGATCCATCTACCACTTGCTCTATCAATGAAATTATTGTAACCAATTTGATATTTCATCAGAAGGTCTTGTTTGCTCTTTAATTAAAAATGCAATGTGAAATTCGAATTAAAATGACCATAGCGTTGAATCCAGTTCAGTATCGCACCCCAAAGTTACCTCAATCTTGCTCTTCCTGCTTGATCCAGTAACTGGGCATGTGGACCATTTGCTGCATGCGGTTCAATACTTGAAACTCTGGAAGTGTGAAGAAAGGTCCAACATTCGCTTTTGCCAGCTTCAAAGAAAGAAAGAAAGATTTGCATTTTTGTAGTACCTTTCACAATCACAGTACAGCCCAAAGAACTTTACTGATAATGAAGTGTAACCACTGTTGGAAAGTAGGAAACACAACAGCCAATTTGTGCACAGCAAGCTCTCACAAACAGCAAAGCAATAATGATCAAATAATCTGGTTTTTTGATATTGATTGAATGATAAATATTGACCAGGACACCGGGGATAATTTCCCTGCTCTTCCTGGACATGGTGCAATGGGATCTTTCAGGTCTACCTGAGAGGACAAACCTTAGTTTAATACCTCATCCAACAGACAACACCTCCAACAGTGCAGAACTCCCTCACTACTGCACTGGAGTGTCAGCCTTAATTCTTTTGTGCTCAGGTCCTGGAGTGGGACTTGAAATTACAGCCTTGTGGCTCAGATGTGAGGGTGTTTCCCATTGAGTCACAGCTAACACTGGTTGGAGGTGATAAAAACGATATCAAGGTACAGATCTAATTCCTAGTTCTGTAATATAATAACTGGCTGCATTGTTTGACAATTAGAGTTACAGTTGCTGCTACGGCAATTATTACTCTGTCGAGTGATTTTCAAAGCTGATCCAGCCAGCAAAACTCCTTTGAAAATTAAGTTCAATTAACATCATACAAATGTGTTAAACCTTTGTATGTTAATATTACACACAATCATTTACACAATAGTAAAGCAAAGAAAGACCACTAGGTAAATTTCTATTTTTACCACCTTAGTGTTAAGCTACAGCAGGGCGGAGTCTAATAGCAACATTTTGTAGGGGGGATACCCATCGATTCGTAACAGAAACCACATGACTTCCCTTTCAGTTAAACTGGTCACCATATTATGAAAAGGATCTAGAGGCACTAGAGAGGGTACAAAGAAGACTTACAAGTAAGTGTACATGTGAGGCTATACTTATCAGGAAAGGATGAAAAGGCTGGATGTCTCTCCCCTTGAAAGGAGAAAGCTGAAGGGGACCTAATAGAGGTCTTTTAAGTTGTAAAAGTGTCGATGGAGTGGATGGAGTGAGAGAGAGAGAGAGAGAGTTTCTGCTTGTTGGGACCAGTAAAACTGAGGACAATTAATGTTAGGAAATCACCAAGAAATTAATTAGGGAATTCAGGAAATAGTGAAAATGTAGAAATCACTACCGCAGGAAGTAGGTAAAGCAAATAGTACAGATGCATTTAAGGGACAGACATTAGGAAGAAGGAATAGAGGGTTGTGCTGATTGACTTAGGTAAGGGAATATGGGAGGAGACTCGAGTGGAGCATAAACCCAGCAGGGACTGATTGGGTGGGATGGCCTGTTTCTTTGCTCTACATTGTCTATAATTCCATGTATGTTGATGGAAGAGCCTGCTCAACTTTCCATTCATTTAAAGGCAGGGAAGATCAACCTGTGTTCTGTTACTGGTGTCCAATTTTACCGATGTGATTTTCCTATGTTCAACATTAAAGCAATAAAGAATGAAAGTCTATCCCCATTGGTCCAAGAAGTTTGTCCTACACTTGTGAAAAGGGTTAATATGGTCAGGAAAATAGTGAACTTTCATTCAAATTGTGAATAGGTAATAGCGCTTGGAGTAACATTGGAAATCTGAATGATACATTTTTGTTAGCGTATGCATCATATCAGATTTCAGTTCCAGAGTATCTATGATTATTTGTTTCTTTATAAATGAAATTAGTCCATCCAATAAAGGAGGGCAGATGAATCCTCTTCTCCACTGTCAAGCAGTGATTGGCCGAGGCAAATTTAATCTAAATCCTAATATTTATGGGATGCAGATGAGATTTTTTAAGGCTGAATTAGACAGATTCTTATTTGACAAGGGAGTCAAAGGGTAGGTGATTGGAAGGAAAGTGGAATTGAGGCTATAATCAGTTCAGCCATGATCTCATTAAGTGGCGGAGCAAGTTCCAGGGGCTGAATGGCCTACTCCTGTTCCCAGTTTGTATGTTCAGATGAGAATAATGAAAATTAGCATATAGTGCCAAAATAACATAGTTAATCACACTAAGACTACTACTTATTTTAACCACCTATTACCACCTCAGTGATATCACCCGACTCCACCTTAGCCTCAGCTACTGTGGAACACCTCTTCAAGGCCTTTTGTACTTCTTCACTTGACTATTCCAATGTTTTCCTGGTCCACCTCTTCAGTTCTTCCTCCAGCACACTACGGCTCCTCCCAAACTCTGTTGCCCTAGCTCACACCAAGGGCTGGAATTGATGGGGTGCCAGAATCACTGCACCCACCCCCCCCTCACCACCACCCCCCACCCACCCCCCCCCAACCCCACCACCCCAGCTAAAAGGTCAGGTGGGAGAAGCCCGCCCAGGAGAAAAACAGCTGTCCCTCAGCCATTTTAAAATAGGCTGGAGGAGGGACTTATGCCTCCCCCCTCCCCCAAACAGGAAATTCCACATAAAATGGTGTAGGCATTCATGGAACAACCACCTTCCCGCCTACCCCAGAGCTAACTCTGATAATAAGGGGCAGGCGGGCACTGAAATCAGCAGTCTGCCCATCATATTAACATGACCAATTAAGGGTCAATTAGGCTTTAACCTGAAAAGGTTAAAGGGCAGGTAGGAAGAATGAGTCGCCTTTCGGGGGGGGGGGGGGTTGCCTTTGGCAATCACAGGGCGCTCCTCCCCCCTTATATTTAACACTCCTTTTGTACCTACCCGCTCCCTCTTTTAAGCTTACCCTCTCCACCCACCACCCCCCCTCCCCCCCCGCCCCCCTCACCCTACCACAGCCCCTGCCCCTAACACTCTGAAACCCTCCTGGCCCAAGACCCTGGACTTACCTTCTCTGGGGTCCTAGATCTTGGGCTCCACTCCTCACCTGCAGTCCTGACAGCAGCCACTGGTGCCTTCTTGGCGCTGCTGGGACTGACGGAGCTGCCGGCCAATCTAATTGGTTGGCAGCTCCAGAGGATAGGACTTGCACCCCACTGAGCGGTGGAAGTCCCACTCGGCTCTGGTTAATGTGTCCGGCAGTGCTTTATGACCGTGGGGCAGCTTGGTGTGGAACCGCATGGCTCTATACCGACCTGGTTTCCAGGGCCCCCCCCAGCCCCCAACCAGAATTTTTCAGCCCCTCCATTCTCTTGGCCCTCCCCATCTCTGTAATCTACTCCAACCTACAGCCCCTCAAAGTATTTGCACTCTTCTAACTCTGCCTTCTTGAACTTTCCTGACTTTAATCACTCCACTCTTTGTGGCTATGCCTTTAGCTGCCAAGGTCCTAAGCTCTAAAATTCCCTCCCTAAAACTCTTCGCCTGTCTACCTCATCCCTTAAGACTCACCTTAAACCCATCTTTTTGACCAGCTATTGGGCTTCTGGCCTTACATCTCCTAGATGGATCAATGTCAAATTTTGTTTGATAAAGCTTGTAAAGTACATTTATTCTGTTAGATGTACCACATAAAAGCAAGCCGTTCTTCTTATCCTAAGTTGAAAATATGGACTTAACTTCTTTATATGTCAGTAAGATAATTCAACAAAGGAGCTGAGACAGGTATCATATCAAAACTTTACTACTATGAGATTATATTTTGCTCCATCTCACACCTCAATAGGCTTCTAAGCATTGAGATTTTTGAACACTAAGGGAATCAAAGGGATGTGTGGAGTGGATGAGAAAGTAGAGTTGAAGCAGATCAGCTGTTGTCTTATTGAATGACAGAGCAGGATCTTGGGGCCACCTGCCTACTCCTCCTATTTCTCGTGTTCTTATATTCACAACAGCATTCAAGGATGTAAATCACCCATTCGATTTCTAGGTATCCATGCCAGATGATGTATCACCATCAGAAGAATTTACATCTGTACTAACAAGGATTGAATAGTTTATTTTTTGCCAGACTTTCACAGCCTGTGACCCCATCAATTGAGCTTTAAATTAAAACATTCTCACCTATATGCATCTCTAACACTAGACCATTAGCAATTGGATGGATCAGTTGTTAGCACTTCATAACGATCAGTGATAGCTGCATGTTAGCTTGCTTATATTCTCAGTTTGGTATGGTTGGTATCCTGAGCAAACTGAAAAAAAATCAGGGGAAAATATTAACTTAATAACAACTAACAGCAGAAAGCTCATTATTTGCATGTTAAAAATGCACTGTAATATCTTACCACATAAAATAAGACTTAAGTTTAGAATGTCAAGTTTAAAATGATTGCCGAAGAGCTTGATTGCCGCACAATCTGTTTTAATTATTTTACTTCAATCTACAGTCATTAAGAAGGTACTTAACTTGTTTTTCAACAATCTGCTCCCTGTCAGACCTGCCAAAAATAAGTCAGAGAACATGGAGATACAAAATTGAATCTGACTACATAAATTTAAAGCTAAATAAGATTTTTAAAAAAGGATTATTAGAGCTGATCTTCCAAGTACATGCAAAAGTGAAGACTTGGTTGGGTTTTTCCCATGACTTATTTTTCACAAGGCACAATATTTGGATCTAATTTTCAGAGTTCCTCTGGTCACTGTGTGTGACAACTTTCTGAATTCCTTCCATCCTCCAGAGCAAAATCATGAATGTATTTGTTTAGATTTTCTTAGTTTATTCATTGAAAGCCAGCATTTATTGCCTATCCCTAATTGCCCTGAGAAAGTGGTGGTGAGTTGCCCTCTTGAACCGCTGCAGTCCATGTGGTGTGGGTACACCCACAGTGCTGTTAGAAAAGGAGATCCAGGATTTTGGCTCAGCGTCAGTGAAGGAATGGGCATATAATTTCAATGGGTTTGAAAGGTACTGCTGAAGGAGCCTTGGTGAGTGGCAGCCACTGTGCATCAGTGGTGGATGGAGTGAATGTTTAATGAGGTGCCGATCAAGCAGGCTGTTTTATCATTAATTCTTGGTGCATTCTTTAAATAATTTAATTTAATATTACATGACTTAAAAATTGTTTTAGTGAATAGATATTTACAGCTTTGGTAAAGAGATAATATAAAATCAAATTATTCAAAAAAATGCATCAAGAATTAATGACAGTAGTACCCATTTGGAATGAATTTTGTTATATTAGGACCAATTTTTTCAACAGCCTGTTACTATACTGTTTTAATTTTAAATTACCTTCAATGCTAGCATGGTCAAATTTCAGTTAAGACTATTTTTTTGAGAAAATTGAATTGGTCTTTGGGGCTCTCCAGTAGTGGCCATAATTAATGTGATTACAAGGCTCTGCAATAGTGGCAGACTTAATTAAACTCCAGATTAATCCCAACAGAGCTTCAATGCCATGATTGCTACAAATGGCATGAAATATTGTGCTTACAGCTCTAAAGAGGCACATCTTCGATTTATTGAATGGGGTTTAATAAGCATTTGAAACCTAAGTCTAAGGTGGTGTGGGGAGTGGGGGAGCTGGGGTGGGGCGGGTGTCAATCTTAACTGTTCTCGCCTGAGCGGTAATGGGCAGCCAGGAGTAGGTTGCCCAGTTCTACCTTTTTTGCATAATATTTGATATGCCTTTATGGATTTCCTTGACTATTCCCAATGAGAATATTTAATATTGACCCCAAAGTATTTAATCAAGGGCCGTCTTGGAGTCTTTGCTAGGAATTGCAATCCAGTGATTCCTTATGGAAAGTACATATGGGATAGATGGCAGATGAAAGGTGAAAGCTATGATGGCCCCAATGTCAAATAGTTTGAAAATGCAAACTCTCAAGATTCATAAATCAGATATGACCATTTTGCTAGATAAGAGAAGGCTAGTTCACCTCATGGAAGCAGGCCCCCAGAGGGGCCAGTGACTTCAGAAGCAGAGAGACAAACAGGAAATGAAACAGAAGCACTGAGTAATTAAATTAAAATGATTGCACTCGGTAAGCTCCCTCCTCCACAGACAATGTCACATATGCTTTATTGCAGAATCCCCTTCACTTGTTTAGTTTCCAGAGGGAAAGCTCTGCACAATTTCTCCATCTCTCAAGCAAATCTCAAGAGTATATACCTGCCATTCTCACATTGCAGAAATTCAACTCTGGCTTTCTGCTCATGACATGAGATTGTCAACAGAAGCCATCGTATTCAAAAGGAGCAATTTTAACCTACCTTCCTGGATGGGAACCCTACAGGATCAGCTGCCTTTTCGCCCCATCCAATTTAACCCACCCCATTAGTTGAGAAACTGATGGGATTAAGGGCAATGTTGGTTTGACACCTGCCTGATTGGGCAGGGTATTCCCATTATCTCTATCTGTAATCAAGGGTCACCCCTGATAGTTCAGTGTATCCATTGAGAGGAATTGCAAGCAGACCCTCAGTCAATCCCCAGTTTAGGATGAGTTTGATGACCTTGCCTTGCTTTGGTATATCTCTATATCATGGCCTGAATGTTTCGAATGGCGGGGCCTTGTTTTCTGCTGTCCAAAGAGTTGCTGATGATTCCAACTGCCCCATGACTAATTTATGCTCTAACAAGTGTTAATTGGCTGCAAGCGGGACTTCCGCCACTCAGTCAGGAGGAAACCCCGCCTTAGAGAGCTGCCGGCCAATCCGATTGGTCAGCAGCTCTCCAGACCCTGCAGCACCGGCGCTGCAGTGGGCCAAAGAGGAAGTTCAAGATGACATCAGAGACTAAGTCTGGGAACCAGAGTCCCAGGTAAGTTCCGGGGGTCCTAAGGCAGGGCAGGTAGAGAAGGCCTGGGGGGAGCATGAGGGGGGTGGTGATTGGGGTCTTAGGAAAGAGGCTGGGGGAAGGTCCAGAGGCCACCAGACCCTAAGGGGGAGGGGGGGTTGCACTCGACTTCAGAGCGGGACTTCTGATGGTGGCACCGCTCCCCCCGCCCCCCCCACCCCACCCCTCCCCCCCTGCCTGAGATGTAACTTTGCTGTATTTCGGGCCTCCCCCACAGAGGTTTAATCTTCACACCAGCCTAAAAATTGAGGCTGGGCGGGAAACAGCCCTTAAATGGCCGTTCATTGGCCTCTTAATGGCCTCAACTGAGAAAAGGTCGGGCTTCCCATCCAAGGCTGGAACACAGAGGGAATCCTGTCCCTGCAATTTCCCAATCTCCCCACTCCCCCCCCACTAAAAACCCACTGGTGGGGGAATGTAATATTCTGGCCCATGTGTTACATTAGACTGGAAGGGCTGAATAAGATTTTCGTATGTTATAATGTAGCTATGTATTTCCTATTTCTTTAAGGTTGTTTTCCAGATTGTTAAACCAAAATGACTATTGAATATGAATTTAAAGAGTCGAGGAAACAATCTGGAGATCTTAGCAACAAAAAAGAGAGCTCAAATGTTGCATATATTCTTAGCCAAATGAAATAAAGTGGATTTTAATAATGAAAGAAGCAGTTAATCTTATAAAATATGCAAACAGAATAAGAGCCACTAATCAATTTAATTAATTTTCATTCACTTATTTAGATTATGTGCCATCAGTGGAGGAGGCTGCCCTCTGGCTTTTTGCTGCTTCACAAGGTAGCCGTTAATTTATAACAGGCAGTCCAATGACTGATTGCAAATAAGAGTCTTCAACTTGTAGAACATCAGGGAACTTTATTGCTGAGAGAAAGAGACATGTCCAAGGTTTTCATCTTGCATTCATCAGGACGCTCGCAAGAACACCGATTTAAGAGAGAAAACAACAATTTAAACTGTATGTGAAGAGGTGTATGCTGATTGGTTGGCACATGGTGTTGCCATGGAGAATGCACCACTCATGGTGACTGACAGTTGACTGCCAAGCATTGTTTGAAATTTAAATCAGGCAGCTTGGCGCTGATTGGTCAAGGCATTGCCCTGGGGAATGAATCAGCGAATGGCTGCCTCTTACTTTGTTTAGTTGAAATAGGCACAGTCTATTTATACATGTTCTTTTTGTCTGCAAAGACAAAGACCTTTGTATTTATATATGTAGCTACATTTTCTGACTCATTCCTTAGCAATATTCAAGTTCTGTACTACAAAAACTCTTATTTGTAAATTTCTAAGGAATAGTGAAATAAATGGAAATATATTTCAATTGACAGGTTGATGATATCTTGCTGCAATGAACTTAATTAGGTAACGAAGCATCAGCCTGTTGTACAGTCCACCCAATGTTTCTCCCATTTGCATTTGTACCCAAAATTGCCAACTCCCTGATCTAAGACCAATTTCACATTCAGTGTATTTTAAGGAGCAGACAATTTTAAGAAGGAAAGGGCTCCTAGCACACAGGAATACTACCATCCCATTGATATCCTCCGAAAGGTGACTCACAGAAGTTTAACCCATGAGTACAGAATGCAATTAGGAAGGCAAATATTACATTAGCTTTTGTTACAAAGAGATACAAGAGAGTAAGAGTAAAGAAGGTTCACTACAATTGTGCAGAGCATTGGCGAGATCACACCAGGAGTACTATGTGCAGTTTTAGTCTCCTTCCCTAAGATAGTCACTTGTCGTGAACCTCAACACTGCAACATCTGGAGGAGCAGAACACTGCTGTTAGTACCTGGCAAGGTCATCAGCACAGAGCTCCTCAACAGATTGTAAGCAAAAGTAGGTGGCACCCTTTGTGAAGAACAGACAGGTTTCCAAGGTGGTAGATCATGCTGTGAGAAGATCTTTACTCTCAGGAATATCACAGAGCAGAGCCTAGAGTATCAGAAGCCACTTGTTATCACCTTCATGGATTTGAAGAAGGTTCTTGATAATGTCATTTTTAAAAAAAAAATTTTCCCCCATCACTGCCCCCTCCCCCACCCCATCCCCTACTGGGCCATCAATCACTTGTTCCATGTTATTCTTTCACAGAATGCTACCCTTGTTCTACTATGATCACATTCTGCTTTCTTACCTTTATGCCACTATTAGCATCATTTTTAGCATGAAGCACGATCATTAACAATTCCTTTGTCCTTTTCTTCATGACATCTTTACCAATCTCTCATTTGTCCCCACCTAACGCTGGCCTTTTAACCAGCTTCACCTGCCCCCACTCCCCTTAAACAGTGCAAATTTCATCACATTTCCACTTCTCTTCAGCTCGGAAGAAGGGTCATACGGACTCCAAACGTTAACTTTGTTTTTTTTCTTTCCACGGATGCTGTCAAACCTGCTGAGTTTTTCCAGCATTTTCTATTTTATTTTCAGATTTCCAGCAACCGCAGTATTTTGCTTTTATTTTGGTAATGTCCATTGGCAACCACCCTAGTAGATTGCAAGTCAGCACGGCATCCCGGAGCGGCATATTGACATCTTCAAAGCCTTTTACCGCCATTCCAGCTGCTGTGTCAAGACCAGCTGGGACACCAGCGGCTCCTTCAGCATTACCACGTGAGTATGGCAAAGCTGCCTACTCTCTCCATTCCTTTTCCACTAACTTATCCATTTCATCCTGAGAAAGACGATGGTGGGTGCGGACTTCGGCATTGTGTGCAAGACCACCGGGCGAGAGACCTGGATTGCACAGGCGACATTGCCTTGCTAGTTGAAGAAACACGTGAGCTCCAAGACATGACCACCAGCCTTGAGAGTGGTGTTGCCAAGGTTGGTCTATGCATCAGCCGTGAGAAGACCAAGACAATAATGACTGGATGGCAGCAAGTCCCTCCCGTTACCATTGGGCAACAGAGCATCAAGGATGCCGACCACTTCCCCTATCTAGGAAGCAACATCTCCAGGGAGGGTGATGGAGAAATTGATGTCCATACAGGAATCTGCAAAACAGCATCAATGTTCCAGCTGCTCCACACAGTCTGGGCATCCAACACCATCAACATGGCATGAAGCTGCGACTCTACATGGCCCATATTAGTACTAACTGCAATCCATGCCAAAGAGACATGGGAGAGAATAGCAAAGGTGCCACATAAATTAGACGTCTTTCACCAGCATTGCCCTAGGTAAGATCCTGGGCATCACATGGCAACACAACACCACCAATGAAAAAGTTGCACAGAGAACTGGTCAGAGGCATCTGTGGGACATTGTGACAAAGAGATGACTGAGGATGGCAAGACACATATTTTGCTTTGCCAGAGTGGCAGTGGAATGAATACCATCAGACTGAAGAAGAAGATGGGATTGGCAAAAGAAGACCTGGCAAAGTGTATTTAAGAATGACCTTCAAGAGCAGGACTCCACCTGGTCTGGAACAAAGGAGATTGCAATGGATCAGGGCTCATGGCAGAGTCTTGACCTAATGTTGGCTTTGCCTAGGTGCTCAAATTAACGAAGGGTCTGTAATATACAACCCTAAACCTGCTCACAGGAGGCAGTCTTCTGTAACAAAGGTACATTGTAGCCCTGGGAAAAATGGGCAGATGGACAACAGTATGGGCAACGTATCAGTTAGTGCAAGTAACAGAATCTTTCCAGGTCAGTTTGATGCTGAAGTATTTGCAGGACAGATAGGATACATTTTGAAGGGTTTTTTCCCCCAGATATACCAACATCTTGGCAGGAGGCTCAGTTAGTTAATGACGGTAGGTTGAGTGTCCACATTCCTACAATTTGGTGAGAGTTCAGGAATGAGATCAAGGAAGGACACATTGATCAAAACCTTGAGGTGAGCTCTTTAATTCAGTGCTACCATCTATCAGTAAGATTGTAGACAATTGGGGATAATGCTATAAAAGCAAAATACTGTGGAGGCTGGAAATCCGAAACAAAAAGAAAATGCTCAGCAGGTCTAGCAGCATCTGTGGAGAGGAAAACAGAATTAACGCTTCAAGTCGGTTCGTTAATGATTTTAAAGATAATGTTAGTTCTGAACAATTGTTTAAAACAGACAATAATGAATCGGCCACTCATTTTATATTTCTTTCCATTATTATTTCAATTGAAATAGTTCACAGAATTGCAAGCAGTGGTTCTGTCACAAGGGCCTGCCAACCTTCATACTTCTCTGTATGCCAGTACCCTAATAAGTACTGTCCACTTGAAGAGCTGTGACCTGTAGCCCTATGGACCAAGTGCAGGGAGGCGGGATTAGGCTGGGAAGCTTTTCACTGTTTAGCATGAACATAATGGGCTAAATTCCAGGTAAGGTGGAGAAGCAACAGTAAACTTACTTCTCCTGTCCACATTTAGAGCTCCCCAATACTTGATTTTGCATCTATGCCCAGTGGGTGTAGTGAGTATATTCTATCATGATCTTGGACCAGACCCTGAACTTTTTGGTACAATCTGGCTAGGGACCAGAAACTTTGTGTTAAAAGTATACAAAGTTTGAGATCCAAAGCACTTACTAAGAGAATACAATTCCCTGGCTTTTAAAGAAACAAAATAAACACTTACTTACAAAGCCAGAGAAATACAATCATTTATAATATCTATCTTATAGACTATCATTCAAAATTAATGTGAGGTACACATGAATCAACAGTCAAACTGCAGTTGAACACACCATGCCGCACAATAAATGGAAGATGTGACCAAAACAGATCCCATGGATTTCTCAACAACCCACCTAGACATCAGTAAACACTGTGAGTTATCCAACTCATTGAAACTCTGTCTCCTTTATGAGGGATTGCAAATCTTCACCCTCCCCTTTCAAAGATCTAGCCACGGAACTCGCTCCAAAAGCCAATCCAATTGGACAGTTTTATGACTCAGCTGACGGTAAATGCTGAGCTGTTCAAATCCCAGAGGGAAGCTTGAAACAGCTGTCATAACCAATTTTTGCAATTTGTATGTTTCAAGATGCAGGCTTTGAATTCAGCAGTAATAAGAGCACTGAGACACAAGAGGTTTTTATAAAACTAAATTAAACATTCATTAATACAAGAAATATTGCAAGCACGTACATATACACTGTTCTGTTGAAGGGTCATGAGGACTCGAAACGTCAACTCTTTTCTTCTCTGCCGATGCTGCCAGACCTGCTGAGTTTTTCCATGTAATTCTGTTTTTGTTTTGGATTTCCAGCATCCGCAGTTTTTTGTTTTTATTACATATATATTATACTAGTTATTATACTACTATAATAACTACAAAAAATCCCATAATTAATCTGAATACTAGTAATACCTCCGTTAAGGCAACAGTAAACCACATAGATTAAAACAGACACCTGGCAAAACACACTCTGGATAGTCGCATTCAAAATGAGTTTTTTTTGGCTCAGAGGTAGTTACAGGCAGCAGCTTGAGGCTTACAGGCTGGAGGCTTTAGATCTTAGGACCCCTTTCCTTTTTACCAACAGCTTTCTCTTCCTTTATATATATTTTCCTCTTTGAGTGCAAATTTTCATGGTATCACTATGTCTTTTGAACTTTACCTCTTCTAATAATAAGACCCTTTCATGAAACCCACTTTATTAATAATCTTTGTGAAAAATCAACAAACACACTGTTTCTGAGCTTCACCTGGTTAGGTGTAATGCTTCACTCCCTCTCTTTGAATACAAGCTACAGTGGTTTGTTTAAAGAAAAAATGCAAATTAACATTTCAAACCTACTTCTCTTCTATACACCACAGCCTCTAGACCAGCTGGCTTTAATCCAATTAAGACACACACAGACACCACTAAACTCCATTTTAAAATAATTTCCAATAGCATCATAAACATTATTATCTTTTCTTTCACAACTGCCTCAATGACGGTTCACCTCGCAGTCTCCTGAGTTTATGTTCCCCTGGAGTCCCAAGTCTGCACTCCAGCACCAACTCACAAGCACAACTTTAGCATTTCAGCCCCTTGAAGCAGAACACCACTGCTCCAACAGGTTACCTATATTGATTCAATCATGGGATTTGGGCACTGTTGGCTAGGCCAGCATTTATTGCCCATCCCAAATCGGTCCTTGTGAAGCTGATGAGCTGCCTTATTGAACCACTGCAGTCCATCTGGGATAGAATACCCACAGGGCTATAAGGGAGGGGGTTCCAGGGTTTTGACCCAACGACAGTGAAGGAAAGGCAATATATTTCCAAGTCACTCATGGTGAGTGGCTTTGATGGGAACTTCCAGGTGGTGGTGTTCCCATGTGTCTGCTGCCCTTGTCCTTCTAGATGGTGGTGGTCATGGGTTTGGAAGGTCTTGTCGAAGGATTCTTGGTGAGTTTCTGCAGTGCATCTTATAGATGGAACACACTGCTACCATTGTGCGTCAGTGGTAGAGGGAGTGAATGTTTGTGGATGGGATGCCAACCAAGTGGGCTGCTTTGTCTTGGATGGTGTCAAGATTCATGAGTGTTGTTGGAACTGCGTTCATCCAGGCAAGTGTAGAGTATTCCACCACACTCCTGACTTGTGCCTCGTAGATGGTGAACAGTCTTTAGGGAGTCAGGAGGTGAGTTACTCATTGCAGGATTCCTAGCCTCTGACCTGCTCTTGTAGCCACAGTATTTATGTGGCTAGTCCAGTTCAGTTTCTGATCAATGATAACCCCCAGGATGTCGATAGTGGGGGTTCCAGCAGTAGTAATGCCATTGAATGTCAAGGGGCACTTGTTGAATTCTCTCTTTTTCGGGATGGTCATTGCCTGGCACTTGTGCAGCATGAATATTACTTGCCACTTGTAAGCCCAAGACTGGATGTTGTCCAGGTCTTGCTGCATTTGGACATGGACTGCTTCAGTATCTGAGGAGTCGAGGATGGTGATGAACATTGTGCAATCATCAGCGAACATTCCTACTTCTGACCTTATGATGGAAGGAAGATCATTGATGAAGCAGCTGAAGATGGTTGGGCCGAGGACACTACCCTGAGGAACTCCTGCAGTGATTTCCTGGAGCTGAGCTGAGATGACTGACCTCCAATAAGCACAACCACCATCCTTTGTGCTAGGTATGACTCCAACCAGCAGAGAGTTTTCCTCCTGATTCCCATTGACTCCAGTTTTGGTAGGGGTCCTTGATGCCAAACTCAGTCAAATTCTTAAAAACAAAAAACTGCGGATGCTGGAAATCCAAAACAAAAACAGAATTACCTGGAAAAACTCAGCAGGTCTGGCAGCATCGGCGGAGAAGAAAAGAGTTGACGTTTCGAGTCCTCATGACCCTTCAACAGAACTCAGAACTTCTGTTGAAGGGTCATGAGGACTCGAAACTTCAACTCTTTTCTTCTCTGCTGATGCTGCCAGACCTGCTGAGTTTTTCCAGATAATTCTGTTTTTGTTTCAGTCAAATTCTTTCTTGTTGTCAAAGGTAGCCATTTTCACTTTACCTCTTGAGTTCAGCTCTTTTGTCAATGTTTGAACCATGGCTGTAATGAGATTAGGAAGATGAGTGATTCTGACAGAACCCAAACTGAGCAAGTGCCACTTGATAGCACTGTTGACGACCCCTTCCATCACTTTACTGATGATTGAGAGTAAACTGATGGGGCAGTAATTGGCTGGGTTGGGTTTGCCCTGCTTTTTGTATAGAGGACATACAGGGCAATTTTCCACATTGCCAGGTAGATGCCAGCTTTGCAGCTGTACTGGAACAGGTTGGCTAGGGGCTTGGCAAGTTCTGGAGCACAAGTCTTCCATACTATTGTTGGAATAATATCAGGGCCCATAACCTTTCAGTATCCATAGCTTCCAGTCATTTCTTGATATCACATGGAGCGAATCGAATTGGCTGAAGACTGGCACCTGTGACGTTGGGGACCTCTGGAGGAGGCCAAGATGGGTCATCCACTCGGCACTTCTGACTGAAGATTGTTGTGAATGCTTCAGCCTTATCATTTGTACTGATGTGCTGGGCTCCCCCTGGGGATATTTGTGCAGCCTCCTCCTCCAGTAAGTTGCTTAATTGTCCACCGCCATTCACAACGGGACGTGGCAGGACTGCAGAGCTTAGATTCGATCCGTTGGTTGTGGGATTGCTTATCTCTGAGTATTACTTTCTGCTTACACTGTTTGGCATGCAAGTAGTCCTGTGTTGTAGCTTCACCAGGTTGACACCTCATTTTTAAGTACACCTGCTTCTGCCCTTGGCATGCCCTCCTGCACCTCTCTATTGAACCAAAGTTGATCGCCTGGCTTGATAGCAATTGTAGAATTTGGGATATGCTAGGCCATGAGGTTATAGGTTGTGCTTGAGTACAATTCTGCTGCTGCTAATGAACCACAGTGCCTCATGGATGCCCAGTCTTGAGTTGCTAGATCTGTTCGAAATCTATTCCATTTGGCACAATGGTAGTGCCACACAACATGATGGAGGGTATTCTCAATGTGAAGACGGGGCTTGGTCTTCGCAAGGACTGTGTTGTGGTCGCTCCTACCAATACTGTCATGGACAGATGCATCTGCACAGGCAGATTGGTGAGGATGAAGTCAAGTACCCATTGGTGAAGGTTTGAAAAATGTTACATTGGAGTTGAATTAAATTGAGGAAAGATGGAGATATTTGTAGTATAACCCCAACGTCGGTTCAAATGCTGCACCTTATATAAGTATCAAACCTCTGCTTGAATTGAGCACTTAATTTATTTGACAACTTATGAGTGGATTTGCTTGAACTTCAGTGTAGTGAGAACTTCATGGCAACCATATCTGTCTCAGAGAGCAGCTAGACCCCCTCTGGCTTCAACAACAACAATAACTTGTATTTACATTGCTCCTTTAACATAATAAAATGTTTGTACAGAGCCTAAGTATTTTTGAAAAAAATTGATACATGTGGTGGAAGCTTTTCATCATCAGTGATGAGTCCAAGATGGAAATCTTGGACAATGTGTCTTTTTTCAGCAATAACAAAATGCCCAGAGGTGCTTCAGAGGGAGGGTTAAAAAGGAGATATTAGAGAAGGTGGTCGAAAGCTTGGTCAAAGACTTAGGGTTTAAGGAACATCTTGAAGGAGGGAAGTGAGGTGGAGAGGTGAGAGACAGGTGGTGTAGCAGGGGAATTCCAGAGCTTAGGTTCTAGACAGCTGAGGGAACAGCCATAATATTGGAGAAATCAAAATCAAGGATGCTGAAAAGGCTAGAATTGGAGGGGTGCAGGAATCCCAAATGTTTGTGAGCTGGAGGAGATTGCAGAGATCATGAGCGGTGAGGTCATGGGTGAATTTGAAGTTATAGATGAGAATTTTAAAATCAAGGCATTGATTACCTGGGAGACAATGTAGATCAGTGATCATAGGAGTGATGTGTGAACAGGATTTGATGCAAGCGAAAGAAGGGGCAGTAGAATTTTGGCTGACCTCAAGTTTGTGGAGAACAGATGTTGGCCAGGAGTGCATGGAAATTGTCACGCTTGAGATCAGAAAGGCATGGATGAGGGTTTCTTCAGCAGATGAGCTGAGATGGTGTAGAGTCAGGTGATGTTATGACAGTGGAATAGGAGAAATAGTGATAGTGCAGATATGTGCTTGGAAGCTCACCTCAGGTCAAATGTGACAGCAAGGTCACACACCATTTGGTTCAGTTTGACACAATTGCCAGGGAAAGGAATGGAGCATTAGTTAAGGAGCAGAGTTTGTAGTAGGGAATGGTAGAAGGATATTTCTACCTATCCAGTCCTTGAGGGATCAGATGAAGCACAGAGACAACCTTGGTTTGGTTAGATGTCACAGGATGGTAGACATCACTTGTCGTATGGCAGCACATCAAGAGTTAAATAAATTAAGCTAACTGCAATTAAACAAACATTAAGGCCTGGATCTTCCCTCCTGGGTCAGCAGTGCAGAATCAGGGCATTTCCCGGTCCTACAAACCTGACCCTGGAGAAAATGCCCCACAAGTTGGGAATTTCATTCCATGTGGTGGGGTTCTCTGGGAGTTGAGCCAGGCAGACCTGAACAAGTGCGGAGGTTGGCACTTGTAGGGGTGGGCTGGACTCGGTGATGTGCTGCCACGGTGCTTCAGCACTGTGTTGAAGATTTTCTTAAAAAACAATGAAGCATAAAACAACCCTTCAGCCCCCATCTTTCACACTGCCTCATCCTTCCCCCACCCACTCCTCATGCCCTGCCCATGCCAATCCATTTCTGCAACCCCCGTGGTTCCTCATACATTCCATGCCAACCTATGCCCTTCTGCCCACTTGTCATGGCCCCTCATACCCTCAATGTCCACTCCCTGGCCCCTTGTAGTCCCTATGCCAATTTAATGCCAGCTCATGCCAACCCATGCCCATCACACACCATCCTTTGCTTTCGCACCTACCATGCCAACTCACCCAGTATCCAACATGGGCAGACCTCAGGAGCATGCTGAGATGAAATAATATAAATTCTAACTGTCTATTAGAGCCTTTATTTTAAAACGAGAGCTTTAAAAAGTACTGCCATTTATAAAACACATTTACTCTACTTAAATTCCTTCAACTACATAATTCAGAATAAGAACAAATATTTCATATAATCCATTGTAAAAGCAAGCATTGGAATTCATAGTCCCAGTTCAATGAGTTTACTGTCAATCATACTGAAATGGCAGACAGCTTACTGTGATAATAGAAGGTTGTGAATTCAGATAGGCATCTCTAATCCAGTAATGGTAACCCTCACGCTTATACTAACCGACAGAGTAAAATAGCAAACAATGATTTTTTTTAAATCTTCAAATAACTTTTCAAATATTTGAAGGGCAGGAGTTTCAA
The DNA here is from genome assembly GCF_017639515.1 of Carcharodon carcharias. Taxonomy (NCBI): domain Eukaryota; kingdom Metazoa; phylum Chordata; class Chondrichthyes; order Lamniformes; family Lamnidae; genus Carcharodon; species Carcharodon carcharias. Next base: position 220,945,529 of record NC_054469.1, read on the forward strand.
ATGCCTTGATAATTTTACCATTGCCTTTGACAGCTCACTTTGGTACTTTTGACAGTTCCAATGAGCTTGACAATTAATGAATTTATGTACTTTTTACACACATTCATGCCTATTTTTAACATAACCAAAGGGTATCTGACCTCTCCCAAGGGCACCTGACCTCCCCCCAAAGGTATCCAGGGACCATATACAAGTGACAACCCCACATTTCCAAAGGACTCCATAAAATCCGGACCTGCTCCTACCAGGTCTAATCTGCACATGCTTCACAAACCTGGGTCACCAAAATTAGACATGAGTGGAGGTAACTGCTGATTTATATGGATAGCTGCCTCCATGAAACTTACACAACCTGCCCCCATTCCCACCCCTGATAAATGTTTGAGGGTGGGATTTCCAATTTTGGGTGACTTCCTCCAGTCTTGCAATGACTGAGGCTCACTGTTACTGTAAAAATCCAGGCCTAAGTTTCACTTAATATAATTTAAGTATAATTTTCAGATTGCAGTCAAACATCTTTTGCAATTCTCATTCAGTAGCTTATTTGAGTTGAGTAATACATTTGAGCTGTGTAATATAGTCTCCATTTTTGCCTTGGACGTTGGTTATGTGCAGTAGAAAATTGGATAGCTCCTGCCATTGGTTTCCCAGTGAGAAAGCACACAAGTGGAAAATTTGCTCTTATATACTTTACAAAACCCTACTGTTACACAGTTCACAGCTGTTACAGTCTTCAGTGCTACAGAGTCACTAATATTGAATCTGTATCAGCCACACATTGGGCTGTTCCCCTCCTCCTCCAACCCAACCTAGATACTCATATGGTTGAATAGCTTAATGAATGCATATTTCCAAAAGTTAATGAAGGTAATTGGTAATATTTACAAAAACAAATGTACATTATTGCTCTGCTGTTTTGATAGTCTGTTTCTCGTAAGGCTCCTCCAGGTCCTTACATAAGGACAGAGCCATTATATTAGTAAGAGTAAGAACATGCTTTAGATATAATGACAATCTCCCGCTCTTTATATGGAAGTTATTAATCTAAGAAATAAATATCACTTATAATGTCCCTTACTTTGCTGCAAATGCAGTAATCTGTCATTCTGCCATTCCTGGTATGATGAAAAAGGCAAGTTAATTATATATGTACAGTGCTGGGTTAAGTCATGAATTTTGAGGTTTTGTCCATGTTGGGCCAACAGGCAGAAACATTTGTCCAATGGGATATATAGTATTATCCATCCACACAGACAGATTCTTCATGACAAAGGCAACTATGAATGTACTACTCCACTGCATGAATCATTTTTGAATTGTATGTGATAAAATGCATTTCACTTTTTATTGTCAAAGAGCTGTCATATTTTTCTTTTGGGATGTATAATACTTGTGGTGTCACAAAAGCGGCAGAAAGAAGTGAGAGAGACATAAGGGCCTATCCTCAAACTGCCAACTATTAAGGCATTTTAGACACAATGTGACAGTGAGCACATTCACTTCTTCTTAAACAGTCTCTCGAGATAGAAGATGATTTACATCCACTCTGGGTTGATGGGTTATGAGATGGCTGGTAAGTCCAATGCATGATCTGCAGGCTCTGTCACATGTGAGCAGGTGTTGCTTGAAGGGTTGAATAGCTGGGTTTTTTGGAGGTTTGTGCGCTGGCTCTGATGCCTCAACTTCACATCTGAACATTCCTGACAAAGTCTCTTGATGTGTTCGGTGCCTTCCTGAATGAGCCTTCTCCAATTTGGTTGATCACAAGTCAGGATCTCCCATAAGTCAATGGATCGGATATGTTTGACATTTTCAGGGATGCTTTGAGGACTTCCCTATCATATTTCCACTGTTCTCCTGGGAGTCTCCTGTTGTGATTGTGTCCCAAATCAAACAGTTGCTTCAAGAGTCTGATGCCAGACATTTGAGTGACATGTCCTGTCTAACATTGGTATCTCGATAAAAACAAAAAACTGCGGATGCTGGAAATCCAAAACAAAAACAGAACTACCTGGAAAAACTCAGCAGGTGTGGCAGCATCAGTGGAGAAGAAAAGAGTTGATGTTTCGAGTCCTCATGACACTTCAACAGAACTAGGTGAATCCAAGGAAGGGGTGAAATATAAGCTGAACGATGCTGGTGTCTCGATGCTGGGCAAGTTAGCTTGGGAGAGGACCACCTTTCTTGCCACTGAATTTGAAGAAACCTGTAAAAGCACTGTTGGTGGTGCTTCTCCAGAGCTCTGAGGTACCCATTGCAAGTCATTCAAGTCTCTGGAGCACGGCCATCACCCCTGCCCAATAAACCATGTTCCTTGCCATGAGCTTTTGATCCTGGTCCTCAAATGTTACCTGGTTTTCTTTTCCTTAGTCAGCTGAAAGCTTCTGTGGCATACTGGAAGTGATGATGAATTTCATCATTTATGTCTGCCTTCATTGAAACAAGGTTTCCAAGAAATGGAAACTGGTCCACATTTTCCAGGATCTTGCCATTGATCTTAATCGATGGAAGAAGGTATCGTGCTGTGGGAACTGGTTGGAAGAGGACCTTAGTTTCCTGAGTGTTCAGTGAAAGGCGCATTTTCTCATATGCTTCGGAGAAGGAGTCGAGAATGACCTGGAGCTCAGGTTCTGAATGAGCACACAGATAACTGTCACCGGCATACTGAAATGCGGTGACAGAGGTTGAATTGGGTTTTGCTTTGGATTGAAGGTGGTGTTGGTTGAACAATTCCAAAGGTTACCTCCCTACCTGTGGGTAATTTGCTGAATGCGAGATGCAGTATCTCACCGAGAAAAATGGAGAAGGGAGTTGGTGCAAAGACACAACCTTGTTTGAGCCCAGTTTTCACTGAGAAAGGGTCTGTGGTGGATCCACTGGTGAGAATTACAGCTTGCATATCATCATGGAGTAGGTGGAACGTGATGACAAATTTCTGGGGGTAGCCATATTTGAGGATGCTCTATAAGCTTTTGTGGTTGACAGAGTCAAAGACATTTGTGAGGTTGAAAAAGGCCATGTACAGCAGCTGGTGCTGTTCCTTGCTTGAATCTTTTGCGTGGTGAAGATCACATTTGTGGTATCTTTCAATGAATGAACACTGCATTACGGCTCTGGGAATTGCTCTTTGGGCCACAGGGAGGAGGCGGTTGAGGGGGGGATCTCAATGATCTTCCCTGTGCCAGAGAGCAGGGATACTACTCTGTAGCTATTGCAATCAGAGTTGTCTCCCTTCTTGAATATAGTCCCAAACGCAGCATTGCTGAGATACCTCGCATGCGCTTTTCTTCCCATTAAGGTGTATGAGGTTGTGTAGTCACGCCTGGAGTTTTTCTCTGATGACATTTAAGAAGTTGATCAGGAATTCATCTGCTCCAGGGGATTTGTTGTTTTTTTCTTGACTTTACTCTGGACTGGGGTAGTGCTAAGACTGAGCTGGATGGGGTGTTGAGGAATGTAGTTGACGGCGTCTGAGTAGAAGCCAGAGTCTCAGTTGAGGAGTTCTTCACAATGTCTTCTCTAGCAAGCATTGTCTGCCTCCCTGTCCTTAATGAGCTCCCCTCCACGCTTACCTCTCAGTCATTGGAATATAAAACAAAATCAAGAGAGTAACATCATTGTTTTGGTTTTTAATTCAGGTTAGGAATTATTAAGTTTTCAATTATCTGCAAACTTATCTAAATTTATGGTCACAAAATACAACTGCGGATGCTGATTGTGCTTGTTTTTGAGCTATGAGCTGTCATTTTAGGATTTGCACTCCAGCTATTAAAATTTCCCTCCAAGTTCCTAAAATTATTTTATTGTTCAGTTCCAACAATATAACAGAACCTAACTGAGAAACTCATAGGCCAGTGGTGTACAATAAATATTGCTGACTAGGCACATACGTTATTATGACGAAACTGTTTAAGCTATACAAGTACAGTAATAGTCGTTTGGTAGTACAGAACTTGAATATTGCTGAAAATAGAGACTTGTCGAAGCTTTCATCTTGTACACATCAGGACACTTCACAAGAATACTAATATAAGGGGAAAACAACAATTTTTATACTGTATGTGAAGAGAGTGTTGATTGGTTGGCAAGTGGGATCTGATTGGTAGAGGTGTTGCCATGGAAACTAACTGGTCAAGCTGCCTGGTTTAAATTTCAAACAATGCTTGGCAATTAACTGTCAGTCACCATCACTGATGCATTCTTCATGGCAATGCCTCTACCAATCAGAGTCTACTTGAGAACCAATCAGAACTCTCTTTTCATAGAGTGTAAACTGTTGCTTTTCCCTTATATTGGTATTCTTGCAGTGTCATGATGAATGCAATATGAAAAGCTTTGACATGTCTCTTTTTTCATCAATACGTACACTAATCTTAATAGAAACTCGCTCATACAGGTATATTTCACATGTATATATTTACTTAAATATTTCACATGTATATATTTACTTAACAATAACTATCACCAATCAGTCACCATTGAAGCAAAACACTCACAATGATCAAAAAATGCTCACACACTCTTCTTTTCATCTTACCATTTTACCAACAAAAAGATTGATGTTCACATCTTCACATATGTTGTGAGAAAATGAGTACTAAGGTTCTGATTACTTTGGAGGAGGCAGCGGCATAGTGGTATTGTTGCTGGATTAGTAACCTAGAGACCTAGGGTACTATTCTGGGGACCTGGGTTTGAATCTCATCATGGCGGATGGTGGAATTTGACTTCAATAACAATTTGGAATTAAAAATCTAATGATGACTATGAAACCATTGTCAATTGTTGTAAAATCCCATCTGGTTCACTAGTGTTAGGGAAAGAAATCTGCTGTCCTTACCTGGCCTGGCCTACATGTGATTCCAGGCCCACAGCAATGTAGTTGGCTCTTAAATGCTCTCTGAACAAGAGGCAGTTCAGGATGGGCAATAAATGCCTGCCTAGCTAGTGGCTCCCAAATCCAATGAATAGAAAAGAGACCATATAGCCAACTCTGCTAGTCAATTTCTTGTTTATTAATGTAATTAGCTACGTCCGAATTCCCAACTAGCCGCATGTGATTACTGGCTAACATATTGGCTAATACTGTTAGAGATGTACCCTCAAGACTATATGCTCCGATATGAACATACTCAAAATGTTGCAGAGAGGAGACATAACATCCCTTGCTGTATGGTTTCCTGATTAATAGAAAAGCTTTGAAATAGAGAATACTTCATGAGTGCAAATAGCTCTACCGGTCATCCACCTCATTGCAAGTCCAATTGCAAATTGGATTCATCATAATGAATAATTGGGTATCAATCTTGAGTCAGAGGTAGCGCACTTGCTTCAAAGTCAGAAAGTTGTGGGTTCAAGCCCCAGCCGAGAGACTTTATCACATAATTAAAATTGACATTTCAGTGTAACATTGAGGGAGTGCTGCACTGTCACAGATGCTGCCTTTTGAATGACGACACTGCACAATTTGTGAAGTGGCCCTAGGAGCAGCCCCGGTGTTATCAAAGTTTTGGCTCATTCAGCTATCCTTATTTTCACAGATTGAGTTCTTAATATTACACAGAAACTGTACTCTGTTGTTTCCCTCTCTGTCCATTCCTGTCAAATCCATCACCATGAAAGGTTCTGTTACTGTGCCTCTGTTGCTCTGTAAGGGCTCCTATTCTCAGCTGTGCTGTTCAGTGAAGTTCTTTGAAAAAAATTTCACACTCCCCCATTTTCTCAACAGGATTTTCATGTTCCCATCTGTTCTCGTCATTTCCACTTCAGTTGGGAGACCACTAGGCTTCAAATGTTCCCCATCGTGCTATTCCTGAACGCATTATTAAAAAGACACCTGCTTTCAAAATCAAAACTTAAACACTGAGTTGGAGCCTTAATAACGCTATATAGAGAAACAAAATAAAATTCAACTGGGATAAGCATTATGAGATTTGAATATCCCAATAATACGTTAGTCATTTTTTGTTTACATGTTAGGAGTAATTTATAGAGACCAATGCAAAATTGTAAAACAACACCTGTACTTGAACTCAAAATATTGTTAAGTGCATTTTCCTAAAGGATCAATGCACAAGAAGCAAGCACCGGACAACAAAATAACTTAAAAGTGTTAAACCATCTGGACTTCACAAAAATCTTTGGATCTTCAAAGGTGTAAGCCTGCTTTATGTGAAGATTCCTTTGATGACTTTTATTATCTATTTGTTTTTTCATCCTGCAGCTAAGGCTTATACTTTTCAGGTTCAAGTGACAGCTACCCCACAGTCAGAATTTCATATTTCTTCATACCAAGATGCGAAAGGTATCCGCTCATTATCACAAGTCCCTGCACAAAGGCATCAAATGGACATAATGATGCTCCTTTGCTGTTGAAATGGTTTATTATTGTATGCTGAGTTGATTTGTTATTTCTATTCTGGGTCATTCCCCTGCTCAGGACAGTCTGCACAGCAAACCCTTTCTCATTTCAAGCAGGATCACAAGGACTCTGTATTTTCCCTACCTGGTTATATTTACAAAAAAGCAATTTCCTTTTCCATTGATTGTAACTCTTCCTGCCTGTGGTTGAACGTGCACATCCACACTATTTTACTTCTGTTATATTTTCCAGTCATCCAACAATATAGATGTTCTTGTTTCAACTGTCTAAAGTATGTTGTTCGTCAGCTCACTCGAGACTTAAAACCTGAGCATCTTTCCTTCCAACTTCTCAGGGCATACCTTTCTTCAATTATCTGCTATTTAATTACATTCATGACTTTTTTTGTGATGGGTTACCTGATCCTCAGTTTTCCAAGTAACCCTTTAAAGTTCATACAGTGCCTCCTGTAGCCAAAGGTTTAAAACCCAAGTAATCACTGCTAAAAATAAGTAATACACCAACTTCTGAGCATTTTTGAATATTATATTTGAATTTAAATTACTGCAAATCATGGAAAATACAAACTGTGTGTGAGATCTAATTGAGTTCTCGCTGGGCTGAAACAATTACTGATAGCACAATTATATTACTTGACATATATTTGGAGAATTTTTCGTTTTCTTTTCTGAAGCATTTCTCTCAGTTTTACACTTGGAGTAATTACAAGGATTTTTTTTCAACCTTTCTCCAAACATTAGAAAGTTATGACAATTAAACAACATCAGAATTGGATGTGAAGCAAAATAATTAAGCTGCCCTATGTTAGCTGGGGTAGGGCTGAACACAAATCACGTTGCAGCTTGAGAATTTCTATTTGTTTCCTGCTTCGAAACTAATTACCTATCCCTGGCTCTTCTTTGTCAAAAAGGAACTGGGACAAGGTATAAAAAAGGGCTGTCCGTTCACTATCAGTTCATTCTGTGCTATGACTGTTGATCAGTTTCATCCTCATTCACTCCAAATGGTCCCCTACCCACTCTGTGATGTGTTTCGGGGGCAGAATCTATTGCTCGGTGTGCGGGCACGCACTGGACACACTCGAGTAAAATAGCGCGCAATAATGTCGGGCAAGCATCCCGAAGTCATCGCGCAGTCATGCGATATTTCAATCAACAGGCGCACGCTAAAGTCAGAAGCGTGCCTATCCAACAATTAAGAGGGCCATTAAGCCTATGAATGGTGTAATTAACTGTGCTTTTCCACTGCCTGGCCAACATTACAATAGGCAGGCGGGCAAATCGGCCAGGCGGCCCTTGCATTTTTCAGGAAACCTCACCCAAGGGCAGAACGAGCTTTCCGTCATTAAACGGAAAAAAGAGTAAAAATGTTTGGACAGAATTTTCATGATGTGTGTGACAAGCTGACTGTTTCTGATGCGTGGCCATTTTTTTCCAGGTTTTTAAAAATCTTTATTTTTTTTTGTATTTAATTTCTTCAGCTCCCTGAGGCAGCTCTCTGCCTTTAGGGAGCTTTGATTCCGCCTTCCTCCGCGCCCGCACTGATTTCAGCGCACGCCATGCTCCCACCTCCAACATAGGCAGCGCACTTCCTGCTGGCTGTCCGTTAATTGGCCAGCCAGTGTGAAATCGCGGTGGGGAGCCGATCGCTCCCTGGCTGGTCAATCATGCCCACCCACCAGGCAGAAAATTCAGGCCCAAGTCTATAGTTCATCTTGTCAGCTAATTTACAACAGCAGGTTGTCTTTTGATATGGAATTCTTGAATAACCCCTTCACCCTGACACTATTTGGCACCAGGCACCTGTAAGATTAAGCCATTCCCTGCTTAGACAAGAGCAGGTAGAGAATTCAAACTTGGTTGAATTCAGTAAGACATTCTGGCAGTTTCATCGAATGAGGTACGGCAGTTGCAGTGGTGTATGGTCAGAAATGTGTCTTTTATTTTCCCTGTCCTACCATTCCTACCACCATCCCATTTTCCTGTTACCTGAGATCTGGGAAAGAAAAAAATAGAAATAGCCTTCTTGGGAAAATGGGTACATGCATATTTTCAAGGGAAAATAAGGAAAAGAGGGCCTTCAACTCAATGTCTATTCTACTGTACAATATTTATCACAGCATTGAAAAATTGTCTATCAGCATTGCAGATTAATATTAACAGGGAACCCGTGTTTGCAGCATTAAGGTGCCAAACATAGCACAAGTTTTCAAAGTATGGCAGCGAAAGCTCTATGGAATGAGTAAAGTGTAGCTACAGGGCAATACCTATCAGTCAAGACATAGAAATGATGAATGTGTGCACTGTGTAACCTCCCCCAAACAACTACCAGCACAGGCAGCTAAGCTGAACATCGCTGTTGAAGTAAGATACACTGCAAGGCAAGTAAACTGCTTCAGAGAGAGTGTCTATGATAAATCAAAACAATGCATATCGAAATAAAAAGTCAAATTAAAAGCTCACAACGTGGACTGAGCAGAGCTCAAGGAATAAAGAGACAAGTAAGTAACAAAGTACGATTGGAAATAAAAGTTACATGCACAGTATTCTATGCTGGAGAACTGGATCCTCTTGAAATTATTAGACAGCATCCTGTGGCTGATCCAAATCTTCAACTCGATATCAATACCAAAAGGCATCACATTATTCAGTCGCAGGCAAGAAAGTGTGAATCCTGGACTGGAATTTTCCAACTCCTCCTGTGGTGGGTTCCCACCTGCAGCGGGGCCGGCAAACCACTGAAATCTCCAATCACATCCACGGAACTGGAAGATCCCACCAGCATGAGGGGCTGGAAAATTGCAGCCAGTGTAACTGGTGAGAACTCCGCTCTATAATCAGACACCAATAAAGGTGACGCCAGAAGAAAATGAATCAATATTTCGATGTGCAGCATGGTTTAAATGGGAGTGATATTTTAGCTCTCTGCATGGAACTTAATGTAGGCAGTGGGGGTCTCGAGAACCGGCTAGGGCTCTGCATCGCTTCTTTGTTTGGGAAGGCTACCCCCAATAAGTGCTGGATTTTTGTGAAGTCGGACCAACTCTGGAGCCTTTTAAAATGATGGGTGGGAACAGAATGCAGCCATCCCGCCCCCATTTCCGGGAGGTCCCATTTCCCAGAGGGAAGGGGAAAGGCAGTGAATCACACAGGTGGGAAACCTGAACTCAACAGGGCCACTTGAAATTAGTGCTGAGTTCAAACTGACCCCATCTGCATTGTCCCAAGGGCCTTAACCTGCATTGTTGGAGTCAAAAATTTATGGAGCAGACATAATGTTCTTGAAGGGTCTGATAATTACTATGATCTGAAGTTATTTAAAAACCCCAGCCCTTTACATATGAAAAAATAAATCCAGGATGCAGCTGTGAGTTGAATGGTCAGCTGGTCCCTGCTGGAATGCTTTGAATGACAGGTCATTTGGTGTAGATTAGGAAAAAAATCATCTGTTCCTACAATTTTAATCAAGTTCATTGTTGACATTTCCTAAGGCCTGTTATTATAGCTGTGTCCATGATGAATGCTTGACTAAGGCCTGTTATTATAGCTGTGTCCATGATGAATGCTTGACTAAGTTTCAAAAGATAGAAAAGTACATATCTCAGCAGGGGTTTGAGTTCTAATTTTGATTGATTGATAGTTTTAAGAGACTATTAAAGAATTGGCTGCCTTTGATGTGATAACTGAATATAAATTTGTTTGTTTTTTTTTACTTGAGGGGATTAAAAATCTTTGAATGGGTTTCAGGAAGCATTTTTTTTTCCTGTATGAAGTGTGCGTGAGTGCTTTTAGATTGTTAGATGTTTATTTATTCTTTTATCTCCGCATGGTGGCTGAGGTCTGTCATAGTAGATAATGGTGAGTGGCCAGAGAAGGTGGCATGTGGTGTATCAGTGACCTTTAAGATGGCATGGGGGCAATGGAGGGTATGCAGATGGATGAGGGGGTGAGTTGGTGTGAGGTATAAAGGCAATGAGCATATTTTCACACCACATGAAATAGAACTACTTAAATTAGGATTACACATGGAAGCAACTGAAAATCAAGGTCACAACAGAACAATAGCCATGACTCAGACATGGGTCAAAACTAAAGGGGGAAAAAAACAGCTGAATATAAAAGCCAAGATAATCCATTTGAAAAATAAAGCAGAAAGTTCAGATGCGATGTTGCTAATCTAGGGAACTCTCTACCTGAACCTTTTCACCTCTGTACCTTTCTCTCCTACTTTATCACGCTGCTTAAAACTTAGCCTCTTTGACCGAGCCTTTGGCCATCTGACCTAACATATACTTATGTGAGGAGATGTCACATTTTGTTTGGTGATGCGCCTGTGAAGGATGTTTAACTATGTTAAAGGTACTGTAGAAATACAAGTTGTTGTTGTTGTTGTTGAAGTCAAAGGTCAGTCCACGAGAAGCAGCTTGTCATTTCCTTAAAAACAAGGACTATTCTATTTAGTTATCAGTAAATGAGTTGAACCAATGGAATTTATCACAGTAAATGCAGCTTTGATTTTGTTTGGGCGGAATTTTCCATGCCTCATGTCAGGCATCATGGCGGGCACAAGTGGACAATATAACAGGAAGGCCAAAAGCTGCTTTCACAACGTCGTGACACCAGCTTGCAATTGTCTGCTCCACCCATCAATGGTGGGCCACCTTTCCCGTCACCAGATGTTGGGAACTTCATTTTAATGCATCTGCACATCGTTATAAGCCCTGCTCGCTGGAATCGTCCCCCACGCTGGATCATCCAGGTGTGCCGACGTGATTCACAGCTGAGCAAAAGTGATGTGCACCTGGCAAGCGGTACTTCACTCAGGACTTTGAGGTTTGTTTTGCTACCTTGCTTCAGTCAGCATTCACGGTCATCAGCGCCAGGTTTCACAGGCAGCACCACATCACTTTCAGGGCGGTTCACAGGCAGGTCTCTACTTACAGGACTAGTCGTAAGGTGGGGGTGGCTTTTCAATGGCTGCAGGGATAGGGCTTGCTTGGGGAATGGGGAGAAGTTACCTCATGCAAGGGAAGAGGCTGCAGGGCTGGGACATTACTGAGGAAGGGGAGTATCCAAGAGTGTGTGTGGTGACACATGTTGATCTCTGCAAGTGGCCTCAAGGTGGTGAGGGCTGAGGAGGCAGTCTCCAGAGGAGATGAGGCCAGATGGAGATGTGAGGGTTTGTGTGAGAGAGAGTGAGCGGTGATGTTCCTTGAGCTAGCGGTGAGTGAGATGCCAGTGAGTGTGTGATGGGTTTGCGGGTGTGTGAGTTTAGAGTGATGAGATGGTTGCCTTACCCTGGCAGCATGGATGAGGTCATTCATCCTCTTTCTGCACTGGATGGCCAACCTCCTCTGTGCAGCATTGGCACTGACCACCTCTGCCACCACCTACCAAGCTAGTGTGGTGACACTGATGGGCCAGAGCAAGGGTAGAGGGCATCGCAATGGGCTCCAATGGTGTCCAGAAAGCATCCCAGTGATGCGTCACTGAATCAGGGGACTGTAGTCTTCTTGCCTTTCAGAGCTGTGTCTTCTACGCAGCAGTCCAGGGCTAGAGCACTGAGAGGTGTGCACACGGCTGCACTTTAAATATGGCATCCAGCATGAGGAAACAGCGAGGTGATGGCATGATGGGCAAATCGGAGGCCACCCGCCAGTGAAACAACATGGTTCCTAGGAATGCATGATTAATGAGGTGGGATTGGGATGATACGGTGTGAAAACCCGCCATTGTGGCCAGCAGATATAACGCCCTTTTCCCGCCCGCTACCGCACTTAGTGCAAATCTGGGACGGCTCTGCCTTTTATTCAGCACAAGAGGGTTCAGTGCTGCTTTAAGAGCTATAAAGGACGCCTTGTGTTTAGAGGATTCGGGGACGAGCAGAAGCACTGTAATCCTTTGTCAAAGCAATTACTCCAATGGAAATATAGATTTCTGAAGGCGTCCCTAATTAATTACCAATGTTTATTAATTTAGTTTGGATCTAACGGCCATAATGATACAAAGTGCCAACATGAGAAAAGATAACTTTATTAACCTTGTAACAGATTATCAACCAAATATTACGTGGTTCAAAGACATTTATATATGGATTGCTATTTGATAGGATAATTACATTCAAAAACGTGCAAGATACCAAGAGAAAATGTGCTTTCTATGATTATATATGATGATTTGAACCTACGGGTTTCAAATTCATTGTTTATCACTCCTACTCATTTGTATTCCATATTATTTCCGAAAGTATAAACTAATCTGCTAGTGTAAAATGTTTATCTAGACCAAATGCAATTAGTGTTTACCTGCACTCATCTGCCATTTTTATAAACTGTGCCAAAGTCTTGTGGACAAAATGTTCACCTGGGAAAAGAGGCCCAGCAGTTTGGGAATGGAATGGTAGTAGAAGGGAAAACACAAAGCGGTTGATTTTAATTAACCCAATTGGATGGAAAACCAGAGCTCAGCGGGTCAATGGAAATGAATATCAATGTGAGCACAAAACTCAGGCTCAATTCATTGATGCTGATGGGAATAGTCAGAATTGACCCCAAAGTGCACTTCTTCAGTTGACAGTCATCACAGTTGAGGATGATAGATATTTTGTGCTGGTGTTTAAATAATATGTCATGCATAAATATAGTTATTCATAAATATTACTAATGTCCTTTAGGGACGGAAATCTCCCGCCCTTATCTGCTCTGGCCTACATGTGACTCCAAACCCACAGAAATATTGTTGATTCTTAAATACCCTCTGAACAAGGGCAATTAGGAATGGGCAATAAATGCTGGCCTAGCTAGCAATGCCCACATCCCGTGAATGAATAAATAAATAAATAAATATTTTGTCAGCCATGCATGTCTCAGTAGGTGGAATTCTCAACTCTTGAGTCAGAAGGTTGTGGTTTCAAGTCCCACTCCAAGGGCCTGAGCACAAATATCAAGGTTGACACTCCCATCTTTCCGGTGAGGCATTAAACCAAAGCCCCATCTGTCCTCCATGGTGGACATAAAAGATCCCATGGCACTATTTCCAAGCAGAGCAGGGGCGTTGTCTCTGGTGTCCTGGCCAATATCTATCCCTCAATCAATATCACAAAAAAACGAAGTATTGGGTCATTATCACATTGCTGTTTGTGGGATCTTGCTGTGCACAACCTGGCTGCTGTGATTCCTACATTGCAAAGCAACTATGCTTCGAAACTCCTTAATTGGATAAAAAGTGTTTGGGATGTCCAGTGGTCGTGAAAAGCGCAATATAAATGCAAATCGTTGATGTTGCTGAAGTCAAAGTTCAGATTAGACGTTTAGAGAGTGCCCACAGGAAATTCAGATATCAGGGAAGAACCTACCCAGCAGAGCCTTGCTGCACATGTCAGAAAATTACTGGGGGGTATGGCCCATGATTTTCTGTTGATTAAAATGAGTGAATAGAAAAGAGTGGGCAGCCCCTTTGCCATTGCCCGATATGGCACACCTGGCAGACAAGACTCTGGGAATTGGATCCAACGTTCCTAAAATTATCTGTTTGGAGGCACCAAGTCTGTGAACTAAATATAACCAGCTGTCATCCACAAAATAATTGGGTTGATGCTTACATATCCATTATAAACAGTTGGTCACCCCTTTAAAAACAAGTGTTATTCCATCTAGTTATCAATGAATGAGCTGAGACAATGGAATTCATCACTGTTAATGGAGCTTTGATTTTCTTTTGTTCAACACAAGGGGGTCCAGTGCTGCTTTAAGAGCTACAAATGATGCCTTGTGTTTAGAGGATTAGGGGATCAGTGGTAACACTGTAATCCTTTGTCAAAACAATATACTCCAATGTAAATTTAGATTTCCGTTGGTGTTCTTAATTAATTATCAATATTTATTCATTTAGTTTGGTTCTAATGGTCATAATGTTAGAAAGTGCCAGGCTAAAAAAAAGATAATTTTATTAACCTTGTACCACATTATCAGCTAACTGTTGCGTGGTCCAAATACATTTAAATATGGATTGCTAATTGAAAGGATAATAACATTCAAAAACATACAAGATATCAAGAGAATACATGCTTTCTAAAATACATTTTGAACAATGGGCTGCAAAGTAATTGTATCTCACTCCTACTCATTTGTATTGCAAATTGCTTCCTAAATATTGAGCTAATGCAGGTATTTTGACCGACCAAGTTGGGTGAAAGCTCGGTACAAATTGGTGCAACAGTTTGGGAATGGAATGACAGTGGAAGGGAAACACTAAGAAGATAATTTTAATTGATCTAATTGGATGGAAAACTAGAATTCAGCAGGCCAATGATTAGGGCACAAAACACAAGCTAACTCATTCCACTGTTGGGAATACTTAAAATCGACCCCAAAGTGCACTTCTTTAGTTGGCAGTCACTGCAGTTGATGATTAATATTTTGTGTTGGCATTGAAGTATTTTGTCATTTATAAATATAAATACTTGTATATTTTGTCAGCTGTGGTTCAGTTGGTGTCACTCTACCTCTGAATTCAGAAGGTTGTGGATTCAAGTCCAACTCCAGGTGCTTGAGCACAAAAATTTAACCTAAGACTCCAGTGCAGTGCTGAGGGAGTGCTGCACTTTTGGATGTGCAGTCTTTTGGGTGAGGCACTAAACCAAAGCCACATCTGCAATCTCAGGTGGACATAAAAGATCCCTTGGCATTATTTAGAAGAAGAGTAGGGGAAATATCCTTGGTCTCCCAGCCAATATTTACCCCTCAATCAGCATCAAATACACATCTGGTCATTATCACATTTATGGGAGCTTGCTGTGTGAAATTGAGTCCCAAGTTTCCTAAATTACAACAGTGACCACAAATCAAAAGTACTTCATAGGCTGTAAAGTGCTTTGGGGAGCCTGCTGGTGGTGAAAGGCATGATAGAAATGCAAGCCTCTCTTTTAGTAGTCCTGAAGTAACGTAAAAGGTGTTATAAATGTAAGAAAGCCTGCAAGCTTTCTCAATAGTAATTAAAAAAAGAAAGAAAATCATAAATAAAAGTATTGGTGTATTAAAACAATCTGATGAAGCAGAAGCCTGGAAAGTGTCAGAACTGTGAACTAATCATGTTCTAAATAAAACAAAGCAGCCTTACTAGAAAAGAGCAAACAGCTCAGTATAAAACAGGTACAGTTTTAACAGAATATGGGGTTGGATTTCAGGCACATCCCAAACATGATGGGAAATTTGGATACTGAGCTCTGCAATACAAAATAAATATTTTCTTTCTGGGGATCGCTGTGGGTATTGGGGTGGGGATGGAGGAAGGGCATAGTCATGTGATGATGCAGGAGGTCAGGATTGTCATCTTTCTTTATGAAATGAGACTTTTTTATAACTTGAGAATTAATGTTAATCAAGTGGGGCATCCCTCTCTGCCAATTTTCCAGTGCTTCGTGTCATCAATGTGAACTCATTGCTATATGACAGTACAAGCAGATACATTGCATACGTTGCAGTGACTCGCAAAGACTTCTTCAACAACATCTACCAAACCCAGGGCTTCCACCACCTACAAAGACAAGACCAACAGATAAGTGGGAACTCTGCCACCCAACAATCCCTCCTCAAATCACACACCATCTTGAATTGGAAATATATTGTTGTTCTTTTATGGTCAAAATCCTGGAAATCCCTGCCCAACAGCTCTTCACCAAGTGGACCACAACAGTTCAAGGAGAAGGCCCTCCAGCATTTTCTCTAAGGCAACTCGGAATGAGAAATATAACACTTGCCTTGCCAGTCAAACCCACATCCTGAGCACGAATAAGTTAAACTCAAAGAGCACTAGTCCCAATACAGTGACTGTCAGTGACTGTCAGCTCCTGTTAAAACCTGAGGCTTTTCATTCCTTTGTCTGGGTTTGAAGCATCACACAGTTATTTTGTAAAGAAGAAAGTTGCGTAGGATAATCAAATGCCAGAAATGAAGCCTGATTAATATTACGTTCTTTTAAATGAATGGGTGAAAAAGTAAGAATTCTGCGCAGGAGATGTTTGAGAAACAATGACATCATTTCCTAATTGTCAGTTAGGATTTGCAGTATTTCAGCCTGTTATATGATTTCATCTATTGTATATATTAGATATATTACAACATGTACAATAAGGAACTCCATATGCATTATCTTGAACATCAAAGGAAAATGAAAATTGTCCACTCCAATAGCCTGTTATACATAAACGAGTATACGCACAGGGTAATTATTTCTCACCAACCATTCCTGCTGTGAATCACACAGTCAGTTTACTGCCAATTAGTGTTAATGGTAGCTTTGTACCATAGATTCACGCTCCTATTAAGTTTCTCCTTCTGGTTTTTCAAGTGTATTAAAACCTTGACAATGAAAACTCACATTGACATTTGGAGGCGTGTGTAAAGTAACTCAGGAATTTATGTTGTGAGCCAAAACTTACAAATTGAGCACCACTGGGGCAAAACGATGCCTATTTTGAATAGTTCTCTTTGAAACTAATTGAAATATTCGGCAAGTCATAAGAACATAGGAGCAGGACAAGGCCATTCTGCCCCCAGAACCTGGTCCAACATCTGGTGACATAATATCTGAGCTGCAGTTTAATTCCACATACCAGCCTTTGTTCCATTACTCTTAACATGTTTACCTAAGAAAGATCTCTCAATCTCAGATTTTAAATTGACAGTTGCTCTAAAATCAGTTGCCATTTGTGGAGGAGGTTTTTAAAATTCTCCCACCCTTTGTGTGCAGCAATGTTTCCTAATCACACTCCTGATTATTAAACCATGTTTCCTAGCCCTGGAGTCCTCCACCAGCAGAAATCGTTTCTCTCTATCTACCCTCTCTGTTCTCTTGAATATCTTGAAAACTTTGGTCAAGTTATCCCTTAACCTTCTAAATTCCAGAGAATACACCCTAGTTATTATAATCTCTCTTTATAATTTAACCTTTGAATACTAGGTGTAATTCTTGTAAATTTATGCTGAACCCACCAAGACCAATAGATCCTTCCTAATCTCTGGGTCCAGAATTGTTTACAAATGCTTATTTTTGATTTGGACTGTGCACATGTATGTCGGATTAAATTTTCTGTATCTAAACATTATTGCATGACTGAAAAGTAGGTTCCTTTCCCCTCCAATGTGTTTTTCTGTTAGTCAAAATCATCCCGTGTTGGGAAACTGTAAGTGTATGATTGCCTAACTGAACTCTTGGAGGGAAATAGCAATGGATAAACACCTGTAAGTAGAATAAATACTCAGGAAGAGGTATAAAGTATTCAGCAGGTAGGACATAGATCATTGTTTGCTTATATACTTCCCCTTAGGCAGTCCCTCAGGATTGAGGAGGACTTACTCCCTCTCTGGTTTGATGTTTTCTGAGATGGCTGGTAACCCCAAAGCGCAACCTGCGGATTCTGCCAAATGGGGGGCAGATACTGCTTGAAGGGTTGGGTAAATGGGCTGTTTGGAAATTTGTGCGCTCTCTCCAATGCCTCAACTTCGCCTCTGCACATTCTCAATGAAGTCTCTCGATGTGTTTGCTCCTTCCTGAATGAACCTTCTTCATTTTGGTTGGCCACGAGTGGAGATGTTTGACCTCTTCAGGGATACTTTCAGGAAACCCCTAAATCATTCTTGTTATCTTCCTGGGTGTCTCCTGCAATGAATGAGCTCCAAGTAGAGCAGTTGCTACAGGAGCCTGGTGTCAGGCATACGAATGGCTTCCTGTTTTGAGTGCTTAGTGTCTCGATGCTGGGCAAGTTGTGGTGGGAGAGAATGCAGCTCTTAGACCGCCTTTCTTGCCACTGGATTTGGAGGATCTTGTGAAGACACCACTTGTAGCACTTTTCCAGTGCTTTGAGGTGCCTGTTGTAAGTTGTCCAAGTGTGGAAGGTAGAGAGATTTTCTTGGATTGTCTTATCCTTTTTCTCAGTATGTCAGGCTTTTAAAAATCATTAAGAATCAGGCTTAAAATCATTTTTTTTTTCCCATTTGTTCCCATTGATGGAATTTGACATTTAATGAGAACAACTACAAGTCTCCATTCTGGTAAAACCTTGGTGGTGTAGACAAAAGTGATCATTTAAGCCAATTCAGTGGACTCTGTGCAAGGGCAAATAGATGTCAATTTCAAACTGCACTTTAATACCCAGCATGAAAATGTTTGAAAGCATCGCAAGTGGTGTGCACTCACCTTCCTGACCACAGTTTATTGGCTACATGGATAGCACTTTAAAAATAGTGGGCAGCATTTTCAGAAGTATCAGAACATTGTTTTCAAATCTATCTACTTTTATCACAAAGTGGCCAAAGGATGTAGCTTTTGACTGGAGCATTCTTGCTACTTCCTTAACAGTTGCAGCCTTAGCAGCATTCCTGGCACCACAGACCTTATGTGCCAGATAACTGGGAGTCATCGATCTCACACCTCGGATGTATCTTACTTGGGAAGGAGGTGAGAGGTGGAAATTATCTCCTCTCTCCTAAGGAATAGAACTTTTCCTTTTTCATAGTTGTCATTAATTTATGTTTCACTCGTGAACCTTCTGAAACAGTATGACCCTGGCTTTATGGTAATGATGGTGAGTATGAGCGTTTGCTATCATTATTGCTTTAAACCTGACAGTATCTTCTCTAGAGTCTGCACATGCATAGTTAAATGTGGAAGCCCAAAAGCTGCTCTCAATGATTCTCCGATTCTCCAGAGAAATCATTGTTGCAGTGCTTGAAGATTGAAATCAATTAGGAATCAATGTACTGATGAGAACTTGCTGTTTTGGCTGCAACATCACTGTCTGAAACCCTTGAAAAAATTATGCCTTGTTAATGATGTATTTAATAGTGTAACAAATTATATTTACTGTTGAATGGCCTCTCTGGGCATGAAAATCTAATTTGATATTCATATAATATAATAATTTGCATTCTGACAAAAATCAAGATCTTTTTATATATTATTTAAATTTGTTTATGTTACTTCAGTTTCTAATGTATATGACAAAGTCATTTATTTTGTTTTCTGTAAAAATTATAAAAATTGAAGGCCGTTATAAAACAAAAACTGAAAAAACTGGAAATACTAGGATTGTCTGTTTTCATTTCAGATTTCCAGCTTATGAAGTATTTTGCTTTCATTGTACTTCCTAGTTTGTTGCCTGCAATTGATGTGATTACTTTGATGTGATTGGCTGCTTATCCTGCTTGGTATCATCACTCTTGCTGGCTACAAGGGGATATAGAGAGATTAATTGAGTAGGCAAGGATTTGGCAAATGCATAATGTGAGAAAATGTGAAATTCCATTTTGGCAGGAAGAATGAAGGTCTTCTTGGGACTCTCTCCTGTTCCACTTGCCTGGATTTTGGGGACTTTTTTCTTTTGCTTGGGACTTGCTATCTGTCCCTTTGCTCCAGTCTCTCCCTCTGGCAGCTATTTTTAACTGAACTCAAACTGCTTTCCCTTTAGTTTTTATGTGTGTGTGTGTGTGTGTGTGTGTGTGTGTGTGTGTATGTGTGTGGCTCTCCCTCTCTGGACCCCTGTTGCCAGGCAACAGCACAGATTTTTCTACTCTGGTGCTTGCTTTAACTTCTCCCCAAGAGTTGTAAAAACATTCTCATTAGAAATGCAGCCATCTTTTATAGTGAAACTAAAGCTCAGCTTGACGTTTTCTTAGGAACATAGCAATAGGAGAAGACGATTCAGCCCATCGAGCCTGCTCTGCCAATCAACATGACTGATTATGGCAGATCGAATCCTTTAATGTCTTTTACCCACACGATCCCCATAACCCTTAACATTATTGTTAATCAGAAATCTGTCAATCTCTACCTTAAACATACTTATTGACTGAATTTCCACAGCCCTCTGGGGTAGAGAATTCCAAAGATTCACAACCCTCTGAGTAAAGAAATTTCTCCTCAACTCAGTCTTAAGTGGCTTCCCCGTTACTTTGAAATTGTGTCCCCGGTTCTAGACTTTGCAACCAGGGAAAACATTTTACCTGCACTTACCCTGTCAATTGCTTTCAGTATTTTGTATGTTTCAATGAGATCACCTCTCATTCTTTGAAACTCTAGAAAATACAGGCCCAGTTTCTCCAATCTCTCTTCATAAAACAGTCTCACCATCACCAGAACAAGTCTGGTGAACTTTTGTTGCACTCCCTCTATGGCAATAATATCCTTTCTCAGGTAAGGGGACCAAAATGGCACACAGGATTCCAGGTGTGTTCTAATCAAGCTTCTTTATAATTGAAGCAAGACTTTACCACTCCTGTACTCAAATCCTCACTCCTATACTCAAATCCTCACCCCTGTACTCAAATCCTCAACATTCTTAACACACAAATACAGAGATACAAATCAAACTCAAACATTAAAGCTAAACTCATTCCTAACACCCACAAATACAAATATAACTTACTTAAACTCTCTCTATTTCCTAACCATGTGGAAAATATGTTTCCTCTTGTGGGAGAATCTAGAATTAGGCGTCACTGTTGGAAAATAAAGGGTTACCCATTTAAGACAGAGATGAGGAGAATTTCTTTTCTTCCAGAGTGTTGTGAGTCTTTGGAACACTTCCTCAGAAGGTGGTGGAAACAAAGTCTTTGAATATTTTTAAAGCAGAGGTAGACAGATTCTTGATAAGCTAGGGGATGACAGGTTATCAGGGGTAGGCAGGAATGTGGGGTCGAGGAGCGGTATTTTGCCCTTGGCGTGTGGGCTTGGTGTGCGATTGGGCCCAGAAGGCAGTTTCGAGCTGGCGGGCCTGCCCAGCGTGAAAGACGAGCGGCAGCGCTAAATGCTGCCAGTGCGGGCAGGGGGGGAGGAGCGTGAGCCGGGGGTGAGTCCAACCTTCGCACATGCGAGCGAGCCCGCGCTATGTAGTCTCCCTGAGGCAGAGAGTTGCCTCAGGGAGATGAACCGATTTCAAAAAAAAAAGTTAAAGATTTTATAAATGTTATGAAACGTGTCCCCCCATGTGACTCTGTCCCCTGAGCAGGGACATGTTATCTATGAAAAAAAAATAAAGCTTTTATTTGATTTTTATTTGCTTTTGGAAACCTCATGCCGCCCGTGGATGAGGTTTCCAAAGAAGTGCAAAGGCCGCTTGGCCTTTTCGCTTGCCCCGCCTACCGTAATGTTGGACGAGCGGCAAAAAATTTACCTTAATTACCTTTTTAATGTCCTTAATAAGCCTTTTAACTGACGGCGGGTGCGCTGCCGACTCTGACACGCGTCCGCTGACGGACTGAGCGATGATGTTGGGAAGCACGCCTCGACTTCAAACACGTGCCCTTTTAAGCTCGGTCGGGTTGTGCGCTTGCCCGCCTGCCGAGCGAAAAATTGTACCCGCGGTTACAATCAGATCAGCCATGACCTTGTTGAATGGTGGGGCAGGCTTGAGGGGCTGAGTGGCCTCCTCCTGCTCCTAATCCATATGTTCATAAGTTTGCATGCCTGAAAGTTCCCTTGACTCGGCACCAGGTTTAAAGGGAAGCATAAATCCACACCATTGAGATCACTAGATTTGATGCTTAAAGTGCCCCAAAGACAAGAGACTGAATAAAGCTAACACTCCTATACAGTTAAAACAACTTTCTTGTCCCAAGCCCATAAAATAGACCACAGGAGTTCTGTTATTTTTTTCTCTCAGAGGGTAGTGAGTCTTTGGAATTCTCTTCCTCTAAAGATGATAGAAGCAGGGGCTTTGAATATTTTTAAGGCAGAGGTAGGTAGATTCTTGACAAACAAGGGGTGAAAGGTTATCAGGGGTAGGTGGGAGGTTACAGTCGGGTCAGCCATGATCTTACTGAAAGGTGGAGCAGGCCCAAGAAGCTGAGTAGCCTATTCCTGCTCCCAATTCGTATGTTTGTATTTTTATGTTTTATTATGGCATTTTGTAATGTGCAGCACTGGAACATCTATAAGTCATCATGCATACTGCCTTGAATCAATTCCATAGCTGTTAACTCAGTCCTCAGTGATTGTTCCTCTATTTAAATTTTGACCAATTGAATTGCTTTAGGCTATAGTTAATTAGTCCTATACTAAAACTTACAGGAATGTACCAATAACAGCTTGAATGTATATATTGCCCTCAATGTAGTAAACATCCCAAGACAATTGGCATAGAATTTCTGATCACACTTTTACTGAATTTCACATACTTTTTACAGTGCTGGAGGAGGCCATTCAGCCCATCGTTTCAGCACCGGCTCTCCGAATGAGCTATTTACTTCATGCCATTCTCTTGCCTTCTCCCTGTAATCCTCCACATTCTTCTTTTTCAAATAAAAGCGCAATTCCCTTTCGAATATCTCGATTGAACCTGCTTCCACCGCCCTCTCAGGCAGTGCATTCCAGAACCTTAACCACTCTCTGGTGAAAAAAGATTTTCCTCAATGTGGATTTAGCTTCTTTTGCAAAGTACCTTAAACCTGTGCCCTCTCAGCCTTAACCTCCTCCAAGGAAAACAATCCTAACTTCTCTAATCTATCTGCATAATTGAAGTTCCCATTCCTGGGATCCTTCTCAATGAGTCTTTTCTGTACACTCTCCAATGCCTTCACATCTTTCCGAAAGTGTGGTGCCCAGAACTAGATGCAATTCCCCAGATGAAGCATCTCATACAGGTTCAACATAACCTCATTTCTCTCGTACCCTATGCCCCTATTAATGAAGCCAAGGATACTGTATGAGCAGAATTTTTCATTTGGCGGGTGGGCAGGTGGGCATGCATCCAACCCGCTCGAGTACGAATTAACGTACATCAACGTCAGCCGAGCGTCCCTTTCACCATGGCCTGGGCAGTATCTTCTTCTTTGGTACAAAGTATTCATTTAATACCTCAGCTATACCCTCTACCTCTGTGCGTAAAACCCCTTTTTAATTCCCTTAATTGGCCCTACTCCTCCTTTTACCACCCATTTACTATTTATATCTCTATAGAAGACTTTGGGGGTTCCTTTTATTTTAGCAGCCAGTCTTTTCTTTATTCAGCCTGGTTCTCCATTGTATTGTGTGCACTTGACATCTTTCTTAAGCATATTTCTTCTTCTTCATCTTAGTCTCTATCTGTTTTGTCATCTAAGGAGCTCTGGATTTGTTTGCCCTATCTTTCCCATTCAAGGGAATATACCTTGACTGTGCCTGAGTTAACGTTTCTTTGAAGGTGGCCCTCTGTTCAACTGTGGCTTTTCCTGCCAACATTTGACTCAAGTTTATTCAGCCTAGATCAGTTCTTACCCCATTGAAGTTGATCTTCCCCCAGTTAATTATTTTTATTCTGGATTGTTTTTTGTCCTTTCTCATAGTCAGCCTCGACTTTAAGATACAATGATCACTGACCCCTACGTGTTCTCCTAATGATATTTGATCCATTTGACCTCATTCCAAAGAACCAGGTTTAACAGTGTCTCCTTTCTCTTTGAGTTGGACACATACTGCTGTAGCAAATTCTCCTGAACACAATCTCGGAACAGTTGCTCCTCTCTGCCCTATAGACTACCACTATCCCCAGACTATATATGGGTAATTAAAGTCCCTCATTGTAACTACTCTGTCATTTTTCCATACCTCTATAATTTCCTTGCAAATTTACTCCTCTACATCCTTCCCACTAGTTGGTGGCCTGTGGACTACACTGAGCAATGGAATTGCACCCTTTTTGTTCCTTAGCTGTAGCCAAATAGATTCTGTCCTTGAGCCCTATGGCGCAGCTTCTTTCTCTGGCACTGCAATACTCTCCTTAATCAATACTGCCATCCTTCCCCCTTTTCTTCCTTTCCTATCTTGTATCCAAGGCTATTTAACACCCAATCCTGCCCTTCTTTGAGCCAGGTCTCTGTTATAGCCATAAGATAAAAGAAAAAAACTGCGGCTGCTGGAAATCCAAAACAAAAATAAAAATACCTGGAAAAATTCAGCAGATCTAACAGCATCTGCGGAGAGGAACACAGCTAACGTTTCAAGTCTGTATGACTTTTCAACAGAACTAAGGGAAAATAGAAAAGAGGTGAAATGTAAGCTGGTTTAAGTGGGGGTGGGACAAGTAGAGCTGGATAGAGGGCCAGTGATAGGTGGAGATTGCCAAAAGATGTCATAGACAAAAGGACAAAGAGGTGTTGAAGGTGGTGATATTATCAAAGGAATGTGCTAATAAGTGACATTAAGTTTAGAAAGCAGGACAAGCAAGGTACAGATAGTCCTAGTGGGGGTGGGGTGGGGGGAAGGGATCGAAATAGGCTAAAAGGTAGAGATAAAACAATGGATGAAAATCCATTTAAAAATAATGGAAATAGGTAGGAAAAGAAAAATCTATATAAATTATTGAAAGAAAAGGGGGATTAGAAAGGGGGTGGGGATGGAGGAGAGAGTTCATGATCTAAAATTGTTGAACTCAATATTCAGTCCGGAAGGCTGTAAAGTGCCTAGTCGGAAGATGAGGTGCTGTTCCTCCAGTTTGCATTGAGCTTCACTGGGACATTGCAGCAGGCCAAGGATGGACATGTGGGCATGAGAGCAGGGTGGAATATTGAAATGGCAAGCGACAGGGAGGTCTGGGTAATGCTTGCGGACAGACCGAAGGTGTTCCGCAAAGCGGTCACCCAGTCTGCGTTTGGTCTCTCCAATGTAGAGGAAACCACATTGGGAGCAGCGAATTCAGTAGATTAAATTGAAGGAAGTGCAAGTGAAATGCTGCTTCACTTGAAAGGAGTGTTTGGGCCCTTGGACAGTGAGGAGAGGAGAAGTAAAGGGGTAGCGATGCACCTTCTGCGGTTGCATGGGAAGGTGCAGTGGGAGGGGTTTGAGGTGTAGCGGGTGATGGAGGAGTGGACCAGGGTGTGCCGGAGGGAATGATCCCTGTGGAATGCTGCCAGGGAGGGTGAAGGGAAGATGTGTTTGGTGGTGGCATCATGCTGGAGTTGGCAGAAATGGTGGAGGATGATCCTTTGAATGCAGAGGCTAGTGGGGTGATAAGTGAGGACAAGGGGAGCCTGTTATAACCACTTCATCACATGTCAGTCTGCACCTATGATTCACCAATCTTATTAATCACACTCCATACATTCATACACATGCATGACAATCTTGATTTATACTTTATTACTTTGTCCCTTCCTCTGACCCCTCCTATTAACTTACTATTCCCTACTCTTGTGTTATCTCCCAACATTGGTATTCCTCTCTGATATTATCTTCTGGTTTCCACACCCTGCCAAGTTAATTTAAACCCTCCCCAGTAGCAGTAACAAATCACCCCACAGGGAAATCAGTTTCGACACTACTTAGGTGCAACCTCTACTCTCTGGCCTGTACAGGTCCCATCTCCCCCTGCTTCCTAATTTCCTTTCTAGCTCCTTAAATTTTGACCGCAGGACCACACTCCTCTTTCTGCCAATGTTGTTGGTACCAATATGGACCATGACTGCTGGTTGTTCACCTTCCCCCCTCAGGGTGCTCTGAACCTGCTCAGTGACATCCTTGACCCTAGCACCGGGGAGCCAGCAAGTCATCAGTGGCTGCAGAAACGTCTATCTATGTAACCCCTAACTATGTAATCATCCGTCACTATTGCTCTTCCAGTTTTCCTGGATCTCCTCCTCCAACACCACCTGCACCCCCCATCCCCCACCCCCTGTTACAGCTGAGCCACCTGTGGTTGGATATGACTTCAGCTGCACTCCCCATTTGAACCAATCATCACTGTCATCAGGATTCAGAACTGGATACTGTTTGGAGAGTAGGATGCACTCAGGTGACTCCTGTACTACCTACCTGTTCCTTTTTGACTGTCTGGTCAGACCATCTCTCCCTGCGTATCCTTAAGCTGTGGGATGACCAACCTACAAATCAGTTATCCATGGAGCTCTAAACTTCACCACAGTGACACAATTTGCTCCTCATGTTCTGAAATCTGGCACTTCGAGCTGCTCCAACTGACAACACTTCCTGCACAAATGGTTATCCAAAACATGGGAAGTATCCTGGAGTTCCCACATAGCACAGGGATGTGCACTCTCAAGGTTGGAGCAGACCTGTCAATTCTCTATCTATTAACTGATACCCTTGTTACTGCTAATAAAATTTACTACTGGTAACAAAGCTTACCAATACTAATAAAGCTTTACTAATATTAATAAAACCTACTAATATTAATAAGCCTTACTAATAATAGTAAATGCTATTAATACTCGGTACACCTTACCAATGGTAATAAATCTTACTTAAGAATAAAAGGCAAGACACCCCAGCCACTCACTTATTACTTGTTATTATTATTTGGTATTTTTAAAGTTTGTTAAACTCTCTGTTGTTTAGATTCATTCCCTGAGCAGCAATAATCCCTAGCCAATACCAAAGGACTTTACAGCGATGTCACCCCTGTTATGAAGCTATTAATGTATATAATATTATTGGGAAATATTTTTCTTTTAAAATAGAGGCTTAGCCTGTGGGTGTGTCTTAATTGGATTAAAGCAGCTAGTCTGGGTGCTTTGCTGTGTATTAGTTTTGAGATGTAAGAGAGGTAGAGTGCATTTGCATTTTTGAATAGAGCATTTAAGAAGTCGAGTGAACTCTAGCACCTATCAAGCAGGGACAAAGCAATATGTTTACATTAATAATAAAATTGGTACTATGAATGGGCTTTTATTGTTAGAAGAGGTGGAGCTCAAAGATGCTAATGGTACAATGAGTATTTACATTCAATGAGCTGTGCTAGGTATAACTTCAGCAGTTTTCATGTGTGTGGAGCAGAGGCAAAGTAAGGTCAAAGCTTATAAGCCTACTAATGTGTCTGCAAAGAAACAAAGTGAAAAGGACCTCATTTTGAACTCGTAAGGTGAAAATGCTTTGCCTGGTGTCTGCTTAATCTATGGGTTGCTGTTGCCTTAACGAAGATTAGTTTGGGAATGTGTTAAAAGTTATGGTCATAGTTATTTGTAGCCATGTATATATATTTTAACTTGTGTAAATTAATAAAACGTTTCATTTAGTTTAAATTAAAACCTCTTGAGATCTGGTGGTCTGATTCCTGGATTTAGAATCGCAGCTCAAACTTACCACTTAAAATATAGGTTATGACAGTTGTTTAAAGTTTCCTTCTTGGCTTTTTAAAGAACTCAGCTTCACAAACTGCTGTCTCATAACACTCCACCTTTTTTTTTCAAACTCAGGGCACTCCTGGACCTCTCTCCCAAAAGGTAAGTGCTGTAGGCCTCGCTCCTGGGGCTTTATTTATCAGCTTCCCAGTGTGTATCTGCCACTGGTCTGCCTCTCTCTCCAAAGGTAACTACTCATCGGGTAGGAACTCTAGATGTCACCGTGCCCCATTTAAATTTTCAGGAAGTGGGGGGCACAGCGCAATCAGCTACGCACCGGCTGAACTGACAATGGCCAATTGAAACCATTGACAGAGGCTATTAAGTAGTTAAAGGACCTGCGCGTCCAACCTTAAAGTTGTTGGGCAGGCCAGGAGCCCTGGCGTGAATTGGAAAAAGCACGAAACCTCATCCAGCAGTGGGATCAGGTTTCATGTAGCTTTTTAAAAAATTTTAATAAAATTTTTGTGAAAATTATGGACATGTCCCAACTCATGTGACAGTATCACATGAGGGGACTTGTAAGGGAAATTTTATTTTTCTATTTTTATCTTTTTGGTATTTACAGCCGATCTGCCTGAGGCAGCACTTAGCCTCAGGGAGATGAGTGAGTTCTTTCGTGAGTATGCGTGAAACAGCGCACTCTCGATTTTGGGATTCCACCCCACCCCCCCTGCCCACATAGGGAGCACATAGCGCTTCCCAGCGGACGTCATGCTGGGCGGGCCTTAATTGGCCCACCCTCGTAAAATGGCAGCGCGCCCCCAATCTGTGTCCCCAATAGACACCTGCAAGCAATACCCAGACCTCCCTGTTGCTTGCCATTTCAACACTCCACCCTGCTCTCATGCCCACATGTCCGTCCTTGGCCTGCTGCATTGTTCCAGTGAAGCTCAACGCAAACTGGAGGAACAGCACCTCATCTTCCGACTAGGCACTTTACAGCCTTCCAGACTGAATATTGAGTTCAACAATTTTAGATCATGAACTCTCTCCTCCATCTCCACCCCCTTTCCGATTCCCCTTTTTTCCAATAATTGATATAGATTTTTATTTTCCCACCTATTTCCATCCGTTGTTTTATCTCTACCTTTGAGCCTATTTCGATTCTCCCTCTATGCACCCCCCCCCCCCCCCCACTACAGCTATCTGTACCTTTATTATCACATTCCTTAGATAATAACACCACCTTCAATACCTCTTTGTCCCTTTGTCTATGACATCTTTTGGTTATCTCCGCCTATCACTGGCCCTCTATCCAGCTCTACTGTCCCACCCCCCCTTAAACCAGCTTATATTTCACCTCTCTTCTATTTTTCCTTAGTTGTGTTGAAGAGTCATATGGACTCGAGACGTTAACTGTGTTCCTCTCCGCAGATGCTGCCAGACCTGCTGAGTTTTTCCAGGTATTTTTTGTTTTTGCTTTGGATTTCCAGCATCTGCAGTTTTTTGCTTTTATCTCTTTATTATAGTAGATGTTTAGCATTGGGTTATGAAAATGTGGGCTGGTTGAATATGGCCTGTACTCTGCATGTTCTGCACAACTGAATGAACATGCTGTCTGATTTGATCAGCCAACCATTGGGACATACGACCTACATACTTGGCATCGCAATGGCACTGGATTCATACATGATATTGCTCAATGGTGAGGCTGACAGATATCCTTTGGTACTGATGGCAGTATCCTGTTGGTGAAAAATACCCCTCGTACAGCCACTGCATAGTAGCAGCGTGAAATGGCTTACTTAACCTGTTGTTCAAACTTTTGCGATTCTTTGCCTTTGAGGTAGACCAGGCACCTTTTGAGTCCAAAAGCGGTGCCCATTGGCCCATTTGTGAGTTTGCTTTCGAGCAATCTTGGTACAGAAATCGAGTGTATCAAAGGTACCCTGCGGGACAATGGCTATCCTGATGAGATCATTGTTCACCATGTATGGTGGGCAGGGGGATTAAGTTGGCACTGCATTGAAATAAAGAGTTTGTTGAGGGCATTGAAGGGGTGTGTGGGGGGGGGGGGGGGGGCGCGGGGGGGCAAGGTTAAGACCTTTTGAACTTGCCTTTCAAAACGTTCCTGAATCCAGACCACAGTTCATGAATCCTCTGAGGGGCAGTGAACCACGAGTCAACTGGAAGCTGGCCCAACTCCACGAAAATTGTGGGGAGCTAGGAGATGCCTAACCCCTGCCATGGAGTTGTCCAGGTCGGGAATGTAGGGCGAGGGCTCGTATCGCACACCAGCGACAATTGGGGGCATCAGGAATGGGGGTGGGAATCCCGGAATCAGGTGAGGCCTGACATTTTTAAATTTATGCAGGATCATTCCGACTCTGCCAAAATTTGGGCCAATATTTTTCTCACTCTTGACGGTGATTTTATGAACATCCTATTTTTCTTTTTCAAAATGTGTTTAAGGAAGTGAGTGGAAAGTCAAAGCAATGTGAGATATCACCTTGGGAACTACAGTATCAGCTAATTTTCAAAAATACTGCTTAAACTGTTTAAGTGCTCTAACATTAAATATAGTCTCAGCGGTATTGCTTCATCATCTAGTCTTAATACTTCCCAGTAGCGTGTACTGTCCCTCTAAAAGATCAATTTAAAAGGATTTACAGTGCTTCATTCCATTGCAGTCCCTCTCAAGGTTTACTTTAGATTGAAACAGAATTGTTAACTGGCTGTGAGATGCAGAAGAGAGACCAAAAATAATTCCATCAAAATCCTTCTCCAAAAGCAATTTAACCAAATCATTAAAGTCTATAATTTTCATTTCCACCTTTTGTTGCAGAATATTGTAACTCTGAGCATCGGAGTTCAAGCATTGGCTATTATTGTTAAATAGAACATGGCCATCACACTTATCCTCCAAAGCTTAACGATTTGCCAAAGCTCCACATTACAGGATTTAGAGAATATTCATTTATTTATTAGAGTCTCTTTTTTGAGAAGCAGTGACCTCGACCTTTACTTTTGTATCTTGGTTTGCAGTTTTAGTTGGAAAATTTCTCCCAAAGTTTCTCTCTCCTTCCTCTTAAAAGGATGTTATTCTTAGCCTTAAATTGTAATTCCTCCTCTGCTCATGGACAGGCAAAGTTATTAGACAGACGTCGATCGTATGCTTATTTCTAAGCCCTAATCCCAGTTTGCCCTGCTCAGAACAATTTTGTTGTGGAAACAAAAAAAAACCTAATCAATCAAACAAAATAAAACAAAGACATGGGAATTACCTCCTTATACCTCATGATAAGCAATCAATTCACTGCCAATAGCCTGTGGCATTGCTTTGATATTTAGAACAATTTGAAGGTCCTCTTAAACTCTATGGTTCAGGTTTGCTTTGTTACAGTTCAAAGGTTTGATTTTTTTTTTTCATTCAATCATGGGATGTGGCTGTCACTGGTTGGGCCAGCATGTATTGCACATCCCTAGTTGCCCTTGAGAAGGTGGTGGTGAGCTGCCTTCTTGAACCGCTGCAGTCCATGAGGTGTAGGTACACCCACAGTGCTGTTAGGGAGGGACTTCCAGAATTTTGACCCAGTGACAGTGAAAGGGTGTGGTGATACATTTCCAAGTCAGGATGTTGTGTGACTCAGAGGGGAACTTACAGGTGGTGGTGCTCCCATGCATCTGCTACCCTTATCCTTCTAAGATTTAGAGGTTGTAGCTTTAGGATGCATGCAGATAATTTGCCTATACAAACCAGTCATCTGTAATATCAAGCTGCACATGGCTTTTTATTAGGGCCCATTGCGTTATCTTCAATGCCTGCAAAGCAGCTGCACATTGAGCCCTGGGATCCCATATTTTGAGTTACTGAGGGCTATGAAGTTCTTAGTCCATACAGCACTTGATTACACAGCCGGGAAGCTCAGCTGGTAGTTGGAGCCTGAGCACTACAAATGCACTTGGTTCATTAAAGTTCCAATGTTCAAGTAAAGAGAGGAGGTAGTTGGGACAAAATCAAAGCTTTTATGTCTACATGTATCATAGCACTAGCTTCCTCAGTTCTGTCACCATACACCACAAGTTACAAACTAGCTGCAGTCAGAAAAAACAGTCTAGCTTGTTTTTTGATACAAAAGGCCTCACTATATAGACACTATAGGCTTTCCTTCTTGGGAGTGTGTCTGCTGGGGTACTGTGCCATTTCCATCTCCTGATGGCAGCAAGTCCCAGTGCCAGAGTATGACTGACATGAAATGAACCAGGACGCATCTAACAAACAGTAGGCATCCCTTGGCCTACAATTATTGGCTCAAACCTTTGCTACAGCCAGTGAAATTATTGGTCTCCTTTAGCAAGAAAGAATATTTCACCTCCACCATCCACAAAGGGCAGGTAATAACACAATAGTTATGTGGCCTTACATGTCCCCACTTCTGATGCTATTCTATCGATGAGCAGAAACCGGCTCAGCTTCAGCTAACTTATCACAGAAACATTATTACACATGTGAATGTCTATTACACTGGTAATTCCTATGAAGATTATGGGTTTATATGCTGGGAGATAATGAACATGCATTTATGGCTGGTGATGCCACATCAGAATTCAAGGATAAAATCTAAGGATAGGGACAATGAGGCACATGCTTCTACCAGTTGAAAATACCATTGGCATACTCAAAGAGCAACTTTCCCCTTTAACTTGCCTGGACAGAGTAAATTGGCATGCAGCTACAGCCCGGCTATATTTTTTAAAAATTTGTTCATAGAATGTGGGTATCATTGGCCAGGCCAGCATTTATTGCCCATCTTTAACTACCCTTGTTCAGGGGGCATTTAAGAGTCAACTACATTGTGGGTCCAGAGTCATATGTAGGCCAGACCAGGTAAGGATGGTAGATTAGTGAACCAGGTGGGTTTCACAACAATTGGCAATGTTTCATGGTCATCATCAGACTTTTAATTTCAGGTTTTTTATTGAATTCATATTTCAATATCTGCCTTAATGAGATTATGAACCCAAGTCCCCCTTGGGACTCTCAAATGCTAATTCAGTGACAATTCTACTCTGCCACCACCTCCCCGGAGCATACACATCCACAGTTATTATAATCTGCTGTACTCTACACATCAGAAATGAAAGGCTCCGATTTTAAATCCCAGCCCCCACCCCTCCCACTGGCCCCCACCCCCCAAGCTCCTTTCACCTTGCCCATCAGAAATCGGGCAGGACAAAGTGAGGGACTTAATAACTCCTATTCTGCTCCAGTTGGACCACAGCAATTTAAAACCGGAGGGAATAGGTTTCCATAAGCCTGTACATGTTTGCCACTTCCAGAACTCCAGAAAGACTGCATTACAATGAAAGAGAGATCCTGAATTGAAATGTCAGTTTAGCCCTGTTAACAGACAGAGCTTGAATAGAGTATTATGTGGCTGTAATGTTATAGGAAATCCTCAATTTGAATGTGGTTTGGGGGTTTAGAGAACCTTGTGAATAGATGTTAACAATGAACATTAATGAACATTAACATAGATGTGAACATTAATGTTAACATTAATCCTACACTGACCTCCATGCCTGAATTCCCAGGAAGTCCTCCCATTACGGAAAGCTTCACACCAGGAACAGGAATTCTAAATCTGTCCTTTTTTGTGCACGTTACCTGGGTAATTTTTCTTATTGTGTGCCCCCTGTGAGGAGACTATTGTTTATCATGATAGGTATGAGAAGTCCAGGTATGCCCGGATATTATCTTCCAGTCAAAACAGATGGAAGAGTTTGAGTAGCATGTGCCCAAATTTCTGATATGTGGACTCCCCATCAGGAATGTAAAGTTAACAAATTCCCCCATTTTTTTAAAGGCATTATGTTCACTGTAATCATGGTAACAATACAGTGACAAACAACACAAGCATCAATTGAACTGTCACAATTTACTTTGTATATTACAGTAGAGTTTAGCACTTTGCAATTATTTTATGACATACAGTGACAGGAATCCTGCTGTTTAAATAATTTTATATTATAGATATAAAAACAAAAAACTGCAGATGCTGGAAATCCAAAACAAAAACAGAAACAGAATTGCCTGAAAAAACTCAGCAGGTCTGGCAGCATCGGTGGAGAAGAACAAAGTTGACGTTTCGAGTCCTCATGACCCTTCAACAGAACTGAGTAAAAATAGGAGAGGGGTGAAATATAAGCTGGTTTAAGGTGGGGTGGGGGGTGGGGGAGACCACATTAAACTAGCTCATATTTCACCCCCCTCCTATTTTTACTCAGTTCTGTTGAAGGGTCATGAGGACTCGAAACGTCAACTTTGTTCTTCTCCGCCGATGCTGCCAGACAATTTTATATTATAGCTCATTTTCTATTGTACGAATAGTCTATGTGCTCACCACGAAAACATCAGTACAATTATCAGAAAGGAATATAGATGGAGCTCTTACTCAGACAGTAAGCAGCAAAGGTTCAGGATAAAGTAATGCTTAAGGATTCCCAAATAATTTTAAAGGGTGTCTGGGTCACAGTGCAAGTGAAATGGATGACATGGAAACCAGAGCCCAGGGAAACATTTATACTAAGATCCTGAAGCATGTTCTGAAAGTGCTAATTCTATTTCCTTCCTGGAAAGCAGTCACAAGAGTGTTCTCCTCTCGGTCCAAATCAACTGAGTTATTTCTGCCCAGGAAATGTCCAGTTACCCTCCTCTCAAACTATCGCATTTGTTCAGGGAGCTACATGAATTTTTTTTAAGTACAGCTTGGCAAGCCCTTTAATTTACTGATTTTTTTTTGGACCATCCATCATCAAATCCTTGCACCGTGTCAGTTCCAGAGCATGTCAGTCCATAATCTTTACTTTCAGCTCCTATTTTGGCATATGCAACTTCCTTTCACAGACTAAATAAACACTAGAGAATAAGTTAGACTGAACAGAGGAGGTGATTAAAACTGCAAGGCTTGCCAATATCACCGACCTCTAAAGGCTTAAGACTGAAACCCAAAAAGTATTAGTGCTAACATTTCATCATTGATATTGGTCATTAGCAAAGAATCAATCGTTATGCAGTGGCTTTAATTTGAAAACTACTTTTCAATTTTTTTTTCAAAAAAAAATCCCTTTTTCTCTGAGTGATAACAAATTCTAGGAGACTGTCAAAATTAGCCTTCCTCATTACCATAACAATATCTTATTATTTTTAACAGTGCAGGAGACCATTCCACAGGAAAGATTGTATTGATTATTCTTTATGAATTTTATCTTTAGTCTTTATACCAAATTGCTGAAGACTATGTGAATAAGAGAGAAAACGCTTCTCATACTAATGGTTATTGAGCTGTAATTGTAACTGAGTTCAGTAATGGCCTGGCTTGTTGTTCAATTCAGTCTCAAACCTTAACACCAAGAAATATTCAGTGTCTTTTCATAGGACGACTTATAGCTGGGACATTTGGGGCATTATTATTCCAGCCATTAATTTAATAGTTGGAATGTACATTCAGCCTTCACAGGCAAGTTCACCACTGGGAACACCAAGTCAGAATTTGCTGCTGTTGTTAGGCTAATACTCAGCCTATTGAGTTTTTTTATTATTTGGTGAATCTTTGCACCATTCTATGTCAAAGAATGACTGGATGAATGGTTGTTGGATTGTAAGTTCTGTCCAGTGAAAAGGTGGCTCATGATGCCTCTCCGCCATCCAAGAACAGAGGCAGAGCAGCATTATAACAGGAGCCATGTCTCCACAAGGGTGGTAATAGAGAGGACCATAGGTCTTCTGAAGAAGCGCTTCCGATGCCTGGCCTGTTCAGGGGGAAGCACCACAATACCCCCAGAGTGGGTGTCAGTGATAGTGGTTGCATGCTGCGCTCTCCAAAACCTGGCACTAGCAAGGGAGGGACCCACTGGAGGAAGAGGATCCTGAGGCAGCTCTACAGGCCACAGAGGATGAATCCAGTAGTGAGTCAGAAGAGGAGAATGCTGAGGGCGTGGAGGCAGACCTCTGTATCCTTCAGGGAGGCAGGGACACCAGGGACACCTTGATCCAACACTCCTTCAGCTAGGCTGCCAAAGATCTGCTCCCATCTCATACCAGAGCTGCCACCTCCATCCAGGATGTCCAAATAGTCCCTGTCATGTGAACCCAAAGCCCACTCAGTGCCTGTGCAATAACGTTCAGAGCCATTCACATCCAGCATTACATACTGGCGTGCCATGCCCCAAAAATAAAAGGTGAAGCATACTCAGGCCATCACAACAAAAGCAAATTGAATATTACTGTCACATTCAAAGGACATGACCATTTCTGGTGTTCATGTCCACACCAGTAGACATATAAACAAAACATAACTGAACAGAAGATCACCCGTGAACAGTCCCTCTTGTGCTCATGGTGCCTTTAACTTAAGTTTGCAAATACTACACCTCGGTGCCCCCCCCTCTCTCTCACTGGCAGCGGCATCGGAGGCAGCCTGCTGACTCTGGTGTCTTGTTGACCTTGATGACCTTGGCGGTCGTCCTCTGGCCTGTGGAGCCTGTGCTGGCCCCGCCTGGGAGGGAGCGGCCAGTGCCACAGCTGTCACCGCAGCCTCATCAGATGCCACGGTCATGGGCAGAGGGGCGGAGAAGCTGCTGCTGTCATCCAGAGCACCCTAAGAGGAGCCTATAGAGGCGACAGGCAGCTTGTGTACCAACGTGAGGTCACTCTGGACCTCCCTGCTCTCCACTGATGTACTGGCACCTAGCTGGGATACGGGGTGCCCCATTTATCTCCCACTCTGGCACTGACCACCTGTGTGAGGGCTTGCAGATCTGAGTACAACCCCAGGAACCACTGATTCCATCCCTGGAGCTGCCTCTCCATGAGAGCCGCCACGCTCTCAATGGAGGAGGTAGTGCGCTCGGCCATGAGGGTAAATGCAGTGCTTACGCTCTGCATGGACCCCTCCACAATGAAGATCCTCATGGATCTTCGCCAGATCCTCCCGCACATCCCACTGGACGATCTAACAGCCACCGAGGTGCTGGTATCTGCTCTGGTGCCTGGTTCAGAGAGCGGTTGTAATGCAGGTACAGAAGCCCAGTGGCCCTCTGGCATCAGGGGAAGCCCTTCTGAGTCCTGAGAATGAGTGTGTACTGGCAAATCTAAGGGAGAACAAGGACATGTCATGAGTTAAAGTCATCACACTGTCACTGTGCATGCCAAGAAGCCTGGTGAAACAATGGAGATCTGCATCATGATGCCATCGTCTATCAATGATCGATTGGGGACTCCAGGTTTGAGGCTCCCACCGATTAAGAGATTACACTAGGATGGTTGCACAAGGCAAAACTCTCACCTCTGTGCACCTCACTCTTACCTTTATCTGGCCAGTTGCACCGGGGCTGTGCCGGCTCTTCTGCTTCAGGACATCCTGCTCGAACCTGGTCAGCAGCAGCAGGTTGGGTGGACCTCCACCTGTCCATGACCTCTCCAATTGGTTATTGCTTGCCTTCTCCTGAAATGACAGAGGAACATTGATTAGTCCGCCATTGCAGCCAGGCCTACTCCACCTGAGGAACATCTTGCAGGGCACATTCGAGTCATTGCCCTCGAGCCCTAAGGCGCTCAGTCCAAGCTTCCAGACCTCACCCCCTTGGCCAGCTCCGGCATCATTTACAGTTGGCACTAGACACTAACACCCTTGCTCTCTATGGTGGGGGAAATGGCCAGCCCTTAACGCCTCACCACACTGATCCATGCCAACATGGTACTCACCCTTCCTGAGCGCAGCAGGTAATTGAACCTCTTGCGGCACTGCACCCAGGTGCACCGCACCACGCCATGGCTGCTGACCAGCGCTGTCACCTCCTCCCAAGCTCTATTGGTAAGGTGCAGTGGCCTCCTCCTTTTGCCCCTTGGTACAAGGGTGCCTCCTCCTGGCAGCCACCTCCTCCAGGAGGACGGTGAGGCACTTGTCCGAAAAGTGGGGGCCGAGCGCCCACCCGATCTTCCCTCCCACCTGACGTCTCCAGCTGCTGCCGAGGGCATTGGGACCATCTCCACAGCCCAGACTGTGTGCTCCTTCACCAGCCGCCTTCAAGGGGCTACCTTGAAACCGGCCACCCGGTCGCTACCCCTGCCCGGCCCTTCCCGACCATTGAGAAGACGTGTTTCATGCTGGATGGGCCTTAACTGACCAGCCAGCGGGAGATGGCGGTCGCGGGCTGACTGCGGCCTGGGGCCTGTTCCTCGGCCCCTCCTGGGCCCACCCACCGAGCTGAAAATTCAGCCCCGGAGTTTAGAACAAGGGAATGAATTAGCACAAGAATGCAGTCCCAACCATCAGCAATCATTTCCACGTGTAGTATGGAGAGATGCAGAATAAAGGTGCATTTTGCTGTAACAATGGCCAGAACTTTCCCTTTGATGGGCGGGTGGGCCTGACCGACTCGGCGGTGGGTGGGGGGGGCATGGGGGGGCAATTGCCGCCGCCGAAACGGGCCCCGCCCCCATTTTCTGCGGGCGGCCAATTAAGGCCCGGCCAGCGGGTTAGCGACTCCCATGGAGAATGGGAAATTAGTCACGGGGGCCAGGCGGCCTCAGATCGCCGGTTCCAATGGGGAGCCTGCGGCCTGTATAAAGAGCGGCCAGGCAGCCCGCTTGAGGCAGTGCACCATAGCCACTCGGGGAGAGAGGGAGAGGCAGCCGTCACAGGACAGGAGCAGGAAGAGGGGGGCAGGCTGCAGGATAGGCCAGTGGGGGGTTGGGGGGGGAGGGGTGGCCACTGTGCCCCTCGCTTCTCCGATGCCTGCCTTGCTGTCCTCCTCCAGGAGGTTTCCAGCCGTTGGGATGTGTTGTATCCGGATGATGGGAGGAGGAGGGCCCACCACGTCCCCAGGCAGGCGTGGGAGGAGGTTGGTGACACTGTCAGCGCCCACGATGATGTGCGGTGCACAGGCATACAGTGCCGCAAGAGATTCAATGATTTGCTGAGCTCTGGAAGGGTGAGCACCATGTCGGCCTTGGCCATTTTAGCCAGCAGGTAGCCTTGATCTTTGAGCCCCCACCTCCCCCCCCTCCCCACATCTTACTGTCGTTACTACATTGGGCATTTGGCGCACGCTGGGTGGGCAAACAGATAGTGACCATGCTTACATCAGCCTTAGTGGTGGATGGGTTCTCCCTGTAGCATATGTTGGTGTTTGTTGCATTTGACTAGTCTGGGGGCAACCTGCAGGGGAGGCAGCTCGACACATACTCAGAACTCCAACACGTGTCTTATTGATGGTGATGAGATGGTGGAAGGGGAGCCTTAAGGTGTCGTGGCCAAGAGCCACCTGCTGGCCTCGGCGCTGCACCTGGTTGCGCCTCCTTGCCATGGGCGCTAAGACCTGTGTGTTATTCAAAGTGATGGACACCGAATGTGTCCAAGGTGGCCGTTGGGGGAGGGGATTGGGAGGAGCCGTACTATCTTCTGGGGACTGATCACCAGTAGTGTGGACAGAAGCCACTGGAGGCCTCAGATGGACCACTGTGGTTGGGGTGTGGCGTGTGCATGCAGAGTACATGAGCGATCAGCTCCAATAAATCCTCTTCTCTGTTCTGCAGGCAAAAAGTCAACACAATCAGCGGGAACACCAGAGAACTGGAGGTGGGCAAGCCCTGCTCCAGAGCCTCATGACCTTTGAGGAGCAGGCCATGGAGCTGGGGAGGAGGCAGGAGGCCAGGTCGGCAGGTGTTGGTGAGGCTGGGGTCCGGCGGGCAGGTATTTGAGGCCCACAGTCCCATCCACTCTGTCTCCCCACCATCCAAACCACTGATGGTTGCTGCAATCATTAATGTAGCAACACTGCTCATTCACAGACTGAGACACTCTGACGTGTGGGTCATACACAAAGATCCCTTGTACCATTGAGGATTCGCGTCTCCACCACCTTCCAAAGTCACCTCATCCCATTTGTGACCACTATCCCCATGGCCTAACATTCCATGGCATCGCTGCTGCACATCCAAAGACTTATTGCATCTTAGGGGGTTTGAGACCTCCACCACCCTTTCAGCCAGTGCGCCCCACATTACTCTGCCCAAAAGCACCTCACCTGTTAACCTCGTGGCATTCAATTAAATAAATGCCACCACATTACTCATCCCTGCGCCAAGGGGAAATGTTGCCTTCTGCCCGCCCAATCTATGCCCCTCCTAACGGTATGCAGGTCAATAATGTGACCTGTCAATCTCCTGTGATCCATGGCAAATGTTGCAAGTGTTTGCGATGTTTCCTCATCACTCCAACTCTCCAGGCCAGCATGCATCCAGGTCAGGAACCTCTGCACTCTCCCCACTCCAATGGTATATAACATGCCATGTAGCATTCCTGGGGCCATCTGACCAGCCTGTGTGTATGCGCGTCTAATGGTTGGGCCTCCTCTTGACTCTTTTCCACCCCACCAATGTTCGTCTCCTTAGGTTCTTGAAGGGTGAGCGACTTATGATGCTGGGGGGTAAAGGGATGAAAGGTTTAACTGACTGTACGCTAACTGATGCACTGTCCTTGTTGTTAATTTCAGCATCACCACTGTATGGCTGCCCCCATAGACACCGCAGCCCCTCCCCTCAACACCTGAGGCCCAAGAAGTGCAACTGGCATCACATCATTTCAGCCAGCCAGGCACCAGCGCAGACACAAACACCTCGGTGGGGAATTTATCGTCGGTTATTGTCCCGGGTCACAGTGGAGAGGGCACAGCACAATCACTGGAGGAGATGGAAGGAGGGCAGAGAGTGCCGATGGCGCCAGCAGCCGGAGGACTGTAGGGGACCAGGCACATGCTGAGTTGGGCATTGATGATGTGCCTCTGGAGATGTCACCAATGCAGCAGCTGCAGGACAGGAGGCAGGAATCATGTTTGCATCTGGCAGGGTTGCATGAGGGTATGCTTCATTTGGTCTCTGCGATGGAGAAGTCCAGGCTGAGTGCTCATGAAGGCATAAATCTCAGGCTTCCTCCACTGAGAGATTGGCAACTCTCATGGAGAGGGGCTTCAATTGGATTGAGAATCTTCTGATTGGGTTACTCTCTGACCTGCAGCCCTCACAGCGCTAATGGCCACAGGTGGTCATTCCCAATGTGGGAGATGTTCTGGGCACCAAGTGTCAGCGCTCGGTGCCCATGCATCTGCAGTGAACAGGGAGGTCCAATGTGACCTCACGTCGGCACAGCAGCTGCCTGTCGTCACTGTGAGCTCCTCTCAGGGTGCTGCGGATGAGGGCAGCAGCTCCTCTGCCCCTCTGCCAGTGACCGTTGCATCCATTGAGCTGCGATGACTGGGGAGGTGCCAGTTCTGGAACTGGCTACTCCCTCCCAGGTGAGGCCAGAACAGGCTCCACAGGCCAGAGGACACCCACCAAGGTCATCGAGGCCAACAGGATAGCAGAGTCAGCAGCTGTCTCACAAGCCACTCCGAGCGATGGGGC
This sequence comes from Carcharodon carcharias, assembly GCF_017639515.1. Lineage (NCBI taxonomy): Eukaryota > Metazoa > Chordata > Chondrichthyes > Lamniformes > Lamnidae > Carcharodon > Carcharodon carcharias. The sequence continues at coordinate 220,986,425 of NC_054469.1, forward strand.
GGCACCTAGACGTAGCACCCGCAAACGTAAGCATAAGGCACGTTAGGCACTCCACGGGTATGTCACTAGTGATTTTGTGTTGGCCTTAGAATAGGGAACAAAATTATAATGGTTGCAATGGAGAAGCCTGTTATATTTTAGACATAATAAAGTCCATTTTTCTGACCATGGCTGAGGGTGTTTCCTTTGTGCTGCATTTGTATGTTTCACAGACATCTCATGAGTGTTTGAGTGGACATTGATGTTTCTGTACTAAACCCTTAGTTGCAGCTGATGAGGTGGAAGATGTAGCACCCAAGTACCACGTGTGGAAGCACCAGGCAATGCTGGTCCTGCTGATCCATGTGTGTGGAGTTAGCTGAAGGTTCGTTGGATTAAAGTGTACCGGGTGTCCCTGACTCCTCGGTGTAGTACCGGGTTGGTGTCCTGCTCCTCATCATCACCCTATGATTCCTCATCCTCTGAGCCACTGCTGGATTCATCATGTGCAGCCTCATCCACTGCGTCCAGGCATTCTGTTCTTGGATGGCGGAGAGGCATCATGAGCCACCTTCTGAGGGGATAGCCCTTGTCACCCAGCAGCCAACCATCCAGCCAGGCTGGAGCACTGAAGAGCCCCGGTCCAGGGAGTGTCTGAGGATGTAGGTGTCGTGGGAGCTGCCTGGGTACCTTGCACAGACTTGTAGAATCAGCATCCTGTGGTCACACACTATCTGTACCTTCATGGAGTGGAAGCCCTTCCTGTTTTATTAAAAAATCTCCTACCCGCCTGCCCATTGGGCCCGAGCGCCGACCCAAAGTTTGTGCGGGGCCCCTCAAAATCCAGGACAATTGGCAAGTTAAGGGCCTTAACGAGGCCTTTAATCAATGGCAGGCGAGTGTCCCGCTGCTGAGCGCGCCCGCCGACCGAAATATCGTGATGCCGCGCAACTGACGTCGGGACACTCGCGCAACATCAGCGCGTGACATTTTAAGCGCAGACGTGTGGTCTCTGCCACCTGCACGCCAGCCAGAAAATTCTGCCCAGTGCGTCTTCGTACCAATTTCAGAAGATGTCCTTCCTTTAGCCTAGACTGTCAATCTGAATATTTTTATTTCTGGTGGACTCTCTGAGGGACGTTATCAATCTAATCTCAATTTAGGTTAATACAGGGACAGGTCTGTGACTTGAGCCCTCAGATGCTTAGACTGTACACAGAACACACAAAACTCATTTCCATAAAATCTCTGTCACTGAACATAGGAAGAAGCTATTCATCCTGTCAGTCTGACTGCATTTATGTCCTAGATCCTGGAGGAGGTAGGATGTTAGAATTCCTCATCCTTACACCATGCAGCTTAATCTTTACCAGTTTGTGAACTATTAGCAAAATACTCTTATCTGTAATAATTCTGAAGTAAGAATTCTATGCTCTTAAATTGACCTGGCCAATATTTATCCTTCAATTAACATCAATGAAACAGATATTCTGATTGGTGTTGCTTTGTTGTTTGTGGGAGCTTGCTGTGCACAAATTGGCTGGCACATGTTCTACATTACAACAGTGACTATACTCAAAAGCAATTCATTGGCTGTAAAGTGTTTTGGGTTGTCCTGAGGCCATAAAATGTGCCGTATAGATGCAAGTCTTTCCTTTATTTTAAATAACAATCCTGGCCAACTTTGATATTACATGAAAGTCCAACTTTGAGGGTGGAATAATAAAAGGATATGTATATTATACCCATGCAGCCTTCATAACTTTGACTGAGATGCCTGGATATTGAGTCAACATGATTCCTGTCACAGGTCCAGCAATATTAGTGACAGAGCAGCAACATCTCTGAGGAAATTCCAGAGGAGGAACCTGGTTCCACCAGAATTCCCATCAAATGGGAAGAGGCCATATTTACATACCAATTAGCCAATATCTCTTCAGAGATTTGATTATCCAATTTCATTACTGCCCTTGTCCAGCATCTTGCACACAGCCCAGCTCGAGTTTCTATCGTGATGTTCAGCAAGAAAAACCGCCTTCTCTCTGAGATCTCAATTGTTAAACTTGTATAATAAATTACAGAAATTGCCATTTTTTTGAAATGGGTATGATGGGTCAGGAGGAATTAACTGTAAGTTCCTCCAGGATGAACCAAACAGCCTTCCTCAACTATATCTTACTTGTGACCTTGGGCTGTAGGAAAAGAGTTGGAGTCAATGGTAACATATTTGATGTATTTCCAATTTATCCCCACAGTTTGATTTGCTCCCTTGCACCACTAGATGTTAATTGGGAGTTCTTATTTTTCTGCTCTTTCTTTTTAAACACACTTGGATTACTCCCTGTGCCATGTGCCAGTGAGGCTAGAAATAGGAAGATAGTGCAGCCGAACACATGGCTGAACAGATGGTGTGGGAGGGAGGGTTTTCAATATCTGGATCATTGGGATCTCTTCCGGGGCAGGTGGGACCTGTACAAGAAGGACGGGTTGCATCTAAACTGGAGAGGCACCAATATCCTGGCTGCAAGGTTTGCTAGTGTCTGGAAGGTTTAAACTAGTATGGTAGGGGGTGGGAACCAGAGCAATGGGTCAGCAGGTGAAATAAAGGACTGGGAACCAGTGAATATGGCCAGTAAGACTAAGAGGAAGGGCAGGCAGGGAGAAATTACTGAACACAGTGGGACTGGGGATCTGAAATGCATTTGTTTCAATGCGAGAAGTATAACAGGCAAGGCAGATGAGCTTAGAGCTTGGATTAGTACTTGGGACTATGATGTTATTGCTATTACAGAGACTTGGTTGAAGGATGGCCAGTATTGGCAGATAAACGTTCCAGGATTTAGATGTTTCAGGCGGGATAGAGAGGGATGTAGGAGAGGTGGAGGAGTTGCACTGCAGGTTAAGGAGAATATCACAGCTGTACGACAGGAGGACACCTCGTTGTGCTCATGCAGCGAGGCAATATGAGTAGAGCTCTGGAATAGGAAGGGTGCAGACACAATGTTGGGGGTTTACTATAGGCCTCCCAATTGCCAGCGGGAGATTGAGGAACAGTTATGTAGGCAGATTTTGGAAAGATGTAAAAGCAATAGGGTTCTTGTGGTGGGTGATTTTAACTTTCCCTATATTGACTGGGAATCACTTAGTGCTAGGGGTTTGGATGGTGGAGAATTTGTAAGGTGCATCCAGGAGGGCTTCCTGAGTCAATATGTTGATAGTCCAACTCAGGAAGGGACAATACTGGACCTGGTATTAGGGAATGAACCCAGCCAGGTGGTTGAAGTTTCAGTAGGAGAGCATTTCAGGAAAAGTGACCATAATTCAGTTATTTTCAAGCTACTGGTGGATAAGGATAACAGGAGTCCTCGGGTTAAGGTGCTTAATTGGGAGAAGGCTAATTATAACAATATTAGGCAGGAACTGAGGAATCTAGACTGGAGGCGGATGTTTGAGGGCAAATCAACAACTGACATGTGGGGGGGCTTCCAAATGTCATTTGATAAGAATTCAGGAATGGCATGTTCCTGCTAGGATGAAAGATAAGCATGGCAGGTTTCAGGAACCTTGGATAACGAAGGATATTGTGAGATTAGTCAAAAAGAAAAGGGAAGCATTCATAAGGGCTATAAGGCTGGGAACAGATGAAGCCTGTGGAGAATACAAAGAAAGTAGGAAGAAACTTAAGCAAGGAGTCAGGAGGGCTAAAAGGGGTCATGAAAAGTCACTGGCAACCAGGATTAAGGAAAATCCAAAGGCCTTTTCTACATATGTAAAAAGCAAGAGGATAGCCAGGGAAAGGGTAGGCCCATACAGGGACAGAGGTGGGAGTCTGTGTGTGGAGCCAGAAGAAATGGGAGGGATACTGAATGAATACTTCTCATCATTATTCACCAAAGAGAAGGACTAAGAGGTTGATTTGTCTAGGGAAGAGTGCGTAGATAGCCTGGATCATGTTGAGATCAAAAAGAGGAGGTGTTAGACGTCTTGAAGAATGTTAAGGTGGATAAGTCCCCAGGGCCGGATGGGATCTACCCCAGAATACTGAGGGAGGCAAGGGAGGAGATTGCTGGGGCCCTGACAGAAATCTTTGTATCCTCACTGGCTATGGGTGAGGTCCCAGAGGACTGGACAATGGCCAATGTTGTTCCATTGCTTAAGAAGGGTCACAGGGATAATCCAGGAAATTACAGGCCAGTGAGCCTTACGTCAGTGGTAGGGAAATTATTGGAGAAGGTTCTTCGTGACAGGATTTACTACCATTTGGAAGCAAATGGGCGTATTAGTGAGAGGCAGCATGGTTTTGTGAAGGGGAGGTCGTGTCTCACTAACTTGATCGAGTTTTTCGAGGAAGTGACAAAGATGATCGATGATGGAAGGGCAGTGGATGTTATATACATGGATTTCAGTAAGGCCTTTGATAAGGTCCCTCATGGCAGACTGGTACAGACGGTAAAGTCGCATGGGATCAGAGGTGAGCTGATAGGATGGATACAGAATTGGCTTGGTCATAGAAGACAGAGGGTAGCAGTGGAAGCGTGCTTTTCTGAATGGAGAGCTGTGACTAGTGGAGTTCCGCAGGGATCAGTGCTGGGACCTTTGCTGTTTGTAGTATACATAAATTATTTGGAGGAAATGTAACTGGGCTAATTAGTAAGTTTGCAGTCGACACTAAGGTTGGAGGAGTTGCAGATAGTGAAGAGTATTGTCAAAGGATACAACGGGATATAGATCGGTTGGAGACTTGAGCGGAGAAATGGCAGATGGAGTTTAATCCGGACAAATGCGAGGTAATGCATTTTGGAAGGTCTAACAGAGGCAGAACCCTTAAGTGCATCAACAGGCAGAGGGATCTGGGTGTACAGGTCCACAGGTCACTGAAAGTGGCAATGCAGGTGGATAGGGTAGTCAGGAAGGCATATGGCATGCTTGCCTTCATTGGCAGGGGTATTGAGTATAAAAGCTGGGAAGTCATGCTGCAGCTGTATAGAACCTTGGTTAGGCCACACTTGGAATATTGCATGCAATTTTGGTCACCACATTACCAGAAGGATATGGAGGCATTGGAGAGGGTGCAGAGGAGGTTTACCAGGATGCTGCCTGGTCTGGACGTTATTACCTATGAGGAGAGGTTGGAGAAACTCGGATTGTTCTCACTAGAGCGACGGAGATTGAGCGGCAACTTGATAGAAGTTTACAAAATTATGAGTGGCATGGACAGAGTAGATAGTCAGAAGCTTTTTCCCAGGGTGGAAGAGTCAATTACTGGTGGACATAGATTTAAGGTAAGAGGAGAAAACTATAAAGGTGATGTGTGGGGCAAGTTTTTTTACACAGAGGGTAGTGAGTGTCTGGAATTCGTTGCCAGAGGAGGTGGTGGAAGCAGGTACGATAGTAGTGTTTAAGAGGCAGCTTGACAAATACATGATTAGGATAGGAATAGAGGGACCCCGGAAGTGCAAAATGTTTCAGTTGACGGGCAATATGATCAGTGCAGGCTTGGAGGACCGAAGGGCCTGTTCCTGTGCTGTACTTTTCTTTATTCTTTGTTCTTTGTTCTTTATTTGTAGTGCATGCTCGGAGTTCAGTTAACATGGAGCAAGGTGTTGCAATAATGATGACAAACCCCTCAGAAGCTTCCTTAATAGGCACAAAGGCCGACCCAGTTCAGCAGACATGAGAGTAACCAAACAGGAGGTCTACACAACCTTCACAACATGTCATCTGAAGAGATGTATGGAAGAAAAAGCCTGATTTGACAAAAAGCACCAGAATATTGCAGTGAAGATTATTGTCAAATAGATTACCTTGCTATAAGATCCTGGGTAACAATGATCTTATATTGGTAGAAATTTTATCTGAGGAGGTTTAAAGTGTCTAAATAGTTTCAGTATCATTAATACAAATTTAGGCAGATGAAGCCCAGTTGAGGATATTCATGAATTAACAGGAGAAGCAGAACTGCCAAAATCTTTGGAATGGGCATATCCTAAAAGGAGTTGGATACCAGAGAGAATTCAATATCAGGCAGAATTCACTCTCAAAGAGAATTTACTATCAGAGAGAGTTCACTCTCAGAGAGAGGTCAGCCTTGAGGTCTCATTATTTTCTTTTCCCCATCTACCCTTGTTGTGTTATTACCTTTGGCTTATTTACTGTATGAGACACAAGGCACCAATCCCTCACTGGAGATTTTGTAACACGTTGTGGGTTCATTTATTAAAACTAGGCACATGAGAACAGTTAGACATAGGTAAAAAGCTTGAAGACATCAGAGATGTGTGTATGCTCTGCCCAAAGTAAAAGTGGAACCAAGACTGGATCACATGACATGATTCCATTCTGGTGATGCTGTGCTGTTATCCATTAAAGGTGTATCACAACCTTCCCCCTTTCTTTTTTACAGATACTTCCCCTTCCTTCCAAAGAAATATAACCCTTTACAATACATGTTCATGTTTAGTTACCATTAAGTAAGTGCATAGAACAGATGAATCTAGGAACCTCTAAAGAGTAGAGGTAACCTGCTGATACATCCAGATCTTGTAATGTTAACTACGTCTGGAGGCTTTTTTTAATTGCTCACAGCGAGCTATGTGGTTGTCATTCTTGGATGTTATTCCTGGTTGCATTTGGGATCTTGTCCTCGATGCAATATGATTATACGATGGTTGAGGAGCTGAAACAGATCCTATCTGTAGTCAATTATAACTCACCATTGCACCTTTATGTGTAATGCCTTTTGGTTCTGGTCAAGTCCTTGTCACCTTGGCTGGTTGTCACGTACATTCTGTGGCATCTTGGATGCAGACTTGTTGTCCCAAATGTAAACTTGGTAATTCTGTACCTGCATTTTTATCGTTCATGTTGGTCATCTGCTCGTGTAGTTTTAAAAGTTGCTCTCTAGTTTGAGGGAGTAAAATGGGTAGGAGTTGGTAAATCTGTATACACTGGTCTGCCAACCATGAGCTCTGCCGGTGGTGGAAAGTTGCACTTAAAGATGTTGCTCTCAGATGTAACATTGCAAAGTGTAGATGTTGTTTGATCTGCCTATATTTGAAAATTAGGGATTTCACTGTGTGAACCATTTATTCAGCCCGGCCGTTAGAACTAGGGTAATCAGGAGAAGAAGTAGGGTAATCAATAATCCATTTCTCACACATATCCTGAAATAGCTTAACAATAAATTATTGACCATTATCCATAATGATCTCTCTAGGCATACAAATAAACTGAAAAAGCACTCAGCGTGTGCAACTGTTGTGCTTGAGGTATCGCGTAATTGTGGAATAATGGGGTATTTGGTAAAGTAGTCGATGATGATGATGATGAAGCCAGTACCATGGACAAGAAAGAGTTTGGGTGCGATTTTAGACTAAGGATGGGTAGGAACTTCATGTGGAATCAATAGCGTTTGTGCTGACTTGGCATATGCTCTTGGCATGCCTTGCACTTCTTGACAATAACATCAATATTATTGTTCATTCCTGGCCAATTAACTATCTCTCTCATGAACCTTCTCATCCGATCTATGCCCGGATGTGAGTGATGAGGTTGTGGAAGAATATCAGGTTGCAAAGATTCCGGAATAATGACCTGCCTCCCTTCAAAAATGACTCCCCGGGAGATGTCTAGCTCATCCCAATAAGGCCAAAATTGTCTCACGTACTCATGGTCAGGCTGAATTGAATTAGGCCATCCTTCAATGATAGTTTTCCACAGTTTCTGTAGTGTAGAATATTTCACTGTTTCTTCTTGTAGCTGCTGGCATTTGCATTGTGCAAAATATACCAGATCAATTTAGAGAACATCTTCAAGTTTGATGTCAATGTGGATCCAAGGGTCTTTCTTCTGTTTTCACTCAATTAGGCAATTTACTAAGCATATCTGATGTGACGATCAAGTTACTGTCTTGTACCTAACCTCAGAATTGTAGCCTTGAATCTTTATCAAGAGACTTTGCCATCTCGGTGGTGCACTGGGCAGTAGCTTTCACCAAACCATCTCCAGTGCCTTGTGGCTGGTCTCTACTATAAAACTTTTGCCAAATAGATAGCTATAAAAGCATATGATTCCAAACACTAAAGCTAATGTTTCCCACTTGATGTTGAAATAGTTGGATTGTGTTACAGACTGAGATTTTGAAGCAAATGCAATCAGTTTTCCTTTTTGTAGTCCGCATACCCCCAGACCTTTCTGTGAGGCAGCTATCTCCAGGGTAGTTGTTTCCCTAGGATCATAAAATTGCAATGTTGATGCCTCTGATAATGACAGTTTTGGGCGTTCGAAGAGGTATCAGTGGCCCTTGTGCCACAGGAAAGGTACATCCTTTCTCAACAATTCCCTCAGTGATGAAGACTCTTGAGAGAAATTGGGAATGTATGGAGGCAAAAAAAACTAAAGAGACCTAGGCACCTTTGAAGATCATCCTTATCTTGAGGAGCTGCCGTGACCTTAATATTGTTTATTTTATTTAGATTGGGACATATGCCAACACTGTTGAACACCAATCCATCATTACCGCGTGCATCAATAAGTGCAGGCTACGGTCATGTTTTTTCCTTTGTTCTTCCCACAACAGCAATGTCATCGACAATACAAACGCATCCTGGCAGAGTGGCTGTAATACAGTCCATGTGAGCTTGAAGGAGATCCTGGCTAACAGGTAGCCCAAAAGGAAGTCATTGAAAACAGTATTGTCCAAATGCGGTACTAAATGTAAGTTCTTGGGACTTCTCCACAAGAAATAAGGACTATTAACCATGCTTAGCATCAAGCTTCGAGAAGGATTTTGCATCTGCAAATCTTTGATTTAACTCTTTTAATGTGGGTATTTTATAAGGACAACCTTTGAAAGTTGTATTTAAAAATGGATTGAGGGATACTCTCAGTGATCCGTTCTTTTTATGACAAACTGAGCTGCACCAATCTGTATGTTCTTATACTTTTCAAATGATGTTGTCTTTCTCCACTTTGTTTATTTCAACCTTTAATTTGTCTTGTAAGTGGATGCTGCACTTGCCTGGTGGATCAATTGACGGATTTGCATTCTCCTGGAAGGATAACATTGCAGCTCCCCTGAGAAGGGCAACTTTATCAAAATATCCTGGTTACTTTGATGTTAGGTCATGAGCTGAACTGATAGGAGTAGTTGCTGATGTTGATCTGCCTTGTGCTATCTGACTATTTCAATGGATTGTTATTGGCGTGAACTCAAGACATGCTGGTGGACCTGTAATAGCTGGGCCTTTAGTCTCCATGACATAGAACATCTGACGCCCAGGAGGACTGATTGTACTTCAAATCCAGGACAATGGATTCTGCTTAGGAAATAGTGGACCATTGCACATTGAAAGTTTCACAGCAGCATGTTTCACCAAAACCTTCCATGCCTGTGTATACGTTTTTTAGAAGTTGTAGGGTTAGTATGTTGGTGCTTGCCCCTATGTAAATCTTAGCAAATAGTTACCAACTTTCTTAGGGCAGATAACTAAAATCTTGGTAAACCCTTGGGTGGTGTGATGGCATCTATGTTTTCCATGAGATTGATGGTGTGAAAGTATTCATTGCTCTTCACCTTGTCATTCGCATCATTGTCATTTTCTGGTTTGTCAATCACCTCATGTATATGTTTCTGATGGGATGGTCATTCTTATTGCTTTAATGTACCCATTGTTTACAGTCTGGTTGGATCAGTGCACGGCTCTTTGTAGCTGCATCAGCCTTTCCTCTAGTGCACTGCCACTGCCAGTGGCCCTTTCTGCCACATGCCTTGCAGAATTGATGGAAAGCTTGGCATTTCCTTGGTGCATGCAGAAGGCCAAAACTTCCACATGTCCTGCTAGATTTGGGTGTTCAAGTGAGTGCAGCAGCAGTTGGGGTTGTACGTAGGACCTGTAAGCTTTGTTGACCTGCGAGGACTGCTTCGTACTTATGTCCATCCTTGATGCTATATGTATTGGGCTTGTTTAGCAGAACTATCTGGAATGCTTCCATGGGAGGGGATGCAATCACCAACTCAACAATTGTTTTCAAATTTTTTATTTTATGGGATATGGGCGTTGCTGTGAAAGCGTCGATCATCCATCCCCAATTTCCCCCGAACTGGGCAGCCTTCCAGGCTACCCAGACAGCAGTCAGGAGTCAACCACACTGCTGTGAGTCCAGAGCCAAACACAGGCCAGACTGTGCAAGGACGTCAGACCGCTCCCCCCAAAGGACACCAGTGAACCAGGTGGGCCCTTTTTTCTAAAACAATGGATGATCGTTGTCACGGCTACCATCACAGACCCACAATTCCAGACCTTTCTTTTTTAATTGAATTTAATCTCTACCAGCCACCATGATGGAACTATGTCCAAATGTGTTTGGAGTTCAACAATTTTAGATCATGAACTCTCTCCTCCATCCCCACCCCCTTTCTGATCCCCCTTTTTTCCAATTATTTATATAGATTTTTCTTTTCCCACCTATTTCCATTATTTTTAAATGTATTTCCATCCATTGCTTTATTTCTACCTTTTAGCCTATTTCGATCCCTTCCCCCCACCTCACCCCCACTAGGACTATCTGTACCTTGCTGTCCTGCTTTCTATCCTTAATTAGCACATCCCTCAGATAATATCACCAACTTCAACACCTCTTTGTCGTTTTGTCTATGACATCTTTTGGTAATCTCCACCTATCACTGGCCCTCTATTCAGCTCTACCTGTCCTGCCCCCCCTTTAAACCAGCTTATATTTCACCTCTTTTCTTAAGGTTAACTTGCAGGTTGAGTCGGTAGTTAGGAAGGCAAATGCAATGTTGGCATTTATTTCAAGAGGACTAGAATATAAAAGCAGGGGTGTGCTGCTGAGGCTTTATAAGGCTCTGGTCAGACCACATTTAGAATATTGTGAGCAATTTTGGGCCCTGTATCTCAGGAAGGATGTCCTAGCCCTGGAGAGGGTCCAGAGGAGGTTCACGAGAATGATCCCAGGAATGAAAAGCTTAACATACAAGGAACGTTTGAGGACTCTGGGTCTATACTCGATGGAGTTTAGAAGGATGAGGGGGGATCTGATTGAAACTTACAGAATACTGAAAGGCCTGGATAGAGTGGACATGGGGAAGATGTTTCCATTAGTAGGAGAGACTAGAACCCGAGGGCACAGCCTCAGAGTAAAGGGAAGACCTTTTAGAACAGAGATGAGGAGAAACTTCCTTAGCCAGAGAGTGGTGAATCTATGGAATTCATTGCCACAGAAGGCTGTGGAGACCAGGTCATTGAGTGTATTTAAGACCGAGATAGATAGGTTCTTGATTGGCAAGGGGATCAAAGGTTACGGGGAGAAGGCGGGAGAATGGGGTTGAGAAACTTATCAGCCATTATTGAATGACGGAGCAGACTCGATGGGCCAAATAGCCTAATTTCTGCTCCTATGTCTTATGGTCTTATGGTCTAAGAGTCATACGGACTTGAAACGTTAACTGTGTTCCTCTCCGCAGGTGCTGATTTTTTCCAGGTATTTTTATTTTTATTTTTGTTTTAGAATTAGTTACAGTCTGAACAAAACATTGAGGGGGGAGAAAAAGGTTAATTACATTTTCTTTGATTAGATGCAAAGAGAGGGAAAAACTGAGAATCCTCATGATGTGTACAGAGTGTTGTATATTTTATATGCCAGACCCATGCAGCAATGATATACCAGCTTATATGTGTGTAGAAATGTTATTGTTCTTGCTTTAAACTGTCTAGATCCAGCTTCAGCTCTAGTTTCCAGCTTTCTCCAGCTCTGTTTACTTTTCTCTGAGTCCACACCCAGGCACAACTAATCAAGCACAATGAGGGTCAGCAGCAAACAGAGTCACATAATCAAATACAGAACAATTGAACACTATGCAGAGTGTGACATTTGTGGATCCTCCATGGTACCCAGGAGAAGCAGGTTTGCACAAGGTGCTACGGCACAAAGTTGGACCAGACAATTTCCATGTTTAAGCAGCAATTGGCTGCACTCTAAAGCATCAACTCTCCAGAATGCATTCACCCAAGAGAGAGTGCTAGATATTTAAGGACACAAGCATAATGTAGAAGTTGAAGGGTGGGTGAATATCTGCAGAGCCAGTCGAAAGAGACAAGACTCAGGCATGTAGGGAAGTCACAATTTAGTGGGGCTATTTGATAGATACTTAGTTCTGGATAATTCTGAAGTGTATAATGACAGTGATTCAGAGAAGGGTGGTTCTGAGTAACATTACAGTACTGTGGAGCAAATGCATACCTAAGGGAGGAAAATCAGTTATATCGCATGAATAGGAGAATGGCAATCATGGGGAATTCAGCAGTCAAGGAAAGAGACAGCCTTTGCTGTTTGTGGAAGTTGAGGAAGAGACAGGGTGAAGGAGAATGAACAGATAATGGCAATAGTTTGGGATTATTCTAGTCAAGAGCCAGCATAGAGATGATGAACCGAGCAGCCTCCCTGAGTGCTCTAAACTTCTACGGTTCTATAGGCTCTACTCATTTACTATTGGTTTAGAAATATTATTCAAAAGCACTTTTTATGCACAGATAGCATTAAGTGCATGAATGTATTTGCTCCAGTTTTCCATCCTCAGCTCTCAGGAGCTTTGCATTTCATCCGACTAGACTTGGCAATTTAGAAATTGTTGTGCAGATGTTGGTTCTCTTTATAAAGTTACACCTCAAGTAATGGAGACTCCTTCGTTCTTTACAGGAGGGCACAGCCCTCAGCAATGGCCACTGATCCATGACTTTATGGTAGCAATGAAGCAATAACCCCTACACACTCCCTCCCCACCAGCAGTTGTGATGAGGACGTTGTGGAGATCACTGGCTGGAAGACCATACCAGGTCTAGAGGGTACTGAACATTCGTGGAGGTCAACAATTCTGCGATAATTTCTGGTTTCTGCAATGATAATCCTATTTGTTCACTGTGAAAATGATTTTCACTGTTATCAGGACTGAAGTAATGCTTGTGCTCATTATGAAACATTGCATGTACTCTCATTACAACAGTAATATGCTTAACAATGGACATGCTGTTAGAAATCTCTCTCTGTAATAATACAGACAGAGGCTGCCATGCTTTGACAATGTATCAGAGATACCGCTTCAGGACTCGACACTCAAACATTAGCAGTTTATAATGGGTTAAGTGCGATGTACATACAGCCAACACATTGAAATGTTAACATGCAGAAGTTCCCACATTACAGCCAGTTGAACTCAGTCTTCCGGATCTCTTTCCTTCTGCTTTGTATCCTAATTTTCTTATAATAGTGTTGTTTGTTGAAACACCTAAAAGGCCTTCACGTTACTTCTTCTGTGACCTTCACGCTTGATTTTCTATTGAGTATTTTTAGCTCAATACTCCAAAGAACAAAGGCCTGAATTTTCTGGTTGTTGGGTAAGCGCGATTGGGCAGGCCCGGGAGTAGACAGGAAATGGGCCATCGGCCGCGATCGGCGCCTGCCCACGATTTCATCCTGGCTGGCCAATTAACGGCCAGCCAGCATGAAACACACTTTGAAATGCTCAGCGCTGCTGGGGTGGGGGCAGGAAGAGGGCGGGCACCGACGTAACTGAGGGTGCGGGGTGAGCACTTCGAGAGAGCACCCTGAGGGCAGGCAGCTGTCCCGGGAGCTGCAGAGCTCCACAGACTAAAGGACGTGACGGAAACGCTGCAAAACGTGACCATGTGGCACCACCGTGCACCCGAAAGCATACCTCATAAAAAAAACCCAACACCCGGACATCTCATTTTATTTTTATTCCCCCACGGAGATTTCATCCCGCCTTGCTTCGAGGTTTGGGAAAAAAAATGTGAACGCCGCCTGGGAGAATGGCCCATCCGCCAGCCATAAACGTGGTCAGGCCAGGTAAGATCGCTGTTGATCGCATCGTTAATGGGCTTAATTGTCCACTTAATTGTCGGTGGGCACGCTTCCGACTGCTGCACGCGCCCGACATCATCTCGCGCTATTTCACGTCCATTAGGGTCAGGTGCACACCTCCCCCCAACCTCCCCGTGGGATGTAAAGTTCCGGCCAAACAGTCTCCACAGCACAACCTCGGAATGTAACATAAACTGTAGCTCAGCAGCTTCTGGCAGCATCTGCAGCGAGAGGAGCAGAGTTAACGACTCGAGTCTGTACGACACTTCTTCCGAGCTCTGAAGAAGAGACGTACGGACTCGGAACATTAACTCTGTTTCTCTCTCCACAGTTGCTGCCAGAACCTGCTGAGTTTTTTTCCAGCATTTTCTGTTCTCATTTCAGATTTCCAGCATCCGCAGTATTTTGGCTTTATGAACGAAATCTCATCTAACAATACATACAGACTTGAATAAACATATAGATGTCTCCATGACAAGATTAGAACCATACATGCAACAGCATTTTATATGATGACAGGTGCAACCCTACAGATTTGCTGCCCTCATATTTCAATACATCTGAAGAAGCTTCCAATTATCCACAAGATTGAGTCTCCAGTTCAAATTGGAAGCCACATACAACTCAATGGGCATAGATTCTCCTACAACTTGTGCCATTTTTTGAACAGCAAGATCCGAGTCTTGCTAGTGGAAGTCAGTACTTCATATCCACCACAGATGGGGTATGGTGCTGCTACGAACCAAGTTGATGCTAGTATTGGACAAGTCATATCCCAAAGTGAAGCCTGGCTTGATAGATCTTAATTTATTTTAATGAAACCATGGAGGTAAGTTACTGAACAAATTCACAGGAGTCTGCTGATGAACTTTGAACCCAAAGCATAGAGCATTTGTTAAACATGAAAAGTGAACTATATTGCACCAATTAAAAAAAGTTGGAAAGGTCTCAATAAAAACACAAGAAAATTATTCGAATATTCATTATACCTTCACCCCAGCTATATCATTATACTCACATTAAAATTTGGAAAGATAAAACAATTTACCATATCAATCTTATACTCTGGTATTCAGGGTGAATATGCACATATGAACCAACTGGCACAGCACACTGCAAAGTAAATGACAAATGTGACCAAATCAGATTCCATGGATTCCTCAACAACCCACTCAGACATTAGTCACATTGTGAGCCAACTAGTCTCCCTGAAACTCTGTCTTTCTCACGACGATTTCCAATCTCCACATTTGAAGAACTCGCCTTGGAATTCTCTCCAAAGGTCACTCCCACTTGGACAGCATCAGCAAGGATCCACCTCCAGGGTTTCAATCTCAACTTCCAATATTCCTTTCCCTTCGACCTCCAAGTACACTCAAGCTTCACCTTCCAAGCACAATTTCAGATGATCGATCATGCCCAGCAAAACATTACTACTCTAGTAAAGAGCCTTTGGCTGACTCTTTAGATTTTCAAGGCTTCACTCAAGCCCACTCTGCTTCAAGTCTGCTCCTTGCAGCTCTCACTTTAACTTAGAGCCTTTTTCTCTGCTCCTGTCTTTTATCTTGGATGAATGGGATCCATTTCTGATCCCTGTCTTTC
Source organism: Carcharodon carcharias (assembly GCF_017639515.1). NCBI lineage: Eukaryota > Metazoa > Chordata > Chondrichthyes > Lamniformes > Lamnidae > Carcharodon > Carcharodon carcharias. Next base: position 221,001,905 of record NC_054469.1, read on the forward strand.
TATCTGCCTGGGACTTTCTTCTGGGGCCTTTTTCTGTCCCATTCTTTGGTTTGGGACCTTCTCCCTGTCACCCGCTACATGTCCTGCTCCCTGGGACACCTTCCTTTTAATGGCGCCCCAGTTCAGGTCAACTGACCTGCAGTTTCATGCCCTTTCACTTCTTTGCTTCCTTTCCCTCTGTGTCAGCATGCAGGGCCAGGTCCTGGGCTAAAGAATGGAAAAGAAAACATTAATTGTGCTTATGCAGCCCTTTCCTGGGCAGCGCATATGTGAGAGGCCCACACTATGTAAAAACCTGAACGCATGAGCGGCCATTTCCCACATACACAGAAGGCCCAAGGCTTGTCGGAAGATAAGTACCTGCATTTCATCACAGGTACCAGAATGATATATAATCTAGAGGCCTGGACTACGATCCAGAGGAATGAGTTCAAGCCCCACCAAGGCACCTGGGAAATTTAAATTCAGTTAATTAAATAAATCTGCAATAAAGTTTAGTAACTATGGGCCGTCACTTCCGAGCTCCTCAGTGACAAATTGGTTGGGGGGGAGGGTGGTGGTGAGGGGTAACCCAAAGATGTGCTGGGGAAGCCCCTTTGGAAATTCCTAGGTAAGCTCTGTAAGGCAGTGGCCCAGAAGTGCAGATTTCCCCTGGGCAATTGTCCTTCACTGGGAATCATCCAAGAATGTGATTTAAATCATAAACTTTGGATGGCTCCAACCTAGTTACATCAATAGTTGCCCAAAAAACTTTAGAAGGGTTAAAACCACTTCTAACTTGTGGGTGACTACTGCACAGACCCACACTGACGCCACATGGGACTACCCCCACACCACTGACCCCGACCCCCCCAGAATACCACTGCCAGCCCTTAACTAACCGCCCAAAAGACTGTCCCTCCTCCCCAACCTCCCCAAAGGTCTCCCCCCAACCCCCTGCCTACGCCCCAACTAGAGGATTCCCCCCACCCACATGGAGACTCTTCCACCCCCCGCCAAGCCTGACTCACACCCCCACTAGCCCCCAGACCTGACCTAAACCGACCCTAGGCCTAAGCCCTCCCACCCGAAGTCTGACACCCACCACCCCCACCCCTGCCAGGCCCGACCTAAGGCCCAACCCCCGACCTCCGGCCCCCCGACCTCCGAGCTCCCAATCTCCGACCCTCCGATCTCTGACCCCCTGACCAACGACCTCTGACCTCCAGCGCACCTCTGACCTCAAACCCCCCTGACATTCCCACTCCCGACCACACCACTCCGACCACCTAACCGCCGACCCCCGATCTCAGGTCCACCCCCAACCTCCGATTCCCCCCGACCTCCAATTCCCCAACTTCTAATCTCCCACCCCCAATCTCCGATTCCCCCCCCCACCTCTGATTCCCCCAATAACCTCCAGATCCCCTGGCTTCAAAACCCCCCGACTTCAATCTCCCCGAACCTCCAATCCACCCTGAACCTCTGATCCACTCCAAACTCCAATCCACCCCTGACCTCTGATCCCCCAACCTCCAATCCACCCTCGACTTCCGAAACCCCCGACTTTCGTTCCCCTGACTTTATAACCCCCCAAACTCCAAATCCTTCTGACCTCTGAACGTCCCCCCACAACCTCCAGCCAAGAAGGACAAAGGCCCACACCTGCTCTTTTCTGTTCTTATGTTCTCCTATATGTGACTCCATACTCCAGACCCACAGCAATGTGATGGAATGTTAACTGCCCTCTGAGATGGCCTAGCAAGTCATTCACTTGGATCTCAGGGGCAATTAGGATAACTGGGAAATAAATGCTGTCCTTGCCACTGACACATCCTGTGCATGATGACGAAAAAAACTCATTCTCTCCGTGGAAAATGGCAACCTCCATATCCATTGAAGGAAGCGGCAAATTAGAAAATCTGTAGGGTTTCAGCAGATTTATGGAGCAAATATCTGAGTTTATGGAGGTGGGGGGGTCAGGGCAAGCCACTGATTTCAGATGAGAGGAGAAGTGCTGCTCAATGTTCTGTGGAGATACAGCAAGGCTAGTGGATCTACTGAATTGCTACTCGATGAAGTGATCTGTTGTGATTTTGGGCAGTGGCAAGTCAGTGTCCTCTTCACATGCGGCTATGCAAACTGTTCAGGGTAGAATTATCCACTGTATTAAAGCAATTGTCATCTGGACTTTGGACAACCCTGAACAAAGATCCAGCACTGAGGAGGACCACAGAAGATAAAAACATCTGGGGAATCGCTCAGCAATGTTTCATATGAAGGTGATATCACTTAATCTAGGTTCATGAGGACTGATATCAGACTCCCATGGCAACATCAGTATCTGTGTCAGAGAATGGGGAGTTGGATGGGGTGCAGTGTGTGTGAGGGTTGGGAGTTTCTTGGGGCGCAGTGTGTGTGAGAGAGGGTGGGGAGTTGGATAGGGTGCAGTGTGTCTGTGTGAGAGGTTGGGGGATTGGATAGGGCACAGTATGTGTGTGAGAGAGGGTGGGGAGTTGGATAGGGTGCAGTGTGTCTGTGTGAGAGGTTGGGGGATTGGATAGGGCACAGTATGTGTGTGAGAGAGGGTGGGGAGTTGGATGGGGTATGGTCTGTGTGTGTGTGAGAGAAGGTGAGGACTTGAGTGGGTCACAGTGTGTATGTGAGAGAGTGGAGAGTTGGGTGGGGTACAATGTGTATAAGAGGGTGGGGAGTTGGATGTGGTACAGTGTGTATATGAGAGGGTGGGGAGTTGAGTGGTGTACAGTGTGCATGAGAGGATGGGAGGGTAGGATGAGGTGCAATGTGTGAGTGAATGATCATTAATGAAGAGTGAAGATGAATGTGGAAGAATGTAACAAGAAGTGAGAATTCACAAGGGGGAGGGGGTTGGGGTGGAGGTGGTTGGGGTTTGCTGCCAATCCAAATTCTCAGCTCAGGGGCTTGAGAAAGGAATCAGTGGTGTTAAAGGTCAGTCTACTGTGATTCTGAGAGGTATGGATAGGGCATGTCCCAGTGAACCAAAAGGCAGAAGGTCTTATCGCAGGAGATTTCAGAGGACTGCACTGGACCTCATAATGGTCCAAGGAGGTGAACCTTGACCTGTTGACCCTTGTGTCCCAGGAATGGTCTCAACATAAGTATACAGATCACAACCTAGAAGCTGGAAACTCTCTGGCGAAGCAGATGAAAAAGGACAATGTGATCCATTGAACTGCATTCAAGAGCTCCCTCTTGTCCTGCCATGGGAGACTTCAAATGCCAGCATTCACACTACTTTGCTGCCAAGGCCTGGGATATGATGTAGTTGGAGTTCAACTTTGACCTTTAAATTAGGACTCAGCTTGCTTGGCATGGGTGTTTAACAAACAGCTAGACCTGGTGAGTTAAAACGATGGGATTGTGAGGGTGCAGAAATGATGCATATGATATAACATACACATGATATAACACTTCTGCCCTGTTCTATTCAGGGGTGGGCCGGGTGTGTCGTTGTTGAGTGGTGGGTTGGAGGGGGAAGTGGCGGTGTGGGGATGGTAGTGATGGGGGGAGAAGTTGAGTTAAAGTTGGTCATATGGTTTAATGTGCCTGGAACACAGGATAAAGACATTGTATATTGTGAATATTTCTCTGAGAAGGCATTAGGTAATTAAATGAGGGCATTAAAAGGAGAGGGAGATGTGCAAAGTAACATATGGATGAAGCCTTCCTGATTCTGCTCATCGAGCTTTCACTGAATGTCACCCATGCAGGTGAGATACGATGGCTACTATCATTCAATTACAGGCACAGGAAGTTGAAAAGGACCATTTTAGTTGTGAATCTTTCATCGCCTCACTGAAATGGAAAATTAATTTGATGTTATTCCCTTAAGCTGAGGCTAAACTGTTATAGAAATAGTGGGGAGTAAAGATTTGCAACTCTGCTTAAGCTGTGAGGATTATAAATGAATGCAAGAAGCAAGCAAGAAAGTTCTGATCCTCAGTTTTGCTATCGCTTGCCTTAATGAACACTCACAGAAGCAAATGAGACGGCATATTTCAATACCAAAAAAAGTTGCATCTCATTTAAAAAATAATTCAATTTCTTGAGTAAATTCCTTGATGGACCTAAAATGCACAGCATGCTTAGTCCTAATTGTTTTGCAAACAAAAGTGTTGACATTCATTGAAGACAACAAACTGGCTGAATCTTATTAACAGTTTGGAAACAGTAATCTTACTTTTATGCAGTAAGACCTTGATTTAAATTGATAAACTTGGACAAATGGGTAGAGCAAATTTATTTGAAAAGGAACGTTTGTGACAGTGTGTAGGCTTGTGACAAATCTCTTCATGCAATAGGCGGGAACAAGCTTATGTAATAACAAATTAAATGTTGCCATGCTAACTGCCTTGAAAAGTTCACACTGCAGCAGGGATAACATCTGCTACCCTGTGATTCATTTGAATGTGGTTTCTATGTTTCTGATAGTTTTGTATGAACCATATGGCAACAACACTTTAATGAGAGGAACAATTGGCAGTGCAATAATGTGCACACAAGCTGTTGAAAAGTATGGGATGGCAGGTTGGATAAGACATTCTTCAGTTGTGTGTGATGTACAGGTAAGGAGATACTCGACCTTTGGAGTTTAAGGTTATATTAGCACTCCCAGCACAGTGTCTAATTTGTTTGGGAGGACAGGTCAGAAAATTAGCTGCAGCAGCCACTGCATATAAGTCATGGTCCTCCGAATTTTCCATTCTTTAATGGCAGGAAACTAGGGAAGGTGACAATTTAAATGTGCTGATTGCTGTACCTGATCTATCTTTGTATTGGAGGAGGATACTTGACTGCAGCATCAGCTTATAAACAGGAAAAGGAAGACTTTCAATTGAGCTTTTCACAACCTCAGCATGTGCCATAACATTTTTCAGCCAGTGAAGTGCTTTTGGAGTGTGGCCACTGTTTTAATGTTGGACGCTGCAGGCAATGTGTGTACAGAAAGCTCCTGCAAGCCAGTGACTCAGTAGGCAACACTCTCACCTCTGAGTCAGGAGGTTGTGGGCTCATGCTCCACTTCAGGAAATTAAGTGCAACAACCTTGGCTAACATTTCAGCGCAGTACTTAGGATGTGCTGTACTGGTGCAGCCTTTTGGATGGAATGATAAACTGAGACCCTACCTTCCCTCTCAGGTAGATATAAATGATCCTGCAGCACTATTTTAAAGAAGGGCAGGGGGAGTTATCCCAGATGTTCCAGCCAATACTTATCCCTCAATCGATGTCACAAAAAACAGATTTCCTGGTCTTTATTACATTGCTGTTTGTGGGAGCTTGCTGTGTGCAAATTGTCTGCTGCATTGCCTACTACATTCCAAAAATACTTTATTCACTGTAAAAGTGCTTTGGGGCATCCAGTGAAAGGTGCTATATAAATGCAAGTATTTATTTCACACTGAAATAAATGACTGGATCATCTGGATCATGTGTTGAAAGAGAGATAAATGTTGGATCAGGATTTGGAAGGAGTGTGTTTTACAGTTTAAATGCAATTTCTTACTCCAGATTTGTTTATGCTCCATCGTGTTATCGTTGAAATAAACTTTAAGAGAAATAAACAGTCAGAAGAGGAAGAATTGCTTTCACATTGTTGCATTTGGAGTTGAACAACTTACATTCTGGGTCATTATCTTATATTTGTACCCCACTTGTTAACTTTATTTTTGGTTCACTTGCATGTGTTTACTGCAATATTGAAGTGATCTAGTTCAGATGGCTCCCAGTTGGGATTTGGGAACTGAAAGAATTCCATCCGTATAGTTTCTGCTTGAGACAGTTCATAGCTCACATCAAATAATAAAAGGGAATTAGTGTAATTTCTAAGTATTGCCTACAGGGGGAGATGATTTTGTCTTTTATTTCATTGGAAGCACTCCCTCTTTCCTTTCTACTTCAAATGACATTTTTCAGGCGCTTATCACTAATTAAAGCACAGCAACATTACTAAATTAACCCCACTAAACAAACAGAGTGCGCTGACAGCTCCTGCATTATCACCACCAGCAGAAGAAAGGATTAATTCTTCTAGACAGATTTGGTGAATAAATGAAAACCAGTTCCCTGGCAGCAATTGTTCAGGATTTTACATAAAAATATAAACCACATAATAGAAACATGGAAAATAGAAGCAGGAGTAGGTCATTTGACCCTTGGAGCCTGCTCCGCCATTCTATCTGATCATGGTTGATCCTCGGTCTCAATGCCACATTCCTGCTCTCTCCCCATAACCCTTGAAGCCTTTAGAGTCCAGGAATCTACCTATTTCCTTCTTAAATATATTCAGTAACTTGGCCTCTAAAGCCCTCTGTGGTAGAGAATTCCATAGGTTCACCACCCGGAGTGAAGAAGTTTCTCCTCATCTCAGTCCTAAATGGCCTACCCCATATCCTGAGATTAAAAACAAATATATATTAACATGCATTAATGTATCAGTAGGATGCACAAGGACATTTTGGTAAAGAATTTAATGAGATTTTTCTCAAGTTTTTCCCTTTTACTTGCGATGCAGCGACACAGGGATGAATCAGAGCGGATTGAATTCTTCAGATCAGTCAGTTATTAAAATTGCAATGGTTAGCGACAAGTGAGGCCTAAACAGCTGGTTCAACCACAATGACCTGCATTTATATAGCAACTTCAACATGGTAAAACATGCCAAAGCATTTCACAGGAGCATCATCGGACAATAGACATAGGTTTTAAGGAGTGTCTTAAAACAGGAGGGAGAGAGGTGGAGAGGTTCAGGGAGGGAATTCCAGAGCTTAGAGTCCAGACCATTGGAAACAATGACACCAACAGCAGGGTGATTAAAATCAGGGGTGCTCAAGAGATACACAGAGATCTCGGAGGATTGTGTGGTTGGTTGGCAATGAACCTACAGTGTACCCTAAAAGAAAATAAATAGCTGGTGAGGAAGGATTACCCTGTACCTGTACTTGAATTATATTTTATTATTGAAAAATCCAGGCAAAGAGGTAAAGTTCAAAGGACAGGGGAGCTCTGCATCTGGATAGAGTAAAAGAGACAGTGAGGTAAATAAGAAAATGGTGAGCAGATGATAGGAAGCTTGTGTTTTCAAACGCCTAAGTTGGTGGAAAAGACTGAGGAGAGTAAAGATTTTCCATGTCTTAAGGTTACGGTATGAAGATCCTATGAGAAGTTCCAATTCCAAAACAGTGAAATTTAGGGGAAGGTAATAAGAGACAAGAAAGAAAAGCAGTGATCATAGTAATATCAGGCAGATAAAGGGAGGATGTAAGTTAGTGTTGAAATTATTTTTGAACTGTAGAGTGCTTCACACTAACTTTGGGATCAAAACTGAACATACTGTCCATAATCTACAAGGGACAAAAGTGTGAAGAAGCAATCACATAATCCACCTGCATATGAAATTTGTTCTTGGGGTGGAAATTTCTACCCTATCATATACACAAAACGAAAATAACAGTTTAAAAAAAATCAACTGCTAGAAAACTAAAATAAAAGGTTAGTTGAAAAATGTTACGCTGTCACCCACTCTCACCTCTGTGCCAGAAGTTTGTGTGTTCGTAGTCCCACTTGAGAGGTTTAAGTGCAATACCTAAGCTGACACTCCACTGATAAAGAAGCCATCATTCAGCTGAAATGTTAACCCGACGTCCCATCTGCCCCCACAGGTGGATGGAAAAAATCCAATGGCACCTTTTTGAAGAAGAGCAGGCGAGTTATCTCATTTTTACTTAGTTCTGTTGAAGAGTCATACAGACTCGAAACGTTAACTGTGCTCCTCTCCACAGATGCTGCCAGACCTGCTGAGTTTTTCCAGGTATTTTTATTTTTGTTTAGGGGAGTTATCTCTGCTGTCCTGACCAATTTTTATTCCTCAACCAATATCACTAAAATAATTAATCCAGTGTTGGAAGTTGCATGTATTAATACACAGGGCACTGGCTTTGGTAGACAGAAAGAACTTGTACACACATTGCGCCTGTTTCAGCTAAACAAAATAATTGGTGGCCATTTGCTGGTTCACTTCTCAGGGCAATGTATTGACCAATCAGAGTCAAGCTGCCTGGTTTTAAATTTCAAATAATGCTTGGCAGTTAACAGCCAGTCACCATCAACAGGTGCATTCCCCATGGCAATACCTCTACCAATCAGAGTCCACTTGCCAACCAATCAGCACTCTCTTCTCATACAGTATGAACATGTTGTTTCCCCAGACATTGGTATTTTCTTGCGAATTGTCCTGATGACTGTAAGACAAAAGCTTTGACTATCAAACAACTACTTTGGGAATTCTTAGGGTTGCAAAAGAGACAATAGGAATGCAGGTCCTTTGAAATAGTTTTACAGTTCTCTGGATTGAACAATTCTTACTTCATCAGTGCCAGTGCAAACAGAATTATCCACTGATACCATACAATACATTGCCATGTGTAGAGGACACTTGCTCAGTTATGTATATGAAAACATTCATTCATTTTATGTATTTTAGCCCAGGGGCTGAATAAAGCAATATGAATAATTTGCAGATGGTGAGAAGTGCACTATTGCACTTGAGATGCATTATTAAGTTGAGTACATAAATAATGTTCTAAATTTTCAGCTTCAGACAGTTCAGCATACTTTCGGGCACAGGGGATGAATGCTCAGATTGTTCAGATTGACCCCGGCAAGAAAGATCATTCAAATTAGAATTGAAGGTCAACCAGAATGTTGTAATAGAAAGAAAACCCTCCCCAGGCATAAACCAACATAGTATTTATCTATCCAAATGCATGGCTAGGTTGGTCTGCTTCTAGTTCTGCTTGTAGATATGCATATCTATGTGTCTATGAATATATTATATATAATATAATATTTGTTGATCAACCATGTCATTTCATATAGTTATTTCTTAAATACCTTTACCTCTTCAGCTCTCTCTTTCTCTCCTATCTCTAGATATGTGTCTCCCTCTGTTTTATACATAGAATATATGTTTCACAACCATAAACAATTATCATTAAACAATTAAGCCAACAAGACAAATGTGAGGTGATTAGTTAGCTTCAAAATCAACTGGTGTTTTTATTCACTGTTTTTTACATTCAAATATTAGAATTAAAAAAGACCCCCGGGTTTTATAACCATAGTATATGTCTTTTCCTAAGATTAATGCACTTTTTGAAATTTATAGAACACAAATCAAAACTGCACTTGCTGAGGTTATAACTTGCAAAGTTGTTAAATCCTCACTTCTCTTTTTAACATACAAATACAAACACACAGACACACCCCCACCATGAACACGGACAAGTGCATCCATACACACCATATACCCATAGACAAACACACTCATAGCTACGAACATATGTACACACCAATACACACACTCACCCCCAGCCCTTGTCAGCCCCTCACACACATGCATAAACACAAAAACACAGGAATTGATATCTAGCAGTAAGACTGGCAGAGTACACCTGAAGGTCTGCCAACTGGATTTCTATCTACTACATAATAGATCAGATTGTGGAATATCTTGTTAGATATAAAAGTAAAATGTGAAAGGAGGCATCTGACCTTTGTAGAAATTCCTTTATGGTCTGAAATTTCTAATTGTATTCTAGTCTTCTAAGATGTCCAAAAGGGAATGTTGAATGATAGCTCATGTTTCTTTCTATTCCATACTGATAGTCTGCAAAATGTGCTGTAACTAGTTGATATAACCTTCTGGAGGTTAAAATAAAGGGAAAAGCACCTTGCCCAGATTAAACTGAAGGTAAGTTGGCCAATTGACTTAGATTCACAACAGGAACCATCTATGGAGCATGATAGTATAGTGATTATGTTACCGGACTAGTAAACAGTTGGCTTGGACCAGAGACACAAGTTCAAATTCCACACTGCAACTGGGGAATTTCAATTCAATTAATTAAATAAATAAACATGAAATAAAAAAGCTAATACCAGTAATGGCGGATTGTTGTAAAAACTCTCCTGGTTTACTAATGTCCTTTAAGGAAGGAAACTTGCCATCCTTACCCAGGTTGGCCTTAAGCTACCCTCAGAAAGGGCCTAGCAAGTCATTCAGTTGTATTCACCACCACTTTCTCAAAGGCAATTAGAGCAGGGCAATTAATGTTGGCTTTGTTAGTGATGTCCAGAGCTCTGTTTGGATAAAACAAAATAGGGGAGGAAAAGGTATATATCAAATGTATTCTAATAAGGAAAGAAGGGAGTAAATCAAGGGTTGAGAGATCCATGGATGATTTGGGAGATTGGATTAAATCATCCTCTGCTAAGTGTCCATCAAAGTATTGATTCACCAGCTTCCTCTGCTGTAGGAGAGCATGTCAAGGCTTGATGGAAAACAAGCAAAATACATATAAGTGAGGGGTGGGATGATGGATTTGATCTTTTTTGGAAAATTTCCAACTATCTTGTCCCTCTTTACATTGGTTACAGCAGTTGCTGGAATGGAAAGGGTGTCTTTTGCTGATGGGGTGTAAATTTCAATGCAGAGTGTTGATGTGTTGAAACTCAAAACATTTGTTTGGATGAGGTGAGATTCACATTTATTGCAAGGAGACAATTTATCTCTGGAAATATTTGCTTGCTGTTGTCTTTGCAAGTGCTTTAATGTGAGGCTTAATACAACTGTAGCAAGGGTGTTACGCTGTCTTCCCGACCTCTTCACAGATAGGTTTTTGGAGGTCAGCCTGAACACTGGGCCCCGCGATATCCATGGTCCCACCAGCTGCTGATGGTAATGGCAGAGGGTGTGGGGTGAGTGGGTTTTTCTGTGCCAGGTGGTGGGGGGGGGGGGGGGGGGGGGGGGTGGGGGGGGTGTAGGAGAGTGTTACACTGATAAAGCTTGAAAATTGAATTCAGGGTCAGAGAGGTTTATAGGGGTTTGACCTGTCTCTTATAAGGAAATTACGCTCGGGGTGCCAGGAAGTTGATCATACCTCTGAGTGTTCCTCCAGATTAGGTGCTCGTTGATGAAAAAATGAAGAGAGTCAAGGGATATTAGGTGGTGGCAGCAAACCTGTCTCATAAGACAATGCTTTGTGCTGCATTGGTCAACTCTGTGTTTAGCATCTCTTTGTATCGCTCAGCTGCCCCACTCTGGCACGGCAGCCTCTGCTGCATTTGCTGCAGAGGGAGACAGTGGGCTAAGAAGGTGCACGGTTCACTGGCCTCTGCTTTCTCTGGGTCTTTTTCCTAGTCAGCTGAGCTTTTCATTTCTGCTCACCTTTTCCAATACCCTTCCAAACAGTCAGCCTCCAGAGGCCACGGCCATCAGTGACTGTCTCCCAGTGGTCAGTGTCACTGTCTACCATCTTCATATCTCACTTACATGTTTCCCTGTAGCAGAGGAACGGATACTCAGGAGGTAATGCTCCGGTAGCCAATTCACCTTATAGAAAGTCTTTGAGAATATGGCCACCATCTATCCAATGAACATGGCTAAACATGCTTATTCATTGATACTGAAGGCCAATATGCAGCCCTTGACTTTCCAGGGCTGACGTTGAGCCTGTGCACAAGTGATGGCAAGTCAACAACTCTTTTCACATCTAGAATCCTTAATAGTGAAGAGGCATATCAGGATGCATCATGCATACCTCGGCTTATCCTACATGTGGATATAAGTTTTAACAGTGTTTGCAGTGAAAAAAAACTAGAATGGATATGACCCTTTGGCCAGGCCCTGATGCTGATGACTAGCCTATGGGCCGGTCCATGATAAGCTAAGGAATGCGGCCTTTGGGTCAGGATAAAATAAATTGATGAACGATCTGTAAGCTATACTGTAATAAACTCATACCTTGATCTCAGGGCCAATACATGCAGATTACTTTGCACAGCAGCAAAATATCAGGATCAATAATCATAGTTCATGTTTTGAAACATCATTTGTGTTAATGGTTATTGATTGTTTTAAAAATTCCTCCATAACTATGAAGGTGATGAACAGGACATTCCATGTAAACTCATTTTTAATTAAGGATGTAACAAATTAGACTTACGAGATAAGAACATTGTGAGTTAATGATGAGTTATCCCAAAGATGACATGTATGACTAGCAGAAAACGTGTAACTTTGAATGCCTTTTAAAGCATTCTGAAAGAGCATTTCCCATGGGTGCACACTTGTACTGAACAGAAACTGCTGCTTGGATCTACCTACAGTCAACTCTGTGTTGAGTGTCTTTTAGGTACTCCACAAAATAGTTGAATGTTCCAAGACACCCCAGAGGACCATTATCAAACAGACATTCACACTGAGCTACATAAGTGCATATAAGGGCAGATGGCCAAAGGCTTAATTGGTCAAAGAAGTAGGTTTTAAGTGGAACCTTAAGGAAGCTGAGAGGTTTATGGAGGGAATTCCAGAGCTTAGAGTCCAGGCAGCCAAAGATGCAGCCACCAATGTTGGAGCAATTAAAATCAAGGATGCTCAAGAGGCCAGCATTAGAGGAATGTAAGTTTGAAGAGCTGGAGGCAATTAGAAAGATAGGGAGTGATGAGGTCATCGAGGAATTTGAAAACAAGGATGAGAACTTTAAAATCAAGTTGTTGCTTAATCTGAAGTTAATGTTAATTGGCAATAGATGAATGGGACTTGGTCAGAGTTAGGAGACAAGAGTTTTAGATGACCTCACATTTATGCGGGTACAATGTGGGAGGCCGGCCAGAAGTCTGTTGGAATAGTCAAGTCCAGAGGTAACCAAGGCATGAATGAGGGCTTTAGCAGCTGATGAGCTGAAGAATGAGTGGAGTTGGGTGATATCATGGAGCTGATTATAGTCTACATGACACAGTGGATATGTGTTTGGAAGTTCAACTGGAAATAAAAATGTGGAGTGATGTAAAATGGGCTGTCAGTTCACTACCATGGGTTTTATACTTTATACAAAGTTAAGTTGCAACACTCTGTTCTCATGTAGGGCTGTGCAACCACATGTTAGGTTTAATGAACAACCGCATTATCACACGAGGGAACAGGAGCTCTAAAAGTTGTCCTGACTGTTAATAAAACTAGTTATCTTTCTGTAAAACTGAAATTTGCTTCTAAAGCTTCTCCTACCCAACTTACTCTAAAGAAAATCAACCAAAGCTATCCAAAGATATATAAGGGCTCCAGAGATGTAGATCTGTGCACATACTTACAAACAGCCACTAACTATATCTGTGCCATAGTGTCCAAGCACACTACCTCCACAGACTCTTGGTCAGCACAGTGTGTGACCTCCTTCAAGGAAACCTGCAGCTTAACTCCATCTTAGGTGCTTATCATTTCCCTGTCATTCTTGTCTTCCATATATTACCGTAGTGATCATCATTAATATTAGCTAATTTGCTGCATGTGGATAGATTAATTAAGTTCTGAAGGAAGATCATCGACCTGAAGTGTTAACTCCAGGGATGAGGGATTTTAGTTACAAGGTTAGTTTGGAAAAGCTGGGATTGTTCTCCTTGGAGCAAAGGAGATTGAGGGGAGATTTGGTAGAAGCATAGAATTATTGTGATTATGCTTATTAACAGCATGAAGGATTCTGACAGGTGTGGATAAGTTAGATAAAGAAAAACAATTCCCAATAGCTGATAGTACAAGGACCAAGGAACATAGACTTAAGGTTTTGGGCGAGAGATGTAAGGGTGACATGAGGGGGGACTTTTAAAATGCAACAAGTGTTAAAGACCAGGAACTCGCTGTTCACAGGGGTGGTGAAAGCAGAAACAAATCAATTATTTCAAAGGGAAATAGAATGGGTACTTGAAGGGAATAAGCCTGCAGTGCTGATCAAACAGTGGAGTGGACTGACTGGATTCGTCAGCAGACTAGCAGCATGGACTCCTTCTGTAAGTGACTCTATCACCAGGAGTACATTTCCAAAATGAGACACATGCAATGCATACTAACCATTTAAGTTGGTGGTCTGAAAACTATGTGCAAAAAAGTCTCCAATTTTTGATCTGCCATCTCAGGAGGTGAAGCTCTTAACCAGTAATGTGAAGCCATGGCTGTGCTGCTGCCCGCCCCACACCTCCACCGTGCCCCCACCCACCCCCCACCCACTCGGCCCACCTCCCGCCAATAATGTGGAATCTTTAAACTTCTTCTTTTCACATAGAATAACAGTTTGATTCACTGACTTGAATCTCAAAGTTCCATACCATTTCCTTTAATTAATTAATCAATTTAATTTATTTGTAGCTCAGGGCAAAAAAAGACTTCAATAAGAGGTTGGCAGATTGTTCAATTTCGCATTAGCAACCGATTGGGATTGCATTGATATAAAAACCTTAACAAATTGCAACATTCGTGAAAGGTTTCTCAATACAAAATTCAAAACAAGTGATATAAACTAACTGAAAGATTGTGAGCCCGCGGCAATATTGCAGGGTGATTAGTTACACTTCAATGCAAGCCCCCATCCCCTTGTCTACCGTACCATGTGGGCTGCCAGCTACCATTTCATTTGCACTTCCAAAGCGGCAGCATCTCATCCAATGGCGTTTGGGCATCAGAAAGTATCATTCTGCAATTCATCACTGCACCATCATCTCACCTTTGAGCACTCTCTCTGGGGCAGGTTAGAGTGCAGATGGGATCTGGCCATTCAGGGATAATTGGGGGTCTGATCTGAAGGTGTGGTAGGTGTGGCTGGTAGTACGCCATTCATTGGATAGCTGGCCCAAGCAATGTTCCACACAGTTTGTGTCCACTCTGGGATTTCCACCTTTTTAGCTTCCCACCTCCTAAAGCTGGGTCTCCAATCTTCTGAATGAATGGTATATTAGGGTAAATCTTCCACCCCCGTGCAGCACCAAGATGGGCATAAGGAATATCTCAGCTCCCAAACAAGAGCTGCAAACGTCACCATCAGCCATGATCATATTGAATGGCGGAGCAGGCTCAAAGGGCTGAATGGCTTACTCTTGCTCCTATTTCCTATATTCTTATGTAAGTTTCTTTGGTCCTCTCCAGATGCAGGGACATCAGGAATTTTGGTTAGAATGCAACATTTTTTTTTAATGAATCCCTTACTTCTGAGAGAGAGAGAAAAAAAAGTCTTATCTCATAATTGGTAAATTAGTTGAAGGTGAGTAAGTGCTTGTTTTTCTGTACAAAATTTTAAAAATCTTTTCAATTAGGAGGGAGATTGTAGTAATTGTAAGTTAAACTTTTCTTATTGTTATGGGGATCATGTGACTGCACAGGTGAATCAGCCCTAAAAGTGGGGAATGTTAGGGGGCGGAGCTTTTTAACTTTGGATTTGGAACAAGCATGTCACTTCATCAGGCATCTGTAAATAAATTTAACTGTTTCTTACAAGAAACAAGCCCTGCATTCCAAGTTTATTACAATTGGCGATGAGGCTGAATAACACCGACACAGCACCTCGCCTCTTAATTGTGAGTATTTTGATTTTTTATGGGAAGAAAGAAAAGAATTATACTCACCGGCAATGCCTCTCTTTGGCAGAATTGACCCGTACAACTCATCAGTCCAGGACTGGAGTCAGCACATAGAGTGACTAGGTTTCTAATTTATAGCTAATGAAGTAATGATGGAGGAGAAACAGAAGGCAGTTCTCCTAAGTGTCTACCGGAGCAAAACCTATAACCTAATCCATAGCTTGATGGTTCCGAACTCGCCAAATTCCAGATACTTCATCGAGCTAGTAGACCCCTTGAAAGGACATTTTCAGCCTGAACCCTCAGTGATCATGCAAAGATACAAGCTTAACTCTTGAGTAAGGGCCCCCGGTGAGTCAATTGCAATGTACATCATGAAGGTAAAACAGTTAACGGAGCACTGTGACTTTAAACTTTAAAGTGATACTTTAAACGACATGTTGCGAGATCGTTTGGTTTGTGGCATAAATAACAACGCCATTCAGCGCTGTTTGGCTTGCAGAAGTTGAAATAAACGTGAAGCACAAGCAATGGAGAGCGCTGAGAGGGACTTGCAGGTAGGGCGAGAACCTGCTGCTGGGCGTGATGCGAGTACCAGGGTGGCTACCATGAAGCGGGACATTGTCCCTACCGCTAGATAAATAAAAAGAAAAACTGGACTCAGCCCCCAGTAATCCGGGGGCAGGATTTTACGAGTCGGTGAGCGGGGGCGGGGCCCATCCACCGGCAATGACACATGAAGATGTTGGGCGGATCTCCCGACGTCACCGCGCCCCACTTAAATTTTCAGGAAGGGGGGAGGGGGCGCAGCAAAATCAGCTGCGCATCCGCCGACCTGTCAATGGCCAATTTAGGTCATTGACAGGGTCAATTAAGTCGTTAAAGGATCTGCCCGTCCAACCTTGAGGTTGGTGGGCAGGCCAGGAGCCCCAGCATGAATTAGAAAAAGCATAAAACCTCATCCATGGGCGGGATCAGGTTTCATGTCGGTTTTAAAACATTTTAATAAAGTTTTTGTAAAAGTTATGGACATGTCCCAACTCATGTGACTTTGTCATGTGATGGGACATGTTAGGGAAATGTTATTTTTCTATTTTTAGGTTTTTAACATTTAGAGCTGATCTCCCTGAGGCTGCACTTAGCCTCAGGGAGATGAGTGCGCTCGTTTGTGCGCATGCGTGAAAGAGCGCACTCCCGATTTTGGGAGTCCCCCCCACCCCTGCCCGCACAGGGAGCACATAGCGCTTCTCTGCGGACATCACGCTGGGCGGGCCTTAATCGGCCTGTCCACGTAAAATGGCGCCGCGCCCCCAATCAGGGGCACGGATCGGAAGCGCGCCTGTGCACACCCACTCTTCAACCTCCCCCCCAACGGGGGGGAAAGTTCAGCCCCAAAAGTTTAAGTATTACTATTGTGGGGGGAAATCATGTACCCAAAGTCTGCAGATTTAAAGAGGCAGAATGCCGCTACTATCACAAAAAGGACATGTTGTTAAACAGTGCAGGGCTAGATCAAGGCAGCTATTCAGACATCAGGTCAAGTTAAATGAAGTGCACAATATAGATTAGCCAGAAGCTCATCTAAATTGTGCACATTTACTCCCTACAGAATTTGAAGGCCAGGAAAACTGAACCAATCACTGTTACACTTCAAGTAAATGGGAAGCCTCTGCTCATGGAGGTGATTACCAGAGCATCAACCACAGTGGTGGGATAACACATCTCTAAGTATCTCAGAGAAGGTACCCAGCCATTGAGTTTGGAGAAAACTACTGCTCAGCTGAAAACATATACAGGAGAGGCACTACAGGAGAAAGGCATCACCTCTGTACCTGTATCATACAGACAACAGACAGCTCAGCTGCCAATAATTCTCGCAACAGGAGAAGGATCTAGCCTTCTGGGCTGTGATTGGTTGAAAGAAATCAAACTAAACTGGTCAGAAATGTTTCAGGCCAGGACAGGAGGAATTCCAGAGTTGCTGAAAAAGTATGGCAAAATATTCTGAGATGAGATGGGGAAAACCAAGGTCTACAAGCTAAAATATCCATGGACCCTGACGCAACACCCTGGTATTTTAAGGCAAGACCTGTGCCTTATGCTCTATGTTGTTTGGAGAAGTTAGGAATAACCCAGCTAGTACAATTTTCAGAATGGGCAGCACCCATAATCCCTGTGCGAAAATCGGACCAAACCATCCGCATCTGCAGAGATTATAAATTAACTGTGAACGAGGTTGCTAAATTAGGTAGATACCCACTGCCAAGGATTGAAGATCCGTATACTAAATTTGCAGGAGAAAGATCCTACACTAAACTGGACATGAGTCATGCATACCAACAGCTGAAGCTGAACATCCAGAAGATACATCACCATAAATATGCACAAGGGCCTGTACTAATATACCGGCCTACCCTTCGGTGTGTCCATGGCCAATGCGATTTTCCAAAGAATCATGGAAAGCTTACTACAAGGACTTCTCTGAGTTATAGTGTACCTGGATGATGTCACAGGATCCATGGAAGCAGAACATGTCACCAACCTGGAAGACGTTCTGAAGAGATTTTTGGAGGCTGGCGTTCGTTGGAAAAAGGACAAGTGCGTTTTCCGAGCAAGGGAAGTTATGTATCTGGGTCATCACATGGATGGCTAAGGGTTGCATCCATTAGAGGAGAAAGCCAGGCCCATCTAGGAAGCACCTTCTCCTAACAATGTCACAGAGCTCAAGGGCCAGAATGTTACGCTTGGTGTGCGGGTGTGCACTTGTGCATAAAATGATGCATGATGACGTTGGGCGTGCGTCCCGATGTCATCACACACTCGTGCAATATTTCGTTCGGCAGGCAGGCACCAGAGTCGGCTGCACAGCCGCCGATAATTAAAAGGCTTATTAAAGCCATTAACAATCTAATTAAATTCAAATTGACGCTGACCATCCAACCTTACGGTCGGCGGGCAGGCAAAAAGGCCAAGCGGCCTTTACATTTTTTAGGAAACCTCATCCACGAGCAGGATGAGGTTTCCTAAAGCAAATAATCATTAAATAAAAACTTTATTTTGGAATTAAAAACATGTCCTATCCCATGTGACGTGAGGGGGCATTTTTTATTAATTTTTTTATAAATAGCACTTCAATCTCTCTGAGGTAGCTCCGTACCTCAGGGAGATTGAAGCGCTCATTCTCGCCAGACCCACTCGCCCTCCTCCCCCTGTCCACACAGGCAATGCTCAGCGCTGCCACCCACGATACATGCAGAGCGGGCCCTCCCGCATAAAACCGTGGCGCGGAGCCGATTGGTGGCGGCTGTCGGCTTCCTGACTGTCCCCGCCCGCTCCCGCCGAGCACCCCCACCAAGGGCAAAATCCTGCCCCAAGCCATTTTTGGGCAGGGTAAACTATTACGGTCGTTTCTTGCCTAATCTATCTACAGTGTTTGCCCCTTTACACTTATTGTTGAAGAAGAACCACAGATAGTCCTGGAAGGCACAGCAAGAGGAAACCTTCATAAAAGTCAGGAAGCTTTTACACTTGTCATGTCTGCTAATGCACTCTGACCCATCTAAGGAATTGACACTCACTTGTGATGCATCTCCTGACAGAGTGGGAGCAGTATTGTCACACAAGGTGGAGGGTGGATCTGAAAGACCGACAGGATATATATCCAGGACCCTTTCTGCAGCTGAGAAAGGTTGCTCAGAAATTGAAAAAGGGAGCTTCTCTAGCATATTTGGAGTAAAGAAGTTCCATCAATATCTGCACAGTTGACACTTCACCATAGCGTCAGTTCACAAACCACTGTTAGGGTTGTTTAGTGAAGATAAGGCAATCCCACCAATAGCCTCTGCTAGAATTCAAAGATGGGCTTTAATTTTGTTGGCATACGAGTACACTTCTATGCATCTTCCAGATGTGCATACAGCAAATGCAGACTCCCTCAGTCATCTGCCTTTGCCAGATAATATTACACATGTCCCAATACCCCCAAGAAGTAGTACTTGTGTTGAATTTCCTGGATTCTTCACCAGTCTGTGCGAGACAGGTGAAGAAATGGACAAATCAGAATCCAATTTTAGCAAGAGTCCTTGAACAGGTATTGCAAGAATGGTCAGATGCCCAAGTCCCTGAAGAATTAAGGCCATTCTTTGCCCGTAAATCTGAACTGAGTTGTCAAGGTGGTATCTTGTCATGGAGAGCAAGAGTCGTTATCTCTGTGCAAGGAAAAGAACTATTACCGGAAGAACTTCACAGTGTGCATCCTGGTATTTCGAAAGTGAAGATGCACACACAAAGTTATATATTTTTAAACTCATTCATGGGACATGGGCATCACTGGCCAGGCAAGCATTTATTGCCCATCCCGAATTGCCCTTCTTCAGTGGGTATTTAAGAGCCAACCACATTGCTGTGGGTCTGGAGTCACATGTAAGTGAGTTCAGGTAAGGATAGTAGATTTCCTTCCCTAAAGGACATTAGTGGACCACCTGGGTTTTGCCACATGGATGTGGCATGAACTAAATGGATTGTGGCACAATGGCAATGGTTTAATGGTCATCATTAGACTTTACGTTTCAGATTTTTAAAATTTATATGTATTTTTTATTCATTCATGGGATGTGGGCATCGCTGGCTAGGACAGCATTTATTGCCCATTCCCCAATTGCCCTTGTTCAGAGGGCATTTAAGAGCCAAACACACTGATGTGGGTCTGGAGTCACGTGTAGACCTGACCAGGTTAAGGACATTCGTGAACCGCAGGGGTTTTTACAACAATCAGCAATGGTTTTCATCAGACTTTTAATTTTAGATTTTTTTTTATTGAATTCAAATTTCACCAACTGCCATGGTGGCCAAGTATAGACAGTGATAGAGAAAAAATGGTGAAACACTGCCTCCGGTATCAGCAACAGCAGAAGTTGCTCGTTTCAGCTCCAATGCATCTGTGGGAGTGGCCTAGTCGACCCTGGGTTATACTAATATAGACTGCGTAGGTCCATTTCTAGGTGCCCTATTTATTGGGATCATCCATGCTCATTCAAAATGGATAGATGTTTTTGAAGTAAGATCACTTACATCATCTGCAGCCATCGAAAAACTGCACCAGAGTTTCAGTGTTCATGGTTTACCAGAAGTTATTGTGTCAGACAATGGTGCTGCTTTCACTAGTACTTAATTCCAGAGATTCATGAACCTAAATGGCATTAAACACTTCAGAACAGCACCATTTCACCCCTCGTGCAATGGATTAGCAGAAAGAGGAGTACAAACCTTTAAAACAGGAATTAAGAAACTGTCAGAGGGAACATTAGAAACATGAATTTCAAGATTTCTGTTCAGGTATCGCACAACTCCTCATGCGACCATTGGTTCAACACCTTCTGAATTGCTAATGAAGCACCAACTTCATACAAGATTGATTGTAGTGTTCCCTGAATTGGAGGGAAAGGTAGAGAAAAACCAGAGTAGTCAGAAAGTGAATAAAGATGTTCACAGTAATGGTCGAGAATTTAGTACAGGAGAGACAGTTTTTGTATGAAATTTTGCAACTGGACTGAGGTGGGTCCCTGGTACAATCATCTCTGAAACAGGACCTTTATTTTATCAGGTAGAAGTGGAAAACAGGATTGTTGGGAAATACGTGAATCATCTCAGAGATGGAGAAATCCTCCAACAACCGGTTAATCCACCTGAAATTGAAGTCGAAACTTCGACCCCTGAGGTGCCAGATCGACAAAGAATAGATATACCTGATGTCTCTACTGAAGTAAATAATTCTGAACTGCCATTGTCTAAGGATGTCCCTGATGTTGCAGTTCCTGTTCAAGTCAATCCAGTGGAATAACCTCCAGCTGTAGAGTTGCGTCACTCTACTCAAATGCAAAAAACCCCCCTCAAAGATTAAATTTATAATCGCATGAACTGTATATAGTTGTACCTAATATGGGTTAAGATATTTTTGTAAACAAGAGGGTAAAACAAAATTAAAAGGGGAGGAATGTAGTAACTGTAAGTTAAACCTTTTCTTACTGTTATGAGGATCATGTGACTGTACAGATGAATCAGCCCTAAGCACAGGGAATCTTTGGGGTGGGGTTTTTTGAGCCTTGGTTTTGGAACAAGC
Organism: Carcharodon carcharias; assembly: GCF_017639515.1. Taxonomy (NCBI): domain Eukaryota; kingdom Metazoa; phylum Chordata; class Chondrichthyes; order Lamniformes; family Lamnidae; genus Carcharodon; species Carcharodon carcharias. The sequence goes on from NC_054469.1 coordinate 221,023,444, forward strand.
ATGTCGCCTCATCAGAAGTCAGTAAATAAAGCTCACTGTTTCTTACGGGAAACTAGCCCTGCATTCTAAGTTTATTGCAGAGATTGCATGCCCAGGTGGCTTATTCATATTCTCCGATCCTGCTTGCGCAGTGCGGAGAGAGGGTGTGCGGCTTCGGAGGGTTAATTTCTCCAATCTTTGGTAAAGTTGGGAAAGCAATACAATGGTAGGTTTCTGACTGGCTGAGCCCTGTTCGGTGGGTTGAAGTCATTTATACAGCATCCTGCCCCTAACAGGATGCATTCTGCAGTCTTCAAACACCAACTTGAACTTTAAATTTAGCTTTATCACAGTATTTCATTCCAAAAAGAAAGCTGCAGAAATTTGACAATTTATTATTGCATTTGGCGGTGGTACGTTGTGTCCTGAGTGGAAAATGTAGAGATTTTTTTTGATAATTTTTGTTTAGCTCTAAGATTTAACATTTAGCTTTTATAAAACCGCAAATTAGAACTTAGCCAATAGCCACACAAATATCTACAGTTAAAAAAAAACAATGTCACCCTTTATGTCTGACTATTGTAGTAAGAATGATATCCTGTCGCCTTATGTGCTTTATTTTAAGTTTCAAGGTTGCTGGTGTCTTTTCATTTCTAAACCAAACCTATTTTAATGACTATTTCTATTACCTTCCTCTTCCGATTTCTAATCCTGCATCTTAATAGACCCTCTGGGATGAAAATGGCTCAAAAAAATGCTGTTCATTAGATAAACTGACCTTCAACACCAGAACCATATATAAGTCCATTATTATTTTCAAATATAGGCAAGTCCGTGTGAAAGCAATTTTGCTGACGGTTTCATTCCGATTCAGAAAAGGAATTCAAAATTATCAATCACATCCCCTCTCATTAATACAAGTCCTGATGCAGCAGACAGTTAATTAGTTATGCTGAGTTGGAGTTAATCTCTGATAACTATTCGGCTGACATAAGTGAACATTTTATTAATTATATTGCAGCTGATTTTGCTGAAATAAATCATACTATTAATGTAAAAATCATCCAGAAATTTGTGGTGAGGAATCACTGCAAATTGCTGGATCCTCTCAAAAAGACATCTCACCCCTAACTTACCCACTGTTTTCACAAGGTTACTCAATTTGCACGCTAATTGTCCATTAAATTACTTGCAGAAAGTTAAGTCTAATCTTTATCAGTGTAAGTGCCCTTTAATTGACATGATGTTTCTTAATGATAGCCTATCAACCTCTCTTGCCCAGCAATGAAAATTATATGTGGATAGTCTCATTCCTTCAAGTTGTGAATTATTTTAGGAGCTCTTACAAATATTAAATCTAAAATGTTTAAATATTTTTATGTACTTTCCTTCCTGCCTTTTTTCTCTTTGTCCTAATCCAATCAATTTTTCCCTCTCTTTATTTACCTTTCTATACCTCATTTGATATTGAATTCGCCTCTTTGTTTTCTCTTTGTACATCCCCAAAACCATTAACCTCTGCACACCAAATGTGGTAGTGGTAGTACCGATGAAGTCTTAGAATGACTTCCTATCTGAGGAAAGACGATGAAGTAAAAAGCCATGCGTTGTATGGTGAGGCCCATCCTGACTAAAGACACATTATCAAAGAGGAGGGAGGCATCTTTTCATTACTGAAGGAGAGAGACTGATTGGTGATCACGTTTATGAAACACAAACTGAAAGGCAGAGTTCCATTCAGAAATGTGGCCAAGTACCCATTGACATGTTTGCATGCTTGATTAGAGAGATCTTTACAGATGTAATTGCTTCTGTTTAAAAAAAAAACTGCCTTTTTGCAAATGTTATTCAGTAAATACCTTACATATAGGTTTAGTTCATCCTTTTACCTTTGACATTACCTTTTCATGTCTTGAAGGGGCTGGGCGGATTCTCTTTAATATTTGATTCACAACTTAAGAAAGATCCTTCAAAGAATGGTTATAATTCCGATAGCTTATTTATATTTTACCAAATGTTACTATAGCAGCCTCTGTCATCCAAGCTTCAATGACAGTTATTGACTTGACTGTATAATGTCAGGCGAGGAAGGCATCTGTTATCAAATCCCCCAATTGTCCAGAATTTCACTGGTAGGCTCTTGATTATAATAGTGAACTTGTGTTTCTCCCAAGGGATATAGCTGCTGCTAGGTGATTGAACCCGCTCAAGAGTTGGTCATATTCAGTCTCTTATAATAAACTAAAATGATAGAATGCACTGCTGCACCAAAAATGCATTTCTACCCAATAAACAGATGGTAGATCATTTCCCCTCAAAGTTCAATTTCTGTAATGGTGAAAAACAGCCTTGGATTTCACTAACACTCAGAAGATAATCTTTAATAGGCTTGAGATTCCTTACCCACTCAACCCATGGTTCTCAGCGGCCAACAGGGATTAGCTTGCAGAATTTTGCATTCCTTACAAACAACAAGCTTTGTTCATTTTGCTTAAGAGAGAACTAAAAAAATCTTCTCCTGGAGTTCTCTGCCTGATGGTGGGTCCATGGTGATTATTGGCTGAACAATAACATTGATATGTGCCAGGACGAGGAGGCACACCCCAAGTCTACCTCAGCTGCTCTGGCGATTGAACCCAATGTTGTTCCCACAATTCTCATCTGCACGCTAGCTGTCTAGCCAACTAAGCTAACCAGGCCCCAGCTAAAAAAGAAAAATCATAGGGGAGAACTTTCCCCCCGTCTGGGGGAGGCGGGGAGTGTTGTGCGGGGGCGGGCACGGTCCTGATCACCACCCCCGATCGGGTCCGCGCTGCCAATTAAGGCCCGCCCAGCATGATATGCGTCCGGGAGCGCTGAACTTTCCCTGTGTGGGCAGTGGGGGGAGGGGTCGCTGAGTTGGGGCCTGCGCTCTTTCGCACATGTCACATTTTTTATTTTATTTTAATGAATTTTTAAACACTTCATGAAACCTCAGCCAGCTTGTGGATGAGGTTCCGTGAGAAATGCGAAGGGCGCCTGACTTCTTTGCCTTAAGGTTGGGTGGGCAGCTCAGTTTATTAGTTTAATTAGTTTTTAGGTAGCCTTTGGCAGTTTGGCGGGCGCCCAGCTGAGTCGGCTGCGTGACCACTGAACTGAAAATCTAAATGATGCACGGTGACATCGGGACGCAAGCCCAACATCACCCCGCATCATTTTACGCCTCGGCGAGCGGGACCCACCCCACCCACCCCTTGGCCGAGCCAAAAATCCTGGCCATAGAATCATGAAATAATGCTGCACAGAAGGAGGCCATTCAGCTGATTTTGCCTGTGCTGGCTTTTGAAAGAGCATCGAATTAGTCCCACTTCCTTGCTCTTTCCCCATGTCTCTGCAATTTTTTTTGCTTCAAGTGTACAAGCAATGTCCTTTTTGAAATCGCCTACTGAATCTGCCTCTATTGCTGCAAAAATGCTTTTATTTTCCTCATTTCTTTGGGACTCATGTCTGGTTCTTTTGCCAGTGGCTTAAATCTGGATCCTCTGGTTATTGTTCTTCCACTTGAAAGATTTTCTCCTTATTTAGTCCATCAAAACGCTTCACGATTTTAAACACCTTTATCAAACCTCCTATTAACTTGCCCTGCTCTAAAGAAAATGTCCCCAACTCTGCTAGTCTCTCCACGTGAATGAAGTCCCTCATCCCTGGCAGTGTGTCAGAGTCCTTCATATCCCTCTCCAAGGCCTTGACATCCTCCCTAAAGCACAGTGCCCAGAAATGGACATAATACTCTAGTTCGTGCTTAGCTGATGTTTTATAAAGGTTTAACATAACTTCCTTGCTTTTGTGTTCTGTATCATGGCACACGTTTTCCTGTTATTGAACTTGCTCATATTGCTGGGTCTACACATGGAGGAGATTTGAGTAGGGGGACTGCAAACTGGTAACAAAGCCCCTTTCCCACCCCCACAATCCAAATTTCTCATCTAATAATTTAATTGTCTCGCCCTGGAAATTATGATACAACCATTTAATGGGAAACAAAATTTGCTGGGAGAATTACCTCACTGCATGTGTTGAAATTTTGTTTCAACAACAAACACGAATAAACCACTGAAGTATCATTTCATGAATGACCCCAATAAACAGTGCTAAGGATGATTTCTAGGAGCTAAATGGATGAAAGATTGGGTGGGCTATCTATATGCAAATGTTCAGAAGCTGACTATTTACAATTTCATAGTAATAACATAGCAACAATCTGAGCTAAAAGAGCAGGGAACTTATCAATCCAAAATAAGGAAAGTGGCAAGAATGCTGATGGAATTAGGAAATATTCAGGATGTGTTAAAACACTGAAATAAGCACAATCAGTAGCAAAATTTATTAATGCCTCTGCTACAACTTCCAGCATGAAATTCTAATGCCTGTCAACGGTTTGCTTGGTCTAGATCCCAATTTTGGGGTCAAAAACCACCCATGAAGTGGACAGCACGCCTTACCTAACTGGACATACTATCCTGCATAGATAACTGACTGGGCCAAGTGAGTGGAAGATCTGGCAAAATGGGTCACTACACCCACCTTGGCTCTTCCACCTGATATAAATAACCTGTAAGGGGCAGAAAGGATTCCACTTGTTATGAGGTAAATCAGAAACTCCCAGGAATGCTGAAGATCCTGCACAACCAGTTCCCCATTATATTTGATGCAGGAGAAAAGTAGAGGGGTGCAGGCTAGGGGTTGCTTGGAAAGTGGCTGTGCCAGTCTCTTGCCAGAATTAAACTCAAAGGCAATTAGTGCCCCCTGAGAGATTTTAGCTCCTTAATCTTAAGCAAATGAGGTCTTGTGGGTAGTGTCCCTACCTCTGAGCCAGAGATCTAGGTTCAAATCCCACTTAAGGACTTGATGGTAAAGGAAGGTGCATTCACAACATGGGCCAAAGTGTTGATTGTCAACCTGCAAATCCTTCCAAAAAATGCCAATAGCAGAGGTTAAGAGTGGGAGAGACTCCTGGTCAGGCAGTTGGTAGAAAGAAAACAAAAACAGAATTACCTGGAAAAACTCAGCAGGTCTGGCAGCATCAGCGGAGAAGAAGAGTTGACGTTTCGAGTCCTCATGACCCTTCAACAGAACTGAGTGAATGTTAGGAGAGGGGTTAAATATAAGCTGGTTTAAGGTGGGGGGGTGGGGGGTGGGGGGTGGTGTGTGGTTGTAGGGACAAGCAAGTAGTGATAGGAGCAGATAATCAAAATATGTCACAGACAAAGGAACAAAGAGGTGTTGAAGGTGGTGATGTTATCTAAATGAATGTGCTAATTAAGAATGGATGGCAGGGCACTCAAGGTACAGCTCTAGTGGGGGTGGGGTGGAAAGGCTAACAGGGCATAAAAGATATAGATTTAAAAATAATGGAAATAGGTGGGAAAAGAAAAATCTATATAAATTATTGGAAAAAACAAAAGGAAGGGGGAAGAAACGGAAAGGGGGTGGGGATGGAGGAGTGAGTTCAAGATCTAAAGTTGTTGAATTCAATATTCAATCCGGAAGGCTATAAAGTGCCTAGTCAGAAGATGAGGTGCTGTTCCTCCAGTTTGCGTTGGGCTTCACTGGAACAATGCAGCAAGCCAAGGACAGACATGTGGGCAAGAGAGCAGGGTGGAGTGTTAAAATTGCAAGTGACAGGGAGGTTTGGGTCTTTCTAGCGGACAGACCACAGGTGTTCTGCAAAGCGGTTGCCCAGTTTATGTTTGGCCTCTCCAACGTAGAGGAGACCACATTGGGAGCAAAGAATGCAGTAGACTAATTTTGGGGAAATGCAAGTGAAGTGCTGCTTCACTTGAAAGGAGTGTTTGGGCCCTTGGACGGTGAGGAGAGAGGAAGTGAAGGGGCAGGTGTTGCATCTTTTGCATGGGCATGGAAAGGTGCCATAGGTGGGGGTTGAGGAGTAGGGGGTGATGGTGGAGTGGACCAGGGTGTCCCGGAGGGAATGATCCCTACAGAATGCCACCGGGGGGGGTGAAGGGAAGATGTGTTTGGTGGTGGCATCATGCTGGAGTTGGCGGAAATGGCGGAGGATGATCCTTTGAATGCAGAGTCTGGTGGGGTGATAGGTGAGGACAAGGGGGAAAGAAAGTTGGAGCCTCTACAATCACCATCCATAACTCCAGACTACAATGTGGATATAAAAGTTATGTTGTGACAGCAACTTGGACTCCTCATGTGATCTGTAACACACACAACCTCACTTGTCATGGACAGGATTTGTGTGTTTCTTTGTTGTCCATGATGAACGTGTTTTGGATGTGCAGTGTATGTATTTTTACCCTCAGAGAGATTGTCCCAATTTAATTACCTTCAGCAGCAAACTTTTTTGTGAGATTAAAAATAAAAAAAGTGTTATTTATTATCCCATACTTGCCCTGGAGGTTTGAACACAGCATCTTACTCACTCGATTCACACATACAAAAAATAGATACAGATGAAGAAGAAAAACAATATGATTATAATTTGGGATTATTTTCATTTTTTTCATAGCAGACCTGTAATTTCTTAGATGAGTTGATGCTTTGGTTGGAGTGACTGTCTTGAAAAGCAAAGGACTCTCAGTTAGCTGTGAGATTTCTTGTAGTTCTCAGGTGAACCTGAAGTTCGAACAGGTTGGAGAGAAAGTCCTTCTCCCAGTTTCAAGATATGGCTGTTTATTACCTTGGCTGCATAGGTGACTTACAACTGGTTCCATTGCTTTATGGTGGTCTCTCTATCTATGCAGATCTGATTCTTGCTGTTTTAATAACAGGCAACAAACATAGAACACTTTCATCATGGACAACAAAGAAACACACAAATCCTGTCCATGGCAACAAACACCCATGTGACCTTTTACAAGTCAAAAAAACCCTTTTCCAAATAAGATGTGTATTAGGCCAATAAACATCCTGTGTTGTGGCTTTTCACACTTTGAGCTTTTGAGACAGCCAAGATATTTCTGTTTGGATGAGGGGCCATCAAAAAACAATGAAAGGTTAATGGGATCCATTTCACATTTGTCTTACACCCATTGAGTTTTGGTGCTCCTTGTGAAATATTAATGAGTTGTCTGCAAACCCCATTGTCTGTAAATTTTGATCCATCCTTTAACAATGAGATGTGAGAATTTTACAATTCCTTCACTCAGGTCCATATTAACTCAGGTATTGGCTGCAGTCTCTACTGTCTGCAGTTCAAAGACCAAAAGTTATAGAGTGTGCCACAGCCATTTTAATTGCTTTAGTGTTCATTTTTTAAAAATATTTTTTAAAAATTTGTAATGTCTTCATGCCTGTACTGGGCATGACACATGGAACAAAATGATGGGAGAGTTGAGCTCATTTAGTTAAAATGGATGTACATTATTCTCAAATCAGTCCTTCAATTTTCTGAACAGCAGGAAGAGGAACGGTAAGTCATGGGTAAGGAGCACAGAGGCCACCACTTGATAATACACAGAGTATTACCCTCCCTTCCTCAGTTGGCATTCTTTCCCAATGAATTCTTTCACATTCTTTCACAACTTCTCCTGCAAAGGGAAGAAGAGATGGAATTTATTTGTTCTGCACCATGTCATGTCCAGGAATGCCTATGCCAGTATTGCTGGTCTGTGCACTTATCCTCACATTCCCAACTTCATTTACATCCAAAACTTGTCAATTTACCTCATCTAAATGTTTTATCCACATCGTAAGAAATGGACGCATAGTTAGGCAATTTGGCCCTTCAAGCCCGGTCCGCCATGCAACAAGATCATAGTTGATCTTCTACCTCAGATCCACTTTCCTGTGCTATGCCCTATCCCTTAATTCCCTTAGTACTGAAAAATTTATCAACCTGTGTCTTGAAAACACTCAACTCCTCCGGGGTAGAGAGTATCAAGGATTCCACTGGAGGCAGTACAGCAAACATTCACTAAATTTGTCCCTAAGATGAGGGGGTTCTCATATGATGAGAGGCTGAGTAAATTGGGTCTATATTCTCTGGGATTTAGAAGAATGAGAGGCAATCTCATTGAAACATGTAAGATTCTGAAGGTGTTTAACAGGGTAGATGCTGAGAGGTTGTTTGCACTGGTCGCGGAATCTAAAACATGGGGGCACTATCTCAGGCTAAGGGGCTGATCATTTAGGATTAAGATGCGGAGAAGTTCACTTCATTCAGGGGGTTGTGAATCTTTGGAATTCTCTGCCCCAGAGTGTTGTGGATGCTCCATCATTGAATACATTTAAGGCTGGGATAGACAGATGTTTGGTCTCTCAGGTTATTAAGGGATATGTGGAACAGGCGAGATAATGGAGTTGAAGCCTAAGATCAGTCATGATCATATTGAATGTTGGAGCATGCTTGATGAGCCATATGATCTACTCTTTCTCCTATTGCTTGTGTTCTTGTATTCTTATTCACAAGAAATGAGTAAAGAAATTTCTCTTCATTTCAATCGGTCCTTATAGTAATTTTAGTTTTGTGAATGTTTGACTGTGGCTTTAAGAATGATCCTGTGCTGTAAGATCACATGATCTGTGTAAGCCAATGTGTTAGCAGTGCGGGGAACCTCGACAGAGATGGAGTTTGATGAACACAGATAGTTGTCACTGCTGTCTTGTAAATAAAGCTAAATGTTTCCACTAAGAAAAGTTGTCTGCAGATCAGCTTTATAACAGTCCTAAACAGCTGAATGTCATGCATGTACCTTACAGAGAGATACCTTACAGACAACTGTACAGTTTATATGTATAGTTAGAGGTGCTGAGTGTGAGTATATTAAAGGAAAAACTGTTTAATTTATGTCAATAAGTCCAGTTGGGCAATTGTGATGACATTTGCACCCTCTGCTGAATATCTTTCCTTAACAATTTCCCTGAGTGTATTCTTCAGCTGCCTTTAATAAAGATTCTGAACCATCATACAACTGGCCTGGTTTGTACACAGATATTACTTATCATAGAATCATAGAATGATATGAACATACAAATATATGGACTAGAAGCAGGAGTAGGCCACTCAGCCCTTCCAGCCTGCTCCTCCATTCAACGAGATCATGGCTGATCTGATTGTAACCTTAACTCCACATTCCTGCCTATCTCCAATAACCTTTCACCCCCTTGCTTATCAAGAATCTATTTACCTCTGCCTTAAAAAGACTCAAAGACCCAGCTTCCACTGGCTTTAGAGGAAGAGAGTTCCAAAGACTCACAAGCCTCTGAAAGAAAAAACATTTTTTCATCTCTGTCCTAATTGGGCAAACCCTTATTTTTAAACAGTGGCCCCTACTTCTAGATTCTCGCACTAGAGGAAACATCCTTTCCACATCAATCCTGTCAAGACTTCCCAGGATCTTATATGTTTCCATCGTTGCCTCTTACTCCTCTAAATTCCAGTGGATACAAGCCTAGTCTGTCCAACCTCCCTTCATGAAACAACCTGCCCAATCCAGATATTAACCTAGTACATCTTCTGAACTGCTTCTAACGCATTTATATCCTTTCTTAAGTAAGGAGACCAAGACTATACACAATACCCCAGAGGTGGTCTCACCAATGCCCTGTATAACTGAAGCACAACCTCCCTCCTTCATGCACTAAAAGCACAGAAGGAGGCCATTCAGCCCAGCATGGCTGTGCCAGCTCTTTGAAAATATTCTCCAATTAATCCCATTCCCCTGCTCTTAGGTGGCTTAGTTTGTAATATCAGTGGTGATGACTTACTGATGATTTCATGCGTGAAACGCGGCTCCGCACTGGTCGGGAAGGGCCGAGCGGGGTAGGGAGCCGGTCAGACGCCACTTTAAAAGCGGCAGGGGCAGCCACTGGAAGGCTGTCACAGAGGGTGTTTCTTGAGCCGGCACGATGGGCCTGAGTGCAGCTGGACACGGTAGGCGGGAGGGCAGGTTGGGTGGGCACTCAGCCCCCGCTTCCCTGATGAGTGCTTCACCGTCCTTCTGGAGGAGGTGGCTGCCTGGAGGGGGGACCTTTGTCCCTGGGGCTGAGAGGAGGAGGCAACCACACCTCACCAAGAGGGCATGGGAGGAGGGTCAGCGCTGGTCAGCAGCCGTGACATGGTGCAGCGCTCCTGGGTGCAGTGCTGGAAGTGCTTCAATGACTTGCTGTGCTTAGGAAGGGTGAGTACCGTGTTGGCATAGGTCGGCGTGCAGATGGGATAAGGTCTGACCTTCCCACCCCACCCCCCCACCCCAGAGATGCTACAGTCTGAGTGTCAACTGTCAATGACACTGGAGCTGGCCAAGGGGGTGAGCCCTGGCTGCTTAGACTGAGAGCCTTGCAGCTCAAGGGCCACGACTTGGAACTGCCCTGCAAGATGTTCCTCAGTTGGGGTTGGCCAGGCTGCAATGGCGCTACAGGTAGAGAGTGGACTAGTCAATGCTGCTCTGTTGTTTCAGGAGAACACAGCCCACAACAATATTGAAAGGTCACGGACCGGCAGAAGTCCCACTAGCCTCTTAATCCTCTCGAGATACGAGCAAGATGCCCCGGAGCTCAAGAGCCAGTATGCTCCATGTGTAACCGGGTGTGGAGAGGCAGGGGTGCCAGATAAAGGTAAGAGTGCAGTGGACAGAGGTGAGAATTTTGGCTTGTGCAACAATTCCAGTGTAGTCTTTTCATTAATGTAAGCGTCGAACCTGGAGACCCCATTGATCTTTGGAAGATGAGGGCAACATGAAGCAGATCCCCATTGACTCACCAGGGTACCTGGCTTGTACAGTGATAGTGTGATGAGTTTAACTAATGACATCTCCTTCTTCTCCCTTTTAGCTTTGCCAGCAGGCGTTCGCTCTGTGGACCCCGAAGTGCCAACCCTAACACCGGAGGACCACCAGGTATCATTTGCACCTGCATCAAACCCGCTCTCTGAATCAGGCACCAGTGCAGATACCAACACAACGGTGGTCATTAGAGCAGTGACTAGTATGTCGCTGCACATTGGTGAGGGCACTTCACAATCGGTTGAGGTGCAGGCGGAGGCAAAGAATGCCCAGGGCCCTGGCAGTCAGAGGGCTGCTGGAGACCAGGACGATGCTGAGTCGAAGGCTGATGATGAGCCTCTGGAGTCGTCTGTTAGGCAGCAGATGCTGGACGTCCAGCGGGATGTGCAAGAGGATCTGGCGGAGATCCATGAGGGTCTGCGTGTCATGGTTTCCGTGATGGAGGACCATCATGGGCCAACGCACTGTCTCCTCCATTGAGACCATGGCAGGTGGTCAGTACCAGTGTGGGAGATGGATGAGGCACCCAGTATCCCAGCTAGGTGCCCGTCCATCAATGACGTGCAAGGAGGTCCAGAGCGACCTCATGTTGGTGCATGAGCTGCCTGTCATTTCTGCTGGCTCCTCTCAGGATATTCTGGATGACAGTAGCAGCTCGTCCACCCCTCCACCAGTGACCGTGGTATCTGATGAGGCTGCGATGACTGGGGCGATGCCAGCCATGGCACTGACCACTCCCTCCAGGCGGGGCCAGCACAGGCTCCAGTGGCCAGAGGACAGCTGCCAAGGTCATCAAGGCCTAAAAGATAGCAGGGTGAGCAGGCTGCCTCCAATGCCTGTGCCAGCAAGGGGGTGGACCTAGACATAGCACTTGCAAACATAAGTTAAAGGAACCATAAGCACAAGAGGGATAGGTCACGGGTGATTTTATGTTCATTTATGTTTACTTTATCTATTCTGATGTGGGATTGAAGACCAGAAAAGTTTATGTAACTAGTTTGGAATTGTCAAAATGAGATAAATGTTGTTTTTGCTATCATGGCCTGAGTATGCTTCACCTTTTTATTTTATTGGTGCAGGGTACGCCAACATGCAATGCTGGATATAAGTGCCTCTGAACTTTATTGCACAGGCACTGAGTGTTCTTTGTGTTCAAATGAAAGGGTCCTTTCAGACATCTGGGATGGAGGCAGTAGCCCTGGCATACACTTGAAGCTATTCTTTGGTTGCCTAGCTAAAGGAGCGTTGGATCAGGGCATGCCTGGTGTTCCTGCCTCCCTGAAGGTTCCTGAGGTCTGACTCCACACCCTCAGCTTTCTCCGCACTGTGCTTATCTTCAGAATCACTGCTGGATTCATCATCTGTGGCCTGTGCAGCTGCATCAAGATCCTTTTCCTCCACTGCGCACCCCCCCCCGCACCGCCCCCCCCCCCCCCCCCCCCCCCCCCCCCCCCCCCCCCCGCCCCCCTCCCCCCCCCCCCCCCCCCCCCCCCCCCCAACCCGCCACCCACCTTGCCAGTGCCAGGTTGTGGAGAGCGCAGCATTCAACACAATCAGTGACACCCACACTGGAGGGTATTGTAGTGCACCCCATGACATTGGAAATGCATCTTGAGAAGACCTATGGTCGCCATTGTGGAGGCATGATTCATCTTGTAACGCTTCTCTGCCTCTGTTCTTGGATGGCGGAGAGGCGTCATAAGCCACCGATTCAATGGATAACTCTTGTCACCCAGCAGCCATCCATCCAGCCGGGCTGGAGCACTGAAGAGCCTCGACACTTGTGAGTGTATCCGGATGTAAATGTCATGAGAGCTGCCTGGGTACCGTGCACAGACTGGTAGAATCAGCATCCTGTGATCACACACTATCTGCACGTTCATGGAGTGGAAGCCCTTCCTGTTGATGAAGGCACCAGGCTCACCTGCTGGTGCCTTGATGGCCACATGTGTACAGTCTATAGCACCCTGGACACGGGGGAAGCCAGCAATGGCCGTGAAGCCTCTGGCTCACTGTGACTGGCTATCCTCATCTATAAGGTAAAGAATCAAGGTCAGGACCCGCCTGAACAGAGCTTCTGTCACTAGCTTGATGCAACTATGGACACCTGATTGGGAGATTCCGCACAGATCCCCCACTGAGCCCTGGAAAGAGCCAGAGACATAGAAGCTGAGGGCCACTGTGACCTTCAGAGCCACTGGCATGGGGTGTCCACCCACACAGTCGGATCTGATCTCAGACCCAATCATCGGCAAATGGAGGTCAGTGTCTCCCTGCAGAGGTGGAGCCTCCTTTGGCATTGCACCTCTGACATATTGAAGTAGCTGCATTGCCCCCTGTAATCCCTGGCAGCGGGATAGTGGCGTCTTCTGTGACCCATTCCATCTTGGACTCCCTGCTGGCCCTGCCCCCCTTGTGCCTGCGTCTCTCCTTCCACAGGTCACTCCCCTGGAAGCTGCATTGGGACACCTGAACTCCTCTCCCTTCTGGCCCTCTCTCCCTCAGAGGAGGTGCCTCCAGCAGAGACCACCATCTCCATTACCAGAGTCACAGAAGGCTGTCAGATACCTGGAAGGGTCAACATGGTCTGAATCCTCTGGGGACCTGGCAGACAGCAAGGAGTCCTGAAATGAAGCCTGGAAATGCTAAGAATGAAGCCCCAAACAGAGATGAAGCTGCCAAGTACCAATAAGCAACCAGCAGCAAACCATCTCCAAACACCCCAGTACTCACACTGGCAACGCTACTGGATCCTTTTTATCCTGCCAGTGGATGAGGTTTGTGAAAATGTTGGCTGGCCGTTTGTTTGTTTTGTCTGTACAACGAGCAGAAAGTCTCCCAGGCCAGGAAAAACCACAGCCAGTTAGACCGTCAATGGCCATAAGTGGCCGCTTTAATTAATGGCGGGCGCTGCTCTTCTGAGTAAAATATTGCGCAAGTGCGTAATGACGTCGGGGACACTCACCTGACTTGGTTGTGCACTATTTCACCCCCTTTCGGACTGGGCGCACGCCCACCTGCGCGATGTAAAATTCCGCCCCAGGCGTAACTGGTCCTAGCACAGCCGAGCTGTAATCAGGGACAGTTCCTCCTGCTTCCTCCCTGTACTCTGGCATTGTCACCTGCCTAAGACATTGTCAGCCTTGTGCTACATTCCCATGCTCCTAGCATCCCCGGGGATTCACCCTTTGCTGTTGCCTAGCAGCTGCCATTACTGAGACGCCTGGCTGAATCCTCAGCCATTCTAACAAAGCATTCAGCCCCGAACTAACATTTAAGATCTCACTTACAGACAATGGTAAGGCATTTCGTGTTGGAATGTGGAGAATTTTATCGGCAGTAACAGACTGAATTGGGCTGGAAATGTAACACAAACAGAATGAATGTTCACGACGACCAGAAGCAATTTCACTGAGTAACACATCCAGCCATCTCCGTTGCATGCAAAGAGCCTTGTCTATGTTTGCCAGTACTTCCCTTGTTCCAGGACAGCGGATGCAATCTGTTTGCACTGTTGGGCAATTTGCTATAAAGAACAATTCCTTACATCGTGAAGCTGTTGCCTAACTGCCTCTTATATACTTACTGTCCCTGAAGTTATTTACAAATAGGATTATGTTAACGCAAAATGATTTGATTGTTTGAATTCACTGGCTCTGTTATTAATGGAGAGGCAATATGGGGGTGGAGTGGGGGGGAGGTGGTTAGTATGGGAGCCCAGCAGAGGGGCCAGAATGTGACAAGACTTGGCACGTGGAGAACCTGCCATTCTTAACAGCATGTTCTCATCTAAATGAAGATGCACAGTCTGCCCTTTGACCCCTGTCCAGATTGGCTGCTGTCCAGTGGGCAGGAGTAAAACTTTGGCGAGGCTGCAGACAGGAAGTGGTACCCAGCGGTCAATGCAGGGGAGGGGCCAGGCACAATCGGGAGAGTGGAGGGGGAGAACAGGAAGAATATGGACAGCAATTAGAGAGGGTGGGGGGAGGGAAAAGGAGGACTCTTTATCCTGTTTGATTTTGTCATTTTATTTTTAGACTCAGTCAGGCATTGGGTAACCAAGGGGGGAGGATGCCACTGGGCTCTGGCATCAATTTTGAGGGACAACTGGAGATGGGGGGTGGTGGGGGGTTGGGTGAGGGGTGGAGGGCTGGGGGGGCGGTGCATGGTCGGGGTGGAGGTGGAAGACAATAGATGGAGGGTCCCAAGGCTCATTGTTGGACCTGAGAAAGGTGGGACTCCTGACCCATAAGGTCCTTTGCCTGGGAACTGCTGTTTGGAATACCACTGCTCCTCCTGACATTCAGTTAAGTTTACCCTGCCATTGATGATGGCTTTCACCAGAACCTTGGAAAATTAAGTAAGATCTGGCCTGGTTTTTGTAGGAGCCCCACAGCTGGCCTGACTTGGAGCAGTATAAATGCAAACAACTAGGAATGAGGTCAGGATGTAGTCAATTAGCTCAATTCTGATATTCTGATATCCTGATGATGCACAGAGGCTAACCAGTATCCACTAGCTCTTGATCACATATTTTCTATTTGTTCTTGGGATGTGAGCGTCATTGGCTAGGCCAGCAGTTATTACCCATCCCTAATTGCTCTTAAGAAGGCGGTGCTGATCCGCCTTCTTGAACCACTGCAGTCCATGTGGTGTAGGTATACGCCTATTGAGTTTCTTAAATGTTGTTGGAACTGCACTCAACCACACAAGTGGCTAAGCAGTGTACACAAGCTCTTGATTACCCTGGTGCTGTGCCAAGTGCTGCAACCATCCTGCACAACACTTGGTTGGCCATTGACACATCATAATGTTGCCATCAAGGTTCAGTTGGCATAGCTACTCCCTTTGACTGTTGGAATACAGGGATTACATGCTACCAAACTCACAAGGATATGTTTGTTATGCAGTCATTCCAATTAGGTAATAATGTCAATGGGAGGCACAAAACTGGGTCTACTGCTGTTCCAGCATCACATATTTACCATCATTTGCTTTGAGTGTGTTTTGAATGTCATCCGCTATTGCTTCCTAGAAAAGACATCAGAAGAATGAGCATTTAGTTCCTGTGGAGTATAAACGCCAACATTGACCATCGGGTGGAGTGGCCTATTTCTGTGCTGTAAATCCAATGCAATTTTTGAGAGGATCTGAAGGAAACTGTCTCCGACCTCCAACACGAACACACTTGAATCAGATGTGGAGCAGATAAGACAGGCAAGCTACTCCCAGAAGGCAAAAGTAAATGATACCACCATCATTGTTGGAGTTACAGAAAGGGATACTTGAAAGAAGATTGAATTAAATGTTACTATGTTATATTTTCTGTAGCTGGCATAAATGACAGATAAGACGAGAGAGTATTGAAGGGAGCTACTGATGCTATTCATGTGGGATTGAATAGCTTTGATTGGAAATATTATTGGCCAAAATGCTGGGATAAATTTCTCCAACCCCCAGCGTTAGTTTTTTCAGAACACCATTGCCCTCCACCACCTCCCCCACCAAACTGCCATTGGAAAATTTCCAACAAAACCCATTCCTCATGCTTGTCTGTTTTCTGTGAAACTCTCCAAGGAGTAGTTTCCCTCTCCCTCAAGGTAGTTTTCTGTCTTCTCTTGTTATTTATCACTGCCTCTCTTCTGTTCATCTCTTCCTAACCTCCTCTTCTCTCCTCATCCTCCCCTTTCCTCCTCTTAAGTCATCCTCCCTGTCTCCTTTTTATCTCTACTGCTGGCCCCTTCCCTTTTTCATCTCTCTCCATTACTCTCCTCTTAATTCTTCTCTTCCCCCACTTTCCTTCCTCCTTTTTACTCTAATTTCTCTCCTCCCCTCCCATCCCCTGCTTCCTTGCCTCCTTTTCTTCTCTTCCTTTACTTCCCCTCTTCTTGATTCCTTCAGCCCTTTGTTATGACTGGTCCCGGGGTGAGGTCCCCCAGTTTGTTATGATCCCAAATGGGCTACCCCAAATTGTTATGTTCCCAGGTGAGGATGAATGAGCTGGTTCCCCTTCTTTATTCAACCCCCTCGATTGGTCACAACAAGGTTAATTTGAAAAGGATTCCTGCTCTCGTGGATACCTTTTCCTAGTCCAAATGTATTTATGTTTTAGAGGAAGCCAGTTTAACCAAGCTTTCTTGAGTTAAAGAAAGAGTGAGTTTATTAGTTACTGAAACGCGAGAAAAAATAATAAAAAATACAACACATATATACACAGATTAGAAATGAGAAGTGAAAATTGAGGGGGATTGAGATAAAATGCGGAAAACTGAATGGTAATCCCCTGTGGTTGTGAAGATAATGGAAACCTAATTACCATCTCAGTCTTTGAGCCGCTTATAAAACTGTCAAGATAAACGGTCTATCAAAAACTACTTAAAAACACTATGCTGTTAGATTGTCATAAACATGTCAAGATAAACTCACAGTCCCCTTGATTCCGTTGCACAACTGTGTCAAAAAAACCTCCAGAGCTAAATACATTAAAGCCTTCAAAATAATTGAAAACGCTCAGCCATTTGTTCAAGCTTTGAAGCAGTGAGACCATTGTCTGAGCTGTCATTCAATGAAAAAATGAAATCATAGGGATGACTGTCAAATCTGAATATCAATATTCAATGCAGAAGAGAACTTTACCCAATGGATAGTGTATTCTAATGCATCTGAGAACTATTCCACTTTCCAATGTTGGTCAATTTAATGCTCACTCGCCTTTCAAAAACAAAGCCTTATCATCAATCTCTGTATTAAAACGTTGGGCAGAGCTTTTGCCTCATCACCTAATGTTCTGTCAATTGTGATGCAACTAGACAGTTAAGTAAATCATATACAGGTCCTAGGTGGCATCAATGGATAACAGAACAATTGCATTCCAGGCAGATGAACGCCCAACCCGAGTGAGAGCAAAATAGTGTACGCTGATGTTTTAAAATTTGGGGTCACTCTTTTAGGACAGAGATGAGGAGAAATTTTTTCTCTCAGAAGGCTGTGCGGCTTTAGAATTCTCTACCTCAGAAGGTGGTGGAGGCGGGGTCATTGAATATTTCTAAGGCAGAGGTAAATAGATTCTTGTTAGGCAAGGGAATCAAAGGCTATTGGGGTTAAATGGGAACCTGGAAATCGAAACACAAAGAAGATCAGCCATGATCTTATTGAATGGCGGAGCAGGCTTGAGGGACCAAATGGTCTACGCCTGTTCCTATTTCTTAGGTTCTTACGTTCTTTCTTATGTACCCTTATCCCACTTTGCTAAAAGATGCCGGCAATGGGATTGGGCATGTGAATCCTGGAATTGGATCCTATTTTTGCAAGCTCATCTCCTTTCCAACACAGATGGAGGCACGAAAATCCGGTCCTTGGTCTTTGACTCCTTGTGCACAGCATCACAAGAAATCACCTAATTTTCTGTCAATTGTGATGCAACTAGACAGTTAAGTAAATCATATGCAGGTCCTAGGTGGCATCAATGGATAACAGAACAACTGCATTCCAGGCAAGGTTTCTATTGTGAGATTAATTGAATAACATATTTTTAAAATTGATCCCAACTGTTCTTGCACAGTCATGGTGAATATAATGGAATACAGACTTTTCAATGCACAATAGTGAGAGAGGCTTTCAGGCTCCTGCAGTGTAAAATTGTCATATTTATATCGATGGAGTTTGTTAAAAGGAACCAATGGATTCATGAAAGAATCGACTTTACCCGAGACAAATGGCTCCATTTGGATGAGTTGCGACATTGTGCTGAGATATGGAATAACTACTTATCCTCTCAGCGCCTCTGAACCATGGGCCAGGCTCACAATTAAGTGGATTTTTACCGATTGTGTAATTAAAGTTCATGATTACTGCGATACAATTAGCACAACGCATGTGGGGAAACAATTTCCCCAGCACGCTCTCATTTCTTAAAGAGCGGACAATCTATGTTGGCTTATCTAACTGGAGCCTATTAATTTGGATGCCGTGGGCAGCAAGGGTATCATCACAATGATCAAACTTTTATTTCCAGTAACCAATGATCAATATTGATCCCTATAAAAATATCACTAATTAACTTAATCCATCATTAATTTATGTTAATGGTTATTAAAATTGTTTGGTCTTTCATTAATTGCATGGACACAGCTATCACTGTCTTTATGTCTTTAGTTCCTCTAAGTCTCTTGAACAACTGCAGCATGCCAACAGGCTCATTGTAGCAACATATTATGTTCAATTGCATAGAAGTTATATCGCAACAGGAGCCCATTCACTCCAACTGGTCTATGTCGAATTCATGCCTAATCACTCAGAAGCAGCTCTGCTAGACAGGACGTGTTGTTCGTATGCCTAACACTAGATTCCTGAAGCAACTGCTGCACTCAGAATTCTGTCACAGCAGGAGACTCCCAGGAGGACAATGGAAACGCTTTAGGGATGTCCTCAAAGCATCCCTGAAGAGGTCAAACATTCCGGCCGACCCATGGGAGTCCCAAGCTTGTGACTGACCAAACTGGAGAAGGTTAATTTGGGAGGGCACTGAATGCATTGAGAGACTTTGTCAGGACTTTGCAGAAGTGAAGTTGAGGCATCAGAGGGAAAGCAACAGACCTCCAAACAATCCATATACCCAACTCTTCAAACACCAGTCTCCCCCCATGTGGTAGAGTCCGCAGATCACACATTGGGCTTGTCAGCCACCTCAATACCCATTGAGCCTGAGTGTAAACAAATCATCTTTGATCCCAAGGGACTGCCCTGAGTCTTCGGAAACCCCAGTGCCTAAAGGGAGGTGAGGTTGCCTTCATGGAAGAGGTAAGTGCCTTTACAGCACTGCTTGTGTATCAGGAGGAGCATGAGTGCTTCCTCCCATCCCCCCACCCAACCCCACCCCCCACCTCCCCACCCCCGCCCCCTGGCCCAAACCCCGAACAAAGTTTACCTGCTCTTATCCACTCTAAGATTGGAGAATCAATACCCCAGGAATGACCTCCCATCCACAAGATTTGAAACCCCCCACCAACACCCACACATTATTACCACCCCAGGAACAGATTCTTTGCCATTTCTTGGGCTGTAGTCTCATCCGGAATTTTCCTGACCTGGCACATGCAAGAAAACCAGACTTCTCCCAACCGCAACATCTCCACCTGGCTGAGAAAACTCAACTCATTCTAGATAGTGGCTAGTATAACTGCAGTCTGGCTCGACTCAATATTCAAGTTAATGCAAAAGCTTTGGGAAAACAAAAACTCCACCATCATAAAAAAGTGGAGGTCATTCAACCTGGCAAGCTATTCTCATCAATTTACACGGTAGAAATGTGGTGAATCATCTTGCTGACCCTAAATATTATTAAGTGGAGACTTTAGAGTTGATTTTCTAATATTCTTACAGATATCAAGGAGCTCTCCCAGTATGTGCACAGCCAGGCACGGCATCACATTATATAAACCTGCTAACTGATCAATGGATTGGTTAATATTGCAAAGGGTTAACATTTCAGTCGATAGCCTGAAAATTTGTCACCCTGAAATGTTAACTCTGTTTCTTCCTCAATGGATGCTGCCTGATGTACTGAGTTTTTCCAGCATTTTCAGTATTTATTTCGGATTTTCAGCATCTGCAGCATTTTGCTTTTGTATTGCAGATAGTCCCATTGATAGACTGGAAAGAAGCAAAGGTGGAGAGCTTAAGTGCAGCGGTAACCTTGCTTGCCACTGACATTGCCATTCCTGTGTTACTTGGCAACAAGTATCCTTGCAGCAGTTGACACCAACTGACCTATAGACTGCAAAGGCACTTTCCCTTGCTAGGTATGTAACAACGGTTGGTGGCCTAATGTTGGCTGTGAGCAGTCTGGCTGCAGTACCCACCAGCTCCCTGGGCTGCCTTTATTCATCTTTCATCACTTCAACCATGAAATACTACATTTGGGGCAATTTAAATGTAGCACCCATCATCAATTTCAATTGTAAAGCTAAGGAGCGTGCTCCAAATAGTTTGTTGCTCTCTGAGCTGGAGTGAACATTTCTATTATAAAAGGTCCTTCTATTTTCCAGCCCTGAGAAATTTCATGTACTGACAAATTTTATAAATGCTGTAATTACAGTGGGCTGCCTTGGAATTTTGCAGACGATGGCTTGGAATTTTTTAGAACTTTTCTGCAAATCCACACCATAAGAGCAACGTTATGCCATATTCTTTCTCAGGAAATTGACATGCCAAAATATCGATGCATGCAAATTTCCTTTGATTGTTTGAGCTGCAGACAGTACATGTCTGGCAAAATCCTTTTGCCTTTATTTTCATAGCTCCAACCCCCATGTACAAGACCAGCTCACACGCTTCTAGAATTCTAAGTTAGCAATGTGCTGGTTCGGATTTAACCCCCAAATATTTTGGCCAGATGTCACACAACAATGTTAGCTGAATGGAGGTTTCTGCCATTTGATACCAATTTTTTTACCAGCTTCATTTTTAAAAATTCCACACTATAACCCAAATTACGTCTACCCAAAGCACTGCCAGTCTGACTGCCCCTGAAGTGTTTTGAATCTTTTGACTCTGAATGACTAAACGGTTGGAATGGCCCCCTCCCATTTTACACAATAATGGATGAGGAAGGGAGGGTGAAGAATCACAAGGCTTTGAGAGCCAATGAGACACCATTGAAGGAAGCAACAGCGCTCTAGCAATTACCCTGAATGGCGGTGGTGCACTTGCCCTGGTTTTTCACTGGTTTTCACATTCCGGCATAGGCAAACAAACTCCATGGAAAATTTCAGCTAAATTATTATTAACAAAGTGAATGCAGATACCAGTGGAAATTTCTGTGTAATTTCTGCCCATGTGGAATCCCCAATACTCTGGGTCATAATAAATATGTCCACACCAACACTCTGAACGTGATCTGCTGTCAATAGAAGAGAGAAAACTAAATAGACCGGATAAAATACAGAAAGGGCACAGGAAAAATAACATTAAAAACCTACTTAGAAAAACTAAGCAACAGTAAAAAGAGTTCTTTAAGAAAGGCAGGGGAGGGAGGGGGGAAGGTGAGGACCAAGGAGAACATTGCAAAGTCACATCTAGAGGTGACAAAGGTATTGATAAGTATTTCGGCTGCAGAGGTAGTGATGGGTGATGTTATATGGGTGGATGTATATGACCTTGGTGATAGAGAGGATGTGTGCTCTGAGCTCGGCTGGGATTTGGGTAGGATGCTGAGATTGTCAATAGTCTGAGAGAGTGGATTGGAAGGTTGATGGAGTCAGTGGCAAATGAACAGTGTTTGTGGCAGGAACCAAAATGATTAATTCTGTCCTTCAAATGTTAAGATAAAGGAAATTGTAGTTGGATTTCAAGAAACTGCTTCACACTGCAGAAGTGGTCATGTTGTTCGAGACAGTGATGAAAAATGTAGAGTTGGGTACCATGAGCACATGTTTGCAAGCTGTGGTAATCTGAGGTGTAATACACTTTAAAGAGAATGTGAGCAGATTGACCATGTGACTGTAGCGTGGGCTACCATGCTAATGTTAGTCTAGAGTAGGGTCTGGCTGGAGAAGTACACATCGTGTTAATGCTCTGATGTTTGTGTAAATAAATAACATGTGCTTCATTTCATATTGGTCTCTGCGTCTGCTGTGTGTTGTAATCGACTCACCTGCCAACAGATGAGTGTGCAACCGTGAGTAAAGCGATCCATAGTAAAACATAACACAAGCTGACTCCATACCTGTGGATGATGAAGAAAAACAGCCAAAGACAGATCCTTGGAGGTGTCTCAAAGTGATGGTGTTTGGCAAGGTTGGGGGGAATGGTAGTGGTGCTGATGCTGGGTGTGAGTATGGCACAGATTGGGTGGGGGGATGGAAAGGGAACCAATTGTTAAAGCTGCTCTAGCTATGATCAGGTAGGTAAATGTGGAACTAAAGGAGGTCAGTCATACTGAGCGGGACAATAAAAGAGTGGCTTTAGTTCAGGATGGAATGGCTGACCATGCCGTGGGTTGCAATGAAGGACGTGGAGGAACAATACATTATGACAGAGCTGCTTTTGACTTTAGTTAGGATAATTTGGGGTGGGGGAGAGGGATGGTCTACAAAATGTAGAAAATTTCAAGCATAGCTATGTTGTTGCTAAAAAGAACAAAAACTATTAGAAATGAATGTTTTAATGTTCACAGCCATGAGGAGATAACCCAGTGGAGATAATCCCACAGGGGTACTTCAGGAGAAACCTCCTTATCCAGATAGTGGTTACAATAGAAATCGCTATGACGAGGAGTAGTTGAGGTGAAAACCATTTCCTTCACACTTGCTCATGGGATGTGGGCATTGCTGACAAGGCCAGCGTTTCTGGCCATTCCTCATTGACCTTGAACATAGGCACAGTTTAGGGGAGAAACCCCTGGACAATTTCTAATTGCATCATCCCAGAACATTTAGTCACTTTGCCAAAAATAATGATGTACAATTGTATGGAATATGCAGCAGAGAAACAAGCCATTTAGCCCAACTGGTCCATGCTGGTGTCTGTGCTGCATGAGCCTCCTCCTATCAGCATTGCATTTCTACTCCTTTCTCCCTCATGCACTTATCTAGCTTCCCCTTAACTGTGCCTATGTTCAAGGTCAATGAGGAATGGCCAGAAATGCTGGCCTTGTCAGCATTGCCCACATCCCATGAGCAAGTGTGAAGGAAATGGTGTTCACCTCAACTACTCCTCATCATAGCGATTTCTATTGTAACCACTATCTGGATAAGGAGGTTTCTCCTGAAGTACCCCAGTGGGATTTGTATTGGTTCAACCTGAGAATTGTTTCCCATTTTCCTGGATGAAAAATAAGTGAATCCATGAGGAGAATCTCTAATGCCAAACAGAAATTGTGTGTTGGAATGATTTGCACACATGGCAGCTTTTTCCCTCTCTTTGCCTTTTCTCTGCAGCCTCTGTCAACATCATTTCTTCATGACTGCAAACAAAAGCAAACTGCCTTCTGATCTAAAAAAAAACCTCTGACAATCTGCTTATGGTAATGATGAAGGAATATGAAACCAGGAGGAAAAGGAAGACTTAGCAGCCATAGTTCAAAGAATAATGGCAGTATTTTAATACGAAAGCTAAGCATAAGTGATAACTCCTGAGGTTTTAATCTACCTAGCTTTTAATGATATCTTCACTGAAATATAAATGAAGCCTAGGATATTCTGGATTTCTTACCTACTGTATTGAGTAATCATTTAAAAGCTGGGTTTTAAAAATGGAGATGTATTTAACCTCGATTGAGTTTTCTTTGTGGTTGTGTTCCCAATGTTAAAAAAAAAACATAATATCAGTATTCAGCAGCACAACCAGTGATTTCCTAATAGATAGCTGGATGAGGGGCATATCACTGAAGAAGTAAACTCAGACTTGCATTTGTATGACCTCTCGTGAGCTTAGATCTTCCCAAAGCACTTTACAGTTAACAAAGTACTTTTCTCTTTTTATTTTTGTTATCATTGTCTTCATGCTGTAAAAGTAAACATTAATCGTATCGGCTCATTTATGAATGGGGGCAAGCTGCTTTCTCTGACTTGAGAAGGGTCAGAACACAGCAAAGATATCAGCAAGCTCCAGTATTCTTATTTCCCATTTTTAACTGGTGTTCCATTTTAAAGTATACAAGACCAATTCAGACCAGTATTCTCGTTTCCCAGTTTTTAAGGTATGCAAAACCAGTTCGGGCCAGTATTCCTATTTCCCAGTTTTCACTGTTTTTTTTTCCCCCCCTTCTGTTCTGAGAGTTACAATTTCAGAAGTAACAAAGCTCTAGATCTCTCTCTCTCTTTCTTTCGACCGCTTGTGAAAACAGCTTCTCCAACACCTTGCGGCCAGCCAGATGAAATCCGAAGCCATGAGCCACATACCTCATAATCTGGGCCATTTATGTTATTAAATAAAGAACAGGAAGCATTGGAAAATCTCAGCAGATCTGGCAGGATGTGTGGAGAGAGAAACGGAGTTGATAGGAAGAATTATCGGGTTGGCGAGCAGGGGCAGGGCCTGCTCGCTGACGTGTAAAATGACGCACGGTGATGTCGGGCGGGTGTCCCGTCGTCACTGCGCGTCATTCTGATCCTCGGTTCAGCGGGCGCGCAGCAGAACTGTCAAAGGCCTATTAAGGCCATTTAGTAAGTAATTAAAGTGGTTATGAAAGCTGCCCGTCCAACCTTAAGGCGAAGAGCCCAGGCGGCCTTCGCATTTTTCATGAAACCTCATCCACGGGCGGGATGAGGCTTCATGAAAGGTTTATCAATTGAATAAAAAATTTTCAAACATTTGCCAAACATATCCCAGCTCATGTGACGCTGTCACGAGGGGACATTTGTCAATTTTTTTTTCTTTAATTAAAAACTTTTATTCCAGACTTAATCTGCC
This sequence comes from Carcharodon carcharias, assembly GCF_017639515.1. Classification (NCBI taxonomy): domain Eukaryota; kingdom Metazoa; phylum Chordata; class Chondrichthyes; order Lamniformes; family Lamnidae; genus Carcharodon; species Carcharodon carcharias. The sequence continues at coordinate 221,048,568 of NC_054469.1, forward strand.
TCAGGGAGATCTCTCCACCCTTTCACGTGCGCATGCATGAAAGAGTGCAGACCCTGACTCAGGAAACCCCCTCTCCCATCCGCACAGGGAGCGCACAGCGCTTCCGGGCAGGCGTCATGTTGGGCAGGTCTTAACTGGCCCGCCCACCGCGGCCCTGATCTGGGGCACTGATCGGGTTTGTGCCCGCCACCCCCCGCCCCTCCCCCCCCCCCACCCAAACACCACCCCCCCCACCCCACCTCCCCCCCCCACCCCCCCGCAACGCCCCACCCCCAAACAGGGGGAAATTTCTGCCCAATGTTTCGGGTCCAAAATCACTCTTCTTCTTCAGAAGAGTCATATTTGACTGATTAACCGTTTCTCTCTCCACAGATGCTGCCTGACCTGCTGAGCATTTCCGACATTTTCTGTTTTTATATCGGATTTCCGGCATCCGGAGTATTTTGCTTTTATTTTACTGTTCGTGTTGTTGTCTCGTAGTGAGACTGCAAAGATCAGATGGTAACTGTCACTCTGCTATTCTCAAACAATTCATTCTGTCATGCTAAAAAATTTGAAATGAAAATGCGATTTACACTTAGTCAAAATGGCCATTTTTTTGCTGTTACTCCATGAAGTGCATGCCGAATTGACACCTGCAAACATAACATAACACAGCCATACATGGGAATTTTAGCCCATTGGGTATAAATAGCCTGAAAGATTTTCTCACTGTCTCCCACCTCAATCTGACCAATTGCAATTTTAAATTGTTTTTGTGAAAAGTCAGCTGTCCAAAGTCAGAAGACTTATTCCTTAAATACTGGGCTCCGACTATAATATTAACTTTAGGCTTGGGGTGGAAATTTTGCTGTCATGTTAAATCCACCAGGCGCTGGTTTGAAGGTCACAAGAGAAGCCATGGCCAGTCGATGTCTCCAAGCGCTTTAATGTCAGTGAAGTACTTTTGAAGTGTAGCCGCTGTTGTAATGTACAAAATGTGGCAGCCAATTTGCGCACAGCAAGCTCCCATAAACAGCAAAGTGATCATGATCTTGTTTTTTGTGTTGATCTGTTGTCTGAAGGATAAACATTGATCAGGACACCAGGGATAACTCCCCTGTTCTTCTTAGTATCATGGCCTCAGTTTAACGTCCCATCCAAAGGACTAGAGCACTAGAGTGGTTTTATTGTACTCAAGCCCTGAAGTGAGACTTGCACTCAAAGCTTTGTACCTCAGAGGTGAGATGCTACCAACTGAACGGCATCTGTCACTTAACCAGCCAAGAGGAAAAGTGCAGCAATGCATAGGGAAACTAACACCTTCAAGTTTTACCTAGAATACTGCAAATGCTTGAAATCTGGAATACTGATGAAAGGTCACAATCCTGAAAATTTAACTCTGTTTTTCTTTCCGCAGCTGTTGCTAAGCCTCCTGAGTATTTTGAGCATTTTCTGTTTTTCTTTAATATAGGATGATCCTGGTTATCATTACAGTTGGGTTGTTTGGCTGGACTTGGACACGTAGATGTCAATGACCACGATAGATGTAGGTACCCAATATTTCTGACTGGACACTATTTTTTAACCTGACCACCCCCTCAAGCAATGGTGACATATGAGAATAAAGTAAAATGAATATATTGCCAATACGCACAAGATATGCATTGTCTTGTGCTTTACATATCAGATACAAGATTGAATTTAATAATATAGTGCTCTCAGCACTGAACTACAAGTGACGGGATGCATATGAAGATGCACATCTGATTTGCATCCGTATAATTATTTACAATCCCTGAATTTCCTAAATCCTATGAAACTCCAGGGCTGTGATGTTGAATCACCCCATGCCCACCACCTCCCCCCACCGCCCCCGCCCCCCCCCACCTCCCCCCCCCCCACAACTCCTCCCCTGGCAAGGCAACTTCCTGCTTAAGAACCTACAATGGTTTACACAAGGATGTTAACAGAACTAATGTGCAGTCATTGACGCTCTAGAATGGTGCGGCCCGTTAAAAATGCTCAAAATATCCTATCAGTGCGGCCGGACAGTGAAATGTTGAACGTTTAATTTGGCATGATAGGTTAAGGCATCAGGGAAATATCCAACAATAACAAAAACAAAAAAACTGCGGATGCTGGAAATCCAAAACAAAAAACAGAATTACCTGGAAAAACTCAGCAGGACTGGCAGCATCGGCGGAGAAGAAAAGAGTTGACGTTTCGAGTCCTCGAAACGTCAACTCTTTTCTTCTCCGCCGATGCTGCCAGACCTGCTGAGTTTTTCCAGGTAATTCTGTTTTTGTGTTAGGGAAATATCCAGGTTGTTCCAATGAGCTCTGAACTGGCTCAGCCATATATGCCCCCACTAGGTACCGGGGGGGCAACGGTGTGTTGTGCAAAGTTCAGGGTGCCCTGATCATTCATGCCCTGGTATTGCCTCTTCAGTTTCCAACTGAACTGTGGCTTTCTCAAGTTCTCTTTTGATGTGAGACTAAAGGAACTCTGCCTAGTTCCATATACCCTGAGTGAACAGACTACCTGCAGGACTTACTCTTGTGCTTTGCGTGGGTGGATTAGTCTCTTATTTTCTGACCGCTGTCCGCTCTTTCTCTTGTTCTTTCTCTTCCAGATGGCATGCTTGCTGTCCTGCAAATGTTAATGAAAATTATAGACCTGCCTTCAATTCTGCGGCAGCTGACATAAAGTAACCTATTTGTGATGCAGCAGAGCCTCTTCCTAGAGGAAGAGAAACCATCTGAAGTGACAGAGGAATTTTCTTAGAGCTGCTTTGGCAATCATCAGCATGTTAACGAGCTCAAGTAATTAATAACACATCCATTGATACCTCAGCTGCACCAATGTTGTGATCAGAGTAATTTATGTCAACTACAAATGAATGCTGCTTGGCCTAAATAGCCAAGTGGTTATGGTACTGGGTTTGTAACCCCAAAATCAAGAGTTCAAATCTCACCATGACAAACTATGAAACAATGCAACTTCATCTGAATAGGAACAGATGGAAATGTGTTTGTTCTCGAAAGAGTTACAGATGAATACTATACGGCATGTGAACAAATGGCAAACCTGCTACAGATGATGTTAAACTAGCTAAATTTGCAACATGCACTCTGCAATTCATGTAAAACAACAGGAACATCACTTTGGCAACCAGCAGTTTATAGAGTCAGCTAACTGAACCTCAGATGCAGCCTATTTTCAAGGTGAACCGGAGAGAATTGTGGTCAGTCACAAACATCAGAGACATTAGAAAAATAGAGAAGGGCAAGGGCAAAACATTATTCAGAATATCTTTAGAAGGATAGAGCACTGGAACAGAAATATGCTTCTTTTTATTCTTTCATGGAACATGGGTGTCGCTGGCTAGGCCAGCATTTATTGCCCATCTCTAATTGCCCTTGAGAAGGCAGTGATGAGCTGCCTTCTTGAACCGCTGCAGTCCATGTGGTGTTAGGGAGAGAGTTACAGGATTTTGACTCAGCGACAATGAAGGAACGGCGATATATTTCCAAGTCAGGATGGTGAGTGGCTTGGAGGGGAACTTCCAGGTGGTGGTATTCCTATCTATCTGCTACCCTTGTCCTTCTAGATGATAGCAGCCATGGGTTTGGAAGGTGCTGCCGAAGGAGCCTCAGTGAGTTTCTGCAGTGCATCTTGTTATAGATGGTACACACTGCTGCCAATGTTTGTCGGTGGTGGAGGGAGTGAATGTTAAAGGTGATGGATAGTGTGTCAATCATGCAGGCTTCTTTGTCCTGGATGGTGTTGAGCTTCTTGAGTGTTGTGGGAGCTGCACTCACCCAGGAAAGTGGGGAGTATTCCATCACACTCCTGACTTGTGCCTTGTAGATGGTGGACAGACTTTGGGGAGTCAGGAGGTGAATTACTCGTCGCAGGATCCCTAGCCTCTGGCCTGCTCTTGTAGCTACAGTTTTTATATGGCTAGTCCAGTTCAGTTTCTGGTCAATTTTGGGGTGGGGGGTGTGGGGGGGTGGTGGTGGTGGTGGTGGTGGTGGTGGTGCAGGAGTCCATGGACTTTCCTGCTACAGACTTAATTGCGGCAATGGCATTAAGGTGGTGGGATCCCCAGCCCCCAGCCTCTCATCCGAATAAATGCCCCTGTCACCAAACTCTTCAGAGGGAAGGGCATCAAATTCTGTCCCTAAGGCACTGCTTAAGAGAATGGCTGCACTGGAATCAGTCATGTAGAGGTTAGATCCACTGCGGTAGTCACACTGGTAATAATCAAGTAGCTTAAGACTAGAGCACCATTAGCAAGAACTTCCCTCTGCTTTGGCTGCAGTAATATCAAACATGAGATTAACTCTGAAAACAGGTCTGAATGAAATTGGAGAGGGAATTCATTCATCACTTAGGGAAGCGTTGACAGATGTTTGTGATGTTATTCAGTCTGCTAAATTAATGACAGCATTTAGCACATGCCAAATAAAATTGCTCAAAGCCATACACAAGATGTTAAGTTTTGGGTCAATTATCACTTTGTGAAAGAATGTATTTTGGATACTCATCCCAGAAGACAGTGAGCTCTATATTAAGATGCTATGGCCTGATCCCCAAACATCAGAATGCTAATGGCTCCTCTGTTCATTGCATACCAACAATTATGTTTTCCATCTTGGATGTGAGCCCGTCCTCTAATGGTACTGCTTCTAAACATGATAGAGGTCTTTATCCACCCAGTGAGGCAAAGTACATGCATATCACAGGGTAAATATAAAGCATTGGATAAGGAGTATATTATGTTCTTTGCAATTTTCCATTAAATTTGTTGTTCTTTGGTATTGATTGGTATTCTGATCAAGGGAGGCAATATTGGCTTATGCACAGGATAATCGACAGAAAAATTAATATTTGGTGACAGGACATATAAACATTGGACAGGACATGAATGAATTTATATCTGCATGCAAAGACAGGTCCTTGGCTCTATGTCTACTGATGCTTATCCTGAGCTGTTTTCTAGGCAGTTTTTGTCAGTGGTGGTTTGCTATTGCTTTCCATTCTCAGGAAGCTGGTCCCAGTTCTACCTCAGCTAGAATGGGAATTGAACCTGGGCTGTTGGTATTATTTTGAACCACATGCTAGCCATCCATACAACTGAACTAACTGACCCTCATGTAGCTAGAAAGATGATTAGCAATTAGTGGACATTTGTACTCGCCTAACCCTAGACAGAGTGCATAGTTAACATAAGAGAGAGTGGGTCAGCAACATTTCATTCAAGCTGGCAAATGCATTGATTCACCATGCATTTCTCTATTCTTTGCCAATTTTTAGCCATCCCCTGCTCCCTGAAACTGACTAATATGGATGTCTGGTACCCTTCAACAGTAACAACAGCTTATATTCATACAGCACCTTTCATGTAATAAAATGTTTAAGGCATTTCACAGGAGCATTATAAAGTAAAATTTGACATTGTGCCACATAAAGAGTTCTTAGGGCAGGTAACCAAAAACTTGTTCAAAGAGACAATTTTCAAGGTTTGCCTTATAGGAGGAGAGAGAGATAGAGGGATGATGAAATAGAGAGATGGGGTGGGGTGGGGTGGTGGTGTTTGTTGGTTTAGAGTTGGAGAGATAGAGAAATGGAAAGGTTTAATGGTGTAGAGATAGATTTAGGGAGAGGTTTAGAGATGGAAAGATAGAGATACAGAGAGGTTTATAGATGAAATGATAGAGATATGGAGAGGTTTAGCAATGGAATTCCGGAGCTCAGGGCCTTGACAGCTGAAGGCATGTTCATCAATGGTGGAGTGATTAAAATTGGGAACGCTCTATAATCCAGAGTTAGAGCACAGGGCAGAGCCTTCTAGGCCTTTGACTGTCCTACAAGACAACGGCTGATACAAGAAGCAAAAGAGGAAACAAAAAAATTAACATTATAATGAGTAGATAAAAAATCCAGTTCACCCGGAAATTCAAATCCATTCAAATGAAGTTGTCCTGTATAAAAGTGAAATGTGACTGTGAAATATCATTTAAAAGCAGAAAGGAAGCAAAACTGAAGGTTTAAAATAAATTAACAGGGGTACAAGGTTATTAAGAAAAATAAATTGTATCTGTTCATGTAGCTAACACACAAATTCATACAGCTCCTTGTCAAGTTGTTCAACATTTTAGAATGCTTGATAGAATGAATTACCTCTGGAATGCAGGTATCATGACTGAAACAAGAGAGATAAAAAACATTCACAGCTTGAGATGTTTTTTTGATTTCCAATGCAACTTAATTTAGTGACTGCTGGGTAAATAAAAGTTTGGGACTGATTTGACTCTTCGCTCCCAATCTGTTTCACATGGGCTGCCCTTCCCAAACTGAAACAATTTGGGATGGATAACCCCACCTAAAACAAGCAGGAACATTTAAATCCTGAAATAAATGATGCACAAGTGATGCTGTGGAACCTTCCACGTCCCTTTATACCACCAGGCAAATGTCTGCTTTAAGGACACACAGTAGAAAGTGGACAGGGTAGGTGGGGGCGGGGGGGTGGGGGGGGGGTGGTGCTGCTTTTGACAAATTCTTTTATGCATTAAATAGAGAAGGAGGTGGTGAAGAATGGATCTTAAGCTAAAAAGTATTAACATTGCATCTGAAAGATGCCACCTCCAACAGAACAGTGCTCCCTCTGTATAGTACTGGGAGTGTCAGAGTCTCGGTTTCCCACAAAATATCCCAATAACTTCCTCCAGGCCTTCAGTGTTAATTTTTAATTTATTTTCACCAACTCAGCGATCATTGGAAAAGATTCCCCCTATTTACCCATCCAGACCCACAACAAAGAGGAGTTCAAAGTACGATACAGCAGACGCCTCCACTCAGATTCTGGTACAACACCTGATCACGATATTTGAGCAGAGCTTCATGTTTCTGGGCTGATCATGTGGAGATTCTATTCTATTCCACAGAGAAAATATCTAGCATCTTCCACTCCAGATGTGTTAAGGTGTGGCTGTCCCTCCCATGGAGCTTAGGGGTGTTAGAGTCTGAGTGCCAACTGTCAATGATGCCAGAGTTGGCCAAGGGGGTGAGCCCTGGCTGCTTGGACTGAGTGCCTTGCAGCTTGAGGGCCACAACTGGGATGTGCCCTGCCAGGTGTTCCTCAGCTGGGGTAGGCCAGGCTGCAATGGCGCTGTGGATAGAGAGTGGACTAATCAATGCTCCTCCATCCTTTCAGGAGAAGACAAGCTATAACCAATCAGAGAGGGCAGGTACAGGTGGAGGACCACCAAACCTACTGCTGCTCACCACATTCGAGCAGGATGCCCTAGAGCTCGAGAGCCGGCACAGTCCCTGTGCAACTGGGCGTGGAGAGGTGGGGGTGCCAGATGAAGGTAAGAGCGTAGTGCACAGAGGTGAGAGTTTTGGATTGTGCAACCATTCTAGTGTAGTCCCTTTATTGATTGGATAATCGAACCTGAAGTCTCCATTGATCATTAAAAGATGATGGCACCATGATGCAGATCTCCATTGTCTCACCAGGGTGCCTGGCATGCACAGTGACAGTGTGATGACTTTAACTAATGACATGTCCTTCTTCTCCTTTTTAGGTTCTCCAGCAGGCGTTCGCTGTGTGGACTCTGAAGGGCGACCCCTGATACCGGAGGACCACCAGGCTTCACTTGCACCTGCATCACACCCACTCTCTGAAGCAGGCACCAGCGCAGATACAAGCTCCTCAGTGGGCATTACAGCAGCAGCTAGAGGGTTGATGTACATTATTGAGGGCACTTCACACTCGCTTGATGAGCAGGCAGAGGCCCAGGGCGCCGGCTGTCGGAGGGCTGCTGCAGACCAGGACGATGCTGAGTCGAATGCAAATGATGAACCTCTGGAGTCGTCCATTAGGCGGCAGATGCTGGATGTCCAGCAGGATGTGTGGGAGGATCTGACGGAGATCCATGAGGGTCTGTGTGCCATGGTCTCCTTGTGGAGGAGTCCATGCGGGGCATGAGCACTGCATTGACCCTCATAGCTGAGCGCACTGCCTCCTCCATTGAGAGAGTGGCGACTCTCATGGGGAGGAAGATCCAGGGACAGTATCAGGGGTTCCTAGGGTTGTGCTCGGACCTGCAAACCCTCACCCAGGCAATGACCTCAGCTGGTCAGTGTCAGTGTGAGAGATGGATGAGGCACCCAGTATCCCACCATCCATGGTGAGCAGGGAGCTCCAGGGCAACCTCACGTTGGCGCACAAGCTGCTTGTCATCCCTATAGGCTGTCCTCAGGGTACTCTGGATGGCAGTAGCAGCTCCTCTGTCCCTCCGCCAGTGACCGTGGCATCTGTGAGGCTGTGGTGACTGGGGAGATGCCAGCCATGGCACTGGCCACTCCCTCCAAGGTGGGGCCAGCACAGGCTCCACTGACCAGAGGACATCAGCCAAGGTCATCAAGGCCAACAGGACAGCAGAGTCAGCAAGCTGTCTCAGATGCCGCTGCCAGTGAGAGGGGGTGTGGCACCAAGATGCAGCACTCGCAAATGTAAGTTAAAGGCACCATGAGCATGAGAGGGACAGCTCACGGGTGATTTTCTGCTCATTTATGGTCGGTTTATATGTCTGTCGTAATTGACTTCAACACCAGTAATTGTAATGTCATCATGATTTCAATGTGACAATAACGTTAAATTTGCTTTGGTTCTGATGGCCTGAGTATGCTTCAATTTCTGGTCCTCTCTAACACCACCCCTTGTGGAGGCATCGCTCGTATTGTAACGCTCTCTGCCTCTGTTCTTGCGTGGCAGAAAGCCACCATTTCAAGAGATAGCCCTTGTCACCCAGCAGCTATCCATCCAGCCGGGCTGGAGCACTGAACAGCCCCGGCACCTGGGAGTGTCTCAGGATGTAATCATCATGGGAGCTGCCTGGGTACCTTGCACAGACTTGTAGAATCAGCAGCCTGTGATCACACACTATCTGCACGTTCGTGGAGTGGAAGCCCTTCCTGTTGACGAAGGCACCCGGCTGACCCGCTGGCGCCTGGATGGCCACATGTGTACAGTCTATAGCACCCTGGACACGGGGGAAGCCAGCAATGGCCACAAAGCATCTGGCTCGCTCAGCCTGGCTGGCCTCGTCCATGTGGTAAAGAATAAAGGTCAGTACCCGCCTGAACAGAGCTTCTGTCACCAACTTGATGCAACTGTGAACAGCTGATTGGGAGACTCCACAAAGATTCCCCCGCTGACCCCTGGAAAGATCCGGGGTATAGAAGTTGAGGGCCACTGTGACCTTCAGTGCCATTGACATCGGGTATCCTCCCACACAGTCGGAGCTGATCTCAGGGCCGAGCCCCTGACAAATGGAGGTCACTGTCTCCCTTGAGAGGTGGATCCTCCTTCGGCATTGTACCTCAGACATATTGAAGTAGCTGCATCGCCTCCTGTAAACCCTGGAAACAGGATGGTGGTGTCTTCCACAGTCTCTTCCATCTTGGACTACCTGCTGGCCCTGCCCCCCCCCCCTTGTGCCTGTGTCTCTCCCCCCACAGGTCCCTCCCCTGGAAGCTGCATTGGGACCCCTGGCCTCCTCTCCCTTCTGCCCCTCTCTTCCTCCTCAGAGGAGGGGCCTCCAGCGGAGGCCACAATCCCCATTACTAGGGTGATTGATACCTGGAAGGGTCCACATGGTCTGAATCCTCCGGGGTCTTTGGAGACACCAATATTTCCTGAAATGAAGCCTGGAAATGCTACAAATGAAGCCCCGAACAGAGGTGAAGCTGTCAAGCACCACTAAGTCACCAGCAGCAAACTACATGCCAAACTTCCTCACTACTGACACTGGCAATGCCGCTGATCCTTTTTATCCCACCTATGGATGAGGTTTTTGAAATTGTCGGCTGCCAGCCCATTTTGCCCGTACGATGAGCGCAAAATTTCCCGATCAACGAAAAATTGGCGTCAATTAGCTTTTTAATGGCTTTTAAGTGGCCTCTTAATTAGTAACTGGTGTGGCTCCGGCACCCCCCTCTCGCCCATTGACCGAAATATCACGCAAGTGCGCGATAACACCGGGACGTTCACCCAATGTCACCGCGCGCTATTTTACGCCTGATCAGCTCGGGCATATGCCTGCCCACAGGACGTAACATTCTGCCCTTTGGTATTTGTAGTGGAGCTGCCAGGAGGTTTGGAAAATGACCCAGCTGCCTTGGTTGCAAAGGAGGAAGACGTGGAAAAGGAGTCAGATAATGCAGAACTGGCTGAAACTGATGCTCAGTCAGGTAGACTGGTGCACTCAAGAGTAAGAGTGCCCTAGAGATCCTGCCCCCTTGCTCCCCACCCCCCAACATTACTTCACTCCCCTCAACCCACCCCTAAACCCCTTATGTGTTGCTCTGTTGTCTCCCTGTGATCCATTGGATTTAATTGAACAATGATGACACAAAGTTCTTCTGCCTTCATTACCAGCCCTACACAGTAGCCTTCAACAGTAACACTAATGTATCCCTTTAGTCCAAACTAAATTACCTGAAACATTCTAAAGAAAGTACAAGCCATTTATTTTTCTGTGTCACTGTCCCTAGCCTTGCTCTTAATGATAGTGTGGGCAACCAGGGTTTTTCCTCCTAGCTTTCTACTCTCTCTGTGTGTCACCAAAGTGTAGTGAAGCATTGCTGCTTTCAATTGGAACTTTTGTGTCTCAGCTGTGATGAATTCCCTGTTGAAACAACTGCTTGCGCCCCAGTGTCAGCACTGATTCGCACTCCTCTTGTCCTTTGCCTGTATTGTCGGCAGTATATTGGGAAAGACAGGTCATCTGAAATTGAATACTCCTGCCAGGCAAGTTGCCTGTAGAGGCATGCCCTGGATATGTAGTCAAGGCCTGGGAACCAATCTCTTGCAATTCTAAGACACCTTCCTGTGTCTTGTATTAGTCTTATCACATTGAAAATGGCTAAGCAAATTTCTGAGCCGGTATATCCAATAGGTCTAGATAGCAACAATGTACACAATGTTGTGAAGATTCACTCTTGCGAGCAGCTATGCAAATTATATTAAAATCTCACACCACAATATGCACGTTGGCTGGTCTCAATTAGCTGAGCTGAGGTTGTTTTTCCTGTTGTCAAAGTGGATACACCAATCCACCCTCTGACCCCATCCTCTATCCGAGCAAGTGACCAATACAATTTAGTTTGGGTCCTCTAATGGTCAAGCCAGCAGTACTTTTAATGCTAACTTTGAGCCAATGTATCAACTGCTTCATTCATCTGAGAGGCCTGTCAAGTATTGTGCTGATGGCTGCTTCCAACTTTTTGCTTCAAGTAGTTTGTTCCTTGTTATATAAATATAGACAGTAAAGAAATGAGCTGCTGAGCTCTCTTTGTATGACACAGTGATGACCTGTATACAAGTGACATGCTGTCAAAATGAAAATAATGAGTGGAATTGTTCAATATTGTCTTTCCTTGATAAATTAAAAGAAAAGGACAATGTTATATCCTGCACATTGACTTTCTGCGGTATTCTGGAGTACTCTGATGAATATGCCACATCATCATTGACTTTATTCAGATTTATTTAATATATATATCTGTGAGTACATAAATGGAATAGATTAACTTGTGCTTGAAACTTACTGGATAGAGGTTATTTCTTCTCTATAACATTCATAATCTCCTTTAAGGTTTGGATTTCATGATGTCATTGTAGATAGCTTGTAATACTCATAGTTTGCTTAAGACTCCTAAGCCTCCTCTGTGCTTGGCGGTTGCCTCAATTATCGTCAATTGATTAAAACGGTGACATATAAAAACAGCAGCTTGTCCCATTGTGAAATATTTATGGCAGATTTGTAATTATACATTTCAATTTTTCAACCACTTCAAGCCAGCTTCAAATTTTCTTTACATAGAGAGGTTAAAAAGTGAGGCAAAACCCTTGCTGGATTTACTGTACTTAATCCTGTCTTTAGTTATTGGTTTAGTTAGTGATTTATTACAATGATTAATGACTATACACTGTGAAACATGACTTAGCAGCGATGATTAGATGCTTATACAGTAAAACAGTGATTAGTGAGGTTCTGATTCCATGTCCTCTCTAACTTACACCTCCGGCTCTACATCATTGCTCAGCTCCAGCCCTTCTCAGCTCATCTTCCATTCAAACCACAAGACATCTCTAGTAGGCCTTTAAACACAATTTTTCCAATGGTCTCCTGGCCGGTCTTTCTTTCTCACACTGCGGAAACTTCCAACTCAAGCAAAAACCTCTTGCCCGTATCCTATCCTGTTTCAAGTTCTGTTCACCCATCACCCCGACTCATTGAGCTATGGTTGGCCCCTGTTCCTCTAATGACTCAAATTTAAAATGCTCATCGTCAAGTTCTTGTGCATCAAAACTATAAAGAAACCTCTCTAAAACTCCAATGAAATGAGTAGATGTGAAAACACAAAGTCCAGAACAAGCAGCCAGTAAAAGCCATGAAAGTGACTGAATTAAATCCCAATTTAAAATTATAAAAAACAAAATCAGCTGTGTCCATAGTTTCTCCAGGAAAGCTGAAGATTCACAGCTGGAAATAAGGGAGTATCATGAAAATATAATAATTTGCATAATATTATTGTGATTTATTGTAAAAGTAGGTTCATATTGGTGTTTGGATAGTTTTTGTGTGTGTGTGTGTGTGTGTGTGTGTGTGTGTGTGTTTGTGTGTGATTTAATTGAATTGAAGATAGCTGGTCTGGAGGCTTTGACTCATCAAAAGAAGCTAGATTTGAAATGCCAAATATGTAAACATGGCTGAAGTCTTAGAATATAGGTGAGGAAAATTTGCATTTTTTGACATATCAAGGCAGTTTGAATTTCAAAGAGAAGCTCGGCCTAGCAGTGTGTTTATTTTTCCCAAAGGTTACTGACAATATTAGCACCATGAAAAGATTTATATTATGAAAAAAAACTAAAGTTCCAAAGATATATGGGAGCAATAGTATTTACATTAAAATGGAGAAACACGTATAAAGGAGAATGAGACTATGTGTGTCAGAGAAGGCATTGTAAGATCTAACAGAAGTGTGAGTAGTCTCCAGTACATGTATATTAAGGCTTCTGTCCACAGAAACAGAATCTGGGAAAAGCTACTTTGAAATCTACTGTCCAGGGTATGAGTTGACTGCTTAAAATCTACATAGTTTTTTTAACCATTGACTTAACAGGAGGGTGGTGGGGGGTGGGTGGTGGGGAGGGGGAGGTAACTAGAAGCCAGATTAATTAGGGGTTTTAGGAGTTATTATAGTCGTAATTTGCATAGCTATGTACGTGCTTGAAATCTTTCCTTTTGTTAGTAAATGTTTAATTTAGTTTTCTAAAAAATCTCTGAAGTCTTGGTGGACCAATTACTTCTGAATTCAGGGCAAGCATCTCCGAATAAATACAAATTTCAAAACCATTGTGATCACGTGATCAAGTTTCCCCCGTGGATTTGATCTGCTTGGCACCCATAATCTGCCATGTCCTAACAGGGAAACCTTTAATTTTACTGTATTTGGCATGGGCACAGTGCACAGAGGAGAGGCAGCAATGGGTGACAGAGGGGGTGGTGGGGGGTGGGTGGGGAACATTGTTGTGAAGGAAGGAGGGTGTGGGCTGGGGGGAAGTGGAGTAGTCGCAAGCCCAAATATGCTCATTTGCTTTATTTTCCACCACTAATACAAAGAAATCTCCCAAGCATTGTGCCTCACCTTACAGAATTTTTGACAGGAAGCAGGGCCAATCACTGATCACCTCAAGATTTCATGAACCCAAGCCCTGATCTTTCCGCTTTATACTGGGGTATTGATGAAAAATTACTGGGGTGACGCTACAGGCCAAGGAAATCAGTTTAGGAAAAAGAAGAGTAACCAGAAACAACAGCAGAAGGGAAAGGAGACACCACACTCCTCGGAAGATAAGTACCTCAATGGGGATGAGGGACAGAGGGATCTGGTGGTACATATACACCGGTACTATAGTGACCAGGGTTAAGAAGCAAACAATGCACTGAGGTTAATTTCTTGAGGGATAGGATTAAAAAGGAAAGACGTTGTATTAAGCATGTGGAGAGCCTTGGTTCGAGTTACTGTGCACAAGTGTGGTCTCCATATTATAAAAGAAATAGAGAGGAGAAGGTGAAAAAAAGATTCCCTAGATGATATCAGAACTGCAAGGTATCAGGAGAGACTGAATAGGCTGTGGCTTTTTTCTCTGGAAAGGAGACGACTTACAGGTGACTTGATAAAGATCTTTAAGACTATGTAAGGTTTATAGGGTAGATGTAGAGAAAATCTTTCCACTCATGAACAAGACCAGTTAGGAGCTATAATTTCTTTTTATTCTTTCACGGGACTTGGGCATCGCTGGCTAGGCCAGTGTTTTAATTTCCCACCCTTAATTGTCCTTGAGAAGGTGGTGGTGAGCTGCCTTCTTGAACTGCTGCAGTCCCTGTGATGCAGGTACACCCACAGTGCTGTTAGGGAAATAATTCCATGCTTTTGACCCAACGACAGTGAAAGAACAGTGATATAATTCCAAGTCAGGATGGTGAGTGGTTTGGATGGGAAATAGCAGCTGGTGGTGTTCCTATGCACCTGCTGCCCTTGTTCTTCTAGTCGGTAGAGGTCGTGGGTTTGGAAGGTGCTGTCGAAGGAGCCTTGATGAGTTGCTGCAGTGCATCTTGTAGATGTAACAAACTGCTGCCATTGTGCATCGGTGATGGAGGGAGTAAGTGTTTGTGGAAGGTGTGCCAACCAAGTGGGCTGCTTTGCCTTGGATGGTGTCGAGCTTATCGACTGTTGATGGAGCTGTACTCATCCAGACAAGTGGAGAGTATTCTATCACAATCATGACTTGAGCCTTGTAGATGGTTGACAGGCTTTGGGGAGTTGGGAGGTGAGTTACCCTCTGCCGAATTCAAGCCTCTGACCTGCTCTTCTAGCCACAGTATTTGTATGGCTAGCCCAGCTTAGTTTCTGGTCAATGGTAACCCCCAAGATGTTGATAGTGAGGGATTCAGCGATGTTAATGTCATTAAATGTCAAGGGGTGATGGTTAGATTCTCTCTTGTTGGAGATTGTCATTGCCTAGCACTTGTGTGGCGTGAATGTTACTTGCCACTTATCAGCCCAAGATTGGATATTGTCCAAGTCTTGCTGCAATTGGACATGGACTGCTTCAGAATCTGAGGAGTCTCGAATGGTGCTGAACGTAGTGCAATCATCAGCGAACATCCCCACTTCTGACTTTATGATGGAACAAAGGTCATTGATGAAGCAACTGAAGCTATTGGCACCTGTCCTAATGTCTTCTTATGCAAATCTGTATCATGTTTTATTTTATAATGCTCCTATGAAGTGCCTTGAAGATTTTATTATGTTAAAGGTGCTATACAAATATATGTTGTTAGGATTGTTATTGGGAGCAGCCCACTTGATTGGCACCTTATTCCAAAAAATCAGAGTTATAGCTTACCAAACATGTGTTTGTTCAATTCTGGGGCATTCAATTGGCTTTGGGATGCTTATATGGCAAAAGATATAAATAAGATTGAAGTGATCCAAATATGTGCTGCACGATTCTGCATGAATCCGTGTGGGAAGTACAGCAGAGTCACATCCTTGATCCAAGATTTGAAATGGGAATCACTACAGTAAAGGAGGGAGAAGAATAGACAGACCGTATTCTATAAAATATGGAATGGATCGGTCAGAATTGACAGAAACAAATAGCTGGCGCCCTCCGGCAATGATAAAACATGAAGTTACCATCCACACAAACCACAAAGACCATTTGTTTCCAAGATAGTCTATCAACAATCTTTCTTCCCAAGGCCAATTCCACTATGGAACAAGCTGCTAAAGGAAATAGTCACAGTCCCATATCTGGAAATCTTCAAGACTCATCTTTAGATTATTCCCATTTATATGTTTTCCATTATCAGGACAACCAATTGACAGGTCATGCCTGGTTAAGCTGGCGATAACCACATAAATGTTGGTAGAATGTGAACGTTAGTCTATGATGCCAACACAACTTAAAACAGAAGCAGAACCGTCTCTAAGCCGAGAGCACAAATTGAAAGTGACTGGCAAAAGATCATGAGGTGACTTGAGGGACAAAAAAACATTTATGCAACAAATACTTACGGTTTGGAATGCACTGCCTGATAGGGTAGTCAAGATAAATTCAGTAGTGGTCTTCAGAAAGAATGAAGGCTTGAATGAGAAGAAATTGCAGGAGTATGGGTAGTGGGACTAACTGGGTTGCTCCTTGAAAGAGCTAATACAGACTTGATCTGCTGTTTTATTCTTTAATTCTGGGAAGGAAAAATGCAAGCTAAATTAATCCTGTCTCAAGTTTTATATATTTATTTGTTTTTTCCGATGAAACTCATATCCTAATTGCACTGTACCGAAGTGTCCAATTCCATAACACCATGACCTTCATCCAAATGTGCATCTGTAGTAACTGAGGAGAATGTATCTATGTTCAATAGGTGAGGAAAATGCCATGTATTTACTTTGCTGAAAATCTCTTCCAAATTCCTTTCTAAATTCATTCTGTTGGGGATATGCAATTCCCTGGCTCTTCCACAGGCTGCAGGCCACTTTGCAATGGCATTAGCTCCCATTCCACTGTGAGGAGTGTGACAGTACTCAAAATGTGAAACAAGAGTGTGTGTTAAAGGTTGCAATTTAATTTCAGTGTTTGCATGATGTTTGTGGTTTCTGATATAATTCAAAAACTTCAATTCGATGAACAGTTCTGTAACTCGCTCACAAATATCTATTGAATTTAATCAATATAATAACAATTTCATGGCTGATGTAGCTTGCAGCACAATTATTGATCGCAGTTCTCTTCTACTGAAAACTTGGGTGGTTTGAACTTTATTCCTTCTTTCTAATTTTCATTTTAGTTTCAAACTATATTATAGTATCAATTAGCACTTAAATTAACTGAAAGTTTACTGGGAACTGCAAATTTATTTGGTGATCTATACACAAATAGAGAGAAGACACAGACCGGGACTTTCCAACTCCCTTGTGGTGGGGCCCATCACGGGAGTTTCAGTGGCCCAGCCAAAAGTCCATTGCCTATTGGCTGGGCCGGATGATCCTGGTGGTGGGCAGGGCCAGAAAATCCCACCCACTGTTTTGAAGCAGTGTCTTAAAACATTACAGTGATATTTAAAGCATGAAACGTGTTTGTTTACAGCTTCTAACAAAAATCGTTGTGCGGCATGATGTCTTGAGAGAAGTTTTAATTTACATTTGTTCATGGAGTTTGGGCATCACTGGTAAGACCAGGATTTGTTGCCCATTCCTAATTTCTCTTGAGAAGGTGGAAGAGAGCCACCTTGAACTGCTGTGGTCCACCTGCTGTAGTATGCCCACAGTGCTATTAGGGAGGGAGTACAGGACTTTGACCCAGCGACAGTGAACAAAGGGTGACATATGACCTGGAGGGGAACAAGCAGGTGGTGGTGTTCCCATGTGTCCTTGTTCTTCTGTGCAGTAGAGGTTGTAGATTTGGAAGCTGCTGTCTAAGGATCCTTGGAGAGTTGTTGTAGTGCATCTCATAAATGGTACACACTGCAGCCACAGAGGGAATGAATGTTTAAGATAGTTGCCCAGGCTCTAAGCTATGGGATTCACTCCCTAAACCCCTCTGCCTTTTGACCTCACTTTTCTCCTTTAAGACAATCCATATAACCTACATCTTTGACCAAGCTATGGACATCTGTCCTAATGATTCCTTATGCAGATTGGTGTCATATTTTGTTTTATAACGCTCCTGTGAAATGCCTTGAAGATTTTATGTTAAAGGTGCTATATGAATATAAGTTGTTGGTGTTGTTGTTGAAAGTAGGCCATTCAAAACTTTCAGCCTGTTTTACCAAGCAATTAGATCATTGCTGATCTGTACCTGAACTCCATTTAATCAACTTTGCTCCATATCCTTTGATAGCCTATCCAACAAAAATCCATTGAGCTCAGATGTGAAGATTTCAATTTACCAAACATCAACAGCCATTTGGAGTTTCCTGATTTTTCACTACTGCTCTTTTGAAAAAATGTCACCTGATCTCATTTTTAAATAATTCAGTTCTAAACTTAAGACTGTACCCTTTGTTTTGGATTTCTCCACCAGAGGAATCGTTTCTCTCTAAATACCCTATCGAATCCATACCTTGTTAGGTCATCCATTCATTCTTCTAAACTCAAGTGAATGCAAGCCATAATTATATAACCCTTTTAATCCTGGAAATGCACTGCACCCCTTCAAAGGCCAATATCTCTTTCCTGAGTTTCAGTGTTCAAAACTAAACTCGGTGCTCCAGATTGGATTTAACCAACTGGAATGACTTGACATACCAGGCATGTTTCTACTTGAAACAGATAACTTTAAAACAGCGAGTTCTTTTAGAAGTTACATGCTTGAACCAGGTCCACAACTAGAAAGCCACAGCCCGCGGATTACCTGCACTTAGGGCTCATTCATCAAGAACAATCATCTGACACCCTAACAGGCAGTAGGAAAGGTCATACCTTCAATCACTACATTCCCCCCCGCCTTTAGTTTTGTTTTACATTCCCTATTTACAAAGAACATTTTAATCCACACCATATACATTACCTATAGGTCAGGTGGTTAAAGATTAAGTCTGTGGGGTGGTTTTCTTATTTAGTTAGAGTGGCGCAGCTCTACATGAGGTTCTCCCACTGGATCGACATGATCAGGAACTGCAGCATCAGGTACATCATTAGAAAGTGGGAGGTCATTGTTAGGCAACTCTACAGAGACATCTGGTATATCTATTCTAGATCTGTCACCATTGATGGTTTGACATTAATCACAGATGGAATAGTTGGTTGTTGGAATGTTTCTCTATTCCTAAGATGATCCACATGTTTTTAAACAATTCGGTTTTTCACTTCCACCAGGAAGGACAAGCGACCAGTTTCTGAGACAATTGTAGCAGAAACCCAATACAGTCCACTTCCAAAACTCCACATGAAAACCGAATCTCCTATAGTAAACCTTCAAGCTTTTTTATGAATATCATGATTCAATTTTTGATTATTCTGATTCTTCTTTATCTTCCCTCAATGTTTGGAAATATCAGACTTAACCTTGTACGTAGGTGGTGTTTCATCAATAGTGCAGACGGCATTGAATCCTTAGTTGAATGAAGTGTTGTACAATAAGTGAGAAGAAAATGGGAGAGCCAAATTTCTACAGTACCTTCTGAAAATCTCTTCATTTCAGATTTGAAAGTTTAAGTTTGCACAGTTCTTTCAGCTAACCCATTTGATGAGGAATGATATGGTGCTGTTTTAAAATGTTTGATTCCGTTTAAACTCATGAATTTCTGAAATTCTGTACTGGTAAAGATGGCACTGTTATCTGAAACAATGACTCCCGTTGGCCATGTATACTAAAACATTGATGCAGCTTTTCTACAGTTGCACTTGATGTCGGTGATCTGACTTCACACACACCTACCAACTTAGAATTCTCATCTACGATCAATAAAAACATGGTACCTAAGAATGTTCCTACATAATCAATATGTAATCTAACCCAGGGTCAACCAGGCCACCCCCACGGATGCAGTGGAGCTGAAATGAGCAACTTCTGTTGTTGCTCACAATGGATTCTTCAATGTTACTGTCTGTGCCTGGCCAACAGGCATAGCTTCGCGCAAGCATTTTTATCTTCGATATGCCTGGATGCGCACCGTGAAGCTCTGTCAAGAGTGGTTCTCTCCCTTGTGAAGGGATGACGACTCTTGATCTCCACAACAAGATTCCATCTGGACAATTTAACTCTATTCAATGGGCATGAAATGGTCTTACCTCTTCAGACACTGGTGAATTCAACCACCCTTGCAGTACAAGGTCTCAGACTTTTGACAAAATTGGATCTCTGTTTGTCCAATTCCTTATTTGCTTTGCACACACAGGTGAAGAGTCCAAGCAATTCAGCACAAGCACAACTTCTTGTGGCACTGGAGCATGTACAATGCTATCTGGTAGATGACTGAGGGTGTCTGCATTTCCAATGCGCAAATCAGGACAGTGTATAAAGGTGAACCAAATGCAGATAATATCAAAGCCCAACATTGAATTCTTGCTGAAGCTGTTGGTAGAATGGCCTTATCCTCACTGAATAAACCCACCAATGGTTTACGGTGAAATGCCGCCCATGCAGATACTGGTGGAATTTCTTCACTCCAAATATCACTGATAAACCTTCTTTTACTAATTGTGAATAACCCTTCTCAGAGGCAGAGCGGGTTCTGGAGACGTAGCAATTGGCCTTTCCGATTTGATGTCTGTCTTTTCTTTTTCTGTTTGACGCAGAGTTTTATCTTGTCTTTCATTTTGATTTCACAGTCAGCCAAATTTCTCTCTGGTGAAATCTTAATGTGCTTCAGTTCAGTAGTTGAGCTACCCCTGGCTCCATTACCCACTCACATCTTGGAAAGTTCCACGACTTTTCCTTCTAATGCCTCTTTTGTTTCATTCAGCTGATTTTTCAGCTCTTCGGTCTCGTTCTTGCACCTCTCGGCTTTCTCCTGGAGTATTGAACATTGTTGAGTCTTCTCTGCTGACTGTTTCTTCAGTTTGTTCGGAATGGCACCAAATTCATTTTGTTCTTCTTCATGATTTTCCAGTGGAACCAGCTCTGACCTGAAGAATCCTTGCATCCTTCGATTCTCCTACTTCATTCGAAAATTCCCTTAGCAGCTCAGGAACTCCTCCTGATCTTGCTTGAAATATTTCAAACCTGTTGAGCTTAATTTCTTGTAACCAATCTTAGCCCAGAAGACTAGGTATTTCACCTGTCACTATGATCACTGGAAGCTGAGCTGTCTGTTGCCCATAGGACACAGGTACTGTGACAATGCCTTTTACCTGTATAGATTCTCCAGTGTATGCCTTCAATTTAGCGGTTGTCTGCTCCAGATTCAGTGGCTGTGTATCTTCATTTATTTAAATGTGTGCTCTCCCACCACTGTTGATGAGGCTCCTGTATGTACTTCCATTACTAGTGTTTTCCCATTCACTTCAAATGTGACGGTTATTGGTTCAGTTATCACTGCTTTGATACTGTACAGTGAATAGATATCAGCATCAGCAACTTCAGGTCCTGTTATATTATTCACTTTAATCATCTTGGTCTGCTGCCTTAAGGGCTGTCTCGATTTCGCCTTGCATTGCCTTATTACTTGACCTTTCTAAGGGCATGAATGGCATTCTGCCTTTGAAGTCCGGTACATGGTTACCCTCACACCTGTAATAGGTTAACTTCAGAGTCGCTGCTGAAATGCTTCCACTGGGCCCTTTGCTTTTTTTAAGCAGCAGAGACTCGCTTCGATGCTGTGGTTCTGGTTTTGGCATCACGCCCAGTGTTAGGTTCCTGCTCCACCTGAAAAATGGCTCCACATTTCACATTTTGAAAAGCCTCCAAGTCCCTCGCAGCTATTTCCATGGCTAGCGCTATTTCCATGGCGCCGAATGGCGGTGCCATGAACGCCACAAACAAATCAGTCCCGCAACATGTCATTGAGTGTGTCTCTGAAGTCGCAGTGCTCAGTCAACTGCTTCAACTTTGCTACATAAGTTGCGATGGACTCTCCCGGGACCCTTACTCCGAAGTTAAACTTAATCCCCTGCGTAATTACTGATGGCTTCAGCTGAAAATGCATCTTCACCAGGTCTACCGATATGTTAAAAGATTTGGAATTGGGTGCATTCGGGGCTGTCAGACTGTGGATGAGGTTCTGTGCTTTGTTACCACAGACACTCAAAAGAGACACTCTGCTTTCCCTCCGCAGTTATTTAATTCACCACAAAATAAAAACCTAGGCACTCTACATACTGACTCCAGTCTTCCATGGACGCCTCATAAGGGTCGATTCTGCCAAAGAGTGGCCTGACTGGTGAGTATACTTTTTTAAGATTTGATGTACTCACATTCACAAGGCGAGGTGCAGCATCGGCACTACTTTACCCTCGATCCAAATGTAATGACTTGATGTACCGGGCAGGTTTCTGCTTGAAACACATAACTTTATTACAGGGAACTCTTTTAGAAGCTACATGCTTGCACCAGGTCCGTGACTGGAAAGCTATGGCCCCCGGATTACCCGCGCTTAGGGCTCATTCATGAAGAACAATCATGTGGCCCCTAATAGGCAGAAGGAGAGGTCATACCTTTAATCACTACACAAACACTCTGCATGGCTGTATTCCTCTGACATGAAGTCCAACATCCCATTGCCTTTTCATAACTGCGCACTAGCTTTGAGCTTGGGCTTAGGCCCCAAGCCAACTTGCCCAGTATCGAGGCACTATTAACTCAGAACCAGCTCTGCTGGGTGGGATGTGTCGCTCATACACCTGACACGATTCCCGAAGCAACTGCAGAAGCACGTTATTGATGTCCTGAAAGCCCCTCTGAAGAGATCAACATCCCCAGCGACTCATGGGAGACCCTGGCTGATGACCGACTAAAATGGAGAAGTCTTGTTCAGGAAGGCACCGAGAACATCGAGAGACTTCACCGGGAATGTGCAGAGGCATTGGAGAGAGTGCACAAACCTCTAAGCAACAAGCTTATCAAATCTTTCAAGCATCACCTGCCCCGCATGTGGCAGATTCTACAAATCGTGCATTGGACTTATCAGCTATCTCAGAACCTTAAGAACTGGAGTGGAAGCAAGTTATCCTCAATCCCAAGGAACTGCTAATCAGAAGGAGACGTAGCATTGAGTGATTTGTGTACATGGAAACTCAAAATCCTCATGTAACGTACTTGTTATGACCAGGTGATAAAAGGTGAACTGGCTCCCCTCTACTCAATCTCCACGATTGGTCAAAACAAAAGTTTAAGTTTCTTTTTCATGAGGATATGCCTTTTGTAAATCAGAATATATTTGACTATTTAGGCTGTGAGCAAGAAGGATCCAATCAAACATGACATTCTTGAATCAAATAAAGAGCAAGTTTACTAACCGCTAACCTGAAATATATAATAAAAATACAACGGCAAACATTCAAACCTCATGCAGTCATTCATGCCCTCGCATGCTCGCACACACAGACACACACACACACACAGACACACACACACACACGTATCCGAAATAACAGGAGTTAGAGTGCAATTAAAAAAAGATAAAAGGCTATACTGTAAGTGTCCTTTGATTGTCCTTGTAGATGTAGATTTTAAACACTGCAGCCGATTTAGATTAGTTGGTTCCTTGGATGTGTTCAGATGTGGAAGATGTTACAATTATTATGAGATCTCAGTTTGCTGGTAGGTTTCTGGTAGAGTTGGCTTCTCAAACCAGGCAACATGCTTATTCCAAAAGCGAGAGAGGGAAAGAACAGCATTCAGCTTGTTTCCATTGCTCAAGATTTTCTTGACACCACCTGTGTCACTTTGGGTAGCATTGCTGATCAAGGATGGCATTGGCGCAATAGTTACAGATGACATTTTCAGGAGATCAGGGTGTAGAATTGGTTTGGATAAAGATGAGGAATCATAGGGGAAAGAAGTAATCAGTGGGAGTGGTCATTTGTGCCCACAGGAGCACACACACACACACACACAGACACACACACACAAGCACAAACACACACACATATCAGAAATAACGGCAGTTAGAGTCCAATAAAAAAGGTAAAAGAATATATGGTAAGTGTCCTTTGATTGTCCTTGAGGTGTAGATTTTAAGCACTGCAGCCAATTTAGATTAGCCCCCCAACAGTAACTACAATGTTGGACAAAGTATACAAGAATAAATATTGGGTGCTTGTGATAAAGGGACGACAATAATCATGGGTGGTTTTAATCTACATATAAACTGAACAAATCGGATTGTCGGTAGTAGCCTGAATGAAAAGTTCATAGAATGCTTTTGAGATAGTTTTTTTAGAGCAGCACATTCTAGAATCAACCAGAGAGCAGGTTATATTAGAATTGATGTTGTGTAATATGACAGGATTAATTAATGACCTCAGAGTAAAGGCACCCATAGGTAACAGTGACAACAATATGATTGAATTTTACATCCAGTTTGAAAGGGAGAAGAGTGGTCTTTTAAACTTAAATAAGTCAACTATGTGGGCGTGAAAGCTGAGCTAGCTGAAGTGAACTGGGATACTAGGCTAGGGAATAGATCAATAGAGAAGCAGTGGCAGACATTTAAGGGGATATTTCAAAATTCACAGAATAAGTACATTCCGACTATAAAGAAAAATTCTAAGGGGAGGACCCACCTTCCGTGGTTAACTAAAGAAATTAAGGAAAGCATCAAACTTAAGGAAAAAGCGTATAACTGCACAAAGCTGAGTGGCAGGACAGATGATTGGTCAGAATATAAAGAATGGCAGAGAATGACTGAAAGGTTAATCAGGAAAAATAAATTAGAGTGTGAGAGGAAGCTAGCTAGAAATGCAAAAATGGATAGCAAGTGTTTCCACAGGTATTTAAAAAAGATATGTGTAAGTAAAGTGAGTGTTGGTTCTCTACAGAGTGAGAATGGGGAGTTAATAGTAGATAATAAGGAAATGGCAAATGAAATGAACAAATATTTTGCTTGTGCCTTCACTATACAGCATACAAAAAATATTCCAGTAATGGCTGTAATTTAAGAGGTGGAAGGGAGAGGGAAACTTGGTGAAATTGTAATCAATAGGGAAGCGATAATGAGCGATAATGGAGCTGTGGGCTGACAAGTCTCTGGGCCGTGATGGACTTCATCCTAGGGCCTTAAAAGAAGTGGCTAATGAGATAGTAGGTGCATTGGTGTCAATTTTCAAAAATTCCCTAGATTCTGGAAAGGTTCCATCAGATTGGAAAGTAGAAAATATAACCCCTCTATTCAAGGAGGGAGACAGAACAAAGGAAACTATAGGCCAGTTAGCTTGATGTCTGTTGTGGTGGAGATGTTACAGTTGATCATTAAGGAGCTTATAGCTGGGCACTTAGAAAAAAACTCAAGATAATTGGGAAGAGTCAGCATGGTTTTGTGAAAGGGAAATCATGTTTAACCAATTTATTGGAGTCCTTTGAAGGAGTAACATGCACTGTGGAGAACGCGGAGCCTATAGACTTACTGTACTTGGATTTCCAGAAGGTATTTGATAAGGTGCCACATCAAAGATCATTACAGAAAATAAAAGTGCATGGTATAGGAGGCAACCTATTAGCATGGATAAACCATGGATTGGCTGGCTTGGGGAAAACAGAGAGTATGCATAAATGGGTCTTTTTCTGATTGGCAGCATGTGATGAGTGGATCCCATGGGGTCTATGCTGAGGCCTCAACGTTTTACAATTTACCTCAATCACTTAGATGAGGGGAGGATGGCATGGTAGTTAAATTTGAAGATGATTCAAATATAGTTAGGAAAGTATGTTGTGAAGAGGGCATAAGAAGGTTGCAGATGGATATGGATACTTTGAGTGAGTGGGCAAAAATCTGGCAGGTGGAGTATAATGTAGGAAAATGTGAAGTTGTTCACTTTGGCAGGACGAATAAAAAAGCAGAATATTGCTTGAATGGAGAACAGCTGCATAATTTATAAGGCGCAGAGGGATCCAGGTGTTCTAGTACATGAGTCACAAAAAGTTAGTATGCAGGTACAGCAAGTAATTAAGAAGGCTAATAGAATCCTATCCTTATTACGAGAGGAATTGAACATAAAAGTAAGGATGTTATGCTTCAGTTATACAGGGCATTGGTGAGACCGCACCTCGAATACTGTGTGCAGTTTTGGTCTCCTTATTTAAGGAAGGATATAAATACATTGGCGGCGGTTCAGAAGAGGTTTACTGGATTGATACCTGGAATGAGTGGGTTGTCTTATCAGGAAGGGTTGGACAGACTGGGCTTGCTTCCACTGAAGTTTAGAAGAGTGAGGGATGACTAGATTGAAGTATACAAGATCCTGAACGGCCTTGACAAGGTGGACATCGAAAGGATGTTTCCTCTTCTGAGTGAGCCTAGAACTAGGGGGCACTGTTTTAAAATTAGGGGTCACCCTTTTAGGACAGAGATGAGGAGGAATGTTTTTCTCTTAGGGGTTTGTGAGACTTTGGAATTCTGCATCAGAAGGTGATGGAGGCTTGGTCACAATATTTTTAAGGTGGAGGTAGATAGATTCTTGTTAAGCAAGGGGATCAAAGGTTATCAGAAAAAGATGGGAATTTGGAATTTGAAACACAAACAGATCAGCCATGATCTTATTGAATGGCAGAGCAGGCTCATGGGGCCGAATGGCCTACTTTTGCTCTTTTTTTGCATCTTCGTATGTTCATAACTCGCTTTGTGTTACTGGCATAGATCCATTTCTTTGATATAAATCAATGATTCACCAAGTGAAGGAGGGGACAAAGGATGGAGTGATAGTTCGATTGCTGTGATGGTACTCCTTACTGGCCACCATAGAGGCATCAATGGGAAGATAACGCTGGAATAACAAGAGGAAACAAATATTAAACACTGTGTTCTTAAATTAATCATTCATTTTAATAATATTTGCTCATTCAGCACAGGGAAAGCATTTTTTTTAGGAAATCCTGTGAATTTGTGATGAGGGACTGAAATAAATGGGTGTTTCTTTCTTAAAAAAGAAGATAGATTTTTCTTTCTCTGTCAACATTAGGGGAAAATGATGATTTTCTAAGCGTGTCGCGACCAAATTAATTTCTGAAGCAAGGGCATTAGACACAGCTGCACCAGTTGTGTGAGTAGATGGTATCAGTGCATCATCAACAGTCATGAATACATAAGACTTTTCAGAGACCTCTGATACATCATTAATGTAAATTACAACTGATCAGTGGCAAATCGGTAATGTAAATAACAGGTGTTGGAACATATCCCAGAATAAAGGCTTTGTTGAACACTTAAGTAGGCTTAAAAATTATAATCCTGACATGTTGATAATCATAAACAAAGAATATGCAATTTGGCACATCTGATTTATTTTCTTCTCATGAAATTAGTGGGGGATGTGCACCGATCAAGAAGATAAATCTGTTGCTTTATTGGAGTGAAAAATCCACCCAAGCTAAACCTGGATAATTCAATAAAGCTCACTTTCAAGTTAATTTTCTTTGCTCTGGTTCATCTCTGGTACTGATTTTTCAAAATGGGATACTGTGCCCTTTCACCCCACAGCTGCCGCTGGGCAGTTCAGTGAAGAAGAGATTTTAGTGAATGCTTCTGTCCATTGGATACAAAACAAAATAACGGAATACGGTATGTGACCAGAAAAGATAACCTTGTCAGTGCCACATGAGGTTGAAAACAGCACACTTCATTTACATAGGACCAGGAGGAGGCCATGCATCCCCTTGAACCTGTTCCACCATTCCGATGGATACAGATGGATCTGTATCTTAACTCCATCAGTCCACTGTTAATACCCTCGCCTAACAAAAATCTTATCAGTCTCAGTTTTGAAATTTTCAATTGACCTCCAGCCTCAACAAAGTTCCTGGGAGAAGAGAGTTCTGATTTTTACAGCCCTTTGTGTGAGTAAGTGCTTCCTGACCTCACTCATGAAGGGGCCTTGCCCTAATTTTAGGATAATGCCCCCTTGTTCTGTACTAACTCTACCACAGGAAATAGTTTCTCTCTATCAACCCTTTCAAAGCCTTCAATCATCTTAAACGGCTAAATTAGCTCACCTGCTAAATCTTCCACTTCCAGCTCAACGGGCAGAATATTGTGCTTGACTTGCCGGGGGAGGTTGGGGGGGGGTGGTCCCCGGGCCCTGCTTAAAGTGATGGGTGGTGACCTCAGGTGATATTTCGCTGGGCGGGCGCGCGATGAAGTTCGACGCGCGCCCGCCATTAATTAATGGGCTAGTTAAGGCCCTTAAATCGGCAATCGACAGCGGTTTTCAGGCTCCCCTGCGATCTACAGGTCAGCACACGGGCGCAACGGGCACGTGGGTAAGAGACTTTTTAATGAACCTCATCTACAGGTGGGATAAGAGGGCTCAGTGGGGTTGTCAATCTGGTCTGTGAATTATTTATTGGAGAAAGTTTTTTTTAAACTTGCCTGTGTGATCTGTAGCAGTTCAGAATGAATTCCAGCTGCTTTCTGTGTACGTTGAACCTTCAGCTCAGCCCTCTGCAGTCAGTCATCTTTATCGGGCCTGCAGCTTTCCGGAGACCTCCCCCTAGCCTGGGTATGGGTTCTGACATCTCCACTGGAGGCAGCTCCTCTGAGGAGGAAGGGAGGGCTAGAAGGGGGAGGAGGCCAGGAGTGCACCTTCAGCCTCCAGGGGAGCCACCTTTGGGAGGCCAGGCGCAGGCACAAGGGGCGCAGGGCCAAGAGGTTGTCCAAGGTGGAAGGAGCTGCAGATGACATCGCTATCCTGCTGCCAGGGTTTACAGGTGGTGAAGCAGCTACCTCAATATGACTGAGGTGCTGTGCCAAAGGAGGCTCCATCTCTCGAGGGAAACAGTCAACTATATCTGTCAGATGATTGGCCCTGAGATCTCCCTAACTGTGTGGGCAGACACCCTATGCTAGCGGCTCGGAAGGTCACAGTTACCCTCAACTTCTATGCATCTGGCTCCTTCCAGGGCTCGGTGGGTGATCTTTGCGGTGTCTCCCAATCAGCTGTCCACACTTGTGTCAAGCAGGTCACAGACGCTCTGTTCAGATGGGCATTAACTTTCATCCACTTCTGTTGGGACCAGGCAAGTCAGACTGAGTGAGCCAGAGGCTTCGCGGCCATTGCTGGCTTCCCCCGTGTCCAGGGTGCAATAGACCGTACACATGTGGCCATCAAGGCGCCAGCAGGTGAGCCCGGTGCCTTGGTCAACAGGAAGGGCTTCCACTCCATGAACGTGCAGATAGTGTGTGACCACAGGATGCAGATTCTACAAGTCTGTGCAAGGTACCCAGGCAACTCCCATGACGCCTACAGCCTCAGACACTCCCAGGTGCCGAGGCTCTTCAGTGCTCCAGCCCGGCTGGATGGATGGCTGCTGGGTGACAAGGGCTATCCCCTCAGAAGGTGGCTCATGACGCCTTTCTCCACCATCCAAGAACAGAAGCTGAGCAGCGGTACAATAGGAGCCACGCCTCCACAAGGGCTGTGGTGGAGAGAGCCATCGGTCTTCTCAAGATGCGCTTCCGATGCCTGGACCGCTCAGGGGCACACTCCAGTAGCCCCCAGATCACGTCTCTGTGATTGCACTCTGCACAATCTTGCACTGGAAAGGGGGGACGCTGTGGACGATGAAGATGTTGACGCAATGGATGACGCACACAATGAGTCCAGCAGTGGTTCTGAGAATGCGGAAGCACAGGAGAATGATGAGGGGCTAAGCACTGACCCAGGACTACACCAAGGAGGCAGGGACACCTGAGACACTTTAATCCTATGAACCTTCAGCTAGCTCCACACAAATAGATCAGGAGGACCAACACTGCCTGATAATTCTATTGTCAGCTCTTAAGTGCTACACCTGCCACTTCATCAGATGCAATGAAGGGTTTTGGAAATAAACCTCAATGTCCACTCAAACACTCATGACATGTCTGTAAAACATACAAATGCAGAACAAAGGAGCCAACCTCAGCCATGGTAACACATCTGGATTTAATTTTCTCTATCATAAGGTCACACAAAATGAAAGCAAAACGTTTTTCAACCATAAGTAAATAATAATTCCCTAATCTCGGGCCAACACAAAAGCACCAGTGAGAAACCCGTGGAGTGCCTAAGGTGCCTATTGCTTATGTTTCTGGTTGCTACGTCTTGTTGCTGCCCCATCGCTCGGAGTGGCATCTGAGACAGCCTGATGACTCTGCTGTCCTGTTGACCTCGATGACCTTGGCCATCGTCCTCTGGTCCTTGGACCCTGTGCTGGCCCCGCCTGAGAGGGATCTGCCAGTTCCACAGCTGGCATCTCCCCAGTCGTCGCAGCCTCCGCCCGATGATACGGTCACTGGGAGAGGGGCGGAGCATCTGTTGCCCTCTTCCGGAGCACCGTGAGAGGAGGCCGCAGATATTCGGCCGACGTGAGGTTGTCCCGGACCTCCCTGCTAACCGTCGATGGATGGGCAACGAGCTGGGAAACTTGAAGCCCACATCATCTCCCACATTGGCACTGACCAGCCGTGGCTACTGGCGCTGTGAGGGATTGCAGGTCCGAGCGTAACCCCTGCAGAAGCTGCTTGTTCTCCTGGAAGCCCCTCTCCATGAGAGTTGCCACTCTCTCCATGGAGGAAGCATCAGGCTCTGCCATGAAGCTCATTGCATCAGTGATGCTCTGCGTGGACTCCTCCACCACGGACACCAAGTGAAGCACAGTCTCATGCAGCACTCCCAGATACTTCCGCACACCTGTCCGCATTTCCTGCGTTTGCTGCGTCGTGGACGACTCCAGAGGCATATCATCACGCACCCACTGAGCATGTGTCTGGTCCCCTGCAGTCCTCCAGTTGCTGGTGCCATCGGCACTCTGCCTTCTCCACTGTGCCCAGGTACATTAGCCGATGTTGCAATTCCCACCGATGTGCTAGTATCTGCGCTGGTGCCTGCCTCGCTGAAATGTTGTGACACTGGTGAAACTTGAGGGCCCTCAGGTGTGAAGGGGGGGCATTTGCAATTGCTCCTAGCGGACAGGCTCCGATGATGCTGAAAATAACAAAAAGGGCAGTGGGTCAGGTAGTGTGCACACAGCGACACACTCCATCCCTTTCTCCTGGCTCATTATATGCTCAAACTTCCAGAACCTATGGAGATGAATATTGGTGGGGTAACAAATAGTCAGGAAGAGACCCAAATATGCCAGATGGATACAAGTGGGCTGGTCAGATGGCCTCAGGAATGCCAAATGGAATGTTATGTGGATAATTCTGAGGTGATGCACTTGAGCAGGAGAAACAAGCTATAGGAATACATGAGGAATGGTAGGACTGTGGAAAGTAAAGAAGATCAGAAGGACCTTGCTGTGCATGTCGACAGGCCCATTAAGGTAGTAGGACAGGTATATGTAGGACAGGTATATAAGGTGTTTAAGAAGGTAAATGCCATAATTACCTTTATTAGCCGAGCGTAGAGTATAGGAACAAGGAGGTAATGTTTCAAGTGCAGAAAATGCTGCTTAGGCCACAGCTATAGTTCTCGGTGCAGTTGTGATCAGTGTTTCACGGGACGATGTGATTGGAGTGGAGAGAGTGCAGAGGTCATTGACCAGGATGCTGGCTGGGCTGGAGAGTTTGACTTATGAGGAGACATAGCATAGACTGGGGCTATTTCCCTTGGAGCAGAAGAGATTGAGGGGAGACATTATTGAGGTTTATAAAATTATGAGGGGCATAGATAGGGTCAACAGATAGGAACTTTTCCCCTTGGTGGAGGGATGAGGAACCAGGTGACATTGATTTAAGGTAAGGGGCATGAATTTTCCAGGTGAGGTGATGAGGAACATTTGCACACAGTAATGTGGAACACACTGCCTGAAAGGGTGGTGGATGCAGAAACCTTCCTGACATGTCATAAGTATTTGGATGTGCAGTTGTGATGCCATTGGCAGACAAGGCCATGGGAATAGTGCTGGGAAATGGGATTAGGCAACTTTGGAAGGTGCCAGACACGTGCATCTTCGAAGGGCCAAAGGGCCTTTGTCTATGACCCCAGTCCGTGAATGCTCACAGGTATTGTGAGCACTTTCCCTTCAAAAAAAAGAGAAGACCACTCATTGCTGCTAATCGCACATGGACTCTACACACCCACACCACACCCCAACCACAGTGGCCCATATCAGGCCTCCAGTGCCTCCTCTCCTCGCTACTGCTGATCAGTCACAAAAAGGTAGTGCGTCTGCTCCCAATACCCCCCAATGGCCACCTTGGACACGTTCTTCATCCATCACTTTAGTAAATACACTGTCTTCGCTTCCATAACAAGGAGGCACAACTAGGTGCAGCGTCGAGGGCAGCAGATGGTTCTTGGCCACAAGTCCTTGAGGCTCCCCTTCTACAATCTCATCACCATGAATAGGACATGTGCTGGAGTTCTGAGTATATGTCTAGCTGCATCTCCTGCAGGTTGCCCCCAGACTAGTCATGTGTGACTAAGACCAACACATGGTGCGGGGGAGAACTCATCTTCCCATGAACCACTCAGGCTGATCTAAGCATGGGCACTATCTGCTTGCCCACCCAGCGTATGAGAAATGCCCAACATGATTCAATGCAGTCACAATAGTAAGATTTAGGTAGGTGCCTCAAAGGCTATAAAGCTACCTGCTGGGTGAAATACCCAATGCCAACATAGTACTCACCCTTCCCAGAGCACAACAAATCATTGAAGCACTTATGGCACTGGGTCCAGGGTGTGCCGCACCACATCACGGGAGCTCACCACCTCCGCCACCTCCTCCCAGGTACGTTTGGTCATGTGGGGGGGACCTCCTCCTCCCATCCTGGGGGACCAGCACCTCCCACCTTGCTGCCACCTCCTTGAGGAGGGCAGCAAGGCACTCATCAGAACAACGAGGGGTGCATTGGCCCCCCCGCTGGCCTACCCTGCAGCCTGGCCCTGCTCCTGGGGTTGACCCTGCCCTGCTCTTGGGGCTGACCCTGCAGCCTGGCCCTGCTCCTGTGGCTGACCCTGCAGCCTGGCCCTGCTCCTCTGCCCTTCCCTCCAGATGGCCCTGCCCAGTCGACCCCCTGTGGTGTGACCTGGACGCGGCCATTGTGAGCAGCCTACAGGAGGCTGCCAGACCTTCCTTTATACAGACTCCCGGGCCGTCATTGGACCCGGCGGCCTGTGCACTCCCGCCGCAGCCCGCACACCCCCGCTATCCACGGGAGTCAGAAATGTGCTGGGCAGGCTTTAATTGGCCCGCCCATACAAAATGGCAGCGCGGCCCCAATTGCTGGCACCGATCGGGTCCGCGCCCACCAGTGTCTGTTCCTTCTCCACCCGCCTGCCAAATGGAAAATTTAGGCCAATGAGTAGCATGTTCATCTAAGTCAAAGACTGTGGGGTCAAATCCCACCCCAGGACATGAGCACTAAACTCAAAGCTGAAACTTCCCTGCAGTGGTAAGGGAGTGCTGCACAGTCTAAGCTGCTGTCTTTTAGGTGGGATGTAAAACCAAGGTCTTGTATACCTCAGATGGTGAAATATCCCATAAAACTATTTTAAAAAAGAGCAGGGGGGCTTATTCTTGTTTTCCTGACCAATATGTATCCTTCAATCAACATTGCAAAATGGATTATCTGGTCATTATCACATTGCTGTTCATGGGAGTTTGCCTTGTGCGAATTGGTTTCTGTGTTTTCAACATTACAACAATGACTACACTTCAAAAAAAAAGTAGTTTATTGGCCGTAAAGTGCTTTGGGACATCCTGTGATCCTAAAAATGTGCTATGTAAGTGCAAGTCATTATTTATTCTGTACTCAAGAAAATATAAGCCTAATCTACGCAACCTGCCCTCATAGCAAATGAGAATATTTTTTTTCTCTCATTATTTAACCTTTAAAGCCCTGACATCGTTCTGGCAAATTTGGCTCCAAGGCCAGTATACACTTCTTGATGTGCAATGCCCTAAACTGAATGCAGTCACTCCAGATAGGGTAACCAGAGCCCTGTACTCCAGATAGGGTAACCAGAGCCCTGTACACCAGATAGGGTAACCAGAGGCCTGTACTCCAGATAGGGTAACCAGAGCCCTGTACACCAGATAGGGTAACCAGAGGCCTGTACAGCAGATAGGGTAACCAGAGCCCTGTACTCCAGATAGGGTAACCAGAGCCCTGTACTCCAGATAGGGTAACCAGAGCCCTGTACACTAGATAGGGTAACCAGAGGCCTGTACACCAGATAGGGTAACCAGAGGCCTGTACTCCAGATAGGGTAACCAGAGCCCTGTACTCCACATAGGGTAACCAGAGCCCTGTACAGGCTGTGACATAGCTTCCACCGCTCTGTATTACAGCCCTCTTGAGAATTATTTTTGTAACTGCCCACATTTTTACCTGGCCCAGTGAATGTTTTTCACCCAGAAATCTTGGGAAAACATGAAAATCAAATGTATATTCCCAGCATTTTAAACTATTTCTGCTGGATTTTGATCTTTGTTTTCCAAAGAAAAACAAAGTTGGTAAATTGGGGGGTGTCTGATCATCAGCAGTGGGGGCATTTTTGCCAACAATTTGAAAGTAAGTACATACGTTGACAGAAGATTGGTATAGCGTCTCTCCATCATATTTATCAGTTAGCTATTTTGAAATGCAAAGACTGCTCAGGGGTTTATATAGGATTTCATAGGATATATAGCACAGAAACAGGCTATTCGGCTAAACCAGTCTATGCCAGCATTTATTCTTCACTTGAGTCACTGCCCACCTTTCTTTACCTGACTGTTGTCAGTGTAAGACTCCAATCTCTTCTCCCTCTTATGCTTACCTGGCCTCCTTAAATGTATCTATACTATTCACTTCAATCCCTCCTTGTGGTAGCGTGTTCCACGTTCTCATCACTCTCTGGGTAAAGAGATTTCTTCTGAATTCGCTATTTAATTTCTTGATGACCTCTAGTGTTGCCCTTCCTCCAAGTGGAAACATTTTCTCTGTATCTACTCTGTCAAAACGTTTCATAATTTAAAATATCTCTATTAGGTTACCCCTCAGCCTTCTTTTCTCATGAGAAAAGAGACCCAGCCTGTTCAGTTGGTTAAGAGGCATTTATGAGCCTTTCCATCAGCATTCAGGGTATTTTTCCCCAATTGTGGTGCAATTTTTAATTTCTTCATGTTGTATTCATATTTCAAGGGATATTGGTGATCTGGTTAAGAAGAGAGAGGTATATAGCAGGTATAGGCAACAGGGAACAAATGAGGTACTTGTAGAGTATAGAAAATGTAAGAAAATACTAAAGAAGGAAATCAAGAAGGCAAAAAGAAGACATGAGGTTGCTTTGGCAGATAATGTGAAGGTAAACCCGAAGGTTTTCTACAAGTAAATTAAGAGTAAAAGGATAGTAAGGGACACAATTGGTCCCCTTGATGATCAGAGTGGTCGTCTATGTGTGGAGCCTCATGAGATGGGGGAGATCTTAAACAGTTTTTTTGCATCAGTATTTACTCAGGAAACTGGCATAGTGTATAAGGAAGGAAGGGAAACAAGCAGTAGTGTCATGGAACATATAGGGATTAAAGAGGAGGAGGTGCTTGCTGCCTTACAGCGAATAAAGGTAGATAAAACCCCGGGCATGACATGATATTCCCTCGGACCTTGAGGGAGACTAGTGTAGAAATTGCAGGGGCCCTGGCAGAAATATTTAAAATGTCCTTAGCAACGGGTGAGGTGCCGGAGGATTGGAGGGTAGCTCATGTTGTTCCGTTGTTTAAAAAAGGCTCCAAAAGTAAACCAGGTAATTACAGGCCAGTGACCCTGACGTCAGTAGTAGGTAAATTATTGGAAAGTGTTCTGAGAGATTGGATATACAATTATTTGGACAGCCAAGGGCTGATTAAGGATAGTCAGCATGGCTTTGTGCGTGGTAGGTCGTGTTTAACAAACCTTGTAGAGTTTTTCGAAGAGGTTACCAAGAAAGTAGATGAAGGAAAGGCTGTGGATGTTGTCTACATGGACTTTAGTAAGGCCTTTGACAAGGTCCCACATGGGAGGTTAGTTCAGAAGGTTCAGACACTTGGTATCCATGGAGAGGTTGTAAACTGAATTCGAAATTGGCTTTGTGGGAGAAGACAGAGAGTGGTAGTGGATGATTGCTTCTCAGACTGGAGTCTGTGACTAGTGGTGTGCCTCAGGGATCTGTGCTGGGACCATTGTTGTTTGTTGTCTATATCAATGATCTGGATGATAATGTGGTAAATTGGATCAGCAAGTTTGCTGATGACACTAAGATTGGAGGCGTTGTGGACAGCGAGGAAGGCTTTCAAAGATTAAAGAGGGATCTGGACCAACTGGAAAAATGGGCCAGAAAATGGCAGATGGAATTTAATGCAGAAAAGTGTGAGGTGTTGCATTTTGGAAGGACAAACCAAGGTAGGACATACACAATAAATTTTAGGACACTGCACTGAGGAGTGCAGAGGAACAAAGGGATCTGGGAGTTCAGAAACATAATTACCTGAAAGTGGCATCACAGGTAGACAGGGTTGTAAAGAAAGCTTTTGGAATACTGGCCTTCATAAATCAAAGTATTGAGTATAGGAGTTGGGATATTATGGTGAGGTTGTATAAGACATTGGTGAGGCCAACTTTGGAGTAGTGTGTGCAGTTCTGGTTGCCTAACTACAGGAAGGATATCAGTAAGATTTAAAGAGTGCAGAGAAGATTTACTAGGATGTTGCCGGGTCTTCAGGAGTTGAGTTACAGGGAAAGATTAAACAGGTTAGGACTTTATTCCTTGGAGCGTAGAAGAATGAGGGGAGATTTGATAGAAGTTTACAAAATTATGAGGGGTATAGACAGAGTAAATGCGAGTAGGCTCTTTCCACTTAGATTAGGAGAGATAAACACGAGAGGACATGGCTTTAGGGTGAAAGGGGAAAGGTTTAGGGGGAACTTCTTCACTCAGAGAATGGTGGGAGTGTGGAACGAGCTGCCATCTGACGTGGGAAATGCGGGCTCACTCTTAAGTTTTAAGAATAACTTGGATAGATACATGGATGGGAGAGGTCTGGAGGGTTATGGACCGGGTGCAGGTCAATAGGATTAGCGGAATAATATTTCGGCACAGTCTAGAAGGGCCAAATGGCCTGTTTTTCTGTGCTGTAGTGTCCTATGGTTCTATGTATGATGTGCCTGCATGCCACTGTAACATAAAGATGTTCAGTAGAGCAAGGGCCAATGTGGGAATGGAGAATAGCACTGCCCATGGTTTGATGTGCAGATTTACATCATAATAGACTCAGATAACAGTCTAGAAAGAACACTCTGGAACCAGCCTGCATGGAGACAACAGCACCATTCATGTCAATAACCTGGAATCTGTAAATAGTTAAAGTTAACAATATATGTTTCATGTTTAAATATACAAGTCTCAAGATCTCATCATTGAGACATTTAAAGAACCCATATTACAACACTTCATGTCTTTAAATCTCACTGGAGAAGCTCTGATTATAACTTCACCCACCCAAGGGGACAAAATGAATGCAGAATGGACACTCAATTTATAGCATGTCCAATTTCAGGCTTCAAAACAGGGCAGAGTGTCATACAGGCACCAACCCAAACAGTTCCCCTTCATACTGGGGTTTTAGGTTAAAATCTGGGCAACAACTTTCCATGCTTGTGCTCCCTGCATTCATCAAAATATGCCCGTTGACTTTGGCAAATTGAATTCCTCAGAAAATTGCATGCAAACTGCACAGTTATATTTGAGATAGACTGGGACCTGCTCCCAGCTACACTACCCTCACTTAGGCCATTGTGTCTTATCATGTTAAACCTACTTCTATGCATTATAATTCAAAGATGCTATTTTTGCAAAAGTCTTGTAAAACCTTTCTTACATTGTTGTGGTAAAGTTCAGCTGCCTTGTAACTTGACAGGAAACAGGGAATTAACATAAGAGTGTGCAGTTTTAAAGGGTATTCTTAACAGAAAATGACATTTATTGTTCCAAAGGAGCAGGCATTTGGCGATTGAAAGTGAGCAATCTGTTTTATATCATCCATCAGATCTATTTGTTTTATAAAGGGCAACCTCGAATTCCATTTCTGTTCATTTATTGGCCTATGATAACATGATTAATCTTTGAACAAGTGGCCTGCACATCCAGTAATTGTGACAGGCCTGAAGGATAAAAGAATTGCTTCTCTTATTTGTGCAGTATGGCACTAAAGCAGATTATTCAGTGTTAAGGTCAGGTCAAACTTAGAACAAGAACATAAAGCAAATAGCTTGCTTCATATGTTGTTTCAATTAACAATCAGTAATTCTACAAACACCCTGCTTACAAACATTAAAAGCGCACCAGGAATTCAGTGAGCGGTCACAAAATGCTTGATGCGGTCTAACATTTAGAACTGACAAGTTCATTAAACACCCACAAAGCAGGAGCTCATCTGATACTGTGGTCCTGAGTTATATATAAAAAAAAAGAGAGCCCAAGGTTCAAGTCCTGATTGATAACCTGTCAGCTGATCTTAGCCAAGGCTGGTGACACTAAATGTGGCCATGAGGTTGTCAAATTGTTATAAAAACTCATCTGGTTCACTGGCGTCTGAGTGAGGAAGGAAATCTGATGACCTGGCCTGGGTTTATATGCGATTCCAGACCCAGGCCGATGTAATTGACAATGTCCTCTGATATGGCCTAGCAAGCCCGCCAATTGTGTCAAACTGATACCAGGGCTTCAAGAAGGAGGTCCACCATCTTAACAAGGCAATGAGGTTTGGACAATGAATTCCAACTTTGTTAGTGATACCCATAACTCAAGAATGAATAATAATAAAACAAAGGTGAGTTTGTTGCAACTGGCATTTGTCCTGTTGAACTGAGAGGAAGGAACGAAAAAATCTTTCCTGATTGCCGCCGACTTGCCGATGATTTAATTCCTGCATTCGCCCTTTCTTAGGGGGTGGACAGGAAAGTAGAGTTGAGACCACAATGAGATCAGAGAATGGTCTTATCAAATGGTGGAGCAGGCCTGAGGGCCATAGCAGCTGGCTAATTAAATAGTTTTAAGGCTGAGTTGTCGATTCTTGATTGACAAGGGAGTCCAAGGTTATCAGGGATAAACAGGAGAGTTGAGTCCATAATCACATCAGCCATGACCTTATCAAGTAGTGAAGCAGACTCAAGGGGCTGAATGGCCTAGTCCCGCTGCTAATTTGTATGTTCGTATACTCTGGCCCTCTTGCGCCTCCTGCCTGAAGAATCTGAAATTATCCCAGTTGTTATTATGGATTTCTGCACCTCACACCAGAACTTTCAGCTGATGCTACATCTTAATTCAATTTGGCCTCTTATCCCGCTCTCTTGTAAAAATTCTGCCTATCCCACATGGGGCTAATTTCTGCACTTTAGATTTGTAATTACACACTCCCCGGAGACACATTGTCATGCAGCCTGTGACCTTTTACACATTTACTTGAATGGGCAGAAAACAATAGGCTGTACAACCATGACTTCTTGTAATGTTTTCCCTACCCCACCCTGCAGAGAACATAGGAGTGAAAAATTGCACTTTAAAGAGTATTTGTCAGTAATTCAATGGGCAGGCAAATAATTACAGGCTGTCAGTGCCACCTTGAAGTAAGTCGTGCTTGACTTTTGGCTAACAGTTTGACTTCGAATCTTCCTCATGTTGGAGTCAATGAAGGAACCAATTAGAACAAATCTTGTTTGGTACTAAGTGCCTTAAGAGCCCTAATGATTGAAGTAAAAGTGGCTGTAGCTACACAATCAGCTACACAGAGTGAAGGCATCAGAGGCAAAATGATGGCTCCCTGTAGTGAGCTGTGTCTATTCTTATATGAAAGGATGATTCAAAAGCAGCAACTCTTTAGGTCAGCAGGTTATTCTACAGCTAAAGTCTCTGGATTAGTGTCTGGGAGGGAATGGGTGCAGCAGCTATCTTCTCTACAGCAAGATGTTAAACCTGTGTCACTAAAGTGATATGCGGGAGCAGAGATGCAAAAGTTAGGCTAATAAAATGAAGAAAGTTGCCATGGTAAATATTTGAATGACAACTTGTATTCTGCATTGTTGCACATTGGGCAGAATGATCTAGTTCCTGATAATTAGTGCATTGGAAAAACCTTGTTACTGTAACCACATTTAACACACACGAAACACCTTAATAGGGATTAAGGTGCGAGTGACACTGTCCTCCCTAAGGATTTTATCTACAAAGATGAACTGTGCATTTATGAACGGATGAATGAATGAATAAATGCATAAACTGTCGAAACCTGTAGCATAAAACAGCTGAGTACTTCATTCACAAATGGGAAGATAATGTGATAACACAATGGTTTACTCCAGCCAATCGCTTAATTCCAGTACAGGGTTCAGTTGAAGCAGAAGTTGTAAAGAGTTATATAGAATGCACAGTGACTAGTTATAGATAATGTATAATTGGTTGGTCTGCCAAGCAATTAAAACATTTTTATTAATTTGGTGATTCATCTGGTGATAAAAATTGTTGATCTCAGTTTCTAATCACATTTAGCTGATACCATTGTCATTGGCAATGCTGAGTCTTTAAATGCCTGCTTTACATTTATAGTTTCTGGTTGCCATGCTGTTTATATTATTACCTCCTGATAGCCATTGCTGCTCTTTTCCAGTTCTCTCTCTTCACATCTGGTCTCCCATTCCCACTCTTGCGCTGTTCTCTTTTCTCTCTCTCTCTCTCTCTCTAACTTCTGCGAGTGACTTGAATAAAAAAAATTAATTCCCCCCAAAAACGAACATGTTAATCGCAGAAGTTAACAGCGATTCATTGACAGCCCTTGTAATTTAAGCACCGTGATGACCCTTCATGACCTCAGGATGTCCCAAAGTGCATTACAACCAATGAAGCACTTTGTCCTATAGTTACTGTCATAATGTCAGGAATATTCCTGGGGTTGATTTTGGAAGAAGGACGCTGTTAAAGCTGGGGCCAGTCAGGGAGCAGTGACTGTGACAGTGAAGCCAAGAACAGATCCTGGGATTGAAGCAGGCAGCAGAGATGTTTCTGCATCTTAACATTTGAGGAGAGGGCCTAGAAATTAGATCACACACAAATTTGGGCTATATATATTTTTATATTATATCTGATATTACTGGCATTTATAATAATTGTTTCTGATTTGGGTTGTTTACTTTAGAATACTGCAACAGATACTGTATAAACTACCGGGCCATCACTACCACTTGGAATACTCTCCTTTACTCTTGGTTAAGTCCAAAATGTTTCCAACCTCCTTACTTATACACTTGAAATTGTCAATCCAAGTGCATCTAATGACTACAACCTGTGCTCGTTTATCTTTCACAGATTACCACTTCCTTGTAAAACAGTGATAGCTTGGCCTAAATAGCCAAGTGGTTATGGTACTGGGCTTGCAACCCCAAGATCAAGAGTTCAAATCTCACAATGGCAAACTATGAAACAATGTAACTTCATCTGAAACAGATGGAAACAGGTTTACTCAAAAGAGTATCAAGAGTTCAAATCTCATCAATAGCAAATTATGAAACAATGTAACTTCATCTGAAACAGATGGAAACAGGTTTACTCAAAAAGAGTATCAAGAGTTCAAGCCTATGGCCATACTAGTGTGAAAACGCCTGATCTCGGAAGCTAAGCAGACTCAGGCCTGGTTAGTACTTGGATGGGAGACTGCCTGGGAATACCAGGTGCAGTAGGCTTTAGCTTGGCCTAAATAGCCAAGTGGTTATGGTACTGGGTTTGTAACCCCAAGATCAAGAGTTCAAATCTCACAATGGCAAACTATGAAACAATGTAACTTCATCTGAAACAGATGGAAACAGGTTTACTCAAAAGAGTATCAAGAGTTCAAATCTCATCAATAGCAAATTATGAAACAATGTAACTTCATCTGAAACAGATGGAAACAGGTTTGTACTTGAAAGAGTTACAGCTGAGGCCTATATATATATATATATATATAAAAAAATCAAGAGTTCAAATCTCACAATGGGAAACAATGTAAAACAGTGATTCTGCCATTCTAATCTTAAATATGTTTGCTGGGTGAATAATGGACTGAGATGCAAATACCCAAGTAAGAGTAACAAAGTTGTTCACAATTGTTTAATCCCAAGCAAGGTTTCCAAACAGTTTATGAAACTCT
Source organism: Carcharodon carcharias (assembly GCF_017639515.1). NCBI lineage: Eukaryota > Metazoa > Chordata > Chondrichthyes > Lamniformes > Lamnidae > Carcharodon > Carcharodon carcharias. The sequence goes on from NC_054469.1 coordinate 221,090,422, forward strand.
GGTTATTTTTTGTTCCAATCCAGTACTCCTTAATCTACTCATAATCTTTGATTTTAATCTTACATATGATTCAGAGAGCATGAGGAGGAGGAGCACAAAGAGGAAGAGGAGCATCATCAGTGCTGGTAGACACCAGAGCTCAGGGTACAGCCTCAGAGAGTTTCACGTGAACCATCCCTCCCACCTAGAATACACCGTGGCTTGAATTTTTCGGTTGTCAGGCACGCATGATGGCGGTCCTGGGAGCAGACAGGAAACGGGCTATCGGCTGCGATCGGCCCCCGATCATTATTTCACGCTGGCTGGTCAATTGACGGGCAGCCAGCATGAAATGCGCGCTGAAATGCTCAGCGCTGTCGGGGTGGGGGCAGGAAGAGGGTGGGTGTCCACGTAACCGAGGGTGCGGGTGAACGCTTCGAAAGAGCTCCCTGAGGGCAGACAGCTGCCTCTGGGAGCTGCAGAGCCACACAGGCTAATGGAAATGACAAATATGCTGCAAAATATGTCCCCGCAGCACAATCGAGTACCCGAAAGCAAACCTCATAAAAATCCAGTCCCCAGATATCTCGTTTTATATTATTTCCCCACGGAGATTTCATCCGGCCCTGGATCGAGGTTTGAGCAAACGTGTGAATGTCGCCTGGGAGAATGGCCCCGTCCGCCAACCCTGAATGTGGACGGGTCACGTAAAATCGCTGTTGATCGCATCGTTAATGGGCTTAATTGCCCTCTTAATTGTCGGCTGGTGCATGTGCACCCACTGAGCGAAATATTGCACAGGTGCGTGATGGAGCCGAGATGCTCACCCAACATCATCGCGTGCTATTTCACCTCTGTTTGGGATGAGCATGTGTCCACCCTCGTTACGTAAAATTCTGGCCCAAATATTCGCCAATCCTTACTCCTATCACCAACAAGAACTTCCATATAGCCATTGTCTTTAAAGTAGTCAAACCTCCCAATTAGGCACTACACAGGATCATTGTCAAGCAAAACTCTGCACCAAGCCACATATTCAGACAGGCGGCCAAAAATGTTGACCAAGAGGCAAGTTTTAAGCCTTAAAGGAGAGCGCCACTGAGATGTGCAGTGGCTTAGAGAAGGAATTCCAGGGCTTCCTTCTTTATGACCGGCATCCAAATGCCTCCCTTCAGTCCAACCACATGTGTCTTGCCTGTTGTCTGCAGCCAGAGCACACCTCCCTTTTAAGAAGTGCTGGCTTCTGTAAATGGGGTTGCTGCTGAGAATGGAGGGACCCAGGGTGATTTTTTTTGGTGAGGGAGCTGATGGCAGCAGTTAAGCAGGAGATCAGAATGATGCCAGCTCAAAGGGAATCATTTGCAGTAAAAAGTATTAGTGATGAAAGGGTAAGCTGAGTGATATGGAGTCAGGCACAATCACCCCACAGCTGTTGTAAAAAATTGTGCCCTTATTGCTATTGGATCTGCAAATTTTCCCTTGCCTTAGGATTGCCATCTATAGAGGAGCCTGTGTATGGCGTACTACAATCCAGTTTGGAATCAGTAACCTTCTGTTTAAGGTAGACAAAGTTTGAAATCCCAGCTACCCACCCGGAGAGTAAAGCTGCAAGATTCCACATGTTTAAACAATTTGATATTCTTGAATTTACATTTGGTATTTTCTTGTGAATTGTCCTGATGAGTGCAAGATGAAAAGCTTCAATAAAAAGTTTCTCTTCTTTTGGCAACACTCAAAATAAACTTTACTATACAAAGTCAGACAAGTAAAAAAATCTACAATTTCTGTCCTATGCTCTAACATTCAGAATTAATGTGCGGTAAATATGAATTAACCAGCAAATTATGGTTGCACACACCACACTGCGTATAAAATAGCAGATGCAGCCAAGGCAGATCCCACATATTTCTCAGCAACTCACCCAGATGTTCGTTACCTCTGTCTCCCTCATGAGAGATTTCAACTCTTCACTTTCAAAGATCTAGCCTCTGAATTCCCTCAAAAGCTGCTCCAACTAGTACTGCGTCAATATCTTCTCCTAAGACTGCATTCTACAGGATTCACAAAGTTGCACTCAGGCCTCTATTTACTGGCACAATTCCAATTCTTTTGCAGATTGCTATCTTTACTTAGCTGGAACTGCTTTCTCCAGTCTCTCAGCTGTAATGAGCTGTAAAAAAACCCTCTAACTGCCTGGCATGGAACCAGTGACCTTCCACCACTTTCTCAGCTCCCCTCAACTTCTCTGAGCCCTAACTACCTAGAGCCTGCTAACAGCAGCACCTTTTTAGTATGGAGCCTCTTTCCTTGCTGCAGAAGACTTAGATAAATCAGAGCCAGAGAACCTTCTTAAGCTCCAGCCATGTCCATTACAATGTAGCCTTTCGAGGTTCACTGACTGCTTTTAAGCTAATTTAGCTCTAACTCCCAAAACAAAACCTCTCTGGACTTCATTTCTCTGCAAGCAGTGTAGACATCACATATCCAGTTCTCCAGCTAAGTAAGCTCATCTGCTGTTCTATGGCTCCATATCTTCTATTCTGACTCTTTTAAACAAACATAGGTAACCTTCTGAACTGCCCTTGCCTTTTAGGTGTTCCAGCAACCACAATAACCTAGCATTTTCATTACCTTAACTTCACAACAACAATCTTCCCAAAACTCAACATTACCTCTAAAATAGTAAACATGAACCATGAACTAGCTATTCGTCACGGATATCTTTTAGAGTGAGAGACTTGTTGCACAACATGCCCTACACTGTATGTGTGGGACATAGCATGGTTTTAACGATCAGTTGAGCCTTTATAATTGAGGAGAACTCTCTGCTGAAAATTGTTGTCTGCCTTCACTGCCATTCACCATTGAAGGATTATTTTGTGTGAGAACTTACTGAATGGTGGTCTTTGCGTGCCATGCTACAGGGTGCTGTAAAGTAGATTTATGGGGAGGCATCACTCTCTACCTTACCCCACCTTCAACATCATGACAATGTGGTCTGTTTCTGCTTATTGGTCACAAGAGGACCCACTTGGTCACGAGAGGACCTACTTATTTTGCAGCTGGATTCCATACCTGGAGGTTTTTCAAGCAGTGCTGACGCAGTTTATAGCTGCAGTTTACCCCACCTTCAAGATTACCATCTGCTGGCACTTGGCAGGAGGGGAATTAAATATGTACACTCTTATAATTCCTGTTCCCATTATTACCAAATGATATTAGTTGAATGAGTTTGTGGTGAACTGAATAAAGAAAGTCAGAGAACTGATGGTAGCTCATTCATGTTTCTTATGTGAAAAGTTAACATCATTTATAATGGGAGAATGATTCATCAATGCTTGAATGTCTACTAAAAAAAAAATAAGAAATTGATTGTCAGTATTCTTTACCTTTCTTAACATTGCATTATTTTATGCCTAATTACTCAACCATTACACTATGATTGACAACTATTTCATGACTGAAGTTTGGTTGGTATTGATTATGTGTTACAGTTTCTTCATATTTTAAGCTTATATGTATATATATATATATATATATATGCTGCCTTATGATTTTATGATTATGCTTTTAACTTTTTAAATATTTTCCACAGAGATATTTTTAGTTCACATTTATACGTTCAGCACAAGATCATGGGGAGTTAACAAAGCTTGTTACAGGTTTGCTTTGATGGGATTTTATGAGAGCTGAGAACTTTGTCCCAAGTTCGCACAAGGTATGAGGATTCAACCCAAGATTTATGCAAACATGAATGTATTTAACAAGTTTCACAAGAAATATTCATAACAGAGAAATATGAGGCTGTGCATTTGTGGAAGTCAAACAAGAAAAGAGAGTACACAACAATTGGGGGCTACTGAGTATTGTAGAGGAACAGAGGGACCTTGGAGTTCATTGCCTATAGATCTATGAAAATAGCAGGGCAGGTAGATAAAGTGGTTAAGGTGGCCTATGGGATCCTTTCCATTATTAGCCTCAGCATAGAATATAATGCTGGGAGGTTATTCTGGAATTGTAAAAAATACTAGTAAGGCCACAGCTAGAGTGCTGTGTAATGTTCTGTTTGCCACATTAGACAAAATATTTATTTCGCTAGAAAGGGTACAAAAGAGATTTATGAGGATATTTCCAGAAATGGAGAATGCTAGATGTAAGGAAACATTGAAAAGATTGGGAATTGTTTTCTTTGTAACAGAGAAGGCTGAGGAGTACAACATTATGAAGGTCTTAGAGTGGATAGGAAGGAGTTATTTCCAATAATAGAGAGGTCAATAGCCAGGATGAATAGATTTAAAGTACCAAGTGAGGGGAGTTGAAGAGAAATGTTCCATCCGGATGTTGGAGGAGTCTGGGACTCGTTGTCTAAAAGGGTGGTAGAGGCAGAAACTCTCAATGCATTTTCTAAAAAAACACTTGAAGTGCTATAATCCACAGGATAATGGACTAAGAGCTGGAAAGTGCCATTAGGCTCGATAACTTTTATAGCTGGCACAGATAGGATGGGCCAATAGCCTCCTCCTCTGCCATAAATTTTCTGTTCCTATTTCAAGAACAGGTAATGGCGTTGAGGTCCAATAAGCACATGCTATTTTGCCTGTTGCTAGCACCATCTACCTACTTCTTCACCGTGTACCTCAGCCACTCAATAAAGTCAATATGGTTTTGTGAAAGGGAAATCATGTTTAACGAACTTATTGGAATTCTTTGAAGGAGTAACATGCACCGTGGATAAAGGGGAACCAGTGGATGTACTGTACTTAGAAGGCTCTTGATAAGGTGTCATGTCAAAGGTTATTGCAAATAATAAAACCACTGCCCCCCACCCCCCTGGCCACCCGACTACTCCCATCTGCCTGACTGCACCTCCAACCCCCTGACCACCCGATCCCCACCCACTCCTCACTCCTCTACCTCTGACTACACTCCAGTCCCCCAACACCCCAGACTGAACACCTGACCCCCCCCAGCTCCGACTGTACCCCCACCCCTTCGATCACCCAACTGCGCCACACCCCACCACAGCCCCCCCCCCCCCCCCATGCTCCCGACTACTGGACCCTGCTCCGACCACCTAACTACCCTCTCACGCCACCTGACCACTCGATTCCCCCCTCCCGAGCACACACCACCCCCAAACCATCCTACCCACTTACCTTACACATTTATCCCCTCCCTTGTCAAAGTGGCTGGGACATTTAATCTTAACTGGTTTACGACAGCTAATACTGTAGAAAGAAAGAAAAACAGAAATACCTGGAAAAACTCAGCAGGTCTGGCAGCATTGGCGGAGAAGAACAAAGTTGACGTTGCGAGTCCTCATGACCCTTCAACAGAACTAAGTAGAAATAAGTAGAAAAACTAAGTAAAAAACTAAGTAGAAAAACTTTGCTCTTCTCTGCCGATGCTGCCAGACCTGAGTTTTTCCAGGTATTTCTGTTTTTGTTTTGGATTTCCAGCATCCCCAATTTTTTGTTTTTATCACTATAGAAATAAAGCCTGGCTTCACCCAGTGTCCCCTCCCTATGATCCTGCATTGCACAGAAGGGACTTGCAGAGCTGCAATGCTGCACATTTCTCAGTAGGTCCGGAGGTCCAGGTGAGAAAGGTATAGCTCCCATCTAGAGTAGGTTAAAAAGGATCGGAGTGGCAATCCGATGGCAATTACCATTCCACAGAAAGTTCGGCCCCATACCTTCACCTAGATCTCCTTTGTTACCTAATAAAAGGGGAAGTGGTCTTCCTGATGTGTCTGCTGGGACTACATTTCGGGAAACTGCATTCATCCCTGTCCGACATTTTCCATCCATTAAAAGGAATGCTCAGAAAATTGTGGGATGGGGATGCGCAATTTCCCAAATTGCATTCTGGTAGGGACAGCTTTGTTCCACCAGGAGAATCAAAGCGGAAAATCATGCTGCGTGCTTAGATTCATGATGCCCCTTGATTCATTTTCATTGTTCCTCTCTGCACACTATCAAAGGCAATAATCATTCTTCAACATTAAATATAAAATTGGCATGAAATACTAATTAATCAGCAAAAGTACCAGTATTCAAATGAGTAAAAAGCTACTCCGCAAGAAATAAACTCCGATGAAAATCAGCCTTTAGTCAAAGGTTATTTCATCCCTCCAATGGCTCAGCTAATGAGTAAAACTAATTGACAGAACAAGAAAGAAGCTTAATAAATAGAGCTTTAATAAACAGAATGAATCAAAATATCTCAGGGGCCCATTTTGACCTTACTAATTTGAATAAAAATGCATATGCAACTGAGGAAGAACAGAATCATTAGAACATGGAAACTAACTTTTTAGATTGTTGACACTGTTCTGAGTAGGATGGGATCTTCAAACTAGCCTGCAGAGCAAGTGAAAGTTAAAATTACCATTGTTCTCAATGTTTATGCCACTTGGTTGAGAACCCACAAATTTAACCAATAATCATGAAAATCAAAAACACCACCGCACACCGGGCAATGTTGGATTATATAGGATATACAGCACAGAAACCGGCCATTCAGCCCAGCCAGTCCATGAGAGTGTTTTGCTTCACTCATGCCTCCTCCCATCTCTCCTCATTGAAATCCAACATTGTAATTATGTACTCCCTTCTCTCTCATAAGGTGTCAGGCTTCTGCTTAAAACTAGCTACCCCCTTCACTTCAACCATTCCGTGTGGTAGTGAGTTCCACATTCTCACCGCTCTTTGAGTAAAGAAGTTTTTTCGGAATTCCCTTTTGGAATTTATTAGTGACTACCTTATATTGACAGCTTCTAGTTGTGCTCTTCCCCACAAGAGGAAACATTCTCTCCGTGTCCACTCTATCAAAACCTTTTAGAATTTTAAATATCCCTAGTAGGTCACCCCTCAGCCTTCTTTCTTCAAGAGTGAAGGGACCAGCCTGCCAGTCCTTTACTGATCCGTATCCCCACACTTCTCTGGTATCATCCTTGTAAATCTTCTCGCCAGTCCCTCTACATCATTCATATAAAATGGTGAATACTGCACACAGCATGCTAAGTATGGTCTAACCAAGGTTCAATGCAGGTTTACATAATTTTCCTTCCTTTCAATTACATCCTTCTAGAAATAAAGCCTAGTTCTTTGTTTGCTATTTTTATCACCTTGATAACCTGTGGGTCAACTTTTTGATGATTGATGTATTGCAACTAGAAACACATGACATTTGTTAAGATATTGGGTAAACATGGGCGATATAATTTAATACAGGCAAATGTCAAATAATTATGGTAGTAAGGAGATAAAATAGGGAGAATGTAGTGAATGGACTCAACATGCATCATATTGACTGGGAAAGGGATTTGGCAACTGTTTTAGAAAAATCAACAAAGTGTCAGCTGGGTGTGAGGCAAGACACTGACGGGTGAAATTTGCTGATCTCTGCCTCAAGAGCGTGTGTAATTCCCTGGTCGGAAAGCTTAGGAAAAAATGGATAAAGATGGAGTCTCCAAGTCTCCACCACTTCTCTATTCAGGGTTCTCCCTGAGGGAAAAGCAGAGTCTTTCCTGAATGTGCCAGCCAGAAGCATGTCAATGAAACATTCCTGTCCTCTGTCCTTGTCTCCCAGATTATCTGCTTTAACAGTTGTCAAATGTATTTCTGGAGGTTTTATCACATGACATGCTCCCACCCTCCAGCCATTAGTTGGTCAACACATCCATCCTTGCAACATTCTGCATTCCAATTGGAAAGCAAACTCATTACCTAATTGGATGACGTTTGATTGCCAGCCAAACAGCCTTTTTATCCCTTTCTCAATACTTTTATGCGGGAGATGATGGGGAGTGGTAAGATAATGGTAACAGTAATCCAGAGGCCCAGGCTAATGCTCTGGGGACATGGGTTCAAATCCCACCACAGCAGCTGGTGGAATTTAAATTCAATTAAAAAAACCTGGAGTTGAACTTTAGTATCAGTGATGACCACGAAACTATCATCAATTGTTGTGTAAGCCCATCTATTTCACTAATATCCTTTAGTGAATGAAATCTGCCATCCTTACCTGGTCTGGCCTACATGTGATTCCAGATCCACAGCAATGTGGGTGACTCTTACTGTCCTTTGAAATGTTCAGTTCAAGGGCAAATAGGGATGGGCAATGAATGCTGGCCTTGCCAGTGACACCCACAACCCATGAAAGAATCAATATTTTTATATCTGGTAAAGAGAAATGTTCAAATAAAGTGACAAAAAAAACAATCTTTTTTAATGTCCCAGTGATTTGTCTCCAGGGTTACCTACAGCACTGATCTTCAATTCCTGGAGACTCCAGGTGAACCCTGGAGGATTTGCAACCCTACCTGTTTGCTGAGGTGTCCCAGAGCAGGAGCAGCCAGAAATGTGGTGCTTGAGGCTTGTCCCTGGGCAGGGACCTGGGGAAGGGGGTGGGGGGTAGTTGATGGGGTGGTTGGGGGAGGAGGCGTAATACATCCTCACTCCAGTTGGCAGCTCTGGAGCCCTGGTCACTGAGGCAAGACATGCAGCTATGGGCCCAAGAAGCCTGCAGGTATCCTTAACAATCCTGCCCTTAATACCGTGCTAGACCCTAGCAAAAGGAAGGTCTTTATTGGAGTGCTCTGAGACCATGCAAATTCAAGCATTCCTGAAGTTGGACAAGAACAGTTAGTCTTGAGCAGGAACGTCAAGCATTGGGTATGAGAAAACTATTCCCTATTGAGGATATTAAACTAAATTTGACCCTGTCCTCATTTAAGTAAAAACACATCCTCACACACAGTCTCACACACACACACACACACACACACACACACACACACACATTATTTTCTTTTATTTGTTCACAGGATGTGGGCATCGCTGGCGTCTAATACTGTTTGCCCTTGAGAAGATGGTGGGGGCATTCTTCTTGAATCGCTGAAGTTCTTGTGGGTAAGGTGCTCCTAGAATGTTGCTGCTAGGGATCGTCATGATTTTGATCCAGCAGCAATGAAGGAACGGCAACTTGGAGGGGAACCTGCAGGTGGTAGTGTCCCTATGTGTCCACTGCCCTTGCCCTTCCAGGTGGTGAAGCTCGAGCGTTTGTGACATGGCTTGCCTGAAATATATCACAGCTACTTCTGCCAGGAATGTTTATGAGAGATGTTTAATATTTGCTTGTAACAATCCCATTAGTTCATTTAAATCACTGTTTTAATAGTTGTTGAAAACATCAAAGATTTTTGCCTCAAGACAAGTTGCTTAATTGCTTTCATAGGACACTCAACCAGAGAAGAGGGACTAAAAGGGTAAAATGAGAGGTTAAGATGAGGGAGAGGGAATGAGAGGAGACTCATATGGAATATAAACATCAGCTAGTTGGAAAAGACTGACCTGTTTCTGTGCTGCATATCCTGTGTAATTCTATGTCCATTAGCCTGAAAATTAGGATCTTGACAATAAAGTCTTAACTATTAAAAATGGATGCATTGGAGTGTTTGGGTGATGACCTATTCGAAGAAGCATCTTAAAGCGAGAAAGATAAATTTTAAATAAAAAAAAATCATTTTTATAACCTTGCTTGAATTTGCTGGGAAAGTATTACCTTTTTAAAGGTTGTTTTCTTTTCAACCAGCCTTTAGGGAAGGGAATCTGTCATCCTTACCTGGCCTGGCCTACGTGTGATGTCAGACCCTTCAAAATGGCCAAGCAAGACACTCAGTTCAAGAGCAATTAGGGATGGGAAACAAACGCTAGCCTTGCCAGTGACGCCCACATCCCATCAGAGAATTTTTTTAAAAATTCTCCTCCGATTGTGTCCTGCTGGTGTTAGCATGAGGCATTCCATTGAAGGTAAAAGTGCATAATCCTTCGGGAAGTGCCCAGAATGCTCTGTGTGACTGTGATGCGGAAGAGGAGTGTTTTGAGGGCTGATGAATGGAGCTGACTGTGTTGGCTCTCTCCATTTGGTTAAGGTTTTCTGGATGAACTTGTTAGTGTCCAGGGACTTGGATTGGAAGCTTATTTTTGCTTCCTCCACTTCCAAAGACACCGATTGCCACAGCACTGTACGATCTACTTGCTGCCCAGTGATCTCTGCACAACAGCACAGGTCTCTCCAGGGGAAGGAAAAGTTACCATACCATGAAGATTTGTTTTTGGCCTTACACCTCAGTATAGATTGCAACAATTTTACTGCACTATGTATCAACAATTCTACATTGCTATTTTGCAACCTTATGCACAAGGGAACATATACAGAAATAGTTGTATTCAATATAATAGAATGCTTTGCATTATACTGAGTGGGGAACAAAAATGTCATGAGATATCAGATATGGCCAAACAATAATGCTATTGTACATAAAAAAGAAAATACCCAAAAAATGAGACAACTAGGATTACCTAAATGGTAAAATGACTGTATTTGTGTTTTTTATCTAAATTTGTTTCAAAATAAATACTAATTAATTCCCAATCCCTTTTGGATATGAATTCTAGCTATACACTTACAGGAACAAGGACGTAAAAGATTGCAGTATGAAGTCTTTTGGAACATTTATCTGTCATTCTCTCCTCAACAATACTTTTTTCAAAAACAGATTCAAAGTGTGACAAGAAAAATAGCAAAGCACACCAGTCTCTGAATGAATCACATTGAACCGACATTGCCTAAAGGGAAACTGACAAGATCTGATTCACAGCTATTAAGACTAATTCACTGTAGTGGGACCATGTCTGAGAGTCTGCACTTTAAAAGGTGTTTGCAGTCTTCGGAATGCGAGAGTTATTGCTTTTGTGCCCTCGGGTAGGTCTAAAAAAAAAACCCTAGATGGAACTTGATGATAAGAATGAGCTATTTCTGCATAAAGACTCGATCAGCATTCGACAAGCTTTAGAATCATAGAATCATAAAATGATACACCACGTACAAAGGTTATTCAGCCCGTCATGTCTGCGTCAGCTCTTTGGAAGAGTTATCCAATTATCCCACTCCTTGGCTATTTTCCTCGAGCCATATCAATTATCCCCCTAGCTTCATGTATTTATCCAGTTCCCTTTTGAATATTACTATTGAATCTTCTTCCGCCATCCTTTCAGACGGTGCATTCCAGATCACAACAACTTGCTATGTAAAACTTGATTCATTCCATATGATATCAAGAAATGGTGGACGACACTGAATACTGCAAAAGCAATGATCCTTGACAAAATCCCAGCATTAGTACTGAATACATGTTCTCCAGAACTAGCCACCCACTAGCTACGCTGCTCCAGTATGACCATGACCCTGGCAGCTACCTGAAAAGTGGAAAATTACCCAGGTATGTCCTGTACCCAGAATGCAGGACAAATTCAATCTGGCCAGTTGCCGCCCCATCAGCCTACTCTCAATCACCAGCAAAGTGATTGAAGGTGATGGAAAAAAGAGCTGAACTCAAGAGGTGGGGTGAGAGTTACTGCCCTTGACATCAAGGCAACATTTGACTGAGTGTGGAATCAAGGAGTCCTAGAAAAACTGAAGTCAGTAGGAATCATGGGGGAAACTCTCTGCTGGATAGAGTCATACCTAGCATAAAGGAAGATGGTTATGGTTGTTGGAGGTCAATCATCTCAGTCCCAGCACATCTCTGCAGGAGTTCCTCAGGATAGTGTCCTAGATCCAACCATCTTCAGCTGCTTCATCGATGACCTTCCTTCCTTCATAAAGTCAGAGGTAGGGATATTTGCTGATGTTTGCACAATGTTCAGTAGCCAGATAAATATTATGGCTAAAAGAGCATATCAGAGATTAGGAATTCTGCGGTGAGTAACTCACCTCCTGACTCGCCTAAGCATGTCCGCCATCTACAAGGCACAAGTCAGGAGTATTCTCCACTTGCCTGGATGAGTGCAGTTCCAACAATACTCAAAAAGCTTGACACAGTCCAGGACAAAGCAGCCAGATTGATTGGCACCCCATCCATAAACATTCACTCCCTCCAACAAGGACTCACAGTGGCAGCAGTGGGTACCATCTACAACATGCATTGCATGGACTCACCAAGCCTCTTCAGACAGCACCTTACAAACTCATGACCACTACCATCAAGAAGGACAAGGTCAGCAGATAGATGGGAACACAACCACTTGGAAGTTCCCCTCCAAGCCACTCACCATTCTGACCTGGAAATATATTGCCATTCCTTCACTGTCCCTGAGTCAAAATCCTGGAACTTTCTCCCTAAAAGCACCGTGGGTGTATCTATACCACATGGACTGCAGCGGTTCAAGAAAACACCTTACCACCACCTTCTCAATAGCAATTATGGATGGGCAATAAGTGCTGGCCCAACCAGCAACTCCGCATCCCGTGAATGAAGAATAAAAATTGCAACTCCTCAGTCCATACCAACATGCAGCAAGTCCTGGGCAATTTCCAGCTTGGGTTGATATGTGGCAAGTAATATTCACATCAGACAAGGCAATGTCCATCTCCAACAGAGAGAAACTGCCATCTCCCCTTGACATTGCCATCACTAAATCCCCTATTATGGACATCCTGAAGTAACCATTGACCAGAAATTGACCTGGACAAGCCATATAAATACTGTGGCTTCAAGGGCAGGTTGGAGGATAGGAATTCTGTGGTGAGTAACTTAGCTCCTGACTCCCCAGAGTCTGTCCACCATCTACAAGGCACAAGTTAGGAGTGTGATGGAATATTCTCCACTGGCCTGGAACAGAACAGCTCTACTCAAGGAGTTTGACACTGTCCAGGAGAAATCAATCCATTTGATCTGCACCCTCTCCACGACCTTGATCATTCACTCCCTCCACCACTGTGGCAGCAGTGTGTACCATCTACAAGATGCACTGCAGCAACTCACCAAGGCTCCTTTGACATCACCTTCCAAACTCATGACCTCTACCACCAACAAGAATAAGGGCAGCTGGTGCATGGGAACACCACCACCTGCAAGTTCCCCTCTGAGTCACACACCATCCTGACTTGGAAATATATTGTCATTCCTTAATTCATTGTCGCTTGGTCAAAATCTTGGATCTCCCTCCCTAACAGCACTGTGGATGTACCTACGCCACCACAGACGTCAGCAGTTCAAGAAGATGGCTCACCAACACCTTTTCAATGGCAAATAGGGATGGGTGATACATTCTGGCTTTTCCAGCAATGCTCACATCCCACAAGTAAATAAAAAGAAAGACTGCAACCCCAATTTTAACTCACAAGATTTTAACCAAAAAAGGGGTACAGGACTTGGGCTAGTCAGCTGTGGCTCAGTGAATAACACTCTCAACTCTGAATCAGAAGGTGGGTTCATATCCCACAGCAAAGACTGAAACGTCTAATCCAGATCAACATTCTAGTGCAGTACTGAGTGAGTGTAGCATTGTTGAAAGTCCTATTCATCTGGTTAAGTTGCTAAACCAAGGCCCATCTGCCTTCTTGAATAGATGTCAAAAATCCTATGACACTATTCTGAAGTATAGCAGGAGAGATTCCCTAGTTTCTTTGCCAATGTTTAAACTTCAGTCAACATTACTGAAAATAAGATTACCTTGCCATTTATCTGATTGCCTTATATGGGTTATTTCTGTGTGCAAATTGGCTGGTACATAGAATTATAGAATGAAACAGCATAGAATGAGGCCATTCCGTCCACTTTGCTTTTGCCAACTCTTTGGCATATTATCCAATTTATACCACTCCCTTGCTGTTTCCCCATATCCCTGTAAATTATGTTTTGCATTATAATAGTGCTTCTAAAACACTTAGTTGGCTGTAAAGCACATTGAGCTGTCCCAAGACCCTGAAACAGGATATATAAATGCAAGTTCTTTCTCTTAAGGACCACTAAAAGGAAATGGTCACTAAAAAGTAAGTCATCATTCATAAGCAATTTTTTTTTCAGTTTTATCAGAATATTTTTGTGTCAAAGGAGTAACTGGCAAAATAATTTTGAAGGCAGTAAAAGGAGTGTTGTCCAGTTATTGCAGGACCTATAGCCATTGATTTTAGCTGAATTTAGGCCCAAGAACATGAGATAGTTGCAAGAAGGGTTTCTTTGCGTGGCATTCTAGTGTAACTTCTTGAGAAGAGAGCAGTTCAAAAGCTGAGAGAGGTGAAGACCTTATCTATCATTGGCACTGATATCCATATGTTGAACGTTACCTACAGGCATCATTGCATGAGGTGGCATGCATTTGTAACTGGCTGCATGCTTTTGAGTTAGCTGTTCATGGTCATTGACAGGTAAATATGGCAGTGTTCGCAGATAGCGTTGGTATTCAGTACTAAAAATATGCTGCTGAGCAGGAAACATGAAATGCCTTAGACCCTTCTAGAGCTCCATCACACACAGAGCTTTCCTGAGATGTCCACACTCTCCTTTTGCTGCCTCCACATTTATTTTGCCAGTTACTTCTTTGGCTCAAAAGGTTTTTGATAAAACTGAAAATCGCCTGTTTATGAATAATCGCTTGCTTTTTTAGTGACAATTTCCTTTTAAATTTTCCCATGGGTGAGTTTAACACACATCTTAAGCCCGAATTAAGCAAAGTAAAATTTGAACCAGACTTCACTGAAATAAATTATAATATTTATTTGAAGCTACAACTTTTATTTGAAGAAAGGACATTTGATTAGTCTATGAAATATTCCTGGTTTTAGTCAGGACAGTGTTAGATTAAACCATTGACATCATTGAAGTAAGATCAGTGAGATGTATGGAAGATTGAATAGATAAAGATGGGAATTAACTTTCTGTATGGCAGCGATGTCAACATTCAAAATACATAGAATTCAACATGCTGTGATTATACCTCTGTTACCTCTTTCCTGCAACAAATTGAAACTTCCAATTATATTCATTTCAAACGTACAGCTGTTGTATATTCAAAACATATCTTCCAGTTTGCTTTTCTTTCCTCCACATTTTTTTCTCATATTTGTCCTTTTCTGCCCACCAGCCATTGGGAAGTCAGTCCACAAACCTTTCCAAGTACTACAAATAACATATTTGTACCGCCTATCATTACGGTTGACAGGTTATTAGTCGAAAGAAGATCTTTTTTTGGTAATTTTCTTTTTTCTTGTTAGTGTCAATCAGGCAGCCTCAGGGAGGAGATGAAGGGCAGAAATGAGTAGGCAGGCAAGTCAAAAAAAATGTTTTATTCTGCAAGGGTATCAGAGATGCAGTGCATACGTGACTTGGAGTGACTCAGATGTAATTTTAATTTGCTGTTTAATGAGACAATGGCATCTGAAGTCGGCTGGTCTGTTTGTGATGTCTGTGCACTGGAGGGTTTAATTATAGCTATTGAATTGCTACTCATGATGCTATATCAATTCATTTTTAATATTTATTTTCATTAAAGTTTATTCCTATGATGTTTACTATAATGGTCTTCTCCTATTTTGCAAAACTTGTAATTTGTCAAGCGTTCGTGCTTAATGCAAAAACAGCAAAACATTGTTTTAACATGCAGCATATCTCCTGATTCTGGACAAAAATAAAGATATTCATATCAGTAAATAAAGATAATTTTGCAGAATGAAAAGTTTTGTCTCATATTTTAGTATTTCAACTTGATGCATCATTTTAGAGTTGCCTATGACTCACATTAAGACTTTATACAATAAGTTGCCTTGTGAATGGAATTGAAAATTTCCACAGCAGGAACGATTTTGAAAAAGTAAAGAACTAAGAGCATTTTGCTGTCTCCAAGCTTCCACATTTAATGCAACCCTGGGGCAGATAGTGGCTTCTACTCCCATAGAAAAAGGAACACCATGTTTCTGGAAGTTCATCAATGAATGTTTCTCCTTTAGTTAAAACTCTTGCCTATTAAAAAAGCTATCAATCTCAGTTTGTTTTTAAATTTTTAATTGATCCCTCCTCAGCAGGTTTTTGGGAGAATAAGTTCCTGATTTCCACTACCATTTGTGTGGAGAGGTGCTTTCTGCAGTCAGTGAGGGTGATACCAATTGACTGCAACAGGACATAGATAGACTAGCTGTAGTATGTTGCAAGATCCGGGCATTCAGTTATATTGACCACTCTACCCCGGCACCCCATAAAATCCAGGCCTTTGACAAGTTTCGATCAGATAGACAAACAAAAGCTGTTCCCGTTGGCTGATGGTACAAGGGAGGGGGAACACAGATTTAAGTCTTTGGGCAAGAGATGCAGAGGGAGCCGGAGGAAAGACTTTTTTTACTCAGTGAGTGTTAATGATCTCCAACTCCCTGCCTATGAGGGTGGCGGAAGTGGAGGTTATCAATGATTTCAAAAGGAAATTGGATGGGCATGAGGGAAATAAACTTGCAGGGCCACAGGCTTAAAGTGGGGGATTGGGATTGACTTGATAGAAATCCAGCGTGGATTCAATGAACCAAATGGCCTCCACCTGTGACTCACTGACTCTATGACCTTGATTAGGAAATCCCTTAATTTGATACACTCAAGGGAATACAAGTCTCCTCTAATCCTTCACCTACTCCCTACACCTCGCTGCCTCTCTACTTTGCTTCCTTTCTTTAGGACACTCCTTAAAATCTACCTTTTTGACTGAGCTTTTAGTCATCTAACCTAATATCTCCTTGTGTGGTTAGTGTCACACTTGGGCGACCGCTTTGCAGAACACCTGCGGTCTGTCCGCAAGACTGACCCAAACCTCCCTGTCGCTTGCCATTTCAGCACTCCACCCTGCTCTCTTGCCCACATGTCTGTCCTTGGCTTGCTGCAATGTTCCAGTGAAGCCCAACGCAAACTGGAGGAACAACACCTCATCTTCCGACTAGGCACTTTACAGCCTTCCGGACTGAATATTGAATTCAACAACTTTAGGTCTTGACCTCCCCCCTCCATCCCCACCCCACTTTCTGTTTTTTCCCCCTTCCTTTTGTTTTTTTCCAATAAATTATATAGATTTTTCTTTTTCCCACCTATTTCCATTATTTTAAAATATTTTTAAATCTTTTATACTCCCCCACCCCCACTGGAGCTATACCTTGAGTGCCCTACCATCCATTCTTAATTAGCACATTCGTTTAGATAATATCACCAACTTCGACACCTGTGCGTTCTTTTGTTCTGCCGTCTGTGACATCTTTTGATGATCTGCTTCTATCACTGCTTTTGCCTACAACCACACCACCCCCCTCCACTTCTCTCCCCCCACCCAACCCCACCCCCCCACCACCTTAAACCAGCTTATATTTCACCCCTTCCTGGGATTCGCCTAGTTCTGTCGAAGGGTCATGAGGACTCGAAACGTCAACTCTTTTCTTCTCCGCCAATGCTGCCAGACCTGCTGAGTTTTTCCAGGTAATTCTGTTTTTGTTTTGTTTAATAATGCCCTGTGAAGTACCCTGACTCGTTTCATTGGCCAGAATTTTGAGTTCGGCGGGCACCCATGGTTGCCGGGCTCAGGAGCAGGCGGGAAACTGTCCACCACTCGCCATCGGCCCCTGACCGCGTTTTCACCCTGGCAGGCCAATTGATGAACGGCGGCTCCCAGTGGTCAGGAAGGGGCGGGCAGGGACAGGGGCCTGTTGCCATCGGAGCCGACGGCTGGTTTAAAACCGGCACATTCAGGCCCTGGAAGGCTGCCGGCGAGGAAGACGTCTTTGACGTTGTCAGCGGGAGAGTAAAAATGATGGATTCGGATGTGGCTGCCGACGCCAGGTTTTCTGATGAGCACCTCGCGGCCCTCCTGGAGGAGGAGGTGGCTGCCAGGAGTGACACTCTTATCCCCAGGGTTGGAAGGAGGAGGCCACCGCACCTTACAAAAAGAGCTTGGGGGGAGTGGTGGTGGGAAGGGGGTGACAGCGCCGGTCAGCAGCCATGATGTGGTGCGGAACACCTGGGTCCAGTGCCCGTGAGAGGTTTATCGACCTGCTGCGCTTAGGAAGGGTGAGTACTGTGTTGTCATGGATCGGTCTGGTGAAGCGTTAAAGTTTGGCCATCCTTACCGTTGAGCTTAGGGGTGTTAGAGTCTGAGAGCCAACTGTCAATGACACCAGAGCTGGCCAAGGGGGGGTGAGCCCTGGCTGCTTGGACTGAGTGCCACACGGCTCGAGGGCCACGACTCGGATGTGCCCTGCGAGGTGCTCCTCAGCTGGGGTTGGCCAGGTTGCGATGGTGTTGCAGGTAGAGAGTGGACTAGTCAATGCTCCTCTGTCCTTTCAGGATAAGGCGGCCCACAATAACATTGCAAGGTTGCTAACTGGTAAAGGCCCCGCCAACCTCTTAATCCTAACCAAATACGAGCAGGGCACTTCGGAGCTGGAGAGGCGCCGACCACCTCGGTCAACCACTGGGGTGCCAGACGAAGATAAAAGTGCAATGCACAGAGGTGAGCGTTTCAGATGATGCAAACATTCTTCTTCATCTCATCATTGATGGGAGCCTCAAAACTGGATTTCCCATTGATCAATGAAAAATGATGGCACCATGATGCTGATCTTCAGGGTCTCACCAGGGTGCCTGTCCTGCACAGTAACAGATGCACAGATGACTTAAGCTAATGACATATCGTTGTTCTCCCTTAAGTTTGCTACCACGCACCCAATCACAGGACCCGAACAGCCATTCCTGACGCCAGAGGACTGCCAGCCTCCAGATGCATCTGCATTACATCTGCTCTCTGAACCAGGCATCAGCGCAGATACCAGCACCTCGGTGGCTGTTAGATCTTCGCTAGAATGTTGGTGCACAGCAGTGAGAGCACTTCACACTCGCTTGAGGTGCAGGCGGAGGCAGTGAGTGCCCTAGGCGCTGGCAGTCGGAGGGCTGCTGGAGACCAGGACGATGCTCAGTCGAAGGCAAATGATCAGCCTCAGGGGTTATCCATTAGGTGGCAGATGCTGGATGTCCAGCGAGATGTGTGGGAGGACCTGGCGGAGATCCATGAAGTGTACGATGGTATCCATTCTGGAGGAGTCCATGCGGATCATGAGTACTGCGTTGACCCTCAAGGCTGAGTGCACTGCCTCCTCCAATGAGAGGGTGGCAGAATCAGTGGTTCCTGGGGTTGCACTCGGACCTGCAAGCCCTCACACAGGCATGACCTCAGGTGGTCAGTGTGGGTGATGGATGGGGCACCCAGTATTCCAGCTAGGTGCCCATCCATCAATGGTGAACAGGGAGGTCCAAATTGACCTCAGGCTGGCACACGAGCCACCTGTCATCTTTGTAGGCTCCTCTCAGGGCGCTCTGGATGATGGCAGCAGCTCCTCTGCCACTCTGCCAGTAACCATGACATCCGATGAGGCTGTGATGACTGGGGAGATGCCAGCCGAGGCACTGGCCACTTCCTCCCAGGTGGGGCCAGCACAGTCTCCACAGGCCAGAGGGCAGCCACCAAGGTCATCAAGGCCAACAAGACAGCAGAGTGAGCAGGCTGTCTCCAATGCCACTGCCAGCAAGGGGGGAGCACCTAGACATAGCACCTGTCAACCTATGTTTAAGGCACCATGAGCACAAGAGGGCCTGGTCACGGGTGATCTTCTGTTGTGCATTGTTTGTTTATTTTAACAGGTCTGGGGCCTGAAGACCAGAGAAGGTTCTGTTAATTTGTTTTGACTGTCAACATGAGATAAATTTTCTTTTATTGTAATGGCCTGAATATGCTTCAATTTTTTTATTTAATATGGCGCAGGGTACGCCAGTATGTAATGCTGGACGTGGGTGGCTCTAAACTTTATTTCACAGACACTGAATGGACTTTGGAGTCAAAGGAAAGGACCATTTCAGAGATCTGGGATGGAGGTGGCAGCCCTGGCATGAGGTGGTAGCGTTTATTTGGCAGCCTGGCAGAAGGAGCGTTGGATCAAGGCATCCTTGGAGGTCTGCCTCCATGCCCTCATCATGCTCCTCTTCTGAATCACCACTGGATTCATCCTCTGTGCCCTGTGGAGCTGCCTCAAGATCCTCTTCCTCCAGTGGGTCCACCTCTTTGCCAGTACCAGATTATGGAGAGCACAGCATGCAACCATGATCAGTGACACCCACTCTCGGGGATATTTTAGTGCTCCCCCTGAACAGTCCAGGCATCAGAAGCAAGTCTTCAGACGACCAATGGTTCCCTCTATCACCACCTTTGTAGAGGCATGGGTCCTGTTATACCGCCACCTAGCCTCTGTTTTTGGGTGGCAGAGAGACGTCATGAGCCACCTCTTCAAGGCCCTTGTCACCCAGTAGCCATCCATCCAGTTGGGCTGGAGCACTGAAGAGCCCCGGCACCTGGGAGTGTCTGAGGATGTAAGCATCATGGGAGTTTGCAAAGACCTACAGGATCTGCATCCTGTGGTCACACACTATCTGCACATTCATGGAGTGGAAGCCCTTCCTATTGACAAAGGCATTCGCTGACCCGCTGGTGTCCTGGTGGCCACATGTATACAGTTGATAACACCCTGGATGTGGGG
Organism: Carcharodon carcharias; assembly: GCF_017639515.1. Classification (NCBI taxonomy): domain Eukaryota; kingdom Metazoa; phylum Chordata; class Chondrichthyes; order Lamniformes; family Lamnidae; genus Carcharodon; species Carcharodon carcharias. Next base: position 221,110,798 of record NC_054469.1, read on the forward strand.
GATCCCAGCAATTGCTGCAAACCCTCTGGTTCGCTCGGCCTGGCTGGTCTTGTTCATACAGAAGTGAATGAAAGTCAATACCCGACTGAACAGATCTTCTGTCACCAACTTGATGCAACTATGGACACCTGATTGGGAGACTTCAAACAGATCCCCTACTGACCGCTGGAAAGAGCCAGAGACATAAAAGTTGAGGGTCACTGTGACCTTCAGAGCCACTGGCATGGGGTTTCCACCCACACAGTCAGAGGTGATCCCATGGACAATCATCTAACAGATAAAGGTCACAGTCTCCCTTGAGAGGCAGAGCCTCCTTCGGCATTGCACCTTGACATATTGAGGTAGCTGCATCGCTGCCTGTAAACCCTGGCAGCAGGATAGTGGCATCTTCTGCGGCCCCTTCCACTTTAGACATCCTGCTGGCCCTGTGCCTCTTGCGCCTGCGTCTCTCCTCCCACAGGTCCCTCTCCTGGAAGCTGCATTGGGACACCTGGCCTCCTCTCCCTTCTACTCCTCTCTTCCTCCTCAGAGGAGATGCCTCCAGCAGAGACCACAATCCCCATTACCAGGGTCGCAGAAGGCTGTCTGATTCCCAGTAGGTCCACATGGTCTGAAATCTCTGGCGTCCTTGGAGAGACCAATCAGTCCTGAAATGAAGCCTGGAAATGCTAACAACGAAGCCCCAAACAGAGATGAAGCTGCCAAATACCAATAAGTCACCAGCAGCAAACTCTCTAGCAAACTCCTCACTCCTGAAACTGGCAATGCTGCTGACCCCTTTTTATCCCACCCGTGGATGATGTTTTTGAAATTGTCAGCTGGCTGCCTGCTCGATTTTCTTGTATGACGAGTGCAAATTCACACAGGCAGCAAAAAATCGGCATCAATTGACTTTTAAATGGCTTTATCTGGCCTCTTAGTTAATGGCTCCGTCATTGGTGCGCCCGCCGAGTGAAATATTGCGCAAGCACGCAACGACATCAGAATGCTCACCTCATTTTACACTCATGCATGTTGGGCACACACTCGCACGCCAAGTGAAAAATTCTGCTCGTTATGTTAAAGGTACCATATAAATATAAGTTGTTGTTGTAAATTATTCAACCTGTCCTCATAATTTAACCCTTGGACCCTGGTAACATGCTGGTAAATCTGCTCTACATCCCACCCAAAGCCAATATATCCTTCTTTCCATTAGCCTTTTAAATTATATTTTGTACCTGTCAGCAAGGTTTGAATGATTTGTACACATGGACCCCTAAATCTCTCTGCACCTCCGCAAGTCCTCACTATTAGCTGTTAAGAAAAATAGTTTTGAATATGCTCTCAAGTCCAAACTGGGGGGGCCTCACACTTCCCGCACACAATTTCCTCATCTGCTTCTTTTAATGAGCTGTGGCAGAAACTATCAGGTCCTAGAGATATGTCTGTATAGTCTTAATTCATATTGTTGTCGTGTTCCTTCCCTGGTTTATTTTTAGTTTTCCTCAGACTTCTACTTCTGGTACTTTATTCTCAATCTCTATTGTTAAGTATTTAGCAAGAATGTCATTTGCTAAATTTCAGTTACAATGTCACCTGCATCTGTCTTTAAGGAGTTGACATTATTCTTCACCATCCTCCTTCCCTTTATTACTTATAAAATTATCTTGTGATGTCCTTGATATCTTCTGAAAGTTTTTTTTCTCATCTTGTTTTGCAGCTCTCACTATTTTCTTTGTATGCCTTTGCTTTTATTTGCACCTTTTCCAATCACCACTGTCGTTTGTATTCATATGCGTTCTTTTTAAAAATGTTATATTATCTTTCACTTCTCTTTTTAACCAAGGTCATTCATTTACACAAGGGCAACTCTTACCCTTTGGAGGCACATATCACCTTGTATTCTACCAAATCTTTCTTTGAACACTTCCCGTTTTCATCCATAGTTTTATTCATTTACAGTTCTGCCCAATCTATTAAGGTCAATTTCTGTTTTATCCCAAAGAAGTTTGTCATAGCTAACTTCAAAAACTTAGCTCATGACTCACCCTTCTCTCTCTCAAACTTAATATCAAGTCACAAATTCAATTACATTTTGTTCACTGTTTGCTAGTGTCCCCTCACTGTTAGATCATTGTCTAATTCAGTATCATTATTCATCATTAAATCGAATAAGGCAAGTTCTCTTCTGCTAAAAGGTGGTCAAAAAGTAGATAGAAAGCTAAGAGAGAGCAGAGATGTCAAAACAGAAATCTAGACCAATTAGGGGCAGCTGTCCTTTTTTTAGTATTACATATTAAACAACATAGTGACAAGGGCATTAATATAATTCAAGGATAAGGTCCTTACAGTGTCTTATTCTGCCGTCATCATTTAAAAAGAATCAGCAGTCAGTGAAGGATTTTGTATTATTACTCAAGGGATGATAATAGTTTCTGTTTAACATTCATTTCTGCCGATTAGACAAAATTACTGGAGTCATAGAGGAACTGACATGTTGCCTGTGGTGCAATAAAACTATATGTTTGACATTTATAATAATGATCAAGAGTTAAATAACTGGAATCGAGAGCAGAGAAAGCATCATAGAATGTGAAAAAGACATAGGCCTGTGAATTAAAAAACATTTCGATCCACTGCTAAACAGACCATTTTCAGAATACTATAACCTTCAGCAAAAGGCAAAGGGTGGCACTACCATTCTTACCCATATTAATATTCTCAATGTTCTCCCTTTCACACCAATGCAAAGAATGACCTTTGTAAAATCCCAAAAGTCGTTGTCCATTTTTAGTTTAATTTTACTTTTCTAATGAAGCACTGCTCTCGATTCTCACTGGAGCCTTTGGTAGACAATGGAAAAGCCAATTGGTCACAAACCTATCAAGAAATCTAATGAAGACTCAGCACCCTGAAGCATGCCTGAATAATGAAGTTGCTTTAACTTGTCCTGACAAGAGTTCTTCAGCCTGAAAAATTGGGGCCAATTTTTTCAAACCTCACGAAGTAGGAAACTGACAGCATCAGGCAGAATGTGATTTTATAGCTGCCCAATGAGAGCAATTTTAACCCATCCTGTTCATCAGAATTCGGGGCAATGTCAGTTTTACACCCGCCAATTTTACTCGCCATTGAAGTTGATGAGTAATATTGGGCACATGAAAAATTAGCATTCCACTCGATTCTGTGGCTTTCCCTTCTGGAGAGATAGGGTAAAATTGACCATATAACCTCTCGTTCTTTCTGCACCGATGCTGCCTGATCTCCTGAGTCTTTCAAGTGTTTTCTGTTTTCATTTCAGACTTACAGACACTGCAGTTTTTTGATTTTGCTTTAATTTATATAAGTTTCTAAAAACTAGAAACACTGTACAATGATTATTGAGCTGGATGAAGTTCTAAGTGTAGATTTGGTGAAAGATTATATGCAAGCAGTTCCACTGGCAACAGAAGAAAAGAACGATGGCACTTCAGATAAAGTATATTCCTCTGCTTTTGTGTCTGATGGAAAATGTACTTTCAACTAAAATGACTCTCAGTTGGAATAGGAGTTTACTTTTATCTCTATCAGTTTGCAATGTTACCATTGTCACTTGCCTTTCAGAGGGCTAAAGAGATGGTCTCCATCGGATGATATGAGACAATTTTAAAGGCATCCCCAGTGTGAAACAGAGTGGCCATCAACCATCATTGTCTGCAGAATATAGAAAATTGCATATAAAACATATATCATTTCATTCAACAAAAAGTATTAAGAGAAAGCAGGGGATTTATGGCATCCCATAATGTTGAATGCCACCAAGGAGGATAAGCACTGAACCTTATGGTTTAGTAATGGGCATTCAACAGCGCTCCTAGTGTTACAACTGCTTTTATTTGTCACATGCTGGTTTATTGGTTGATACATAACTACATCCCTAAGGTCCAGTGGAACTATATCTAATTCCTGCTGGCAAATTTAAATGAGAGAGCATGTTTCTTGAGTCTTTAGTGATCCAGTTAAGGTACTTTTAATTCATAGGCCGGTCTTACTAAATCCGAACATTTGATATTCAAATAATCTGAATTGCAAATCCGTAAAATCAAAATCGTAATCTAAATTAATCTGCTGCCCAGATAGGCAATTTTAATGCAAGTCAGCCATTCCTAATGAAGCAGTAACTTTTTAACATCAAATTTTCTAATTTCAAATAAGCATTGCCTTGATTAGTGGGGAAGAGAGGCAGATATAAAAATTAAACTCCAACAGCTTTTAAGATAAAATTATAGCCTAACATTCTGGGTCAGCAGTTAAGTCATTCTCTTTTAGATCCAAACTGATCTGCTGTGCATTCCCAACATTCCAGCATTCTAATTTATCTAATGGTGAAACCCTCCCTACTAAGTGCAGTAGCGGGCGTGTGAAAAAAGACGTTTTACTCGCCAGCAGCAATAGCGGGTTTTGCACTGTATTTTTGTATTTTGCACATTCCTGCCTGATTAATTATGCAGCCACAGGAAGCACACTGTCTCGCCGGTGGGTAGCCTCTGAATCACCCGCTATGCCGTTACCTCACTGTTTCCTCACTCCGGGTGCCGTATCGAAACTGTAGCCGTGTGCACAGCTCTCAATGCTTGTAGCCCAGGACTGTTCCAGTGAAGACATGGTCCTGAAAGCCAAGAAGAGTTCAGTGACCCATCACTGGAATGCCTTTTGGAGGCCCCACCATGATGTCCTCCACCACCGCTCTGGCTGCAGGAGGTCCAGCAATCTCGCCACTCCAGCTTGGGAGTGGTGGTCAGTGCCAATGCTGCACAGAAAAGATTGGTCATCCAGCGCAAAAAGAGGATGAATGACCTCATCCATGCTGCCAGGGTAATGCAACCATCTCATCACTCTAAACTCACGCACTCAAACCCATTCACTGGCATCTCACTCACTGCCAGCTCAAGGCACCTCACCCCTCACTCTCTCACACATGCCCTCACATGTCCATCTGGCCTCATCTCCTCTGGAGACTGCCTCCTCAGCCCTCACCATCTTGAGGCCACTTGCACAGATCAACGTGTGGCCCCTCACACACCCTGGGATACCCTCCTTCCCCAGTACAGCTCTCGCCCTGCAGCCTCTTCCCTTGCCTGAGGCCACTTCTCCCCCTTCCCCAAGCAAGCCCTAGCCCTGCAGCCATTGAAAAGCCACCCCGCGCCTTTTGGTTGCTCTAGTAGGTAGAGACCATGAGCCCCCCTAAAAGTGATGTAGTGCTGCATGTGAAGCCTGGCACTGATGACTAGTGCTGCCTGAAGCAAGTTAGGCAAACAAACTTTGAAGTCCTGAGCGAAGTGCAGCTCACCAGGTACACATCACTTATATACAGTTGTGAAACATGTCAGCATGATGCCCGGAGTGGGGGGAGGTGGGGGGGGGGGGATGATTCCAGCTAGCAGGGCCCATAATAAGATGCTTAAGCATTGAAATTAGGTTCCTGATGTGCAGCAGCAGGAAACACAGCCCGCCATTGACGGGTGGAACGGACAATCGCAAACTGGTTTCACAGTGGCGTAAAACTGATTTTTAGCCTACTCGCTATATTGTCTGCTCACACATGACATCCACTACCAACAGGAGTGGAAACTCCTGGCCTATGTCATCATGTATGATTCACTGGCTGCATTGAGTAAAGAACTTAGCACCATAATTAAAGAAGAAGCCATGGAGTAATCTTAAATATTGCAGACATATCTGTAGAATTTTAATGATGTATCATTTTCAGGACCTGTGCTTTATTCATCACAACTGCTGGTTAGGAGCATGTTGCCAACAAATAATTTGCCCAGAAAGTGACATTGTGAAATGTTAGTCCAGTAATGTCATGAGTGGCCATTTGCAATGTCACTGCTCGGATCACTATGGAACATTTCCGTCCCTGGGCTGCTCCCTTCTCACAGTTTTAAAACATTTTAACACATAATTCCAAAGGTTAAGCAAAGCATTGCAAGAATACAAATGAAGATTTTAAAAAATAATTTAACTAAATTATTTAATGATTTAAATAAATGTTAGAGGGGGAGCAGAGGAATGTCTTCCAAATACATAAAGCTTCTATCTGCAAAAATTGGCAGCAGGGATTTATAGCTTTATATTTCCCAACATTGGTAAGCAACAGACTGTAATATGCAACAGACTTAAGACATTTAACACTTGTATAAAATCTTAGGGTTGATGTTGTGTATCATACAGCTAAACACATTGGGAAATCACTTTAATGGGACTCATCATGAAGCAAAAGGATGGGTTCAGGTCAGGCACAGGCTGAAGGTGATGAAGGTTGGACGACCGAGGTATGGGTCAGAACGTAAGAACTATTGGTCAACCTGATCAAGTCAGCTTCATGTAAATAGAAACAAAATACTCTAGATGCTGGAAATTTGAAACAAGAACAGAAGTAAAAACAGAGAAAGTGCTGGAAACACTCAGCAGGTCTGGCAGCATTGCGGAGTGAAACAGGGTCAATGTTTCAAGTCAAGTATGGCTCCGACTCTCCACAGATGCTACCAGACCTACTGAGCATTTGTAGCACTTTCTGTTTTTTTTTCTCTCAAGTCAGCTTCATGCAGGGCAAGAGAGTTTACATTCACTCCCAGCATAATCCCTGCACACAATCCTCTCCCCCCTACCCTCCATCAGCTCAAACTATTACTTTGACCCAAATGGTTAAATCAACAACAAGTTATGTACCCTACCAGCTGGTCGCAAGATTGTGTAAGATGAGCTTAAATTTACTGCAAAGAGGCAGTGGAAATAAACTTGAGGGTATTACATTTCTCAGAAACATGTTGTGGCTTGCAGAATTGCCTTTTCTAAAGGACTGTTACAGTTCTGTTTTCTCAAATGACCACTTTTACAGACAATGATTTATAACTTGGGGGCAGTTGCACAACCACCAATGAGACAGTTAAACTTGAAGGAGACAAATGGCAAGTGGACCAGCCATCCTGTGATTAAACAACTACATGCCAGAGAAACGCAGGATGCTTTGGATTACGTTCAGTTTGTCGTGGACCAATCAGAGGCTGATCACATAGCTCCGAAATCAATAAAGCGGCACAGAAGGATCAACTAGAGGACAGTTGCTGTGCAGCCAAAGGATAAAATGAGGCGAAGAAACCTAATCGGCACAGTGCTTTCAGGAGCAAGGTCATCAAGCTGAGACGTCCAGCAAAAATAGGTATGTCCTAGTCAGATCAGATCCAATTGACCTGGAGACAACCTATCCTGACTATCCAAGGGCAAACTCTATGGGGTGAATTTAATAGGGGGCACGTATTCCTTGCCTCCAACGCTCCAGTCAAAAAGTCGGTCTGCACCACGCCAACCTTAAATCTGGCTGCCTCGCAGTGATAATATGCTGGGCGTGGCCATAGTGAGGTAACAGTGGGACTTCTGCCCCATAGGGGACAATAAGCCCCATCCTTGAGATCTGCTGGCCAACCTGATTGCCTGGCAGCCCTTGTAGTTCCAATAATGCCAGGACACAGTAGTGACCGCTTCTGCAACTACAAGAAAAGTCTGGACATTTTGGTCAGGCATGTTTTTGTGATTCCAGAAGGATGGGGGAGGGTTTTCGAGCTCAGGGGAACCCAAAGAAGGATAGCATCTTGGGGGTTGCCTCCAGGGACCCCCCAAAGGAGATAGGCCCCCCCCCCTCCCCTTCCTGCCTGTCTTTAGCCCAGCGGTGAAACCTAATGGGCTGGTTGTCCTCTTCTTCCTTTCCCAGCTGCATGTATAATTGCAGAGGAGATCAAAATGAGATCCTCAATTGGCCAATAAGACGCCATTTAAGGCCCTCAATATGTCTAAAGGCGGGAAGGCCGTCTGAAGCCTTACCCGCCCACCGTAACATGGCGGACAAGTCGGGGGGTAGATGAGAAGGCAGTGGGCTGGCCACCCACTTTATTTTATGTGCCCCTGCCTTCAAATAGGCGGGCGAGGGCAAGGGCATAACATTCCCCCCCCTCACCCCCCCCACCCCCCCACCCCCCACCCACCACCCACCCCATGTTTTGCTTTAAATTGCTTTAAATTGCTTTGTAACTTTAAGTTTTAAGCTTTTTGTTAATGAAGCTATTGGATTTGCTGTAAAATTGTGTCAGTTGTAATCTCACAGATGTTACAGTTGCACTGTTCAAAGTAGAAAGCGAGAAAATGTTTGCACCTTCTAAACGATGGAGCAAGTCACAGCTCCCCGGGAACTGCTGTCACTGAACTGCTTTAACGTTTGATTTACAAACAGAACACACGCTCCAGCAATTCAACTTTCTTCCAAGGGAAAACAAGATTACTCAAGACCAATGACCCCTTACAGGCTCACTGCTGTTTTATTTTTCATTATGGAGCTGCGACGTGTTCAGGTTTCACCTCTCTGTGATAATTTACTAGATAATTATATTAACTGTATGTTTTTTCATTTCTCAAAGACTGTTATTTGGACATCAGTTTTGATTAATTGTTTAGCAGGTAGATTGGTAAATTTAAAATCAGTCTAATATAACAGATTAAGCAAACTTATAAAGGATTCTTGCTGATCTGTCAAGCTTATCTGGAACAGTTATAATTTATGATGTTTACTGAATAATGTGATTCCTTTGTCAGATGAAATCCCTAGGAATACAAAGATTAGCTGGCTGCTGTGTTATTTAGATTTGATGCAACTTTAGCTGACGCAGAGGACAAGCAGGAGAATTTCAGCATAGGAAAGTTGGATTAATGTATAGTAGGAAATTGTTTTTGTTTTATTCTATTCCTTGTCAAAATATAAAGCTTGACATGTGTTGCTGATATTAGTCAATTGGTGCATGTGGGACTCACCTGAAATTTGTCTATCTGCTACACTAACCCAGGCGCTAACCTGTCTCATCCAAATAGGCTAATGTTCCAGCTAAAATATTGTAGCATTCAATGGTTTAATTGATCTGTGTTTGATTATGTGAGTCTGGTAGCTGATCCGTGCTCACTGTGTTTGACTGATTAAGCCCGAGTGTGGAGTCACAGGGTGTAAAGCTAAGAAAGACCTAGAAGCCATAAGCTGAGAAGTAAGGATGATTATAGACATTTTGTGATTGCATGGGGTATTTTAAAGCACTGTAAATAGACCTGTTGCACACTTAGAAACTAGTGTCATCTCTGCATTGCTCTGAGGTGTATAAAATATACAAGAAACTGGTGAATATACAATAAATATGGCCAGTAAAATGGGTAGATATTTTGAGGTACAGAAGGAAGGAGGATACTCTCATCAAAGAAAGGAGAAAGGACTTGCATTGATATAGTACCCTTCATAACCATAGAACATTCTAAAGTGCCTTACAGCCAATGAACTACTTTTCCAAGTGTAGTTGCAGACTAGAGCGAATGGCAATATTTAGAACTAACTAGTCACTGTTGTCTAATAAGCTGAGAGAGGGTAATGAGGATGAAGGCAGCAGGAACTCCAGGGAGGAGGGAAGAAGACTATCAGTTTAACTGGGTTGCGGATAGACAAGAGTGCAAGATTATGTTGGTTGAGGAGAGGGAGAGGTGCATCAGCGCAAACTGGAAGTTTGAAGAAATAGCCCGTCTGGATGTTACTTTGGGTGATTTCCCCACTGAACGTGGGTTTGGATGAGACACCTGCCAACTGTCCTGAGTCAGTTCCATTGATGGGACCTCATTAAAGATGCAGGATGGGCCCCTAGTGATATTTCCACTTTGCAGAGAGAGGTCACCGCTGAACAGAAGGAAAATGAAGTGCTGCCAGCTGGTCATCACTTATACACAGAAGGATGGTGGCTGGGTGAATAATCAAAATCCCTGCTCCAGGTGGTGGGGAGGGAAACACCTGCTGGGAAAAATTACTGTGTTTCAGAGACTTTTAACAGTGGTGATCTGGTGGTAGCTTTCCCCTATCTATTCTCCTGACTCACAGCTGCTACAGCGCTCAATTTTGCATAAGTTCAGTCCCCCAGTCGTGACCATGTTGGAGGGAGATTTGCAGGCAGAGATGATGAAATGCTCCAATGGGATGATTTCTGAGTTTCTGGGGTCTTCTGCAAAATAATGTCTATGAAGAAATAATGGAGATGTGAAGATGAATACATATTCTACATAATCCGAAGATCCACTTAATTATGGTTGTTGAACATTGAGTAATTCTGCAATAACATTTTCTCAGACAGTTAAGTATGTTGGATAGAGACCAAACTAAGAAATATAGGATATGATCTGCGTTAAGAGCTGGCTTGGTTAGTAAAATGGGAGTTTGTTGCTCCATATTTTTGAATGTTCTCATATTTAACTTTGTTTGGAACATAGCAACTGGAGGAGACCATTCAGCCCTCAAGCATGTTTCTCCATTCTATAAAATCATAGTTGATCTGTATATTAAATTCATTACTCTTCTTGCTTCCCTGTAGTAGTTGCTGGAGGACTGCCTCCTTGCCTTACCCAAAGCTTGATGCATGGTGGTGCTCCTGAAGCTATTTTACTTTTAATTCATTCATGGGATGTGGGCATCACTGGCTGGGCCAGAATTTATTGCCCGTCCCTTGCTGCCCTTGAGAAGGTGGTGGTGAGCTGCCTTCTTGAACCACTGTAGTCCATGTGGTGTAGGTACACCGACAGAGCTAATAGGGAGGGAGTTCCAGGATTTTGACCCATTGACAGTGAATGAATGGCGATATATTTCCAAGTCAGGATGATGTGTGGCTTGGAGGGGAACTTCCAGGTGGTGGTGTTCCCATGTGTCTGCTGCCCTTGTCCTTCTAGGTGGTAAAGGTTGTAGGTTTGGAAGGTGCTGTCTATGGAGGCTTGGCGAGTCCCTGCAGTGTATCTTGTAGATGATACACACTGCTGCCACTGTGCGTCTGGTGGAGGGAGTGAATGTTTGTGGATGGGGTGCCAATAAAGTGAGCTGCTTTGTCCTGGACATTGTCAAGGCTCTTGAGTATTGTTCGAGCTGCACTCATCCAGGCAAGTGGGGAGTATTCCATCACACTCCTGACTTGTGCCTTGTAGATAGTGGACAGGCTGTGGGGAGTTACTTGACAAAGGATTCTTAGCCTCTGATCTGCTCTTGGAGCCACAGTATTTATATGGATAGTCCGATTCAGTTTCTGGTCAATGGTAACCATTTGTATCTCTCTAATGGACAGAGATGTCTATGGTCGCTCATGGACAACAGCTAATTACCTGAAAAAACAACAACCTATCAATCTCAGTTTGACGTTTTCAATTGATCCCCTGACTCAACAGCTTATTGGTTTATGCCATAATCTTCCGCTTACCTGTTACCCATGTATTTACTAACACAATGTATATTTTAAGGTATAGATTTAATCCTGCATCTCCTAAGACAGAGATCATCCCTTCCATGAGGCATTCCATCTAGTTCAGCAAATGCCGGAGAAATAAAATTTCTTTCAAATTAATATATGGGACTATACGTGACAATTCAGCAACACAATAGCATGGTTAAAACCCATAATCTTGAAGTAAAGTCATTACTTTGATGCATTGCACACTTTACTCCATTCAATCAATGTTTAAAACAAATAGTTTAATATATCGGAGTGCTAGATATGTTTTATTGGGCTGTACAACTCATTTATTTTGAATTCAACTAAAGGACATAATTAATTGGCAGCCTTTTTTCTTTCTTAATATCACTGAGAGTTTTTGTGCTGATTCTGCGTGGTTGGAATTGTTTAACCTGGTTAATACAAATAGAGTTATTTTTTAATAATAATTAGTGTAATTTATGACCTTTCTAGGAGCAACGTGATCAGCTAACACACGATATAGCTTGAAGTCCCCACATATCGCAAAGCAGGGAATGTCTGTCATGTAAGCATTTACTTCATAAATAAATACTGGATTATTTCTTATTGCTTTTATTAATTCAATGTATTTCCAGTCTCTATTCCCTCCACCCTATTCATTGTTACCAACTCTCGTGTCACTTTCCTCCCTGTTTAGTTTAATAATGAACATGATCTTCTCTTTCTCCTCTGAAGGTTGATTCATGCTGGGATGGAGGCCCAGAGTGTGCTCAGCACAAAAGGGGGTTCAACAGGTTAATCTACCATGTGGAACATTTCCTACATTACAGTAGAGTCTACTCTTCAGAAGTGTTTCATTAGCTATAAGGAGCTTTGAAGGAGGTCCTGTGGTGCAGTGGGTAGTGCTCCTGCCTCTGAGCCACAAGCTCTGAGTTCAAGTCCCACTCCAGGACTATATGGCCGAGGAAGGTGTGTTCATCATGTGGCCAAACAGGTTGAATATCAACCTTCAAATCCTTCCAATGCACTGATGGTGGTAAGAGTGGGAGAGTCTCCTGGGCAGCTGTGCCTGATGTGGAGTGGCTCCCCTCAAGTTACAACCTTTGGCAACAGGCTAGCAACCTATTCCAGAAAAAAAAACTAGCTATGGAAACAGTGCAGTCCTTTCTTTCTTTTTATCCTTCCTTCTTTTCTTCTTTCCTGTCTTCTGTTCTTTCATCCTTACTTTCATCTTTTCCTTTTTTTTCTTTCTTTTGTTCTATCTTCCTGATCCCCATTTGCTCAGAAACTATAGCTCCGGGGCACTTTCTCAAATATGAAACAAGAGCCTAGGCATCAAATATGGTGTGCAGGGTTTGCGCTCTCCCATCGTGCTGAAGTCATCAGCTCATACTATTGGGTCGAGGCTGCTCTGTTGGCTTCCAGTGCAGACACTGGAGCTTTATAATTCTCACTGATTATAAATTTAAATTAGAGCCTACACTTATTGTCAGACCTTTTTGTAACATTAGGGCTGGCCCAGCACCTGACTCAGCTCTTCATAAACTTGATTAGAAATGCTGGTCATTAACAAGCAGGAGAAAGCAGTGACACATAAAAGGCCCATGGACCAGAAAAGGGACGGGTGCATTCATTTAGTGCCTTTCGTAACTGCAGGATGTGCCAAAGTGCTCTAGAGTCAAGGAAATGCTTTTTTGGAACTGTGGCCACTGTTGTAATGTAGAAAATGCAGCAGCCAATTTGCACACAGCAAACTCCCACAAACAGTTTTCCTGTCGGTAAGCAGGGGGCGGGGCCCGCTTGTTGGCATGTAAATTGACGCGCGGTGATGCCGGGCGGGTGTCCTGATGTCACCCCGCGTGATCCTGATCCTCAGTTCGGCAGACACACAGTCAAAGGCCTATTAAGGCCTGTTAAAAACTAATTAAAGTACTTAACTGAGGTGCCCGTCCAAACTTAAGGTTGGCGGGGGGGGGGGGCAGGCGAAGACTCCAGGCGGCCTTCACATTTTTCATGAAACCTCATCCACGGGCAGGAGGAGGTTTCGTGAAGGATTTATGAATTAAATAAAAAATTTTGAAAAGAATTCATTAACATGTCCCAGCTCATGTGACACTGCCACATTAGAGGACATGTTTTAAGAGTTTTTTTTTCCCCCTTTATTTAAATTTAAAAACCTTCAACTGATCTCACTGAGGTACCTCCGTGCCTCAGGGAGACCTCTGTGCTTTATCGTGTGCATGCAGCTCAGGGATGCCCCCCCACCACCCCCCCTGCACCCCCCCCCCCCCCCCCCCCCCCCCCCACCCACACAGGGAGCGCACAGCACTTCCGAGTGCTCATTTTTGGCCCAAACCACGTTAAATGGCAGCGTGTCCCCGATCAGGGGCACCAATCTGCGCCAACCCCCACCTGCCCCCACACAACCCCTCTGATGGAGGGAAATTTCTGCCTATAATTATTGGTGAGTACACTGGGAAAGCACCTCTGCTTTTCTTCAAGATAGTGCCATGGGATCTTTTATACCCACTTAAGAGTGGGTGAGACATTAAAGATGAGGCATTAAACAACACCTCCATTTAAGGCCTCATCTGAAAGTTACAGCAGCTGCAACAGTGCTGCACTCCTTCACTATTGCACTGGAGTGTTAGACTAGATTTTTGTGCTCAAGTCCTGGATTGGAGCTTGAATCCATAATCTTTATCATTAAGCAAAGGAAATTTGTTATATTTGCTTTTTTATAATGACATTTGTCTTCATATTCTTAGTTTTGTAAGGGGAAGACTTGTGGTGTACTAGTTTTGGAAGCCATTCAAGAAGTAGGTGAAAGAAGTGGATTAAATGGTGGGGCTGTTGGTGTGCTGGGGAGGAGGTTGTTTGTTGCCCTACAGCTTTGGCAATTGGCAACATAGGTCATCCTTGGTCTTCCTCAAATCTTCCTTGTTGCTTCTTCCTCCAGTGTCAGCTAGAATCCTTGGCCCCTCTGAATTGCGTAATAACATAACATATACAAAACCAATTCAAAACTGGAGATGCACTCGGGGCTGTACTGCAGTATTGGATCAGTCAAGGTGGTCATCTGAATACAGAATGGTGGATACAAATTGTGCCCAGGTCTTCTGTAAACATGTTTCAGTTTTATTGACTTTATCTACCTGAAGTGTTGAAAGCCCCATGGAAGTCCTGCTACAAATTCAATCCATCAGCACTAGTTAAATTGATGAAGAATGCAGGCAAACATCTTTTTGCTGCTGAGCCTAGACTATTCAATGAATCACAAATTAATAATTGCTAAAAAAAATACTAAAATTTCTATTATTGACATGCTATTGAAGCTTTTCATCTTGCACTCATCAGGACAGCTCGCAACATAAACCAACAATAAGTGGAACAACAGTTTATACTGCATGAGAAGAGAGTGCTCATTGGTTGGCAAATGGACTCTGATTGATAAGGTGTTGCCATGGAGAATGTAGCAGAGAACAGTTAGCTGCCAAGCTTTTGTTCAAATTCAAACCCGGCAAGTCGACACTGATTGGTTAAGGCATTGTCATGGGGAATGAACCAGGGAATGGCTTTAACATTAAGAGAACATAGTATATAACATTAGATGTGATTCTGTGATTGGACAACACCTGCTAAACAATCCTGATTGTGCTAAGAATTACACTGAAAACCAATTTAAGATTATCAGTTGGGGTAATAGAGTGGCTTACTCATGTTTGCTAGAAGCCACATATATTCACACGCAGGGCCCTGTCCTTTGCAGAAAGATGGAGCATGCCACTGTAAGCTAACCTGATGAGTTCAAAATGAAAAGCTTTGATCGCATGTCTCTTTTTTTCAGCAATACTCAATTTCTGCACTACCTAATGACAAACATTTATATACTAAATCCCACTACTGAGGATGGCATGGATGTGCTTTTGTTCTTGACTGATATCTGGTGCAGTAAAACAATTTCTGGTCCTACTGGTGAAATTTTGAACTGTAATTTGTTGAAAGATATTTCACTTTCTGACTGAAGGCAGGTGAAGCTCATTGTGATGGCTGTGGCCATAATGATGAAATATTCAGCCATGGCACTGGATGAAGCACAGAGCAACTGGTAAACTAAAGATACAAAAACATTGCACTTCGAAAGCAAAATTCGTTAGGATGTGAATTTGACAAAGACAAAGCAGAAGACTGACAGATTGGAACAGACCTTTTAGCCATTTCCTTCAATCTGCTGAAAAATTGCAGACATCCATCTATAACACAGGCCTATTTTTCACAGAGAGATGTACAGATGGGGGTTACTTTTGGTACCAATTATTTGACACAGATGGAGGATTAAGATCGCAGATGCAGTAATGACAGTTTTATTGCCAAAGCCATTTAGACAAGCTGTTTGGATACAAGCAATTATCACAGTAATAATTTTGACAATCTATATGTTCTTATAATTTAGATAATGTTATGGATAAACTGGTAATGCTGGGTAGTTTGAGCAACAGGTTATTGTGCGGTATGAATATTCCTACTCGATTGTGCTCATTTGTTTGCGAGATATGTTTCGGTTCGTCTTCCCCTTTCTCAAAATAATTGCACCTAGTTCCTTGGCCTCTGCTTCCTATTTTTGAAAATAAGGAAGTGAAGGAGGGAATGAATGTTGCTACTTAGGCAAGTGTTTTTAATGGCCATGTTGACCATGAAGAGATGTTGTGCTTCCAGTTTTCCACAGCGTGCTTTCTAAGCCAACCACTGGAACCAATCACTTCCTTGTTACCAACTCTTCATGATTTCCCCCAGGATCTTTTATGCTTACATGAGAGAACAGCCAGGGGTTTCTCTTAATGCCTCATCTGGAAGATGGCACCTCTGACAGTGTAGCATCTCCTCAGTACTGTAATGGAGTGTCAGCCTGGATTTTGTATTCAAGCAATGAAGAACCTGTTTACTTTTCAACTGACCATGGAAACGTGGTGTACTGTGAGCTCTGACACATTGGCGACCAATGGCAGGAGTGTGGGCGTGGAGTGGTTGGAGACAGGAGGTCATGTGATGATAGCTGTAGGAATACGTCCAATCAGAATTGACAACTGTTGTCCTCTCGTTGTCTTAATAATGACTGCCTTAAGCTCTTTGAACTGTCTTCAAAGACAAGAGGTCAGGACATCCTTTATCCAAATTTTGTTTCCAATCTCCCCAGTTTTGTAAAAACATAAAGCAAAACCCATGGTCTAATATGGGCTTTGTCATTTTGTTTCTCAGAGTTTTTGAATGAAGCTTATTTACAGCAAGTTAAATCAAGCCTTCAGCTCAGAAACAGGCCATTCAACCCAACCAGTCTATGCCAGTGTTAATGCTCCGCATAAGCCCTCCCCACTTCTTCGTCTAATTCTGTCAACATATCAGTTCTAATCCTTTCTCCCTCACATGCTCCTCTAGCTTCCTCTTAAATGCATCTATGTCAAACATTTCAACTATACTTCATAATATTGTGTTCCATATTCTCACTACTCTTCAGGTAAAGACCTTTCTCTTGAGTTTCCTGTTGGAATTTTTAGTACCAATGTTATATTTATGACCACCCGTTTTGCACTCTATTTAGTAAGAAACCTACTGTACTTCCATGATTTCTCATATTTCTGTTTACAAGGAGGCTTTTACTCATCATAGAAAGTATTTGAAGACCAATAAGTACAAACTCCATGGAACAAGATGACACACTTCATCCACCATCATTGGCACATTGCATTTGATGTAGGTGAGGTAGGCTTCTCTTTCAGTTCTACTTTACTACTTACACAGTCGGATGGTTAGACCAGAGACTCTTGAATCCGCCAATGATGAATGGCACCTTTGCAAAGTCAGTTGTCACTTCTGAGAAACATTGACATGAATACAAAACTGGGTGTTGCACCTCCAAACATTTAACATATTTATTTGTTTGACCGTGGACAGTGGATGTTTCTCTTTATGATGAACCAATCTTTATGGTCCCTAGCAGAAGCAGGAAATGAGAGAAACGCAGAAGTATTTCAGAAAGTTATAAGGCCAGTATTAAAAATGTGAGTGTTGTTCATATTTCTAAACATTTTTATGAGGCATAAATATAATCATGGTTTATGGAGCGATGCCTGGTACAATGCCTGGCACATGAAAGTTTCAGCTTTTATCACACTTTCCCTGCAATGGTTCCCATTTGTCTTTTTCATTCACAGGGTACATTTATGATGTCTCATTATAACGGAGTAATTTATAGATTTCTGGTTGGGTTTATAGCTGAAACAATATAAATGGCTCTCCACACCAGCATCTGCTTTTGGATCAATGTTCCTGCCTTCTTTCCAAGCAATGTTTTCCACATTTGTCTTCACCTTTGTCACACATCATTAGGGACATGCTGTTTAAAATTCAGCTGGCCTATTGGCCTGTCAAAAGGTTTATTACATTATAAAAAGCGACCAAGTAATGAAGTGACTGAAAATGATAAGGGCCTTGCTTAGAGTTCTAGCCCCACATGGGGAGGCCTGGGTATTTGGTTGTTTGTCAATCCAGCATTAGGTTGGTATACCAAAAATAAACAACTGCTCTGGTTGTGAGGTTTAATGAGTTCTTGTGGAAATTTTACACTTTAACTTGCGTGATCCAGCTTTGTAATTTAACACTCGGAGTTTGGGTGTCATTCTGATAAATCTGCAGTGCACTTCCATGCAAGACCAAACTATCCTCCATGAGGTGCTGGTCCCAAAACTACTCAAAGCAACTCCAGGTATGGTCTAACCAGGGCTTTGTGTAGCTGAAGCATGACTTCTATCCTCTTATATTCATGTCCTCGAGATATAAAGACCAGCAATCCATTAGCCTTTTTGATTATTTACTGAACCTATCCATTTTAATGATCTGTATACTTGGATCCCCTGGTCTCTTTGGATCTCCATTGTTTCTAGCTTCACGCCATTCAGAGAGTACCTTGTTCTATCCCTCTTAGGAACAAACGAGATGACTTCACATTTGCCTACATTGTAATCCATTTTTCACCATTTACTTAAATCTATCAATTCCTCCTTGTAATTTTACATTTCTGTCCACACTGATTATAATACCACATATTTTTGTGCAGTCAGAAAATTTGGATTAGTGGCTTTCCATCCAATCATCTACATCTTTAATATTCTGTGAATGTAATTATGGTGTAGGGATGTTACTGTTATATACAGCAACCCAAACAATCCTTCACTGTCCCACCTGCAAGAAAAGAACTACTAGAGAAGTGGGAAGGCATAAGGGCTGGGAGAGTTGTTGGTATCTCACCTTCACAAAGCGAAGGCAACTTGAGAACATACAATAGGGTGAGAAAAGACCAGCAAATACATTAACACTCACCCTATCGATTAGATTGTGAAACCTTGTCCGTCACTGTCTCTCCTGAGGAGAGATATAAAACAGGAAAGAAGACTGTGGATTGATCCGTACATCTCTTACACATTCCTTCCCAACTCCATAGGGCAATAAAATAAACTTCTAAACTATTGTTACCTATGCATCCCTAATCACGCTTATTGCTGAAAAAAGAGACATGATGAAGCTTTTTGTCTTGCACTCACCAGGACACTCTCGGGAATACCAATATAAGGGGGAAAGCAACAATTTATACAGTGTGTGAAGA
Source organism: Carcharodon carcharias (assembly GCF_017639515.1). Classification (NCBI taxonomy): domain Eukaryota; kingdom Metazoa; phylum Chordata; class Chondrichthyes; order Lamniformes; family Lamnidae; genus Carcharodon; species Carcharodon carcharias. The sequence continues at coordinate 221,129,728 of NC_054469.1, forward strand.
GAGTGCTGATTTTTTGGCAAGTGGCATTGCCATGGAGAATGCACCACTGATGGTGCTTGCAGGTAATTGCCAAGCATTGTTTGAAACTTAAACCAGACAACTTGACCCTGATTGGTCAAGGCATTGCACTGTGCTTGTGATATTGACAGCAGCCATAGAGGATAATTTGACAGCACGTGTACTCTGGAATCCCTTGTAAATCATATCTTTCAAGGCTAGCTGGGGAGATGGTGGCATAGTGGCAATGTCACCTGGACTTGTAATTTAGGGACTCAGGTTAATGCTTGGGAGGCATGGGTTCAAACCACACCATGGCAGCAGATAGAATCTAAATTCAATTAATAAAATCTGGAATTGGAAGCTTGTCTCACTAGTGGCAACCATGAAGATATCATTGATTGTTATAAAAACCCATCTGGTTCACTAATGCCCCTTTAGGGAAGGAAATCTGCCATCTTTACCTGGTCTAGTCTACATGTGACTCCAGATCCACAGCAATGTGGTTGACTCTTAACTGCCCTCTGAAATGGCCTAGTGAGCCACTCCATTTGAGTTCAGTTAGGGATAAGCAACAAATGCTGGTCTTTCCAGTGACAGTCTCATGCCATGAAAGAAAAAGGCCACTGTTTCTCCACCAAACGAAGTCAAACACATTTCTCCTGGTAGATTCTGGTGTGACAGTATTGGTGACGCAGAGCTCTTTTATCATTCTTCCATTGGTCTTTCTTTGTCCCAAAATGTCCATGAATTTATGATGACCCCTTATAAAACACTGGTCAGCCTCAACTGGAGTTCTGGGCATTGCACTTTAGAAAGGTGAGGGTCGAGTAAAGATTTACAAGAATCATTCAAGGGACAGTTCTCCTTAAGAGGAAATTTGATAGGGATGTTCAAAATTTTGAGGGCTTTGGAGCATTGTGCAGCTTTGGAACCCTTTGCCACAGAAGGTGGTGGAAGCAAGGTCATTGAATATTTTTAAGGCAGAGGTAGAGAGATTCTTGTTCGGCAAGGGAATCAAAGGTTATCGGGGGTAGATGGGAATGTGGAATTTGAAACCCAAACAGCTCAGCCATGATCTTATTGAATGGTGGAGCAACCTCAAGGGACCAAATAGCTGACTTCTGCTCCTATTTTGTATGTTTGCATGTAAAAGAGCCAGAAGTGACACGAGGAAAAGCTCTGCTTAGCAAATGGTTATGATGTGGAATGGACTCACTAAGACATTGTTAGAGGAAGACTTAATCATGGTTTTCAAAAGAGAATTGGATGAGCTCCTGAAGACACTCGCTACAGGGAAAGGGCAGGGGAGTAGGGAAAGATAAACGGCCCTTACAGAAAGTCAACATGGGCTTAAAGTGCCAAATAGTCACCTACTGCGCTGTAATCATTCTATGATCTGTGATTCTATGGGCAGAATTTTGCGTTTGATGGGCGGGCGGGCCTTACTAGCTTGGCGGTGGGCGGGCTGTCAATCACCGCTGCCGAAACGGACCCCGCTGCCATTTTAAGTGGGCGGGCCAATTAAGGTCCACCCAGCAGGCTGCCTGAGGGGAAGCGCTATGTGCTCCCTGTGCGGGGTGGGGGGGGTGGAGGGGGGATACCCCAACTGTCAAAGTGCACTCTTTCACGTATGCGTGCACTGCTCCCTGAGACTAAGTGCTGCCCCAGGAAGATCACTGACAACTTTTTAAATATCAAAAATAGAAAAATCAAAAAAATTATTAACATGTCCCCCACGAGATGGGACATGTTAATAAATCTGATTAAAACTTTGTTAAATTTTTTTAAACCCTACACGAAACCTCATCCCGCCAGTGGATGGGGTTTCATGTCTTATCAGAAGACCGCCGGGGCTCCTGGCCTGCCCACCAGCCTTACGGTTAGACGGGCAGGTCCTTTAGTTGTTTTAATTATCCTGTCAATGGTCTCAATTGGCCATTGACAGGTCGGCGGGCGGACAGCTGATTGCGCTGTGCCCCCCGCCTTCCTGAATATTTCAATGGGGCCGGGTGATGTCCCAACATCATCCCGCGTCATTTTCACAGCGGCGAGCGGGCCCCGCCCCCAACTCGCCAACGCCAAAATTCAGGCCTATATACATGGATATTTTTTAAGGGAACCCATTGTTGAAGGTTTTAGAAAAATAAAGCTGCTCAATAATTTCTACTAAAACTCGTGATAACCTACGTGCCAGCAAAGAAATGAAAGAATTACCGAAAAATCATTTTCAAAGAATTTTCTCCTTGAGTTTTCTAAATGCACTTCCTTTCACCAAGCAGTCCCATTGTTCTGGGCATTGTCCATGGTTATGGAATGCCAACAGCACTGTAAAGCTGTAGAATAGATTGGACAATGACGTGAAGTAATTTCAGCCTCATTTGTAGGCTCCAATGTCAGCTGGTGTTTCCTGGGACTTATCAAATTGTGATTGTGGATTTGACAATAATTGGATGGAAATCCATCATATTGAACTTTCCTATTACCAGGATTATTTTTACATATGAAAATGCAACATTACTCAATCGGAAATTTAACTGACGGTGGCTCTATGTGAGTTGTTGCTTCTTAACAGGATGGGTGAAAGACATTTAGTAAGAAAGAAGGAACAAAATTACATTCGTATGGCAGCTTTCACATCTAAGGAATCATGCGCGAGGGACTATCTAGCTGCTGTGATTGTTTCATGAAGGCCACTTTAGAAGATGAGAATTTAACAACTCGGATGATGGGTAACACATTTCTACCACTTATGAAGGAACTGAATAACCTATGAACACTATAACATGCTGAAAATTCTCCGAACAACAGCTAAACTGTTACAGACTTATAATAATTGCAGGTTTTTAATGTTAGTTAACTCCAAAATTGTTATAATGTCAACTGCAATGTGTATTAAAACTTCTTTAGCATGTTCGTAACTTTATGTGATGAAAATTTCAAATCTGGTAGGAGGGTTTGTACCTGTATCTGAAAACTCAGATTATCTGTTTTAGAAACATGGGGGAGAATTTCTCCTATGGCGGGCAGGATGGGGAGGGGCAGGCATGGAGCCGCCATTTTATGTGGGCGGGTCAATTAAGGCCCAGCGTAATACGCGAGCTGGTAGCGCTCAGCGTTACCTGTGCAGGCGGTTGTGGGGGGGGGGGAGGAGGGAGAGTCAGGGCCAGCCATCTTTTGTGCAAGTGCGTGAAAGAGCGCAGAAATCTCCCTGAGGCATGGAACTGTCTCAGGGAGATTGAATAGACAATAAAAAAACATTTTAAAATTATATTTAAATTTATTTAAACACGTCCCCTCATATGACAGTGTCATATGACTTCGGACACGATTGTAAATGTGGGGAAATGATTTTACTGATTTTATAAACGCTTCAGGAAACCTCACCCCGTCCTTGGATGAGGTTTCCCGAAAAATGTGAAGTCCACTAACTTAATTACATTCTCAATGGCCTTAATAGGCTGTTGACCTTTTGGAGAGCATGCAGCCGACCCTGGCACGCGCCCGCCGAACAAAGTTTTGAGATGACACGCAATGACATTGGGATACAGGCCTGATGTCACCGTGTGTCATTTTTATGCTTCGGCATGTTGGGCCCATCCCATGCACGCCAACCGGAAGATTCAGCCCATGAGGTAGATTCCCTGATAGTGAATAACTGCAATAATTAGATAAAAACAAAAAGCTGCGGATGCTGGAAATCCAAAACAAAAACAGAATTACCTGGAAAAACTCAGCAGGTCTGGCAGCATCGGCGGAGAAGAAATGAGTTGACGTTTCGAGTCCTCATGACCCTTCAACAGAACTGAAGGGTCATGAGGACTCGAAACGTCAACTCTTTTCTTCTCCGCCGATGCTGCCAGACCTGCTGAGTTTTTCCAGGTAATTCTGTTTTTGAACTGCACTAATTAGTGTGGTTCAAACACATTCAGATTAATAAGTTTCACTCATTCATTGGTTTTTGAAAAAATAATGGGGATTTTAGCCAGGAGGAAATTGGGCATGCTCAGGAAATTGGAAAGAACTTGCATTTATATAGAATCTTCTATGGCCTCAGGAAATCTCAAATCACTTTTTAACCAATTTCAAAGGGTAGCCACTCTTGTTTTGTAATAAAAAACAGCAAAGTATTTGTTGACCACAAGGCCTCAGCAGCAGAAATGAGATAAACAAACCTGCACTCGAGATGAAATCCATAGTTTGCAAGCTGTTGCCTGCACTGACTATAGTTTCAAAGACTGCATTTTTTTTTGAGACAGTCCCTAATTGGACAAATGAACAAAAACTCCAGGTTACAGATTGGGTTTCTTGGCTGTGACATCAGACTCCTGAGAAATCAGTCTATGACTTAGGGAAAGAAATGCTAGGGAAAGAGAAGCTAATCAAGAAGAACAAACAAAGCTAAGAGGTTAAATTTCAGCCAGTGATCAGAACAGAGACAGGATCTTGGAGTGTTTGTTTTTTCAGAGGGAGTACAGTTCAGATAAGTTGTGAATTGGAGCTGTGAGTGAGTCAATGAAAAAGGCTAAAGACTGGGACTTGCAGCAGGGAAAGTGAAACAAACTATTCCAGCGGTTTCAGTTTTAACCAGAGCCAGCAGTAGCATGGACAGGGATGTTATTGAATGGTTGGATGAAGCTGACTCTGGAGAATTTAACCCATCAGGACTGTCATGTGCAGATTTAAGGAAGTCCTGCTGAAGTGTGTCGTTTTAGTGATAACTGTGTCCATGAAACTCAAATGGAGTGAGGCTGTTGTTCAAGATGACTTGATGATTAAACCCTGTGTGAATAAAGGAATCTTAAATTTCTGTGGGACTCCATGAGCTGAGATTAATTCTGAAGAGAATACTTGATAAACCTATGAGGTTTACCCTTGTTATGTTAGCCATCTAAAGTGTAATTTATGGTTTTTATTGAATATAATTTGCCTGTTAGTTTGTGTTTAATTGATGTTGGTTTAATTGTTACAGTAAAATTTTTAAAAAGTCAAATCTTGTCTATCGGTTTCTTCCATTGGGGTCATTTGTGAAGTTTAGTTTCTTTACATTATTGGTCTCTACAGGATTATAACACAGGATCTACATATCTGCAGGATCATTGAATAATGCAAATCAGTTTACAGCTTCAGTCATAAGAAGGCACCTCCAAAATTGAAGTTCCCCTGTGTACTACCCTGAAGAGTCAGCCTAGGTTGTATGCTCAAATCCTAGAGTGGGGATTGACTCTCATTTGTATGACACAGAGACCTGCCACTCTGCCAAGCTGGCACTAATATTGTGATTAATAGCACTGCAGAAAGACCTGCCAAAGCCCACTTGCTATGTTATGGACTGGAAGGAGAAATGACACAACATTATTAACAGTTCAAATCTAAAGTAACAACCAAACCTGTATATAACTGAGCAACACACAGTAGACCTGCCTCTCTTTGAGGATCCTCTCAATAGAACAGCGGAGCCCATGGAGAAATGAAATAAATGTCAAAAAATAGTTTCTCTGGGGCTCTGCCGATCTCCTACAAAAATGATGGTGGATGATTGGAACAAACCCAACACACATTCAGGGGCAGTATGTCTTTTTTGTGAATTGTTTTAGTTCTTCAAGCCCTGTGGGAATAGGGAAGGCAACTAGAGGTCAAGAAACACCTATGATCGTACCGAATGGCAGAGCAGGTTTGAGGGGCTGTTTAGCCTACTCCTGTTCTATTTCTTATGCTCTTTTTTTTTTAATATTGCACAACTAAATAAGTGTGTAAAAGCTCACAGCGTTAGAAGAAAAAGTGGACATAATTTGAACCCAAAATATTGCTAACATTTCCCTTACCATTTTGCGAAAAAACTGCGTTAGTTTTTCAAGCACCACGAGCAGAATCTTCGGCTCGGTGAGTGGGGGCAGGTCCCGCTCGCCGAGGTGTAAAATGACGAGCAGCGATGTCGGGCTTGCATCCCGACGTCACCAGCGTCATTTAGATTTTCAGCTCGGTGGACGCGCAGTCGACTTGGCTGCACACCCGCCAAACTGTCGCCATTTAAAAAGCCAATAAAGTAATTAGTTGAGCTGCCTGTCCAACCTTAAGGTTAGCTGGGGGGGCAGGCGAAGAGCCCAGGCGCCCTTTGCATTTTCGTGGAACCACATCCACAGGTGGGATGAGGTTTCATGAACGTTTTTAAAGTGTTTGAAAAATTTTTAATAAAATTAGTGGACATGTCCCAGTTCATGTAACAGTTTCATGTTCTTTTCTTTTTACCTTTCTCCAAATGTTTCATAACTGAAAGTAATCTCCCTGGGATTTCTGCACTCTTTCGCATGCGTGAGAAAGAGCGCACTCCCTGACTCAGGCAAACACCCTACCCACACAGGGAGCACTCAGCTTTTCCAGATGTGTGTTAGCAGCACCGATCGGCTGCGTGTCCGCCCCCACCCACCACCGCACAACTCCCCAGATAGGGAGAAAATTTTCACCATAAATCAGTAACTCTTACCACATATCAACTACATTTCACAAAACATATCCTTCAACTCACTGTGAGCATTTCTATGAGTTAGCTGTCATGGTAATATTAAGCACAAGAGGGTGAGGCATTGGCAATTAAATTATTTTGTTAATGTCTGCAGTATGACATTATTTCATTCAATGACATTTGAAATCTGCTCTTAAACTTGAGAACCAAATGCAAAGCTCATACTACATGCATAAAAAACCTTCAATGCACAGATGTTTGCTCTAACTGCCAGAGGGGTCACTATGTGCAGCCTACTTTTTCCAATTCACTCTTGTTGCATCAGCGCTCCTTTTTTTCCCCTCTCTGCCATTTGCTTTGAACAAATAATAACTGATAGCTCAATATTCTCCATGACTTATTAGAATGTCAAGTAGTCCCATGCCAACCGAGCACGGATTCCATTTTACTCGGCAGAGCAGGTAATTACCAATGAATCTCCAGCAGTCCTCTATATCATCCAGGTGCAATCATAGAGATTACTCAGACTGCATGACTATAAAACACTTTGTTCAGAATGGGATGTAAGACCCTGTAGATTATCCCCAGGAGCTATGTTTCAGTTGCAAAATATGCAGTTACATGGACCATATGAGAGGTTGCCAATTACCTTTCTGCATGAAAAGGTGTTCAGGGAGATATACCAAATTGCCTCATCCCACTGTGGCTAAAATTAAGAATAGTACATCTTATAATAAGGTTCTCAACATTGTTTGCATTTTTTATAGTTCATCCGGGGTTTCTGATTGATGTTACCAGACAAACAGACAGCCATGGAGCTATAATTAGCCTTTATTACAAATCCTTGAATTATTACTGAGTGCCTCTTGTCATCAATGTTTTCTCTTGCACACGTTTTAGTTCATTGGTCACTCATGGTATTTTACGAAGTTAAGTGGTAGATCACAGCCAAGAGTAATAACAGCTATTAACACATATTTGGACTTATCTAATATATAAGCAAATATTAAACCAAACAAATCAATCAAAAATATTTACTTTTGAAGGCAACAAATCAGAGATCAGCATTAATAGAAATCTACCAATAGCAAAGCATAAACTGAACCAATCAAATCACTGGTTTTTATTTCAATACTAGTGGCCATTTTTTCAGGTTTTTCTTTCTTTTTAAAATGCAATTTCTAAAGTCAGGTTGAGGCTCACAACATAATGAAGCCTTAAAAATTACATAACACAAGATAATCAAATTTATAAACATTATATTTTAGATCATGAGTGATTGTGTGGGGAAGAGAATGGTTTTGAAGGCGAGAAAGACTGGAGTAAATTTTCTACTTATCAGTCAACTTAAAACTGGCATTGGAGGTTAGCTGCTCATGATAGAAACCATTCAAATTTCCCTTTCATTGATTGTGAGGAGAAGAGAGGTATACCGGAGGAAGTAAAAAAAATATGCAAAAGAGATCAAAAATACATTTAAAGACGTTGGTGCACTGCCTCTCTCAATCAGCCTAAAAGTCTTTTCCAACCCAGCCACAGTGGGCTGAATGGCCTTCTTCTGTGCCATTAATTTTCTACCTGTCTATGTTGTCATGAAGAAATATTAATGTCAATAAGGTTACTGGGAATTATTTTTAAATCGGAATTGTAGTAGTGTCTGTGTGTGTGTCTCTGTATGTGGCTTAATTGGATTAAAGTCAGCTAATCTGGGTGCTTTGACGTATAGTAGTTTTGAGATGTTAATTAGATAAATGTAAGGAGGAGAAAGCAAAGTGTGATTTGCATTTTTTATAAGCCATTCAAAGGGATGGGTGAAATCTTGCACCTATCTGGGAGACACCAAGCAATGTGTTTATATTACTAATAAAATTGGTGCAATAAAAGGCTTATTGTTAGGAGAGGTGAAATTAAAACCCTAGTAATACAATGGAAAATTTACATTCAAAGGGGAAGCTAGGGCATAAACAGAAAGGAGTTTGAGTAAGTCAGAGGCATTTAAGACCTAACCAGCCTGTAAGCCTACAACTGTGTCTGCAAAGGAAACACATTGCAAGAAACTTCATTTTGAATTTGTAATGTCCAATGTGTTTTTGCCTGGTGTTTGTTTAAAGTCTATGGGTTATTGTTGCCTTGGTGAAGATTTACCTGAAAGTGATTAATTTGGGAATTTGTTTAAACAATTATTATGGTAGTAATTTGTAGACATGTATGTGTTTAATTTGTTGTTAAATTAATAGATGTTTAATTTAGTTCTGTATTTAAAAAACCTCTTGAGGCTTGGTGATTTTATCCCTGAAGTAAGAGCTGCATCTCAATCATACCAATTGAAAATATAGCTTATGACAGTTGTTCAAGTTTCCCTCTGGGATTTAAACAACTCAGCCTTTACCAACTGTTGTATCTAATATATGTTTAACTACCAGACATAATAACAAGCACAAAGGTAAAAAAAAGACATACATACAAAGAGAAAGATTATGGTAAGGGACCTGCAGAATAGAGGAGACGTCTATAATTTGAAGGAGATTGAGTGAGATAGGAAGCCAGAGACAAAACCAATTTTAATTAGCAGGATGTCTTAAAATATGGTGTTATATTGAAGTAGTTTCACTTGTTGATTATACCAACTAGCCATACACTATTTACAATTAGAATTGGGATTAAATTGATGGTAATGGAACACATATTGACTGAATGAGCCAATAACTAGCTGGAAGCTTCTTTTCGTTCAAGGTTGACAAAGGCAGAGTGTCAACACCTTTAAACCCACTGCTGATTAAAATTAAAGTTACATATACCAATCTTAATAAGATCGCAGGTAAACATCATCGACCTAGAAAAAGTGATGTGGCCTGGTGCATATGATATGAAAATAGGGGACACCATTTTCCTAGAAGACCAAACAAAACTGCAAATGGATATTGACAAAATGAGGGAAAAGGCCAAAAAAATGGCGAATGGAATTCAATGTAAGTAAGTTTGAGGTGATACATATTGTGAAAAAAAAAACAGCTGTAATTCTGGTCTGAATGGAAATAGATACATTGCTGTGGAGCGGTAGGGGGATTTGGAGCACAGGTTCATAGTATAAGGCATTGCCTCAAGTTGATGAGCTGTAAAAAATAAAGTTAATAGAATTCTAGATTCTAGCACAAGCAGCAAAGAATAGAACAGCCACAAGGTAACGATGATTCTAAATAAAAGCTTAATAAGATCTCAGAGTAATGTTTGCAGTAGCAGGGGCTTCAACAAAGTCACTTTGCGAATTATTATAAAATATAATAAATATGTAATATATATCTAGAATGAGTTAATGAATATAAGCAAGCCTATGTTCATATAAATATCCAGCCAGTGTGAACCCTCAGCTAAATAACTATATTCCAAGCGGTAAGTAAAATGTCAAGGCTAAAACTTCACCAGATAATAATGTGATTGTGAAGTACATACTGACATTAGTGTGAGCTGACTGTCCAGTATTTTTCCACTGTACTGTAGTATCAGGGTGCTAACTTGATGGTGCAATGGGCCTATTTTAATTCTGTGCAAGTGGGCGTCTTTTGAATGGGTTAACATTGAGCCCAATAAGCTATTAGTACAAAGTTTATAGTAAGTCTCAGACATTTGCCTGATTTAATTTTTGGGGTGAGGTATCCAATCAGGCAAGCTTGTTACTGGTTGATTAATTCCACCCTTTAATGGAATACCATTGTATTGGGGCTCAACGGCCTACTTCCATCTGTATGTTTCTTATTCACAATAACAAGCAAATTTACAAAACAGGACCTTGCCATGTTTTGTGATCATTCATTAGCTCACCAGACATTTAAATCTTGAGTAAGAGCTAAATCACACTCAATGGAGCTACATCATTGTGATGGCATCACCAAAGTTCACATTAGTCATTGTAATCATAGAGAAACTATTAGCTTATATATTCTCCCGGGATGTGGGGAGCAGGTTTGATCAAATGGGCTGCCGATCCCTGGGGGAGTATCAGAGGCTTCAGAGTGGGATTGGAGGGAGGGGAATGTCATGGTCAGGGGTGTCCATGCCTTGGAGGTTCTTCAAGCTGTCACACGGATCAAGGGGGTAAGTGTAAAAGCACTCACCTCCAAGATGCCAAGTCCTCACCACAATGAGGCTGCTGAGGTTTCCCAAACCAAGCAGACCAGAGTTTAGGTTGAAGGCGGAATAACAATTTAGTTCACAGGCTCATTATCACAGTTAAAGTTCCAACTCACCTTCTTGTATCAAATAGGAACAGGCAGTAACAGTACAGACACATACTGAGCATAAATAAAGTAAATTAAAACAGCAGGTAATTAGAATTAGTTTTTTTTAATTCGTCCATAGGACCTGAGCATTGCTGTCAAGGCCAGCATTTATGACCCATACATATTTGCTATGAGAGGTTGGTGGCGAGCTGCCTCCTTGAAGCACTTAAGGTTATGATAGGGAATGATAAGGAAGACATAGAGATGTGTTTTCAATTGTGGGTGAGACCAGAACTAGGGACCAAAAATATAAGATAGCCACTAATAAACCCAATAGGAAATTTGGGAGAAGTTTTTTTTTACCCTGAGAGTGGTTAGAATATAGAGCTCACTACCACCAGGAGTAGATGAGGTGAATGGCAATAGATGAAATTGAAGGGTGACAAGGTAAGCATATGAGGGAGAAAGTGATAGTAAGATATATTGATGGTGTTAGATAAAGAAGGGTGGGAGGAGATCCATGTAGAGGATAAACACCAGTATGAACTTATTGGGCTAAATGTTACTGTGCTGTAAATGCTATGTAACTATCTAACTATGTAATGACAGGCTCAAGAAAATGACTGATATGCGGATTTAAAATTTGATTGCTGCCTCAGTAAGGATGTTAGAGTGCTTTGATGAAAGGAATAAGATATTACCTGAGAAACATTCATTATTATGAAATACAAAGCATTTTAACAGAGACTCACTTTGGCATTGAGACTAGGGTTGGTAAAAGATCACCACATGCATTCTTGTCAGAAGGACTTTTCTATAAGCATTGACTAAGCAACTATTTTGTATGGGTTCCACGTTTCAGAATAATAAAGGACAAATTTTACGAGTGTGCACTCAGTATAGGAGCACATATGAGGAAATCATGGACATGACTCTCGTACATTTTCCATTTATTAAAATTGTGGGCAGTGCACCAATACGCAATCTAGGCAAAGAATTTGGTCACTGGGTGTGCACGTTCATACAAATAGGAAAGGTATATTCCATTTACATAAACACCACACTATAATTTTAGTAGCATTCTGCAAAACACAAGTGCACCAAGCTTGGCCAGAGGATACACTAATGTAAATAATTGACAGCTTAAAGGATGTTCAGGAGAATGCAGATAGTTCAGCTGCCTACACCCACCTTGCATTGGGTTTGCAGCAGTGGTTACAATCATGGGAATCCAAATGAGCAGAAGCAAGAACCCATGTGATACACCCTCTGCACACAGCTGATTAGTGTTAAGACCAATGCAGTTGGTACAGCTGACTTATTTTTTTATAATCCCAGAGGGAAACTTTAAACTACTGTCATAACCTATAATTTTAAGTGTCATGTTTGAGATGAACTCTGAATCCAGGCATCAGACCACCAGTTCTCGAGAGGTTTTATATTAAGCTAAATGAGACATTTTATTAATTTACACAAGTTAAATATATGCAAATGGCTACAAATTACTATGACCATAATTTTTAACAAATCCCCAAACCAATCTCTATTAAGGCAACAGCAACCCATAGACTTAACCAGACAACCAGGCAAAGCATTTTCATCTTACAAATTCAAAATGAGGTTTTTTACATCTTGGTTCCTGTGGAGACATTTATAAGCTTACAGCTGCTTTTGATCTCACATTGCCTCTGCTCTGCACACACAAAACTGCTGAAGTTATACCTAGCACAAAAACAGAATTACCTGGAAAAACTCAGTAGGTCTGGCAGCATCGGCGGAGAAGGAAAGAGTTGACGTTTCGAGTCCTCATGACCCTTCAACAGAACTGCTATATAACTATTATATTTTTATACCTAGCACAGCCCATTGAATGTAAATTCTCATTGTATCACCAGCCCCTTTGAACTCCACCTTTTACAATAAAATCCCTTTCATAGTACTAATTTTATTAGTAATATAAACATATTGGTTGATATATATGCTAGTTAGGTGGTAGTTTTCACCCCACTTCTTGAATGCTCTATTCAAAATATGCAAATGCAATCTACCTCTCTATTTACATCTCAAAACTGGTACACATCAAAGCACCCAGGCTAGCGGGCTTTAATCCAATTAAGACACATCCACAGACTAAACCTCTATTTTAAAAGAAAAATATTTTCCAATAATATTATTATATACATTAATAGCTTCATGACATTAGGCACAATTTCCTTTCGAGGGGCAAGAGTGATGTAACTTATTTTGATGAATATTTCTGCCAGTTTCTTCTGTCTGCTTAATTATACCCACTGGGAAAGCGGTGAAAATATTTTATGGCATTCACTGCTGCCCAGGGAAGGTTATCTGAAGACAGGAAGGAAGAAAGACTTGCATTTTTGTAGAACCTTTCATGACCTCAAGAGGTCTCAACATGCTTTACAGCAAATACAGTAATCCTGTTGTAATATAGGAAAAGCAGCAACCAATTTGCACACAGCAAGCTCGCACAAACAGCAATTAACTTGTTTTTTGTGATGTTGATTGAGGGATAAATATTGACCAGGACAACAGGGATAACACTGTTTTTCTTCGAAATAGTGCCATGGGATCTTTTATAACCAGTTGAAAGGGCAGACAAGGCCTCAGTTTAACATGTCACCTGAAATACATTCACTCAGTATTACACTGGAGTTTCAGCCCAGATTTTTGTGCTCATGTCCTGGTGTGGGACTTGAACCCACAACCGCCCCTGACTCCAAATATGACTTTTCATTTTAAGATGTATTCATTGGAAGGGTTGTTCATACTTCAGATGTGTTTTATTTCCCTTCTATTTTCAGCTTTTGACAGATGAGCTAATCAGATGTATTGCACGAGTGACATTTTCAAGTGAGGCACTTTGAGGTGTGACAGTTCTTATAGATAGCAGCTGGGAAGAAACATCATTAGTACAGTCCTCTGACATTACAATAGCTCCAAAGAAATTACTTAATTGGCTGCAAAGTGCTTTGGAATGTCCTTTGAACATGAGAGGTGGGAGGTATACATTGAAATCTTTCTTTCTAGTCATGAGGCTTGCTTTACATATGCAGATGCTGCAGGATAAAATTAAATTATATAATGAGAATTGATCAAACTCAATATTGCTGAAAAAAGAGCCTGTTTCAGCTAAACAAAATAAGTGACAACCATTCGTTGTTTCATTCCTCAGGACATGAGTTGAACAATCAGAGTCAAACTGCCTGGTTTAAATTTCAAACAATGTTTGGCAGTTAATGTCAGTCACCATTAACTGGTGCATTCTCCATTAACAATGCTTCTTCTAATCAGATTCCACTTGCCAACCAATCAGCACCCTCTTCTCATGCAGCATAAATTGTTGTTCCCTTTACACCTCGTATTCTTGCGAATTGTCCTGATGAGTGCAAGGTGAAAAGCTTTGACAAAAAAGACTCTTTTTTCAGCCACACTCAAGTTCTGTACTACCAAATGACTATTTGATCAAAGTCAATTGCAACATCTCAGTTTGACCCAGAAAGGATAAAAAATATTAATTTTGGATGCCTGTGCCACAATGTTTAAAATAAACCTTTTCCTAAATGACTTCACCAGCCCTGAATGGTAAGTAAAGTTACCTCAAAGGATGTACTCATCAGAAATTTCCCACAATGCAAAGCTAGTGAACCACTGAACTTTTGACTGGACAGCAACTGGAAAGAGGTAAACCCAGTCGTGCAGTCATCCTACAGTGGCTCACGGAAGAACGACTCTCTGGTTGTACCACAGGCTACAGAGGTACTTACTAGCCAAGCTTGCCTGAAACACATATCAGGAAACCAGATGAGATTTCATGGATAGAAAGCCATGGGGATTGAAAATACAATCTCTTCACTGAACTCCCCTGCCTTTCCAGCTCCATATTTTTGTACTGACCTTCCATGAAACCCAACTCCCTCCTAACCTCTCCTTTAGCCCAGTGTCTGCTTTTCCAAACCAATATGTGAAATGCCTTGGGATGTTCTTCCCTGTTCCAACGGGCTACATAAGCGCAAGTTGTTGTTGAAAAATTGCCACTCACATGTTAAGTATCGCTTGCGACAGCAGAATGTTGTAGATCATGCTCAGTGCTCCCAAAAGGATAGTTTCTGCACAGCAATATTATCTTCATCCACCCTTAACTTGACTCAGGTATCTAGCTGCTGCTGTCCACAATGTTGGAAAAGGAAATAAGGGGAAACTTGGGGCCATTGATGTGAAGGGTGTTATCTGCTGGGCAATGTCAGTCAGTGGGCACCATATCCTGGGCCATTCCAAGTGTTGGAAGCATATCCCAGCTACCTCACTGGCTGAATATTTCCCTCTTGCTTGGTAGTGACAGATGTCGATGACACACCAGCAGCAAGGCCACCTTTGTCTAGCTGTTCGAGAAAGCTAGTGGACATGAAAGACAATGTCAAGGAATGGCTTGTTTCCAAAACTAACTGACGGGCACCTGCTGCGTTTGCATTAGTAATTTTAAAATTCATTTACAGGATGGGGGTGTCGCTAGCTAGGCCAGCATTTATTGCCCATCCCTAATTGCCCTCAAGAGGGTGGTGGTGAGCTGCCTCCTTGAATCAATACTTCCCACAGAAAGTAAGGGAAATATTAATAGTGAAGAGTTAATATGCTGGTCAAGACAAAGCAATTTAAAAGAACTGATGTATTATTATGATCATTATCATTATCTGTGTGATGTGTAGCTGTACCTTGCCAATGGCCAGTTGCCTCCTTTGTCTTGCTGTCAATCTCACCCTCAATTAGTAACCCATGCATAGTTGCAATATCATGTTGTGCAAAACAGCCTTCAAACATCTGATTGACATGGTGGCAAATATATAGGCTATATTATAAACTCCTTCCAGTTTGGGTAATGCACCAATATGTTATTTCTAAAATCCCTAGTGTGTTCAATTACAAAGCCTAGAGCAAGTAATACCTCACTCTATTGATTTCTCTGAAAAGTTTGTAGATGTAGCACAACAGTCGTTAGGCAATGCTTCAGGCTTGTTTCCTCTTGCACCAAACAAAGTTACATATGTCAAATGATAAAGGAACACTCAACTTCTTGCCTGCTCTCCTCTCTCATCCCAACACTCACAGGCTTGAAACACATAAGCAGCAGTTGATCCACAGTTAATTCTCTAAGCTCAAATAATTTGAACTAAGGTATTTTCCAAAGTTTGAAATGTAAATAATTTGCAAAACTATTACAAAATTACAGAATTATTTTACAAATGAAGTTTGACCTTCATGGAGTGATTGCTATGAGAATTACCAAGTATTGGTGAAAAAAAAGAAACTTTTTTTGTTGAAACTTTCCATCTTGCACCCATCAGGACAATTTGTAAGAAAATACCAATGTCAGGGGAAACATCAAATTTATACTGTATGAGAAGAGAGTACTGATTGGTTGGCAAATGGCCTCTGATTGGTAGAGGCGGTGCCACGGAGAATGCACCAGTTGATGGTGGCCGACAGTTAATTGCCAAGCAGATAACTGAGGTTGGAATTTTCTTGTGAATTGTCATGATGAGTGCAAGACGAATAGCTTCATTTAAAAAACAGTCTCTCTTTTCAGAATTAACAAGGTAGAATGCAGATCATTAGAGTTCAGCATTGCTCTGGGTCTTTTCTTTTAGTTATGAGCAGATTAATTCTGTTCCTTGAAAAAAATTCTGCAATAATGGTCAGGATTTTTAGGTTGGCAGTGTTTCCCTTCCTGCCACAACAAATGGTCGCTCTAACAAAGGCTAATTGACTGGAGACGGGGCTTATGCCCCTCAGTCAGGAAGAAGCCTTGGACTCAGAGAGCTGCCGGACAATTTGATTGTCCCGAGATTCTAAGATCGACAAGTCCAGGACCAGGTAAGTCTGGGGGTTTCAAGGTAGGAATGGGAGGTGGGGCCACGGGAGGATGGGCAGAGTGGGGGTGGGGTGTTGGCGGAGGGACCGGGGGGACGGAGCATCTGCAGGGGCCTGACCTTGTTGTGGGGGGAGCCCGAAGTTGGAAGGAGACTATTGAAGGGGTGATGGGGGGCAGCACCCCACTTCCCATCCAAGGCCTAAGCAGGGACACCTTACAGGCTTCCCCCCTTGCCCCTGAACTCCTCCCACCATCCTGAAATTGAGGCTGGGCAGGAAATAGCCCTTACATGGCTATTAATTGGCCACTAAGGGCCTCAAATAGGGGGAGGGCACAGAGACTAGCCTAGGCCTCACTTATTCCAGCTTAAAATTGAGGATAGGTCAGGGTGCTTTAATGTGGCAATCCTACCACCAGGAAATGCATGCTGTGGCTGCGAGAGCAGCTTTAACTAATTGGGGAAAGGTTAGGGCATTATTCTTAAGTGTATTTAAGAACAGGTTTCCACCTGTGCAGTGGGAAGGATAGAGAGTCTATGCCTGTGCTCTCTGAGTATTGTGAATAAACCTATGTTAAGGAAAGACTGGTTCCGGATTCCTCCTTTACTGAGTAAATGGACAATGATTTATAACAGGGAGGGTGCGAGCCTAGTGGTCAGGCCATCGGAGTGATTTTACATGCCCCCCTCACCTCCCCACACCCCCCCCACCCGACCCCCGCGCCAACATACCCGGGGGGGGGGGGATTGGAGGAATGCAAAAATCTGCTCAATGTTTTCTCTTTGGATACTTGCATTGTCAGAAATTTTGACAGAAGTGCCTCAGAATTTGCAGGATATTTCCAGACAGGTAAGTTTACCACTTAGAGCACATAAGTTGTAAAAATCTACTTCAGCCATAATTTACTTTGGACATTGCTCACAACACAGGAAAATTTACATTAGAGAATTCTACCACGAAGGGAGAAAAAATAAAAACGTTGGCCAGGATTTTCCTGTCAGTGATTTGGGGGTGGGGCCTGTTCGCTGACGGGGAAATGATGCGGGAGGAACCCCCGACATCATCCCGGTCCCTTTAAATTCTCAGGAAGGCGGGGCGGACAGCGAAATCAGCTGTCCGCCCGCCGACCAGTCAATGGCCAATTAAGGTCATTGACAGGCTAATTAAGATTGTTAAGGAGCTGCCCGTCCATCCTTAAGGCTGGTGGACAGGCCAGGAGCCTCAGCGGGCTCCTGATAACACATCAAACCTCATCCACCGGCGGGAAGAGATTTCATGTCAGTTTTTAAAAAGTTTCATAAAGTTTATGTGCTTCTTGTTAACATGTCCCATCTCGTGTGACATTATCACATGAGGGAGACATGTTAATAAATTTAATATTTTTCTATTTTTGGAGGTTTTTTTTAACCTGTCAGTAATCTCCCTGAGACAGCACTTTGCCTCAGGGAGCAGTGCGCTCTTTCGTGTGCATGCGCGAAAGAGCGCACTTTGACAGTTGGGGATTCCCTCCCCCCCCCACGCCCCCGCACAGGAAGCGCAGAGCACTTCCTGTCGGGCAGGCCGCTGGGCGGGCTTTAATTGGCCCGCCCACTTAAAATGGCGGCAGACCCTGTTTCAGCAGCGGGAGTTGGCTGTCCGCCCACCGCCAAGCCGGTGGGGCCCACACGCCCACCAAGGGCAAAATTATTTCATTATCTGCTGCATATGAATTTCTTCACTAAGATGACTATTACCTCAAGATTGTACTTTTGCAATGCACCATGACCCAACATGGTACCAGCAGGGGTCTGAAACATGCCAATGGCAAGGAAGACATGGAGCTCTATATTTATGTTATGTCTTAGCGCAGCTCTTAGAACCACTGATCACAATGAATTACATTGAATGCAGAGATTATTATTGGCAAATTGTAGCAGCCATTTTATGTATAGAAAGACTCAAAAACTATAACGAAACAATAACCAGTTAATCTATTGTGCATTTAGAGACAATATTAGTCAGGGCACCAGGAAAGCTCAAGGCCCCATCTGAAGAGTGCCATATCCAATGCTCACTTGAAATATCAAATCAGTCAAAATGGCCCTTGGTTCTATATCTCACCTGAAGTATGCCTCGAGCATTGCTGCACTCTGTCAGTGCTGCAGCTAACTTTATTTACTCAACTACACAATTACAAAGTTTCCAACAGCCTGCATTCCTTTAATATTTTGCTTGAGTCATCGAGTACTTGATAAACCTAAAACAATTATCAAAACAATTAATTCACTCACCGTAAATCTGCCGATTTTTAAACAATCTTCAATACCTTCCAGTTAAGGAAAGTTCAGTCATCTTGGGACATGTCACACAGGGGTCTGATGCAATCATAGTTTATACATTTCCTTGTCTTTAATCGGATTGAGCTATGGCTATTGTATGTAAATAGCCTTGTAAAATATTGTTAAAATAACAACAATTGTATTGAAAGTTCTGTGGATAGCGCTGTGATCAAGGATACAAAATTTGTTCTCTACGCTTTTTTTAAAGAATGGTTTGACATATTCGGGTGCTATTTTGATGTTCACCATTCATACAAATCACTGACACAGTGAACAGATCAACTGCGCTCAAACACATGGGCCTGAAGTTGTTGGTCATTAAGCACGCGCGATTGGCAGGCCTGGGAATGGACAGGAAATGGGCCATCTGCTGTAATCAGCCCCCGACCGCGATTTCCAATTAATGCTGGCCAATTAATGCTCAGCGCTGCCGGGGTGGGGGCAGGAAGAGTGCGGGCACTGACGTACCCGAGGGTGCGGGTAAACGCTTCGAGAGAGCAGCCTGAGAGCAGACAGCTGTCCCGGGAATTGCAGACCTCCACTGGCTGAAAGGACATGACAAAAATGCTGCAAAATGTGTCCGTGCAGCACAATCCACCTCCTGAAAGCAAACCTCATTTAAAAAAAAAAGCCAGTCCCCCGATATCTCATTTCATTTTATTTTCCCCAGGGAGATTTCATCCTGGCCCTGGATCGAGGTTTGAGCAAACATGTGAGAGCCGCCCTGGGAGAATGGCCTTGTCTGCCAGCCGCAAATGTGGATGGGTCACATAAAATCGCTGCTGATCGCATCATTAATGGGCTTCACTGCCCACTGAATTGTCGGCGGTTGCGCCTCCAACTGCTGCGTGTGCCCGCCGAGCGAAATGTCACGCAAGTGCACGAGGATGTCATCTCGCACTATTCACGTCCATTCTAGTCGGGCGGGCACCCTCCCGGGGGACGTAAAATTCTGGCCCTGAACTAATTTGTCAACATTACTTCCATAAGGAATTTCAAACCCCAGTGTGGCCAAATTACTTATTGCGTATCTTCCCAGAAATGTTATTAACTTGAAATTATCTCTCCGATAAAAACACGTGTTTGGTATGCTTGTGTTGCAAAATGCCATGTTACATTCTACGTTTATGGAGTGGTGAACGTGACTACCCTCTATCTAGGTTTTCAGGTTGTGTTGTTCCAGGAACTTAGCCTGCCTCAGAAATTGTCCAATCCAATGATAATGGACCTTTGATGTTACTTTAATTACCTCATTAGCATTCCTTTGGCGATCTCCGGAACGACATTAGTAATGCGGGATGCACTACCACAGCTCACTGCATTTGCAAAATCTGTACTTATTATTACATAAGGCCGAGTGAATATTCTTATTTGTCACATCATAGTCAAAGAGGACAACTTTTCTAATGATAGATAAAAGGTTGAAAACCTATGACCCAGAATAGCCTTTCTTTCAGGTTATTTCAGTGTAAAGTATTTTGTGATCCATTAGAATGCTGCCTCCGACTTAGCAAATTACTGCTAAATGTAGTTAAAGATTAATTTGCACTTACTGTTTTAAGCAGCTTAACAAGTCAAATATGAAGCCTTTGACCCTGATAGGTTACCCAAAGTGACACTAAAAATCAAAACATGGTGTAAAATTTCATTTTTAGCAAAGAGATTCAAGAAGCCAAGACATACACAAATTAAATAGTCATAGGGGAATAGGTCCAAAGGATTGGCTCCACCAGCACATTGCCAAAGCAAAAGTCTTTGGGGGAGAAGTTGGAATCCATTTTTTTCAGGATGTTATAGATTATAACATATTAATATGATTTGCTGTTTTATCCCAACCTTTACAGTAGACATCAAATTGATATACCATTTTAAAATGCCAGACTAAGCCAATCACAATGCACCAAGGCTAAGGGAAATAGTTATTCTTGGCCTCCGGTGTACCAAAGGCCACCAGCACCACTCTCATTTGGCTTTTATCTGTGTGAGACTGCATTATGGAAGCCAGCTGTCAAAGTGAATAGAAAAGCTCTATGCTGACTAATGTCATTTCTTTAAGAAATATTAGCCAGAATCAGATTAACAGACTTTTCATTGCGGAGCCGTTTCTGAGATGATGCTGGTTTATTTTATTAATTCTTTCACGGGATTTGGGCATCACTGGCTAAGGCAACATTTATTGCTCATCCCTAATTGCCCACGAGAAGGGAATGGTGAGTCACCCTCTTGAACCGCAGCAGTTCATGTGGCATGGTACACCAACAGCACTGTTAGGAAGGGAATTCCAGGGTTTTGACCCAGCGACAGCGAAGGAACGGCAATATAGTTCCAAGTCAGCTTGGTGTATAGCTTGAGGGGAGCTTGCAGTTGGTGGAGTTCCCATGCATATACTGCCCTTGTCCTTCTAGGTGGTAGAGGTTGTGGCTTTGGAAAGTGATATGGACAGAGCCTTGATGAGTTGTTGCAGCGCATCTTGTATATGGTGCACACTGCTGGAACTGTGCATCAGTATTGGAGGGAATGATTGTTTAAGGCGATGGATAGGGTGCCAATCAAATTGGCTGCTTTGTCCTGTTTGGTGTCAAGCTTCTTGAATGGTGTTGGAGCTGCACTCATCCAAGTAAGTGGAGGGTATTCCATCACAATCTTGACTTGTGCCTTGTAGATGGTGGACAGGCTTTGGGGAGTCAGGAGGTGACTTACTCACCTTAGAATTCTAAACTTCTGACCTGCTCTTGTAGCCACAGTATTTATATGGTTAGCCCAGTTCCGTTTCCGTTCAATGGTAACCCACAGGATGTTGATGGTTGGGAATTCAGTAATGGTAATGCCATTAAATGTCCAGGGGAGATAGTCATTGCCTGACACTTGTGTGGCACAAGTGTTACTTGCTACTTATCACCCCAAGTCTGAATGTTGTCTGGGTCTTGCTGCATTTGGACATGGACTCCTTCAGAATCTGAGGAGTCATGAATGGTGCTGAACATTGTGCAATCATCATCCAATATACCCACTTCTAACATTATGATAAGAGGAAGATCATTGATGAAGCAGCTGAAGATGTTTGGGCTGAGAACACCACACTGAGTAACTCCTGCAGCAGTGACCGGGGACTGAGATGATTGACCTCCATCATTGCAACCATCTTCCTTTGTGCCAGTTATGACTCCAAACAGTGGAGAGTTTTCCCCCGATTCCCATTGACTCCAGTTTGCTAGGGCTCCTTGATGCCACACTCGATCAAATGTGGAATGACTGCTACATTTGTCTACTTCACAGTAATATTACAGAAAATTGGGCCACATGGTATTGGAGGTAATTGATTCGCATGGATTAGAAGATTGGTTAACGGGCAGAAAACAGAGTGTAGGGATAAATGGCTCATTTTCAGCTTGGCAAACTGTAACTATTTGGGCACTGCAATGAACACTGCTTGGGCCTCAGCTATCTACAACCTATATTAATTACGTAGCTGAGCAGACCAACAGTAATATATCCAGGTTTACTAATAATACAAAGTTAGGTGGGAAAGTGAATTGTAATGAGGACACAAAGAGACTGCAAATGTGTATTTAGACAGGTTAAGTGAGTGGGCAGGAAGGTGACGGATGGAATATCATATGGCGAAATGTGAAGTTATCCATTTTGGAAGGAAAAAATGAAAATTGTAATATACTTAAGTGGTGAGAGACTGAGAAACATTGGTATTCCAGCGGACCCATGTGTTATTGTACATGAATCACCGTAAGTTAACATGCAGGTGCAACAAGCAGTTAGGAATGCTATTGGTATGGTAGCCAATATTAGAAGGGTTGGAGTATGAGTAAAGAGGTCTTACTGCAGTTGTGGCAGGACCTTCGTGATATCACATCTGGAGTACTGTGTACAGATTGGTTCTCTATACCTAAGGAAAGATATTCTAGCCTTAGTGGCAGATGCAGCAAAGGTCCAGAGGTCTGATTCCTGGGATAAGGGGTTGTCCTCTGAGAAGAAATTTGGTAGACTAGAAGGTCTGATAGCATCTGTGAAGAGAGAAACAGGATCAACGTTTCAGGTTGATTACCTTTCATCGGAACACTGATGAAGGGAAGGTTTATGGATTCCATTTGAAGTCAGCTGCCAGACTGGCATTGGAAACTATCAGCTGGCTACATTTGTGCATGCCAGCTGCATATTATTGAAATGAACCACCGACACTGACATGTTTATCCGTGACATCAATCCATTAACCCAAGTAAATAATCCACTTCACAAGATCAACAGAGTTGTCTATTTTGATGTTTACCAGCCCACTGAATGTTGCTGAGAGATAAACCAATAAAAATGTCACAATTTGAGAGAAAGTTAAACCCTCGTCCTTCACATTCTTTTTTTCTGATTGCCTTTCTCTCTGTTATTGTTGCCAAGTGGAAACAGTCCACTTGCAAGGTGATTTATTAGCTCTCTTAATAACATGGTTTAGAGTGGCTATTGGCTTATTACTGTTAGTAACATCAGTGTAATGGGGTGGAATCAGTTGAACCAGCACAACAGATTGACGAGCTTTAAACATAACTGAGTTACCTATGAGTTACCTATGATCATGTTTTCCGTGATCTTTTATACTTCAGGATTCAAGTCGCCTGCATCACTCTCCGGCCACAAAACCAGCCACATCTCCAGGTCATCATTCCAAGGTTCAGCCAATTCCGCTGGAAGACTTTTCAAATTGTGTTCATTTTCTTACTTACACAGACACTGGTTGGCACATTTTCAAAGTTTTGATATACATCAGAAATTATGGGTAATTTTCCCATTGTACCCAAAGCAGAAACTCCCCCCTTTAGAGTGGGATGACATTTAATGCAGAGAAACGCAGGTTAAATCAACTTAGACAGGTCTGTCCTTTGTAATGAATGCATCAATCATTGTGCGGAAATATATTTCGGCAGTATTTAATTCACTGTGTAAAATGCAAACCTCTGGGAATCAAGTCAAATGTATGCACAGCAAATGAATGGTAAAATCACTACACAAACAAAACATACCGTCTGCATTTAAATTTAAAACTTAAAAAACAATTGATTTTATGAACCAAGCTAATTATCTATAGACTCTACTTTTAACTTCAGGGGATTTCACAGAGGTGCATTTGATCGTTAAATGTGTGTTAATTTACAGGCTTTTTGCTCAAATGGTGGAGAAAGAATTGATGATTTTCCCACCAGCAGTGCTTTATTATTTTGCACAGCGTGACTTCCAAACTTTGGAATAATACTCTATTTATACAGTAAAGGATTGTAAATATGGATGAAGAGTACATTCTTACGGTTCCGTAGAAATAATATTATTTGCAATTGCAATCCTGCATCATATGGCAGCACTAAGTCAAGCGATGAAGTTTAAGTTTCCCAATGTTAAATGTATCATAATTTCTGTTACCTGAATGCATTATGGAGTAATGTTCCTGTAACAATTCACGACACGCTGCTGGTAAAATGCAGGACAGGACAGCAGCATTCTCTAGTCACTCGATTCCTGTGGTTCCAAATTGCTGCCAATTAGAGTTGCTTTGAGTTCACTGATAACCAATCTGGTACATTGAGAGGACAGACTTGTGCATCACTGTATTTGAGGTGGCACTGCTGAGAAGGGAGTTTTATGACTTGGCAGATGATGTGCGCCAGGTGGGCCAAATCCACCAGGGAAACTTGGGGCGGAGTTTTGCCGTTGGTGTGCAGGGGGCGGGGCCCCGACACATCGACACGTAAAATGACGCGCGATGACATCGGGCGTGTGTCCCAACGTTATCTCGGTATGTCGTTCGACGGGCGCGCGCTGGAGGCGGCACCACACTCACCGAAATATCAACGCCCTATGAAGGCCATTAAAAAAGTAATTAAACTATTTAAGAAACTGCCCATCCAACCTTAAGGTTGGTGGTGGCAGACGAAGAGCCCAAGTGGCCTTCACGTTTTTCAGGAGACCTCATCCACGAGCGGGATGAGGTTTCCTTAAGTTTTTATAAAATAAATAAATACATTTTCCGAACTTCACAAACATGTCCCAGCTCATGTGACACTCTCACATGTTTAAATACATTTGTACTTCATTTATTAAAAAGTTCTCTAATCCATTCAATCTCCCTGAGGCAGCTCCGTTATCCCAGGGAGATTGCAGCACTCTTTCATGCTCATCCACAAAAGAGCACAGCCCTGACTCTCCCTCCTCTCCCATCCCGCACAAGCGCTACTGGCTGCGTGTGACGCTGGGTGGGTCTTAATTTGCCCGCCCGTGTAAAAAGCGGCGTGCAACCGATCCCGCCATAGGAACAATTCTCCCCCTCGTCATGCTATCACAATGGTTTTGCAATTTGTATTTATTACGAGATGTGTGCACTGAATTCAGAAGTAATGAGTCCTTTAGGCCTTTAGAGATTTAAAAAATTACATTAAAATATTTATCAGCAAAATAAAAGATTTCAAGCGCATACATATGACAACAATGACTTAATACTATCACAACTCCCTGGCCAGGATCTTCTGGAGGTCGGGTGGGCTTGGCGGGTGGGCCTGGGAGTGGTCAGGAAGCCGACCACAGCCCGCGACCCAGCTCCGACCGCTTTTTCAACCTGGCAGCCCAATTAATGGCCAGCCAGCATGAAACACGCACTGCAGCACTGGCAGGGTGGGGGCGGGTGCAGCGCCAGCGTGCAAGTGTGCTCACGGGCATGGGTGAGTGCATTAAAACCTCCCTGAGGCCTCAGGAAGCTGAAGAGTTTTGAAAATATGAAACAAGGGGAACTTAAAAATGTGAAGAACGTGTCCTCTCATGTGACTCTGTCGCATGAACAGGGACGTGTTAGAAATTAGTCTGAAATTTTTATTTTAATCACCGATTGAAACTTCATCCTGCCCGTGGATGAGATTTCGCAAAAAAAATTGCTTGGCATTTTTTTGCCTGCCCGCCAACTGTAATCTTGGGCGGACAGCGAGAAATTTCATTTAAGTAGAACTTTAATGGTCTTAATAGGACTGTTAATTGTTGGTGGATGTGCTGCCGAATCCTGCACACACTCGCCGACAAAATATCGCGCAACGGCATTGCACAACATTTTACGCTCATTCGGGTCAGGCGCTCGCCTGGCTGACGAGCGCAATATTCATCCCTTAAAATTCCTAATTATCCTGACTTCCGGTTACATACCCCTTTAAGGCAACAGCCCAGGGCCAAGTGAAGTTCTTAAAAGGGAATTAGATCATTTTCTGAAAAAGGAAAACTTGCAGGGCTACGGGGAAAAGGCAAGGGAGTGACTCTAGGTCCTTGAGAGAACCAGCAGAGACATGATAGGCCGAATGGCCTCCTTCTGTCTTGTAACCATTCTATGGCCAGAATCTTCGGGTCAGCAAACGGGGGCTGGACCCGCTCGCAGACACGTAAAATGGCGCGCGGTGTCGTCGGGCGTGTGTCCTGACATCACTGCGCGTCATTCAGATCTTGAGTTCGGCGGGCCCACACCGGAGTCGGCTGAACGCCTGCCGAACTGCCAAAGGCCTGTGAAGGCCTTTTAAACAGCAATTAAACTAATTAACTGAGCTGCCCGACCAACCTTAAGGTTGGCGGGCAGGCGAAGAGCCCAGGCGGGATGAGGTTTCATGGAGGTTTTTAAAGTTTAATAAAAATTTTTTTTTTATAAAATTCATTGACATGTCCCAGCTCATGTGACACTGTCACCTGAGGGGACATGTCTTAAAAATTTGTTTTTTCTTTATTAAGGTTTTCAAAAATCAAACAAATCTTCTGTGCTCTTTCGCGTGCATGCGCCCATATAGGGAGTGCACAGCCCACCCACGTAAAATGGCGGCGCACAGCCGATTGCGGGCGGCGATTGTCTGTGCCCCCGCCGGCACCTGCTCCCGTCCAACTCCCCCAATGGGGAGAAAATCCTCACCCCTGATTCTATGATAACATCTTGCTGTAAAATCCTCTTGGACTGCGTTAGGAATTTTGCAAGCAGCAAATCTTACAGAAAATTCACACTTAAGCAAAAGGATTGAAATGTTGTACTTGGTGGAAACACGAGAAGCTAAAAGGGAACTCAGCTTTCTGGGCTTCACCTGTTGGCGTTATTTACACATGCCAGGTAGTGTTTCCCATCCTGCCTGGGTCCAAACATAAAATTGAGGTCAGAATTAATACTTGGTAATGGACATCTCTGCCCACTTTTCTCATCATCTCTACTGTAACACAATGTGGTATAACAGAGGAAAATCCAACCCTATATATGATACCAAAGTCAAACTAGAAGTAGGATTTAATATTTCATCAGCGCATGACGCATAATCCAGATCAGTGTTTTCAATGCAGCAAGAGCGCTCAATGTTCCAGGACTTATTAAAAAATGGTCCACCCAGAGACAATGTTTCTTGCATTTATTATTATTTTTAACATGGGTATAAGGCCTGCCAAAACATAACCGGGCCCAGATGTTCAGTTGTTGCTGGGGACTGGTGTGGAGTTGGAGGTGTATTTGGAATGTGAGCCAAGAGGGTGAGGCCCAAGCCTCAGGCCAAGTTGGGTGAGGCTTGGTAGGTAGCACTCTGTCCTCTGGGTCAGAAGGCTGTGGTTCCAAGTCCTACTCCAGAGACTTGAGCACAACAACCTAGCCTGTCACTCCAGTACTGCATTGTGGGAGGAGCCGTCTTTTGGGTGAGATGCTAAACTGAGGCATCATCTTGTTGCGCAGGTGAATGTATAAGATCCCATGGCCCTATTTTGAAGAAAAGCCGGGGTGTTATCCGTATTGTTCTGAGGAATATTTATCCCTCAATCAACATCATGAAAACAGGTTATGTGGTCAATATCACATTGCTTTTTGTGAGAACTTGCTGTGCACAAATTGGTTGTCACGTTTCCTACATTACGGCAGTTATTATACTTCAAAAAATACTTTGTCGGTTGTAAAGTGCTTCGGGACATCCTGCAGTTGTGAAAGTTGCCAGATGAATGCCGACCTTTCTCCATAATACCGACGAGCTGTGGATAACCATCGGGCTTCTTGGTGCAGCTTGCAGCCAGGTCTTTTGGATAGGGAGCTGAGTCAACCCCACACAACTTCACTCCTCCCAGCCCCTGGGGCAAGATGTAAGCATCAGGGGAATTTAGAGAGGGGTTAAGCAATGGCCCACAGTATTTTTCTTTATTTATTCATGGGATGTGGGCTTCGCTGTCTGGGCCATCATCCATTGCCCATCCCTAGTTGCTCTTGAGAAGGTGATGGTGAGTTGCCTTCTTGAACCGCTGTAGTCCATGTGGTGTAGATACATCCACAGTGCTGATAGGGAGGGAGTTCCAGGATTTTGACTCAGCAACAGTGAAGAAACGGCGATATATTTCTAAGTCAGGATGGTGAGTGACTTGGACGGGAGCTTACAGGTGGTGGTGTTCCCCTCTATATGCTGCCCTTGTCCTTCTAGATTGTAGTGGTTGTGGGTTTGGAAGGTGCTGTCTAAGGAGCCTTGGTGAATTCCTGGAGAGCCAAGAAGAAGCACTTCTGTTCTGCCTCGCTCCGTAATACTGTAAGTGAAAAAGGGAAAGTTTTGATTTCCCCGATGACCTCCAGCAGTCTTGCTAACGACCTCTTGTTAGTTCACTGTAATGATCGAAAAATTGAGTGGGTCATGTGTGGCACAAGCTTTGCTCAGCTTTATTTTGCTGAACTTGAAGTCCTAAAAGAGGCATTAAACTCATAATTAGCACAGCCAGAGAGCCAGAATTGCTATTGGAAATCAGTTCCCTTCTCAGAGAGCATTTCACTCCCAAATGATGAGATCAGAAGGGATTAATTCCAATCCTCTCATTGTACCACACGTGCACAGCCTAGCAGTTAGAGTTTGCAATATTAGCAGAGGAATGCAGGTTACATTCCTCTGCTGAGGTATTAAACTGCTGTAAATACAAAATAAATTGATTAAGACTACCTGAAATAATGAACAGAAGCAGATCATGCTGCCATAATTTGCCTGTTAATCTCAAACATGGGGGCTTTTAAACTTTTTAAACTCTTGATTGAAACATATAAGACCCTGAAGGGTCTTGACAGGGTGGAAGTGGACAGGATGTTTCCCCTTGTTGGAGAATCTAGAACAAGGGGTCACTGTTTAAAAATAAGGGGCTGCCCATTTAAAATGGAGATGAGGCAATTTTGTTTCTCTCAGAGGGTTGTGAGTCTTTGGAATTCTCTTCCTGAAAAGGTGGTGGAAGCAGAGTCTGAATATTTTCAAGGCAGAGGTAGCTAGGTTCTTGGTAAGCAAGGGGTAGGCAGGATGCAGATTTGAGGTTACTATCAGATCAGTCATGATTTTATTGAATGGTGGAATGGGGTAGATGGGCTGAATGGCCTACTCCTGCTCCTCATTTGCATGCTTGTATGACATCCTAAACACTTCAGTGATATCACCGGGAAGTTTACAACCATCAAAACTGTCAATATAGACCTCTTTCTTTCAGGAGAAAAGAAAAGTTTCAGATCATGAAGGACACGGTAAAATAGCTATTGTTTAAATTTTACCACATTAAACACAATGGAATATAATATGGCATTTACTGAATTATGGGCTGTTCACACTTCACAATACAGGAATTCTTTACTAATGATGAAATATCTGGCTGGCAAATTATCATAACTCAGTTGGAACAATTATAGCATTTGTTTGGCAGGATACTATCACATTTGTAAAAGAACATTGTTATTTACCAACAGTTTGTGCTGAAAGCATAATGGACATATTATCACTTTGTATTTATAGTCTGGCACAATCTTTCAGGGACTCAAGTCAACAGTTTGCATTCCCAAATACCAAAGCACAAACGCATAATCAATATGGTTGTAATGGAATTTTAAATGTAAGCTAGACTTGTATAGATTTTTTCCACTTTTGTATTATTAGCATTCTGAGCAAACATTTGACTTTGCTCCTTAAAAACGCAAGTGATGAATTATTCAAGTGCTTCTCTGTTTTGCTGTTGAAGTCAAATGACCCCCACTGGAAACAGGACCCCTCTTCTTTCTAGCTTAAAATTCTCACCTTTGTTTGCGAATCCCTCCATGTCTTCACGTTCTCAATTCCCACAATCCTCCAAGATCTCTGCACCCGTCTCATTCCGACCTCCTAAGCAGCCCCAATTTTAATCAGCCCGCCATGGTGGCCTTGCCTTCAACTGCCAAGACCTTAAGCTTTGGAATTCTCTCCCTACACCTCTCCACCTCTCTACTTCCCTTTCCTACTTTAAGATGCTCCCTCAAACCTACCTCTTTGACCAAGTATTTGGCCAGCTGCTGTAATATATTCTTTTAATGAGGCTCAGTGTCAAAGTTGTTTTATAATGGTCCGGCAAAGTGCCTTGGGATGTTTTATTATGTTAAAGATGCCATACAAATACCAGTTGTTGTTGTTTTCCCACCCCAAAAATGAATGTAATGCACCCAGCAAGAGGCGCTCTTTCCCTACCCACAGAGTTGACTCATTTTACTCGAACTCACCAGCTGGGAAACCAAGGAGATTGGGTACAACCTTGGTTTTGCACTCTGTCCAATATTTGTCACTGGAGAGTAAAATCGAGCAGTTGCAAAACCAACATTGCACCCAATTCTGTCAGTTTCCCGACAGGTGGGTTAGTCTCAAATTTGTCCTTCATGGGGCCTCTCCCAAATCATCTGGTGGTGCAAATAAGAACATGCAGAGACAGTGAGCAGGTACAGAAATACTCATTACTACCACTGGCACTCCATTGAATCAGTTTATAGATTCAATCAGACCTCAAAGCATTAATTAAAACAAATTTGCTGTCACAAGGCAGCATCTAGGCAATACCGTGTAGTCGGCATTTTAGTAATGTACTAATTATTTTACATAATTATATATATTACATAATTACCAATTGCAAGTAAAAGGTCTCTCACCAGGGAAGTGGTTTTGAATTCCAGGCCACTGCATCGATAGCAGAATCTCTCAGGTTTATTATTAAAGGGGCAGGGGATGCAGTTGGGAGTGGGACAGGGCAAGTAGGAAAGGGAGGGCAGACTGGAGGTGAATTAATCTGGTGACCAGGTCAGGAGCCATCCGGATGGGGGTGAGGGACATGGGAGGGAAGAGGTGGGGTGGGGTGGGGCGGGGGGAGGGAGGAGCTGGCGGTGGGTGGCATGGATGAAAAGAAGGGTTTGGGCTAAGGCAGGTGTCAGGAAGGGTGTTGGTATGATGATTAGAGGCAGACCATCATCAGTATTCAGCAGGTGTGTGAGATTTTAATGCAGTCCCAGGATTCCTGCTGTTCCCAACTCCATTTTCAGCTAAATACTTTTATACATTTACATTTTGGTGATGACCAGTGTAGTATAAGAGTCTGGCACATGTGGGTTTAATGTGGGACTGAGTACAGTACTGCCCACACAGCGATGTAAGAGAGCACATGACCAACACCCAGAGTCAGTCTAGTTATGGACAGAGCTGTGTGTACCAGCAAGCATGTAGATAGTTCCTAGCTTGTGCCCCTTATTGTATTTTATAAACAGATCTAAGAGTCAATAAAGGCTTACAGTTAACCTACGTATGACCATGAAGACTTCTTCCGACCTTCTAAACACCCTACAACATGGTGGCAGCTTGTAGAAAGAAACAAAACATCACAGAAAATGAAGAGAAAAAATAAAATGTTGGAAGGCTGAGAAAAAACATTAATAAAACATTCTGACCGGAGAAGAAGTTCCATAAGCAGAGCCACAGAGGAAAGATCGCCAGTAATAAGCTCCAGAGGAAGGCTGGGTAGCTGAAGGCAGAAATTTAAAATTCCTTATTGCATCAGAAGAGTACATTGAATCTCTTTTGGAAATCTATGTTCAAATCCCAGAGCCAGCAGTCCAAGCAGGGGCGAGCTAAATCTTTTAAAACTCCAAGGGCGGAATTTTGCGCTGAGCGTGCGTGCATGTGCCTGACCCAAATGAACGTAAAATGATGCGCGACGATGTCCCAACGCGCACCCGCACGATATTTCGGTCAGCGGGCGCACACAGGGGTGGGCAGCATGCCCGCTGACAATTAGACAGCCTATTAAGGCCCTTACACTAACTAACTGACTGAAACATTTCACTGCCCTGTCCAACAGTTTGGTTGGCGTGTGGACGAAAAGGCCAAGCAGCCTTTGCGTTTTTGGCTAAACCTCATCCGTGGGCGGGATGAGGTTTCGACCAGCGATTGGAAAAAAAACTAAAAGCTTTTTGCACTCCTATCTGACATGTTCCTGCTCATGTGACAGAGCCACATGCGCAGGGACATGTCTTCATTATTTTAAGTATCTTTATTTTGAGCGTTTAAAATCTTCAGCTCCCTCAGGCAGCTCTGTGCCTCAGGGAGCATTTACTGCGCGCACCCTTGCGCAGACTTCAGTGTTCACGCTCCTCCTCCCGCCAGCCAGCGTGAAATTGGGGTTGGGGCCCGACGGCGGGCTGTGGTTGGCTTCTTGACCGCTCCTGGACCCACCCGCCCTGGCCCAGGATTCAGCGCTGCCGGAGAAACCTTTAAATAATTCAGAGTCGGAAGTGCAGCCTGAAAATAAAAAAACCCGTTTCTAAAAGCCGATCCCCGAGTTGGTGCCCGTGGCAACCCATGCTCGATCTGAAGCGGAAGAAATAATTAATTAAATAACCCAGCAGAATCACGAATTCTAAACCCTGCTGGGATAAAGCAAAAGTCAGGATCGGACAAATTTGTGACTTAAAGTAAAATGCTGCACCAGAGAATGCTACAGGCAGTTGACTCAGGCAGCCATTGCTTTTTCCCCAAGCTGAGCGTTATTGCCATTGTAGTGCAGCTCCCCCAAATTGGCAAGTGCAGGAAATCTTTTTGCCGCCAAGTGAATGGCGATACCAGCTTGAAATATAGGAAGATGTTAAGGCAGAACCTACACTTCAAAAAATTTAACCATGGATCGGAATTCCACTCATCCAGAACAATTTGGACTTATCCAGGGGCCAAATCTAATGGGAACATTGGATGTCCTGGGGAAGAGAATTCCTAAATTACCGAAGTATATCAGGCCTAAGTAGAAAGCCAGAAAAAGTTCGGATCAATACCTTTTTATCCAGGTTTAGTGAAATTGCAGATGAAGTAATCCTAATGCACTGCATTGATGAATCCTCAACCAACTTCAATGAAATATTAAAAGCCTTTGACAAATATTTTAATCTTCAAGTTGTGGAGTATACAGAGCTTTAAAAAAAGGATAGAAAATCCCCGGTAAAGCTACAAAAGGGTAAAATACATTAACCACACAAGGACACCAGAGAGGCAATGAGCTTTTCGGAAGTCTCAAAAATATGCCTTTTTAGAAAAGCCGACATATTACCCAAATTACAACAGCAGGCAGCAATGCAGAGCAAGAAGCTTATTGTGAATGAAGGAAAGCTATCTGATGAAGTCCAAAGTATACAAACCCTGCAAAAGGAAAATTAAATAAGGTTGGAAATTGTTCACATCAAAGCTGAATTGGAATATTTGGAACACAAAATTCAAACTGAGTATATAACTTTGAAAACACGCAATAAACTAAAGTCTTCAATGAGCCAAACTGTTTGAGATCTGCAGCATTGCAAAGGTACCAGGAGGAGCTAACAACTCTGCATTCTATTTTTGGCAAATCAAAGTAGGAATTGGGAAAACTCAATCAGAAATACAGCCAGATACTATAGCAGGCAGAAAACGCACTCAAAGAAGTTGTGGCCTTGAAAGAACTGAAGAACCAGTTGGCAGAGAAGACTCAAGCATGTCCCATATTCCAGGAGGAAGTCAAGAGGTAGAAGAAAGAGACGGCAGAGCTGAAGAAAATGTTTGCAAGAAAACTTGGCAAAACATTACATTTCCAAAGATGTATATGAAGAGATGAACGTTAAGAACCTCGAATGCCAAGACCAAGTAGGGCTTCTCATAAGACAGTGCAAAGAGACTTATAAACAATTGGCAGAACTGCAATTACAGAAAGTGAGCTTGTAGGGTAGCCCAGAGGAATTATGCTCTGCTAAAGTAAAACTAATCAGTGAGAGAAGAAACTTGCACGCACAAAAGACAAGTTTGTAAAGGTAAAAGGAGAATTGACAAGAACACTGGAATGTCACGCACAAGAAGTAGAACATTTAAAAGAAGACTTTAAATGCTTAAATGATGAACTGGTAGAAGCGCATTCAATTAAAACTTCAAGCATCAGACGTCTCCAAGAAGCATCATTCAAAATGCCTGGAACAGGAGAAAGAATTGTTGATGCATCAAAACAGTAGCTTGAAAGTAGAATTAACAACCAAAAGTGAAAAACCTCTTGAATTTGGGTCCAGCCTGTACAACATGAAGGTTGTGATACATAATATGGAAGAGCAAATGCAGACTTTCAAAGCAGATCAGAGAAATTCTGTGATTGATGATCTAATTAGTGAATTGCAAAAGTCCAAGGAACTGTCAGTGACCATGGAGAAAGATTCCAACAGAACTGAATGCCCAGGTGAAGTTGTCAAACTTATATCAGGGTTCCTCAGATAACTCTGAAACAAAGACAACCATTGTTGTTAATCATAAAGAACTGCAAGTTCCCGAATACTCAAGCAAAAACAAAAATCCTGACGGGTCTTCAACCCTGAATTGTCTTCTCTCTTTGCTGAACATGTTTGTCCATTCTCATTATATCTTCTGGAAAACCTTCACTGGTCAGACCAGCCAACCACCCAGGGAGTGACCATGACACCTTCAGTGGAGGATGTAAAACAGAGGGACCAGCAGTCTGATGAGCCTCAACCTCAGACTCTGATGATGGTACGCAGGTCAACACTGCAACCAGCGAACATATGCTGCAACTCCCAGCCGGCATGCCAAAGCCACAAGATGTGTTGGAATCTGGTGGCAGCTGTCCATTGCTGACAGTGAAACGCTGAGGTGAATGCACCACTAAAGATCATTCTTGTTGTGGGGATGATCATCCTCCACCATAGAGGATATCACCACGACCCACAC
This sequence comes from Carcharodon carcharias, assembly GCF_017639515.1. Classification (NCBI taxonomy): domain Eukaryota; kingdom Metazoa; phylum Chordata; class Chondrichthyes; order Lamniformes; family Lamnidae; genus Carcharodon; species Carcharodon carcharias. Next base: position 221,164,634 of record NC_054469.1, read on the forward strand.
AAAGATGGGAGAAGTGAAAGAAATGACAAGGATACGAATACAATGTTCACCCAACCCACAAGGAACAAGTTAGGGTAGCAACTATCGACCAGCACAATAGCCAAACTGGTCAAGTGCACTTTAACACAATAAAAGAAAAGAAAAGGATGAAAATACCCAGATGCCAGAAAAAGTCCAAACCTACAGTAAGAACCAGCAGCGAATGAGCCTATCACTCCTCTGACAGTAGTGCGAACGAGATAAGGAAGGGTTATAAGGCCTCCAGACAGCCTGAACCTTTGGATTCATGGATTTGAAGGGAGGAGATGGGGTAGTGATAATGTAGCAATAACAATGTGATAGTAATAATAATGTAAGACATAAGGTAAACTATAATCACTTAAAATACATTAGATAAAGACTGGGAGGTGGTGTAATATAAGGTTAATATGGGACTGAGTACAATACACAGTGATGTAAGAGAGCACATAACCCCCACCCAGGGTCAGCCTAGAGTTGGGCAGAGCAGTGTGCACCAGCAAGGATGGATACAGCTCTGAGCTTCTACCCTCTATTGTATATTTGAAAATAGTTCTAAGAGTCAGTAAAAACTTACAGTTAACCTACATATGACTACGAAGACTTCTTACTCAACTCGAACTAATACCCTACAACAACCAGAAGTGGTCCCTTCAGGAAGCACAGATAGATCACATGTAGACCTGGTTTACTGATTGCAACCAACTCTGTTCCAAGTGTATTCAGTGCAACCCCATTTGGCACACAGGGTGCTGAAAACTGGCATTAAACCTTTTATTTGCATATGCAAACAAGAGATTGATCTCATGAAGCCACCAAAGAAATCTGTGTTCAAATTACAGAGTTGCTTTATATTGCCTCCTGCCGCTACCAAGCTATTGGTTAAAGGAATGATTCAGACTAGTAGCCTCCAGGCAACTAAAGGGACAGTTCAATATGCAATGGATTGTGTCCCAGGCTGCTTCTGTGGGTCCAGAGTCACATGTAGGCCAGACCAGGTAATTATGGCAGATTTCCTTCCCTCTTGGACATTAATGGCCCAGATAGGTTTTTATGACAATTGATGATGGTAGTGGTGACTATGAAGCTAGGACCAGCTTTATTTTCCATATTTATTAACTGAATTCAAATTCTACCAGCTGCCTTGGTAGAATTTGAATCTATGTCCCTCTGGGCTCTGGGATCTCCGGATTACTGGTCCAGCAATATTACCACTGCACCACCATCTCCTCTAAGTACTACATAGCAACCAAACTCCCAATGATTTAAAAATGATATACTCAGTGCAATTTTCTTAACTACAGGTGAAAATTTCAAATGTTGCTGCTCCACAATAGGGAGGAAATTGTTGTTTTTATACTGTGCAAACAGATTCCTTAGGAACCACTTTGACCCTATAATATGTGCTTGAATGACTCCTATTACTGAACCAAATACCACTTGTAGCAGATCTTTAACTTGAAATACATAACGGGGCTGATAATCTGATGGCAGGCGCTCAATGCATCACAGCACTTTAGATACCAGGGCTCCATATCATTGGGTATGGACAGCCCAGATGAGCTTCATTCATGATGTACTCAGTGCTCTTGAATGCAAATAGGGCATATCCTGGTGTACTTAAGTTCAATGTGCCCCTCCAGATTGAGTTGTACTAGCTTTTGCAGAATTGGAAGCTGTGCTGATAGGACAAGATGGAGAGGGGTGGAAGAAAACATGTGCGGAGCATAAACCCCATTATATAGACCCGTCAAACCAAATGGCTTATTTCTGTATTCTGTAAATTCTAACTAATTTTATTTAATGTATAGAAAGACTAAACTATAGGACAAATAAAGAGGTGAAACTTTAACTTAATACTTGCCATTGACATTGAATGAAAGAGCAAGAATTTGGGACAGTATCCTCAATACAGTGATTCATATGCACTCCAACAAAACCTCCACTGGGCGTGAGAAATCACTAACACACAGGCTCAATAACTAATATTCAAAGTCATAATACACACATTGTAATACAGGCTGATTTAGCACAGAATGTTATATGGGACAGAATTAATCTTGGTAATATTAAATACATCGCCACTGTAACTATAACTGATGTCTTCATTACCCTTCAGTCATAACCAGGCATTAGCAACTAATGTGTTCACACCAGAATCAACATTATCCTCAGTAGATGAAAATGTTCTGAACCCTTCAGACATACAGATATTTTTAAAATTCAGAGTATAATCAGTAATCAGTCTTCTACCTTTCAATATGATGAGCAAACAGTTGTAAATTTTTGTAACACAAGTCAAATATAATGTACAATGTTACCCTTTATCCTGGTATGTTTATGTTGAACCTCAATGAGTGTGAGGATTAAAAGGGTTTGCAATCTTCTGCACATTAGGTCATCATGTGTATGATCCAATTAAAGATGGTAAGTAGTTTTCATAGATCATTAACTTAAATTAGGACCCTCTAGAGAAACTTTTGTTCACAAAGGTTGCAGTCACCATTAAATAAAGTCACCCTACTTAACACGGTGCAAACAGGAACAAGTGATTCTTTGGCAATCCTCCAGGGAAGATGAGCTAAGGTTTCCTCTCAGCATTTCAACCAGATAAGCAGGGCTGCAAATGGAAAGTCAAGTAGGCTCCAGATGTTTGACATATGTGCCTGAATAGGTTCACAGCATCAGGTTGACTCTAATGTATCCAGCAATGTGTTTGGATTCTCCAGGAGTATGAGAACAGATTTAGAGATGGGAGATTAGTTCTGATGAAGCATGAGGTACAACACTTCACAACCTCTGCACTCAACATTGACTTTCAAGAATTCCGAATCAGAACCACTGCTCCCATTTCACAGACAGCAGCTGTTTATAACAATTCTGCTGTTGTTATTTTACATTTATATTGCATATTTCCAGCATCTTTAATATTGTGCTGAAGGGAGGCATGCAGGATTGCAGACGAGAACAATTGACACTGAACCATGCCTCTGCAGAATGAAACTGCCACTTCTGCTCTTTGAGGTTCAGCAAACAGGGTACTTGGAACATCCTTCCAATCTGCCCAGAGAAATTAATCCCGTGAAGTTTCCCTGGTGCAAAACATACCATCCACTTCTTTGCAGAAGAAGAGAAAGTTTAACGCTCCTCGGATGCTGTATGCAACAATCTGTGACTGCTGTCAGGAGTGACTCTAATAGCCACAAGTGTGCAGGGTCACAGGAACAGACAGGTTTTCAAGTTACCTCCAGTCTCTCGGCAGTGTATGCTTCTGGACAAGTGACAGCACAAGTATCCCAAAGCATGTATGCCTGTATGAAGGGAAACCAGCTTGGTTCCAAAATTCTCATCTTTGTGCTCAAACCCATTCGTGGCCTTGCCCCTCCCTATCTCTGCCACCTCCTCCAACTCTCCAACCCTCGGAGATCTCTGTAATCCTCCAATTCTGGCCTCTTTCATATGCTCAATTTTAATTGCTCCAATGGTGGTTGTGCTTTCAGCTGCCCAGGCCCTCAGCTCTGGGACTCCCTCTCTGGACCTCTCTTGCTAAATTTAAGACAGTCCTTAAAACCTACCATTTTCACCAAGCTTTTGGTTATCTGCCCTATTGTCTCTTTACATTGCTTGGTGTTAAATTTTGACAGATAATATACCTATGAAGTGCCTTGAGACATTTTAATACATCGGAAGTACTATTTTTGTGCAAGTTCTTGTTTTGCTGTGGTAGTCTTGAAGAGTCTTAGGAACACTATTTAGCCCTTAGCTTCTAATTGCAGGCTAAATTAAGGGTAATCACATTCTGTGAAGCTCAAGACCCAACATGACTGACATAGCAATAATCCTGTACAGGTATTTCTATCACAGCAAATTGATTGGCATACCTACCCGTGTATAGTGCACAAAGTAAATGACAGCCATTATCATATATAGTACTTCAAGATAATTGACAGTGATCTTCATTGCTTATCTAGGTAATCTTCTTTGAGTGTAAGGCTCTCTACATTTCTTCAAGTGCAGGAGGTTGTGTAGGTCAGATTGACTTCTGTGCAACTGTTTCCCCATTAAGCCCTTCAGTGTACTACTAAGTTGCCTTCCAAACATAGAAGCCCTTTCTCAATCCCCCAATTATCATGGCCTAGCCTGTGATTGGCCGTCACCATGCCTGGTTCCTTTCTTCATTTTTCACTTTATGTCAAATATTTCATTTCTTTGGACATGTCGAGCTCCTGAAGAAATATTCAAAATCTGTCAAACACGTTATGAAACAGCACTAGTCTAGATAAAACCGTGTTTATTTCTTGTGAAAATCAGAAGAAATCTGCACAGTTTATGTAACCTTATTGCAGTGAAAATGGGATTGTTCAGTGATCACTGTAGAAGTTAATTGTAAAAATGAAAGAGACTTCTACTTAAATGAAAACTGAAGCTTTGAAATTATTTGTTTGTACAGTTTCCTGCAGGAACAATCCATCATGTTTAAGGTAATGACTGCCTGTAAAACTAAAACAGTAATATTGGTTATACAACTTTTAAATTTTTGAAATGAATGATCGATTCCTTGATTTGCAACAACTGCTAAGTAGAAAATAAACCAAAAGGCTTTGCCTGCTACCCAGCTTTCTCTAACAAAGGAAACAGAGAAACAAACATGAAGTGCATCTGTACAAAAATGGCACTTAAATTCATAAAATTGATGAACTGTTTTATAATGTCTTCCCATATCCAGGAGACATTTACTGATAAGGAGATAGTCCAAGAAATCTAATGATAGGCTCAGAATAAGTGATGTCAACAGGAATAATCAAACTTGAAGAAATTCCCTGAGATTATAAAGCTTCTGCTTCAAAATGTGGAGTGCTAAAGTGCATTGTGAATGCTTTAGGTGACAAGCAAGTTTGTTTAAGGAGGAAGTGTCTCCACTAAGACAGCATTTCTGTTTCATAAAAGAGCAGAAAGTGATGGTCACAGTCATCAGGTCAGGCTCCGTGTCTGTGGAGAGAAGCGAAGGTGGCATTTCTAGTTTGTCCCAAATCACAAATACTTTTGGATTCTGAAGACGGGCCGTGACTAAAAGGTTGCTGTACTTGACTTGCTGGCCTGAATTTTCCCGTCAGCAATTTGGGGGCGGGGCCCGCTCGCCGAGGGGAAAATGATGCAGGATGATGTCCGGAGGAACCCCCGACGTCATCCCGGTCCCTTTAAATTTTTAGCAAGGCGGGCGGACAGCGGAATCAGCTGTCCGCCCGCCGACCTGTCAATGGCCAATCGAGACCATTAACAGAGTAATTAAGATTGTTAAAGACCCTGTCCGTTCAACCTTAAGGCTGGCGGACAGGCCAAGAGCCCCAGCGGGCTTCTAATAATACATGAAACCTCATCCACTGGCGGGATGAGGTTTCATGCCCATTTTTTAGAAACTTTAATACTTTTTATGTGTTATTTATTGGCATGTCCCATCTCGTGTCATGGGGGACATGTTAGTAATTTTTTAATTTTTCTATTTTCAAAGTTTTTTTGGACTGTCAGTAATCTCCCTGAGACAGCACTTAGTCGCAGGGAGCAGTGCGTGTATGCGCAAAGGAGAGCACTTTGACAGCTGGGGATTCCCTTCCCCTCCCCCCACCCCACCCCACCCCGCACAGGAAGTGCATAGCACTTCCCATCGGGCAGGCTACTGGGCGGGGCCTTAATTGGCCCGCCCACTTAAAATGGCAGCGGGCCCCCTTTCAGTGGTGGGGGTTGGCTGTCTGCCCACGCTATCCGAGGGCAAATTCTGCCCACAGTTTCCAGTATGCTTCAATTTAATTTTAATTACCAGTATTTTTTTTAATATAGACGCTCGTATTTTGCATTGGATTGTTTAAATAAGCTTTTGAAATTCTAAACGAGGGTTGCTATGTACGGACAACCTTTCATTAAATTTTGGACAGTTTCAGTCAGAGTTCCGTCTAGCCCAAATGAAGTCAACTTTAACACCAAGGGCTGAATTTTCCCCCCCCCCACCACCGTCGGGTGGTGGGGGGTGGGTGGGGTGGGGGAAGGGTTGTGCGGGGATGGGCGGGAGCGAGTGTAAACCCGATTAGTGCACCCCCCCCATTGGGTTGGCGCCGCCATTTTAGGGGGTCAAATAAGGCCCGCCCAGCGTGACGCTCGCCCGGAAGTGCTGTGCGCTCGCTGTGCGGGCGGGGTGGTGTCCCCTGAGTGAGGGCCTGCGCCAAAGAGCGCAGAAAACTCCCTGGGTGGGGGGAGGGGCGGGGGCGCAGAGGTGTCTCAGGGAGATGAGTTTAAGGTTTGAAAATTTAAAGAAAAGGGGGAAAAAAAAACTTTCAAATCCTGTCCCCTCATGTGACAGTGTCAGATGAGCTGGGACAAGTCAATGAATTTTTAAAGTAATTGTTATTGATCTTTAAAACAGTTCATGGCCAGAAATTTCCACCTGTCAGGGGGGTTGTGCGGGAGCAGGCCCGAACCCGATCGGGTCCACGCCGCCATTTTGCATGGGTGGGCCAATTAAGGCTATGCGCCCCCTGTGCAGGCCGGTGGTGGGGGGGATTCCCTGAGTGGATGTCTGTGCTCTTTTGCCCCTCTTGTTTCAGTGTTCACTATCACATGAGCTGGGACATGTCAAAGAATAAATTTATAAATTTTTATTAGATTTTAAAACGTTTCACGAAGCCTCATCCCGCCCGTGGATGAGGTTTCATGAAAAATGCGTAGTGCGCCTGGGCTTTTTGCCTGCAACCCCCCCCCACCCCCCACCCCCTCCCCCCGCCAACCTTAAGGGCAGCACATTGAATTATTTTAATTAGTTTTTAACAGGCCTTAATAGGCCTTTGACAGTTCAGCGGGCCCGCAGCTGGGATGGCCCGCCCCTGCTCGCCGACAGGAAAATTCTTCCCCAAGTGACATCATGCTGCACAAGTATTTTGCTGACTGGTTGCTACTGATGCTAATCTTGCTTTGGATCTCGTCATGGTCTTGATGCCACTGGTGAAAATACTGTTGGCCCCTCCACTCCTCCTAATACCAAAAATTGGACATCATGACGTGAGTCTGATGCCTCCTTCCCCCATGACACCAGGAAGAGTAAATTATTGAAATGTGAAAGATGGTTGGAAACACCCTAGAAGCAGTACAAGATTCCATGGTGCGCTTTACAGGTATATAAACCTATAAAAATCTGAATGGTTATCCCTCTTAATGTCACACCTTCATCCTCAAGGAACAGAGAATCCCTCGTTACTATATGACCTTGAGCAGGTTATACCTATTTATATTAACTATGCAGGAGAAATTTACAGAAAACACTTCACACAGTACAGTTGAACAGCACAAGAGTTTCATTCTGCAGAAGAAATGAAGCACATTGCTAGAAGACTATCTATTGACAGAAGAGTCCTATTAATGGACTATATTTATATCCCCTTTGACAATTTCTTTCAAACGTTTCCACTTGATGCGCAACCTTTTGTAACCTTGTGTAGAATGGGGTCCTTATTGACAAAAGCAAGAGTGCCATATTAGCGGGAATGACGCCAGTCAGCCTCAGAGGTTATGATTCTTCAGTTTAAAATATTCATTGGAAACTATGGATGATTTATAGTGTAATTTCAACAGGAAGGACAAAGAAAGCCAGTCTATTTCACTGTTCTGTTGTGATGCTGATGTATGACTTTGAGAACACACTAACACAGTGAGACGTTCTCCTAAGTTATCCATAACATAGTCAATGACAAGGATAACCTACTTGGAAATTCTTCAAGGTGCTCAGCAAATCTCACCCAGGAAGGGACTGGAACTGATGACATTTAGTTGGTTCAGACTTGGTTGGGGTAACATAGCTGTTGGCATTAACCAAATTATTTGGGGAATAAAACTATTCCTAAGTGATCCAGAAAATAATTTGTAAGTGTGTTTTTACTGAAAGATTCAATGCATTTTTTGCAGAATATTGCCATGCAGATGATAATATCAAACAGTATCTATATAATTGTATCCATTGCAGTTATGGTAGATTAGATAAGGAGAGACTGTATCTATTGACAGGGTTGGTAACCAGAGAACTCAGATTGTAAAATAATTAGCAAAAGAATCAGTGGCAAGATGAGATTTTTTTTTGAAGCAGTGAGTTGTTACGGACTGGAATGCCTGGAAACAAAGCAAACTCAATGGTAAAGCTCAAGAAGGAACTGGATATGGACTAGAAATGGAGAAACCGGCTCAGCTTGGGGCATAGGATTAATTGGATAGCTCTTTCAAACAGCCAGCACGTGCACAATGGGCTGAGTGGCCTCTTTCTGTGCCGTGAGACATGATTCTATGTGTCATTTCTTTATGTTTTCACTTGGTTTAATTCAAATTGTACTGCTGCCTGAAATGACAAAATGGCCTTGCCAACCAACATTACTGTAATGAAACTCCTAATTTTGATGTCAAGGATCCATGTTAAGGTCAGAATCAACAGGTTTCTAATTGAGTTAAAGCGGACCCTGTATTATAATTAATCAGCCTGTCACAACACAAAAGATGTCACCTCTGCCATTTGAAAACCGCAGCTATGATTAGGAATGTCACAGTGTCAATGTCCCATGGCTCAACAGTCAGGACAATAAAAGACACAGTTTACCAGAGGGCTGTTAAAATCTGATTTAAGCAAAGCCACCTGTGTTTATGAGCACACAGGAGCAGCAATGTGTGTTTGATGATACTCGTTATTCTGATCTTGAGTTAATGGAACAGTAGCATGAGTCGGATAAATCAACTTTCTAATCACCTGCTTTAACCACACCTGGCGTTTGCCTTCAGTGTCCCACAATGTACGTGTTTAGCATTGTTTTACTCTGGATTTAACAAAGAACAAAGGAAAGTACAGCACAGAAACAGGCCCTCCAAGCCTGCGCCAATCATATTGCCCGTCAACTAAAACATTTTGCACTTCCGGGGTCCGTATCCCTCTATTCCCATCCTATTCATGTATTTGTCAAGCTGCCTCTTAAACACCACTATCGTATCTGCTTCCACCACCTCCTCTGGCAGCGAATTCCAGACACTCACTAACATCTGCGTAAAAAACTTGCCCCACACATCTCCTCCATAGTTTTCTCCTCTCACCTTAAATCTATGTCCCCTAGTAATTGACTCTTCCACCCTGGGAAAAAGCTTCTGACTATCTACTCTGTCCATGCCACTCATAATTTTGTAAACTTCTATCAAGTTGCCCCTCAATCTCCGTCGCTCTAGTGAGAACAATCCGAGTTTCTCCAACCTCTCCTCATAGCTAATAACGTCCAGACCAGGCAGCATCCTGGTAAACCTCCTCTGCACCCTCTCCAACGTCTCCATATCTTGACATTCCAGAGCCAATAGTACTGCTATAATTATTTGCAAAGATCACAATATTGTTAAACCATGCCAGTATCAAATTTCACGATATAATGATAACAGCATATCACAATCTCTTTCCTTCCCCTTGTTAGGCAGTCCCTTGGGATCGAGGATGAATTGCTTCCACCCTGGTTCGATGAATTCTGGACTGGCGGATAAGTCCAACGTGCGATCTGCAGACTCTACCACATGAGAAGCAGGTGGCGCTTGAAGGGTTGTGTAGATGGGTTGTTTGGAGGTTTCTGTGCTCAGCCCGCACCCTTACTTCACCTTTGTGTGTTCCAGGTAAAGTCTCTAGGTGTGTTCAGTGCCTTCCTGAATGAACTTTCTCCATTTTGGTCAGTCTCAGGCTAGGGTCTCCCATGAGTCGACGGGGATGTTTGACTTCTTTAGGGATAATTTGAGGACACCCCTAAAGCGTTTCCACTGTCCTCCTGGGAGTCTCCTGCCATGCCTGAGTTCTGAGTAGCGCAGTTGCTTTAGAAGTCTGGTGTCAGGCATGCAAACTACATGTCCCATTCAGCTGTGTTGGTTTGAGTGATTAGCGTCTCAATATTAGGCAAGTTGGCTTGGGAGAGCGTGTTGCTGTTGGACTGCCATCGTATTTGGTAATTTTTCTAATTGCAATTGAGTGTCAGCTGGTCAGGTGGGTCCTTTGCAGTGAATAACAAACCCCTTAAACTTGGTGAATTGTCAAAAAATTTCATAAGTTTCCAATCTATGCATCAACTCATGATTTAAGAAATGTTAAAAATCATTTGACAAGTTCTTTAGCCAAAGTGACTACATGCACAGTAAAATGAGAAACTTGCATTTCTATAGTGCCCTTTGAAACCTTAGGTGCAAACCAAAGGGCTTTAAAGCCAAGGATTTGAAGTGTGGTCACTGTTGTAATGTAGAAAACAGTACAATGGCTAACAGCTGTAATGGCTGTAGGCGTTAAAGTATTTTGATGAACATGTTAGAGTTAAATGACATTGCCAGATATAATCAATATGTGCTTACTCTTTCTAATATTGATGTTTACACGTGTCACAGAAGTACTCTTCCTAATAAATCCTATGGAGGAATGATTTCCACGTGTAAGGAAATGAGGGGCAACAAAATCTCTAGGGTTAGCAATGTGATACATTTGCTGCACTTCTGTATTCAATGTAAAATCTTCTATCATTGGTTTTGGTTTTGAACTCCATTAAATTAATTTGTGGGTCTAATCACACATCCTTCATTGTATGTATAGGGGCTCAACGGAGCACACAAGCCTCCCCACCAAGTAAGTTGTCAGCCCCAGTGAGCAATGCCATTGGGAGGTCCTTCTTCCTAGTAGCACCACCCATGGTGGCAAGGTCGGAGCGGGGGAGGTGCCAGACAAAGTGTAGATATCTTGCAAGCCTGAGGGAGCTTATGGTGATAGGAAGGGGCAAGGCTATGGAAAAGGAAAGTCTTGCATTTATATCATGCTTTTCACGACCGCCAAGTCAAACCACTTTACAACCAGTGAAGTACTTACTGAAGTGTAGTCATTGTTTAAATGTAGGAAACATGACAGCCAATTTACACTCAGCAAACTCCCACAAACAGCAATATGATAATCACCAGATAATTTGTTTTTTTATGGCGGACTGAGGGATAAATATTAGCCAGGGCACCAGTGAGACCTCCTCTGTTATTCAAAATAGTGCTGTGGGACCTCTTACATCCACCCAAGCAGAAAAATGGAGCCTCTGTTTCATCAGAAAGACAGCACCGCTGACAGGGCAGTGTTCCTTCAGTGCTGTGCTGGAGTATCAGGCTTGATATTTGTGCTCAGGCCCTGGAATGAAATTTGAACCTGAAGCTTTGTGATTTAGAGGTGATCATGCAACCAACTCAGCCATGGCTGACGCTGCAGGAGTTTGGAAACAAGGGTGAGAATTCTAAAATAAAGGCATTGCTTAACTGGGAGCCATTGTAGATCAGCGAGTACAGGGACAATAGATGAATCAGACTTGGTTTGAGTAAAGAGAAAGAATAGCCATGGCTGCAAGAGTTTTGGCTCATGGATGCGAAGGTGAGGTCATCGCAGGAACTGTAATTGAACCCAGCTTCCTTCTTTATTTCATACAGTAAAAGTGAAGGTCTATTTCCTCAGGGAATCTGGGGAACAAGCCACAAAATCATGACTTTATTTTACACTTCAATTGCTACATTTGGGAATTTTAGAGATTATTGCAATTCTTACTTTCAAGCCAAAAATAGTTCCTCTGGATAGGCTACAGACAATTAAGGTCTGAAAATAAAAGTGGGCAATATTGAGTGGCAAGCAGTGGGTGGCGTGGTTGGGGGTGGGGGGGGGTGTGGTGGATTGGGGCAATTTGAACGCCTCATGCTGACCAGACAAGTTATAATCATCTAGGCTGCTTATATGCTCCAATCACTTTACCATCCCTCATTATATTTGGGAGCAGGTCTATTTGGTTGAATTTTTTAGGTACTTCCCTTGGGATTATTTTTGTAACAATCCTACATTTGCTGTGCCCTACACAATTCCCAACCTTCCCACTGCATTACAGCAAGTTGCCAAGGCATCTTCGGCAACACCTTCCAAAACTGCGAGTATTACCACCTAGAAGGAAACTGGCAGCAGGTGCATGGGGAAAACGAACAGCTCCAAGGGCTGAATCCTCCGGTCAGTGTGCAGGGGGTGGGCCCAGCATGATGACACATAAAATGACACGCGATGATGGCAGGCACATCTCACAACGTCACCATGCGTCATTTCAATATTTCGTTCAGCGGGCACACGCCAGAAGCGACTGCACGCCCGCCGAAATGTCAACGGCCTGTTAAGGCCATTAAGCAAGTCATTAAGCTAGTTTAGAATGTTGCCCATCCAACCTTGTTGGGAGGAGCTAAGGTTTTAGGAATAGGGGGAGGAGTAGAGAAAGAGACTAATTTCAGAGGGGATTTACAAGATAAAAAAAAATAACATAAAAGTCACAAAAGATGCTTCTAAACTCTAATGCTGATGTACATAATGTAGTTCATTATATAATAACCAGGGCCATCCGCTTGTTCAATTATTAATTCAGCCCATGTTTTCCACTGTGGACATTCGTTTCTTGCTTCAAACGTTGGCTCATTGTATCCCCATCAGGACTGTTCGTGATTAAATCACAATGCACTCAGACACGTGCCTTCTTTTAAATCAGTCATCCAGTCCGCAGCAATATCTATTAAACCAGGCAAGGCACCTGATGCCGAACCAGTCAGCGTTACAACCAGCCTTTGTGTTTTTCAGGAAATCTCATCCACAGGCGGGATGAAGTTTCCTGAAGGTTTTACAAAATAAATAAATATTTTTTTCACAAACTTCACAAACATGTCCCAGCTCATGTGACACTGTCACATGAGGGGATATGTTTAAATAAATTTTTACTTTATTTATTGAAAAGTTTTATAATCCATTCAATCTCCCTGAAGCAGCTCCGTGCCTCAGGGAGATTGCTGTGCTCCTTCTCGCGCGTGTGCGAAAGGGCGCAGGGCCCGACTCTCCCTCCCCACCCCCGCCCACGCAGCTAAACGCTACTGGCCACGCATTATGCCGTGTACCGCCCACGTAAAATGGCGGTGCGCAGTCGATCATGGGCAGCGATCGGCTCTGCGCCCGCTCCCACCCAACCCGTCTGGCTTGTAAATACATTGGCCGTTCCTTCACTATCCCTGCATTAAAATCCTGAAACTGCTTTCCTAACAGTACTACAGATGTACGTACACCACGCACACTCAGCGGATCAAGAAGGTAGATCACCACCACCTTGTCAAGAGTCCAGGATGGGCAATAAATTCTGGCTTGCCAGCGTGTCCACATCCCATGAATGAAAAATAGCTATCCTAGAGATACATTCTCTCACTTCAGGTGCCAAGCTCTAAGAGGGCATTGGTGACAATGGGCCTCCAGGTAAATCTTGCTCTCAAGGCACGGAACATTTTCCTTAGTGGTATTTTCATCCTGTTGCGAGGCTCTTTAGAAAAATTGTTCTTTGTCTACCTTGACCTCTTTTGCCATGGATATTTCCCATCAGCATCAGATTTCTTAAGAGGTGCCCAAGAAATTCCAACTGTCTCTTCCTGATCTTGGTCAGCAGAGTTCTTTTGGTCTCAGATGTTACTGGCATCGCTTTGTTGGTAGCGTGACCTGTCTAAGATATTTTCATTATTTGCCTCAAAAACAACAGCCTCAATTCTTCTCTGCTTTGTTCCACTGATCATCCTACACTTGCTTCCACGTGTCAGAATTGGTGTGATATAGCATTCTAGGACTCTCAAATTTGTTTTCATGGCTAATTTTGAGTTGATCATAATCTTTTTTCATATTTTAAATGCATCTTTGGCCATTCCATTCCATTTCTTGGTTGCACTTTCCTTCTGATGTTAACATACTTCCTAGATAACAAAATTTATCTACCTGTGTGATTTTTTCATTCATCATTGTGATCTTTCATTTTGGCATGGCTTTCTTCTTGCACACTACTAGACATGTTGCTTCAAGTAGTCATTTGGTAGTACAGAAGTTGGGTATTGCTGAGAAATGAGACATGCTTGTACTCATCAGTCAGATTTGTAAGAATTCCAATTGTAAAGGGAACATGTAATGGGACAGCAGAGGGTAAATGCTGATCTGTTCAAATCCCAGAGGGAAACTTGAAACATCTGCCACGACTGTTTTGCAATTTGTATTTTTATTTCAAAATACATGCCTTGAATTCAAGTAATAAGGCCACTGAGTCTTAAAGGATTTTTATTACAAAACTAACTTAAACATTTATTAATAAAAGAAAAAAGGTTTAAGCACATACATAGGTCTACAAATTACTACTATAATAACTCCTAACTCCTCTAATTAATCTGTCTCCTAGTTACGCCTCTGTTAAGGCAACAGGAGAAAAATATAGATTTCAACAGACCCAGGCAAAGCACACAATACCCTGGACACTGATATTTACAGTGAGTTTTCTTAGCTTCGGCTCCTATGGACAGCAACTTGATACCTACAGGCTGGAGGTTTTTCACACTTGTTAGAACTTAGAATTCCTTCTTCCTTACACATAAGCTCATCTCCTTTACATGTTTCCCCCTTTTCAATATAAATTCAATTTTTCCGATATGCCTTTGCAACTTTACTTTTTCCATAATATAAATCTTCCATAGTACGCATATTATCAGTAATCTTTGGGAAAAATAAACACACTGGGCAACATTTTCCCCCCCATTGGGAGGGATGTGCGGGAGCGGGCACAGGCGGAAGGCTTCCCGATCGGTGCCCCCGGTGGGAGACATGTGCTCCCATTTTACGTGGGCCAGCCAATTAAGGCCCGCCCAGCATGATGTCCGCCAGGAAGCGCAATGCGCTCCCTGTGTGGGTGGGGTGAGATTCCCTGAGCCGGGGGTGGGCTCTTTTGCGCAGAGTGCTGCCTCAGGGAGATCGGCTCAGGTTTGAAACATTAAATAAAGATGAGAAAAAAATTTCGCTGCCATGTCCCTCATGTGGCACTGTCACAGTTGGGACATGCCCATAACTTTTATTTTAAAACATTCTGAAATGTTTAAATCCCTCATGAAACCTCATCCTGCCTGTGGAGGTTTCATGTTTTTTCTGAAGCCCGCCAGGGCTCACGGCCTGCCCGCTAACCTTAAGGTTGAATGGGCAGGTCCATTAATGATTTCAATTACTTTTTTTTAATGGCCTTAATAGGCCGTTGACAGGTCAGTGGGTGCACACCCGCGTCGGCTGGAAGGCCGCTGACCTGAGAGCGTAAATGATGTTGGGTGACATCGGGACACCTGCCTGACGTCACCCCGCGTCATTTTACGTGTCGGTGAATGGGCCCCGCCCCTCCGCTCACCATCCGGAAGACGCAGCCCACTGTTTGGCTTAACTTCCTATGGCTAGGTGTAACATCCCATCATCTTTTTGAAACTCAAACTACTCTGCTTTATCTAAAAATGCAAATGTTCCTCACACCTCACATTCTAAACCTTCAGCCCTGTTTGAGTACTTAGTATTTCAAATCTGGCTTCCTTTTTGATAACTCAAAAGCTCCAGATTAGCTATCTGCAATTCATTTAAACCCCGCCCCCCCCCAACCCTGGCACACACAACCTCATAGAGGAACTAATCCAAACCCCACTATTAACCTACCTTTACAATAAATCACAATAATATAATGAAAATTATGATATTTTTATGACAAACAACCATTTATACTGCATGATAAGAGAGTACTGATGGTTGACAAATAGAGTCTGATTGGTAGAAGTGTTGCCATGGAAAGTACACCAAGAAACAGTTAACTGCTAAGTTTTTTAAAAAAATTCAAATCAGGCAGGTTGACTTTGAACGGTCAAGGCATTGCCATAAGGAATGAACCAGGGAATGGCTGGATGCAAATCTTTTGTTTATGTAAAGCAGACACAATGCGTGTCCCTGCAAGCTTAAACATAAACCGTTGTTGTATCAGCTGAGAAGGTTGAATAGAGTGGAGTCAATTCGCCCCTTTTCACCTGGTCATTACATGTGTTATAAATTTCATTAAAGATGAGAGTCAGTTTGTCTATTCCATAGGGTTGTAAAGTTTTAATTTGGTCAGCAATGATTTCATCTGGGCCTTTGACTTTATTGTTTTTCATCTTATTTATTGCTGTTCTTACCTCATCTACCTGGATCTCTGGATCAACCTTGTTTCTTTTAATTGTTGGCTTTTCTCCTTATCTGTTGTCCTCCCATAAGTCTTGTATGTATTCAACCCATCTTGCAAGCACTTCATCCTTTTCCATGATAATTTCCTCATGTTTCCCTTTGATGCATCTGCCAAATCCACACCCAATGAATTCTCTAATATAATTTCTTGAGTCTCAGCTTTTATATTTTTCTATTCCATCGCATTTTTTTGTTAACCACTTTTCCCGATCTTCAACACATTTTTGTTTGATCCTTTTATCCAATCCTTGATATTTCTGTTAATCCATTTGCTTTACCTTCGTCCTTATCCTCCATCAGGTCCAATATTTCATCTGTTATCCATTTTTGGTTCATTCTCTTTTCTTTAATCGGAACGGTGCGTTTTACTGATCCGAACATTGATGCTCTGAACATTTCCCATGTTGAATGGTTTCCTTGGTTTTCAAGCTGTTAGAAATAGTTTTGATCTTGTACTTTCAACGTTTCTTTAATTGAGCTCTCTCTAATGAATAGTTAATTAACTATTTTCTTTTAACAGCTCTGTTTTTTTTTTCAACTTCCTCAGCTTTATTTTGCTGGTGCAGACTTCAGCGACATGATGACTTCCACAGTCAGTACCTGGGGAGGCCTTTGCTTCTGGAACTGCATTTTGGGATCTGCAATTTATTGTCACATGGTCAATTTGACATCTGCTCATGTCACCAGGGCTTTTCCAATTTCCTTCTTGGATGCTCCTTGAACCAGGTATTTAGAATAAGCTGATCATTTTCTGCACACCAATCAATCCTCATTTCCCCTCTTTCACTGGGATCACCCAGGCCACGAGGTCCAACTATGTTGCCTTTCCTGATAGAACCTACATTTGCATTTAGATCACCCAATACAAAAAAGACCTAATTTGTTTTACCTTTCTGTTTGGCTTTGCCCAGATCTTCACAGAAGTGATTGATATCCTCTTCTTCACTGTCAGATGTTGGTGCATAGACTTGGATGATGACAAGCTTGAAAGGTTGGGCTGTGATTTTAGCTAGGATCACTCTATCTGAGATAGGGTAACCAAGATTTTGAAACAGTTTCATCTAGGAGGATTCTTATCCCTCTCTCATGCATTTGACCTCCTGTGTAGATGAGTGTGATGTCATCTGATGTAAAATTACCTGCATATTTCCAGCGCATTTCACTCAAACCAAGAAGGTTGACTTTCAAATGCCTCGTTTCATGCTGGACGTTCATCAGCATTCCAGGTTGTAACAGGGTTCGCACATTCCATGTTCCAGTGCTGGTGCTCTCCTTTTGGATGCTGATAGTAGTGTGATGACAATCCAGTGTCATCTGTAGCACGTGACTAACCGTACCGAGTGAGGCATTCTCTATTGGGTTGGAGGGGATCCCCTTGATGATGATATGGCTTTTCTTCGATTTGCGGTTGTCCATGGTTATGCTTGGTAAGGTACTGCAGTGGTTTGCTGTCTGCAGGTTGCAGTGCTCAACTAACAACAGCTTGACTCTGACCTGATTACGCTCACTGAACCAGGTTTCCACCAGCCAAGAAGATCCACCACCTTGTTTCCACAGTGGCTTTACCATAGCCTTGGCATAGGACCCTACCAGGGACTATCAGCTGGGTCAGCTGAACCTGGATCTCGCAAAAGGGCAGGGATGACCATACCCTGGGGGCTCTCCAGAGACTCCAGTTACCCTGTGCTGCATTAGCACTTGATATTAAGATGTGTTCAACTCATTTTTTTTTCCAGTCTGGATTTGTAAGTTGTTAAATTTTAAATAACTGAAAGTTTGCCAACTGTATTTGAGCTATTTTCCCCATCAAACTTAAATGAGCAGTTTTTAAAAATGTCAAGGTCGACAATGCACCCTTTCCAACTGTCTCTGTTCTTTGTTTCAGAATAATGTTCACAGATGTAAAAGGAATGAAAAGACCTCAAATACTGGAACTGAATAATGGAACAAATTGCATGATGTAACTGAGATTCAAGTTAAACCATTTATTGTTTATCATGCATTATTGTTTCTATTAAATAAAGGGGAAATATTCATAATATTCTCACAAATTTGAAATGAACAAATGCAGAAGACAATATTGAAAAAGATAGGAAAATTGAGCATTTGTCTAAAAATTCAAAATAATTTTTACTGCAGTGCCATTCACACTGTTCATCCAGTACTGCCCTTTATTTTAAAGGCAGTTAGTTGTTCACAATAAATTTGTCTTCCATTTGGACAGTTAACTCTCTGGTAATGAATTCCTTGCTTTACTATTTAGTGGAGGCATTTTAAGTAACTGGGCTGTTGTCTCCAGTGAAATAGGGGAGAGTGGAGATGGACACATTAAATCTTCATAAAATAACACTGCCATTGTCCTTTGCGAGATGAAATCTCAGTCACAAAACCAGAGCAAATTGAAGAAATTGGATCATTTACTTTGTCTTATCTTGAAGGTATCTTCGTGGTTTAAATAGGTTCTGTGTCTGATAATTTTGATCTGAGCACCGCAGCATTCTCTCAAGTAGTACAGTGAAACACACGATACGTTACACTTCTTCAATCTTCTCATGTGGCAACTGATTTGCCAATGTTTGGCATTCACACCTTTTTTTGCCACAGGGCTGCTTGGTACCTGCCTATTATCCTAGCAAGATGCACTAAAGTTTCATTCTTTATTTGGGTAACACATGGGGGATGTGGAGGGATGGGTGGATGTTGAGGGGAGGGACGGTGTGGAGGGGAGAGAGGATGTGGAGGGGAAGGGAGAATGTGGAGGAGAATGGGGGATGTGGAGGAGGGAGAGAATGTGGGGGGGAGGGAGGATGTGGAAGGGGAGGGAGGATGTGGAGGGGGAAGTAAGATGTACTGGGAAGGAGGCTATGGAGGGAGAGAGAGGATGTGGAAGGGGAGGGAGAATGTGGATGGGGAAGGAGGATGTGGAGGGGGAGGGAGGATGTGGAGGGGAGGAAGATAAGGAGGGGGAGGGAGGATATGGAGGGGGAGGGAGGATGTGGAAGGGGAGGGAGGATGTAGTGGGAAGGAGGATATGGAGGGGGAGGGAGGATATGGAGGGGGAGGGAGGATATGGAGGGGGATGGAGGATGTGGAAGGGGAGGGAGGATGTGGAAGGGGAGGGAGGATGTGGAAGGGGAGGGAGGATGTGGAAGGGGAGGGAGGATGTAGTGGGAAGGAGGATATGGAGGGGGAGGGAGGATATGGAGGGGGAGGGAGGATGTGGAAGGGGAGGGAGGATGTGGAAGGGGAGGGAGAATGTGGAGGGGCAGGGAGGATATGGAAGGGGAGGGAGAATGTGGAGGGGCAGGGAGGATATGGAGGGGGAGGGAGGATATGGATGGGGAAGGAGGATGTGGAAGGGAAGAGAGGATATGGATGGGGAAGAAGCATGTGGAGGGGGAGAGAGGATGTTGAAGGAGAGAGGATGCAGAGGGGAGGGAGGATGTGGAAATTGGAGACCTCCCCTCCAATAATGAGAACTGGAACCATTTTCATTATTACCATTCACCCAGTCATCATCTTCAAATATTTGCCATGAAGCAGTAAAATATGTGGCAAATTTCTAGTGAATCATCGTTCCTGTGATTCAACCATTGTAATGTATCTTCTTTCTTTTCTCCAGATCTGAAACAGGAACAATTCCATCAGGCACCTCGCAAGAATTTCAGCATCACTCATTTCCACCTGCCCAAGTGCAATTTCAGGTAAATCTAGCCCGAGGGTTTGTTTTTTTCTAACATAGGGCTTGGTGGGTAGAGGTGGGGCCTGCTCGCCGAGGTGTAAAAAGACACAGGGTGATGTCGGGCATGCGGGCCCATGTCGCCGCGCATCATTTAGATTTTCAGTTCAGCGGGCGCGCAGCCGAGTCAGATGTATGCCCGTCGAACTGTCAAAGGCCCGTTAAGGCCGTTAATTAACTAATTAAGTCTATTGACAAAACTGGCTGTCCAACCTTAAGGCTGGTGGTGGGGTGGGGGTGGGGGGGCAGTTGGCCGTCGCACTGTTCATGGAACCTCATCCACGGGCGGGTTGAGGCTTCATGAATGATTTGAAAAGTTCAGAAAATTTTTTATTAAAATTGTTGCACATGTCCCAGCCCATGTGACAGTTTCACATGAGGGGACATGTCATAAAATTTTTTACCATAATTTATTTAATTATTAAAACTTAAGACTAATCTCCCTGAGGCACAGATTTCTGCTCTCTTTCGTGTGCACGCGCGAAAGAGCCCACTCCCGACTCAGGGAAACCCCCCTCCCCCGCCCACACAGGGAGCCCACACCCACACAGACCCCTCGAAGGGGGGAAAATTCTACCCATAGAATATACTGCACAGAAACAGGCCATTCAGCCTAACTGGCCTATGCCAGTGTAAACATTCCATACCAGCCTACTCCCACCCAGAACAAAATTAAATGCTCAATATATTTTACTTAATCATGGGTGGTGTCAATCCTGCCCTCACCAGTATTGCACACAAGAGGACTATCTAGCAGGGGCTAATAGGAATGCATTGCGCAGACTTACTGATCTATTGCAAGGGGGAACAGGGACCACCAGAAGTCATGATCCCTGTGGGAACCAATGACATGGGTAGGTAAAGGAACCCACAATATGGTTACCCAATCCCTTGTAAGTGGTTGGTGTTCTCATATCATTACAAAAACACAACAAGGTGTTCAGCAGAGGTCAAACAGCACAGCAGCAAGGGTAAGTACAGCTACAACACTGTGAACAGCCTCAGATCGTGCTACAAGGCATAAGCCGACTCTTGACGTTTTGGTCAGACTGCAATGGGGTCGCGGCTATGGAGGTTGTTGAAATTGCAGTGTGGTGACCGCACAGAAAAGCTTTGAAGGCACAGTGCAGCGATAGAGCTTAAATAAAGAGCTGGCAAGCAGACAGATCCCTCGTGGGGAGACTGCAGTGCGTGGCCTGTCAGTTCCATGGGTGCGACAGTGCTTCAAGAGGACCAGCACCAGGTTGGCTGAGTCGGAAAAGTCGAGTGACCAGGGCATGGGCTGGATCGATAGTGAGCGAGGGAGAGTGCAACAAGACAAAACAAAAAGACAACAAAAAAGTATTAAAAATTGGGCCAGAGAATGTTGGATTATAATAGTTGTAGCTTTGGAGAAGCAGACAAAAGTGGCTGCAGCGACACATATTCCAGGTACTACAGAAGAAGGAAGGTCAAAGGGATATTGTCAGAACGTCCACAAAAGTTCCCCAGTTTGAACTGGGATGCAGCTGACCTACTATCCGAATTCAAAATGTTTAAACAGCGGACAGAGCTATGGTTTCTTGATTCAGGTGTGTCTGAACCAGACAAGCAAGCTATAAAAATTGACCTAGCAATTGGGAATGAAGGTCTACACTGGTTAAACATGTCAGGATTAACCGCAGAAGAACTAAAGGATCCCAAAATGACATGGACTACATTGGAAGACCAGTTCAGAATCAGGTTAAACTTCAATATTCATCAACTAGAGTTCATGTCATTTTGACAACAGCCTAAAGAATCCATAGACCACTCCATCAGCAGATACAGAGGAAAGGGTACGTACTGTGATTTTCCAAATGCAGAGCTTGTAAACAGAATTGTTCAGTTGTTGATTGCATCCACTCCCGTGTAAGCGTTCTGGAGAAACCTGCTGGACAAATTCAAAACGTATAGCATTGCAGAGCTACTCAAGGGTGGGTATAGTACAAATTGATCCTCGAAGCTTGACAAAGCTTACTGGTCCTAGGTACAACCCCAATTGTTGATGCACTCACCAGAAAGCCCAAACTTAACGAGACATGTGGAAGGTGTAGCCTTCTGCATTCACCAAGGAAATATCCAGCTTTCCAGCAATTCTGCAAAGCGTGTGGCAGAAAGGGCCATTGGCAGTGGCAGTGCATGAGAGCAAAGGCTGATGCAGCTACAAGAACCACGCATTGATCCAAACACATTGCACACAACAAGGATCCTCAAGCAATAAGACTGACCACCAAGTATCCTACCAGAAACATATACATGATGAACTATACATGATTTTCCACCCACAGTGGTTGACAGAGCCCTCAACCGTGTCCGGCCCATCACCCGCACCTCCACCCTCACACCTTCTCCTCCCTCCCAGAACCATGATAGGGTCCCCCTTGTCCTCACTTATTACCCCACCAGCCTCCGCATTCAAAGGATCATCCTCCGCGATTTCCACCAACTCCAGCATGATGCCACCACCAAACATATCTTCCCTTCATCCCCCCGGCGGTATTCAACAGGGATCGTTCCCTCCAGGACACCCTGGTCCACTCCTCCATCACCCCCGACACCTCAACCCTCTCCCACGGCACCTTCCCATGTAAATGCAGAAGGTGCAACACTTGCCCCTTTACTTCCCCTCTCCTCACCATCCATGGGCCCAAACATTCCTTTCAAGTGAAGCAGCATTTCACTAGCACTTCCCTCAATTTATTCTACTGCATTCGCTGTTCCCAATGCGACTTCCTCTACATTAGAGAGATCAAACACAGACTGGGTGATCGCTTTGCTGAAAACCTTCGTTCTGTCTGCAAGCATTACCCAGACCTCCCTGTCACTTGTCATTTCAACACTCCACCCTGCTCTCATGCCCACGTGTCCATCCTTGGCCTGCTGCAATGTTCCAGTGAAGCTCAACACAAACTGGAGGAATAGCACCTCATCTTCCGACTAGGCACTTCACAACCTTCTGGACTGATTATTGAGTTCAACAATTTTAGATCATGATCTGTCTCCTCCATCTCCAACCCCTTTCCGATCCCCCATTTTTCCAATAATTTATATAGATTTTTCTTTTCCCACCTATTTCCATTATTTTAAAATGTATTTCCATCCATTCTTTTATCTCTACCTTTTAGCCTATTTTGATCTCTTCCCCTCACCCCACCCCCACTAGGACTATCTGTCCCTTGCTCGTCCTGCTTTCTACCCTTAATGTCACTTATTAGCACATTCCCAGATAATATCACCACCTTCAACACCTCTTTGTCCTTTTGTCTATGACATCTTTTGGTTATCTCCACCTATGACTGGCCCTCTATCCAGCTCTACCTGTCCCACCACCCCCTTAAACCAGCTTATATTTTACCTCTTTTCCATTTTTACTTAGTTCTGTTGAAGGGTCATATGGAATCGAAACGTTAACTGTGCTCCTCTCCGCAGATGCTGTCAGACCTGCTGAGTTTTTCCAGATATTTTTATTTTTGTTTTGGTTTTCCAGCATCTGCAGTTTTTTGCTTTTATCATAAACATGAAGTGATTGACAAACCATAAAATGACAAAGATGTGCAAAAAGAGACAAAGCACAGTGAACACATGTTTCATACTGTTAATCTCATGGAAAACATAAACACCATCACACCATCTGAGGTGTTTGCTATGATTCAAATGATTTGTCCTAATAAGATGACATAGTGTCAAGTGCCAACATTCTACTGCTGTGAATTCTAAAAGACATGTATCCACAGATATGGAAGGCCATGGAGATACCTATCACTCTGAAATTCAATGTGCAGGATCCATAGTTCTGGAGTGCAAGGACAATCAATCCGCCTGAGTATCACAGATGTTCTACATCAATGAGGGTAAAGTCCTGGCAATTGCAGATCTACCGGCATGTCGTGACCTCACATTAGCGACGATCCACAAAATCAGTCAGATCTCATATGCCAGATCAAGCTCATAAACTACTCCTAGCACCTCAGCTCATGACATAACACTGAAATGTCAATAGTGTTATTACAAAATGGGCAGTTTCCATGGTGTTGCAACTGCACACTTGCAGGAGAATGCAAGTCCATCAATTGATCCACCACATAACTGCAGACTAAATCAAGAAATGTGGTATTATTGGCTGAGCACAAAAGCATACAGATTGGTGTAGCTAAATCATGTACTATAAAGAAAGACAGTTCATTGAGAATATGCTTTGATCTACAACATTTAAACATAACTTTGAAACATTGTCCTTACAAAATACCCACATTAGAAGAGTAAAATGCAAGATTTATGAGTGCCATTTCTTTCCTTGAAGCTTGATGCCAAGCATGGCTAATGGTCAGTACATCTCGTGGAGAAGTCCCAAGAACTTACTACATTTTGTAGCCCATTCAGATGATACTGTTTTCAATGGCTTTCTTTGGGGTATCTATTAGCGAAGAACTCTTGCAAGCTCACATGCACTGCAGTACATGCACTGTGCCAGGATGCATTTGTACTGCTGATGACATTGCTCTTATTGGACGAAAAAAGCAAGAACATGACCATAATACGCACTTGTTGATGCAAGTGGCAGGTAATAATGGATTGGTGTTCAACAGCCTGGAATGTGCCATCAACGTGCAGCGGATCAATTTCCTCATTGCTATTTATTCCAGTGCTGGCATATGTCCCAATCCAAGTAGAATGGAGGATATTAAAGCCATGCCAATACCTCAAGGTAAAGGATGATCTTCAAAGGCATCTAAGTCTCGTTAATCTTTTTGTCTCCATACATTCCCAATTTTACTCAAAAGCTGTCCTCACTGAGGGAATTGTTGAGAAAGGATGTACCTTTCCTGTGGCACGAAGACCACTGATACCTATTCGAAGGCCTGAAACTGTCATTATCAGAAGCATCGACATTGCAATTTTATGATCCTAGGGCGATATCTACCCTGGAGATAGAAGACTCACAGAAAGGTCTGGGAGCATGCAGACTACAAAAAGGCAAACTGATTGCAATTGCTTCAAAATCTCTGAATGGAACACAATCCATCTACTCCAACATTGAGTGGGAAACATTAGCTTTCATATTTGAAGTCATGCATTTTTATACCTATCTATTTGGCAAAAGATTTGTGATACAGGCCGATCACAAGCCACTGGAGATGATTTGGTGAAAACCATTGACCAGTGCCAAGTCTCTTGATAAAGATTCAAGGTTATGACTGTGAGATTAGGTACAAGCCAGGTAACTTAATGATCACACTGGATACACTTAGCAGATTGCCTAACCCAGCGAAAGCAGCAGATATATCGCTGGATCTGCAGGTTGACTTCATTGACGTTAAACTTGATGATGTTCTCCAAATTGACTTTGTACAAGTCAAATAGCAGCAGCCACAAGAAGATGTGATGACAGATTCTATACTACAGAAATTGTGGAAAATCATTATGGAGGGACGGTTTGATTCAATTCAGCATGACCACGAATGTGAGAGACCATTTTGACCTTATCAGGATGAACTAGGCATCTCCTGGGGAGTCATTTTTAAAGGCAGGCAGGTCATTATTTTGGAATTTTTGCAACCTAATATTTTTCAACAAATTCATCACTCAAACACGAGCATAGATCAGATGAGAAGACTTGCAAGAGAGAAAGTCAATTGGCCAGATTTGAACAATGGCATTGAAATCATCATCAGGAAGTGTGAGGCATGTCAAGAGCCTATGCCAACTCAGCACAAAGAATACTGACATGCACATGAAGATCCTACCCATCCTTGGTCCAAAGTAGCATCTGGCCTCTTTCATCATCATCGTTGACCACTTTAACAAATACCCCATTATTCAACAATTGCACAATACATCAATCACAACTGTCGCATACATTCTGAGTGCTATTTTCAGTGTCTTTTCTACACCTAGAGCACTCAATTTGGATAATGGTTCACAATTTATTGGCAAGCCCCTTCAGGATATGTGTGAAAAGTGGAATATCAATCACACTACTTCTTCTCCTCATTACCCTGGATCTAACAGCATACCTGAACATATGATTCGCACAGTGAAATCTCTAACTCCCAAGTAGACAGAACAAGCAACATCTACACATTGCAATGTTAGACACGAGAATGACACCTTTAAGTGCAACTATTCCATCACCGGCAGTACTCATGTTCCACAGACCAGTGCGTACCAGTCTACTTATTCTTACCCATTGTATTCTCTCAAAAACTAGAGACCAACTTTAAAATTTGCAAGAGAACATGACCAATGTGCACGATAAAAATATAAGTGCTAAACTGCCAGCTTTTGATTTGGAACAATAAGCTCACACTGAGGATCCCACAGAAGGTACATGGCAACCCTGAGGTGACAAGGACTTGTTCAGAACCAAGGTCCTATGAAGTCATTACACACAAAGGTGCAAGGGTGAGGCATAACTGAGGACAAATCAGATCCATTCCAGCTCCTCAACC
The DNA here is from genome assembly GCF_017639515.1 of Carcharodon carcharias. Taxonomy (NCBI): domain Eukaryota; kingdom Metazoa; phylum Chordata; class Chondrichthyes; order Lamniformes; family Lamnidae; genus Carcharodon; species Carcharodon carcharias. The sequence goes on from NC_054469.1 coordinate 221,190,984, forward strand.
ACTATAGCATTGACGACTAGATCCCAAATGCAACCAGGAACAACATCCAAGAATGGCAATCCCACAGATCACTGTGAACAATTAAAGAAACTTGCAGACATTGTTGCCATTACAAGATCTGGGTGTACCAGCAAATTACCTCTATATTTTAGAGGCTCATAGATTAACCAGCCCTATACATTGATGTAAAGGTAACTAATCATGAACATGTATTGTAAATACTTATACTTCTTAGCAAAGGGAGGAAGTATCTTTAAAAACATGTTGCAACCTGCCTTTAAGGGACAGCAGCATGCCATCACTATAGGGAAGTGTGTCATAATCTCCAGTCTCAGTTTCACTTTGGCCTGTGAGCAGAACCCAGCACACACAGTTCTGCTGCTAATGTCTTCAAGCTTTCTATGCTTGCATAAATGTTCTTATGTGCCTAGTCTTAATAAATGAACATACAAGTGTTTGCCCAATTCTTTATGAGTGATTGATGCCTTTATATCATTATAAAAACACACCAATAGATTTCCTTCCTTTAAGCTAATGGACCAGTTAGGTTTCAGTGACACTCTGGCTGCCTCATGGCCCCTTTTATTGAAGCTAGTTTTTCATTTCCAAATTCTTTTCCAACTGAATTTTGATTCTTAAGCTGCCAAGGTGAGATTATGAACTCATATTCTATTGATTATTCTCAAGTCCAGGGACGGAATGTTACACTCTCCCACCAATGGGTGTGAAGATGGGGTGGCATGTTAATTCCAGCGCCAACCCCTGCATCTATCCTGCTGGAATTTAACTGGTGGCACGTGAGACTCTTCCGAAGCATCCAACCCAGGACAGGTTGGTGACAGGTGGTGGGGGGTATGGGTGCAAGGGGCAAGGGGGCTCCCTCCTGAACTGGCCCACTGAGCCCATCGGAGGGCCTTTCCCCAAGGTTTTACTCACACCGCTCCCCCCCACACCCCCCCCCCCCCCCACCCGCCCCCCCTCAGGCTGCCCACTCCAGCTGGCCTCTAAAAACCCCGCCCCCCGCCTCCCCCACTCCTCCTGCACCCTTTCCAGGGTCTGCCAGTTTGGCACCTGGCAGCACCCCAAACACTGACCCAAATCCCGATCCAACGTCACACACCTCTGTCATAAAGTGCTGGACAGCTGCCTGCCTCTGATTGGTGGCCAGCAGTCTGCACTGGGAGGTCCTGACTCAGTAGGGTAGCAGTCACGCCACAACTGTATCAACAGGCATACAGCTGTGGGGCAGCCAGCTATCCCCCCGGCGGGCTTCCTGCCCCTGACTTTTAAGCTGAAGGCGGGCAGGTTATCTGACACCCCGTATAATTTGCCCCAGGTCTCTGAATTAGTAACGTAACCACTTTGGCAATATACCCTAAATTTTCATTTCTTAAACAGCTTTACAATTGAGGAAAAAATATCCCAAAGAAGAGCAAATGAAAATGGCCAGTATTCCAAAACATGATATAAATATAGATGGCCAAAAGCTTTATCAAAAACCTGGTTCTTACAGAAGAAGGGGGAGTTAAACAGATGGAAGTGTTTAGGGAGGGAATTGAGGCTAGAGAGTCACTAAGGGGAATGGAGAAATCTAACAGAGGCTGGAATTTGATTAACACAATTTGAAGATGAAGTTATGGAGTAGGGATAAGGAGCATCAAGACCAAAGGATTTAGTCAGAAGGCTGAGAATTTTAACCTTGAAACATTGGTAAGCCAGTACTAGCAGGTGGTGCTCATGTCAATGTTGGTGCCAGGGTAGAATATGGGCAACAACAAGCTAAAGTTTAAGGAGTGGGGAGATGGCCAGTCCACCAGGAGAGCCTTGGAATAATTGAATGATACAACAGACTGAAGTAGGATTGACAATGTTACAGAATTGCTGAAAAAGAGATTTGCTTTGTTAATAGAGAGAGGAATTTCTCATAAATACAGTTGTGGTGATAATGTATAGTGTGATTTCAATGGTCAAACATTGTTGACAACCTGTTCTATCACTTTTTGACAGGTTTAGATTTGGTTATTTGTCACTTATTGTGCATATTTAAAGACAACTGTCAGAGAAAATTATTTATTTCTATCTTTTACAAAAAAATAGCATCTGTTTTTATTAGATATTATTTGGAACCAGCTCCATATTCTGTTTTCAAAAGTCAAAGTGTCAAAGATTCAAACTGATAGTGCTGCAAGAACACTGATAATCTCTGTTCTACACCATCCCCATAAGCACTGGCACAATAAATTGGCACAGTGATATTTCTGAGCATTGTCAATATTTCATGAATTGCTCTTTTTTATGAAACATGCAAACTATATTCATAATTTACATTGGTTGCTCATAAGAGCTCTACACAAGTGCAGGGGCAGTTGTTATCTAGTCATCCAATCTAAAAGATGAAAATACTAAGCAATGTTTTGCAATGTGTTATTTATTATCCTTTTCTTGATGTGGGGCAGTTTCCATAAATAAAAATGGGCAAAATATATTGTGCCACTGAATATAATGGGTTCTTTTGTGTGTTTTCACATAAGCAGTCGTCTCTAAATACATTTGCCAGGATATGCTGTAGGGTATAAAACATTGGCCTTGGAATTGCAATGTATGAATATTAAGAAGTGAATGCTCAATGCATTGGTTTGAAATGTCTTTTTTCTGCTCGTCTAATGGAGCCAATAACATGAATTACCCAGCCCTAAAACAAGTGAGAGCAACTTCCTCTTCAGAGGTGAAGCTGCCATTTAGAGTGTTACATTATTTTTTTTACATTGCAGAATAATGGAAATATCTCATTCAACAAGTAAATCAGCTCCATTTTTGGTTGCCTGTTTGAAGCTCATGTTAGAGAACATGTAGTAATTGAAGATTAATCTCGTTGACATCTAAGGATACCTTATCGAATCAGGGAATCTTGCAGCACAGAAGGTGGTCATACTGCCCATCATGCCTATGTCAGCTCTTTGAAAGAGCTATCCGATTTGACAGGAAACCTGCAGGTTGCTTGGCAGAAGATAGCTAACAGAATGAATGGAGTCTTTAAAACGTCTGCTCTCTCATGCATACAACAGCTTGCCTCAGTTTAGCTTCTTTTTTTTCCTAAGTGACCAGGCACAGACTTAACTAGTGACATATGGAGAACAGAGGACATATACCAAACACACAGAATCAAACACCGAGCAAATGAACAATTGAATACAACAGGGAACTATTTCAAAAATGGTCCTGGAAGTAGATAAAGAAAAGACAGGGTAGTCTGCCAAAGACAATTTATTTTTTTATTCGTTCATGGGTTATGGGCTTCACTGGCTAGGCCATCATTTATTGCCTACCCCTAATTGCCCTTGAGAAGGTGGTGGTGAGCTACCTTCAACTGTTGCAGTCCCTGTGGTGTAGGTACACCCACAGTGCTGTTAGGCACGGAGTTCCAGGATTTTGATCCTAGTGACAGTAAAGAATTGAAATAGATTGTCAAAGTGACCTGCCTTCCATTTTCTCTTATCCTGCTATGTCCTGACTGACACAGCGCAAAAATTCTTCCCGAAACAATCCTTCCCAAGCTTCACAACTGAAGGATACGCTTGATCATGACCATTGAAACTATAACTTGTGGACACTTGACTCCAGAAAACAACGATACAGTGCAACTAATCCGATGTAAGATGGCGCACGGTGACCATTTGCTTTTCCCCCAAATTAAGGGCTCTTCTAACTTCCGGTATCTCAATATTACACACTTATTTGCAGGGCAAAGTTATTTGGTAACAGCAGCCAATAGTTCTGGAACAAAATGCTTGGAAACATTGAACTGGGATTCACCACTTTCTGTATTTCTTACAATGCTTCACAGCTTGACTTTCAGAAAGCCATTAAGCCAAGAGTTTGATATCATCAACAAAGTGATAATTAAAGTTGAGGGGTTATTTTACAGAGCTGCACTCCTAATGCAGAATCTAACCTGTGCAGGATTTTAAGCAACAGAATATTTTGTTGCTTCTGTTGAGTGTTGTTTCCCCAGTTCTGGTGCTGGTGAAGCTCTACACTGGGAACGTAAATCTATACAATGCATCCATTGATGCCTCTGTCCAGGCTGCTGTTAAAAACAGGAAACAGTTTAGCTAAATACTCTTCCTTGTGGGACCACTGTCGAGATGGTGTAAGAGCCAGACAGATGCCATTTATCATAATCTGATGCTTGCATCCCTGAGGATGTTGCTTTGGCTACTTGAACAGCTCACCAAATGAAGTAAAGACATTTTGTCCTTCACTGTTGGCTGCTTGAGATGTTTGATGACTGTAAGAATGTCAATAGTCTTTTTTTTAATAACTGCTCTGGACAGCAAGAGAGTTGTTCCAATAATGGGTCATGGGACTGAACATATCATGGACAGACCAGTTTGCTCAGATCTAAATTCAATGTTGTTGGTTAATTGTTTATATTATAATAGGATAGTAGATAAGCAGGTCAATTAACAAAACCCATTACTTCCAGAAGAGGTGATGGTATTGTGATAATATCACAGCACAAATAATCCATGAAGCCCTAGCTAACGCTCTGGGGACACGGTTTCAAATCCCACCCTGGCAGCTGGTGGAATTTAAGTTCAATCAATAAAGTTTGGAATATAAAGCTAATCTCAGTGGTGATGATAGCTATCATTGATTGTTGTTAAAACCCCTCTGGTTCCTAATGACTTTTAGATGAGGAAATCTGCCATTCTCACCTGGCCCAGATGTGACTCCAAACCCACAGGAATATGGTTGACTCTAAATTACCCTCTGAAATGGCCTAGCAAGCTATTCAGTTCAAGGGCATTTAGGGATGGGCAACAGGTGCTGGCCTTGCCAGCAACATCCATGTAATGTGAAACAATAAAAAAGTTTATTCATTCTGCTATACTTCGAAGGTTAAATTTGTCTGTAATATGCTGGTAGCCCATACCAGGAACAATGGAATCCCTCCTCCTGCTTGAGTTTAGGCTCAGGTATTTGATCACATGTCAGAACACTTTATGAAGGTCTTTCTGAGTTAACCCATTTGTGCTCAATCTAGCTGAAAGATTCAGGTTGATTATTTCCAATAACACTGTTGGCACAGAGGTATTTTGATAGAAGTGCTCACTAGGAATTCGGGTATTTAGGTTATGGGGCTCCATTTGATTTTCTATTCACTTATTTAATGAAATAAAGACCTGCATTTCTATAGTGCCTTTCATGACCTCAGGTCACTCCAAATTATTTAATTTAATTATTTAAGTTTGGTGTGATCACTCAGAGAAAAAGAAACAAAACTGAGGCAAGTTGCTGTAAGTATTAGAGAGCAGACATTTTAAAGCATTGAATAAAACCCATGTTAAACCGAAGCATTTGTGTTTATCTCAAAGGCACAAAACACAACGTGTCCTGGATTTTTTTTTTAAATTCACTTAAGAGGGAAGACATGGCCTCAGCTTAAAGTTCTATTCAAAAGATGGCAACTCTGACAGCAAAGTATTCCCTCAGTGCTGCACTTAAATGTCAATCTGGATTACCTGCTCAAATTTCTGGAATGGGAGTTAAACCCACAAACTTCTGATTCAAAGGAGAAGTTTTGAGTCATGGCTGACTAACAGAAAGAAAGTTGCACCAGATACCTGCCTTCCTACAGTGGCTAATGCAGTACAGTGAGTCAACAATGATGAACTTAGCTCTAGAGCAAATTTAGCTGTGAATGATGTGCTCAGTATCAAATGAATAGCCAAAGTGTGCCACCTTGAAAAATGTAAATTGGCAAAGCCAACGTGTAAAATCCACCATCAAAATTTTCACCAAGTAGATCCCTGTATTTTCAAACTCTGCAGTTTGAATTCCTATCGCTTAATCCTGCAGAAATAAAAGGATGATTCAGTTCAGAAATCAATTAATCCTCGTAAAGGCAAATAAACTCTGTCACATTTTGTACAGAATTGACAGACTTTGGCAACAGATCACTCCATCTGCGCTAAGTGTGGAAGTTTGTAGATCTGTAATGGAATGAGATGGTGCCTCATGCCAATTGGCCCCATCAACTTCAAGTAGCCTCCAACTAGAGGGAACCCTGGTTCTATAATCTCAACTACAAATTGCAGCAATCAGAATAATAGTCCAAAAGTTTCTATGGCTGATGGTTTGATTTGTCCTTTGGTCATTTATAATGTTGATGATATTTTGCCTTGGAAATTGCTGTCAGTGGGCGATGGAGATGATAGCCCCCTCCACATGGCATCTGGAATGCGAGTGAAAAGGGCAACGATGAGGCAGGCAACAAAAAGATTTTTTTGTGTAACTAAAAGTGGGATCTCCCCAGATTTGCACAAAGTGCGGAAATGGGTGGAAAAAAGGACGTTTTACCTGCCGGCTGCAATGGCAGCTTTTGGCACCATTTCAGGCACATCCCACCTCATTAATAATGCCTTCCTGGGAGTCAGGCTGGGTCACTGGTAGGGGGTCTCTGATCTGCCCACCTCAGGCCGTCAATAATCGGGGACAGCATGGAAGGCAGATGCAAAGTCATTGATGCCAAAGGGAGGAAACATGCTGCCCCCAAATTTACCGACGCATCCCTCGAATGCTATTGGACGCTGTGGAGGCCCCCATGAAGTCTACCACCCCGGCTCTGGGCAAAGAGCAGCAAGCAAGGAGGTGAAGCGGTGGTCAGCCCTGCAAAAGAGGACAGCCGCCCAGCACCAAAAAAGGATGAATGATCTCTTCTGTTCCACCAGGGTAAATCACTCTTCTCATCAGTCCCAACTCTCACACACACAAACCCATCACACATCCACAGGGATCTCACTCCCTGCCAGTTCAAGGCACGTTACCATTCGCTCTCTAACACTCACCTTCATCTGCCCAGCGGGTCATGTCCTCAACCCATCCATGGCACCACTCACCACCCATACATTCCAGGCATCCTTACCATATAGCCTGGCAGGCATCGTGCTTACGCTTTCTCCATCTGTGTTCACGCAGGACACGCTGGCACACAACAAAATGCAGATGGGTGGAGGAATGTCCGACATCAAGGTCCTCGCAGACTATGAGAATAGATCCATCCAGCTGGCCGGCGAGGATCGGGGCCGTTCCTGTGCCGACGGTGAGGTCAGCGGTGCTCAACCAAGTGAGGATCCAGCAGTGCAACATCCATCAGACAACCATGTTGTGAGTGAGCTCCCCTATTCTGCAGTGCCCTGCCATGCACTAATTATCTCTCCTTGCTTTTGCAGTCACATCTAGGAAGCAGCTGGGGGGTGGGGGGTGGGGGTGGTCCATGACACAGATTCTTGACTCAAGCCCTGAAGGCACCTTGGAAGAAGAATCTGATGACTCCGCAATCGAAAACCAGTCCCAGTGCTCACCCACACCCTCCACCAGCGCAGAGACATGCACCTCAGTTGGAGCTAGTTCTATAGTAGCCTCGGGGTGATATTCTGGTGAGCACATCGCACTGTCTGAGCCACAGTAAGTGGCAGCAGGGACTTTGCAGAATCACAGAATCACAAAGTGCAGATGAGGCCCTTTCGCCCATCGAGTCTGCGCCAACTGCCCGGGTTTCTGGCACTCGGAGGACTGCTGGAAGCCGGAAACTGCTGAATCCAACTCAGATGAAAACCCTTTGGACTCAGTCGTACCTCAATTGCTGGAGCTGCAAAGGCAACCTCCGGAACATCAGGAAGGGATGTCCGCTGCGCTCCCCAGATTGCAAGGCGGGATGGAAGAGTCCATCCACCTTCAGTATGAGGTGACAGCGCCAGAATGCCAATGCACCTAAGCCAATAGTGGCAGAATGGCGGCTGCCATGAAGACCTTGGCCCAGGACATCGGTCCTGCACTGCTGTGTGGGCTCAGCTCCATCACTAATAACATAGCTGGTCTCCAGCAATGTCAATGCGAGAGGGATGTGGGGCAGCTCGATCTCACTCCAGCTTCCCCGTCTCATCAAGGAGTCAGCCAGGAGCCCTCGGTCACCCATAGGGAGGAGGATCAGCAAGTGAGTATCGCGGGATCACCCACCCTGGTGACTCTGGGAGTTTCCGGCCCATCCGATTCCCCTCTTCCTGTAACCGCAGCAGCTCCAGCTCCACAGGCCGAGGAGGGTGCCACTGCCACACAGCAGGACCCTGAAAGCAGGCCGGGGTTCCTCCAGGTCTTGGCCCTCCAGGGGACGCCTGTCAAGGTCATCACAGACAGGGCACAGCAGTCAGAAGGCTGCCTCCATCTCCACTGTGGATATCGGGGAGTGCCAAGGCATAGCGGCGGGGTTAAGAAAATGTAAAAAACAAAAAAAAAAAACTGCGGATGCTGGAAATCCAAAACAAAAACAGAATTACCTGGAAAAACTCAGCAGGTCTGGCAGCATCGGCGGAGAAGAAAAGAGTTGACGTTTCGAGTCCTCAAGACCCTTCGACAGAACTTGCGTTCGAGTCCAAGAAAGAGTTGAAATATAAGCTGGTTTAAGGTGTGTGTGTGGGGGGCGGAGAGATAGAGAGACAGAGAGGTGGAGGGGGGTGGGGTGTGGTTGTAGGGACAAACAAGCAGTGATAGAAGCAGATCATGTAATTGCACAGCCTGGGCATGGGTATTAATCACTTGTACTTAATGTTCACCATTATAAATAAACTCCCAAGAATGTCTTCTTACCTACGTCTCCTTGTTATAATGAGCAGTGTTCGTGTCACTCAGATGTGAAACCTTGGTTCTTGCACAAGTCTCAGCCCAGGGCCTCTTCCCTGTTCAGTGTGTAACCTTCAAACCAAAGCAATGGTCTGGCTTAACACTTACTGGATGCCTGCACCTTTATGGTGCTTGTTTTTGCTGCCAGAATGTCGTGGGCAGGTATCAGAGAGTTCCATCATTGTCTCTGTGTGCTCTCAGCACCTTTGAGGTGGGCCTGGCCCCCTCAACTCTTCAGCATCTGTGGCCGGTGACACTGTGCTCCTGAAGAGTTCAGGTGCTGAAGGCGGACAAAGGAGCAGATGCTTTTAAAGTTTCACAGCGGCATCTCCATGAAATGAGCCCAAGCAATGAGGGTATGTGCATTGCCATCAGCCACACGGGAGTCAAACATTCACAGGTGCAAGGTGAGGCTGTCAGGACTGCCACGAATCTTACGGCTATGATGGTCTCCCAAGTGCGCCTGTCTCGTCTGGCCAGGGAGATGGCTTCATCCCCCAGCATCCCCACCTTCGAGGACCACATCAGTGTCATCCCCTTTGATGTCCTCCTCATTGGAGGTGACATGCGGCTTCTCCACCTCCTCCTCAGCCTGGTCCATCCTGTGTTGCAGCGGCAGGTTGTAGAGCACGCGGCAAGTGATGATGTTGCAGGATACCCTCTGTGGGAAGTACTGCAGGGCTCCACCAGACCTGTCCAGACACTGGAACCTTATTTTTAAAATGCCTATTGTTTGCTCCACCAAAGTCTGGGTCGCAGCATGAGCCTCATTGTAGTGTCACTCTGCTGTAGTCTGAAGCTGCCACACAGACATCATCAGCCACGTCCTCTGTGGGCAGCTATTGACCTTGAGGACCCAATGCTGCAGCCTCTGTGGACCCCTGGAGGAAATCAGGGATCGGAGACCTGCTAAGGATGTAGGAGTAATAGATGGTCCCTGGGAATCGTGTGGGGAGCTGCAGAATGTGTTTGTGGTGGTCGTAGCGAGTGGAAGCCCCTGTGGTTGACATAGTTGGCCGCTTGCTGCCATGGAGATCTAAGCGCCATGTCATACCCTGCACCTGTGGAAAACCTGATATGTGCATGAATCCCAGCGCTCTTGCTTCCTGGCTTTCCTGATCCTGGATGAAATGCACAAAGTTCTGTGCTTTTGTGAAGATGGCGTCCATGACCTCCTGGACACACCTGTTGGGTGGAGTCTTGCGAGATCCATACAGGTCACCTGTGGAGCCCTGGGAGGAGCCAATGGCGTAGAAATTGAGCAACTTAGTCACATTCACGGCCACTGGCAGTGGATGCCCTCCATGACCCCTTGTCACCAAATCCTGTAGCAGGTGGCAGATGTGACGAACCAGTTCCCTCGACATGCACAGTCTGTGGCAACACTGGTTCTCAGTCATCTGCAGGAATGACAGGCGCCATTCTATGGATCTTGGATGTGGCCAGGTGCCAACGAGCGATGGCTCGCTGTGGGTTTTCAGCTGTGCGTGCAGCAGGTCCAGTTGCCTTTCATCTTGAGGGAGGTGCTCCTCCTTTTGCTCCATCTTCTTCTTCTCTGCACCCTCTAAGCCATGAGGCAGACCACTAAATCACCAGGCTCCATGATCCTGATGTTCTCCTCCTGCAAGATCAAAGGAAGAGATATGTGTCCTGAGAACCTCTCTCAGTTAAGTCTGAAGGCCCCTTCAGCATACAGGAGAGTGCTGGTGACCATTTGGATGGCCAATGTGCATTGTGCTCATTGGCTGTCTGAATCTCCACCCACCTCTGCCCCAGTCCACTTGACTGATTGATCACTTCGGCCACTGGACTGCATGTTGTGCTCTCAGCTCAGGCACAGGTATTCTCCTAAGCCGCACTGCAAGGCTGCGCTGTTAGTTTGAAGCATGATGGGTACTGGTCCAAGCCTTAATAAAGACATTGCAAGAAGCTGTGAGCATCTTCACCAATGACTGCGCCATCGCTGCCTTTCGCAAGGAGATTCTACAACTTGCCTAGTCGTCCAATTGTTCTGCTGCCCCCTAAAACACAAATTAATTTGCAGTCTGTGCTCAAGGGATGAAAAGTTCTGGAGCATTTGGCGGCACTTTCATGCTTTTGCGTTGTTTGAGTGGGCAGGAAAGCTTCAGAGGCCCGACTCCAAGCGTGTCAATGGAGCTGCTGCTGAACATTCTCAGCTCACTTTGGACAAGCTTTTCCAAGTGCGTGGCCACTTCAGTTTCCCACCCCCACCGTCCCCCTAACACCCTGACACATGTTTGAGTATTTCCTTCAGTCTGTATGTGCTGCCTTGCCCCCACCCGTTCCCTGCCCCCACACCAGTCTGACCCTCAGTGGAGCCCTTGTCCCCGGCACCACACTGAAAGCCAGCTGGGAAAAAGCGACTTGCCTGTGCTGCCACGAATGTGCTACCCCTCTTCCTTGATGTCCAAAAGGAAATGCTCATGAGCGCTGCGCAAGGTTGCGTCCACTCACCTCCGACTTTCTCTCAAAGTTCAGGTCACCAGGTGCACGCCTTTTAAGGCAGTCGTGAAGCTTGTCTTTCTGAAGTCTCAGCAATGTGGATGGTAAATTTGACACTGGGGGGATGATTCTGGCGAAAAGGGCTTGTAATTAGATGCGGGTGTATTAAAATGAGGTTCCAAGGTGTGACAGCAGGAAACGCGTCCCGCCATTGATGGGTGGAGCGGATGATCACAAACTGGTTTTATGGAGGTGTAAAGCCAATTTTTAGCCTTCTCACCATATTATCCCCTCTTCACCCACCAGGGCACTCGACGCCAATGGGGCCGGAAACATCCGGCCTGAATCTCAGACCGGAACTTTCAGATTGTTACATTTTATCCCACTGTCCGATGTTACTCCTGCTTTTTCACAAAAGTAACAGTGAGGGCCTTCAGCTTCCCCATTATTTTGACAGCAAATTCTGCATAAATGTATTAATGAACGATTTTACCTGCATTTTAGCATTGCTTTTCTTGCTACCACCTATACCCTGTAGGTGTCAGACAGCACCAGAAAGTATGCAGAGCTCAAAGCTGTGATCGAGACACATGATTTTACAGAACAGGGCATTGTACTCGCCAAAATCACTGCCATTGATGTGTTTATGCATTATGTTTTGTCACAACTTGCACAGGCTACCAAGGATTGAAGAATATGCTGTGGAGAGATGGCAGTGTCAGGCATCTGCGTGGCACTAAGGCAGAGATGAAACACAAAAAATTGAAGCCACTTGACGACTATGCAGTAACGAGATCTGAGCAAAATGCCTCATCTTTTATTGAAATTCTTGTTGCATTCCACTTCCTAGCATACAATATTCAAGAGAAACAGATCCAAATTTTAGCTTCTTGTTGAGAAAACATGGCAGAATTATTGATAGCATTATTCATGCTCAACATATTATTCAATAAAATGTGTCCCTGTTTTTATTAGGAATGAAAATCATGCGCACGGTAGTAATCTTGATGGATGTGAATAAAATCTATTTTAAAACCTTCAAGAGTGCGTAAGGTAGTGGTTATATTATTGGAGTAATTATTGAGAAAGATGCTAGTTCAAATCCCAGCATAGCGTTTTGTCATAACTCCACAATTGCTTCACTCAAGCCACTTAAGGATAGAAACCTGCTATCCTTACTTGGTCTGCTTCTAGTCCCACACAATAGAGTTCACTCTTAAATGCCATCTAAAGTAATCTAATAAGCCACTCAGTTGTACCAAACCACTGCAAAGAATACCATACAGAGTCCAGTGATTCAGGTTGAAGATTTGCCACCACCTTGAAACTAGGAGTAGGCAATGAATGCTGGCATCCTGAGGAAGCATTAAAGGAAAATGGACCAAGTCAAATGAATTCCCACTTAATTGCTGCTGTATAGAACCGACATTGCATTACACTACGAGATCTTCCTCCATTGTGAACTGACATTCTTTTCTATGTTGCACATAACGGGATAGTGACAAATTTTTGCATACACTGAATGATTACTGTTTTTAAATTCAATCTAGGGATATCATTTTCATTTATTGTCTAAGCTTGATTGCTCTTGAGAAGCTAGTGATGAGCCATTTTCTTTGTGAACCGCTGCAGTCCGTGCGGTGTAGATGCAACCACAGTGCTGTTAGGGAGGGAGTTCCGGGATTTTAACCAGGTGACAGTGGAGGGACAGCCAATACATGTCCAGGTCAGGAAGGTTTGTGAGTTGGAGTTGGACTTGGAGGTGGCAGTGTTTCCATGTGTCTGCTACCCTTATCCTTGTAGGCAGTAGATTTTACAGGTTTGGAATGTGCTATTAAAGAAGCCTTGATGAGTTGCTGCTATGCTTTTTGTAGATGGTACACACTGCTGCCATGGTGCACCAGTGGTAGAAGGGTTGGATGTTTAAGGTTGAGAAAGTGCAGTTGATCAATAGCCTATAGCTTGGTAATTGGCCACTATTTTGTACTCTATCCCCCGGTCCTATTGACCGATGAAGAGCATACAGCCGAGAGTGAGATTTGTTCCCCAGCCTCTCTGCACTCATACTTTATTGCTATGAGGAGGATGACAATGTTCTTGAGATGACATATCTTGCTGTCATTTTCCCCTGCCGCGAAGGGGTTCCCACCCTCTGCTCAGTATTCCTCCAGAAGTTGGGAAGAATACGAACTTCAGCTATTGCCATATTACCAGCTGATTTAAATTAAAAAGGAAGTGGTATCAGAGGATCAAAATCCCTATTATGTCTCAACATGATTGATGACAGTGGCTGACAGCAACTGCAAAGGGTAAATATAGTTACAAATTTATTCTTCTGCAACCCAGCTATTTTGTTTGATGATGGATTAGTGGAAGGGATTTATCCAGTACCCAGGTGGTCTGATAGAAAGAAACATATGTAAAACTCTTCTTCCCTCACAGATCGTGGTCTAATTGTGTTTGTGACTGAATCCCAGAGAAGCCAAATCCTCGATGGTATATAGTGGAGCTTATTCTAGCATATTTTAAAAATATTTATTTCAGCTTTTTTCTCCTATCATTCTCTTTGCGCCTCCAGCAAATTCATACAGTTCTACAGGTGATGGTAGCACTCCAGTATCTTTTCCAAGTAGCCTAGTTCATGTGTGAACATAGCCAGTGAATATCAACATGCTAACTACCCATGGGGATGTCACAGTTGAAGCCAAACTGCATAGAGTGAAGGTCAAACCTGCATCATTCCTGGTCTGTGCAAGTCACCTGAAACTGAGAGTTGGTGTAGCCTTTAATGCCTGAGATTGAATGGAGCCTTTACATTTATAGTTACTTGCAGGGGGCACGTAAAGTCCAGCATGCAGCCTGCCTGGTGCTTACCACCTGCCCCTAGTCCACTGCGATTTTACCAGCAGGGTGGCATCAAGTGGCCCATCCAGCAGCCGGTCAAGTGAGGCCCTTAAGTAGGCAGTAAATATCTACTTAATGCCCGCTTTAGGGCCTCATCCCTTCATTGCAAGGATTAAAGTAGCAGAGAGAGAGGCCCAACCCAAGCAAGCAGCCTAGCAGGTGTAGGCTTGTGGTGGGGGACGGAGCACTCCTTAACTGACCCCCCTGGGCCCATTGGAGGCCCTCCCCAAAGGTGTTACCCCTCCCCCCCCCACAACCAAGATGCCCTTTACCCCATGGCCTGTCAAATCCTGGGCCCCCTCACCCACACCAACACCCGCTCCCTAACCCTAAAACACTTAAAGAGTTATGATCTATCACTGAACGGCTCTTCAAGCCCCGGGTGCAGTACCTGCAGTGGCCACAGTGGTGCAGCTGGTACTTGAGAGCTGTCAGCCACTCATTGGCTGGCAGCTCTCTAAAGTGGGACTTCCTGTCCCTGCAGGGAGGGGGGGGGGTGCGGGGAAATGCCTCCTCCAGCCTTTTAACAGCCAATTGGCCATTAAATTTTCTGTGAGGCAGCCATTCTTCCCTTGGGCAGACTTGCCCCCACTCCTCAACCTTCAAGCCAGGGCGGTGGTGGTATGGGGACCATCTCGTATAATTCAGCCCGTCCTCTGAATCCTCAGATGTCAATGGCTATATTATTGATGTATATTTAATTGACATTTTAAAGATCATTGGAAGAATTCATGCAAAATCGCAGAATCTACAACATGGAGTGAAATTGCTTCTTTCATGGAATATATTTACAGACTGTTCACCAATACCCATGCAACACCTCAATTTCTGTAGTGGGGAGAAGAACAAGTGAGGGCAATTAAAGTATGATTTAACACAACATAAATAATCCGCATTCTTAAATTTCCTTAAATCCAGATTTAATTAAATACACTTCTGCAGTCTCTGGTATGCTAAAGAAAGAAAGACTTATTTTCCTATAGCACCTTGCATATCCACAATATGTCCTAAAGTTTTTCATAACCATTGAAGTAGTTTTTGACATAATGTAATATAGTTGTAATATAGGAAACTTAGCAACCAATCTGCACACAGAATGCTCCTATAAACAGAAATGTGAGAATGGCCAGTTGACCTGTTTTGTGATGTTGACTGAGGGATGGATATTGGCCAGGACACTGGAGATAACTGCCCTTCTCTTCTTCAAAATAGTGTCATAGGATCTTTTGCATCCACCTGAATGCAGATGAGGCCTTGGTTTAGGGACATAGGACTTAAGAGCAGGAGTAGACCATTCAGCTCTTTCAGCCTGCTCCTAAATCTGGTAAGATCTTGGCTGTTCTGGTTGTGGTCTCAACTCCACTTTCCTGTCTGCCCCAACCCCCACCCCCACCACCCCATTACCCTTGTCTATCAAAAATCTGTCTAACTTAGTCTTGAATAAATTCAATGGCCCAGCCTCCACTGCTTTCTAGGGAAGAGAATTCCACATACTGATGACCTTCTGAGAGAAAAAAAAATCTCCTCATCTCCACCTTAAAAGGGAGACTTTTCTCTTAAAATGTGCCCCCTAGTTCTAGTCCCACAAGTGGAAACATTCTGCCGGTCTCTACCCTACCAATTCCTGTGAGGATCTTATGTTTCAATGAGATCACCTCTGTGATAGATAAACATGAGTACAAGGATAAAGTGAAAATCACTTAAAAAAAGCTTGCCGAAAATAATCAAGACAGACAAGGACACAAGGAACATAAAATACTCCTGCAAGTATGACTTTACCAAATTCATCAGTGCAGCACTCCCTCAGTAATGCATTGGACTGCCAGCCTAGATGTATGTGTTGAAATTCTAGATTCTGTAAAATTAGAAAAAGGGAAGAAAACACAAACATGTTAATATTGTAGGAAGCTCTGTCAAAAAGCAAAACTAACATCTTAAATACAACTAAATATCCTGCTTGAATTAATTGCAAAATGAATTGGGCATTCTTGTTGATGTAAGAATATTGTAAACCTTTATTTGGATAAATAATTGCACATTGTAGATAATGGGGCTGGAGGTTGTACAGGTAAGAAGGCTCGTATTTAGCATAATCTGTTTAATTTGTCTTTAAAAGTAATTGACAGTGCGTTTCCTTAATGTCAGAAGTCACACATACTGTCCAAATTTACTAGGAGGCACTGACATAAGTTTGTGACTTGTGTGCCACATCCCATGATTATATATAAAATAAAACAAATATTACACCCCCCGCAACCCTTCTTTAAAAAAAACCCTCCTTTCAAATCAGGCTTTTGTTCCCTCCTCAATATTCTGTTTCCCATTTCCCCCCACTCTTTCCTTGCTCCTCAGTATAAAACACTCTAAAATATATTTCCCGGTATAGGCGCCAATATAGAAATTGTTTTTAACTAATGGTCAGACAGTGTACTGGAACAGTTTTTTTGTCATTATGTTTCAAGAAATTGAGAAGTTTCAGAAACCTGAAACAGCACAAAGAGATCATATTCTATTCTTGACACATTTTATTTGTTCTGAATTAATATGAATTGAATCTACAACAATAAAAACTGAGGTTTACCTGCTGCATTGCTTCAGCAACCCTAGCACAAATATTTGCCAGGATGAATAAATGAATTAATTTTAAACCAAATCTATGGAGGAGCAAATAGACTCACAGGCCCCATTTCTTCAGTGTAAAATCAGAGTAAAACTCCAGACTAGGTAAACCTGATCTGCCAGGCTTGAATTACACTGCAAATGAACTAGAAACAATATTCACAGAATCACAGTATCTTTGCAATGCAGAAGGAGACTCTTCAGCCCATCGAGTCTGTACTGGCTCACTGAAAGGGCATTCTACCTAGTCCCACTCCCCTGCCTTATCCTGTAGCCTTCCACATTCTCTCTCTTCAGGTAGAAATCCAACACCTGGAATTGAACCTGCCTCAACCACCCTCCCAGGAAGTTTGTTCCAGATGTCAGCCACCCTCTGAGTGAAAACATTTTTCCTCACATCACTTGTTCTCCTTTTGCCAATTATTTTTAACCTGTGCCCTCTAGTTCTTGCTACACCCTTGATTGGGAACAGTTTCTCACTATTTACTCTGTCCATACCCCTCAAGATCTTGAATACATCTATCCAGTCTCCTCTCAGCCTTCTTTTCTCCAAGGAAAACAGTCCCAACCTCTCCAATCTATCCTCATAGCTGCACAGCTCCTCTGTACTCTCTTCAAAGCCTTCACATCCTTTCTCAAGTATGGTGCCCAGAACTGGATGCAGTCCTCCAGATGAGGCCTAATAATGTCTTATACAAGTTTAGCGTGACTTCATTACTCTTGTACTCAATATCACTATTAGTAAAGCCTAAGATACCATATGTTTTATTAACTGCTCTCTCAACATGCCCTGCCATCTTCTATGACCTATGTACATATAGACTGAGGTCCCTCTGTTCCTGCACCTCCTTTAGAGATTCTCCCTTTACTTTATACTGCCTCTCCATATTCTTCCTGACAAAAAGAATCACCTCACACTTCTCTGCATTGAACTTCATCTGCCACTTCTCTGCCCAATCCACCATCATGTCTATGTCCTTTTGAACTTCATGATTATGCTCATCATAGTTGACAATGTTTCCAAGCTTCATATCAGCTGAAAATTTTGAAATCATGCCCTGAACACCACCGTCTAGGTTTTTAATATGTATCAGGAAGAGCAAGGGTCCTTACACTGACCCTTGGGGAACTCCACTACAAACCTTTCTTCAATCTGAAAAACAATCATTTATCACTACTCTGTTTCCTGTCACTCAGCCAGTTTCTTATCCAAGTGCCTACTTTACCTTTAATCACATGAGCTAGAATGTTGCTCACAAGTCTGCTGTGTGGCACTGTATCAAATGCCTTTTGAAAATCCATAGACACCAGCTCAGCAACGTTGCCCTTATCAATCTTATCTCCTTAAAAAAATCTCCAGCAAGTTAATTAATTATGATTTTCCCTTAATCCATGTTTGCTTTCCTTTAGTATCCTGCACTTGCCTAAATGATTATTGATTTTGTCTCGAACTATAGTTTCCAGAAATTTCCCTACTACTGAAATCAAACTGACTGGTCTGCAGATGCCAGCTTAACCCTTGCATCCTTTTTTGAACAAAGGGGTAACATTCACAGCTCCCACCTCTGTGCCAAAGGAAGACTGCAAGATTGTCACTAGTGCCTCTGCAATTTCCACTCTTACTTCCCTCAGTACCCAGTATATTGACAATGGTAGCTTTTAGCTGAGAAATCAGCCATTAGGCATGTCAAATATTCATGTTTAATTGGATGCACATTTGGCAGGATGTTCAGTTGTTGCCTACCACTCTCCAATAGCATTTAAATGTGAGTAACAGTCACATTTTCTTCATAGGAGATTTACCAGGATGTTGCCTGGTATGGAGAGTTTTAGTTATGAGGAGAGATTGGATAGACTGGGGTTATTTTCCCTGCAGCAGAAGAGACTAAGGAGGGTCATGACTGAGGTGCATAAAATTATGAAGGGCATGGATAAGGTAGACAGGAAGGAACTTTTCCCCTTGGTGGAGGGATCAATAACTAGGGGGCATAGATTTAAGGTAAGGGGCAGGACGTTTAGAGGGGACGGGAGGAAGAATTTTTTCAACAGAGGGTGGTGGGAATCTGGAACTCACCGCCTGAAAGGGTGGTAGAGGCAAAAACTCTCATAACATTTAAGAAGTATTTGGATGTGCACTTACGATGCCATGGCATACAAGGCTGTGGGCCTAGTGCTGGAAAATGGGATTAGAATAGTTAGATATTTGTTTGACCGGCGCAGCCCGATGGGCCAAAGGGCCTTTTTCTGTCCTCTATGACTCTATATTTAAGGCTGTATAGAACCATTCCATTTGCTAAATATTTTGCTCATTTTAGTAATAAATCAGATTTTCTGGCCAAGTGTCCAGGAAGAGTATTTGAGGTTACTAAATCTATATATACTTTTAGCATTTGGAATTAAATGTGGCATTATTCAATAAGCAAAATTTACTATTTGAATCAAGCTGTATCGATCAAGAAGTAAGAATACTTCAAGAGGTGGCTTCTGGCATTTATTACCCATCCCTAATTGCCCTTGAGAAGATGGTGGTGAGCTGCCTTCTTGAACTGCTGCAGTCCATGTGGTGCAGGTACACCCACAGTGCAGTTAGGAAGGAGGTTCCAAGATTTTGACCCAGCGACAGTGCAAGAATAGTGATATATTTCCAAGTCAGGATGGTGATTGGCTTGGAGAGGAACTTCCAGGTGGTGTGTTTCCATGTATCACTGCCATTGTCCTTCTAGATGGTGCTCACGAGTTTGGATGGTGCTGTCTAAGGAGCCTTGGTGAGTTCCTGCAGTGCATCTTGTAGATGGTACACACTGCTGCTACTGTGTGTCAGTGGTGAAGGAAATTAATGTTTGTGGATGTGGTGCCAGTCAAGTGGGCTGCTTTGTCCTGGACAGTGTCAAGTTTCTTGAGTGTTGCTACAGCTGCATTCATCCAGTCAATTGGAAAGTATTCCGTCACTCTGCTGACTTCTGCCTTGTGGATGGTGGACAGGCTTTGGGGAGTCAGGGGGTGAGTTATTCACTGCAGGAGTCCTAGACTCTGACCCGCTCTTGTAGCTATTTACTCGGCTAGTCCAGTTCAGTTCCTGGCCAATGGTAACCCCCAGGTTATTGATAGTGGGGAATTCAGTGATAGTAACGCCACTGAATATCGAGGGGCGATGGTTAGATTCTCTCTTGTTGGATATGGTCGTTACCTAGCACTTGTGTGACGTGAATGTTACTTGCCACTTGTCAGCCCAAGCCTGGATATTGTCCAAATCTTTCTGCATTTGGACATGGATTGCTTCAGTATCTGAGGAGTCATGAATGGTGCTAAACATTGTGCAATCATCAGCGAACATCCCCATGTCTGACCTTATGATGTTGGGAAGGTCATTAATGAAGCAACTGAAGACAATCTGGCCTATGACACCACCCTGAGGAACTCCTGCAGTGATCTCCTGGAACTGAGATGACTGACCTCCAACAACCACAACCATCTTACTTTGTGCTAGGGATGACAGCAACCAGCGGAGATTTTTCCTACTGATTCCCATTGACTCAACTTTTGCTAGGGCTCCTTGATGCCACACTCCATAAATGCTGCCTTGATGTCAAGGGCAGTCACTCTCACCTCACCTCTGGAGTTCAGCACTTTTGTCCATGTTTGAACCAAGGCTTTAATGAGGTCAGAAGCTGAGTACACTGGCAGATCTTGAAGTTAGCGTTAGTGAGTTATTGCTAAGCAATTGCCACTTGATAACACTATTGATGACCCCTTCCTTTACTTTACCGATGAGCAAGAGTAGACTGATGGGGTGGCAATTGGCCAGGTTGGATTTGTCCTACTTTTTGAGTATAGGACATACCTGGGCAATTTTCTATATTGCCGGGTAGATGCCAGTGTTGTAGCTGTACTGGAACAACTTGGCTAGGGATGCAGCAAGCTCTGGAGCACAAGCCTTCAGTACTATTGCCGGAATGTTGTCAGGGCCCATAGCCTTTGCAATATCCAGTGCCTTTAGTCTTTTCTTGGCATCATGTATACCGAATCAAATTGGCTGGAGACCGGCATCTATGATGCAGAGGACCTCCGGAGGAGGCCAAGATGGATCATCCGCTCGGCACCTCCCGCTGAAGTTGCAAATTCTTCAGTCTTATCTCTTGCACTGATATGAGGATGGGGATATTTGTGGATCCTCCTCGTGTTGTTTAATTGGCTGCCACTGTGGTAAAGTGAGGTACCCTGTCCCTTTAAGAGAATGCAAATATACTGATCATGTGACAGCACTGATGAATCACTGTTGACCCTGACAGCTGGGAAGTGTAAGTATTGTTCTGGAGGTTTCTGAGTGAGCACATATGATCTGGTGCTTTTTCCTATGTCTCAAGAAACCTTCACTGTTTATTCTTACATCAGTCTCTCCCTGTTATTGATTGCAAGCAGCAACTGAGGAGAACTTAAAAAGGCATGCAGTTAGAGTTCGGTTGGCCAATGGCATCTAACCAAGACATAAAAACCACTATTCATGACTCGATGTGGCAGAACTGCAGAACTTAGGTCTGATCTGTTGGTCGTGGAATCGCTTAGCTCTGTCTATCACTTGCTGCTTATGATTTTGGCACGCAAGTAGTCCTGTGTTATAGCTTTACCAGGTTGACACCTCATTTTTAGGTATGCATGGTGCTGCTCCTAGCATGCCCTCCTGCAGTTTTCATTGAGCCAGGTTTGATCCCTGGCTTGGTGGTCGTGGTAGAGTGGGGGATATGCCGTGCCAGATTGTGGTTGAGTACAATTCTGGCACTACTGAAGGTCCATTGTGCCTCATGGATGCCCAGTCTTGAGTTGCTAGCTCTGTTTGAAATCTATCCCATTTAGCACAGTGGTAGTGCCGGAAAACACAATGGAGGGTATCCTCAATGTGAAATGGGGCTTTGTGTCTACAAGGACTGTGCAGTGGTCACTCGTGCTGATACTGTCATGGACAGATGCATCTGTGGCAAGCAGGTTGGTGAGGATGTGTTCAAGTATGTTTTTCCCTCTTGTTGGTTCCCTCACCACCTGCCATAGATCCAGTCTAGCATCTATGTCCTTTAGGACTCAGCCAGCTCAGTCAGTAGTGGTGCTACTGAGCCACTCTTGTTGATGAACATTGAAGTCCCCCATCCAGAGTACATTCTGTGCCCTGATAATCTGCTAACCAGCAGGAGGCTTCCTTGCCCATGTTTGACCTGATGCCAGGAGACTTCACGGGGTCCAGAGTCGATGTTGAGAACTCCCAGGGCAACTCCCTCCCAACTGTATACCACTGTGCTGCCACCTCTGTCCAGCTGGTGGGACAGGACATACCCAAGGGTGATGATGTGGTGTCTGGGACATGTTTCTCTGAGACAGCTCTCCCACATTTGGCACTATCCCCCAGATGTTAGCAAGGAGGATTTGCAGAGTCATCAGGGCTGAATTTGCCATTGTTGTTCCTGGTGCCTAGACCAATGCCGGTTGGCCATTCCTTTTAGTGGTTTGATACAACTGAGAGGCTTGCTAGGCCATTTCAGAGGGCAGTTAAGAGTCCACCACATTGCTGTGGGTTTGGAGTCACATGTCGGCCAGACCAGGTAAGGACAGCAGATTTCCTTCCCTAATGGACCTTAGTGAACCAGATGGGTTTTTATGACAATCAACAATGGTTTCATGGTCATCCTTAGACTTTTTATTCTAGATTTTTAAAAATTGAATTCAAATTGCACTATCGTTCAAACCCAGAGCATTACCCTGGGTCTGTGGATTACTAATCAGTAACAGTACCACTATGCCATTGCCTCCCCTATGGCATAGTAAGGAGATTTAGGGGAGAAATTCCAAAGAGCAGGCCAGATGATAAACAAAGAATGAACTCCACTTGTAGGCATAAGTCCAAGATAAATTTTGATGAGGTTTTCAAAATGAAGGTATGGCAAACCATTGGAGTTTTGATTGGATGGAAGTGCATGAAGTTATGCAGGCAAGGGTAAAAATCAAGGAATTCTTAATAACTTGAAATTAATGAAGATAGAGACATTGGAGAAATGAAACCTTAAGGTGACCATAGAATCATAGAATGATACAGCACAAAAGGAGGCCCTTTGGCCCATCGTGCTAGTGTTGCCTTTTGGTCAAGCTATCCAATTAATCCCACCTGCTGCATTTTTCCCAGGGCCCTGTCACTTTTGTTTTCTCTTGATGTATTGATCTAATTCAATCAAACCTATTTCCATCATCCTTTCAGACAGTGCATTCCAGGTCACAACAACTCACTAAGCAACAAAATATTTCCTCATGTCACATCTGGTTCTTTTGCCAACAACTTTACACCTGTGACCCCTGATTACTGACCCTTCTACCGCTGAAACACTTTCTCCCTATTTGCTCTATCAAAGCCATTCATCATTTTGAACACCTCTATCAAATCCCTTAAATTTCTCTGCTCAAAGAACTCCCCCAGTCTCGTACATAACTCAATTCCCTGATTGTTGATACATTCCACTGAAACTCTTTGCACCCCCTCCAAAGTCTTGAGATGCTCCCAAATCTATGGCACCTAGGACTGAACATAATAATCCAGCTAAGATATAATCAGTATTTTATAAAGGTTTAGGATAACTTGATTTTATGTTATTTCACTCAATTTATAAAGTCAGGGCTTCCAAATGCTTTTTTGAGAAAGAAAAACAGCTTTCTTGGCTTGTTGCGCCACTTTTAAAGATTTCTGTATGTACAGACTGGTCTTCTGAGCAACTTGAGAGGGATTGATAGGGTAGCAGGCAGTGCATATTTCATAAAGGGTGGACAGTGGTCATGGTGATGGATCGGATATGGAGAAGGATGGGAAGGATGGGCAGTGGTCATGGTGATGGATCGGATATGGAGAAAGATGCTCATCTCATGATGTAGCAATACTTGAAACGTGGTATAAGATGGTACCCAGTTACAGGTTGATGGAACAGGGCTAAACAAATGCTGGTGAATGATGGATATGTTAGCTGATGCTCAGTAGAATATCACCAGCCTTGGGATCAATAGTTGGGTCAGAGAAATAGAGCACTCATCAGCATGTTTTTACATAATTTTGCTGATTAATTGATTTCTGGGATGAGAGGGTTGTACTGTAAGGAGCGATAGAGCCTATGTTCTTTGCAGTTTAGGAGAATGAAAGGTGATCTCGTTGGAAACATGCTCAGAGAGCTTACAGGGTCGATGCTGAGATATTGTTTCCCCTATCTGGAACTAAGGGTCATATTCTCAGAATAAGGGAATACACCCATCCATGAATGAGGTCAGGAGAAATTCTTCACTCAGATGTTGTGAATCTTTGAAATTCTCTACCCCAGAGGGCTGTGGATGCTCAGTAGTTGAACACATTTATGACAGTGGTCGATAAGATTTTTGAGCACTAAGGGAATCGAGGGATATCAAACAGAAAAGTGGATCTGAGGTAGAAGATATGGCATGATCTTATTGAATGATGAGCAGGCTCGAGGGGCCGAATGGCCTACTCCAGCTCCTATTTCTTATGTTCTTATGATGGTATATAAATGATGAAAAGATAGTGATCCAACCAGAGACCTGCAACGCAACAATGTCAATCTTCTTTGTAGGACAGAAAGCACTGTGGAGATGTTGGGGCTAGTTTCTTGGCTCCATCCTCCTAGCAGGGAAACAATGACTGCCGCAATCATAGGGTGAAAATTCTGGGGGCGTACCGTGCATAACCTTTTGAATTTCGGATATGCGCAGGGACCCTGCCAATGGAGTAAAGCTGTAAAATAACATCTCCGGTTCTGGCTTGAGCTCTCTTCCTATTAGTTTTGTGTTCCGCTCGCAGCTAAAATGTAGTTTTCATAAATGGCTTCTTAGCCCCTGTGAATTGAAACATGTGCATAGCATTGTGGAAGAACTGAAAGTAAAGCCGTGATTGGTGCCCCCATGTTGAATAATCAACTTCCAGTTGTGGTATATTGATCATTGAATAATACAAGTGATGCTAGACATGTTTGTCATCTCTTCAGGCTAAAATACTCAGATTCACAGTTTGAATAATACAGAGAGGCAGCGGGACCTAGTAAAGATATCAAAATACTACATACTTAAAACACAATCCACAAACGGTTAAGACCAAGAATCCATTCCTCACAGTTTTGGATAGGCAGCAGCCTTGTTGGATAAAATAGTCTTTTGTAGACTCTTATGATGCAGTGTTGTTCATGGATAACACAAATCATGAGTTCATTATTGCTGTTGGCTCTTTCTCCTCATTTTCTCTTCCTTTCTCTTTCAAATCCACCATCATCACCCTTCTCAAAACAAAAAAAAAACACACCCTCCTCATGTCCTTTGCAAACTACCACCTGATCTCCAACCTCCCTTTCCTCTCGAAAGTTCTTGCCTCCCAAATCTGTGCCCAACCCTCCCAGAACTCTATGCTAGAATTCGTTCAATCAGGTTTCTACCCCTGCCACAGAACTGAAACAGCTCTTACCAAAATGTCAAATGACATCTAAAGTGACTGTTAGAAAGATAAACTAACCCCCCTTGTCCTTTTTGACATATCTGCAGCCTTTGACATGGTTGACCACACCATCCTCTTCCAATGCCTCTCCATCATGCAGCTGGATGGGACTTCCTTAACCAAGTTCCATTCTTATCAAATCACAGCCAGAGAATCACTTACAATGGCTTCTCTTCCTGCTCCAAAACTGTTACCTGTAGTATTCCCAAAAGGTATATTTGCAGCAAAGGCACAGGTTAAGGTTTCAGCAGAAGGTGAACTGAGGCAGGGGTGGAGTTAGGCGATGTTATAGTTATAGTCATAGAGGTCTACAGCACAGAAAAAGGCCCTTTGGCCCATCGAGTCTGCGCTGGTCAAACAAGTAGCTAACTATTCTAATCCCATTTTCCAGCACTAGGCCCATAGCGTTATATGCCATGGCATCGCAAGTGCACATCCAAATACTTCTTAAATGTTATGAGGGTTTCTGCCTTTATCACCCTTTCAGGCAGTGAGTTTCAGATTCCCACCACCCTCTGGGTGAAAAAATTCTTCCTCACATCCCCTCTAAAACTCATGCCACTTACCTTAAAACTATGCCCCCTAGCTATTGATCCCTCCACCGAGGGGAAAAGTTCCTTCCTGTCTCCTCTCAATCTCCTCTGCTCCAAGGAAAATAACCCCAGTCTATCCAAACTCTCCTAATAACTAAAACTCTCCAGCCCAGGCAACATCCTGGTAAATCTCCTCTGCACTCTCTCTAGTGCAATCACTTCCTTCCTATAATGTGGATACCAGAACTGCACACAATACTCTAGCTGCGGCCTAACCAGCGTTTCATACAGTTCCAGCATGACTTTCCTGCTCTTATATTCTATGCCTCAGCTAACAAAGGCAAGAATCCCATATGCCTTTGCATGTTACGGAGGTGGAAATAGGTGGCCATTGTGATGGCGCAGATATGCAGCCAGAAGCTTATCTTGTGATCAGATATGACACTTGAACCACCTGCTTCAGTTTCAGAGAGTTGCCAGGGAGGCAGATGGAGTTGATAGTGAGGAAGCAGAATTTGGTCTTCCCTGTATTTAATTGGAGGAAATTTCTGTTCATCAAATATTAGGTGTCAGATAAGTAATCTGACAATTTAGAGTAGTGAATGGATCAGGAGAGGTGGTGGTGAGGTCGAGCTACATCATCCATATTGAAACTGATGTACTCTGCAATTTTTCCTTTTAGTCCCATGCTACCATCATCAGCCATTCTCTATTCCCCTCCAAATGCTTAACAATGCTATTTTGAAGAAGAGTTGGGGAGTTATCCCCAGTGCCCTGGTCAATACTTATCCCTCAACCAACATTATTAAAACAAATTACCCGGTCATTAGTGCATCTTTGTTTGTGGGAGCCTAGGCCCCCACTATTTCTCATCTGCATGTTGCCCCTCGGCAACATCATTCAATATCACATCAGCTGAAACCTTCAGCTGTGCCCTTGCTGCAACTAGACCAGTTGTAGGTATCAGCCCTTGCTCTCAGATGTACATTGGCTCCTGGTTAAGCAATGCCTCAATTTTAAAATTCTCATCCTTGTTTTCAAATGTCTCTATGGTCTTGCCCCTTCCAATCTATTTAACCTCCTCCTGCCCCATAACCTCCTGAGATCTCTGTCTTTCTTGAATCTTGGCCTCTTGAGCATCTTCAATTTTAATTGCTCCACCAGTGGTGGCAAATGCTTTAGCTGCCTAGGTTCCTAAGCCCTGGAAAAACATTGTCAAACCCTTCACCTCCCTAACTCTCTTTCTTCCTTTAAGAGGCTCCTTTAAACATACCTTGTTAACCAAACTTCTGGTCATCTGCCCTAATATCTCTTTATGTGGCTCAATGTCGTATTTTGCTTTTAAATCTCTTGTGAAGTGCTTTGGAGTGTTATATAATGTTAAATGCTCTATATAAATAAAATTGCAGTCTATCCCTGGGGGTTTTCATATCTTTTGACGGAATTAATAACGAGAAGGGGATTGGCAGTTTTTAGACAGTTTGAAGAGTCTCCCGAACACTGTAATTTCCTGTGAGCAAAGTTAAAGGGAACCACTGAAATAAGTTGCTAATGAGCAAATATTCAACCATTATCTGAGCCGCAAATATCTGCCAAGGGCTTTACAATTGTACAATTCAACTCACACTTGGAACAGTCCTGCATTCTGATCCAGGTGGATCAAGTCACTTGGCATGTTTCTTACAGTCACTTTGACACTTAATGAGGAGAGGACAGCTCTTGGTTTTCAAGTGCAGCAATTTCAAAAGATCGCATGGAATTGTGGCATTCATGGAGCAGTGATGGCATGGAAAAGAGAAGAAAGAAGATTTTGCATTAATACAGCACCTTACATTACCTTAGGACATCCAGAACTTGGTGTTACATTTGATTCCAAGATAAACCTCTGACTACACAGAGTGGCTGTTGTATTGTAGGAACCTTGGCAACCAATTTGCACACAGGTAGGTCCAAAAAAAGAAATGTCCTAATGTCCAGATAATCTGTTTTAATAATGTTGGTTGACGGATAAATATTGACCAAGGCACTCAGGATAACTCCCCAACTCTTCTTCAAAATAGCATCGTTAAACATTTGAAGGGCAATAGAGAATGGCTAATGCTGTTAGCATGGGACCAAGAGGAAAAATTGCAGAATAAAGAATGGGGATGTCAGGAGTTTGAGAAAAGGGATGGAACAGGAGTAGGCCATTCATCCCCTTGAACCTATCCTGCTGTTGAGTGAGATGATTGCTGGTGGATGGCTTCAAAGTTAAAATTGATGAGGTCTGGGCAAAGATAAAAAAGACAACTGTGGTGTATAGGAAAATGGGAGCACAAGCCTTCGATTTGTTGATTTTCATCTTTTATTTAGTAGTGCAAGGCTGTTGCTAACTTGTAGAAGGATGGTTGAGAGAATGCCCTGGGCTTTATCTATATGGGCATAGATAACAAAAACAAGCAAGTTTTGTGTATATATATATAAAATACTGGTTTAGCCTCAACTGGAGTATTGTGTCCAGTTCTGGGTGCCACACTTTAGGAAGGATTTGAATGCATTAGAGAGGGTGCAGGAATGATTCACGAGAATGGCTCTGGGGAGTTACGTAAAAAAGATTGGTGAAGTTGGGCCTGTTTTCCTTGGAGGAGAGAAGGTTGAAAGAAGAGTTGGTAGAGGTATTCAAAATCATGAGGTGTCTTGGCAGAGTAGATAGAGAGAAACTGCTCCTATTTTTGGATGGATTGAGAATCAGAGGGCACAGATTTAAGGTAATTGGCAAAAGAAGCAATGGTGACAAGAAGAGAAACCTTTTCACATAGCAAGTGGTTGGGATGTGGAATGCACTGCCCGAGAGTGTGCTGGAGGCAGGGTCAACTGAGGCTATCAAAATGGAAGGGTTGATAGGGTATCCCTTGTCCCCATTTATCACCCCACTACCCTCTGCATTCAAAGAATCATCCTCCGCCATTTCCACCAATTTCAGCATGATGCCACCAACAAACACATCTTCCTCTCATGTCCCCTGTCAGTATTCCATAGGGACCTTTCCCTTCTTAACATCCTGGTCCACTACTCCATCACTCTCAATTCCTCATCCCCTTCCCATGGAAAATTCCCATGCAATCGCAGAAGGTGCAACACTTGCCCCTTTATCTCCTCCTTCCTCACTGCCCAAGGCCCCAAACATTCCTTTCGGGTGAAGCAGCGCTTCACTTGCACCTCCTTCAATTTGGTTCACAGCATTCGCTGCTCATAATGTAGTCTCCTCTACATTGGGGAGACCAAACACAGGCTGGGTGACCGCTTTGTGGAACACCTTTTCTCAGTCTGCAAGCATGACCCAGGCCCTCCTGTCACTTCCCAGAAGGGAAAAAAAACAGTTTAGACAAGTATTTAAATTCCCAGGTTTTACCGGTGTTCCATTTTAAGGTATGCAAGACCAGTTCGGACCAGTATGCTAAATTCCCAGTTCTTACTGGTTTTTCCTTCTAGGTTGTCATTTCAACACTCCACCCTGCTCTCATGCCCACATGTCTGTCCTTGGCCTGCTGCATTGTTCCAGTGAAGCTCAACGCAAACTGGAGGAACAGCACCTCATCTTCCAACTAGGCACTTTACAGCCTTCTGGACTTAACATTGAGTTCAACAACTTCAGACCATGAGCTCTGTCCCACATTTTGAGAAATATTTATTTTCCCCCCAAACCCTCTACCCCCACAGAACGAGTCACAAGTTAACTTGAGGAGTTATTAACAACTGATTTTGCCTTTAAAATTGCTTTCCCAAGCTCAAGGTACCAGAAAAAAAACACAAAGGGCAGAATTCTAAGGCCCCATCGCAACTGGGGCAAGGTTGTAAATTGCGGCGAGCCATTCAAAACAACATTGACTGCAGCGGGACCATAAAATCCTGTCGGCATAAGATTCCGCCCATAGTAGCTCAAACCACTGCTGAGTTTCACAGAATAATAATAATAACTAGCAGTACAGTTGAAGCACTGTGTTATTCTTATTTAGTCATAGGACGTAGGCTTCACGGACTGTGCCAACATTTATTGCCCACCCCTAGTTGCCCTTAAGAAGGTGGTGGTGAGCTGCCTTCTTGAACCACTGCAGTAGGTACACCCACAGTGCTGTTAGGAAGGAAGTTCCAGGATTTTGGCCCAGCGCCAGTGAAGGAACAGCAAAATATTTCCAAGTCAAGATGGTGAGTAACTTGGAGAGGAACTTCCAGGTGCTGGTGTTCCCATCTATCTGCTGCTCTTGTCCTTCTGGTGGCAGTGGTCATTGGTTTGAAAGATGCTGTCGAAGGAACCTTGGCGAGTTCATGCAGTACATCGTGTAAATGGTACATACTGCTGCCACTGTGCATTGGTGGTGACGGGACTGAATGTTTGTAGGATGTGATGCCAATCAAGTGGGCTGCTTTGTCCTGGACGGTGTCAAGATTCATAAGTGTTGTGGGAGCTGCGCTCATCCAGGCAAGTGGAGAGTATTCCATCACACTCCTGACTTGTGCCTTGTAGATTGTGGTCAAGCTTTGGAGAGTCAGGAGGTGAGTTACTCGCTGCAGGATTCCTAGCCTCTGACCTGATCTTGTAGCCACAGTATTTATATGGCTAGTCCAGTTCTGTTCCTGGTCAATGGTAACTCCCAGGATATTGATAGTGGGGGATTCAGTAATGGTAATGCGATTGAATGTCAAGGGGCGATGTTTGGATTATCTCTTGTTGGAGATGGTCATTGCCTGACACTTGTGTGGCATGAATGTTACTTGCCATTTGTCAGCCCAAGCCTGGATATTATCCAGGTCTTTCTGCATTTGGACATGGATTGCTTCAGTATCTGAGGAGTCGCGAATGGTGCTGAACATTGTGCAGTCATCAGCCAACATTCCCAACTCTGACCTTATGATGGAAGGAAGGCCATTGATGAAGCAGCTGTAAATGGTTGGGTAAAATACACTACCCTGAGGAACTCCTGCAGTAATGCCCTGGAGCTGAAATGATTGACCTCCAACAACCACAACCATCTTCCATTGTGCTAGGTATGACTCCAACCAGTGGAGAGTTTTCCCCCTGGTTGCTATTGACTCCAGTTTAGGGCTCCTTGATGCCACACTTGGTCAAATGTGGCCTTGGTGTCAAGGGAAGTCATTCTCACTTTGCCTCTGGAGTTCAGTCCATGTTTGAACCAAGGCTGTAATAACGTTAGGAGCTGATTGGCCCTCGTGGGTGGGTGTCAGAGAGCAGGTTATTGCTAAGCAAGTTACACTTTTAGGACTGTTGATGACCCCTTCCATTACTTTATTGATGATGGAGAGCAGACCGATAGGGCAGTAATTGGCTGGGTTGGATTTGTCCTGCTTTTTGTGTACAGGACGTACCTGGGCAATTTTCCATATAGCTGGGTAGATACCAGTGTTGTAGTTGTACTGGAAAACTTGGCTAAGGGTGCGGCATGTTCTGGAGCACAAGTCTTTAGTCCTGTTGCTGGAATATTGTCAGTGCCCATAGTATTTGCAGTATCCAGAGCCTTCAGCCATTTCTTGATATCACGTGGAGTGAATCGAATTGGCTGAAGACTGGAATCTGTGATGCTGGGGTCTTCCAGAGAAGGCCAAGATGGATCATCCACTCGGCACTTCTGGCTGAAGATTGTAGCAAATGCTTCAGCCTTATCTTTTGCATTGATGTGCTGGGCTCCCCCATCATTGAGGATGGGAATTTTTGTGGAGCCTCCTCCTCCAGTGTGGTGTTTAATTGTCCACCACCATTCACAACTGGATGTGGCAGGACGGATCCGTTAGTTGTGGGACTTGCTGCTTTTGCTGATTGGCATGTAAGTAGTCCTGTGTTATAGCTTCACTAGGTTGACAACTCACTTTTAGGTAAGCCTGGTGCTGATCCTGGCATACCCTCCTGCACTCTTCATTGAACCAAGGTTGATCCTCTGGCTTGATGGTAATGGCAGAGTGGGGTGGTCTGCCAGGCTATGAGGTTACAGATTATGTTCAAATACAATTCTTCTGCTGCTGATGGCCCACAGAGCCTCATAGGTACCCAGCCTTGAGTTGCTAGATCTGTTCAAAATCTATCCCATTTCACATGGTGGTCGTGCCACACAACACGATGAAGGGTAGCCTCAATGTGAAGGTGGGATTTCATTTCCACAATGACTGTGCGGTGGTAACTCCTATCAATACTGTCATGGACAGATGCACCTGTGGCAGGCAGTTTGTTGAGGATGAGGTCAAGAATGTTTTTTCCCTCCTGTTGGTTCCCTCACCACCTGACGCAGACCCAGTCTAGCAGCTATCTCCTTTAGGACTTGGTCAGCTCAGTCAGTAGTGGTGCTACTGAGCCACTCTTGGTTATGGACATTGAAGGCTCCAAACAGTGTACATTCTGTGCCCTTGCCACCCTCAGTACTTCCTCCAAGTGGTGCTCAGCATGGAGGAGCATTGATTCATCAGCTGAGAGAGGGTGGTACGTGGTAATCAGCAGGAGGTTTCCTTACCCATGTTTGACCTGATGCCATGAGACTTCATGGGGTCCGCAGTCAAGGTTGAGGACTCCCAGGGCAACTGCCTCCCTACTGTGTATTCCACTGTGCTGCCACCTCTGCTGGGTCTGTCCTGCAGGTGGGACAGGACATACCCAAGGATGGTGATGGTGGTGTCTGGGACATTGTCTGTAAGATATGTTTCTGTGAGTATGACTATGTCAGGCTGTTGCTTGACTAGTCTGTGAGACAGTTCTCCCAATTTTGGCACTAGCCCCCAGATATTAGTAAGGAGGACTTTGCAGGGTTGACAGGGCTGAGTTTGCCGTTGTCGTTTCAGGTGCCTAGGTCGATGTTGAGAGGTCCGTCTGGCTTCATTCCTGTTTTGAGACTTTGTAGCAGTTTGATACAACTGAGTATCTTGCTTGGCCATTTCAGAGGGCATTTAAGAGTCAACCACATTGCTGTGGGCCTGGAGGCACATGTAGGCCAGACCAGATAAGGGTGGCAGATTTCCTTCCTTAAAGGGATTAGTGAACCAGATGGGTTTTTTTAATGAATCTGTGCAACTCAGTTCCCCCAGTGCAGTATGCTCTTCATACAGAAATACATAAATGAGAATAGTGAAGATCTACCATCTTTAGGGAAGAAATTATGGAAATTGTACTAAAGTGAGATTTAAACCCAGAATGCCACAAGAGAGACTGTTGTAGTGTAATTTTTAACTAAAGAGAAAATGAAAAAATATATATATCCAGTGGTGAGATGATTCAGAGGAATTGAAATGCAGAGAGTAAGCACAGAGCCTGTGGAAGGAGCCAAGATGCGGAGTCTGCACCGGCAGGATTACTGAAGGATATTGAAGCACCTGAAACAACTTTGCCCAGATCTAAAAGTTAGGCAGGGGAAACAAAAAAAAAAATTAAAATATTGGAGGGGATGACTGATGAACACTGAGAAAACACTGTGAAATGGAAGCAAGGAGTGATTACCAGTGAAGTCATGCAGAAGCCCAAGGAGACTTAAGAGAATGGAAATGGAATGGATGAAAATAAACACAAGGCATCAGAGCCATTCCAACACTGCTCAACGAAACAGGAGCTGGTGCAGAAAATTAGTTTGAATAAGGCTTCACACCATTAAACGACCTAGCCTACTTCCCCTTAACATTGTATTGCACAAATGCAAACTAATGAAATTATTTTTCTACTGTTGGAGCGGGTAAAGTTCAAAATACATCTTGATTTGTTTATTGATTGTCAGTTCAGAGCTTCAGCAACTTGCCTGAACTTTCTCATGCCCCAGCCTGTTTTTGTTGGCACAAATATTTTTCCTAACACATAGACATCTTTTATATCTACTAGTTTCTTAATTTACAAATCCACATTCTCAGCACTTCGGTGATTTGGTGCAGAAAATTTTAATAATGCTGTCTCCCCAAAGCAGGTCCGCCATCTACAAGGCACAAGCCAGGATCGAGTGTGATGGAATGCTCTCCACATGCCTGGATGAGTGCAGGCCCATCAAAACTCAAGCTCAAAACTATTCAAGACAAAGCAGCCTGCTTGTTTGGCACCCCATTAAACTTTAAACCTTCACTCTCTCCACGAGTAGCAGCAGTGTATAAGATGCACTGCTACAACCTGCCAAGCGTCCTTCAGTAACACCTCCCAAATCCATGATCTTGACAACCCAGAAGAGCAAGGGCAACAAATGCATTCCAACATTACCAAGATCTCCTCCAGGCCACAGACCATCCTGACTTAGAGCCTTCTCTGTTGCCAGGATAAAGTCCTGGAACTTCCCCCCTAACAGCACTATGGGAGTACCTACACCATATGGACTTCAGTAATTCAAGAAGGCAGCTCACCACCGTCTTCTCAAGGGCAGTTAGAGATGGGCAAAAATGTTAGCATTCACACCCCATAAATGAATATATAAAAAAAACAAAAGGAAGGCGATGGTGGTAATCATCAAACACTGGTTTCTTCCATCCTTTTCAAGTAACTGTTTGCTAAATATGACAAAGGATAAATATTTCACCAGTCAAGCTGTTAATTGTCTGCTATTTCATTGAATCAAACCCTTAGAATAAAAACATTATGGATGTAACTCAGCAAGATACATTAATATTCATTGATCTCTGGTAGAAGTCAAATCCAATTTTCATACCAATAGATTAATAGACATTTAGATATTTAGATACTATTTCGATATACTATAGACAGAAGAATGACTATGAATGATGCCTTCCTTGGGCTGGTTATGATAAAATGAACTGTCTGTTGTTGCTAGTCACTCCTGGATTTAATCAACTCTGTAATCCAGCAATGTATTACATATTCTCCTCCAGTGGCAGGTTTTTAAAGGACGGGGGGGGGTGGGGGGAGCGTGAAATTGCAGGGACGGGATTCCCTCCGGGTTCCCGCATGCTCCAACCTTGTAGTGATTTTTACGCTGGGGCGGGCAAGGCCTTGGAAGTGAAGCCTGTCTTTGCCCCTTTTGAGGCCCTTATGGGTCAGGCCAATTATTGGCCACTTAGAGGGCTGTTTCCCTCCCAGCCTCGATTTTTAGGTCATTGGTTGGATTGAAACTCCGTGAGCAAAACCTGAAAATAAAGGAAAGATCTCACGTAGTAAGGGGGGTGGGTGCCTCCATCAGAAGCCCCCTGTTGCCCTCCTGACTGGGCGTGCCCTCCCCTTAAGGCTCAGTGACCTCTGGATCTCCTTTCCCTGCGCCCCCCCCCCCCCCAACCCGGCCTCTCTCCCGTTACCTCGATCCCCCTGGGGCCTTCCCTACCCCTCACCTCATCCTCCGGATCCCGGGACTTAGGCCGGAATTTTCCGTTCCCGTTGGCATCGGGTGTCATGGCGGGTAAGAGTGGACGTTATGGCAAGAAGGCCAAAACTTGCTGTTGCGAGACCAGTTTTGTGATTGTCCGCTCTGCCCAGCAATGGCAGACCACGTTTTCTACCACCAAGTGTCGGGAACTTCATTTTAATGCATTTGCATCTCACCCTTGTGCTTGCTTACCAGAATCATCGCCGCACGTCAGATTTACCCCCCACATCGGTGCGACTTCAGGGTGACGTGAGTTATGACGGCCTTTAGAAAGCATGCACCTGGAACGCTGAACTTCAAGAGGAATTCGGAGGTGAGTGCACACAGCCCTTATGCAGCATTCGCAAGCTTTACCCGCAGGGTTTCAAAGAACAATCAAAGAAGTGCATTTGGTGGGGGAAGTGGGTGGGTGGGGGCGCGGTGTGGGTGTGGGGGGGCCACAGGCAAGTCACATTTTCCCTGGCTGGCTTTCATTGTGGTGCTGGGACAAGGGCTCCAGTATGGGTGGGATCAGCGGGGGGTGGGGACAAGGCAGCACTGACTGAAGGGAATGCACAAACACATGCCAGGGGCGGTGGGCAGAAGGGGGGTTGGGGGGGCGCTGGGGGGAGAGGGTGTAGGGAGGGTGAGGGAACAGCCACGCACTTGGAAAAGCTTGTCGGAAGTGAGCATTGTCCCGCAGCTGAGAGTGTTCAGCAGCAGCTCCATTGACACGCTTGGAGTTGGGCCTCTGAAACTTTCCTGCCTACTCGAGCAATGCAATAGCATGATAGTGCCACCAAATACTCCAGAACTTTTCACCACTCTGATGAGGACTGCAAATTATCGTGCATTTTAGGGGAAAGCAGAACAATTGGCTGACTGGGCAAGTTATAGAATCCCCCTGTGAAAGGTGGCCATGGAGCCAAGGTGGCCAAGGTCATGGAGCCCTTGTCCTGGCACCGCAATGAAAGCCAAGGTGGAGATGCTCACAGCCCCTTGCAATGTCTTTATTCAGGTTTGGACCAGTAACCCCCTTGGTTCAAGCTAACAGTAGAGCCTTGCAGTGCGGGTTAGGAGAACGTCTGTGCCTGAACTAACAGCACAGCATGCATTCCAATGACCGAAGTTGCCTATTGGTCTAGTGGGGTGGGCGGAGGTGGGTGGGATTTTGGACAACCACAAAGCACACACCATCCAAGTGGTGTCCAGCCTTGTCTGGCATGGGGGAAGTGGCCTTGAGACTTAACCAAGAGAGATTGTTAGGACACATATGCTAACCAACGTGTCTCTGCCTTTGATCCTGCAGGAGGAGAACATCAGGATCATGGAGCCTGGTGATTTAGTGGTTTGCCTCATGGCTTACAGAGAAGAAGAGTGCGATGGAGGCACCTGGTTCACCAATGGGAGGAGCACCAGCCTGAAGATGAAGGTGTGGCACACACAGCTGAAGATTCACAGCGAGCTGTCACTCGTAGATGCCTCGCTAGACCCAGGATCTATAGACGACACTTATCATTCCTGCAGATGAATGAGAACCAGTGTCATCAAAGACTGTGCATGTCGAGGGAATTGGTCAGTCACGTTTGCCGCCTACTACAGGATTTGACGCCACAGGGACATGCAGGGCATCCACTGCTGGTGGCCGTGAAAGTGACTGCGGTGCTGAATTTTTATGCCTGTGGCTCCTTCCAGGATCCTGTGCAGGATCTCTCAAGCCTCCACCCAGAAGTGCATCCAGGAGGTCACGGACACCATCTTCGTGAAGGCACAGAACTTTGTGCATTTTGTCCAGGATCAAACAAGCCAGGAAGCAAGAGCTCTGGGATTTGCAGTGAGCTCTGTTTTTCCACAGGCGCAGGGTGCAATCAACTGCACTCAAGTGGCACTTAGATCTCCAATGGCAACAAGGAGTCAACTACATCAACCACTAGGGCTTCCATTCACTGAATGTTCAGCTAGTCTGGCACTACCACAAATGCTTCCTGTAGGTCTGTGCACGGTTTCCAGGGAGTGTCCACGACCCCTACGTCCTTTAGCAGGTGGCAGATCCCTGACTCCTTCCAGGGTCCACAGAGGCTGCGGGGTTGGCTCCTCGAGGCCAAGGGCTACCCACAGAGGACATGGCTGATGACGCCTGTGTGGCAGCCTCAGACTGCAGCAGAGTGACAGTACAATGAGGGTCATGCTGCGACCCGGACTTTATTGGAGCAAATGATAGGCATTTTGAAAATGAGGTTCCAATGCATGGAAAGGTCTGGTGGAGCCCTGAAATACAGCCCCCAGAGGGTGTTGCGCATCATCGTAGCTTGCTGCGCGCTTCACTACCTGGCTCTGCAGAAGGGGGAGGACCTGGCTGAGGAGGTGGAAGAGCTGCACGTCTCTTCCAATGAGGAGAAAGTCAAAGGGGATGAGGTCCTTGAAGTTGAGGATCCCGGCACTGAGGCCATTGCACCGGCCAGACGGGGCCCACCTCAAAGATGCTGAGAGCACACAGAGAGAATGAGAGAACTCTACAATACCTGCCCACAACATTCTGGCAGCAATGACAAGCACCATCGAGGTGCAGGCATCACTAACATGTCCAGGGAGTGTGAGGCTGGACCATCACTTTGCTCTGAAGGTCACACACTGCACAGGGAAGAGGCTCTGGACTGAGATACCTGCCTTTATCTTATGCAGAAAGGTTTCACATCTGAGTGACACAAACATTGCTCATCAGAACAAGGAGCCATAGACAAGGAAGCATTCTTGGGAGTTTATTATGATAGTGAACATTATGTACCTGTGCCCATTTGCAGCTATATCTTCTTTCCCTTCCTAACCCTAACCCTGTTGCAATGTCTAGGTGCTCCCCCGACATCCACAGCAGAAGTGGAGGCAGCCAGCTGAGTGTTACGCCCGGTTGTCCTGTCATGACTTTGGCGGGTATCCTCCGAGGGACGGGACCTTTAGGGCCCCGGCCTGCTTTGGGAATCCTGCTGTGGGCCAGATGCCTCCTCCTTGGCCTGTGGAGCTGAAGATGATGGGGTCACAGGAAGAGGGGTTTGGATTGGCCAAACTTTCCCAGAGTCACTTGTTTGGATAGCCCCAGGGTGCTGAGCTGCTGGTCCTCCTCCATATGGGTGCCCGACAGCCCCTGGCTGACTCCTTAAGCAGAAGGGGAAGCTGGTGTGAGATCGAGCTGCCCTGCACCCCTCTCGCGTAGACACTGCTGGAGGCCAACTATGGCATCAGTGATGGAATTCAGCCCATGCAGCAGTGCAGGACCGATGTCCTGGGCCAAGGTCTCCATGGCGGCCGCTGTCCAGTGTTGACCTGAGTGCGTCTGCATGCTGGCGCTATCACCTCAGACTGAAGGCGGAAGGATTCCTCCATTGTCCTTTGCAATCTGAGGAGTGGACCAGACAATCCCTTCCTGATGTTCCCATGTTTGTCTTTGCAGTTGATTGAGGAATGAGACCAGAGGCTCATCATCTGACTCGGACTCAGCAGACTCCTTGCCTCCAGCAGCCCTCCGAGTTACGGCGACCTCTGATGTCCCTGCTTCCACCTGCTGTGGAATAGATTGTGTGCTGTGCTCAACAGATCGTGATCCCAGGGCTGCTGTACATCTAGAACCCACTGAGGTGTGTGTCACTGCGCTTGTGGAGGGCGTGGGTGAATGCTGTGACAGGTCTTCAACGGTGCTGCCCTCAGAGTCCTCGTCCGAGGCGCTCTCGGCACTGCCATCGAGGTCAGGTTTGCCTGAAGGTGACGTGGCAAATTTGCCTAGGAGGGAAAGTGGAAATGATTAGTGCTTGCCAGGGATGTTGCAGACGGAACAGTGGATTTAGAATAACGCTGAGAGAGGAACAATGTGGTGCAGGGTCCACATGTAGGAGTTCACCACCGACCTCACTTTCACCGCAGGAACGGTACATGTCCTCCCTGGTGAGCTCCAACACGCGACGCTCGATCGGAGTGAGGACTTTGATGTCCGGCACTCCACCCCCTAGTCTGGAATATCTCCCATTGACCGTGCACAATCTTTTCCTGCATAAAGAGAGCAAGGCACAAGGCAGGCCAAATGAGAAGGATGCCAGGCGTGCGAGTGTGCTGAGTTGAGCCACGGACGGGATGAGGAGGCGATCTCCAGAGTAGATGAGGCCAGATGGAGATGTGCGGGTGTGTGCGAGAGAGTGAGTGGTGATGCCCCTTTAGTTGGCAGTGAGTGGGATGCCAGTGAATGTGTGATGGGTTAGTAAGTGTGCAAGTTTAGAGTGACGAGATGGTTGACTTAACCTTTAGATGAGATCATTCATCCTTTTTCTGCACTGAATGGCCGACCTTTTGTGTGCAGCGTTGGCACTGACCAGCTCGGCAACGACCTGCCAAGCCGGAGAGGTGCATCCGATGGGCCTTGTGCAGACAGAACCCGGGTACTAGAAATCCCGGCGGGCCACCAGGGCATCCAAAAGGCATCCCAGGGATGTGTCACTGACTTGGGGAGGCTGCACTCTTCATGGCTTTTGGGGCCACGCCTTCACCGGAGCAGTCTGGGCCGCAGGCATTGAGAACTGTGCATGCAGCTGCTGTTTACACGCTGGGGGAACCGGAGGCCTCCTGCCCGGGATCCGGCACGTTTACTGTGACTGCATAATTTATGAAGCGGGGTGAGGACGATAGGGTGCGAAAATCCACCACTGCAGCCGGCAACGTATTTATACCACGCCCGCTACTGCACTTGGTGCAAGTCTGGGATAATCCCACCCACAGGGCAGAATTTTTCCATCGGCGAGCAGGGGGGCCGGGGCCCACTCACCGACGGGAAAATGACGGGGGGGGTTAATGTCGGGCGGAACCCCTGATGTCATCCCGCCTCATTTAAATATTCAGGAAGGCGGGGCGGGGGGGCTGGCACAGCACGATCAGCTGTCCGCCCGCCGACCTGTCAATGGCCAATCGAGGCCATTAACAGGGTAGTTAAAACAATTAAAGGCCCTGCC
Source organism: Carcharodon carcharias (assembly GCF_017639515.1). Lineage (NCBI taxonomy): Eukaryota > Metazoa > Chordata > Chondrichthyes > Lamniformes > Lamnidae > Carcharodon > Carcharodon carcharias. Next base: position 221,230,993 of record NC_054469.1, read on the forward strand.
CATCCAACCTTAAGGCCAGGAGCCCCGAGGAGTCCAGGGCTTCTGAAAATACATGAGGCCTCATCCACCGACATTGCCACATGAGGGGGAAATGTTAATAATTTTTTTTTATTTTTCTATTTTTAAAGTTTCCCACGTTGTCAGCGATCTCCCTGAGGCAGCACTTAGTCTCAGGGAGATGTCCGCTCTATCGTGCGCACTCTGAAAGTTGGGGAATCCCTCCCCCTCCAGCACAGGGAGCGCACAGCACCTCCCGTTGGGCAGCCCCCGCTGGGCGGGACTTAATTTGCCCGCCCACTTAAAATGGGTCCCGCCCGCCCATCAAGGGCAAAATTCTGCCCCGAGTCTCAGGCTGGTGGGTGCAGTTCCTCTTCTGTCCACTGCAGGCGCTGTCGCTGCAGGGCCTGGAGAGCTGCTGGCCAATCAGATTGACCGGAAGCTCTCCAAAGCGGGACTTCCTCCCAAATGAGCAGCAAAAGTCCCGCCCACTGCCAGCCAAAGGTGCATCAATTGGCTGCGGGGTCAGTCGGGGGTCGGTGGGATGTGTTCCCCGCCAAGTCTTCAGACGGCGGGAGGTGAGCCAACACCATCTGAAAGTTTCAGGCCCCTGTGTTATCTTGTTTTCGTGTGGATGGTCTCTGTGACATCAATGTAGAGGGCCATTGTGAACCTCCCTGGGACTGGTACGAATAAATATATGTGTTGCTGAAGGTAACTGCATGTCTCTATGAAGAAGTGACACATGTCAATCCCTATTGCTCATGAGCATCTGCATTTACTGCTTCTCTACCCTCCATGTTATTGACTCTGTTACGGTAAATTTACCACTTGAAATTATTTTGTGAGTAGTTAACTGTGTCAGCCGTGACTCAGTGGTTAGCACTCCTGCTTTTGAAGGCTGTGGCTGCAAGCCCCACTGCACAGACATCGGTACATAATCCAGAATGAAATTCTCAGTGCAGTACTGAGGGAATGCTGCACTGTTGGAGGTGCTGTTTTTCAAGTGTTAGACTGAGGGCCCCATCTGCCCTCCCAGGTGGACATAAATGATCCAAAGGCACAATTTAAAGAAGAACAAGCAAGTTCACCGCACCCACCACCACCCCCCCACCCCCCCCACACCCCGGCGGTGTCCTGGCCAATATTTATCCCTCAGTCAACATCACAAAGCAGATTGGCTGGTCATTATCACATTGCTGTTTGGATGCCGCGTTTTCCATGGGCAGAATTTTTAGTTCGGTGGGCGGGCGCGTGCCAGACCCAATCCAACGTGCAGGCGAGTGTCCCGATGTCGCCCTGTGCTCGTGAGATATTTCGGTCGGCGGGTAAGTGCAAAAGTCAGAAGCACGCCCGCCAACAACTAAGGGGGCAATTAAGTCCATTAACAGTTGCAATCGTCTGCAATTTTTCATTGCCCATCTAACCTTACAGTTGGCAGAAGGGCAAATCGGTCAAGTGGCATTTACATTTTTCACCAAACCTCATCCGCGGGCAGGATGAGGTTTCCATCAATGAGTTAAAATATAAACACATTTCTGCGGACATCATTTTCAGGAGCTAAATTTTCAGGTGATTGATTACGATGCACGGACACTTCCTTTCAGCTTTTGAAACCTTTATTTGTTTTTTGCTGTTTCGGCTCTTCAGCTCCCCGAGGCAGCTCTCTGCCGTCAGGAAGCGCTTTCCCTCAGCACTGGCCCACTCCTGGGTTGACATCAGCGCCTGCCCTCCTCCCGCTCCCCCCCCCACCCCACCCCACCCCGGCAACGCTCGGCTTTTCAGCCTGCGCTTCTTGCCAGCTGGCCGTTAATTGGCCAGCCAGCGTGAGATCATGGTTGGGGGCGGGGGGGTGGGGGGGGTGGGTTTGGCGATCGCGGTCAGCGGTCCATTCCCTGGCCGACCCCGGACCCGCTGATCGCGCCCTCCCGCCGGCCTAAAAATTCAGGCCCATATTATAATAGCGATCACCACACTTGAGGAGTATTTAATTGTCTGTAAAGTGCCTGGACATTGTGAAAGCTATTATCCTCTCTCCCCTGGTCCAACAAAACAGTTCTTGTTGCAGCTTTGCTCTGGAGCTGAAAACCTGTGCGCTGAAGCTGCAGGAGCTAAAGAACCATGGACCGACTGGAATAGCTTCAGTCAGTACTGTAGTGGTGTTTCAAAACCTTGCCCTGCATGTCACCTGCAAATTTTGTATTCATATAATATAATTTGACTGGCATTTAATGAGGTCTTGACAAACCCCAGCAAGCATTACTTTGCATTAATTTTCATTAACGCAATCAGGACGATAAAGGGAGCCAGAAAAAATATCCATTTCTTCTGGGATTTCCACCTACTCTTTGTTAAAATGAACAGAAGGAGGGATTTTCTTTTGGACTTGGATTCCATGAAAAGAGGAGCTCCTCTTGAGATATTTTACTGGTGACTTGTAATCTGGCATTTGCAGATCTGGAAATTTTACTTTTCAACAGGTGCTGTTTGCCACCTGTAACATGTAACAGCTTCTAAATAGCGAAATCAGCACGCAGGTACACAATACTGCCACTGAATCTCGCTATCGTAAATTCAAATATAAGGATGTCCTGGCTAATTAACATTCTGATGCAAATCACCAAGCAGGCTGATCCGCAAATTGCTGCTTTGAGAAGAAAATTATAGGAGCTGTTTTTGTTTACTTTCCAATATCGCATCATCAATAGTGTGGCACCCCGCTATTATTTAATTTAGTTCAACGTGCCACAATTTTATTTTTGCTTCAGTGCCCACATTGAAACAACTGGGCAGCTTATACCAGAGATTGCATGGCAACCCGTGGGAAATGGAAAAACTCAGCAGGTCTGGCAGCATCGGCGGAGTTCTGTCGAAGGGTCATGAGGACTCGAAACGTCAACTCTTTTCTTCTCCGCCGATGCTGCCAGACCTGCTGAGTTTTTCCAGGTAATTCTGTTTTTGTTTTGGTTTTCCAGCATCCGCAGTTTCTTTGTTTTTAACCCGTGGGAAATGTTTAGTATGAAACTGTCTCTCAAGTACAGACTCAACAGACTTGCAGTCCAGGACATCCATCATGAGCTTAGGAAGGGTCCAGAGTTCAGTTATCCTGGATGTCATATGCTGCCAAACTATTATTAAAAAGACCAGTATTAACCATCTGACTTACACTGCTTTCCTGCTGCTCATTTGAGAACTGAGGAAGGGCACCACGCATGTTCTTAATAATGATTCCTCTGGCATCTGGTTTTCTATGTAAGAGTAACAACAGAACCTCACACATTATTTGCCAAGTAAGAGCAGGCTGGGGTTCTTTCCACTTGAAAATAGAAGACTGAGGGATGACCTGATAAAGGTCTTTAAGATTATTATAGACTTTAATAGGGCAGGTGTATGAGTAGATTTTTACAATTGCGGGAAGACCAGGTTAGGGGGAATAACTATAAGACAGTCACTAATAAATCGAGTTGGGAGTTCAAAAGAATCTTCTTTACCCAGAGAATGGTGAGAATGTGGAACTCGCCACCACATGGATTGATTGAGATCAATAGCATGGATGCATTAAAGGGTATAAACACACGAAGGAGAAAATAGGGTATGTGTGTTGGGTTAGATGAAGAAGGGTGGGAGGAGGGTCAAGCAGTGCATATACATGGTATGGACCTTTTGGGTTGAATGTCCTATTTCTGTGCTTTAAATATTACCCAAAATTATGAAGTAATATTTCAAATTCTTTGGATCCAATTAGTTTTGACCATGTCTGCTTTACCAAGGTCACATTTGGTGGTGGGGGGCCAGGGGCATGTAGGTGTGGAGATCGTTTTTCTTTTAACTAGTGCCCTCAAGATGTGAGGCTTCTGCTGTAGCTTTATGCAACCAGTTGCCAGTCCACATGAAGCAAAAATTAGGACAGTTTACCAAAATCTGAGTCAGAGGGGCAGGTTTTAAGGTACATTTTAAAGGTAGAAAGAGAGGTAGGGGTTAAGGAGGAAATTTCAGAGCTTAGAGCACAGGCACCCAACGTCATGGTCGCCAATGGTACAGTGATTGAAATCAGGAAATCGCAAGAAGCCAGAATTAAATGAGTTATCTATCTCGGCGGGCTAGAGGAAATTTCAGAGGTAGGGAGGGGAGAGGCCTTGGAGGACTTTGAAAACAAGGACATGAGCTTTAAAATCAAAACGTTGCTGGACTGGAAACCGTTGTAGGTCAGCGAGCAGAGAGATAATTGGTGAAGAGAAATTGGGGCTGGTTAGGATATGGTCAGCAGAGTTCTGGTTTACCTCATGTTTATGGAGAGTAAAATGTGGGAGATCAGCCAGGACAGGGGATCTAGGCCACTTGACAGCTCATTAGATAAAACTCAGCAAGAAATTGGAGGAGTAAATCAGCTTTAAATAAAAAAGCCTATTATATATCTGTCAAGCAAAAAGTCAGTGGTGATAACACCTAATCTTCACATTATAATTCTAAAAATGGAAAATGTATATTTTTTTCCAATCCTGATTTAGCAGTGTCTTTTTGGCAGTCGTTTCTTTGATGTGGCTGCTTTGCCAAGTAAGATATGAAGAGAAGGTCATGGTTATGTCCTGTTATGAAATGTAATTTTGATTTCAGAAGAGAGACTGACCAGATTACTCATGAGCAAGAAAGTCAAAAGCAAATTATATTTAACTTTGTGAGCCGAATATAAATCATAGCCGTGCCTTACCATGACAAATTATTTTATATTTCACGCTTAATATATTAAAAAAAATATTTGCGGAGAGTTGGCATTTTTACTTTTAGTTTTAATAACGTCTGGTGTAAGTTTGTAATATTTGGTACATTTTAATGCAGAGTATTTACATCAAAAGCACAATCTTTTACTTCGCACGATGGGAAAAGGAGGAGTCCAATTAGCTCCTGTGGCCTGTTCCCTCTGTCCGTGGGGGGCGGGAGTTGGGGGGGGTGACATTGGCATGGCGATAATGTCACTGGGCTAGCAATCCTGAAGCTGAGGCTAGTGCCGTGGTGACATGGGGCAGAATGTTATGTCCCGCAAGGTGGGCGCGTGCCCGCCCCAATCAGGCGTAGGACAACGCGCGACAACATGGGGCGAGAGGTTCCCGAGGTCACCGCGCACTCGCGCGATATTTCTGTTGGCGGGGATGCGCAGGCGAGAGTCGGCAGCGTTCCCGCCAACAATTAAGAGGCCTGTTAAGGCCATTAATTAATGAATTAACCTCTATTTTTTTTTTTTACTGCCCGTCCGACATCACGGTTGGCGGGTGGTCGAATCAGCTGGGCAGCCTTTCGATTTTTGAGGAAATCTCACCCACGGGCGGGATGAGGTTTCCCGAGAATAATTTTCGTTGTTAAATTAAAATATTTGGACAGAATTTTTATCATGGTTAAGCGAGTGATTCTTATGGCTAACTTTATCCCCCTGTCGGCAGGGGGGGGGGCGGAGGGGGGGAGGGGGGAAAGAGCCAGACCGGGCGCCGGCGGGCGGGCCTCTGACCGACGCCCTGGTCAGGAGGGGGGGCGGGGGGGGGCGGGGAGCAGTGGGTGGGGTTGGTGTGCAGCTATTTTAAGTGACCAGGCCAATTAAGGCCCACCCAGCGTGACGTGCGCCAGGAAGCGCTGTGCACTCCCTGTGCGGGTGGTGGGGTGGGGGGGGGGGGGGGTGGGGTGGAGTGGGGTGGGGGGGTGGGGGGTGGATTCGCTCAGCCGGGAGTGCGATCATTCGCTTATGCGCCGCAAAAGAGGACACGGATCACCCCGAGGCAAAGTGCTGCCTCGGGGGAAATGGTCTCCGATGTAAAACTCGAAATAAAGAGGTTAGAAAAAATTTCCCTGCCATGTCCCCTCACGTGACGGTGTCACATGAGTTGGGAGGTGTCCATGACTTTTATTGGAACCTTTCCTAAACATTCAGAGAGCCCCATGAAACCTCATCCCGCCCGTGGGATGAGGTTTTCATGTTTGTTTCCGAGGCCTGTCCCAGCTCCCAGCCTGCCGGACAGCCTTAAGGTCGAAGGGTCAGTTCCGTCGATCATGTTGATTGTTTTTTTTTTGATGGCATTAATAGGTGGCTGTGCGCCCGCCAAACCGACAATCTAAATAATGCGGGGTGACGTCGGGATGCACGCCCGGTGTATCCCACCCCTCCCCACCCCCGCCCCCCGTGTCATCTTACGGGCCCTGCCCCCACTCACCGACCGGAAAAACCCGCCCGACGTGCGGAGATTTTAACTGGGGTTTTAAAGCCTTGGAGGGTTTAAAATTCTTCAGCTCCCTGAGGCAGCTCGCTGCCTTCAGGGAGCTTTCGTTGTGTGCTTCGCCGTGCTTGCGCAGACCTCAGCGCTCGCTCTCCTCCCACCCCTGGCAGCGCTGAGCCTTCCAGCGTGAAAATCGAGGTCGGGGGGCCGATTGCAGGCGGTAGGCCGTTTCCCAGGCTCGCCCAAAAATCCCGCCCATCAGTTCAAACCGCACCGTGGTAGCTTGTTGAATTTAAATTCAACTAATACACCTGGGATATAAAGTTGGTCTCAGTAATGGTGCCATGAAGCTATCCTTGGTTCTTGACAAGACCCACTTGGCCTGCTAATGTCCTTCCTTTAGAGAAGGGAATCTGCCAACTTTACCTGGTCTGGTCTACATGTAGTTGACTCTTAACTGCCCTCTGCAATGGCCCAGAAAGCCAGCCAGTCACAGGCAATTAGGGATGGGCAACAAATGCTGGCCTTGCCAGTGACACCCACATCCCATCAAAGTATAAAAAAAAATTATGTATTTGGCAAGACTCACTAAGAAATTGGAGGCGTAAATCAGTTTTAAATAAAATATACCTGCCTTTGCCCCATTTCTCTTATAACAAATATCTATCAGTCTCAGAATTAACATCATCATTTGATTAAGCCTTAATTTCTGGGTATGGAGATTAATTCAAATCTTTTATCACCCTTTGTGTTAAGAAGTATCTTCTAGGGCAGAATTTAGTTGCAGCGATGGGGATTTCAGCCCTATCACCCCCACCCCTTCTGCCCCCACCAGTTAGAGAACCACTGGGAACACTTTGTCACTTTTCTCTGGGTGGCCCGACGCTATTACATGGTAAGTGGGCTCTTATCTGGACACCTTTGAACCTCTGATTCATCCCAGTGCCCAGTAGGCTGAATAGCTCACCCCCGAGAGCTGCCGGCTAATCACAAGCTGATATCACTCCGTTGCCGGCACTGACACTGGGATTGATGGTTGCAGCCGGACATGCTCCGAGACCTTCACCAGGAATAATCCCTCATTCTCCCAATAGGGGAGTGGAGTGGGATGGGGGAGGGTCATGGGAATGAGGTTGCCAGCAAGAGTGGGGGAGAGGGTTCAGATACAAGAGCAATGGGTCAATTTCAGCGGCTCCCATTCTTCCTGGTGCCAGTCCATCGATCTGGCGCTGAGTGCCAGTGCAAAAGAGGCCACCGGCCACTCCGCAACCCCCCCTCCCCCCACCCCCCCACTCCATTAGGCCATAGGCAAACACAACAAGGTTTGCTGGACAGAGTTCAGGAGCCATTGGAGAGCCGTACGATTACAATTTAATTCCTGAGTCACCATTGGGCTCAGGGATAATTGGTTTTAAGTGGCACATTAGGAGCCTAACGGACATCCCACCGCCAGAGGACGGGATTTCTGTGTTGGACCCATCCTGCCTGATTCTCTCATCATGTCCGCTCCAGTGGGTTCAATTAATTCCTGGCCGTAGCTTCACATCTGAAGGGTCTGGCTCCAAATTTTGGACTATTTTTCCAGCGTCCCCAACCAGCAGTAATAGCTTTTCTCTATTTAATCTATCAGTTCCCCTAACAGCTTGAAAATTTCGGTCAAGGAGTCCCTTTGAAAGAGCATGTAAAAAAAAAAGTACTGTTATTTATAGATTACAAATGTTTCATTGAAATGATAGGAAACATTTTCAGTTTGGGAATGGAAGATAATGGTTGGGCCAAACTTGCCTCAGGAGCGAACCTATCACTGATTCATTGTGATTTTCGGGGCCTGGGGGTCAGGTGCGGCAGTGCAGGACAGGGGAGACAGGCTTACCATCCAGTGAAGGGCAGCAGGTGGGTTCTTGAAGCTGAAGGGTCAATTACAGGCCGCCCGGCTTGAAAGAATCAGCAAGCTGCAATGAAGAGTCAGTAAGAGAGAGGGCATTTCAAGATGGAGGCACCCTCTCTCCAAAATTTTAAATCTTAAATTAAAAAATGACTATTGCAACCGGGCCACTGCTCTGGGAGGGTTTGGAAGGGTGATGGTTGTGGGGGAGGTGGGGAAGCCCCATCACAAAGCAGTCTGTGGCTGCTGCACCCGAGCAGGCAGGGTGGGCCTCCAGACTTGCCAGGAGCACGGCCCACATGGTCTGCCACTGGCAGACCACCTCCAGGCACCGAGACTGGTCCCCATCCCCTTTGGGAACCTTCATGTTGACTGTAAAATCCTGGGCTGTTTTTAGCTCCTGCCCACTTCTGCTCCCAATCCCAGTGGTGGCTGAAATTCCAAAATATATCACTAATTAAATTTAACCTCCTGACTCAATAACTGTTGGCATTTTTTGCATGACCTTTTGTTGAAATCACTGCTTCATGCAGGGATATAATGTTTTGGTTAATTTGCAGCCTAACAAATTTGATTGAATTTTTTGAGGAGGTGGCCAGCTGTGTAGATGAGGGTAGTGCAGTGGATGCAGTTTATATGGATTTCAGCAAATCCTTTGTCAAGGTCCCACATGGGAGACTTATAAAGAAGGCAAATGCACATGGGATACAGGGCAATTTGATAAGGTGGATTCAAACTTGGCTTAGTTGTAGGAGACAGAGGTTGATGACAGAAGGATGCTTTAGTGACTGGAAGCCAATGTCCAGTGGCATACCACAGGGGTCTGTGCTCAGTCCCCTATTATTTGTCATTTATATGAACAAAATAGATGACAATGTGGGGGGTAGGATTAGTAAGTTTATGGATGACACAAAGATTAGCTGGATGGTTAACAATGAGACTGAGTGTCTTGGGCTCCAGGAAGATATAGACAGGATGGTCAAATGGGCAGATAAGTGGCAGATGGAATTTAACCCTGAAAAGTGTGAGGTGATACACTTTGAAAGGAGTAATTTGACAAGGAAATATTCAATCAACAGCATGGCACTAGGAAGTTCTGAGGAACAAAGGGACCTTGGTGTGTGTGCCCATAGATCTCTGAAGGCAGAGGGGCATGTTAGTGAGGTGGTGAAAAAGGCATAGGGGACACTTGCCTTTATCAATCGAGGCGTAGATTACAAAAGTAGGGAGGTCATGTTGGAGTTGTATAGAATCTTGATGAGGCCACAGCTAGAGCACTGTGTGCATTTCTGGTCACCACATTATAGGAAGGATGTGATTGCACTGGAGGGGGTGCAGAGGAGATTCACCAGGATGTTGCCTGGGATGAACCATTTAAGTTACGAAGAGAGGTTGGATAAACTTGGATTGTTTTCGTTGGAGCAGGGAAGACTGAGGGGCGACCTGATCATGGTGTACAAGTTTATGAGGGGCATGGACAGGATGGATAGAGAGCAGCTGTTCCCCTTAGTTGAAGGGTCAGTCACAAGGGTCCATAAGTTCAAGGTGAGGGGCAGGAGGTTTAGGGGGGATGTGAGGAAAAACATTCCTTTAAAAAGCACCTGGATGAGCACTTGGCACATCATAACATCCAAAGCTATGGGCCAAGTGCTGGTAAATGGGATTAGGTAGGTAGGTCAGCTGTTTCTCATAAGACCATAAGACCATAAGACTTAGGAGCATAAATTAGGCCATTCGGCCCATTGAGTCTGCTCCGCCATTCAATCATGGCTGATAAGTTTCTCAACCCCATTCTCCCACCTTCTCCCCGTAACCTTCGATCCTCTTACCAAGCAAGAGCCTATCTATCTCAGCCTTAAATATACTCAATGACCTGGCCTCCACAGCCTTCTGTGGCAATGAATTCCATAGACTTACCACTCTCTGGCTAAAGAAGTTTCTCCTCATCTCTGTTCTAAAAGGTCTTCCCTTTACTCTGAGGCTGTGCCCTCAGGTCCTAGTCTCTCCTACTAGTGGAAACATCTTCCCCACGTCCACTCTATCCAGGCCTTTCAGTATTCTGTAAGTTTCAATCAGTTTCTCACGTGTTGGTGCAGACTCAATGGGCCGAAGGGCCTCTTCTGCACTGTGATTCTTTGATTCTGTGACTCTTAAGCTCAGATTGTGAGAAGACTGATCCCATACAATCCTGTTCTCACCCAAATTCCCCTCATCGACTTCAGGGACCTTTGGATACTAATCGGGGATGTGGCATATGACAGCTTACAATGCAATTCTGCCAATGTTTAATTCTGATGGCAATATTTTAGAGATGAATATCTTGATGAAATGAGTAGAAAGTCAGAGGGATCATTCTGCCAGGATGTTCAGAATATCATAATGGCAACAGGCGTGTGTGTGTGTGTGTGTGTGTGTGTGTGTGTATGTGAATGTGTGTGTGGAAGTGGATCATATATTTACAGCTACCCCTGAGCTAAATGGGATTGAGTCCATTCCAAATGCATATCCATGAATTGCATATAATCATCCTGTTACAGGGGAACACCTGTTTTCAACTAGTGTGATGGACTGTACAATTGTTTCTTTTATGCGACTTGCTGGTTAATTCACACATGAAATCCCACAGGTTCAGTTGATTTACGTCACATTTTTTTGCTTTTAAAATGCTACAAAATGGAATTTAAAAACTAATACTGATAGTGCTGCCAGATCAAACCTAGTGTTCATTTATGCTAGCAATTGCCACCTTTCAAAATAAAGGCTTGTGGCAGCAGAGCTGCCTTCAAAGAAGATGATCAGCCTTCCTGAATTGAATGGCATCTACTTGATATGTTTTTTCTTGATTTTAGGGTCTAGTTGGGGTTCCTCTAGGCTTTACTTGTTACTCTAAGAATGCTACCATAGGCTGTTATCCGTAAAAACTATTCTTGTTTATTTACAGATCTATGTACATCTCAGTATCCACACGAGGTTGTATTTCTGCTTCTCACCAGATGTCACTTAGTCATGTGACATTGCATCATTGTTACATCTGTATGAGATTAATCTTTTACATCTTCCCCCAAGTCTTTACCTCAATTATATACATTCTCCTACATCTCCCCCCGCAAGTCTAAGGCTTCACAGGGTTATTCTCTGTGGTGCCTTGACCAATTTCCCTGACCTGGTCCTGATTTTAATCTGAGGTTGAGGATGAACTGCACTCTCTCATCATTCGGTGGGACTGTCTTCCACCTGGGTGGTTGTAGAGTTTCTACTCGTTACTGGTTCCTTGTCTCCATCCGGACCTAAATAGTCTGTCCAAGATTCCATTGATTTCCTTCCCAATGATATCAAGAATCTGTGCCTTTTGATATTTCCCTGCTCCATCTCAATTCTATAAGGTCTTGGTTGTAGAGCTCTTTCTATAACTCTGCCTTCTTTCTGTTGGCCTCGTATCCACACCCTCTCCCCGGTTGTAACACTTTCAAGTTTCCTGCTCTATGCCTGAAATTATGAGCTTGACTGTCTCTTTGTTGCTCCTTACACTTCCTAACTTTATCCCGATCATCTGAGGTTTTGTCAGGTTGTAGTGCTTGTTGTAGAGCAGGAAGTTATGTTCACTGCTGTCTTCCCATCGATAGTTCTGATGATGGGACTAATTTTTTAGCAGTGACGTTCTGTAGTTAAGAAGGGCTGAGTTAATATTTTTGTTCTTTTTATCAACTCCTTGATTGTTTGAACTCCTCTTTCTGCTTCTCTGTTCAACTAAGGATATCTCAGCAAACTAGTTGCATGCATGAAACCCTATTCCTGAGCAGAATTATGGAACAGCTCGTTGACCAACTCAAAACCAATTTAGACACAAAGATTCTTGCTAATGATGTGATGACTGCCTCCACCATGATGCTGTGCAGTGTACCCGCATCGAACCATCTAGCGTAGTAAACAATTACAATAACGAAAGCTTTGCCTTTAAGCTCAAATAAATCTATTCCCAGGCACTGCTATGGCCTCGATGGAAAAGTTGGGGGAGTACCAGTGTTTCACTCTGCTGTTGACTATTCACTGTATACATAAGGCAATGGAATGACTGATGCCTGACCACCAGACTGACTGCTGGGCTCTTGCTTGGCAATTCACTGTTCCCAAGCGACCTTGATTTATTTTTTGGAAAATGTTGACTCAAAATGTTTTAGGAATAACTAGCCTGGTGTTAAAAACTAAGAAATCATCAATGATTGTGAGGTTCATAAATTTCTGGAGTTCCCTACTAGTAAGCAGTATTGTTATCCAACACAATGGCTTCTGGTAGGCCATGTACGCTGAAACATTGGTGCAGTATTTCAACAGTTGCATACGATATCAGTGATCTAACTTCATGCACATCCATCCACTTTGAATGGATGATCACTAAAAACAAGGCACCTAAAAATGGACCTGAATAATCAACATGTAGTCTAACCCAGGGTCAACCAGGCCACTCCCATCAATGCAGAGCAGCTAAAACAGGCAACTTCTGCTGATACTGGAGACAGTGTTTCACTATTTTTTCTATATCACTGTCTGTACCTGGCCACAAGATATAACTTTGTGCGAGTATTTTTGTTTTCAAAATGCCAGGATGAGCACTATGAAGCTCTGTCAATAGTGGCTTTCTTCCTTGCAAAGGGACGATGACACTTGCTTCCCACAGCAAGATACCATCTTGGCAACTTAGTTCAGATTTACGAACATAAAATGGGTTAAATTCTTCAGGGACTTGGGCATTTGACCATCCTTGCAATACCTGTTCTCGGAGTCTTGATAAAATTGGATTTGTCCAATTCTTTATCTACTTCGCACAGACCAATGAGGAGCCCAGGAAATTCAACAAAAGTACAACTTCTTGAGGTACTAGAGCATGTATAATCCTGTATGGCATAGGAGGATGAGTGAGGGCATTTGAATTTGCTATTTGCACACCCGGACGATGCATTAAAGTGTACTCAGACGCTGATAAAATGAAAGCCCATCTTTGAATTCTAGCAGAGGCTATCGGTGGGATTGCTTTATCTTCACTAAACAACCCCAATTGTGGTTTGTGATCTGACGCTATGGTGAAGTGTCAACCATGCAGATATTGATGGGACCTCTTTACTCGAAATATGATGAATAAACTTTGTTTTTCAATTTGTGAGTAACCCTTCTCGGCTCCAGAGAAGATTCTGGAGACAGATCCTATCAGCCTTTCAGATCCATCGTCCATCTGGTGTGACAATACCCCTCCCACTCGGTAGAGAGATGCATCACAAATGAATATTAATTCCTTTGATGAGTCAAAGTGCACTAGCAGGCATGACGAGTGTAAAAACCTTTTGACTTTTATGAAGGTTTCCCCTTGCTGTGCCTTCCAGGACTATCTGTGGTTCTTCTTCTATAATAAATGTAAAGGGGCTAATGCTGTAGATAAATTAGGCAAGAAACAACTGTAATAATTTATCATGCCCCAAGAAAACTTGAGTTTGGTGTCACTGGTAGGAGAGGGTGATTCCTTGATTGCCCTGACTTTCTCCTCTACTGGTTGCAACCTTTGGGCATCCACTCCATTACCCAAATATGTGATTTCAGCCACTTGGAAAGTACGCTTCTCTTTTTTCAAATGTACACCAGCCTCCAAAAATCTCCTTAAAACCTCTTCTAGGTTCGCCAAATGTCCTGCAATCAAGATGTCATCCAGGTACACTACAATCCGGGGAAGTCCTTGTACTAGGTTTTTTATGATTCCTGGAAAATTGCACAAGCACATGACACCAAAGGTCAATGTGTGTTTATGGTGACATATCCTCCAGATATGCTGTCCAGCTCTAGCTGTTGGTATGCATGGCTCATGTCCAGTTTGGTGTAGAATCTTCCTCCTACAAGTTTAGTGTATAGATCTTCAATCCTTGGGATTGGATATTTGTCTAAATTAGCCGCCTTGTTCACAGTTAATTTGTAATCTCCACAGATGCGAATAGTTTGATCTGGTTTCATCACAGGGACTATGGGCATTGCTCATTCTGAAAACTGGACTGGCTGGATTATTCCTAACTTCTCCAAGTGGCATAATTCTGCATCCACCTTCTCCTTTAGGGTGTAAGGCGCAGACCTTGCCTTTAAAAACTTGGATGCTGCTTCAGAATCCACGTATATTTTACCTTTTAGGAATACTCTGTCAACTCGGAATTCTCTGTCATGCTTCTTTCAACAACTCAGTAATTCCTCCTGTTCTGACTAGAAAATCTCTGACCAGTTAAGTTTAATTTCTATCAACCAATCATGGCCCAGAAGATTCTGTCCTTCACCTGTTACAACAATCACTGGCATCTGGGCTGTCTGTTGCCTGTAGGATACAGGTACAGAGGCGATGCCTTTCACCTATATTGCCTCTCTAGTGCATGTTTTTAGCTGGGCTGTGGTTTGCTCCAAATTAAGTGGCTGGGCACCTTCTCTGAGGCGCTTAAAGATGTGTTGTCCCACCACTGTGGTCGATGCTCCTGTGTCAACCTCCATTACTAGAGGCTTCCCATTTATTTGAAGGGTAATGGTGATTGGCTCAGTTTTCCTGGCCTTAAGGTTATACAAGGAATAGATATCAGCATCAGTAGCTTCTGGTTCATTTATATTGTGCACTTCATTTAACTTGGCCTGCTGTCTGAATGACTGTCTTAATCTCACTCTGCATTGCTTTGTAACGTGCCCTTTCTTGTGACAGTAGTGGCATTCTGCCTCTTTAAATCTGTAATTTCCAGTACATGCTTACCTCAGTAACACTTTAATTTCTGAATTACTGCTGAGCTGCTTCCAGTATTTCTTTTTGTTTTTCGAGTGGTGGGGACCATGTCCCACTTTGTGGTTGTGTCCCTGGTTTTCTCACCACACCCAACGGCAGGTTCCCGCCCTGACTGAAGAACGGCGCCATTGTGCACACTCTGTAAAGCCTGCGGGCCCCTCTCCGCGCTCTCCATTGCTAGCGCTGTCTCCATGGCACGCTTCAGGTCTACCTCAACTTCTGAAAGCAGATGGCACTGAATGGCATTGTCATGCACGCCACAAACCAAATGATCTTGCAACATGTCATTGAGAATACATCGGGAGTCACAGTGCTCAGTTAACTGTTTTAACTTTGAGATGTATGTTGCAATCGGCTCACTGGGGGGCCTTACTCTGGGGTTGAACTTGAATCTTTGCATGGTCACTGATGGTTTAGGCTGAAAATGTGCCTTCACGAGGTCTACCAACTCATTGAAGGATCTGGAATTTGGTGCATTTGGAGCCATCAGGCTATGGATTAGGTTAAAAACAAAAAAACTGCTGATGCTGGAAATACGCCTTGTTCCCGCAGACACTTAGGAAAATTGCCTTCTGTTTCTCCTCCACCATTATTTCATTCGCCACAAAGTAGAAACCTAGGCGGTCTACGTGCTGGCTCCAATCTTCGATGGACAAGTTGTACGGGTCAATTCTGCTGAAGAGCGGCATGACTGGTGAGTATACTTTCTTTTCTTCCTTCAAAAATTGAAATACTCACATTCGCGAGGCAAGGTGCAGCATCAGAGCTATTTATCCCCGTCCCCATTGTAATAAACATGGTGTACCGGACTGGTTTCTTGTTAGAAACAGTAACTTTATTTACAGAGCTCCTGATGAAGCTACAGGCTTGTACCAAGACCAAGGCTGTGAAGCCACACCCCTAAGATTCCCCATGCTTAGGCCTGATTCATAACTACAGCCACATGATCCCCATACCAGTATGAAAGGTTTTACTTACAATTACTACAAGGCATAATAAACTGGTTTTCTTTGTCCATCTTTTTAAGCTTGAAACAACACTGTGCCCAAGCCTCCAGATGATACATCCACTGCTATAATTGTTGCCGCCTCTGGATCATAGTGCACTAGAATTCCTTGTGAAATTATGAGATTTTTGATCTGGTGAAAAGGTGTTCCAGCACCACGGTAGACTTTTCTCAACAGCTGCAGGAACAACTTTTTTTTAATTCATTGGCATCACTGGCTAGGCCAGCATTTATTGTCCATCCCTAATTGTCCTTGCTCATAGGGCATTTAAGAGTCAACTGCATTGCAGTGGGTCTGGAGTCATATGTCAGCCAGACCAGGTATTAGGACAGGAGATTTCCTAATGGACATTAGTGAACTAGATGAGTTTTTTTTACAATAGGTATCATTAGACTTTTAATTCCAGATTTTTTTTATTGAATTCAAATCCCACCATTTGCCATGGTGGGATTCAAACCCAGGTCCCCAGAGCATTACCCTGGGTATCTGGATTACCAGTTCAGCAACAATACCACAACGCCATCTCCTCCCCCCATTGATGTCCATCAAGTTTGGTAAGAACTTGCCGACTTGGTGGACCATCACGAGGAGTCTTTGTAATTCTGTGATGGCTTTAGGCTGGGGGTAACTCCATAATGACCTTAGTTTTCTGCGGGTCACCAGTTATTCTGAAGCTTGCACAATGTGGCCTCAGAATTTTATCATAAGCTTTGGAAACTCACATTTGTCATTTAATGAACTTTAAGGACTGCTATTAATTGACAGTCAAGTTCCTCCCTTGAAGATCCATGTACCAGAATGTCATCCATTTGGCATATTACAGCTTCCCCGCCTTCCAGGGTCTGGACATGGTTCTTTGGAATATCTCAGGTGCTGAAGCAATTCTGAATGATAACCTGTCCAAACAATAACAACCAAAAGGGGAGATAAAAGTAGTTAGCAGTCTGGATTCTTTGTCCTTGGACCAAAGCCCTGTTAGCATCCAATTTTGCGAAGAGGGTGCTTTTTGCTAATTTGGCAAGACTTTCATCCACTGATGCCATTGGTTGGATTTCATGCTCTACTGACTTGTTTAATTGAGTCAAGCCCACACAGATTCTAATTGAACCATTAGGCTTTAGTACTGTGATTATTCCAGAAGACCACTTTGTCTGTATGGTTACTGGAGAGATAACCTCTTGCTGTAACATGTGTTGAGTCTCACTTTTGACCTCATCTAAGAGTGGGTGAGGGACCTTCCTCACCGTGAAGAGGCATTAGCATCTGTCCTCATGATTATGAGATGCTTTTTCTTCAGATTTCCTAAGCCTAAAAATAGGGATGGAAATTCATTTCTGAATACCTCACTGGACTGTTATCAGCAATTTTATCAAACTTGTAAATCAGCCTCCACTGCAAACTTGCTTTTCTGCTCAACAACGATGACTCCTGGTTCTGTATAGCATACAGGGCTCAATAACTTCTTATATCTCAATCTTGCCAAGTGTTGACCTGTTACTTGCCTCCTGGGTCCTACAACTGAATGGAGATGGCTGTAATGTGATATTTTGAGCCATTTTACTTAAACAGATAATACTGCAACACCTGTGCCAGTATCTAGCTTGTGGGGTGACCATCAACTTCTTAATGCTCCAATAATTACTTTCTGTTTTGTTAACTTCTCCTAGGAAGGTTATTTGGGTTTTTTTTTGTCACTCTTCCACTTCTTGAATTTGATTTGGATTTGTTATTTTCTCTTTCTTCCTGTGAGTAACTTGTATTTTAGATCAGCAGACATTTTATAAAATGTCCTAATTTTGCTCCATTGTTGCATTCTGCATCCCCCGATGGGCACTCTTCTGGCTTGTGCAGGATTTCCCTGCCATACCAATAGCAGTTCAAGATAGTGGTTGGCACGCAATTTCCTGAATTTTTGGGCTATTGCTTGACTGTGCTTTCTCTTTTTTGTCTGACACACTGAAAGGCTTCACTCATTTTATTCAAAGGGACATGACTTTCCTCATGAACAACCATTCTCTTGTGCTTCCTAAGCTCGATCTTTCACGCTATTTGCTCTGTCTTTGTGAGAGTTAAATCTTCCCCCGTTTGCACAAAGTCTTATAGGGTTTCATCTAAGACCCCCAACTACTGTGCGATTGTGTATCAATTCATCTCCGAGGATCCTGTAGTTGCAATTCTCTGCAAGTCTGTGCAGGTTATTTATAAATGAATCCATGGATTCACCTGGCTTCTCCCTCCTCACTAAATTTTGCTTGCTCAATGATCAAATTTTTTGAACACTGAAGTACAAATCAAATGCCTGGAGCACCACATATATAAGCTCGAAGCCTCATCGCTGCCCTGTCTTGCAATAACATCATTTGTTCAGGCCCCTTCGTCGTAGATGAAAGTATTGACCTGGTCATTCTTGTCCTTATAATGCAAAGCTGAAGCTGTATCTGGACAATTGCTTCCTTTTTTTTTAATTGTGCTGGGTGCAGGTTTGTAGTGGAGTTCCCCAGAGGTTCCCTTGCTTTTCCTGATATTTATGTTAATGACCTAGATCTTGGTATACATGCACAGTTTCAAAGTTTTCAGATAATACAAAAGTTGAAGTTATTGTGATCTGTGGGGAGGATTGTGCAGAACTTCAAAAGCACATAGACAAGTTGGCGGAATGGGCGGACAGGTGACAGATGAAATTCAACGTAGAGAGATGTGAAGTGATTCATTTTGGTAGGAAGAACATGGAGACACAATATAAAATAAAAGGTATAACTCTAAAGGGAGTGCCAGAGCAATGGAACCTGGGTATTTATGTGCATAAATCTTTGAAGGTGGCAGGACAGATTGAGGGAGCAGTTAATAAAGCATACAGTATCCGGGGCTTTATTAACAGTGACATAGAATACAAGAGCAAGGGGGTTATGCTGAATTTGTATAAGTCACTAGTTTGGCCTCAGCTAGAGTATTATGTCACGTTCTGCACACTGCACTTTTAGAAAGTTGTGAAGGCATTGGAGGCAGTGCAGAAAAGTTTCACAAGAATGGTTCCAAGGATGAAGAGCTACAGCTATGAAGATAGATTGGAGAAGTTAAGACTGTTTTCTTCAGAGAAAAGAAGGTTAAGAGGAGATTTGATAGATGTATTCAACATCATGAGGAGTCTGGACAGAGTAGATAGGGAGAAACTAGCCCCACTTATGAAAGGATCGAGAATGAGAGGACACAGGTTTAAAGTAATTAGTAAAAGAAGCAAAAGTGATATGAAGAGAAGCTTTTTTTGTGCAGCGAATGGTTAGGGTTTGAAATGCACTGCCTGACTGTGTGATGGAAGCAGGTTCGACTGAAGCACTCAAAAGGGAATTAGACTGTTATCTAAAGGAAGAACATGCAGGGTTACGGGGAGAATGCAGATGAGCTACTCATTCAGACAGCCAGTGCAGACATGATGGGCCAAATGGCCTCCTTCTGTGCTGTAACAATTCTGAGTTTTTTTGGAAGCAAGTCATTGGGTATATCTGAGCTTTGAACATATTTGGAATTGGGAGGCAAAGGTCAATGTGTCTCATATAATTTTATATCCAATATGGTTAGTAATATGGACTCACGAGCCTGAAACGGTGATGTAACTAATCAATTTCTGGCTGCATATGATAACGATAGACATGCCTGCTTGTTATGAGAATATACATAAGATATGATATATGAAGCCAAATTGACCACTTTGCTAGCTTGACGTTTGTGGGAACTCAAGGGTTAAGGGGCTGAAAACATATTAAGGAAAGCTGGGTTAATTTACTTCGGTATGGGTTATCTTAAGACAGGAAACAGGCAATAAAAAACCTAAAGCCTGTAATTATATGAGGGTAGGAAAGATTCCAATAGTACAAATACCAATGGTTATCAAGACAATAACTGGATGAACATTATTAAGGGAATTTTGAAATTTCTTCCGATTCCAGGGTTATCAATGTGTTCAGAGGAGTGAGAAACCTTGAAACAACAGGAAGATACACCGAGATGGTGCTCATCAGCCATGTGGAATACTGACCTCTTTGGGGTCTTGTGAAGCTCAGAAAGGATGTTTTGAAACAGTGTATATGGTACTCTGTCCATCTGGGGTTATATCACCCTTTGCAGTTGGCCATGCAGTGAGTAACCAATCCCTGATCACCACAGGTTCTCAACATCTGTGCAGAGGGGTATAAGAAAGGTATACCTTTCCATTGTTCCTTGCTGTACAGCCAGACATTGGCCAATGCATCAAAAGTTACAACCTTTCTCCTGTCTGTCTAATTAGGCCTGCAGCTGTGATCAGGGACGAGAAACTACCAGCAGGGCTGGATAAGAGGACACCTTATGAGTATTGTTCAGGGAATGTGTAACATTTTAGTCTCCTGAGTTAAAGTAGGGAGCTGGAGAGGAAGTGCCAGTTTTTCTGTGGGTTAAAGCAAAAAGATTGTAGGGCAAGGCTGGTGGCTGTGTATAAGATTCAGTTTTGTGGATATCATCAAAATAGCTGGATGTGTAAATCTTTGATCTCATAGTTTAAAGTGAGACAGGGACCTGGGTGAATGAGGCCAGTTGTGCTGTAGTTTAAAATTTAAAACATGAACTGAGTTGGGGGGGATTCAGTTTCTGTGAGGTGTTTATAAAATGAGGAAGCAAATTGAAAGAAATCAGTTTGTAAATTTTGTTTCTCATTGATAGCTCCTGCATGATGTTATTCACCTGTTCATCAGCTGTCCGTGTGGTATTCACATCCTTGTGATCTTGAAACATACTTCAATAAAATTAGTTTTAGAATTTTATAACCCTATACCTTTGCCAGTGTCATTATTTTTTCTATTCAAGTTTGAATCCTAGTAACAATTCAAGTGTTACAGGATGGAATGTCAAATGATTTGCTCTGACTCCTCCCCCCCCATGCCTAAATTCCAAAGAATTCATCAGAGACTCTACAACAGAATTACTCATACATGAAACCCATTCCACTGCTCTATATTTTTGTATAATCTGCTTCGAATAGAAGTGTGCTAGCACTAGGAAAGGTTCTTTGCCACTTGTGACAATATCTTAGTTGATGTGATACAATTTCGCAATTAATATCAAACAAAATAAATGTATGTAGTTGTTTGGCAATACAGAACTTGAGTATTGCAGAAAAAAAGAGACATGCTATTGGCGCTCTTCATCTTGCATGCATCAGAGCAGCTCACAAGAATTATCAAAGGTAAAGGGAATAACAAGTTATATTGGTTGGCCAATGGACTCTGATTGGTAGAGGCAATGCAGGGGAGATATTTAGAAGCCACATATATATTCATGCATGGGGCCCTGACCTTTGCAGACAGAAGGAGCATATCCACACATTGCATCTTTTTCAACTTAACAAAAGGCATTCCCTGGTTCATTCCCATGGCAACGCCCAGACCAATCAGGGTCAACAAGCCTGGTTTGAATTTGAACAAAAGCTTGGCAGTTAACTGTCCCCTGCTGCATTCTCCATGGCAACACCTCTGCCAATCAGAGTCCACTTGCCAACCAAACCACATCCTCTTCTCATGCAGTATAAGTTGTTGTTCCCTTCACTGTTGATATTTCTTGCGAGCTGTCCTGTGAGTGAAAGACAAAATCTTCACCAGCATGTCTCTTTTCTCAGCGAAAGACATTTATTTTCCCTTCTGTGTTCAAACAAACCCCTGAGCTAATTGGAGAAAGCTTAAGATTAAGCATGTCTGAAGAGTATTAATATCTGTGATGGCTGACATTGCGATCTGATGCTCTCAGTGGGGAGTGCTGGATCGTAGTCAATCATATGAGCTGTGCATACAGGCATGAATGAAAGAACAAATCAACTCAAATTTCCCAACAGATGATGTTCAATATGGATGGCCAACGCATAACCCCAACTTAGTAAAGCCTTTGTAAAATTTGCAGTGAAGCTTACAGGAAAATAAAACACTTGTGAAATTGTTCCTTTACTCTTAAAAAAAAATCACCAAAACCTTTGATCTCAGGTACAACCGCACATTCTACAGATGATGGGGATAATATTGTTAGCTTATATTCCTAGAGGGGATAACATTGAAGGTTTTTACAAGGCTATTAAGAGGAGGAGAGTGGTTAAGTGTAGTGTCAGATGTAGGTGATAGTGAAAATCAGGAAATGGCAGTCTTGATGAATACTGACTTTGCTTCAGTTTTCACAGTAGAGGGTTAAGTATAAGAAAAATTAAACAAAAATCCAGGCAGAGAACTAACGAGATTTAATGGGCAGAATTTTGCTCTAGGTTGGCGGGCGGGCAGCCGAACTCTGCCGCCGAAGTGGGCCCTGCCACCATTTTGAGTGGGCAGGCCTCAACGGCCTGCCGGTAGGAAGAGCTATGTGTTTCCTGTGCTGGGGGGGGGGGGGTAATAAATATCACACAAAATTTATTAAACATTTTTAACATGGACATGAAACCTCATCCCGCCAGTGGATGAGGCTTTATGTTTTTTTCTATTGCCCACAGGGGCTCCTGGTCTGCCCGCCAGCCTTAAGGTTGGACGGGCAGGTCCTTTAACTACCTTAGTTATCCTGTCAATGGTCTCAATTGGCCATTGACAGGGCAACGGGCGGACAGCTGATTTCTCTGTCTGCCCGCCTTCCTCAATATTTAAACGGACCAGATGACATCGGGGATTCCTCCTGATGTCATCCCGTGTCATTTTCCTGTCAGCGAGCGGGCCCAACTCCTAAATCGCCGATGGGAAACTTCAGGCCAAATGTTAAAAAAAAGTAGTAGAGAAAAGAATGAAACTAATGATGAGCAAATCTCTAGAATTTAATAGTTTCCACTCAGTGGTGAGGGGTTTCTAGATTCACCACTCATCTTCCAAAATGCTCTTGATTCAGGGATTGTCCCCTTGGACTGGAAAATCACCAATGTCACTCAATTATACAAGACGGGTCTGAGAGACAAACCAGTAAATTGCAGGCCTTTTAATCTAATGTTTGTTGTAGGGGAGTCGCTAGAAGCTGTTATTAGGGACAGAGTGACTGGGCGCTTGGATGAATAAGGACAGATTAGAGAACGCCAGCATGGATTTGTAAAGGGTAAGCATGTTTAATGAACCTCCTTGGCATTTCTGAAAATAAAATTAACTGTAAATGGCAAATGCGGAATCACTCCTAGTGCCTGCTGTCTGAAAAAATGAGAGTAGTGGTTATGATCTGAAATTATTAAACTCAGTTTTGAGTCCAGAAGGTCGTTGTCATTCACAGCTCTAGACCCATATCTTGTTTATTTACTTGTCCCATTATCATCTCTTTTTGTCTTGTACCATCATACCTTTTGTCATTTAATCTCTCCTGCCCTCCAACCTATCACAGATCTACCTTTTCTTCTTTCCTACCTTTTCCCTTTCCCTGCCTCTGTACTTGCTTAAAGCTGTTACACTGCTAACTTCTTCCAGTTAATGACCTGAAAAATTAATCTGGTTTCTACACAAAAAAATGCTACCAGTTTTGCTGAGTATTTCCAGCATCCTCTTGTTTCATTTCAGCTTTCCAGCATCTGCAGTATTTTATTACTGTGATAGATAAGGGGATGTCTATGGATGTTAGTTATATGGACTTCCAGGAGGTATTTGATAAAGTTCCACATAAGAGGCTGCAAACATAAATAAAAGTCTTTGGAATTGGAGGCAGCCCGTTGGTTTGGATGGGGAATTGGTTAGGAGGTAAGAGGATTAGAGTACAGTTATCCGGCAAGATGTGAAGTGTGGTGTCTATCAGAAATCTGTACTGAGGCCCCAAGAGAATAGTGTCTAAGATTGCTGACAACACCAAATTAGAAGGCACAGTAAACAGTGTGGGCTGGAGCAGAAAGTTGCAATGGGGCATTGATAGACTAAGTAAGGTGAGAGTGACTGCCCTTGATATCAAGGCCATATTTGATCAAGTGTGGCATCAAGGAGCCCTAGCAAAACTGCTGGAGTCAATCGGAATTAGGGGGAAAACTCTGCTGGTTGCAGTCATACCTAGCACAAAGGAAGATGGTTGTGGTTGTTGGAGGTCAATCACCTCAGTCCCAGGATATCACTGCAGGACTTCCACGGGCTAGTGTCCTAGACCCAAACATCTTCAGCTGCTTCATTAATGACCGTCCCTAAATCATAAGGTCAGAAGTGAAGATGTTAGCTGATGAATGCACAATGTTCAGCGCCACTTGTGACTCCTCAGGTACTGAAGCAGTCCGTGTTCATTTGCAGAAAGACCTGGACAGTATCCAGGCTTGGGCTGACAAGTGGAAAGTAATATTCATGCCACACAAGTGCCAGGCAATGTCTATCTCCAATAAGAGAGAATCCAATCATTTCCCCATGATATTCAATGGCATTACCATCACTGAATCCCCCACTATCAACATCCTGGAGGTTATCAATGACCAGAGGCTGAACTGGACTAGCCATATAAATACTGTGGCTACAAGAGCAGGTCAGAGGCTGGGAATTCTGTGGTGAGTAACTCACCTCCTGACTCGGCAAATCCTGTCCTCCATCTACAAGGCACAAATCAGGAGTTTGATGCAATACTCTCCGCTTGCCTGCATGAATACAGGCCCAACAACAATTAAGAAGCTCAACACTATCCAGAACTATCAACACCACCAAGCAGCCTGCTTGACTGGCACCCCATCCACCACCTTCAATGTCTACTGCCTCCACCACTGATGCACAGTAGCAGGGGTGTGTACCATCTACAAGGTGCACTGCCATAACTCACCAAGGCTCCTTCAACAGCACCTTCCAAACCCACGACCTCTATCAGCTAGAAGGACAAGGGCAGCTGATGCATGGGAACACCACCATCTACAAATTCCTCTCCAAGCCACACACCATCCTGATTTGGAAATATATTGCCGTTCCTTCAGTATCGCTGGGTCAAAACCCTGGAACTCCCTCCCTAAGAGCACTGTGGGTGTACCTACACCACATGGACTGCAGCGATTCATGAAGGTAGTTCACCACCACCTTCTCAAGGGCAATAAGGAGTGGGCAATATAAATGCTGGCCCAGCCAGTGAAGGCCATGTCTCATGAAACAATTAAAAAAGTGAGTGGGCAGATCTGTGGTGGATGCAGTTCACTGTGGGAATGTGAGATCATCTACTTTGGACTGAAGATAGGTCAGAATATTTTCTGAATGAGAAACTGTGGAGCAGCAGACGGATTCTGGTGCCCATGTACTGAAATCTCTAAAAGTGAGTGAACAGGTTAAAAATAACTTTAAACAGCTGGAATACAAAGGGGTAGAGGTTATATTACAGATTTTCAAAGCTGTGGTTGGACCTTGTTCAGAAAACTGCATTCAATTCTGTGTGCTGCACCTCAATTGAGATATGTCAGCCTGGGAAGGGGTACAGCACAGATTCATTGAATAATATCCAGGCTAAAAGGGTTAAGTAATGAATACAGGTTGCACAGACTAGGTTTGGACTCTCTTGAAAATGGAAGTATACTGATTAGTGCTTATTTGTTGTTTAAAATGATTAAATGAGCTAGGTTGTATTTCCTCTAGTGGAAGAGTCCAGAACAAGGGCGGCAGAACCTTAAGAGAGCCAGGCCATCCAGGGATGATGTCAGAAAGCACTTGTTTACACCAAGGGGAGTGGAAGTCTGGAACTCTCTCATCTAAAGAAGCTGTGGTACTGGGCGTCAATTGCAAATGTCAAATCTGAGCTTAATGGCTTTTTAATAAACAAGGGTATTAAATGTTAGGGAACCAAATTAGGCAGATAGAGTTAAAGCCCCAATCACTTATGACCCAACTGAATAGCAAGACAGACTTAAGGGGCTGAATGGCTTTTACCTGTAAAAGTTTCCTTCATGGCCTTTGGTGCCTTTTCTGTCTTCCTCAAGGAGTTGCTTGCTTGTCCTGTTCATCAAGGCAGGGATTTATTTAAGCTTGATACAGTGGCTTTGTATGGGTACACAATGAGTGGAATATTTCAAAATAATCAAGGAGCAGGACCGTTTCTGGGTCCCAATCCTGCACATGATGGCAACATGCCCACTGGCTTGATTTTCCAGGGGATAGTCTCCTAATTAGCTGCCCCCAAGGCCCGCCGTCCAATTGAGGATGATGGGCAAGTCCCTGAGGCTGCAGGCCCAATCGGAGAGCCTGCAAGCTTGGAATCATGGCAGCCCCACGGGCAGAGCTGGGCACTGGTGCTCTCGGGCCCCTCCATCTTAAAGTGCCATCTGAAGAAGTTTTAAATATTTTAAAAGTAAACTCTAGCCACAGTTTCAGACCACTTTGTGGAGGGAGACCCATCTACAGGATGGCTCTGACTGTAGCTGTGCGCCGCTGCCCAATGCTACTCTGAGGGGGGTGGGTTTGAGTGTAGAAGACCACATGGGCCCCCGGCATGCCATTGACAAATAGGGGTGTTGGAAGGAAGGGGGTGCGCAGGAAGTGTATCCCACTGTAAGATCCCAATGGTATCCCCAATCAACCCACAAATGGGAAGTTAATAACTCAAATTGGCTACCCACCTACCTGCCGCTGTTGGGCAGGTAGCAAGGCCAATGATGACCACTCCTCCAGCAAGATTTCCTGAAGGAGCGAACACTGACCCAAGACCCTGATATGTGAACTTCCTCCTGGTCGTTCCTTCAACCCCACCTCTGTGGGACCAGAAAGGTCCCAGGCAGTGAGTCATGACATTCAGAAATATCCCCATGAAGGAACTTTTTGTTTATTCTTTCATGGGATGTGAGCATCTCTGGCAAAACCAGCATTTGTTTTTCATCTCTCATTGTGTTTGAGAACACTTAAATGTTGCATTATGTTTAGGAGGTCATACATCATCCCATTCCTTTCACCACCACCCCACCCCACACTGTGCCCCCACGTCCCTGCTGTGGGAAATTCAATTAAGTTTAGTTTCATAGCAACATAAGAACAATCTTCACTGGGGATTCCACATGCAGCATATAACATCCAAAACAAACACTGTTCTTGGAGGAATCTTTGATACTGCATCAAAAACGTCACAGTTTTAGCTTACCGAACATTTGTTCGTCTATCCTGGCGTATGCAAATTGTGTGCGGGATCTTTTTATGGCAAAAGATATAAACGTGTGACCCAAAGATGATTGTGCATGAATCCGTGTGGGAAATACATCAGAGTCACATCCTTGGTCAAAGATTTGGAATGGGAATCGCTACAGTAAAGGAGGGAGAAAAATAGACTGACCGTGTTCTATAAAATATGGAATGGAATGGTGGGAATTGGGAGAAACAGGTACATGGTGCCCTCCTGCAATGACAAAACACTCAGACTCATAGACTCATAAGCATCTACAGCACAGAATGAGGCCATTCAGCCCATCATGTCTGTGATGGTCAACAAAGATCTGACCAAACTAATCCCATTTTCCAGCCCTTGGCCCATAGCCCTGGAGGCTATGGCAACGCAAGTGAATATTGAAAGACTACTTAAATGTTATAAGGATTTCTGACTCAACCATCATTTCAGGCAGTGAGTTCCAGACTTCCACCACCCTCTGGGTGAAAAAACTCCTCAACTCCCCTCTTAGCCTTCAATGTCTTACCTTAAATCTATGTCCCCTAGTTATTGACCCCTCTACTAATGGAAAAGTGCCTTCCTATCTACCCTCTCTGTGCCCCTCATAACTTTATACACCTCTATCAGGTCCCCTCTCAACCTTCATTGTTCCAAGGAAAACAACCCCAGCCTATCCAATCTTTCCTCATAGCTCAGACCCTCCAGCCCAGACAGCATCCTGGTAAATCTCCTCTGCACCCTCTCCATTACAATCAAATCCTTCCTATAATGTGGTGACCAGAACTGCATGCAGTACCCCACTTGTGGCCTAACCAGCATTTTATACAGTTCCAGCATAACCACCCTCTATGCCTCGGCTAATAAAGGCAAGTATCCCATATGCCTTCTTAACCACCTTATCCACCTGCCCTGCTGCCTTCAGGGATCTAGGGATATGCACACCAAGGTCCCTCTGATCTTCAGTGCTTTACAGAGTCCTACCATTCAAGTGTAATCTCTTACCTTGTTAGCCCTCCCCAAGTGCATTATCTCACATTTTTCTGGGTTGAATTCCATTTGCTACTGCTCTGCCCACCTGACCAGCCCATTGATATCCTCCTGCAATTTACAGCTACCCTCCTCACTATTTACCACCCTAGAATTTTCATGTCATCTGCAAACTTCTTGATCATACCCACTACATTTAAGTCCAAATTATTTATGTACACCACAAACGGCAAGGGCCCCAGCACTGAGCCCTGCAGAACCCCATTGGAAACAGACTTCCAGTCACAGAAACATCCCTCTACCATCACCCTCTGCTTCCTGCCTCTCAGCCAATTTTGGATCCAACGTGCCACTTTGCCTTGGATCCCATGGGCTCTTACTTTCTTGCCCAGTCTGCCATGAGGGACCTTATCAAAAGCCTTGCTAAAGTCCATGTAGACCACATCAAATGCAATACCCTCATCAACACTCCTGGTTACCTCCTCAAAAAATTTGATCAATTTGTCAAACACAACCTTCCCTTAACAAATCCATGCTGACTATCCTGGATTAATCCATGTCTCTCCAAGTGCAGATATATTCGGTCCCTTAGAATTCTTTCTAGTAACTTCCCCACCACCGAGGTTAGACTGATTGGCCTGTAAATTCCTGGTCTATCCTTTCCTCCCTTTTTTAATAATGGGACAACTTTATTAGTCCTTCAGTCCTCTGGCACTTACCTGTGACCAGAGAGGATTTGAAAATTACTGCCAGGTCCCTTGATATCTCTTCCCTTGCCTCCCTCAACAGCCTGGGATACATCTCATCCAGGCCTGCGGATTTATCCACTCTTAAGGCCTCTAAACCTGCCACTACCTCTTCTCTCTTTATGTTAATTTCATCTAATATTTCACAGTCCTCCACCCTGATGTCTATAACTGCATCATCCTTTCCATTGTGAAGACTGACACAAAGTATTCATTGAGGACTGTACCCATGTCTTCTGGGTTCACACACAGATTACCTCTATGGTCCCTAATTGGCCCTACCCTTTCCCTAGTTATTTTCTTGCACTTTATATATTAAAAAACCCTTTTGGGTTTTCCTTTATTCTACTCATCAAGGCTTTCTATCTTAGCTTTCCTAATTTCCTTTTTTAAGTTCCCATCTGCACTTTCTACACTCTTCTAAGGACTCTGCCATATTGAGCCCTCAGTATCTGCCATAATCTTTTTTTCTTAATCTTAATCTTTATGTCCCTTGTCATCCAGGGTTCTCTGGATTTGGTTCCCCCTCCCACCCCTCACCCCCGCTTTGTCGTTACAGGAATATATTTGCCCTGTACTCTCACTATTTCCTCCTTGAATGCCTCCCACTGCTCTGACACAGTTTTATCTGCAAATAGCAGCCCTCAGTCCACTTGGACCAAATTGTATCTCATTTTAGTAAAATTAGCCTTCCCCAGTTTAGAACTTTTATTCCCAGCCCAACTTTTATCCTTTTCCCTAACTATCCTAAATCTAACTGAGTTATGGTCACTACCTCCAAAATGTTCCCCTACTGATACGCCTTCCACCTGCCAAGGCTCATTCCTGAATATTAGGTCCAGAACTGCCCCCTCCCTTGTTGGGTTTTCTACGTACTGGCTAAAAAAGTTCTCCTGGATGCAACTTAAGAATTTTGCTTCCTCCTTACCTTGCACATTAAAACTATCCCAGTTAATATTTGGGTGGTTAAAATCCCCAACTGTTGCTACCCCATTATTCTTACATGTCTCTGAAATTTGATTACATATTTGATTCTCTGTCTCTCCCTGACTGTTTGGGGGCCTATAGCACACACCCAACAGCATGTTTATCCCTTTTGTGTTTTTTACTTCTACCCATATGGCCTCATCTGATGATCCTTCCAAGATATCACCCCTCCTCACTGCTAGAATTAATTCCTTGATCAATATTGCAAACCCCCCCCTCCTCGACTATCCCACTCTCTATCTTGTCTGAATACCCTATAACCAGGAATGTTGACCTGCCAATCCTGCCCCTCTGTTAGCCAAGTCTCGGTCATAGCGATGATATCGTACTCCCATGTGCCTATCTGTACCCTCAGCTTGTCTGCCTTATACCTCAATGGCTCCTTGCATTAAAAATGAATTCCGTTTAGTCTTGCTAAACTCACTGTTTTCTTATCTAGCCTTTGTTTCCTTTGCCTTCCAGACTCACTAGCATTTTAATTTCTAATTCCATCTCAGCTTCTCTCCCCTCTGAGCTAATTTTCAGGATCCCACCCCCCTGCCACTTTAGTTTAAATCCGTCCCAACGGCACTAGTCACCATCCATACAAACGACAAAATCCATTTGTTTCCAAGACAGTGTTTCAACAATCTGTCTTCCCAAGGACAATCCCACTATGGAACAAGCTGCCAAAGGAACTAGACACAGCCCCATCACTGGAAATCTTCAAGACCAATCTTTAGATTATTTGCATTCACATGTTTTCATTATTGGGACAACAAATCAGCAGGTCATGTCTAGTTTAACTAATGCTACCCATAAGACCATAAGACGTAGGAGCAGAAGCAGTCCATTCGGCCCATCAAGTCTGCTCCGCCATTCAATGAGATCACGGCTGATCTGATAATCGTCAACTCCACTTTCCTGCCTTTTCCCCATAACCCTTGATTCCCTTACTGATTAAAAATCTGCTATCTCAGCCTTGAATATACTTAATAACTCAGCCTCTACAGCCCTCAGCAGTAAAGAATTCCACAGATTCACTACCCTCTGAGAGAAGAAATTCCTCCTCATCTCTGTCTTAAATGGGTGACTCCTTACTCTGAGATTATGCTCCCTGGTCCTAGACTCTCCCACAAGGGGAAACAACCTCTCAGCATCTACCCTGTCAAGCCCCCTAAGACTCTTATATGTTTCAATAAGGTCACCTCTCATTCTTCTAAACTACAATGAGTACAGGCCCAACCTACTCAGCCTCTCTTCATAAGAAAATCCCTCCAGACCTGGATTCAACCTAGTGAACCTTCTCTAGACTGCCTCCAATGCCAGTGTGCTTTTCCTTAGATAAGAGGACCAAATTCGTTCACAGTGATCTAGGTGTGGTATAACTAGTGCCTTGCATAATTTTAGCAAGACTTCCTTATTTTTGTACTCCATTCCCTTTGAAATAAAGGCCAACATTTCATTTGCCTTCCCTATTACCTTTTGAACTTGTATGTTAGCTTTTTGGGATTCATGCACAAGGGCTCTCAAATCCCTCTGATCTGCAGCTTTCTGCAGTCTTTCTCCATTTAAATAATGTTCAGCTCCTCTAGTCTTCCTGCCAAGTGCATTACCTCACATTTTCCCACATTATATTCCATCTGCCACTTTTTTTCCCACTCACTTAACCTGCCTAAATCCCTCTGTAAACTCCTTCTGTCATCCTCACCACTTGCTTTCCAGCTTATTTTTGTATCATCCGCAAATTTGGATGTAGTACATTCATTTCCCTCATCTAAGTCATTAATGTATATTGTAAATGATTGAGGCCCCAGCACTGATCCCTGTGACACTCCACTAGTTACAGATTGCCATCATGAAAATGCATCCCCCCACCCCGAACCCAACTCTCTTTCTTCTATTAGTTAGCCAATCCTCTGTCCATGCTAATATACTAGCCCCAACACCATGAGCTCTTATCTTATTAAGTAGCCTTATGTGTGGCACCTTATAGAACGCCTTTTGGGAATCCAAATACATTACATCTACTGGTTCCCCTTTATCTACCCTGCTTGTTACCTCCTCAAAGATTTCTAATAAATTTGTCAGGCATGATTTTCCCTTCATGAAGCCATGCTGACTCTGCTTGATTAGATTATGTATTTCTAAATGCTCTGCTGTAACATCCTTTACAATAGGCTCTAACATTTTCCCAATGATGGATGTGAAGCTAACTGGCCTATAGTTACCTGTTTTTTTGTCTCCCTCTCTTTTTGAATATGGGTGTTACATTGGCAGTTTTCCAATTCTCTGGGACTTTTCCAGAATCTAAAGAACCTTGGAAGATTACTACCAGTTCATCTACTATCTCTGTAGCTACTTTGTTTAATTTCCTAAAATACAACCCATCAGGTCCAGGGGATTTATCGGCTCTTAACCCCATCTGTTTCCCTAGTACTTTTTCTCTAGTGATACTTATTGTATTTATTTCCTCTCCCTCTTTTGCCCCTTGATTATTTAGTATTGGAATGCTATTAGTGTCTTCTACCATGAAGACTGAAGCAAAGAATTTATTCAACTCCTATGCCATTTCCTGGTTCCCCATTATGATTTCCCCAACCTCATTCTGTAAGGGCCCTGTGTTCACTTTGGCCTCTGTCTTCCTTTTTTATATATTTAAAGAAGCTCATACTCTTCATTTTTATATTCCTTGCTAGTTTAGCCTAAAAGTTTATTTTCTCCCTCTTTATTATATTTTTAGTCATCTTTTGTTGGTTTTTAAAACTTTCCCAAACCTCTGGTTTACCACTAATCTTTGCCACATTGTATGTCTTTTCTTTTAATTTGATACTGTCCTTAACTTCCTTGGTTAACCATGGTTGGTTTATCCCCTTCCTTGAATCCTTCTTCCTCACTGGGATATATCTTTGTTGTGAGTCATGAACTGTTTCTTTCAATGTCTGCCATTGTTCATCAACCATTTTTTTCTGCTAAAATCCTATCCCAGCCAGCTCTGCCCCTATTCCTTTGTAATTGCCCTTATTTAAGTTTAACACCGTTGTTTCCAACTCAAGTTTCTCACTCTCAAACTGAAGGCTAAATTCTACCATATTATGGTCACTGTTTCCTAGGGTGTCTTTTACTCTGAGATCATAAGTATATACCCATAAAAATGTTGGTGGAATGCAGATAATAGTCTGTTATGCTAACACAGCTAATGTGGAGGCAAAAACAACACCTCCTGTGCTAGTCATCAAAGGCCAAGGTTAGACATTTCATCATTTTTGTTTTGAAGATATGATAATGTTTTGATAGCAACAATGTCAATGAAATAATGTGAACGGCATTGATAGCCCGAAGCCTGTGCAGTGCAATTGGAGATTATTTCAAATTCTAATCTATCGCTAGGTTTAATGACTTTGCTTCTTGTGTAGCTAGTCACAAAATATAAATGAAGCACTGAGGAACCAGTTTAGCACATCTCTATAAATATTGTTACCACCGGAATGCTGCCGCTAATGCAATTCGCAGCACTGTCCTGGGAATAAAATACCTTGGGTTTATATTCGTTAATTTTGTGCGTTCAAATAATTCTTCAAGTTTCATTTTTCAAGTGAAACATTCATCGGTTTCTGGTGTTGCAGTTGTAGCAAACTAAAAGTAATGGTGACATTCCCAAACTGAATGTAAATTAAGAAATCAGCAGCACTCTGATATCAGTATCCATTAAACAGCCAAGCATCTCATACAACAGTTTACAACCTCAACTGGATTAAGAAACAGATTAACATTCATAGCTAGACTAGATCATTCCAAGGAGAACATCACATGAATCACCTTGAGGATTTTATGGAAGAAACAATAATAAAGTTTAGTGTTTCATTTACGATCGTGCGCCCATTTCTTTGTGAATATTTTAGTCCCTAAGAGAGAAAGGTCAAGGTCATTATTGAAATTATTTTGGATTAATCACTCCTGTGCTCATTGACCTTCATTGGTCTACCAATCTACCAGTGCCTCAAAATTAAAATTCTCATTGTTGTCTTCATCTTTGCTTGGATCCACCCCTTCCCTAACTCTGTAACCTTCTCCAACCTTACAACCCTCTAAGATCTCTGTGATCCTCCAATTCAGGTTTCTTCTGCATCCCTTGTTCCCTACAGCCCACCATTGGCAGCTGTGCCTTCAGCCATCTGATTACTAAGGTCTGGAATTTAAGCCTCTTCCCCCCTTTAAGACATTGCTAAAAACCTACTTCTTTGGCCAAGAACTTGGCCACCTGTCCTAATGTCTGCTTAATCGTCTCAGTGTCAATCTGATAACATTGCTGTGAAGAGCCTTGGGATATTTTATTACAATAAAGTTGCATTCTAAATGCAAAATGTTGTTGTTGCAATCTGTGGATGTAATGTGCTGGGTAAAGATAGTACCTCTTTTCTTTCATAAAAACTGTTCCAAAATGGTTCTTTTGACATGTCTTCCTTCTTCCTTAACCAAGGTTTTCCACCCACGGTGGTTGACAGGGCCCTCAACCGTGTCCGGCCCATCTTCCATGCACTGCCCTCACACCCTCCTCTCCCTCCCAGAACCATGACAGGGTCCCCCTTGTCCTCACTTATCACCCCACCAGCCTCCATATTCAAAGGATCATCCTCCTCTATTTCCACCAACTCCGGCATGATGCCACCACCAAACACATCTTCCTTTCACCACCCCGGCGACATTCCGCAGGGATCGTTCCCTCCGGGACACCCTGGTCCACTCCTCCATCACCCCCTAATACCTCAACCCCCACCCAAGGCACCTTCCCATGCAACCGCAGAAGATGCAACACCTGCCCCTTTACTCCCCCACTCCTCACCGTCCAGGGGCCCAAACTCTCCTTTCAAGTGAAGCAGCATTTCACTTGCACTTCCCTCAACTTAGGCTCCTGCATTCGCTGCTCCCAATGCGGTCTCCTCTGCATCGGAAGGACCAAACGCAGACTGGGTGGCCACTTTATGGAACACCTTCAGTCTGTCCGCAAGAATGACCCAGACCTACCTGGCGCTTGCCATTTCAACACTCCACCCTGCTCTCATGTCCACATGTCCATCCTTGGCCTGCTGCAATGTTCCAGTGAAGCTCAAAGCAAACTGGAGGAACAGCACCTCATCTTCAGATTAGGCACTTTACAGGCTTCCAGACTGAATATTGAGTGCAACAACTTCAGATCATGAACACTCTCCTCCATCACCAACTCCCTTTCCAATCCCCTTTTTTTATAATAATTTCTATATTTTTTAATATATTTTTCTTTTCCCACCTATTTCTATTATGATTTTTAAATTTATTTCCTTGCATTGTTTTATCTCCACCTTTTAGCCCATTTTGATCCCTTCCCCCCACCCCACCCTCACTAGGGCCATCTAGCACTTGCTCATCCTGCTTGCTAATCTTAATGGCACCATTAGCACATTCCTTTGGCTAATATCACCACCGTCAACACCCCTTTGTCCTTTTGCCTATGACATCTTTGGCAATCTCTTCTTTGACTCCAATTATCACTGGCCTTCTATCCAGCTCTACCTGTACCACCACCACCAGCCCCCACCTCCCCCCCCCCCCCCCCCCCCCACCCCACCGAACAGCTTATATTTCACCTCACTTCTACTTTTCTTTATTTTTGATGAAGAGTCATACGGACTCAAAACGTTAACTCTGTCTTCCTCTCCACAGATGCTGTCAAACCTGCTGAGATTTTCCCACTATTTTTGTTTTAATTCTTTTCTTTCATTTGCCTGTGTTGGGGATTATTGAGGTCCAGAAAGCTGAGGCAAAGTCCGTGCACCGTGAGTACTTATTTCTCTATTAGAACTGTCGTTAAAGCATGTAACAACACTTTGGACTGTAAACCTTAACTTGTCAGTTTTCAGTCCTTTTCTGATCCTGCCACATAACAGGATATCTGTATGTTTCCAGTCCCATTAACTTCCAGTTGTACCTCGAACCACAGTTGTTCATTGTTCAGTCTAATGCGCCAGCCTTGCTGAAAGCCAAAGTATTGTGGAGGCTGGAAATCTGAAACAAAAACAAAAAGCTTCATTTTTCCAGCATGTTTCATTCCTCCCAATCTTGCTGTTGTGTATTGTTTGCTTATATTTGCAGATGAAAACAGTTTGCTCATCAGCTAATTAAAAAATGTAAATAACGGGCCAAGCTAGTAGCGCCGAGAAATCCCAGTGTCAGGTCTGAGCAGCTGCCACCATCTGTCTGCTTTCAGCAGCCTATTCTAGTGAGAGTCAATCCTCCCCAATTGTCTCATAGGCAGGAAAAGAGGGAACAAAGTACAATAACATGCTCTGCACTTTTGTCAAAACATTAACTGAATTGGAATGACCTCCCTTATCACTACTGTGTTCAATTGCCCCGTGCCTTGATGCTGATATTTGGTGTGGCCCCACTCCACCAGTTGTCCCTAAACACTGCATTATTTGACAAAAAGCATAATTTGCAATGCATCAGCAGGGATTCTAATTTATTCCTGCGGTTCCAAATTATACAATAATGTGAATTGCTGCTGTTTAGGAAACACAAATGATGTGAATGGGAAAATTGATGACAGTTCGTTATTTTTAGATAAGTGCCTGGAACATGAATATGTTCTGAGTGCATCGACTCGGGTACACAAGCTTCCTTAAGTTGAACAGGACCTGAGACCTTCAGGAGCTGTAGAAGCCCAGAGCGCCAACAACGCACTGCTCTCACAAATGCTCTGTAACTCAGGATGCCAACTTTAGTTTGACGTGTTCTTGGGGGGTCTGATCATGTAACATCTGATTGCATGGCCAGTCACATGACTTCCATGCACCAGTTGCAAATGTTATTGCCATTTTTAACCACAGTTAAGGAATCTCAGCAGCAAAAGCCTATCCATCATCTACAAGGCACACATCAGGAGTGTGATGGAACGCTCCTTACTTGTCTGGATGAGTGCAGCTCCAACACTCAAGAAACTCAACACCATCCAAGACAAAGCAGCCCGCTAGATTAGCACCCCCATCCACAAACTTTCACTCCCTCCACCACCGACACACAGTGGCAGCAGTGTGTACCAAGTACAAGATGCATTGCAGAAGCTCACCAATGCTCCTTCGACAGCACCTTCCAAACCCACAGCCTCTGCCATACAGAAGGACAAGGGCAGCAGCTAGATGGGAACACCACCACCTGGAAGATCCCCCTCCTAGTCACTCACCATCCTGACTTGGAAATATATCACCGTTCCTTCACTGTTGCTGGGTCAAAATCCTGGAACCTCCTTGCTAACAGCACTGTGGGTGTACCTACACCACATGGACTGCAGCGGTTCAAGAAGGCAGCTCACCACCACCTTCTCAAAGGCAATTAGGGATAGGCAATAAATGCTGTTCTTACCATCGATTCTCACATCCCATGAACAATTATAAAAAATTTGGTACTTTGGGTACTTGTCATTGTATTCTTGATATCTAGTTGATTTTGATGTTGTTGTCTTAGCGACTAGTGTATATATACATATATATATTCACTTTGGATAAGTTTAATGAAAAAATATTAGTAAACAAGTGAGTAAGACAGACAAAAATCTGGTTAACTGAAGGATTTTTCTCTAGTTTTCTCCTTACTCACAGAGGTGTTTTTTTTCTATTCTGCACTGTCAGTGCAATGCTCTGTCTAATGGAAGAGTATATCAGGAATTCAAATCCATTACATTTTGCGAAACTGCCAGAAAGTGCTCCCACTGTATGGAACACTTTGCCATGTCTCTGAAACATGGTCCACAATGAATAAATAAAAATAAGAATGATTAAGATCCTAGTGAAAAGAAATTTGTCTGTTGCAGGTTTTCTCAGGGTGGGATAAATGTAAAAACTGAATTCATTACTCATAGTCATACCAATTAGTTACCTGAAAAAGATGTAAAACACATCACTGCCAGCCATTTCAGATTGCCTCACCGAGTCCAAAATCACCCCGGTTTAGGTTGGCAATGGGTCCTTCTTTTGCTGGCTTACTCTGCTGACATCCTACCCTGGGAAACCATGATAAAGGGTGGTCAAATTATATAGAAGCAAATGTAAAGAGCTAGGAACAATTAAAGGGGAGATTCACAATGTGGTGGCAAAAACTCAGAACTCAAAGTATCACCCAATTCATTAACTGCCTCTGCCAATGCTGATGGAGGAGGGGATTAAGAATTGAGAGACAAAAATGAAGGGGAAAGGGATCCCAAGGTGGAGTTAATTGACAGACGAGCTCAGCACCGCAGCCCCTTTATTACGGCTGCTGAAATGAAGATGGTGCTGGGAGGAGCTCCTTGTGCCGTTCCACCACACCATTCTCAAAGGTGAACATTACAGGCTTCTTGCAGGGAAGCTGAGCCAGATTTTGGGCCATTAAATGTGCCTGGCCTATTCTCCGCTATAGCTGCCCTTATGACAGATAGCCCATGCCTGCAGTTCTCTTTTTGATGACTCCAACCCTGTGAAGACACTCTTCCCCTCACCAATACCCCCTCTAGCCTCCCTCTCTCTCTCCCCCCACACCCCTCCAACCCCGCCGCCCCCCCAACACCACCATTGCAGACAGGTAGGTTTGTGATGGCTTTCAGGTTGGTGGCATCTCGGCGATTTAGAGTTTACCATCTCCAGAACAGATACAAATGTTTATTTTTTGCCTGGAGCATCACTATTCTGAATACTTTACATTTAAGGTCAAGATTTGTTCATGGATGGCTTTAACACTGAATATTAACGCAGAATATTAATTTGGGAGTAGCATAAACTATAACAGTGGTCAGTGTTAGATATTGATGCCTGTTTTTGTTGGTTTCCAGGTGTGAATTGCTTTGAAGCAATGGTTTTATATCCTTTCCTTGCATTTATGCTGCCTGATAGGTCAGCTGCTGTATAAGATGTTGGGATATATGAATGTATGGATGTTGAGATACCGCAAATTTTGATAGTTATTGAGCCCAAACTAACTCTAAAAAACATCTCCATCCAATAGAAATTAATTGCTGCCTTGCAGTTGTGTACTAATTTTAGGTTAGTTGCAATCCCATGGCTCCTGTAGGCATTAATGGCTAGACCAGCATTTATTGCCCATCCCTGATTGCCCTCATTCAGAGGGTATTTAAGAGTCAACCACATTGCTGTGGGTCTGGAGTCACATGTAGGCCAGACCAGGTAAGGATGGTAGATTTCCTTCCCTAAAAGGCATTGGTGAACCAGATGGGATTGTATGACAATCGGCAATGGCTCTACGGTCATCATCAGACTTTTAATTCCAGATTTTTATTGAGTTCAAATTCTACCATCTGCCCTGTGGGATTCAAACCCAGGTCCCCAGAGCATTACCCTGGGTCTGTGGATTACTAGCCCAGTGACAATGCCATGATGCCATTACCTCCCTCCATGTTGAAGCCTTCCTATTTTAAATCCATTTCCTTTCTTTGTCCCTGTATGCATCACTATTATCTTCTTCTTCAACTATTAATCCAATTCCCTCTAAATTGTCATTTTGCATACTTAAAGGTACCATGGAATTGATCAACAGTTGCAGCTTAATACAGGTTTTAACAACATTAAGAAGATGTACAGAGTGTCAGATTATACCATGGATTGAATTATGCTCCAAGATTCCTGTACTACATTTTGTCAGGTCTGACTGATTAAATTGATCATTTATTGCATTCTATCAATCACAATCTAGCTGCGTTCATAGGCCAATGATTGTTAATGGATAATCTCTTCACAGTATTGTCATTCATTATACTTTTTCTTCTTGGTTCTTCATTCTTTCACTCACTCAGTGTAATATTCCTCAGAGGCTTTTCCTGTCTGTTTTGAAAAGATCCTTAATTTTTAATACATTTTTTAAAATCAATCTTTAATCCTTTGAAAAATAAATGATTATCATTAAGGCTACAACTTGTGAAATATATCTTTTCAAGCAAAAGAGGTGATATCACAGCTAATGGCCGTTCATTAGTTTTTTTGACAGGGCAATCCCTGCAGTACCAAGGGTTGAGCTCATGCATATGAATAAGAACCATAGGGATTGAGCAAATTTTATTAGCTGTTTGTAGCAATAAAGTCGAATAATTTAAATGCTGTCAAATAATTAGCGATAAAATAATTATTCAATGCGCCCAAGGAAATAAAATGCCTCATGTTCATTAGGACTAATGTTCAACAGAGCTAGGACCAACTACTGTGAAAACTCCACAAACTGTCAGTGAATAGATTGGTTCAGCGGACCATATTCTTTGTCAGTGTTCGACTGTGCCACTCCAGTGCGGTACAGAAGGAATGCTGCACGGTCTGAGGTGCCGTCTTTTCGATGAGGAGTTTAACTGAGGCCCCAGGTACCCTCCCGGGTGGCTGCAAAAGATTCATTGTTTCGCAGAGGAAAAGGGGTGTTATCCCTGGCGTCCTGGACAATATTTATCCCTTGATCAACGCTGCAAAAAACGATTATTTGGTCATTATTGCGTGGTGGTTTGTGGAAGCTTGCTGTGCGCAAATTGGCTGCAATGTTTCCTACAATAGTGACCACACTTCAAAACTATTTAATTGACTGTTGAGCACTTTGGGACATTCTGTGGTCATGAAAAGCATTACATAACAGCAAGACTTTTTTTCTTTAGTGCAATTGGATTTTCCACTTTTTGAATCAATAAAGGTCATATGTTCTATGTGTAATTTCTCCCTGAGGTTAGAGGTTATATTTTCTCTGGGTTTACCCTGGATTATAAAGAGTTATGTGAATAAAGGAGAGTAAATTTACTTTTTTATATTTGTCTGCTATCAGATACTTCTGCCTAATCTGCTCTAAGGGCATAATAAACCTCTGGAAGCCAGGTCTTCCATCTAAGGAGCAGTTTTCTGTCATTTTTTTTCATTCATTTGTCTCAGGTATGGTGCTGGAGTCAGCAAACAAGGATCTTTCTTGAAAGGTAGGCAAAATTTTACAAGATGATTCATGCCCCCATATCGGGGCGAAAATCCTGCCGCCTGTGCCCATCCACTCGCCGCCCTTTTGTACCCAATGGTGGTAAACAGTGATTCTGAAAGGGGCACAAGAGGTTGTTAATGAAGCAGCCTAGAAAACCTTTATTTTTTTTTTCAGTGAGGTCAAGGGTGCTTGTCCTGTGTTCACGGGAAGAATGCCAATCCACACAAGGCTTGCTCTGTGATCATTCCTGGCACTGGCAGGTGGTCTGCCCACTCCCTCCCCTGATGTTATGCCCTCTTTGAGTTGACATTGATAGGAATATAGGACGTAGAAACGGGAGTAGGCCATTCAGCTCTTCCAGCCTCCTCCGCCATTCAATAAGATCACGGCTAACCTGGTTGCGTCTCAACTCCACTTTCCTGCCTGCTCCCATAACCCTTGATTCTTTTGCCTATCAAAGATCTGTCTAACTCAGCTTTAAATAAATTCAATAAATAAAGCCTCCACTGCTTTCTGAGGAAGAGAATTTCACATATTAACACACAGAGAGAAAAAAAAATCTCCCCATCTCCATCTTAGAAGGGAGACCTCTTATTCTTAATCTGTGTCCTGTAATTCTAGTCTCCCCCACAAGAGGAATCATCCTCTCAGCATCTAACCTATCAAATCCCCTCAGGACCTAAACCAAACCAAGCCAAATACTGCTGGCCTGAATTCCTTGTGTCGTTAAACTTGAGCTCCCCTCACTGCCTGTGCGGGTGCACCTGACCCATTCAAGTCCAACCTTGGCTAAATTTCCAGCCTCTAAAGCTTCCAATTAAATTTTCATTCCAACCAATCAGAGCAGGAACATTCATGAAGGGCGTGCACGAACAGGGCCAATCAGCCACCTGAAATAAAAAGCAACAATAGCCCGACAATTATCAAAAATCAACTTAAATATATACAGTCCCTAAACTTCTGAAAAAAGTTACAGTTCTTGTTTGGGAAATGAGAAACTGCACTAAACACCTCAGTGTGAATGAAGCAATCTTTGTGCCAGCAATGATAACACAACTAACTGATTACTTATTTACACAAAACCTCACAGTTATGCTTTGATAGCTTGTTTACAATGGGCACATGTCATCAAGCTGCTACAGTACAACTCAGGAGATAAGTAGATGCTGCAGAAATCAACATGGGATGATTGTTAACATTTCTAATTAGTTAGTTGAATGGAGTTCTCATTTGATAATTTTTTTTCCATTCCAGGGACATGCAGAGTCCCAGTATACCTTATCTTTCTCTTCTCAAGAATCACAGAATTATACAACAGAGGACGGGGTCATTTGTCCCACTGCACCTCCACCAACTCTTTGAGAGAGCTAATCACCCCATTCTTCAGTCCTTCCTCTATATCCTACTGTGTGTACCAACACTGATCTTAGACTATATTTGCTTTACTCTGCTGTCTGTAATGACTATCAGAGGCAACTATTTGAATTAACAATCTGATGCCAGCATTGTGTGAGCTGCTAAAGCTCTCTTTTGCTCTCGTCATGCCTGTCTTACCAACAATGTTAAGAGTAAGGGGATGGTGCAACTGGGTGGTAGACTAGGTCTGTCACCTTGGATGTACTTTGCAAACCTGAGCATCTATCTGACATTCTGAATGCCAAGGATCAGTTTCTCAAGGTTAACGTTTGGTCAAAATCTTGGAACTCCCTACCCAGCAGCATTGAGGAAGTACCTGCATCATATAGACTGAGAAGGCCCATCACTACATTCTCATAGGCAATTAGGAATGAGCAATAAATCCATTTTTTTCCAGCAATGCCCACATCTCAAGAAGTTATTTTCTAAATTCACAAATTTGGAACCATTGGGCAGAATTTTATGATGCCAATAACATTGAGAATAGCCAGATCTGACCCTTTGGTCAAGAGCAACTACTTTGGAAAAGGTCCTATATGACTGAACTATTTACATTAATTTAATCCTGCTTAATAAGTACATAGTATTTTCACCACAAGTGACTACTTAACCAGTGTCTTCAGACTGCATCATCATAATCAAAGTGAGGCTGTAGGATGGTGTGATAAGGAGGGATCTTGCAGGCTTATGAAATGTTAATTTTATCTTGGCAATCAGTAGGTAATGTGATGTTTGATGGGCCGTGTGCTGTTGGATTGTATAAGTGACAGTCACTACTGCCAAGGTTAAAGCTATTTGTGTCAGTTGCTCAGGGGCTTTCTTTGACAAGATACTGGGATAAACCATTTCAAATTGATTTGGGTTTTATATTGAGAGCGAGCTGGTTATTATCCTGCTGAGAAACCCAGCATATTTTCTGTTAAGATGCTTTCAACAATATTTTTTTGACTGTTATGAGAATATATAAAAACTTTAGGGCACATTGGGGGAGGTCATGAATGTCAACAACTGTCACAACAGCATTCAAGCAACTTTCAATGGGCTCTAATTATAGTGACACACTTAGATAAGCAGAATACTCTGTGTTTCCTGTTAAGTGTTTTGGCCCCTTCAATTGCAGCTGTGCTTATAGCTTCCGAGGCCTAAGATCTGAAATTCGCTCCCTAACCTTCTCAAGCTCTCTCTCTCTCTCTTTCTTTAACACCCTCCTTAAAATCTCTTTCTTTGTCCAAGCTTTCAGTCAACTGCCCTAATACATCTTTTGTAGCTTGATGTCAAATTTTGTTTGAGGACACCCCAGTGAAGCATCTTGGGATGTTAAAAACACTATGGGTGGATTAATCCCAGATTTGCACTAAGAGCAGTAGCTGCCGTGAGAAAAGATGTTTTACCTGCCGGCCACAATGGCGGGTTTTTGCACTTTATTGTCCCCTACCCACGTCATTAATAAAGCATTCGTGGGGGATACGCTGGATTGTTGGTGGGCGGCCTCTGATTTTCCTGCCACACCATTACCTCGCCACTTCCTCATGCCAGATGCCATATTTAAACTGCAGCCGGGTGCACAGTTCTTAGTGCTGGCAGCTCAGGACTGCTCCGGTGAAGACATGCCACTAAAAGCCAAGATGAATGCAGCCGCCTGATTCAATGCCGCATACCCAGGACGCATTCTGGATGCTGTGGAGCCTCGCCACGATGTCCTCTGCCCCTACTCTGGCCACAGGAGGCCCATTAGTCTCACCG
This sequence comes from Carcharodon carcharias, assembly GCF_017639515.1. Lineage (NCBI taxonomy): Eukaryota > Metazoa > Chordata > Chondrichthyes > Lamniformes > Lamnidae > Carcharodon > Carcharodon carcharias. Next base: position 221,274,753 of record NC_054469.1, read on the forward strand.
CTCTGTCTTGGGAGGCAGTGGCAGAGGTGGTCAATGCTGCACACATGAGGTCAGCCATTGAAAGCAGAGAACGGATGAATAATCTCGCCCGTGCTGCCAGGATAAGTCAATCATCTCATCAATCTCAACTCACATATTCACAAGCCCATCACACATCCCCTGGCATCTCACTCACTGCCAGCTCAAGGGACATCACCACTCATTCTCTCACACACACCCTCACATCTCCACCAGGTTTCATCTCCTCTGGAGACTGCCTCCTCATCCTGTCCATGGCTCCACTCAGCACACACACGCACGCGCCTGGCATCCTTCTCATTTGGCCTGGCATGCGCTTTGCTCACACTCTCCCCATCTGTTTTTATCCAGGACACAATCAGGCACAATCAATAGGAGAGTTCCCAGACCAGGGCTGGAGTGCTGAACATCAAGGTCCTCACTCCATTTGAGAGTCGTGCGTGGGAGCTGGCTATAGAAGATGTAGATTGTTCCTGCAGTGATGGTGAGGTCAGCGGCGAACACCCACCTGAGGATCCTGTACCACATCATCCCCCTCTGAACGTTACTGTGAGTCCACTGTTCTGTGTTCAACAGGGCTGCCTAGCACTAATAATCTCCACTTTCCGTTCTAGGCAAATCAGCCACATCGCCCTCAGGGAATCGTGACCTCGACCCCAGCGCCGAGAAAACCTCGGCTGAGGGCCCTGAGGGCAGCACCTGTCATGGCGCTCACACCCACACCCTCCACCAGTGCAGCAATGCAAATCTTGGTGGGACCTAGATCTAGAGCAGGTTTGAGCTCACAATCTGGTGGTCACCACACGGACCTGTGTCCGCAGCAGGAGGAAGTGGGTTAAGCCGAGCTGCCTGGCACTGACAGGGCTGCTGGGGATCAGGCACCTAGGAGTCAGATGATAAGCCTCTGAATTTGGCATTCCAACTCATCCTGGAGAGTCAGTAGATGGGAGTGAACATCACGCAGAGCTGTTGGAAGCCCTCAACAGAGTACGTGAGCCAGAGCAGTGCGTTTGCCTGCTCTCTGATGAAGTGGAGCCCACATGTGCACATATGGAGGTCTCCATGGGAAGGAAAGTGAACACCATGGAGACCCTGGTCCAGAAGAATGCGGACATGTGTACAGACCTGCACTCCATCACTGTAGCCATGGGTGAGTTCCTGCAGTGGCAACACGAGGGAGAAACAGGGTACCTCAACATCCCTCCCTGGGCTCCTTCCCCTCAAGGAGACAGGCCGGGACCTCAGGCACCCGAGGGGAGGAGAAGCAGCAGCTGGACGCCCCTGGGAATTTCAAAGGCTGTCTACTCCTTTGAGTCCCCTTTTCCTGTGCCCCCTTCAACCTCACCCTCCGTCACCACAGAGGGAGCAGCTGGCCCACAGGAGGACAGCCAAAGCAAGCCTGGGCATCAGGGTCTTGGCTCTCCAGAGGACGCATGCTGAAGTCATCAGAGGGAACAGGGCCAACCATTGCGCAGGCCGTCTCTCCACCCCTGCTGTGGATGTCAGGGCAGCACCTAGAAGAAGTGGCAGGTCAAGAAATGTTAATAAATCCTGATAACAAGTCGTTGCGCAGGTGAACACATTTTATTACTTTATAATCTGAAAATATATTCCCTTTCACTGAATAATGTGCAATGCTGCCTTTCAGCCTCATTTACAGCTTTCGTGAGCTCTCGCCCTGTTCCCGGGCAGCGGCCCACTAGCAGGTCAGCTGTATGCAGCTGGACCATGAGTGATTCTGAAGGGGGAAGTATGTGTGTGGGTCATGGCCTTTTGGAGCGTCGTGCGAGCACTCTCCCTCATACGCAGAGCCTTCATCAGTCACACTCAACTCACTGAACCGGGCATTTTCAGTGCTGCCTGCTGGGGTTCTCTTTCTGTTGTCCATCTGAGCTAAGCTGCATCTCCGCCCACCCACTGACCGCACTCCCATGCAGCACCTGTGCCCGTCCGATATGAGGCTCCGCTCACTTTCGATTTGACAAACATGGTCGTGGTAAGTTCTTGATTAGCTCGCCTGTCCTTTCCCCTCCCCCAGTCACCCATGTCCTTTCCCCCATCACTGTGGACCTCCCAATATCACCTTCCCCTTCTTCACCATCACCTACCAACCCGAACCCTTCTCATTCCATGATGTCCAGGTGAATGTGCACATTCCCTAAGTCCCACAGAACCCTACCCCCATCCACATTGGCCTCCCTGACCTTCTCCATCCCACCCCCAGAGTCCACTGGCAATTGGCTGCATGTGGCCATTTTACATTGGTAGGCTAGTTAAGGCCCACCCAGCGTGACACACACCCAGAAGCACTCAGTGCTACCTGGGTGGGCTGGGGGAGGAGGGAGAGTCAGGGCACCACATCCACAAATATTCACCCCCCCACCCCTGACGCACAGTAGCAGCAGTGTCTGTACCATCTACAAGATGCACTGCAGGAATTCACCAAGGCTCCTTCAACAACACCTTCCAAACCCACGACTACTACCATCTAGAAGGACAAGAGCAGCAGAGAGATGGGAACACCACCACCTGGAAGTTCCCCTCCAAGTCACTCACCATCCTGACTTGGAAATATATCACAATTCCTTCACTGTCGCCGAGTCAAAATCCTGGAACTCCCTCCCTAACAGCAATGTGGGTGTACCTACACCATATGGACAGCAGCGGTTCAAGAAGGCAGCTCACCACCACCTTCTCAAGGGCAACTAGGGATGGGCAATAAGTGCTGGCCCAGCCATTGAAGCCCACATCCTAAATTAATAAAAAATATTAAACCTGACTGCTAAGTGAATTTTAAGTAAACGTGCATTAGTCAGAATTTGTTTTTAAAGTATTCACTTTGTCACACCACTGTAGCTTCCCACATCTAGGGACATATGAAGCAGGCAAAGCACACCTGTACATCTGTTTCTGTGGCTCATTTTTCCTGCAACAGGTCACTAGCCTGAAGTTATATACACCATGAGGAACACAACTGCACATCAAGCCTGGCTGACCAAGAGATTCAGTGTATTGGGAATATTTACATGTTAACGGTCAACCTGTTTGGCCACATTGGAGTGAGACTTGAAGCCAGTTCTTCTGGCAGAGAGAAAGAGACACTAACCACTGTGCCACAAGACCTCCTTATTACAGATCCCAGGTTTCAAAATATACATCTTGTGAATTATCAGGTGATATCAATGAGCAATTATCAAGTAGCAACTGAAAATATGAAAACTATCTCCACAGTTACCGATCCACAGGGATCTGTTTTCTTTACAAAATGCTTTTCTCT